>NC_138942.1:9872500-11190000 GCF_965226115.1 Aulonocara stuartgranti | reverse complement strand
GTTTATATTTGACTTTTATCTTGGCTGCATTCAAATATGTTTACTGTTTACTTCAAATAATCCTTCAGCGCACTTCACGGTTGAACTGTTTGTGGTCGGAGACATCCTGTGACACATCTTTCTCCATCTGCCTTTCGTACTCCCTGCGAGCAAGATACCGTAGTGGAAACATATACTCAGACCAGCCTCTGCTGTTCAAAAAAAACTGTATGAAAAAGTTAATGTGTGGATTCTCAAATGTAATCTCTCTTATATGCAATGTGATCTATCTCAAAGTATGCTATCACGGGTGCACAGGAAGCCTCTGGTGCCATTATCTTTTTTCTTTCCTGTTCAGTTTCTTGTGTGTTAATTATCAGTGTTAATCTAAAATGTGAGTATGATTTGCTGTAAATTTTAGCCAGAGTGACTTACATCTTGCTTCCTTACTTTCCCACATGCACATTCTACTCTACTGTAAATGAAGATCACCACGTTAAAGTAACAAAGACCTTTGTATATGTGTTTTGTTTGGTTTTTTATTTCGACTGAACTAAAAGCAAAAGCTGTGAACATCCCGCGGAGGTGTGAGCAGAGATTCTTAGAGGGAAAATTCCACATGCAACGCACAGCAAATATCAAAGTTTCCCCCAATGTCAAGTGCTAACATACCAGACA
This sequence comes from Aulonocara stuartgranti, assembly GCF_965226115.1. Lineage (NCBI taxonomy): Eukaryota > Metazoa > Chordata > Actinopteri > Cichliformes > Cichlidae > Aulonocara > Aulonocara stuartgranti. The sequence goes on along the minus strand of NC_138942.1, from coordinate 11,189,343 downwards.
TGGGGGGGAAAAAAAACACCTAGCTCCACCACAAGGTTTCACCACTGCTACCACAGATGCTGAAAGGAAGTGACTAAACCATGCTTACAGAGTTCTGTTTTTTTTTTTCTACACTTTTAACTTTCTTAAATTTGATCAGTGATGACATAGGAGCCTTCCTCTTTACACTGACAGGTCAAAACACAAGCCATTTGCACACAGGAGCCCACCAAGACCCCACACCCACCCTTGCATCAAGCCCGCAGAAAAAAGAAAAACACAGGATGGACTGTGTCTGCTGGCAGATGGTTCCAGTCCCTCTTTACCAATCAATCAATCATTCACCGCCAGGCCTCCATGAGGAAAATCATTTTATATCAGCACAGCGATGCTATTGATTGTCTGCTGGCAATTACCAGGAAAAGGCAATTATCCCAGTTTCATGGTTTAACGGGAAAGAGGAGGATGCATGGTGTTGCTGTCACATGACTGTCCCAGACTTTAAACGACATTAGGGACAGATTCGCTTATTTGAAGTTTAAAGAAAAACAAAAAAGAACAAGAAAAAAAACTGCTTGAACTTATTTTCCCCTCTCTTTCATGCCCAGCTGCACACAAATTCAGCAACAAGACGGATGCAAAAAAAGCTGTGAAAATAAAGAAGTAACCAATTTAAAAATAAATTGGTTTAGGGTCAGTTGAGCGTAAACAACCTCAATTTCCTGTCACGAGAGAGGCCTCTTACTCGTGGTGTGCTGACCTCAAAGGAAAACATGTTACGTGTTACAAATTCACCTGTGTGTTCAAGCAGAAAGATTGAATTAGTAGTTGAGGTGTTATGCACACTTTTTCATCTTTTGTCACTTTTGTTATTTCAGTCAAGTCACAAAGATAGGACAGTGTTTTTGACAGTTGTGACAGCTGATATTTTTGGAGAGCAGCAAAATTCACAGACCCTGACAGTCTGTCGATGATTTTACAAACTTACACATAAGCAGGACACATTGGGCCGAGGATAGACAAGTGGAAAAGTGGCAGATATATAGTCGCTTTTGGATCTGTTGTTTTCAAAAGACCAGCATATCACAACGGTGCTACGCATGAAAACTAAAGCAAGGGGAAATGCGAAAAATGAAGGCTTTTAGCAAGCCCAGTAACACGATCAAGAGGCACAACAGACTGGATGAATATGATAGTTGCTGCAACATGTTACTGTTTATGTGGAGGGGAACTGAACTGAGGAACAACAACGTTAACAGAACAAAAAAAAACAAAAAAAAAAAACATGGCGAGCAATAACCTAGCTTGCTAAACTATGTCACAGACATCTATATATTACATCCCCTTCTGTCATAAAAACACTAACAAAACACAGAAGTATTTAGCACACATTAGTATCGGTGTCACACCTGCATCATAGCATCAAACGAGAGACAAAACACACAGCAGTTCCGTTTTACTGAAAGGTGAAACAGTTCCTCCACTTGAGTTTTCACACTATGTTTTAGGTTTAATTTTAGCTCCAAATAGCAAATGTTTGTCTCTCTTTGTTTGCTACTACACCAACATTAATCACGTGCCACCAAAACCTCATATAAGCGCCTAGATATAGGAGAGCTCGTGTCCCCAATACACGAGATCTGGCATATAATTAGGGATTACCCTTTCGCTCGTCAAACAGTTTGACAGTTTGGGCACAGCCTCTTCTGGGGGTCGCAATCTGGCAAGACATCTCAGTGTGGAAAAAAAAAAGCATTTTTAGCTCACGTCTTATTGTGTCATTTTTCTGCTCCTTTCTGAAGTCACATCACAGTCTCTGCAGCTTGATAATGCTTTATATATCGTGGCTGTTTGTGTGCTTTAGGGTTCTTCGGGTACCAAGTGAACATAGCTGTAGACAAAGAGCTGCAGAAAGAAGGGCATCGTGCAGCCTCGGGAGCTATAACCATCACCCCCACTGCTGCTGTCCCCTCAGTGCTCCACTCTCTCTACTTGGGGGTGGGGGATCTCCAAAGTCGGCGCCTGAGAGGCAATTACTGTAATACGTTCACCCTCAGACCATCCCTGTCAACTTACGTCTCGTTTTCAAATTGTTCATGTTTTTATATTGCCCCATATTTGCATATTCTCCTTTCATGCGGCTCTCCGATTTGCAGAACCACATAATCCTTACTCTGACACCCCTCAACCCACCTCGTATTTTTTAAACTTCACCACAGAGATCAAAAGACGAGGCCACAAAGAGGTGATCAAATGCACATCAAGAGGGATTTATTTAGCCCACATCTGGAGCAAGCATGTTCTTAAAGCCCCCTATTAAAGACTTCATTACAGCACATAGTGCGCAATCAGTTCGACAGAACTGTGTAGCTCTGCACCAATAGACTACATTCTCAGGCAATACACAAATGAGTATAATGTTTTAATCTTTTCAGAAAAAAGCACTATTATTTTAAATTACTTAAATACACACTTAAAGATTATGATTTTCTGAAATACAAAATCTCAGGAAATTTTATAAGACACTTCTCAGAATTTACCCTTCAACATGTGATATGGTTAAACCACTTTTAAAATTGCAAAGCGCAGAATTTGTCGGCGTGCGTGTCTGAAGGTAAGGTAGTGTTAACCACATGGCGCCTTTCTTAGAGATGCTGAACATGTGTGCATCACATATGCGCTCTGCTTTTTTATCTCTGCACTTTGCACAGCTTTCTTTTTTTCTTTCTTTTGTGAGTGTCTCTGTGTGTCTTTGTGTGAGTGCGTGTCTGTGTACGGCGGCTTAAACCAGCAATGTACGTGCAGGCAATGCCATGCAATGCAGGCAGAGAAGTGAGGTCAGGATTGGTTGGCCTCTTGTGAGAAACCTCATGTGTGAGAGCGAAATTGAGTGACTTGAGTTTCAATCACCATGTGCCTCTAACACCATCCCATAGTTGGGTTTTTTTTTGTTTGTTTGGTTTTTTTTTACAATAAGGTGCCTCCTAATGAAAGGTTTTCAGCCCTCTTTAGTTATCTTTTGTCCCAGCTCACTGTTCCTATTATATCCTGTTTCTAGACTTTCAATTCCACCCCTTCTCATGTTCTCTTGGTAACTGCGCAGATGCTGTGAGAGAATTTGAGATTATTTAATGCATCCGGTGCTAGTGACCACGAGACATGACTGTGTATATCAATGCATGTGTTTGTGTTGATTGGTAGTGCAGAGGGTTCTGTGACTGCGACACTGTGACTGTTTGTTCCACAGATGCTGCAGTGATTTGCAGTGCACTGCACATCATAACAAACAGTCACGGTACACCAGACCATAATCAGTAACGCAAAAAAGGTTTACTGCACAATGAACCGCAACAATGTCTGCAGAGTCGAATGCAAAGAGCCACCACCCGACTGCTCCTGTCTAGTGTCCACTGATAAGTTGATAAATTGACAGTGGCTCTCCATCCCTCCCTATGATCGAGTGTAGGAAAACAACTCCAGACTCCTCTGGCAAACAGAGGTCCATTAACCATAGCTCTGTTTTATGGAGAAAAACACGGTTGCCTAGAGAGGGAACATTGTTGTGTCCACACAGCCCTAACTTGTATCCCAGTATTTTATACAGTTTAGGAATGATTGCATTGAATGGCAGCATTTATGTCTTTGAAATCTCCCCAGCATGAGTGCATCATATGTCAAAACGCGAAGAAATATACTTGTGAGCTGCAAATGTGTGCCACGGATGTCTAATGTTACACGGTTTCGGCAGTTTCGAAGGTCTGCTTTATATACTGTAGGCATTACATGAGTGCAAATAAATAAACTCAGCAGTTACTAATTTTTCTTTATATACTGCATTATATCCTGGCTCTGGTTAAAGTGGCTTACCACTACGTAATATGTAAACAGCAAACAGTGTAGCTGTTGTGGAACTCTTCGAATAGCAGAAGGCAACTACCGTACTTGACTTTCACTTAGACGAGGCACATTTAAATGAAAACGTCTGAGCAGTTATCATTTAAATAAACGGCATCCACTTCTGCCCAGTCTGTCTGTTCAATTGGAGCTGTCTGGCTTCCATCATGACCCAGCTTGTGTTTTGCTGTAGGTTAAGTCCATCATATCTTTCAGCTTGGAAAGACTTAAGCTGAAGCATTTACAGGATAAACAAACTGAATAGCTAGTTTCAATAAAAATGCCCTCACAGTTGGTCATTTTGTCTAACTTTTAAAGCCTGTGAGTGGATATAACAAAAACCTAGCAACCAAAGAAGCTCATTAGGACGAGAGAGAGCAAATTAACTCTCAGCTCCAAACAAAAGGAACAGCTTCAGGAGGCTTTCACTGGCTGAACAGGGCAATTGAAAACCCAAGAAAACTGTCTCCAGCTTCCTCCTGGGTCTGGGGAGGTGGGGTGTTGAAGTAATCCTGTCAAGTTGTCCAGCTGCACAAACAAAGCTGACCGGATAACAAAGACTTCCAAGAGAGAGGAAGAAAGAGGAGGAGGTGGTCTCCAAAACAACAGCATCTTCATATGTACCTGCCCCGAGATCGCGCAAGAGCGAGCCCTGAAAAGGATCAGAAATGAGAAAACCACGACATGACCACACTAATTAAGCCTGCCACGAGGACAGACTGTACGAGGCTGTTGCCTTTCAGTTCATAAATCACGCTGTCCAATCTAAAGACCGATCCAAAGCCACAGGAGTAACCAGAAACCCTGCATTCAATCCATTCGTCATTGTCTCTGAAAGACCCATGTTGCAAGTTTGTCCTGAAAACCTTTTTTTTTTTGCATTGCCACTTATTGGCAGCATCTGAGTATTGTCTCGTCCAAGCTTGAAACTGCAGGAGAATTGGAACAGACTTATCCACACCAGAAAGTGTCAGGAAATCCTGGCATGCTGCTACAAGCATCAGGGCCTGGTCATGGGGGGTCTCATAGTTTGTCCAAGTGGAAAAGGAATGTAAAGAGTCTTTAAAGCTAATGGTTTCTTTCGCTGATTGAAACAGCATTTTAAAATACTCACAGCTATTGTTTCCCCCAACAAAATAAAATCCATATTTGTAAATGTGTTTTTCATAAGAATAATTATTTTTAACTGGAGTGAGTAGGTGTCAGCAAAGAGCAAGCACATCATTTGTAGCTTAAAAAAAAAAAAAAAGGCTAAAAGCAAAGCGCACCACATGTATTTCTCTGATCTGAGGCACTCCCAGCTTTGGCTGTGAATCATATAGCAACATGCTGTCAGCTGTGTGTTGTGACTTGCGCCTCGGCAGCTTGCGAACAGAAGTCGTTTATTTTGCTCCAGCTGCCACACCCAAGGAAAGTGTTTTTCACGAAAAAGGACTACCAGCATGAGCGCGTAGAAACCAGATGGCTATCCGCAGACCACTATTAATATCACAGAGAAATCCCAACAGAGGAGTATAAACACAGGCGTTGTCCCTCGTTATCTGACATGGTTCCTATTCTTTTTAAATGTATGCATTGACCTCTGACTGCTTTTACTGAACCAGGTAAAAGACAGGGCGCCTCTGGCAGGTCATGCCTCTGATCTTTTAGTGTTGTTATGAGCCTGATCTGACTGAATAAAGCACAGACAACAAAAGGAAAGACAGCTTCCTCAAAGAAAAGCTTTCTTGCTGCTCCCTATTAGTGGACTGCTCCCAGGCCTTAACTGAAATCTGAGCATCCTTCAGGGATCAACGCCACCCACCCACCACCCATTCCCGACTTTATCCCCCTAGTGACCTGTTCCATTAAAAAAAAAATCCCACAAATTGAGTTCCCACTGCTAAATTACCATTAATTTATTTATCCATCCATGCACTTATACATCTATTTATTTATTTACCCCATCTATCCGTCTTCATTTCTCACGCTATCCCCACTGAAACGGCTCCCATTACAGAGGGCCACTGAGCACAGTGGGCTGGGTCAGCATCGCACAGATCCTGAACTCATGAGGTAATGGGCTGCTGGTCTGTGTAAATGTCCCTACAGTTTAACATAAAACATTTAAGGTTCCTTTATATAGACTGTTAAGACTAATACCATGTGTGCTTCAACTCTGTGAAAGGCATTTAGCCAGTAATTTGATTGACCCTTTTGTTACTCCTGCCAAGGGATGGGGAAGGGGGTGGGTGAGCAAAGAAGCCCGGCACCAGTCAGGCCTGTGGCGGGTGTTGTTCACGTGCAATGAGCCATGTGGTCACATGGGACAAACACAGATGGATGGATGGTTGTGTCATGTCCTATCCAAGACATGCTGGGAAACACACCTGAGTCCACAGGTGGTCATGCATGCACCAAACAAACCAAGTCGGTCTTGCGCAACACCTGCATCAATGACCCTGTTGACAGCCTGTGCAACACTTGATAGGGTGACCCTATTGCTGCTGACTGTGTTTCCTTTTCACAACTATTCTCGATGTTATCACAGGAAGATGTGTACTTAATTTTAACCGGCTTCAAGCTATTCAACATTTTCAGACGCTGATTTCTCACGGCATTTCTTCAGCTGGTCCTCGAGATAATATGACCACAGACTTTTGTACTTTCAGACAGCCTCCTAATGAGCACCGCACCGTAGACCGACACACTGACCCAGACCAAGCACAGGACAGAGCATGATGGATGGAGGCTTTTATCTGAGCAATAAACATTATTTGCTCTAGCTTATCATCTTATCTCACTTTAACTTAAGCATTCTCCCAGGATGTCTACTGGACTGCTGACACCTATATCCTTCACTTAAGGATTTACTCATTTGGTCAGTATGAAACAGTATGTGCTGTGCAGTCAGTATGGAACAATATGTGCTGTGTAGTCAGCATGCTCTCAGCATGCGTGATAAGAAAACCTTCGTTAAATTCAAATCCGGATTTGCAAATTCAGGCCACTTACTTGCAGTTCAGCTGCATCGTATTATTAACGTGTATTCAAATTACATTTCCGTTTTAATTCTCACTCTAAACCACCCATAACAATGCACGAGATTCAGTTAAGGCCATGCTTGTTGAAGCTATGAGCTAGTTTTCACTGAAAAGTCTATCTCCCAAGCCCATAAGATTAACTCCGGTGCACATGGGGATAATGGGGGCTTTTGTCTTATTATTACATCCTTTCAATACAATGCCTTCTTTAGAGTGACGGATGAACAAGCCCCAACAACATCAGGGGTCACAGCGTGGAGGGGGTGCGGGGTTGAACGGGGGGGGCACGGCAAGCTGGCTGTTTGGCTGAGCGCGGTTCCCCCTCAGCCTCGTACAGTACAGCTTCCATACATCAGAGTGCACATACACCCCCACCCGCCCACGTCCAGCTGCCTTGCACGTTAATATTTGACACGACAAATTGTTAATCGTTAAAGGGCGACGTCTAAGAAGCTGTCACGTTGAATCAAATTTAAAGAAGAAGAAAAAAAACATCTCGCGCTGTGCTGTAACTGCTTTCTTGGGACACTTGTGAAAGTGCAGAAGTGACGTTTCTTAACTGCGGCCACGCAGCGAGCTGGCATAGGTACTCATGAGTCATTGTGGCATTTTGAAAAGTTTGCCGAGACTTTCCAAGCATTATTGACACGCTTCACTGCTCATGCAATGAGAGGGACCTCGTGGAGTTTAGATAAGTGTCTGTCTCTGATTTTCAAAGTCCGAGCATCTATAAATATCAGCCTGGTGGAGCGATACAATAGTGCGGATCCCCTTTGTTAGGCTGCTGAAGCACATGCTCTTACTTTTTGCTCTTATCTTTAAATGGTGGGATTACTTACCCCATGAGAGATAGTAGATAGCAGAGTAAAGAGACGCTCCGGCAGTTTGATATTTGTCTTCAGGTGTCCTCACGTATGCGTCAAAGTTCAGCGCCTTCCTCTGTTACTCCAGACCAACGGTGACAATCAAAACTTTGGTAGCGGACCACACGGCGTGCCTTCTCTAGACAGTGGCAAATCCATACCGGTTTGAGAGCCACCACGAAACTGTTCAAAAAGGCGCGATGATCCCCCCACCCCCCAAAAAAGGAGAAGTTATGAAAGTCAAACCAGACTTTTTATGTTAAAAAAGGTTTTAAAAAATGAAGAACTAGCAGTTTCTATTCTGTCGATCTAATCCAGTCGGCTGTCTGTCTGTCTGTCTGCTCTGCGAGAACAACACTGGGCTGTGGAGCGTCAGTGAGGCACTCACGCAATACGCGCTCACACACCCACACACGCGAGACGCGGCGTGGAGTGTATGGAAACGTCATATTCCCACGAAGAGCCGTGAGTCTCGCTTTTGAAATATAAAACTAAAACGAGGCAGTTCTGCGGCCAACAATTAATATGGAAAATGCCCTTTAAGCTGATTTCTGGACCTTTTCTTCACTTTGGAGCGCTCAAATAAAGTCCAGATGTTCCGCCTCCCCACTTCCTCTTTTCCTAACAGATCCCAACACTTTTCAACTGACAGAGGCCAAGTATTCCTGCACTGTGAAACAATAAATACCACCATTTGATCTGATTTACTGTGTCTTTAATATATTCTTGTTTTGTTTTTTTTCAGCTGACCTGTTCTCGTTGACTGTTTGTGGTGACTCATGGCTTTTATTTTTTCCATTTATCCCTCAGGTCTGGGCATATAGGTGCAATAAGATGGGTGAGGTGAAGGTAAGTCAGGACTTGTTAGTCAACAGGGCTGTGCCCACAGCTGGCAGGTGTTCGCCCCAGCGAAAAAGCCTCTTTCCAGCCGCAGGAAAGGTAATAATGTCTTCCCAGTCATTATGTTGAAAGCCAAAGTCGTCCCAAGTGGCCATGATGTCATGCGTCTGTGTAAAAGAAGAAGCTGCATTATGTTACTGCAGCAGTTAAACATCAAAAACTGGACTGGATTTTGTGGGATTGTGAGAGCAGCGTTTGGGATTGTTGAGACACCCTAAATAAATGTTTTGTTTGTTTGTTAAAAAAAACAGATTATTTTTTATAATAGAGAAAAGAAAAATCTGAACGACAAGTGAAAGACTTTGGTTGAAACACAGTGAGTCACTTTCAGATACCTTTTCCTCTTAAAAATGACTGCAATCCAAATGGCAGGAAACAGGTGGCATTTGTTCATACTTTTGTGTACCAGAATGTGCTTAATGACATCAGAGACCATTAAAATGAAAAATGACTACATTGCTCTTATGAAGCCCCCCAATAAGAGTGTATGAGACGTAGCGTGCAACAGCCGTCTCCAGATGAGTCTTTGCCTGTCTGTGTCTACAAGACAGTTTGAACAACCTTGACTCATGCTGCGTCTGCTGATGGTTTACTGGGGTTGAGAAAGATTGTGCAATTCTCTCCCAACACACACGTCTATCATCCTTGCTGTTGATGGTGTGGGGAAATTACTTTCTCTAAAGAAAAAGAAGAACAACTTGTGACAAAAAACATCAACTTTGCAACACTTCTTTTAACGTTGACTAAATCTTCCAATCTGCAATCCCCAAGTGATGGGGTCAATGCGTAAACGGTCTAGTGGTGTATCTCAAATGCTTTTGTTCTCACGGTCCTTCTTCAGCTAGGTGTTTAATGGCTGTGTAGCAGACAGGCTTTATGGACTGGCTCACTGTCAGAGGGTTTATGATTGGACACTGCTCCACTAAAACTGCCCCGCTGCGGTCTCTCTCTCTGAGCCTTTAGGGGAGGGGTCAAGAGCCCTGACCTCACTTCCTGTTGGGGCTCCTCACAAGCATTCCATTGTCTGTGAGAATGTACATGGGCTCTGGGGACTCTGCACATCTGGCAGCTGTTATTAGCAACCTCCTGTACCCACCCCTAAACCCCCGAAGAAGAGTTCCACATGTGCTCATGGATGTGTGCCCCAAAACACACTTCAAAACCAGCTCTCTCCGATGTTGTTTGTCCTTGTGGTACATTTAAGCGTTTATTCTTGACAATAGGAAGGCGAAATGTTGGGAAACATGTTTGTGTTCTTTCTTGCAGTGTTTTTTAAATAATTGATTTGTGGCTTTCTACAGTCTTACTGTTAAAAGCCAGAGATTAGCTCAATAGAAAGGAGCTTGGTTGAATCTGTCTAACTGTAACCTGAACCTCTAAAGTTTTCTGATTAACACATCACACCTTGTTTGTTATTCCAAAACAAGTAGCAGCTTTGCCAGAGGTTTGTGGGCAAACGCTTTATTGTTTGGGATCTGCTTCTAACTGCTCACCTGCTTCTAGGCAGAATTAGAATCTGCCCTATAGATGCTGTTGTTGTACAGAAAAACAAAAAAGATAAGATGTGAAGACATCTGGTGAAATTTGAGGATTGTAATAGGTGGATTTTTGTTACTTGTGACCATGTTTATTGTCCGTGCAGAGCAAAGTGAGCTAACAGCCAGTGCTGAAGAGTAACAGAAAGTACTTAATCTGGTAGTTCAACCATTCATACTTCTATTATACATTTTACTACATGTCCTAACTGAAACCTATTTGACATTTAACAAGTCCTGGTACTTTGTAATTTCGATTACTATGACGTAATGCTTGACGCATTTCTCATTTAACACTATCTGTGACCACACACTTGAACAGTTTATCTGCTAAAATGTCGGGCATTTCAGAGGCATTGTCACCATGAAAATTCCCTAAAATGCCAATATTAACTAATGCCCAGTTCAGTTACTTGGGTAATTGTGCCTGGTGCAATGCCCTCACCTAGACATCACTGTCTAGAACAAAGGTGATGTATATTATGTACACAAAAGAAAAGTTGATATTCATACTTTGTCATTAAACAAAGATTGTTTTTGCAAGCTTGAAACTTTCTTGTTAGTTATTATTATCGTAATTATTTCTTCATTTCTGCATCCACCCACTTTCCTAAGTCGTTTCGAAATAGATTTTTTTCTCCATAGAGATAGAACAGTATATATATATATATATATATATATATATATATATATATATATATATATATATATATATATATACAGATTTTCAGTTTGTCTAAATATATTTACAGAGACAAACTGAAAATGTGTCTCATACACAGGAAGCCTTTATAGAGGTGAGTTGCCCTGTGTTTGACTTACCAGAACTGAGGTACTTAGCAGAAGTGGCACGACTGTGCAAAGAGAACACAGCGGATTAGCTTTATTACTCATCACTGGAGGTCTTTGTTGTATGGAACCAGAGAACCAAAACTATAAATGAGTCTATGCAGAGGGGCTAAATATGCTATGTTTCTAATTCTTTGAGCACAATTACACCAAGGAAGTCCTTAGTATTGAGCCTGACTGCTCTCTGGCAGCACCGTGTGAGACACAGGGGCTTTCCATCCCATCTGTATCAACATCTGATAGCATGTAAATTCCAGGTACAGATGAACTGTCATAATGTCACAACAACAACAAAAAAAGATACGTTTTGTATTGTTTTCCAGTAATGAGCGATCTGTTGCTCAAGAAAAAAATTCTGTTAATTAGATTTTGTCGTATTTGCTGTACTGCGTGTTCTTCTTTAAATGGCATTTGATGGGAGTCCTACTATATTTTGTATCTTACATTTATTTTGTATTTTTTATTTTAGGCACTTTGGTGTACTAATTTTTATTCTGGTATTTAAAGATGTATGTAGAGTTTGGGTTTTTTTTGTTTCAGACTCTTTGTTTTACTCATTATTAGTCTGACAGATGTATATAGAGTTTGTTGGTTGCCTTTTGGTGTATTTTTTGTCTTGGCAAAGCCTTTGAAGCATTTTGAGCTTGTTGTTTGTCTGAAAGGTACTATTGAAGAATTTTGATTGCAAAGAGAAAACAAATATGGAAAGTTGACCACAAGGGAAAGATCTTGCATCACTTCCTCTTCCAAGAAAGAAAAAAAATCTTCCAGACATTAGAAAAAATCACTGCTAATACCTTCCTCTTTCCTATAAAGATGTTTTACCAATGTGATATGAGTATTTTTAGCTTCTTGAATGTTCCTCAGATGATCGGGACCCATGATCCAGATGAAAAGGTAATAGCTCATGTGAAACCAACAAAGGATATCTGGCACTTCAGTTCCATAACATGAAGACAATACACAATGACTATCTATGTTTAGCTTATAGTGAAGAACACAAAGCTCTAATAATCACAATCATTGTGAATACAGCATGCAGGCAGACTGCTAGTGGCATATACCTTAGAGCAGGAGTCCTGTCTGGGGTCTAGCAGCTTATCTCTGCCTGCACTCTAAACATCAGACTTAAGTGCTGGCTGTGCCACATGCCTGTGCTGTTCACAGGTTTAGAAGAAATCCGTACACCCTCCATTCACTCCCTGAAAACCTGCAGTGTTATCTTACTGCTTATCTCTGGACCATCTAGAAACTTTTTTTCCCTTCGGCACAAAAGAACTTGATCCGCTCTGTGTGCAGGAGTAAAAGTTTGAATAACTGTTCAGGTCACCTTGTCTGCTCATGCACAAAGGAAATATAGACCTTGTGTTATCTGTCAATGTTTATATTTTCTTGGGCATCATTTAATCCTCTGTGTTTGTGACAAAAACGTTACCAGCATTTTCTTTATTCGTGCAAAACTACAATATGCCATTGTTCCACCCATGTGCAGACGTGTCTCTCACATGGGTATAAAGTTACCATAGTTTTATAGCAAGGTTTAAAAAGCTCGTTCCCATGGTCCAGTTTTGCACTGGTCTGTGTACTGGTTACTATGCTTGGGTATTAGTATTGGATGTCCGTTGTATTCATGATTCACTGGTTTGCTGAGGGAAAAGGTGTTTGTGGATAGTAACATGTGGTGCCCACACAGTCGGGAGGGGGGTTAGTCATGACTCTTGTGGCTTCCTGCAGATTAGGACGGTGTTTATAGAGCCCTGCTAAAGTACCCTTAGTAAAACACATTCAAATCCACACACTCATTATTAGTCTTTTCCATTAACATAACTCAAGCCTGTTTTTAATAGCAGGGGCAGCCAAAGGAGAACTGATACAACTTCTGTCTGCTTTGTGACCAAACAGTCAATTGTTGGTTGAAACTGAGGGGGATTGTCTGAGATGTGGAAACAGCAAAGTTCAGCATCTGGCAGAGCCAGAGATAGGATCCCTGACATTTAATCTTCAGAGGCTTTGCTAAGGGCACGGTTAAAAATCTGATGTTTTGACCTGAAACCATATGGCAGCCATCAGTGGCAAAGAAGCACAACCCTGACATTTCTTGCTAATTTACTGACTAGAAGTTCAAAAGGTTAGTCAGAGGTTTGAATGAACACGTGGGTGTGTTAGTTTTAGAAAATGGTGATATCAGGACAAAAAAAATCAACTCAGTTTTTTCTCTGTTTACGTTGTTATGTGTTTGGAACATGTGATGATAAAAAGATACGTTTTTGCTTTGAACTGAGATTATTTTAGAAGATGACATTATGTTTACTATTCTGGGATTCTGCAAATGTGATAAAAACAGATGCTCTCACTCTTCGACCTTGACTGTTGACGTGGGATTCAAAAAAATGCTACGTGCCTGTCATGGTAAGTAACTTCAATGTGTGTGAAGATGTGGTCACAAGAGACAAAGGAAGTCTCTCATTTTTTTGGTTCTCTCATGCAGAAAGAGAGAAAAACAAAAAAACAAAACGCAGACAAAACCAATGGAGCGGTACACTAAACGTGTCTATAGAGAAATCAGAAAAGAGAAGGATGTTAGGTCGTTTGACAGAGGGTAAACTAAGTTTTCCTAAACCAGGTCAAGCACACACTGAAATTTGGCTATTGTACTGCTGAGACAGGGAAACCAGACTCGGTGATTTAATCCCATGTATTTTTGCTTGAGGCCATACGCTGTTTTTGTTGTTTTTGTTTGCTTAAGTGCGTCTACAAAGGGTGTTTCTCCTGACGTATGAGTCCAAAGGTGCACATTCTCAAGGAGAAACGGCTCTTTTCCCAAAGGGAAGCTGACTGCCTGGGTCAATGTTGGAGGTCATCAGATAAGATGGATCAGGGGCAGGCCATTACTTTAATCCAGCTGTTCTCTCGCATGACCTTCACCCCTTTAGCTAAAGGTGAGCATTCACAGATCCAAATTTTGTTGTCAAAGTTATAACTTGGGCAATGAAAAAACGATGGAAGTGGAGCAGCAGGAGTCTAAATGTCACACCTCCCTGATACAGCCTGAAGCACCTCTGTCTTTAAAACTGGGACAGACACACATAAACATAAACAGAGCAGGAGACAGCCAGACAGTCACAGAGACATGAGAAGAAACCAAAGTTTGAGAAGGGATCAGGACAAATCTGTAAATTCATTTCTTGTAACACTGCAAAACAAATGAGGTAGTTAACAGTTAGATAAAGCAGGGCATTGTTGAATTCATAAAGTAGAATGATGTATTTTTATTGTCCTTTTTTTAAATAGTAGCACTCTTTAAATCACCTTTGAACCAGGGAGAAAACCTCAGAGATTTATTGACTCCACACCGTTGCCTCCCCTGTGTCTAAGCTCTACACACCACCCAGGAAGTGATGCTTTGATCAGCACACTGCACGCATTCTTCCCATCATCATCTCACTTCCCTCCCCGGTGTTTGTTATTGGCTGCAGCTGGAACACCTCAAGTCGCTCAGACCTCACTCCATCAGGGTTGCACTGACAAAATACAGCTCAACAAAGCTGGAATAGCTCACCTCTGTTTGATTTTAACTTTCGTTAGGATATAAAGTCCAAGTCAAACCACTAAAGGGTCTGCGGAGTTTCACAGCAAATGCTTTGTTTACGTCTCCCTGTAAAGCATCATCACTCTGTTACAATAAGCCATCAGAATATGATAGGGGAAAAAATGATGTGTGACGTATGAAACAGAAAACAGGTTGGACAATCCATCCATTTGTCCATAAATGAGTGTGTGTGAGAGGAAAAGTACTGTACATAAATCGGGATTTCCTTGGCAAATGTGTGTGTGCACTTTAAATATTTTGATCAGATTGGAAATAAGCAGCAGCAAAGCAGACTAAAACACAGTCTGTCTATGTTAACACACAGTTAACACAACTCTGTGGTTAAAACTAGATGTTAAAAAAAAACAACTTTTGGCCCGCCTCCAGTTGTCTGAGGCATCTATTAGAAACGATGAGGCCATTTTCCAGTGAAATTATTTCTCAGTTAACTGTGGTTTCACACCTGTTGATCTCTACTCAGTTACCATGGTAACTCCAGGTAACTCCTGGATAAGACAATAAGCAGTCTGTATTCACCTTCAATATTGCTATAAACTGATATGGATCGGTTTATGGCTTTTATTCTTTGTAATGTTTAACTTTTGGGTGACAGCTCAAAGACAGAGAGGATAAAGAGGGAGAGAAAGCAAGAGAGACGAGATGAATGTACATGTAAAAGATCTTTGATTCCCATAACATGGCCATATGGCCAAATATGGATATGATTGATCTTCACTTGTTTTAAATTGTTCTTTGCTTTTGAATGAAAATTCACCTGAAATTTTACAGGTGAGCAACAAGAAAACATGGCTCGCCTGGAGTCTGTGATACAAAATGAGAATATCATCAAATATACGTGACTGCCTAAAAAGGAAGTCTTTCTGTCTGAGTCATTTCACAACTCTGAATATTTTTTTAACAGCAAATTTTTATTTATTTTTTAACAGAACTCATCTCACTTAACATTCTGTTCACTGTAACACCAATCAGTCAGAATGAGTTGACATGTATGGCAATAGTCTTTCCTGTTATGTTAAATGAGTTGACTTGCTGTAGGGCTTTGAGTGCAAAATGTTTGGGATAACAAACAAAAGTACTTTTCGGGAAGTTAAAAAAGGAAATGGCACTGAAGCCAACAGACATGATGCCCTCACTTCTCACATCCCAGTTCAAAATTTTTTGTCACACTATAAAAAATGGAATAAAGGTAGTGATATGGGGTACATATAGAAATGTACACGTACATATGTTTTAAACATTACAGAAAGATTAAAAGCACTGCTGTGAAGGCACAATATAAACAATACTTAAAAGGATCATTAACTGTGGCTAAAGAATCAACATACTTACTTAAGAATTGGCAGATCTTCCCACATACAGTACGGTAACTCCTAACTCAATTATCTCTAAGCTAGCTAATGACATCGAGCCATCACTACTCCCTGGTAAAGTCCAAGATGAGACATGATGACTACAGTACGACACCTTCTCTTCAACTTCCCCCTGAAGGAGCTTTCACATGCTGATGACTGTTAGCTCATGCTGCTGCTTGCCAGCTGGTCTGGTTTTGCTTGCACATGTGTGAGTCATTGCATTAGAGCTTCAACTGTGCACAGTGAAATAAAAAGACTGCTGCATCATTATCTAATCACCCTGCAGGTTTGATAGGGGCAGTATACACTGTTAAGAACAAAATAAAAACCACTCCATCCGGTTGTTGAGGTGGATCATGGGAAATGCAGAGTCAGAGACATTTAAGTATGCGTAATTTGGCAACATTGCAGCTGCCACAGAGAATGCTCCATAAAACTGACGAATATCGCTGCTGGATAACAAAAAGAAAATGTGGCTTCAATTAACAGCTCGCACAAACTCTTCTGTGACTGGCAGTAATCTCGCTAACCTAAAACAGATTGATTTAGGCATTCCTCCTGATCTGAAAGCACCACCAGGGCTAGTGTTTTTGTTCAACTTGAATAACACTATACAGCCAGACTCTCAGATTTTTGTTTATTCTACTGTCTCTTACCAACCGTGGGACTTTAACCTCTATGTCGAAGAACTGTTTCATTTCCAGATCTCTCCTTTACAGTTTTTTCTGAATGCTTAAACTCTAACTGTGATTCCTGTAGCACAATTCCTAAAACTATTCAGACTTATAGCAAAACCACTCACTGAGTTTGCAAAACCAAAAGCACAAAAACTGCTTTGCACTCAGTTTGCAATTTCGTAACACACACTTTGCAAAACTGTAGGCACAATTCACTGCACAACACTCAATTTCCAAATTTCCAAGACACTCCTAGCAAAAGTATACACATGTATGGCTATCATTAACATTAATTTGCCAACTGTCTGGCACACTTTCACATGTGAAAACTTTTTTAGATAATTCGTTCACTTTGCAATCAGCCTAAGCACTATAATACAGGTAAGCTGTGTGTGCGGAGTACAATGGAGGGAGCAGAAAGAGTGAGAAGTAGAGGAGGCCGAGGAAGAGGACGTGGAGGTGAAGAAGTAGGATGAAGAGGACGACAAGGACAAGGAGGAGCAAGAGGAAGATGAGGAGGGGGTAGAGGAAAATGAGGAGGGGGGAGAGGAAGGGTAGGAAGAGTAAGAAATAGAATTACTGATGACATCAGAGCTACAATAGTGGACCATGTAATCAACCGTGGAATGACCCTGAGGGTAGCTGGCCAACGGGTCCAGCCTAACTCGAGCCGCTACACTGTAGCAAGTACCATAGGGACATCTTGAAATGAGAATCGGTTAGTACAGTCACTTCGCACAAAGACTTGTAGCACTGCCATATGCCAATGAGAAACACACCAATACCATTGATGTAAAAATACTGAAATTGTTACTTTACAGAATTGCTAGATGACCAGATGCTGGGGGCAGAGGAAGCATGTTCACTGCAGACCAAGTAACCCATAGAGTCATTATGGCGATTGCAAATAATCCTATACTTGGAAATAAACACTTGTGTTTGTTTTGATGTGTTTGAATAAACACCAGTACTTGAAGTTTGGATCCCTCTATGCTTATGGATCTATGACAGACGTATGAGCTCAAACTGACATAGCCTACCTTGTGCACAGAGAAAGCAAAAGCCAGATGTGTTTTGTATTCATACCATCAGTGTGCAGTTGGCGCATTGTGTGCTTAGTAGATGATGGCTTGTGTGTACTGTTTGATACGGAAACACCATTTTTACGAAGGTGTGAAGAGTTAGTCTAGCTGTGTTTGCTTTTGCAAGAGAACTACAATGTTTTGATGATTGGGTGACAGGTTTTCTTATTTGTGTGAAGAGTTTTGCAAAATTAGCCAATAGTTACAAAAAATGTGCTTAAGCAATCAGAAAAAACTGTAAATCTGCAGGTTCACTCCACTGACTTTCAGTAGCACGGGCAGGCTTTAACATGCAAGAGAAAATGTTCATTAGCTCTGAATACTCACTTTTTCTGAGAAACATGGATTTGATGGCCCTGTAAAATAGTGCTCTTATCCTGGCTTCATACCAGTCTTGCCCCCTTACCCCTTCCGCAGTCAACCCCTACGCCCCATCTGAGCAGCCCCGAATTCCAGGAAAACTTGCAACAAAGTTCTGGCTCGCATTAATCACAGTTCCACTCCCTGTAGAGCACAGAGGGAGAGACATCACCCCCTTCCCTTTCTGTGACCCCCTTCA
This sequence comes from Aulonocara stuartgranti, assembly GCF_965226115.1. Classification (NCBI taxonomy): domain Eukaryota; kingdom Metazoa; phylum Chordata; class Actinopteri; order Cichliformes; family Cichlidae; genus Aulonocara; species Aulonocara stuartgranti. The sequence continues at coordinate 11,171,020 of NC_138942.1, read as the reverse complement.
GCTTCACACACCCACCTTTGACTGTTTTGATGCAGCCAAAAGTAGGAGATGAGAACTTCCTCCCGTTTTACCACAACCTCAACAGGTCTCTGTTTCACTTTGAGTATCTCACAATCTGCTGAGATCTTAACAGCCCCATTTGTCACACCACTGTGGTGACAAAGTCATGCTGCGTCAGTCGGTCTCTCTGCTTTATTTACCTGTTAGTTTTTCTGCATGTGGTCGTATTGTCGTTAACTCTTTATTGCACGCAATCCACTACAATGGTGTTAGCCAGGTCCCACGGGTTGCTACCTCCTGCCAGTTGTTTTATGGTGAACAAACAAGGCAAAGCGTGACTAAAAACTGGTCCAGATGATCCGCTGGAGGGGAGCTCATGTTACACAAATTTTACACTTAACTGAAAAGGTAATGTGTGCTGAGAAAATGTTCCATGACACAACACAGTTATGTGAGGAAAGAAAAAAAAAACATGTTATGCAACCACTGTTTCACACTGCTAATATAAAAGATTTTTATTGATTGGCCCGTGTTTAAGCCTAAAAGGAGTGTGTGAGTGCAACGCTGCAGCCCAACCCGTTCCAGTGATAGACCTGTCTCTGCATGCCCATTAGATGCAGGCGAACTGAATAATACACAGGATAGTGTTCTCATCTAAAGAACTCATACATCCCTCTGGCTGTGTTTCTGGGACAATATGGCCAAGATCTCTGACGGGAATTCAGAGCACAGCTCTCATGAATAGCACATAAACAGAGAACATCCGTAAACAGTTTGAAGGACTCGTTTGGATTTTGTTCCAAGATGGTGGGTGGGAAGGAGGGATTCAGAAAGGGGACTGAGACAGAAGGCCAAGAGAGTGAAGCACTGCAGCTGATATTCCCTCTATGGCGGCCTGGTTGGGAGGAGCAACATCAAGCTGCCTCTGTTCTCCTTTGGGACGTTCTGCCTGTACAAACAAACCGACCCCGGGCCTCTGGTCTAATGGGAACCAGACCTGCTCGAGGACCAAATCTCCTATGTTTTTTTCTTTCCTTTTCTTCGCTCTCCCTCCCACCCCCACCCCCACCCCTATTCCCCCCTCTCTCAACAACCAACGCTCCGTTGACACGCACTCCAGCTGAAGGACGCACTTCAATTATTCTAAACAGACCTGAAAAAATTCCCCTTCCCTTTATCAAGCTTTCCCACACAGCAATTTTACATGACATTCCAAGTTTGTACATCAACGCTGACCTTCTTGATCCTCAAGGAATCAGATTCCAGTGACCTGTACTTATCACCACAGACACACTTTCTCTCACTTTTGCATACTTTCTTTATCACTCTTCCCCATTCCCTCTCTCTGTGTCACATGTGCACACACAGAGCTTCCCATGCATCTGTTTGCAAAAACGTCAGTCTTTTTGACAGAGTGTGAGTACATTTCTGCACCCAAGTACATGCATAACTAGAGAGTTCCACCAAATGACGAAAGCATAGGATTAGAGGCACCAAGGTGATGTGTTGGCTGCTGTATGAAAGAATGTCATCCCTGGCTACAAAGTCTGAATGTTCTCACTGTTAGGGTTCAGAGTTTATCAGTGAATGTCCTCCCAGTCTCACTGGTGTCTCTATCTGAATGTTCTGTTTTACCAAAGTATGAATACTGGCACAGAGTCAGACGGGGGGAAAAAAGGCTCTTAAAACACATAGAGCCTCCACATTGACAGCACATCTGATTCAAAGAGGCCTGATTGTGATACGGCCTGGTGACACTGCTCCTAACAAACATGTGGAGCTGTTTAAATTGCTTCATTTCATCACTATAGTCTCCTTCCTGCAAGATAAGGCTGGGATAAAAATCCAATACTTCCTTCTGTTTTTAATTTTTCTTTTCTATTTAAATCTGCATACGATCTGTAGTCAGGTCACTGACGCCAAGTGCATGGAAAGGCAGATTTATTGACAAGAATGAACCATGTCTGAAGATGTGGAAAAAACTCACAAACACTGGATATGACTGTTCAGCTCTGTCTTCCTCCCACACATCTGGGCACAAACCCGTCAATGTCCCTCAGGCAAAGATCGCTGATGAACTGAGCTGTCTTGCTGCCCAGTTCACAGTCATTCAACCCCACCATCCCCTGAAAAAAGTGTGTGCAAACACTCACGCTCAATCCACACCCTTACATTAGATTTTTGCCCGATCTTGTGAGCTGGTCTGGGCTTCTCTCTCTTTCTCCATGGGATTGCTCTGGGATTTCTGGCAGTGTTTACTTCTTTGTGCTCTACAAGCCTGGAGCGGCCAAGCCCAGGCACACACTCACTTCTATGGAAGGGTAGGTTTTTCTGCACTGTCAGCACAAAGTGTTAACAAACGTGTTGCAACTTATGGCTCTGTGGAAGCGTGTAGGAGTCAGAGTTATATACAGGATGTGAAACAGAAACCACTCAGATATTGGGGTCACTTGGAAATGTCCTCATTTACAAAAGAAAACTGAATTGCTTTTCAGCACATATCGGCTCATGAACCATAAACAGCTAATTTTCAGCAACCATTGTAACATCCTGTGTCATATTCTATCATCACAAGTTTCAGCTGTTGATTACAGAAGCAATCATTTTAGCTACTTTGTGTCTGCAGCATCTACCTTTGCAGGTTTGAATACAGGCTGAATCAGTGAAAGGAAAAAAAGAACTTTCACCTGAATTGTTGCTTTAACAAATACGGCCAAAGAATTAACAATTGATTTCATACAACAGTGTGTACTGTTCCTTTCACACACAAAAACCACAAACAGCTTTAAAACAGAGCAGAGAGAAAAATAGGAGGATCCCAAGATAACAAAACATCTGTGTTTCTACTTACTAAACATAGCAAGTCTTCTGTTTGCTTTGTTTGATGGTAGTCGCATAATGCCAAGGCTAATGTCAGCAACAAATTAATAGATGCTGGCTTTGTGAGCAAAGCTGGAAAAGAAAATATGTATCAGAAAGCAGTTCATAACTGAAAACAATATTAAATGAGCAAAAGAACAAGCACCAACAATATATTAAGCCCACCTGCACGATACTGTGTATGGTGTATCTTCCCCCTGTGCTTCCAAAGCATCTCTCACATGTCAGGACATGGACACAGGACCCCTGAAGGTGTCGTGTAGTGTCTGGCACCAAGACTTTGGCAGCAGGTCTGTAGGATACAAGCTGGGGCCTCTGAGGATCAGGCTTGTTCAAACATATCCCTCAGATACTCAGTCATATTGAGATCAGGGGGAATTTGGAGGCTAGATCAATGCCTAGAGCAATCTGTCATGATGCATGATCTGTTCTTGAGTAGTTTTCTTTGGTAATGTTTAGGTGGGTTGGACATGCCTGCAATGATTTTACTGTTGTTGCTGTGCCCAGGCTATGATTATCACTTCTCATTTGCATTTGGTAGCGTGCGTTTGTGAGCCTTTGTGATTGGATGATACAGCTCCAGGGCATATTTAATTGGTGTGTCATTGATCTGCTGTTTTCATGTACTCACATGTCACGTAGTCCTGTTACATGAAATAGAGATGGGTCAATGCATTAACGCTATCGGGGTCTGAACATTTCAAAAGTTTGTTTGGGGACTATATAGTTGGTTGTTACAGTGTAATAACACACTGTAATGTGACTTTGTCTGCTTTTACAATATCAATAAAACACACTGAATGAAAGATATGTTGAAATCTTGCAACATAACCGCAAAGTAATAATGTCTTATGGTATTAGTGATGACACCAGGCGGGTGTGTCCAGGCAGGAGTTAATGCCGTACTTGTTTATATTCTCACTGATGTAATTTGTTGAGGCAACAGAACTTTGGCAGGAAGGGACTGACAAACAGTCAAGGTCATTGACCCAGTTCAGGGAAAAAGCCACCAATCAGCTGTGTGTCCCTGATGTTTCAAATTAACGATTAGTTCTTGATATAGGACAGTAGATGGGGCAACAGGGCTGTCTTTGTTTGTTAATGATCACACAGCACTATGACCAATAATGGTTAACCACACATAACATCTTTCACCATTTTTTTTTAAAACCTCCTTCCGCTTCTTGTCTTTCTTTTCCTCTATATTGTTCCACTGCCACGTTGCAACTATTCCGAGTTTGGGAAGTAGAGACACCTGGATTTAGCCTCTTTTTTTTTCGCCCCCAGAAAATGTCTTCCTTCCAGGGTAGGTACGCCAAAGGCTATGGCCATGTGATGACAATGATGATGTGGCATGGTCTGATAGTGAGAAAGTATTGAGCGTGGGGACTCCACACCCCCATGGCCTCGCAACGCTCCCCTATCCTGAATCAAATACACAGAGATGTGTGGGATTACTCTCACAGGAGGCACTTGAACCCTTTGACTTCCTGCCCGCTCATGAGTTCACTGGTCTCAGTGGGAGTGTCTGTGAAATGCATGCGCAATAACAGCCGAATGAAGGCAAGAGAGACCAGAAGGAGGAACGGGACGTGCTGTGAAGGAAGAGGAGTGAATGACAGGTTAGTGGGGGAGGTAGAGAAGGAGGATGAGAGGTGGGGGGAAAGACCATCCAGGGTCTGTCTATAACGAGCCTGAGGCTGTTGGCAGCAATAGCATGTGTTATGGAGAGGACTCAGTTCTCTCTTAAAAAACTGGACGAAGGGGGTGGGGGTGCGAATGCTGCGCAGCCAGGAAAAATTCACAAAATAACAAAAAAAAAAGTTCCTCAGCTGTCTGACAAAATGGTCTGTTTTTCATTAATACGGGCAAGTTGCTATTTTGAGGCAGAGCTTCCATGTAAAATATGACCTTAAGTTTTAATCTGTTGGGTGCAGATAAAGATCTGGACTCTATTTGCTAAACACGCTGCATCAGCCTTTAGCAAGCCTCGTGACAGCCTGTTATGCTTTCTACGTCCATCATGTGCCACAGTAAAGCATTTTGCGCTTATAATATTGTACAAGGGCCGATAACGTGTGGTATCATGTGCTGGTCCCTGACAGCTTGCTTGTCTCTCACTGTCTCCCAGCTAATATTAGAGCAGCGCTGATTAAAGAGAGGGCTGATTTTGGTCCCAGTGAAGGTCAAAGTACTTAAAGTGGCAGCATCGAAGTGCTGTGAGGCTAACAAGAGTGAGCACCTGGTGTCCAATGCCTGCAGCTCGAAAGGTAAGGTTTTTAGAAGGAAGGGAGGGGGCAGGATGATGATCTTATATACAAAGCCAGCTTGTTTGAGACCAGGCTCATATGGAGCTGCTCTGCCAAGGGTCCAGGGCTCTACATCCTGCCGCGCACTGAAAGACCCAGTCTTCAAATAAGTCACACGAACAAAGAGCCATACAGGCTGTAATCACCCATAAGCAACCCCATACACACATAGAAAGAGTACACTGTACTTCTCTATCTCCTTTGTTTTGTTTTTACTGTTTGCAGTGCCACCCATTAAGCTCCGAGTATTTCTCAAGAAGTCCCGGTTTTAAAATCGAACTCACAAATCAGTGCAATTAAGTCATTCTCCACAAAACACACACGCATACACACAAACACACTAACTCCCCCGTCATCGTCTCCCCGTGTTTCACCCTCGGGCAGCAACTGCGTAATGCCTTCCAGATGTTGGGATGCTGTATTCTCTGGCCTACCAAACCTTGGAAGTCAGTGCCCCTCTCTCATGGTGTTAATGGTGCCCAGGAGGCCTTTGAGGGGGGAAGGGAGGGGAGTCACAAGACCTTTCAACCTCCTATAGAGAATACAAAAAAGACCTCAGGATCCTTTCCCTTTCACAGGGTAATCGGTCAGCTGTCTTCTCTTTGCATTGATCAGCAGGGTTTCAAATGGAATTCCTGATGAGAAACCTGGGTGTGGTTTAAAAAGACATCCTAGTAACAGTGGAGGCAGGAAGGTGTGCTTACAAACAGGATAACAAAGTCCTCTGCAGCTGTTCTTTCTCCAGATGGGTAGTGGTGGTGAACACTATTAGATTTCATATATCAGCTTCCTTGGGCTGAGTATCTTGTGTCAGCTGCTCCTTGTCAACTTATTGCAAACCTGCCATATTATTCCTTTTTCTGAGTCTTAATAAATGAGTCTTGGTATAAAAAAAATCAATGGCTACTCTCTTGAGTTAGCTTGTGTTTCCATCTTTCCATTTCTCTCTCCCTATGAGCTCCACTAAATGATCCTCTGTCACAGTCTCAGTTTTATGTTCCATACTTTACTCCAAGCTGAATGGCCAATCATTGGGGTCCTATCTATTTCGCAGTACAGACCATAAAACAGTATAAGACATGGTAGACAGCCACAGTCCCTCAGGGAATATTTTTTAAAAACAATATTAAAACCAGTGTTGGAACTTTTCCAGTCATGGTTATTCATTTATGTTCTTTTACTATGGAGGTTTGCGGTGATTGGATGACGAATGCAACCATCAGGGATGCAGGACAACTTCCAAAGATGGCTTTGGGGTGTTTCTGTTATTCTGGCAACTTGCACCATATAAAGGATAGATCACTCAAATGCACCAGCATGGCTCAGGCAAAGGGTGCAGACCAAGTGATCCCTAGACTAAAACCAAAAGAGGAGCGAGTGAGCTGAAGCGAGAAGAAAAAAGCTCCAGGCCGAGGATCTCTGTGAGAAAGTGTCCATCTGCAGCACACGCTGGAAACGACCCAAAACAAACAGGTTAAAATTAAACCACAGAGTGAAAGCCAATCTGTGTGTTTAACGTTCTTACAAACAGAGGATTACCGTGTTACCATTTCAAAGGTCTGAGAAATTGTCAGTTTTGTGGTTTATCCCACCACAATACAACCAATAATCTATGTAGTAGCCCCCCACTGGCTGACGCACAGAGAGATAGGGCATTTTGGAGAAAGATAGAACTAAAAAGAAAGTTAAAAAGTCACATGTAGGAAGGTCTTCAAACTTTGGCATTCTGTTTAATTATTAAAAAAAACACTTTTTAAAAACTAGAATGATAAATTCTCCTGCTATAATTTATAGCATAACATATTTAACTTTTACAGTACAGTTATTGTAATAATTGCAGGTATAAGTTCCAAAGAAAAGCATATTTGTTACGCAGAGATAAAGTATGAATACAAATCAAGCCAAAGCTTGCAGATTCTTTTTTTAGACTTTGACATAGGTCATGAAGCTACTTGAGATGTGAGCTTTTCCCACTAACTCCACTGCATGTACCAGCAGGTTGAGTAATATTTTTGCCATTTTTGGATGATAATGTAACATTTCTCTAGAAATTTCTCTAGTAGAAACACAGACGCTCTGTCTTTGCATCTTTTTAATCTGCCTAACGGGCATCCCATCTTTCTAACCAGTTGATTCTGACTTTCCTAATTGGGTTTGGGCTTTGTTATGAAAGTATGTGGTTGCTGCGGTTGCCACCGCAGATGTTTCCCAATTCCATAAGTACTGCATTCCCCTCCTTTTTCAAAAGCCATGTCAGCCCCACAAGTTACTGCACAGCCATAGGGGATCAAATTTGTTCAGCTGCTAAGGACAAAGTGTACTTCTGAGCGGTGGTGATTTGACACTTTGCTGCCATCTAGTGTTGACTAATGGGTCTGGATTTAGAGTTGTGTCTTCCGATAGTATTGGAAAACAGTGGGAAACCATTTATAAATGAGATATCTGTATAACTGTAGCCATTCGTTAAAATAAAATCTAATATTTAAGGTGTGATTCACAGTGAAGACATGTAAAGTGCTGGATAATAATAATAATGATGGCATTCATTATTATTTTGTTGGCTGTGGCTCCAGAGGGAGCCAGAGATAAAGGGACTAAAGTGAGCTGGTTAACAGATATTCAGTAGAGATTCAGCAATAATAAATTAAACAGTTAAAAATTCACATGCAATATTGTGCAAAGGTATTGAGGAACTCATCTTTTCATTATTTTTTGCTTCCAAGCAGCCAGATTTTCTTGTAATTTTTAAAGTGCTCTTGAGCAATCGTTATAGAATTTCTTAAGGTCTCTCAAAGTTTTTCTTCTTTGCTTTTTCTGACCATTTTCCATGGAATGTTTTTTTTAACCCTAACACTGACCCAGGAATCATTCGAACATAAAAAATGGCAGTTAGGTCAAGGAATGAGCCAGGTTTGGGTCTACACATAACAGAAAACTTAGCCAAGAATCAGTTTTAAATTGCATCTTTTGTTGCTTGCATCTTTTGTTGCTTGCAGCTTGTTGCGACACAAGCTGTTTGTTACAATTGTTTTTGTTTAACCTACAAAAAAAAATAAATACAGTTTGACAGTTTGAAAGTGTCAAACTGCTGATGTTGACGTGATCTAGCTAGCTAGCTAGCAAAGACCTCACACAGGACCTGGGAAATGCATGTGGTCCTTCAGTTGATCCACGTACTGGTTGCTGAAGCCTCATCAGAAATGGTCTCAGTGAAAGGGTGCCAGCCAAGAAGCCATTCTTGAGGAAGGGAAACTGGGAAAAAAAGACTGAGCTGTGCTAAATTACACAACAACTGAGATGAAAATCAGTGGCAACAGGTCTTATGGAGTGATGAATCCATATTTGAAATTTGTGGTTCAAATCATTGTCAGTATCCACAGAGGAGGTCGAGACAAATGTACAACATTCCTAGCAAGCAAGCTACTTTCAGCTGCTGCCGTGCCACGAGAGGTTGCCACAGCAGTTAGCTCTGCATATCTGGTATGACAGATGTCTGACGTACACAAAGAAAATTTTTGTCTCCAGCTGGAAGTCATCTGTAAAACACAGTGGAGAATCTGTCGTTCCAGCCAGTGGCGTTGGACTTCTGAACACAAAAAACTACGGTATGATTTAGATCCACCATGCAATACCATCTGGAAAACATTTGATTTATACCAACTTAATTTTTCAGCATTACAGTGTTCCCAAACACAATGCCAGTGGAGTAAAAGCATACCCGGAGAGCAAAACACACAATGGAACACTGTCAGTCATGGATTGGTCTCCCCAGAACCCAGACCTCAACATTAACGAAGCAGTGTGTGATCACTTTGACAGAGAACAGAACAAAAGGCAGTCAACATCCAAGAAGAGTGAATGTCCTTGTCTGGAGAACTATTCCTGAGAACTACTTCAGTTCAAGCTGTGTTGCAAAATAAAGACAATCATACCAAATATTGACTTTAATGCTTGCTAGAATTATGCAAACTTTGGTTTTATTTACCTTATATATTGCATTTCCATGTATGTTTGCACATATTTGAGCAAATTGCTGTATCTTTTTCCCATTTTTCTTGCAAAATATAAAGAAATAAAAGGAGACTTTTTTGCAGCAGTGTTCCCCATTCTCCTTGTTGATGCATCTGAACCCATAAAACATATCTGTTGCTGGAGAATATCATGCCAAGGGTTTGATGGTCTTTCCACCCAGATGATGTAGCAGAGCATTTGCCGTTCAGCTGGAAAAGTATTTACAGTTTATAAATCCCAGACTGCATGACATCATTTTTTGCATCCTCTGCACACACCTCTCCTAAACCCAGAGTCTAAAGTTACCAAAGTCCAGATAAATAAATAAATGCATAAACAGACAACCTGGTGCTGCAGTGAGTCGACCAAAGTTTTCTGCGCTTTAAAATTCTTCAAGGCTTGTAGATAAAAAAAAATTACTGCATAGAGGAAACTGAATGCACTTCTGTCACAGCTCTTTATCTATCTGTCTATCTATCCCCACTATAATGTTGCTAAACGTTTCCATGTGTCTATGATGTCAAGCTTAGTTCCAGAGTAACAATCCTCTACTGGGTCCATCGGGCCCAGATAGATTGTCCCTCAACAGAGGGAGTGAAACCTGCTGTCAAAACACATTTTTCTTGCTACACGTGCTTTGTATTTTCTCAGAAAATGCATTTCACACGAAGAGAAATTTCAAAAAAAAAAAAAAGGGAAAGAAATGGTTTTGCTCTGGAATCTGTGTGACATTGTAAGAAATCTAAATATGGGTCTTTTTTAAAACATTTCATTCCTTCTGTGGTAATCAGCAGAAGTGATTTGACAGATCACCAAACTTATCTCCCCTGAGCCACCTAGGAGTGTTTTGGTTGACTCTGATAGTTGTGGGTAAACAGTTGAGCAAAAACAGGGGCCTGGAAGAGGAAGATTGTTCTTGGACAAGCTTTCTGCCCTGACTCAGCTGGACAGCAGGCATCCCATCATTGCAAAACAATAAAGAAACAATGTCATCACTCTGAAAAGAGGCCTTTGGTCTGAGCCAAGGCTTTGAGTAACACTGCTTAATTTCCAAGTGAAGAGAGCTGTTGCATTTTAAAGCACACGGGAGAAAGGAGCAGACAGAGGATATATGGTGTGAAAGCAAGGGTAGAGTAAGTTAAAACAAAAGAAGTCAAGACAAGAGAAGGATTTAGGTTAGCAGACAGGCCATAATCCAAATGTGCTCAGCAAAAGCTCAAAGCACAGGATGTACTGCCTTCATTAGCAAGCACAGGTAGTGGAGAGGGTGGAAAAGTGGACTGAGTGTGAAGGAAACAAAAAAAGATAACTAGGAGATAACAGACAGGAGTTTTAACCGTGAATAAGATCCAAACATGGGATCCAGGAAGCAGAAATAGCCCACCTTCACTGCTTCTCGCGCTGCTTTGAACAATCAGATTTATGCCTTTTCTCTACGGACTCATTAAGCCTGTTTACTACTAATGACTTCCTGTTTGTTATCTGGCTCCTGCACACTTACACGTTTACACTTTCCTATCTAACATCCTAAAAGACTTTCATTGCCATGTGACAGACTTACATCTTCACGTTGATTGTTGGACCGAGCTTGTTTTGGTATGTTTTACCAAAACATCCCCATAAGAGAGTCTGCCAGAATCAATTACTTACTTTTCTTGATTATAATCAACCTCATATGGCTGCTAATGGCTTTGACGGTCCAAGGGTCCAAACTACTGACACTCCAGCTTCAGCTTATACATTTTAATTGATAATTGGGAAATGTTAGCCTGCTAAAACAATAAACTCCAACTGTATATCCACTTGACTTACCAGTGCAATGTATGGATTTTGACAGGACAGAGATGCCTCAAGTCAAATATGGGAAATTATGCGCTTACTGGAAATGAAGATAAAACTGTGGCAAATAAAAGACAAGCAACAAATCACATGCATGTGCTAAAACAGTAGATAACAGCCTCTGTGCTTTATTATTGTGTACTACTATTTCAGAAGTAATTCAGCAGGAGCTTATCTACACAGTTTATAGCCGACTAATGTAAAGCGACGACAGTTTTCCCCAGTTTTGTTATTGTTGTCTCACTCCATGAGAGACTCATTTCCCACAAAATATATGCTAGGTTCGACTTGAGTCACTCATTTAAGTGCATTTAGGCTTTTGTCACATTGTTGAGTGAAGCACTGGACGCGGGTGAACCGCTGAGGACTTTAGCCTTTAGTCTTATCGTCGACTGCTTCGTCTTCTTTCTCTCTCAGCTTCTCCGTTCCTCTCAGCTTTCAGACCTTAAGTTAAAGCTAGACGCTGCACTCAATTGCATCACTTGCCCCACGCTTTCCTTTGCAAGTGTAATTTGTGGCTGGCCTGTTTGAGTCTTAGTGGTTTTGTGCTCTAGTTTAGTTGTACAATCAGAGGACTGTTTGTACAACGTACAACCTTTACCCAGGGTGTCACAGGAAATAGTGTAAAAGTGAGGTATTACCAACCTACAAAATTTAATTCAAAAATACTAAATACTTTTCAGAATATACATCAGAGTCACCATTTATTCACAAAGTAACAGTGAAAACAACAACAACAACAACAACAACAACAAAAGGATAAAGAAATGAAAACATGAATAAAAAAGAAGAAAAACAGCCTTCTGGGGCCTCAAAGGTGAAAATAGCAAACATAAGTACCTTCCTTTTTACACACAAATAACAAAAAGCAATAAAGCTACAGCATGAAAAAAATACTACAAAATAGGCCCCGTGTCTAACCACAGAAATGGACAAAAAGAAAGAAATTCCCAGAGGAACCCACCCGAGGGATTAATAAAGTTTTATCTTATCTTCTATCTTTTATCTTATCTTAAATAAAATTACTGACTTCCCACCAAGCTTCCACTGCCTTAAGGTTAGGTTTAAACAAACAGAAAAGAACAGGAACTAAGATTTTACAGGTTTTCAAATTCAAGAAGTACATTTTAGGTCACACAAAATAACCCTAAAGCCTCGGTGCAGAGGCTAGAAATACACCTTCACTACCAAAATTTTCTGCTGTAGCCTGCCTGCAGCACACGGACACATGGAAACACACTCTCTCTCTTTCTCTCTCTCTCTCTCACACACACACACACACACACACACACACGCACACACACACACACATATATGATCACCAATGCTGAGAATTGAGCAGCATTCCCCCCCAAAAAATCAGTTTATAAAAGACGGAGTTTGGACAATAGCTACCTGGTCAGATAAGTGAAGCCAAAGCTTCATGTTAAACCTGCTTTAATTCTGCAGCTCAAAATGTGAAAAAGAAGTCCAGTTGGACAGAAGTCGAACAGTAAGTGAACCTTCATTTCCTCTAACTGTGACCTCAGGAGACACTGTCCTTGGTGAGTTTGTGGTCACAGTCACAGTTTCAAATCATATTCAAACTAACAATCATTAAAGTTAAAAAGGAGGTTAAAGCAGGTTATCTGACCTACCTTGCTTTAATTTATTTTAATCATACTCACACCTCGAGGAATCATTAAATTGAAAGGTAATGACTTTACATTATTAGACAGAAAACCCTAACAAGGAAATCCCCTATAAGGAAGCGCTTGAGGTCAGAGGGAAGAATGAACTCTCTTTAAACAGGAAGAGACGTAAACCAGACTCCAGGAGCAGCAGCTATCTGTCAAAAACAGACAGTTATAGTTAAAGGGCACGCTCAAATATCGACACCATTTGAGCGTGCCCTCTGTACCCCTCTCAGAGACTACGTCCACACTAGCCTGAATAGATTTGAAAACGGCTTTTTCGTCTAAAAACGCTCCGCCATACTCCGCATCCACACTAGCGTTTTCAGTCATTTTCACAGAGTTGTGCACCGAAAACACTTACGTTCCAGTACTGCGCATGCGTGAAACGCAAGAAGATTAGACCTGCCTCATTTCTGTCTGCCGCTTATTTACTTAAAATGTTGAGGAAACGCACCAAGTTTTTAAAATGGACTAACAATGAGGTGGAGTTGTTGCTGCGAGTAACGCAAAAGTACAAAGTTGCAAAAGCGATTGAGAGTTAAAGAATTTGGAGAAAAGCTATTTGAAGCATGTACAAACTGATATTAATCTTTAATAGGGCTGTCAAAATTGAGAGCAAACAAAACAACTGTGCAATGCCCTCCACTATCTTAGTTTAATTGGTCACATGACTGCATCATATGACTAACATGTATCATCGTTTTAGAAAGCCTCCGTTTTCGCTGTCCACACTGCATACGTTTTCAAACGTATGCGTTTTCGAGAGCGTTTCCAGAACGCTGCGTTTTCCTAGAACGTGGTCTCAGTGTGGACGGGAGGCCAAAACAGAGAGAGAGCGATGCGTTTCCAAACGAAAACACATTAGTGTGGACATAGCCAGATTCATTCCTCATTCGTCACATCCAGTCTCAAGACACAAAGACAATACTCTAGACTCAGGGTTTCACACATCCACCGTTTATATACAGTCTATGTCCCAAACGTACATTTTTGACTACTCTGACGGCACCACACTTGTACTCATAGTGCACGTCATGCAGCTGTATTTTACAGTATGAATGCAATGAAAATGGTAAGTGTGGAAGTATGCAATTTGAGACACCGCATAAGTTAACATTGCAGTTGTTAATCAGTATGTTAGCATCCTGAAGTTAATCGTACTCTAAACATAAAGTGGATTTGCTCAAATTAAGGCTGGGTGTGTGCAGACTAACTTCAGTATTCACCTACAAAAGGTTTGGATAACCTCTAATTCTGGGAGTCTTTCCAAGAATGTCTGTTTACAATCACATGTAGCCTAATATATACAATATCTTTCGCAAAAGTACACACACAGGAGGTAAAGAATGCAATCTTTGGCAGGGGAATTGATGTTTCTCAGTACTGTGGCATGTAGCATATTACAGTTTTTTACAGCCGCTAGGACACATTTCACAATACTTAGGTCACTTTTGCAAAACTCTTCACACAATCCTCCTAACTGACCTTCAGCTTGGCAAAGCAGTTCATTTCACATTCAAAATGCACTACAACTACCAAAACACTTTATTCAGGTCTCAAATAAACTCATTCTTCCAGAACACTAGCAAAGGTTGACAGCCGACAAACACACTTTGTCACCCACAAAACAATGACCTAAAAAACACTAACAACATGTAGCATTACACAGCGTTTTCTTGTGTAAAACAAGGACACATCTCTGTTTAGAATTTCAATATATGTTACTGGAATGAATCAGACATCATGCAGAATTCGTTACAGTTTTTTCTGAATGCTTAAACCCTAACTGTGATTCCTGTAGCACAATTTCTAAAACTATTCAGACTTATAGCAAAACCACTCACTGAGTTTGCAAAACTAAAAGCACAAAAACTTTAGGGTGACCGTGGCTCAGGGGGTTAGGGAATCGCATCTGTAACCGGAAGGTCGCCGGTTCGATCCCTGGGCTCTCTGTCCTGGTTGTTGTGTCCCTGGGCAAGACACTTTACCCTACTTGCCTACTGGTGTTGGCCAGAGGGGCCGATGGCGCGATATGGCAGCCTCGCTTCTGTCAGTCTGCCCCAGGGCAGCTGTGGCTACAACTGTAGCTTGCCTACACCAGTGTATGAATGTGAGAGTGAATGAATAGTGGTATTGTAAAGCGCTTTGGGTGCCTTGAAAAGCGCTATATAAATCCAATCCATTATTATTATTATTAAAAACTGCTTTGCACTCAGTTTGCAATTTTGTAACACACACTTTGCAAAACTGTAGGCACAATTCACTGCACAACACTCAATTACCAAATTTCCAACACACTCCTAGCAAAAGTATACACATGTATGGCTATCATTAACACTAATTTGCCAACTGTCTGGCACACTTTCACATGTGAAAACTTTTTTAGATAATTCGTTCACTTTGCAGTCAGCCTAAGCACTATAATACAGGTAAGCTGTGTGTGCGGAGTACAATGGAGGGAGCAGAAAGAGTGAGAAGTAGAGGAGGCCGAGGAAGAGGACGTGGAGGTGAAGAAGTAGGATGAAGAGGACGACAAGGACAAGGAGGAGCAAGAGGAAGATGAGGAGGGGGTAGAGGAAGATGAGGAGGGGGGAGAGGAAGGGTAAGAAGAGTAAGAAATAGAATTGCTGATGACATCAGAGCTACAATCATAGCTGGACTGGCCATCGGGCATACCGGGCATTTGCCCGGTGGGCCGCTGGCGATTTTTTATTTTTATGGGCCGATGGATTTTTTTTTTTTTTTTTTTTTTTTTTAGGAAGGGTATATATAATGAAAGGTGTTGGATTGGCCAATTGGTCATGATCGACTCTGGGCTGGACCAATTACAGCCGAGGAGGCCGGATGCACCCTCCCCCCTGTTTAGCAATCACGTGATTTTCGCGCATTGCATGCCGGGAACTCGTGGCAAAACAATCCAAGTACCGCATCAAATGCAAGAATTTGCAACACCGCAAGACGTTCATTCTCCGGTTCCAATACCTTCTTGTTTTTTCTTTGCCGCACAAAAAAGGAATGTACAGAACAAAAGGAGAACAATGCCGGTCCGTACAAAGACAGACTCGACGAAAAGACAAAGAAAAGATACGAGGAAAAATCAAACCAGTGAAAGGGTCAGACCCTTACGAGCACACAGAGGGACAAAATACGTTAGCGTGCTGCCCAACTTTCACTACGCTCATATTTATAATTACACGTTCTTGGAGTGAGTGCACACACTCATGAAGTTTAGTAACTTCAGGTCACTGCAACAAGCCCAGGAACAGTTTACTGACGGATGGGTACAGGACCTTGAAATGCACCATGTAGAACGAAAGACCATCGTACGAACAAAGGTAAGTTTACCAGTCTCACAAATTGTCGTCATAAATACACATTCGTTAACCGTTTATTAATATAACCTTTGAGCTCAACGGTAATTAATTAGTAGTGGAAATAATTTCTGGTAGGCATTACAGAAATGTAGCAGTGACAATAATATTGTATGCTGTAATCGCACTGGACAATTAGTGATACAAAACAACTGTTTTATCCTGTGAATAAAAGTATATGTTTTTGTCAATGTACCATAATAACAGAAGCGAAACGCAATATTGTGTCAGCACAATTTACTATTTATGCACAATAAATAAAGGAGCATAGCGCGACAATTTCTGTTCAGCGCCAGACTTGTAACCTATATCACCAATTATGTTAAGAAAAAGGACGTATTAACTACTACAAAACTCTGATCTTTGTGGGAATGCTTGGAGCAGACTAACATGTGAGCTGGAGTGTTCTGGGACGTTATATTTGGTATATCCAGACCATCCGTCGGCTCTTACTTCGGAAACATGGCTTAAAAAATTTCTCTTCAACTACGTAATCCGATAAAAAAAAAACGATCTCTTTACCCGTCGGCTTTCCATGGCTGTCATGCGACCAGCAGTTAATAATACAACAGCTTCTTGGCATTTTTGGGGTTTCTTTTTTTATCGCTAGTACCTCTTGCCACAAGTTCCCAGAATCCTTTGCGGTTTTACCCCTGAATGACGTCACATTTTCAATCTTTATCCTGGTGGGCCGGTCTCTAGTCAAAATGCCCGGGCCGATTTTTTGTCCCAGTCCAGCCCTGGCTACAATAGTGGACCATGTAATCAACCGTGGAATGACCCTGAGGGTAGCTGGCCAACGGGTCCAGCCTAACTCGAGCCGCTACACTGTAGCAAGTACCATAAGGACATCTTGAAATGAGAATCGGTTAGTACAGTCACTTCGCACAAAGATTTGTAGCACTGCCATATGCCAATGAGAAACACACCAATACCATTGATGTAAAAATACTGAAATTGTTACTTTACAGAATTGCTAGATGACCAGATGCTGGGGGCAGAGGAAGCATGTTCACTGCAGACCAAGTAACCCATATAGTCATTATGGCGATTGCAAATAATCCTATACTTGGAAATAAACACTTGTGTTTGTTTTGATGTGTTTGAATAAACACCAGTACTTGAAGTTTGGATCCCTCTATGCTTATGGATCTATGACAGACGTATGAGCTCAAACTGACATAGCCTACCTTGTGCACAGAGAAAGCAAAAGCCAGATGTGTTTTGTATTCATACCTTCAGTGTGCAGTTGGCGCATTATGTGCTTAGTAGATGATGGCTTGTGTGTACTGTTTGATACGGAAACACCATTTTTACGAAGGTGTGAAGAGTTAATCTAGCTGTGTTTGCTTTTGCAAGAGAACTACAATGTTTTGATGATTGGGTGACAGGTTTTCTTATTTGTGTGAAGAGTTTTGCAAAATTAGCCAATAGTTACAAAAAATGTGCTTAAGCAATCAGAAAAAACTGTAATATTTGTTTATGTACCGTATTTTTATTTTTTTTGCACTAAGTAATCCCAAAATACAAGAATTTGTATACACACCATCCACTGATACACATACAATAGTAATGCTAATCTACTCGGTCTTCTCCATTTGGCCACAGGTTCTCATCCACATCACATCTCATGTCATCTAGGGCAATACACCTAGGAAAGAATCTTCTGGCATGCCAGAATTGAAGGAGTTGAAAAATTGAAGGAGTAACACCTGTGTAGATGTTCATCTACAATGAGAATCAGCTGTGGCTGGTTAAACTGCATTTTTAGATTTAAAATATGTTTCAATAAAATATTGCTGTTGAATTTTGCTGTCTTTTTAAGTTTTGCATTGTGTTATTGTTTTGGCCATAAGTTTAACAGTTTTGAAAACAGTATGTAAGCACATGCAAAATGTCCTGTACGTACAAAGATTTTTGGCAGTTGTTGTGTCTGAGTGAGAAAATAATTCATGAAATTTGAGAGATGTAGTCATTGAATGCATTTTGTGCCAAAACAATGATAACTGATCCTCAGTTTAGCCCACATAGACTTCTGTTGTGCTCACTGTGTGAGGAGTTTTGCAAAAGTGACCTAAGTATTGAGAAATGTGTCCTAGCGTCTGTAAAAAACTGTAACTTTCGTAGGGCAGTTTGTGAAGAGTGAAGTTTGCACAGAAATCAAACGTATTAAAACCAAAGTGGAAACAGTGACAAACTGCTTCCTCCAGTGACAAATTAATTCTCAAAAACAAGTTGTAAGAATTAGTCAGAAATTGCTTTGAGATTCTGATAAAGTTAGGAAGAATTTTCCACACTGGATACAAGATGAGTAAGCTGCTGTTTGACTTAATCATGAATTTCCCAGCAGGAAAGATAAAATTACTCTATACTGCAGTCAGGATAGGGCATATCTGATGTTATGTGTGTAACAAAGAATTTTAGGGAATTTTGTCTCCCCAGTCTCCCTGACACTGATGCAATGTGTCTTGCATAAAGTAAAGAAAATGCCAAAGAAGAAAATGCCAGCAGAGAAACACGGAATCTGTGGACACAGAGGGTCCTCTGTTAGACTCATGAATCTTCCAAGATCACGTTACAACAAGCCGAGCTTCAGTAAGTAAATGGAGATATTGTTGCACTGTGAATGTCTCTGTTGTTTTTCTGTGTTTTCACAAATGAAGTCGATGGACACTGGTTGCTTGCTCGGTTTTATAACGGGGTGAGGAAAGTGCATCTGGTCTCCAAAAGAACTGATGGAATTTCTCTCTAGCAGAACAATGCCATCTTGTCAGTGGTAAGATATATGATCAGTTCCTGGGTGTTAGTACAGGACTGGCATTAAAACTGCAGGATACAGTCAAGTGCCTTTTTCCTTAGGACTTTGTCAAATTTGAACGGACACTTCCCTTTTGTCACTGGAAAATTCATTCTTTTTATAACAAGCTGTAGTAAAAAGGCCAACATTGTCACATCAGCCTCACGAACATTTGTCACGCCACTAATTGCTCTGTGATTTATTCTAGTAAACGCCCGAGTCCAGTTAATCTCAGTGTCCTTGAAATCCTTCAAGGCCAGCTGATGAATGTGGTTCCTGCACATTCTTAGACTTGAACAGGAAGTACCCTTATTAAATGAAACTGATAGCGATCACAGCGTGGCTTCATGAAATGTAAGTGAACCGCACAAACGTTTGAACATTTCTGTTAGGTTTGGCAGCACTTAGCTTGGATTTCAAATGGACTTTGTTGCTGGGAAACACACACCATTTGTCAAGAGAATCAAGCTGGAATGAGACCAGTATTAGTCCAGTGAAATTTTAATAGCAGCCTTTTAAGTCTGATATGTGTATAAACCTCCAGGAGAGAGAAAAAAGAAGACAGAGGGGGGTGTAATCCTTGCTTGCTTTTTCTGCAGCATGACTGGAATTTCAATGCTTGTTTTCTTCACTGGAGTGTGTTGTTTGTCTTTCAGAGCATTCCTTCTTGGATATCCTCTATCTTTTCTGCTTCAACCTAATGGACCTTTCAAATAACCTTTGACCTACACTGGATTAAAAGACAACTTGCTGCACGTAGCTGCTTTTTCTCACTTGCCCTTAACCAAAAACATATTGTTCTTGTTCCTATTAAACATTTCTGTGGGTCCCAAGAGCACAAGGAGGATGTGATTACTTGCTTTTAAAGCCTCCCACAGATTCACTGTTCTTGCTGTGATTTGTTATTTAATGCAGGGGATGCATCCCAAAAGAGTTCATCACCTTAAACTGACTCAGAAATGATTCCTACATCCATTCCTTTAGTGTGACAGGACAACTTTCTTTCAGTTTCTAGAAAATCACATGCTTATCTGGGAGTATCCCACATTTCCAGACTGTGCCACACAGACACCACACACATACACAAAAATCTAACTGAAAGTGAAATCTGGGAAATTCCAGTTTTTAATATTGGCTTCTTTTGTGCCATAACATGTTCTTAATCAACAATCCAAAATGGGCACATTCCTTTTCTCTGATGTTAAGATGATAATGAATCAAAAGCAAACGAACAAAAAAAAAAACCCAATCCCAATACATAAACCATATGATACATATTTCATTTCTGAATGAATCAATTTGGTGTAAAAATTCAACCAGAAGGGACAAAAAATGGTCCAGTTTTGGTCTTTAAACATTTGGTCTAAATTATGAAAACACAGAGCAACAGAGCCGATGGTGCGTGGGTGTGAATCTATGTGCTGGTGACCTTAAGATGTGTCTGTGCATGTGTATGTGTGGGCAAAACGACGGCTAACAGCCAACAACCAAAAAAATCTTCACTCTTCAGCTGATTTAGAGGGTTTGGGTAATTTTTTTGTTGTTTTAGTAGTAAAATGTAACTGTATATGCAACAGTGAAGTCGCATATACAGTATTTTAATTCATCCTTTATTTTTGCACATTTTCCATTCTTTTAAAGTGTAAAACTTTCCAAAAATAATCACATTTATGCTTTTTCAGGGGGTTTTCCCACAGTTCTAAAGAAAAGACAGGATGTCTAAATTTACAGACTTATGGAAAGAGGAAGTGTAAATGACCTAAACAGATTTTTTTTTTATTATTTGTCTAAAAGTCAACGGTCTAAATCCATTTTTATGTGTTTTTATGAATATAATATCATGAATTAAAGTTTTCACAGCAAATATCAAATTGTGTTAAATGGACAAAAATATTATTTAAAGCTATTAATGTCTGTAAATACCTCACTCAAGACCTACAATAGTTAACAGTGCAAACATCAGACTGTGTAACATAGCCTGACTCATGAAAAACAGAAATATCGCCCCCCGCATGCAAATTACTAACTGTGCAGTGAAAGTGGGAAGAGAGAGAGAGCAAGAGAGGGAGAGAGAGATAGGAGTCTGCTTGTACTTATTCACGACAGCTCGGAGCTGCACAGTCCAACAGGGGAAGCTGAGCAGAGGAGTAACAAATGACTGAGGGGTCATTGTTGAGTAAGGCAACTCAAATGAGTCAAAGTAGATTATTTGTTCAGCTGTCAGTGGGGCTCCTTCTCATTGCGGCAGGTAAGATGCTCTCATTTTCATTGCTAAAATGACGGTCTTCGAGATTTATAATGCATATTTGGTGTAATTTTGTCATATGATGTCTTTTTCTCAGTGGCCAAGACTTGTTTTTATTTATTTTTGTTATTTATTTATTTATTTATTATTTTATTTTCATTACCCACAAGGTCTATACGGATCAAGCATAAATGTGAAGCCATATTCGTGTTAGAGAAAGAGTCATTGGCGTGATTAGTAAAACAACAGCAGCTAAAGCTGTGACATGCCCCAGGTGCAGGACTTAATTTAACCAGAAGGGTGCGATAGATTGCCGTGTGTAAAAGAGAGAGAAAATAAAAGAAATGAAAAACAAATGGTGGATAGTTTCCCAGATTTTGTGAAAGAATGTGTAAAAGTACCCAGGGAGAAAAGAGGTGAAATCTGAACCAAATCTTTTCCCCTCAAATGAACACTTATTATGTGAAATCCAGTCTTCTTAGATGTGAGTTAAGGCTATTTATGCAACAGCAATTTCAACTTGCTGGCACTGGCTGTGACTCTGAATGTTCATTAGTGGTTTATTGGATTGATGTAGTTAAATGTATAGCCAGCTGTGTGTTGTTCTTTCCTTTCACTTTCCATTAAGTATATTTTTTTTTAAATATGTCTTTTTTTGGAATTGGGAGAACATGGAGGAATACTGCAATAAGGCTTCAGATTAATCAATAATTTCTTTCTATTAAAAGGTTTGATTTGTACAACAACTTCTTTTCCCCTTTAAAGGTGTTGTCTTCGTAAGGGTTCATTGTTCACCGTGAGGTCATGGACTGTAACCTCATCAACCTCTTGCTTTCACTGTTATCATTTAGGGAAGTGTGGCTGTGTAAAAAAACACTCTTTGGCATTATGATAATCTTGTTTCTACACGAGTCCTCCTGAATAACAATGTGGGGGGTACGGTGAAAGACAAATCCTTTAAAAAAGCTATTTTCTGCTTAACAGGAAAATATATCAAAACAAGGGCTTGATAAAAGAAAAGTCTTATCTGGTGAGAATATTCACTGACATATTTTTTGTTCAGTTAGTGCACTGACTAAAAAAAGGGGGGAGATTATCAAACTCATTGTCAAAAGAATGACTCACCATGGGAAAGGAATGTACACAGGCAAATGAAGTCAGCTTCCAGGAAAAATATGTGTTGTTTAATGATTTATTTTATCCATGGTGAGCAAGCAAGCAAACGGTGGAGGGAAGAAACTCAAATACAGGTATTAGTGAGCAAAGCAAAGAAACACACAGGAGGAGGTGGTAGATCCCCCCAAATTGCTAATTTGCTTGTTTGACTTCATCTGCCTTTTTTATTGTATTTTGTTGTTTAGTGAGACATTTAATATGCTTTTTTACTTGTGTTTTTTTAAGGTCTTAATGTCTTACAGAAAGTTATTTTACTACAGCAAAAATCTGTAAAACACTACAGGTCCATAGGGTGACTAGTTTTCCACTTCCCTCCAACAAAGAGGGAGAGTCCATACACTTCCTTTTCTGATTTCTTAATTTGTGCATCCTTGATGAGTCTCCTTACATTGCTCACTTAGTCTTTCGCACAAGAGATAGGACAGGAGAAGGAACAAGGAGAGAGGAGAGGAGGAAACAGGAGTTTAACAAACAAAAAACCCATTCAACCTTCATTTTAAAGCAATGTCAATTAAACAGATGAATTATAAGTCGACTTGTTAGCTTTGTTTATTTGCATCAACAAGGCGATTCCCAAAGAGCTAATAGCTGAAAACTTGGTATATATTTGCACAGTGTCCACTGTGGCCTGAGCGATGCATTTGGCTTCAGTTGACCTGTGTCTCATCAGAAATTGTCTCAGTGGAAGGCTGGCTGTCAACAAACCATTCTTCAGGAAGGGAAATGGATAGAAAAGACTGAGGTGTGCCAAATTACACAAGAAATGGACTGAAATAGTGCCATCAGGTGTTATGAAGTGCAAATAGTCATACGTATTGAAGAGGGCATCTGAAAGGTACAACAGTATGGTGGAGGTTTTGTCGTGGTATAGGACTACGTTTCAGTCTTTGGTGTTGGTAACTTTGTCAAAAGTGATTGAATTACAAATGCAGAAAAGTACCATCTTGCAGTACCACCTGGAAAGCATCTGATTGGCCTAAAACTCTTCCTAAAAACACTACTGAAGTCCTCTTCACTGTTCTGCATGCGCAACATTTCTATCAGTGAAACTACGCTGTGAGTAACTGTGATGGGCTGCGGCTAGGCTGTTGGCATGTTGGTTTGCTGGAGCCTTACGTGTCCATGAGAGCATCATCTCTAACCTGGTTGTTCTTGTCAAAAATCTGACTGCACAGAGGTGCTGAGATGACCAGTACATGTGCTGTTCTTGCAGTAGCTAAAATAGCTCTGCAGCTGTTTCAGCAGGGCATTGCCTGACCCAACACAACCAGAGGAATGCAGGACTTTCTAGATCAGAAGCATATCCAGACACATCCTATTACACATATTAGCCTGATTGTATATACATATGTCGTAGTGTTGGTCTATAAAATATGCTTAAAACACAAACTTGCATTTCCTTTTTGACTAGTATATTTGGTTTGATTTGTCGATCCTACATTTTAGTTTTACTACAAAACAAAAACAATGTGAAGCATCTAAATATATATAATATTTCTATGCTGCAGGTGTAGGTGCCTCATGTCCCATTGAGTTGAGCCCCTCCAGTGTTGTGGTGCGGTATGGAGACCCAGTTTCAGTCAACTGCACCGCAACAGTGAGCCATGATGGAATGGGTTGGGAGGCTTCAGTTGGAGGGATAGGGATTACAGAGGTCAACCATTTGCCCTGGAATGTGGAGAGTTTAACAGAATGGGGCATCTCTGCTTTTTGCTTTATTAACGCTAATGAGCAGTGCCAGAAAAATCTGAACATCGTTGTTTACAGTAAGTCCTGGTTGTTGTGCGTATATTATCACAATTATATTATGATAACTCTAATAACTCTGGTATCTAATAACTCCTTTCTTTTTCTCAGCATTTCCAGAAAAAATCCAAATCAACTCCACCGCTGACTCCAATGGTATGATGGTAGAAGGGGAGGAATATAACATTACTTGTGAAATCCCCAAAATAGCACCAGTCCAAAATCTTACTGTAAAGTGGTACAATGGAGACAGAATCATTGAATCAGATGTCTTAGAAATCATTGAACCAAATAACTTAAAAAATACTAAACAACCAGTGAAACTTTTATCTACCTTCCCGTTTACACCAACTCGAAACGACAGCGGTGCCAGGTTCAGATGTGAGGCACAGATGGACCTGAGCCCAGTAGGACCACATTTGAATGTATCGTCACAGGAGCTTACTATTACAGTTGTCTGTAAGTTTGAGCTTATTTGTTTGTAATTCACATAAAATACAATTCTGTCTCAGATAGTATTTGTGACTATTATGTTTACCTGGCAAGATGGTATATGTCTGAAAGAAGGATAAAACATTACATTGTAACAAATGGTTGGTGCTTTTGCTTCTTTTCAGTTGGACCAGATGTACAGTGTTCCAATATTATTGAGCTAATGGAAAATGAATCTTTGGAGGAGAATTGCAATATAGCAGGAAATCCCACCCCCTCGGTTAAATGGCTGAAAGATGGACAACCCTTCAACTCAACCACTCCGATGAGAAGGGAAAATGCAGGGATGTACACACTTGAAGCTAATGGCTCACTCTCTGTCCAAAAGAACATCCAGGTTCATGTGTTATGTGAGTGTCACATCCACTTTTATGACAAACTAACAAAACTAATACTACATTTGAACATTATACATTTAAAAATAGCAGAAATTGCTGGATGCACAAAGTGGAAGAAGTGCTCAAGTCCTAACTGAGAGTAGCTGTCACTGTTTTAATCAAATGACTCAAACTTACAACACAGTACGCAGGTTTAAAGGTTTTAATTAACAGAGTCTTGGGAAACAAGAGCATTGAATTTCAAAGGAAGCCTGGCTACTTAATCAGGTGAAAGTCTCCGGACTGTCACTTTATCTGTTCACATGCTGGGATGAAACACAGGTGAATATTCAAGAATGATCTCTTAAAATGTTTCTCTTAGTTCTGGTTAGTGTCAGTCAGGCCAAACTGCGACTGGAGCAGTATCTCTGTCTTCCAGCAGATAAATTCCTTTGAAGGACAAAAACTCAGTGTCATACTCAGCTGTGTGGGAGGATATTGTGGACATAAATGCAGGAGGCAGGACCTTGACTCGAAGCAAAACTTTTAATGCTGACTAGACCAAAGAAAACACAGAAAGACCAAAGTTCAGGAAAAACAAGGAAACCATGCCAGACAATCCAAAAGCCATAAATAATTGGGAAATAAATATTCTCAGGGCATTACAGAGCTGGAAGACAAACAACTATGAGGGTCAAAGCAACAAAGAACAAGGAGAGACTCAGACAATATACAATGTAATACAAGAAGGTGAAGAGGGTTAACATGACAAAAGGGAAAGGGAGTAGGACAGGACAGTGTAGGAAGGCAAAAAAAAGACAAAGCAGAAAGATGACATGAATGGAAACTACAAGGGAACTAACTAAAGGACAAGCTGAGAGTAACAAAGTTAAGAACAGAAGACTCAAACAGCAAGACTGAAATATAAACCATGAAGAGCCTATATAAAGCAGAAGATAAACAAGAATTGTAAATACAAGGGAAGAATAACAAAAAACTCAAAACCAAGGGTCCCAAACCCAGGGAGGACCACACTGAGTGTTTGTCCTTTTCCTTTGTCCTTTCCTTTTCAGACGGACCAGAGTTGAACTGCCCAAGCATTTACATGGCAGAGGAACATACTCCTCACAATCTCACCTGTACTGTTGAGGGCTTTCCTGAACCTGTCATGGTCTGGTACAGAGATGATGAGGTGGTGGAACTTCCAAAGACGTTGACGAGACTTGATGCAGGACATTACTTGATCACAGCTTCAAACAATCAGTCAAACGTTAACGCCACTGTGGAAATTATTGTTCACTGTAAGTCTTTCAGACACACGTCAAGCGAGAGTGATTACATACGTATATTTTACTCCTTTTTGTCTTAAATGAAATTATTGTCTTTAGATCAACCATCAGAGATATTTGAGCTTCAAGACCTTGAAGTCCACATTGGTTCCACTGTGGAGCTGAAGTGCTCCTCCAGTGGAAACCCACGACCAACGTATACCTGGAATTATTACCAGACTGACAATGTGATGGAGGAAAATGAAGATGGAGTATCCCGTTTGGAGATTCACAGCGCTACTGCATACAACATGGGTACCTACACGTGCCATGCATGGAACAACAAGGGAAGAATTTCCAGAACAATCAAAGTGACAGTTATAGGTAGGTGAACTGCAGTACACAGTATGCAACATAATCGATCTACCAATTATAGCCTGCTTAGATAATGTCCTGGAAAGAGTGATAAAGTATCATGGATTGTGTGTAATATGAGAGCATTAATAAAAACCAGCTGATCCGCACGCTTTTTGGCTTCTGAGTCTAAATCGAGAAGTATCGATTTACAGCTTCTCACCATTACCACTACTGATGTGTTGTTCAAACCAAATGGGGAAGAAGGGTGATGTAAGTGACTTTAAATGAAGCATGGTTATTGGTTCAGTTTTCGAGAATTTTTAAAAACTGCTGATTGACTTGCTGATAAAAAATATATATACCTCAGTTCAGATCACATTTTACCTTATATTAAGAGTAATTTGGCTAAGTAAATGTGACACATTTAACTGATATGTGTTGCAGGTGCAGTCCACCCCAAATAATTCTTTGAGCTAGGGAGGGGTGTATCCTTCCTGGGATCTTTTCCTGTTGCCTCCAAAGAAACAGCTTAAAGACCTTTCCTTTCATTTCACTACAGTGCTGGATGTGGAAATCTTGCATTATTGTAATGAAGGAATGTAGATTTGGACTGAAATAACATTTCTCACTCCCACCCTTCCTTCTGCAGGTGCTGAGCAAGAATGCCCACTTGAAATAACTCCAAATCCAATGGTGCTTGAGTACAGAAGCAGAGCGCAGGGTGCAACATGCAGCTCAACATCCGCCATCTCCACAAATGTCAAGAGAATGTACTGGGAGGGTGTAGAATCTGATAATATGACTTGGCTTACTAACACCAATGAAGACTGGGGGATGACGCCAGTTTGCACTGCAACATTTCAAGGAATAGGAAAATGCCAAAAATCATTGAACTTTACTCTTTACAGTAAGTATTCTCAACCCGAGCTGGCAAAAATACAGACATCCTGTACTTGAGTAGAACTACACATCCTTGTGTTAAAAAATACTCTGGTAAAAGTACTGTTTTAAACTTCTTTACTAAAGTAAATGGGAAAAGGTACAGACTCAGAATGTACTCAAAGTAAGAACGTATTGAGTAGTACCTTGTGCTATATTAATGTAATAAAATTGTAGTATATGGGAATAGAATATTTTCAGTCTTCAGTTATTTCAGTCTAAATTTTATTCTAATGATTGTTCTCAGCATGACTCAGTAATGAGCATAGGAAAAAATGATTTTTTGAAAGAGCTCTATCTTCTGTTTCCTACATTGTAGAGGATAACTTTGCCTCCACACATAAACAGGAAACACAGTCAGAGGTTAAAGAGAGATTCAGCAAAACACCTGCCCACTTTATCCACTATTAGTATGCCTTTTGTGTATTACAGTTTAGGATCAAATTGATTTAATGTTTAAAAGCACAAAGTGATGTGAAATAATATCTCAACTTGAATGTGTTAAACCAAACGTAACAAGGTTGTTTTGAAAACATAAGGAATGGAAAGTATAGACAGCTGTCAGAAAAATACTCAGTATTGAACACTCAAGCAAAGTACAGATACCTGAGAATTATTTGTGCTTTGTTACTTTCCACCTCTATTCACAACAATTTTCATACTTTTGCTGCCTTCAAATTTGAATCTTAAATTGTGTTACTCTGCTCTTTCCTCTCCCAACAACTCTCCACTGTAGAAAAACCAGACAGTGTTTCCATTTACCACGTGCGTCGCTTGAGCTCTGTGGAAGAGGGCAAAGAGTTCCAGCTGCGGTGTGACATTGTCAGCATCGCTCCAGCACAAAACGTCACTGTGTTGTGGTACAAAAATCAAGGTGAGGAGCTTTTCTGTAAATATTATAGACGTACTGTGTGAGACTTGCAATACAACACAATACAGTGCTTTGAGAGTCTTTCTAGTGTCCAGCAGTGGACAACGCCACTGGATGCAAAAGAAAGATTGATCATAGAAAGAGAAAATTACGCTACCTTCACCTCCACCATATATAATAATGATGATTTAAATCAAAAGGATCCAATTTGAGTTCATCAATCTATAAGACATCTTGCCTCTGATTTTCAGTCCAGTTCTCATGTAATTTGAAGACGACTTCTGATGAGGCTTCAGCGAACATTAAATGGATGATAAACCTGTAAATGTTAGTTAAACCAACCAGTGCACTTATATAGAAAAAACAAAGTGCCTTAAGATCTAATTAAAAAGTGATTCTTGTATAGGTTTTCTGCTATGTGTACACACAACACTAGTTCATCCCTTCAGTTAGGTGTCTTTAATATGGTTGAGTGGTTCATCAGCTAGTGTTAAGATGTTTAACAAAGTGGTCATATTACAATGAGTTGACTGAAAATGAGTGAAAAAAGTAGCCAATAGCAAAAGAAAAAGCCTTTAAAAGACCTTCCCAAAGCCTGTAGTAGAACTATTGTTCAAGACCGCTTTAAAACTCATTGCTTCTTATAAACTAAATATAAAGAAATAAGGAGTGGCTCAAGATCTTCTCACAGTACTGTAAGTTATGCTTAACTTCTGTTGTGTCTCCCGCTCATACATAAACAAGTAGAAATGTCAGCTTTTGTCTTTTTATTTTCTTATTTTCTGTCAGACATACTGAAAGAAACTGGCTGTCAGCTTGAAAACAACAAAACCTGCAAACTCAGTGATGTCAGATCCCCGGTAAATGTTTCTGCCACGATTAATGTCAACCTGCAAAGGAAAGACGACGAAGTGGTGTTCAGATGTGAGGCTCGGCTAAACCTGAGATTAAATCCTCTTCCGACTACAACATCCAGCACCCTTAAGATCACTGTCCTGTGTAAGATCCCACTTCATATTCACTTTTCCCTATTAGGGGAAGCTACCATTCCTTTTGTTATGTTGAACATATACTGTTACTCTCTTAAGTGTTTATGTTAAAAGTAGTGAAATGTTCAGACAAAGATGTAAAGATATTTAAAAGTACACCATTTGACTCTTTGCTCTGAACATCAGATTTCTAAAATTTGTCTTTCTATTGTGTCACTGTCATATCAGTTTATGAAAGATTTCCTTATATAGTCAACTGCTCCAGGCATAGCACATCTTTAAAGTCAAACAATAATCTTGCTAGTGCATATAGATTACAGCATGTAATTAAAAGACTAAATCCATCATTATCTATAACAATATGAAGGTAAAGATAATGTAATTACAAAACAGAGACACCCTGCTTTAACCTTGTTGCAGATATTTGTGCTATTCACTCTTTCCATTTAAATTTACTATTCTTAACATTGGTGTACGGATGAGTTTTAAACAGCATATTTGTTTATTTTGGGTGGTATTGCTTGAATACTCAGTGTTTGACATTATTCTGTTTACCTTTGTGTCACAACAGATAAGCCCAAAATTAATACCACAAAGCTTCCAAAAGAAATCCCCGTGTTCAGAGGCTACTCTGAGGAGCTTGTTTGTGAAGCAGAAGGTTACCCAATCCCAAAGATCCAGTGGCACTACAACCCAGAGTCCCATGTGAATGTGTCTAAAGGAAAACTCACTGTGTCTGAGCCGGGCATCTACAACTGCACTGCCAGCAATGACGTTGGTTCTGCATCACATGTGGTTGAAGTGATTTTAAAAGGTAACACACTTTTAACACACAGATTTTTCACCTTATGCACCTTTTCTGTACATTTTTACATGTATGTGTTTCTGGATGAACTTAAAGCCAAACAATCAGAGGGTTCCACTGCTGTTAGCCAAGACAATAAAAATATAAGACTGCCCTAGATGTTTTATTAAAAAGTCACGGCTCTTTACATGAGGAGTACAGTGGATTCACGAGGGCAGTGGAAACAACTAGGTAACAAGAAAAATGGTGAACTAGGTAGGGAAAGTAAAAATTGAGTGAGTTCCATTTCTAGGTTCTTATCTGTGACTAAAGAACCTAACATTCTTAAATATAACACAGAAGGGGAGAAGGCTATGAAAATACCACAACAAAATTTACAAAATAAACCCTAGGCAGAATACTAATAGAAATGAAAAGGAGCTGAAATAAATACTAAGGAATATAAAAATCAAATATAAGCAATAAACTTGGAAAAAAAAACTTCAGTTTCAATTCAATTCAGTTCAAATTTATTTATACAGCGCTAAATCACAACAACAGTCGCCTTAAGGCACTTTGTATTGTAAGGTAGACCCTACAATAATACATACAGAGAAAAAAAAAACAATCATATAACCCCATATGAGCAAGCACTTTGGTGACAGTGGGAAGGAAAAACTCCCTTTTAACAGGAAGAGGTCTCCAGGTGACCCCAGGTCCATTATTGTCATGACAACAATGCTTTTTATTAAATCCTTCAACATGCAGACTGGAGGGACTTGGCACTGTTTCTGATTAGTAGTACTTCCTGATTCACAGCCATCCATCCTCTTAAAGGGCCTGTTTTTTTGAAGTCACATCTTGAAGTCATTCACTGAACATCTGCCTCTATTTTGGCTGTTTCCAAAATAGAGGCATATCTGACTCTAAAAAAGAGGAAACTGCACACTCATATGGCAGTGACTTATCAGTCACAAGAGCTATGTCCTACAAAATTTCCTATTTTATGTAAGCATAATTTGCAAAATATCCCCCCTGTAAATAAAACTGTATTAAATAAAACTTGAAACTACTAACTGAGATTATAAAATCTACAATGTCGAAGGTATATATGCACCAGCTTCACTTTTAAACCAATGGGGTTATGTCTGTCTTACAGTCATGGTAAAAAGAAATGCTCTCTTTAAATACAGTATAAATACAGTCTATGGATTTTGCAGTATGCACTGGTTCACTGCTGCTGGTGACATTAGGGAATGGGTAATGATTTGTGCATGTGATGTTTCTAACACCATCATAGTAACATAATAACCATAACAATAACCATAATACACTTGTTACAGTTTTCTTTCTGTTTCTGTTCCTGAAAACATTACTTTGAATGGACATTTAAGGAATTCTAAAGCATTAAATCTTATTGATATTTTATTATTTTATTTCCAGCCCCACAATTTCTGGGTGAATATGATCTATAACTTCTCACCTAAAATGCTTTCAAACTTCACCGGTATTACTACTACTACTGCACATCTTTACTTATACTTTAGCTTTTATTTTGTATGTGTATTTGCTGACCTCTTTAAATAGTAGAGTTACATATAGAGTAAAAATGTTACATTTCTATTGTTGCACACTGAAGTGTTTCCTGTTTGACTGTCTTCATTGCAGAGGACTACCTACCTCTCATCGCTGGATTTGTGGCTCTTGCAGTTGTAGCCATCAGCATTGTCTTCCTCTTAATCTACTCAGTCTACTACAAGAACACCAAAATGCGCCACTACAACTTTAAAAACCCCAAATTTAGCGAGCACAATGGGAATGTAGCTCACAGCAACGGCGACCTGCAGTTCCCTATGACCAGACTTTCAACGCAGTACATCTCTGCGTAGTAAAGAACAGACTGCTGAGCAATCTGAATTGGCTGCAGTTAACAGTGTTTTTAAAGTATGATTACCACTTCGACAAAGATCTATTCATTCAAATATCACGCAACCTTCTACTGCATATCGATTTTCCAATACATCATAATCAAAGGTGTAGTCCTATTTGTCTAAGTAACATTGTGCATCGGTCACGACAAAAGCTTTTTCACTGCAGAAGCAAATTTACATTATTCAACTACAACTGAGCAATAGTGATCAATGCCAGCCTGACCTTAGTAATATAAAACTCATCTCTCTAATCCCTTTCACCAGTTCTTACATGCTGCTTACAGCTCTTTCCTTTCTGGATGTGTCTTCTTAATTTTCCATACTGTCTGTTTGATAGTTGCCCGCTCTCTCTCAAACTTGCCTCTCTCCCTCATGTAATCTGTGGTGAATTTTGCACCACTTTTCACACATTTAATCTCAGGGTTATGAACATATCTGACTGCTAGTTTCTGAAGCCCTAATTTGCCCTTGCCGTGTAATTATTGAAATGAATGTAATTATTGTAATGTATGTACCGGTAATTTGGGGCATGGTTAGATCACCCAAAGCTTTCTTTCCCATGAGCACATTTTAGTGAACGCATCATCACGGTAATTTGCTCTGGTGCTTTCAGTCACAAAACTGACACTCTGTCTCTTCGGTAAACTCTAGCAGAGCCTTTCTGACCTCAAAAGAAGGTTTTGTGATGGCACAGGTCGTTACTAAATCTGGCCCTAGATGTCAAGATGACATTGTTGACCAATTACTTTGTTGTCTTTTAACTAAAACTCTTAAAGTGACAGCTATATTTTGAATGATTAAGCTAAGTGGATGTTTTATTTCCTGTCTTGGAGAAACAAAATGTTGGGCACGACTCTGGACTACACCTCTGATTATAATAGTGTTTCATCCTTAAGAGAGTAATGCTAGGTGCAACCACAGTTCCATGAGTCTAATCATTTAAAGAAAAAAATAGCATCAACCATACTTGATTTAAATTTGACAGGGTCTCTCCATGTTCCCCTCTTCCTTCCATGAAAGTTTTGTTCTCACCACTCCACTCACAAAACTGTAATTTCACTGTGAATCCTAAACTTGAGCACTCATCAGCTTCACTCACAAACTAATGTGACATCATATCCACAATTATCACTGGTCATTAGAGCTATGTGAGCACACTGAATACTGTTTTTGTGTATCACTAATTCAATCTTTATTTACCAAACAACCCACAACATTTCAACAGTTTATTCTTTCAACTCGTAAATGAGGCTCAGTCAAATTTTAATCAAGGGGTTTTTTTGTAACTTGATTGCACCTACCATATTTACACAAGTGTGTATCTACTACTGGATTCTTACCAGTTTTCACTGGATAGAAATATGTGAAGGAGTGATAAGTTTGCTTCTGACTTGAAAGTAGAACCTTTCCTAATTTAATGAGCACAAAGATATTTGATGTTTTTATTTTTTGTTTTTTTCATGGTTCTTTTTCCTTCTTAAGGTTTCAAATCAGTATGCTTCAAGCTGAAATTCAAAATATATATATATATATATCAATTACACCGTCTTGTCACCAGGTGCATTTCACAGGGAGATTTGGTACATAATTTTTTTTTTTTTAAACATCTCTGCAGAGCTCAGCAGTGCACACACACACAGACACACATGCAGCAATTTCATTTTTTAACTTCCCTTTATCACAGTCATACATATCATATAAAAATGTCAGTCAAAATGTAGCTGTTAATGTGACTGTGTTATGTAATCAAAATGTGCAGAGATGCTCTAACAATGTACCAATCTCCATGTGAAATTTAACAGGTGAGGACCTACAAGCATTACAGTACTTCAGTGTATACCATGTATTGAGCCAACTGTTGTTTCAGTCATAACTTCCTATAAGTCACTCTGCATTCCTTTCTACATATGTAGCCTTTTCTGTGCCTGGTTCTTTCTATGCCAAAATCTAAAAGGTCTCTCATTATGGGACAAATTGTCCTGTTCCACAGATGAGTGACCACAGGCACTGCTACCCCAGTGTCTATATGAGCTGTATGTAAATGCATATATATATATACATTTATTTATTTATTTTTTCCTTTTAAGAAAACGTAAAGACTATTTAATGTATTATGAAAATGGACTGCATGGCGATATGATGGCATTGCAAATTATTGAAGGGTTAATGGAGTTCAAAGCCTTTTTGTGAAGGGTGAGGAGACCTTTATAACACATATGTATATACTGTTGTAAATATTTGTGACTGAGGAAAAAATAAGTATTTTCTTATTAAAATGATCACTTTTTAAACATGTTGTTGCTATTTATATGCATGTACAGCGAGTATGGCATATTGAAGAAAACTGATGGTTTCAGTTCAATTCAGTTTTATTTATATTGCACAAAATCATTACAACAGTCGCTGCAAGGCGCTTTATACCATAAAGTAAAGACCCTACAATAATACAATAATACCCCTTTCAAGCAAGCACTTGGCGACAGTGTGGAGAAAAAACGCCCTTTTAAGCAGAAGTAACCTCCAGCAGAACCAGACTCAGGGAGGTGCAGCCATCTGCTGCAACCAGTTGAGGGTGATGGGAGAAGGCTAGGAAAGGAAGGTGGAAAGTTCCAACAAAGGAAAACAGTAAATAGGGTTTTAAAACTCTTTACAAATAATTAAGAATGGCTGTTGAAAACTAAAGGAAAAAAAAGAAAACTAAAATCAAAAGAAAATTGATGGCTAAATACCAACATTAGCATGTCTTATTTAAATGATAATAATGTGATGAAATACTAACGTCTTGATGCATTCTCAATCATCCAGGAAAATAAATCTCCAAAAGTTGATTCTGTTCATCTGGACGTAGCGTTTTGTGGGAGAAACGTTTCGTCACTCATCCAAGTGACTTCTTCAGTCTCAGCTGACTGCAGGTTTCCCCAAATCCAACTTTACTCGTAACCCGGAAGCTCTCCCCACACACAGCCTTATGGGAACAGTAGTCTACCGCTACACTTATAAACAGTACATTTGCATAATTACTGAAGTCATTATGCAAATGTACTGTTCATAAGATTTGGGGAAACCTGCAGTCAGCTGAGACTGAAGAAGTCACTTGGATGAGTGACGAAACGTTTCTCCCACAAAACGCTACGTCCAGATGAACAGAATCAACTTTTGGTGATGAAATACTAAGTTCTGAATCGAAAAGGGAGTCCTACCCAGTACTAAACAAGGTGTACCTAATATACTGACCAGTGAGTCTAGTATGACTGTGACTAAAAAGATTACATTACTCCATACAAGCTACCCAACACGAATCCATCTACTTTTATCTAATCCACTTCAAAGATCTACTTTTTTCCTCTGCATTTATGTTTACTGACTCTCTGCATCAAAGAGCCACTTGTGTCACTTAATGCATCACTTTAAATGAACCTTTTCTTGTCTTTACACTAAATGTTGCTACTTTACATTTTAACTAACTGCATTGTCTTTGTCACTTTAAACTGTGATTTATTAGCACTGCTGCAGTGTTTTCTTAGTCAGGGGTAGTGAGTGCACTCAGTGTCTCTCTGTGCCCACTGTTGGGGGAGGGACAGTTTCCTCCCCGGTAACTGCTGGGAGCTGGGAGCGGCGTGCTGCTGTCAGCTGTAGCTTAGCTTAGCTTTCTCCTAAAAAAGTCAACAAGTCGCCGCTGGTTTACTTAGCAGCTGAGCTGAAGCGATATACACTCCAGCTCACTGTAAGAGAAAGGAAAGCCAAGGAAAAGGAGCGGCAGCTGTTGGAATAAGAGACTCAGAAAGTTTACTCTAATGGATTATTTGAGCTTTCTTCGTCTTCTTTCAGCCCTTTTGACAGTAGAGCTGTTATCGCTTTCTAACGGGGCAGAAACCAGTAAGTAAGAAACACTTGAGAGCTCATGTTTTCTTTGCTGTTGACATGGAAATAACAGAGGCTAAGGGTTCCATCCCTGCGTGCTTTGGAGTTTGCTTATAGCAAAAAGGGAGTGTTTAAAAAGTTGGGAAAGTGTGAATGAAGTTTTTAGTGAAATCCTTTATTTATCCAGGAAAATGTTTCACTGAGTCTAGTTTTCAAGAGAGGCATGTACAGGAAGCCTATTCCTAAACGATTAAATGGGAGACAAAAAATGACAAAAGTGGGAAAATTAGTGACTTTTATTGTTGGGGTTATAAGGATCTTCTGTATATTTACATTTTCCCCCAACAATCTGTTTATTGTAGATGCATGGTTAAAAGATATATGTCTCAGGTGTCATAACATTGTACTTTGTAATACGTGGAAATGAACTGAGTTGAATGTGACGCATTTAACTGATATGTGTTGTTGGTATAGTCCTCCTCAAAGAATGGTGGGCAGCAAGTGCAGACTTCCCTGTGGGAGGGGTGTATCCTTCCTGAGTGTTTTCCTGTTGCCTACACAGGAACAGCTTAAAGAGCTTTCCTTTCATTGCTATTTCACTACAGCGCTGGATGTGGAAATCTTGCATTATTATATATAATGGAGGAATGTTGACTTGGACTTTTACTACCACTCATCTTTCTGCATGTGCTAAGCAAGAATGCCCATTTGAAATAACTCCAAACCCAATGGTGACTGAATACAGAAGCAGGGTGCAACATGCAGCTCAACATCCACAATCTCCACAAATGTCTAGAGAATATACTGGGAGGGTGTAGAATCTGATAATATAACTTGGTTTGCTAACACCAATGATGACTGGGTGGTAACGCTAGTTTGCACTGCAATATTTCCAAAACTACGAAAATGCAATAAATCATCGAAATGCACTCTTTACACTTTTACCACCTTCAAACTTGAATGTCAACTTTTGTTACTGTGCTTTCTTTCTGTTTCTGTGATTCCCTCTCCCAACAACTCTTTACTGTAGAAAAACCAATCAGTGTTTCCATCAATCACGTGGATAACGTTACCTCCATGGAAGAGGGCAAAGAGTTCCAGCTGCGGTGTGACATTGTCAACATTGCACCGGGAAAAAAACCCACTGTTTTGTGGTACAAAAATCAAGGTGAAGAACTTTTTTTGTAAATGTTATAGCTTACGCCAGGTTTCTTTGTCTGTATTATGCTGGGGGAGTGAGAAATGGGTACAGACGAACGTGAAAATGCAAGACATAAGGCAAAAACTGAGTTTATACAATTCCAAGTTTAATTATTATATCCATATTTGTTAGGACCTCTTTAATTCTTCAATACAACCCAAACTTTCTTGGGGAAGCTTGTAGTTTCTTTAAATAGTCTTGAGAAATAGATCTCCAGGCTTCTTGAAAGACATTCAAAGCTCTTTTTTTAAATATTAGTAGCCTTTTGTTCTGTTCTTTGTCAAGATCCCACACTGCTTTGATAATGTTGAGGTTCGGGTTCTGGGGAGGCCAATCCATGACTGTTTCATTGTTTGTTTTTCTATCCAGGTATGCGTTTATTGTGTTGGCAGTGTGTTTGGGATCATTGTCATACTGAAAAATGAAGCATCTGCCAATCAGCCACTTTGCAGATGGTATTGCATAGTGGATGATGGTACTTTTCTGTGTTCATAATTCCATCAGTTTTGACAAGATTCCAAACACCACTGGCTGAAATGCAAACACTTACTGCATGTCTCTCCTGACCTTCTCCATGCATATAGATGAAGATTTGAACCCAAAATTTTTCATTTTGATTCATCAATCCATAAGACCTGTTGCCACTGATTTTCAGTTCAATTGCTATAATTTGGCAGCTGTTTTTGCATGTTGTCCTCCACTGGTCCAGTATTGCCTTACATTTCTTTAAAGACACACAGCACACCAAAGTCTCAAGATAGTGGTTCCCTGGGAATTACTTGATTGATGCAACAATTCTATTTTATGCCTGTAAAACTGTGTTATCTTTGGCATTTTTATGAAATAAAAATACAACAAAATTTGTGTTTGCAACAGGATGCTTGATTCTTGCAATGTTTTCTGTTATGTATAGACACAACACTGATTCATTACTTGAGTTAAGTATTAAGACATTTAGCAAGCAAAGAAAAAATTCCTCTGAAAATGGTTAGGTAGGAGTGGACTGAATAAGTGAAGGTAATAGCCAATATCCAAAGAAAAACCTTGGAAAGACCTCCAGAAAGTGTGGGGAACTATTGTTCGAGATCATTTTAAAATATTACAAGAAAGTCAGGCAAAATGTAAAGAAATAAGGTGTTGCTTGAGACTTTTTCACGGTACTGCAAGTCATGCTTCATTTCTGTTATGTCTCCGACTGATATGCAATCAGGTGGAAATGTCAGCTTTTGTCTTTTTGTTGTCTTATTTTCTGTCAGACATACTGAAAGAAACTGATTGTCAGCTTGAAAACAACAAAACCTGCAAATTCAGTGATGTCAGATCCCCGGTAAATGTTTCTACCACGATTAATGTCAATCTGCAAAGGAACGACAGCGGAGCGGAGTTCAGATGTGAGGCTCTGTTAGAAACGGGAGCAAACACCCCTCAAAATACAACATCCAGCACTCTTAAGATCACTGTCCTGTGTAAGATCCTATTTTCATATTCACTTTTCCCAATTAAGAGGAATCTACCATTCCTTTTGTTATGTTGAACATATACTGTTTTTAAGTGTTTATATTAAATGTCGTGAAATATTCAAATAAAGAGGTAAAGATATTTAAAAGTACACAATTTGAACAAAAAGTTCCACTTTGGGATTCTTTGCTCTGAATACCCAATTTCTAAAAAAAATTTCATGCTATTCATTCTTATATTCTCAATTGGATTCATCTCAGAGGTGTACAGATGGGTTTGAAAATATGCTATTCAAATTGTAACGCATTGTTTGTTTTTCATGGTATTGCTTGAATACTCATTGTCTTGACATTACTGTATTTACCTCTTTGTCACAACAGATAAGCCCAAAATTAATACCACAAAGCTTCCAAAAGAAATCCCCGTGTTCAGAGGCTACCCTGAGGAGCTTGTTTGTGAAGCAGATGGTAACCCAACCCCAAAGATCAAGTGGGGCTACAACCCAGAGTCTCATGTGAATGTGTCTAAAGGAAACCTCACTGTGTATGGGCCTGGCATCTACAACTGCACTGCCAGCAATGATGTTGGTTCTGCATCATATGAGGTTAAAGTGATTCTAAAAGGTAATACATTTCTGTACTACATGTTTCTGCAGAAACATAAAGCTGAAGTTCTGCAAAAGCATGAATATAAGGCTGTCCTAGACTGTATATAAAAGATGGACATGGCCAATGTGGCATTTCCCATGTAAATGGTAAATGGTACTTATGTATTGCTCTATTTGAGAACTTTTACTACAAGTCACCCAATCACACACACATTCATATGTCTGTCATATTTTGGAGTGTAACAGATCCAAATGGAATATGGATAAAACGACAGATAAACAATGAGCACAATCACACAGAACACAGTACAATTCAACAAAGGACAAATAAAAAGACACAACTCTTTAGATGAGAACCACGGAGGGTTCGTGAGGGCAATTGAAACAACTAGGTAACAAGAAATAGGTGAAGATAATCAAGGCCAACCAGACAAGAGGAAGTAAAAATAAAAACAAGATACTGAAGACAAACAGTTAATAAAATAAAAAAGGAAGTCACTGACTAACATACAGACAAGACCCTAACATACTTTGAACTAATGAACTATGAAATACCACAAAATAATATACAAAAAACTAACACCAAATAATAAGTGCAAATAACTCACAATTTTGGGTTCAAGACCAAGGATCATAACAACAATGACCTGGGTTAACACAGGTTCAGTATCTTGTCCATGAATCCTTCAACATGCAGACTAGAGAAGCTAGGGACAATTCTTAAAGCCATGCACTGTTTCCTTTTTAAACCCATGGAATATGACTGTCTTATTCATGGTAAAAAGAAAATCCACTCTCTTTAAGTTCTCAGATTTCTTCATCAGAAAGAAGAGTGGGCGAGAATTCCCCCCCAAATCACTTGCAAACAATTATTTAACTTATTGCTGCTAAAAGTGGTTGTCCAAGCTACTGAATCATCATAAGTACTTGGTTTTTGTTGAATAAATAATGATGCTGGTGTTCATCTCGGGCTTAATTCGTTTTAAGACCTTGTAAAGTCAAGGTGATATGATATGTAAAACCCTACAGCTTTCTTTTTACCATGACTGTATATTTAAGTATAATTGATGACTATGAGGGTCCCTTCATGCTCCAAAAACAACAGCTTCGGGAGGTGGTAGAGTGGTAAATGTGTAGCTAAAATATCTGCAGGAATTTAAAAAATTTCAATTTGCTGCTATAACTTTGCACTGTCCACGTTTTGCTGTGACACAACAAATTTCCCACATGTGGGACTAATAATCTTCTTATCTCTCTTATCTTTTAAATATGTTGGGGAGATCCGCCATGAAAATTTGAGGCTATGATCAAATACAGGATATATCCACAATAAGTTTGGAGTTCCTAATAAAGTGCTCAGTGACTCTATGATGCCCTATGTTAGTTTTTGTTCAGTTTCAGAAAACATTACATTGAATAGTAATTTCAATAGTAGTGCAGGAGGCTTCGAAGAACCTGGGCAGATCACCAGTTTCTCACAGGGAGACAGACAGCCATTCATACCCACACACCTGTGGACAGTTGCCAATTTTAAGGAAATATAAATCATAAAATGGACAATTTAGAATTACCAATTAACCTAACCACACTAACTGCATGTTTCTGGGCTGTGGGGGGGAAGCTGGAGTACCTCGAGAGAACCCAAGCAAACACAGAGAAAACATCCCAACTCCACAAAGAAAGGAGTGTGTGGAGATGGTAAATCATAAAATTATATTCCACAAATCTCTCTGTAAATATAACCTATAGCCTGTCACGTAGAACACACTAGAAACTTAAGGGGTACTACTACTTTGCAATTGATCTTCCTGCCCCAATACTTGGTCATTTTAAAAAATAAATTAGAAGCTATCAATCTTTATTTTTATTTGCACTTTTTAATTTTGCATGTTTGTTTGTTGACCCCATTAAATTATAGAGTAAAAAGTTTACATTTGTATTGTTGCACATAGGAAATGAACACCCTTGCATTGTTTCCCGTTTCACTGTCTATATTGCAGAGGACTACCTCCCTCTCATCGCTGGATTTGTGGCTGTCACTGTGGTAGCTATCTCCACCATCTTCATCTTCATCTACTCAATCTACTACAAGAACACCAAGATGCGCCGCTACAGCCTTAAAAACCCCAAATTCAGCATGCACAATGGGAATGTAGCTCACAGCAATGGTGACCTGCAGTTCCCAATGACCCGACTATCAAAGCAGTACATCTGTATATAGCACAGAATAGACTGCTGAGCAATCTGAACGGTCTGCATCTCTCTGCCACCAGGGTTAACAGGTTTTTCTTGTTTTGTTTTTTATTGCTGTTGTTGTTGTTGTTGTTTTTTTAAGTCTGAATACCGAGCCAAATACAAAGAAAGACTATTCTGTCCTCCAAACGTCAATCACCCTGTTATTCTCACATAGATTTCCCCTTACATTATAATCAGAGGTGTAGTCCTATTTGTATAAGTAGCGCATCGATCACAGGCACACAGCCTTTAGAGTTATTTGTTTTTAAGGCTATATCACCAAAGTGGCAAGTTTAAATTATTCAACTATAACCATAACATGCTGCTTACAGCTCTCTCCTCCCTGGATGTGTCTTCTTTGTTTTCCATGCTTTCCTGTTTGATAGGAACAGTCTCTCTTTAACATTGGTGCCATCTCTCTTCCTCACTTATTCTCCAGTGAACTTTAAATTCTATAGTTGTTACATTGTAGGCACACAGCTGTGTGCAGTGCTTTTGGTATGTGCTGAAACTCTTCACCGAGTCTGCTCTAAATATGCAGAGTGAAGAGTCCCTTTCTACTCTGGTGTTTTTCTACACATCATACGTGTCATCTTTTCCACACAGATTTTAGGTTTATACTGTAGAGTAGTTTGGCCCTAGATAGCCCAGCTTTGATTACTTTTTTTTAACTTTCTTCCATGAAATATTGTTGACGTGACAACTGAATTTCGACCGATTAAGCTAACTGTGAATATGTTGTTTCCTCTCTGGTGGGAAAAAAAGAGGTGGGGACTATACCTGCAATTGTAAGTGTTTTATCCATAAGGCAGTAATACTAGGTGTAATCACAAATTTCCTTGATTTGAATAATTTAAAGAAAAAATAATGAAAACCATACTTGATTTAAATTTGGCAGGGTCTCTTTAAGGTCCTCTGCTTGTTAACATGTTCACCACTTCCATCATGGCTCCTGTTTTTAGATCCTTCAATGAAAGATCAGTTCTCACTACTCGACTCACAAAACTGTAATTTCACTGTGAATCCTAAACTTGAGCAAATATCAGCTACATTGACGAACTGATGTGACTTCATATCCATGATTAACACTGATAATTAGATCCGTGTCTCACGAGTCCAAGCCCAAAGGCTGAGCTAAGGTAAGGACTATGTGGAGTCACCACACAGCACATTGAATGCTTTTTTTGTGCCACCAAACAAAACACAAGACTTATCTCTCGGGGCCTTGCTTCATCCTTTTCCTATAAAGAAAGTAGTCAGAATGTGATTTACATTCAGTGATCTGAAAATAGCAGCCACACTGGAAGCAGTTTGGTTTTAAGGAAACAACAAAATAAAGTGAGGGTCAGAAACATTTAAATCAGGTTTTTGATTTATTTTTTTATTTTTATTGTAGCTTTTACTCTTTGTGACTGTTATTGCACCTGGTGTAGTTACACAAATGAGCAACCTCGGCTTGAGATGTACAAGTCTGTCTATACTACTGGATTCTTACCAGTTTTCACTGGATAGAAAGAAGTGAAGGAGCAATCCAACTCGAAGGTGAAAAATTTTCCCATTTTATTTTTTATATCTGATGCATGGTTGGTTTCACTAATGTTGATGTTTCTGTTAACCTTAAGACTTCAGATCAGAACCGTATGGGATTTTTCACGTCTTTAGGACATTGTGAATCTCAGACTGCTGTCCTTTAAACTGTTAAACTCACGGGAAATGCAAAGCTTATATAAACTGCTTTTACTTATTGCCTGCCCTGCCAGCAGTGCACACACAGCAGTTTTCTTATTTAACCTCACTCTTCAACGCATATCATATTGAATGTCTATATGAATTGTATATTCAGGGTAATATTTGATGTAAATCCAAAAGTTTATATTTATTTATGAGAAACAGTAAAGGCTGAATAATTTAGTGTTGAAAATGGACTGCGCACTGGTTAGTAATGCAAATTATTGAAGGGTTAATGGAGTTCAAGTCCTTCATGTGAAGGCTGAGGAGAACTTTATGACACATTTGTATATACTGCTGTAAATATTTGACTGACTGGGGCAAAAGTGTATTTTGTTATTAAAAATGTCGCTTTTTAAAACATGCTGTTCCTATTTATATGCATGGAAACATCCAAGTATTATAGTGTAATAAAGACAACTGAGGAGTTCAAGAAAGGACAATTTGGATATGTAGTTTTAAACCTTTTTTACAAGTAATTAAGAATGGCTGCTTTATTTGGTTATTGGCATGAATAAAATTAAAAAAGAAAATTGTATGCCTAAATACAGACTCAGTAACCCTAAGCATGCCATTGTATTTAAATCATAACAATAATATTTTTGGGGGGGTAAAGGAGGAATAACAGTACAGTATTTATGCTTTACCTGAACCTGCAGCACAGCACAATACATATGGAAAAGCTCTGCTTTGTCCACCACACATATCTCTAAGAACATCAACTACAAGAACAAAAAGTTAATATCATTCTTTTGCCTTCCCCCATTTTTCAGAATGGTTCATTAGTGTGTTGAAGCATAGCATGTCCATCCTGTTACCCTTATTTATAAAATAAGCTGATATTTTATGTGTTTTGATGGTGGATGCACTATCAAATCCTTTTTGAAGTCTTCCTCTGCTAACCTGTTGTGGATCACATGGTTAATTGTGGCTGCTTTAAACATAAAACTGAGAATATTCTTTAGTGTATTTATATAATCCATGTATCACATTTTTTATACCGTATATATTTTGATATGTGGATCCCAAACATGTTGGGTAACGAGACTTTTCATGTAAAAGAAGACTATAAAATGTGTTTAAATGATCATTTCAAAATAGAATACAATGATTTGTTTTAATTATCCCTTACATGTAATATATGAGTTATATTTTAAAGCAGTCCAAATGTATACATACAGATAATTATAAGGATGGTGAGATCATTAAAATAAACAAGCATTTTACAAGAAACTGTAACAGTGAAAATTCCATGTTGTCTAAACGAATCAATGGGGTCTCTTGAATATAAATATATATAACTAAGTTCAAATGGTGGGCTGGTATATGTCCCATT
This sequence comes from Aulonocara stuartgranti, assembly GCF_965226115.1. NCBI lineage: Eukaryota > Metazoa > Chordata > Actinopteri > Cichliformes > Cichlidae > Aulonocara > Aulonocara stuartgranti. The sequence continues at coordinate 11,126,596 of NC_138942.1, read as the reverse complement.
TACATTGGTGCATACAATGTAAAACTAAGGAAAAATGTTCCAAAAAATCTTGATTTTATTTTGAAAATATGCTCATGCTCTACATACTGGGTTCAGTACCGGTTTAGCATAGAGTATGTGAAGCATTCACAGGTGTGATGTCATCTCAGTTATCTTCTCTCCACCTTTTCTCCCTTTTTTGTTTTGCTCTTTCCTAAATAACTAACCAACTAAATAAAATAAAAAGATTTTAGTCATGTCATTTTATACATCATAAAAAATAAACATTAAAAAAAAATATACTGTGTTACTACCTTCAATTTTGGTTTCAGTTTTGGTCACAGCTTGTGGGCAGAGCAGCAGGGGCGACACAGGTGTGTGACTAGCTGTATTCAGCCAGGTCTAATTTATTTGTCATTTCTTTGAGAGCGTGTTGTCCTCTATGCTGAAACCATGATGTGGTTCTTCTTCTTCTTTGGCTTCTTAATCGCGTGTACACGTGAGTTTGTTATCTGTCGTGTTTGTTTCTTTGTGATATAAAGTTACAATATTATGTCTCCGTTAATTTATAATTCATATCAGCTCTGTTAATGTACCATATAAAAATACTGCCATACTGTCTATGACCTTATATTTTTATATTTGATATTTGCTTTATTTAGCTTGATGGGTTTAGTTTCAGTTTTATGTGATTCTGTAGGTTAAGCGAAACTTGTAAATGATACAGCATACTTGTGAAACCTGTTAAACTTGTAATTCCTTGAAAGGTATGACAGAGTTACCAAGTGACAAACAAGAATTTTCTGTTCATAAAATATTTTCTTTTCTACTAAACGGCTTTTTTTCTCCTTCCTATAAACCACATTATCATCTACAGGAGAAACAAAGCATGGTCCCACAAAGCATCTTAAAACTTGATTTATGGGGCTATACTAATTAGACCAGCTTTCATTATTGTTCATCTAATTCATGTAATGTTGTTCATTAGATTGGGCATATTTCTGATGTCATGAGTAGATAGTTTTAAGCTTCTAAAATTGATGTATTTTGGTGTAAAAAAAAAAAAGCCTCTGTTTGTGGCACCTGTTATGCTGTAGATACTGTCTGATCCACAGTCCTAAGGAAAATCTAGTATTCCAGTGTAGTTTGATGCTTAGTGGCTTTTTAAGAGGTTTTTAAAACCAACATATTCTGTTTTCATGAAAATGAAAAAAGACTCCTTTAAAACTTTCTGTCTGGGGCGTTAAAGAGGATGACTGTAGTTTTAGTTGTCTAATGGTTTTTTTTTACTAGAATGACAACAGGTTCAAGTGTTAATGCACAAAGTCAAGTGAGAGGAAAGAAAGTAGTGTTGGGTATGTTGTGATTTGGGAAAAGGTGTTGAAATATCAGTTTTTTGTTTTAAAATATTGAGTGGCTCATCCTTTAAGTGGAGATTCTTCAGTCCCCTGAACTGAGTACCAGCCATGTATACATCGCTGTTTGTGCCATATGCCAAACTTAAGTCTACTTCTTCTCTAGGAAACCCTGCAAGTGCCTCCTGTCCATTACAAATTAGTCCCCCTAGAGTTGTGGTGAGACTTGAAGGCTCCTTTTCAGCCAACTGCACCTCACTATCTGACCAGATTGATGGAATGGGCTGGGAGTCTCCATATGGAGGATTGGACCTTACCCAGGGTGTCACTTCTCTTCTCTTTTCAATTGGCTCTAACTCCCACACTGGCACAGAGTCAATTGAAAAGAGAAGAGAAGTGACACCCTGGGTAAGGTCCAATGTGTTTTGTAAATCTCCATGATGGTGATCAGTGTGTAAAACTGTTACCAGTCACTGTTTATAGTAAGTAGCCTTAACTTTCTCATATATTTCCTAGAAAGGTGTTTTAATATTAGAACAGTGAATGACATTAATTCATTTTATTTCTTCTACTTGCAGAAATGCCAGACAGTGTGTCATTGAGACAGAATTCAACTACAGTGAAAGAAGGTGAACAGTTTGCCATACAGTGTGACATTGTTAATGTTGCACCAGCAAGAAATCTCTCTATGCTTTGGCACAAAGGAAATAAGATCTTAAATTCTGAGACATTTGATGACTCCAGTCCATCTCCCGTGAGTAAGTCATCTGTCCTCACTCTGACTGCTCATGGAGATGATGATGGAGCTGAGATCTGGTGTGAAGCAAAACTAAACTTGTGGCCAGGAGAACAAGGTCCTGCCATGATGCGCTCAAAGTCACATAGTGTGACTGTACTCAGTGAGTTTTCATCACTTGTAATTGTATTTTCATTTCTTGAAGTTTTTCTCTGTTCATCTCTGTATTCTGATACATTCATAACATTTCTTATTTCGTTATACTTTTTTTATTGTCATAATATTTTGTGCTGTGATTCTCCATTGAGTAGTCGTCATGGGACCAGTGCTGGGATTTTAATTGTTTTGGTGTTTGTTTTAGGGATGTGTAGTTTGTTGTGTTTGTATATAACACTGGAGACAATGGCTCGTTTTTAGGCACACTTTAATGTCCATCAAACTGTTTACATCACACTCACTTCACTTCTTCTCTCTCCTCCTCATTGTACCCGTTACACAGTAGCACCTTTGGCCCAAAGGAGTGATGGCAACCACAGAGCACACAACACCCAGATTCAGTCCACACAAGATAGTTTATTACAGACAGAGCAGAAAGACTGAGAAGATGAGCTGAGAGCGACAATGTTAACACATTTCCCATCTCCCACAGGGGCTCGAACAACCTTTGGAGCCATGCTGGCAATAGGTGTGGCCATTGGAGTTTTGCTCCTCATTGCTGTTGCATATTATGTGACACCCAATGGCACAATCTCTTTCCACAATTGTGGCTATCAACCAGGAACTCCCTCAGGATGAGTATAAGGTAAACCTTTATCTTCTTATAAAAATGCACATCTCTGCTATTATTATTATTTCTAATTATTTTATTTGGTGTTTGGAGAAAACATCTGTAACATGTCTGTTGATGGCCGACGGACATGTCTGCTCTGCGTGCTCTGTGGGTGTTCTTCTGTTCAAAGCTGTAGCTTTAAAAATGCACCTTAAAACACACATGCATCAACACTACAATGAGCGGGTGGAGGGAGGTTTGGAGTCTTCTCTCACCCCCATTCTCTGCGACCTGCTGGAGCAGGGGGGCTAGGAGGAGGAGTTGGCCGTCCAACTGCGGTCTGGAGTATGGAGCCTTCCTGCTGCTGCGGAGTCGGGGCGGTCTGCCTCCCCCCACCGCAGGGAAAAGGGAAACACCACCTGGGTCTGGGTGCAGTTCCCCCCTCCAGGGGCGGGGGCACCTAGACCCGGTTTGTAGAGTACGCTTGGGGAGTGTGATCGTGTGTACAGCGTCTCTTTATGTCTGTCTCCACGTTGGTTGAGTGTGGAGTAAGTGCATATGAGAGCATGAGGGTGGGAATGGATGTTTGTATCTGTGTGTGCCTGTATGTCTGTGTCTATATGTCAGATTGGGTGTCAGGCGCCACCTCTCTGGGGACATCTCAGGCCCTCCAAGGTTTGGAGGCCTATCTCCCCCTACCACCACTTCCCCTGCCAGTGGCGGACCCCCTCAGATATCGGTGCGTTGGTGGTTCTTTGTGTCCGGGGATGGGCGTCCAGGTACACACCAGCTCACTCCTTGGCGGTCGCTTATCGGGGCCTGGAGCCTGGGGCTCGCTCGGGCCACTTCGGAGGTGGGGTGCCCCCGGCCTCTCGGCCTGGGGCTCGATCACTCAGGCGCAGCTGGCTGCCGGCGGAGCTCACGGGCGCGTCACTGCAACTCCCCCTGGCTTCTGCTCCGCGGCTGCTGAGTGAGCCCTCATCTGGGACTCTCCTCAGCTCTTTCCGGGACAGTGGCGCAGCTGCCCCTCTGTTGGTCTTCCTTGGTCTCTTGTGTTCTGGGGGCCTCTGGATGTCTGGAGTTTTGATCTCCTCCACACCTGCTTCACGCCCTGGAGGACGGGGCTGTGGCCCCCCCACACCCTCTAGCAGATTATTACATGAAGGAACCTTTTAAAAAACAAAAAACAAGCGCGTCCATGCTCACAGGTGTACACACGGGTGATCACACCCACAAACTACACCCTTTTTGGCTCCTACCTCAAAGCACACTGTGTTCTGTTGATCTTATGTGCTGCACAATAATGTTTAACATTTAGTATTTACTGTCATATTCCCATATATCATTGTGATGTTGTTTATTCTATTACTCTTGTTCTCTTCTGCTTGCTTTCTTTTTTCTTTCTCAGCAGGTGATCCAGGTGATTGATATATGCATTTTTTTTTCTCTGCCCGTTCTGTTGGTTTTTGTCTTTTGCCCTTCTCCCCCGTCCCTCTTCTCAGCTGTTTCTCTTTCCCTCAAGCATTTATAAACTGCCTTTCCTTATCACCTGTCCTGCCAGCAGTGCGCACCGCAGTTTTATTATTTAACTTCAGTCTTCCATATATGTCGTATTGAATGTCTCTGTATATTCAGTTTAATATTTGATGTAAATCCAAAAGTTTATATTTATTTATGAGAAACAGTAAAGCCTGAATAACTTATTGTTGAAAATAAACCGCACACTGATGTGTTAATAATCCGAATTATTGAAGGGTTAATGGAGTTCAAGTTCTTCGTGTGAAGGCTGAGGAGAACTTTATAACATATTTGTATTTGTTTGTATGTGCTGTAAATATTTGTCACTTAGGCAAAAGTGTATTTTCTTATTAAACATCTTGTTGCTATTCATATGCATGTAAACAGCAGTTATTAGTGTAATAAAGGAACATAAAATATACAAGGTTGTAAACCTCTTTGCCAGTAATTCAGAATAGCTGTTTTCTTTGGTTGTTGTTATGAGCAAAATTAAAATCGAAAGGAAAATTGTAGGCTTAGATACAAACTCAGTAACCTAACCATATAAGCATACCATTGTATTTAAATCAGTAGGAGCACAATATAGTTTTGTCTCAGCCTGCTGCACAGATACAAGGCATATGGAAAAACTCTGCTCTGTCCTGCACACAGATTTGATATCTCTATAAAAGGCATAAACTGTTTGCTTATTTCGGGGACATTTGGCGCACATGAAACAAAGGCACCTGAATTTTCAGTGTTTTGTTGGAGTCTGTCCTCGGGAGGGTGCTGTGGGAGAATCCAACAGGTTTACAGGTATGGACGCCTTCAAGTGCAGTCGGGAATATTGCTATTAGACATTTCTACCCAGTATGAAAAGACGAAGTTTTAAGCCTTGCGACTTGGTTGTATAAAAACTGCATACACATTTATCATTTACATGCTTTAAAATTGACGATTAAATGCTGAAGTCTTGGAGGAGGGGGGTTTAATTGAGTAATTAGCTGAAACTAAAGGTTGAGCTAAGGTTAAATGAAACTAGTTGCTATACTGCAAACTTTTGAAGGTTTTCTTCAAAAGTAAATCAAATGTTTAATTTATTAAGTAAGAGGTTGAACAATAACTTCGAACTGTTCCTTTAACTCACAATGTCGCTTCAGAGCGAGCAGAAGACGGGACGCTTGGTGAGGTAATCGTGTGACTGTCGGGATAGTTGCTGCCTGACTACTTTTGGTTTCGGATTTTTTTTCCTTTACAGGTTTAGGGTTTGGTCACAGCTTGTGGGTACAGGAGCAGCAGGAGGAGGGACACGGGTGCTTGACTAAGTTTATTCAGCCGGATCTAATTTATTTTTCTTTTCTTTGTGAGCGTGTTTCCCTGTTTGCTGAAACCATGGTGTGGTCCTTCTTCTTCTTCGGTTTATTAATCGCGTGTACAGGTGAGCTTGTTTTCTTTCTTTGTTACATAAAGCTACCATATTGTGTCTTTATGAATTGATCGCTGCAGCTTCGAGAAAGCCTACGCCCATTGTTTGATACATATCAGCTCTGTTCGTGGACTGTATAAACATGCTGTCCTACTGTCCGTGACCGGGTTTGTATTTGTTTCTTATAATCGTGAATTTCAGTTTTAATCTCTGTGTTGTTAGATCTTCTCGACTAAACACAGCTTGTAAATCATTGACCCAAGTTTGTGTATTTTATCAGGTCAGTGTCTGAGCTGTCATTCCTGGAGATGTATGAAAGAGAAACTAAATGACCAAGAAGAACTATAGTAACATTTGTATCAACCACTGTAAACTAAACAACAAAAAAAGTTAGAACCCCTCAAATCCAATCAAGTCCGACCCCCGTCACCACCAACAAAATGAAAAGAAAGTGCTACCAGAAACAAAAGTAGGGAGGGGGGTTACATTCAGTGAAGCAAAAATAGATATGAATAGAAATTGTACTCTATGTGTCTACATAAACTTGCATCTCCATATTTCATTATCTTGTGTGAACCCAGAAAAAAACAACAACTTTGAAACATGATTTATGGCGCTACTAGACAGACCAGCTTTTCTCAGAGATCTGTTTCTTTACAGAAGGGGCAGATTTGTTGCTAATTTTATGAGGAGATTTCTTTAAGCTTCATAGGAATAAGGAGGAAAATTTGCAGTTTCCATAACAAAGCAATGAATTATTATCAGTCATCAACTTCTTTGCAAGAGAAATATGAGTCATGTCACTGAGTAAGGCTGGTTAAATCTTAGTCTCTGATACTGATCCCAGACAATACTTTAAATTACTTGAATAAAGTTTCCAGTGGATATTTTGCTTCTGAAATGGATTCATTTATTGGCTGGAGGTATAATGATGTAAGATGAAGTAACTCTGCAACAAACTTGTGGTACCAGTTATGCTTTAGATACTGCCTGATCTCCTTTCTTGGGGGGATATGCCTTTTAGATTAGAAGTCCTTTTTTTTGCCTGTCCCATTTGGTTCTTTAGCCGTCAGAATTGTTGTCTGAAGACCAACAAGGATACCCAATGGATTTACTTTGCGAAATGGATCATCACGGCCTTGCCATATTGGTCCGTTTGATCAACCTTTGTTGTTATTATTTATTTTATTTTATTTTCAGTTGTTACAGACGGGACAGACATGACTGAGGGATAGGAAAGGGAGAAAGAAAGATGAAGGAAAAGAAAAACAGAAGGGAATAGGGACAGTGAGAGAGGGCACTTAAAAAGAGAAAGAAGAGGAAAAAAAATCTCCTGGATCACCTGTTGAGAGAAAAAAAAGAGAAAACAAGCAAAAAAAAAACAGAGCAACATACTAAACACAACACCATCACTTTAATCTAGCTAAGTGTAAACAGCAGTAAATACTAAATATTGAATGTTGTTGTGCAGCACGTAGGACCGACAGAGCACAATGTGCTTGGAAATAGCAGCCAATAAAGGTGTAGTTTATGTCTATTAACAGTGGACACCCGTGTGCACACCTGTGTGGATCAGCGCGCTTGTATTCAAAAGATTTCCCCATGTAATGGTCTGCTAGAGGATGTAGAGAGCCATAGCCCTGTCCCCCAGGGCATGAAGCAGGCATGGAGGAGAGATTAGAAGTCTTTAAATCAAAATATCAAATCTTTATGAAATTTAAAAAAAAAAAAGGTCCTCAATAAACTTTCATCTGGAGAGCTGAAGAGTATGAAATTGATAATTTTTTAATACAATAATCTTTCTGGCTATCCTGGAGTAGCTTGACTTTCAAATACTAATTGGGCGAGAGTTGTTTAGTGTTTGTGTTCAGATATTGAATGGCTCATCTTTTCAGCACGGAGTCTTAAGTCCTCTGAACCAGGCCAGAGTACTAACAGGACCGTAATGCTTAGTAGAACATCAGAGTAAATGTTGCCATGAACTTAAGTCTTCTTCTTCTTCTCTAGGAAACCCTGCAAGTGCCTCCTGTCCATTACAAATGAGTCCCTCTAGAGTTGTGGTGAGATTTGGAGACGCCTTATCAGCCAAGTGCACTTCACTATCTAACCAGACTGAAGGAATGGGCTGGGAGTCTCCATATGGAGGAGTGGACCTTACCCTCAATGGCACTTTTCTTGACTTTAAAATTGACTCTGTGCCAGTGTGGGAGTTAGGGCCAATGTGTTATGTGAATTCCCGTGATGGTGGTCAGTGTGTAAAACTGTTACCAGTCACTGTTTATAGTAAGTAGCCTTAACTGTCTCATATATTTCCAGAAAAGGTGTTTTAGTATTTGAACAGTGAATGACATTAATCCTTTTTATTTCTTCTACTTGCAGAAATGCCAGACAGTGTGTCATTGAGACAGAATTCAACTACAGTGAAAGAAGGTGAAAAGTTTGCCATACAGTGTGACATTGTTAATGTTGCACCAGCAAGAAATCTCTCTGTGCTTTGGCACAAAGGAAATAAGATCTTAAATTCTGAGACATTTATTGAGTCCAGTCCATCTCCCGTCAGTAAGTCATCTGTCCTCACTCTGACTGCTCATAGAGATGATGATGGAGCTGAGATCTGGTGTGAAGCAAAACTAAACTTGTGGCCAGGAGAACAAGGTCCTGCCATGATGCGCTCAATGTCGCATAGAGTGACTGTATTCTGTGAGTTTTTAAGTTGATCTTGATCAAACATCAGAAGATTTTCCTTGTATTTTATTTTCTAATTTATTTCACATTTGTCTGTATTTTATTTGCATGCATGTCCTCAGACCCACCAACCTACACCAAGGCTGGAAATGAGACTCTGGAAATGACAGTTGGTGAAAATATGACTTTAAATTGTAACGCTAAAGGAAACCCTCCACCATCATACCACTGGGAATTCCCAAAATTCACAAAAGAATGGCATGACAAAGAAGAAGTGATTGAGCCAATTCTGACCCTACCGTTTGAGCTTCCAGGGGTCTATACATGCACAGCCTATAGTAACCAAGGCAATGTGACCAAATATTTCAATATCAGCGAAGCTCCAAGTAAGTTCTCATTAGTTACTTCATGACATTTTGTATCTCGTTATACGTTCTTATTGTCTATAATATTTTGTGCTGTGATTCTCCATTAGGTAGTCGTCCTGGGACCACTGCTGGGATTTTAATCGCTTTGTTCTTTGTTTTCATTTTTATTTTGGGATGTGGGGTTTATTACAGACAGAGCAGAAAGTCTGAGCAGATAAGTTGAGAGCAACAATGTAACAACATTTCCCATCTCCCACAGGGTCTCGAACAACCTTTGGAGTCATGGTGGGAGTGGGTGTGGCCGTCGGAGTTTTGCTCCTCATTGCTGGTGCATATTTTGTGACACCTAATGGAACGTTCTCTTTCAACAAAGGCGGCTATCAACCAGGAACTCCCTCAAGACCAGTATAAGGCAGACTTTTTTTTAAATTCAGATTTGCATGGCTATTATTTTTATTTTTGTTAATGATCTTATTTGGTGCTTGGACCCAAAAATTCTGTAACATGTCTCTTAATGGACAAAGGACATGTCTGCTCTGCATGCTCTGTGGGTGTTCTTCTGCTCAAAGCTGTAGCTTTAAAAATGCATTATCTTGTCAGCTATCTCTAAAGCTCACTAATCAAGATTGCTGCCCTAACAAAGATATATAATACAGGAAATGCGTTTAAATGCACTGCAGTAACCTTTACAAGTCTGTGTATAAAAATGCAACAGATAAATAATTAGATTTCATCCCCACTACAGTCTTATTTTGGAAGCATGATGTGCTTGCTGGCCTTATTTGGAAATCTTTACTACACAAATACTTCCTGTTTCAGTTTTAATCAGGATAATTCAAACCTTTTTGCATATGGATGTGATGTTTTCCTCTCTCCTGCACATTTTCACAAGTCTGTAGCTGATGTCGAGATGGTTACTTGAATGCACATAAACTCATTTAATGAATCAAGCTGATGTTGGACTCAGGGGAATTAACACCTAACAGGCGCTCTTTTTCTAGCTCATCATTTTGGTTTTATGGCTTTCACACATAGTGTATGGTTTGTTCTGTGCTGATTATCAGCTTCGTGCTGCAGCAAAGCTCCGATGAAGCCACTATATCCTGTCCATGCAAAACTACAAATGAAGACAAAGGTCGTATCAGAGGAATTAAACAGAGCATATATTTTGGACACAATTGCTGTAATACGTTGATACAGCTATATATGGTCAGAGTGGATTTCTCAGCTTTTTGTGCGGTTGTGCTTTTGGGTTATATTTCTCATCTAGTAATTGTGTTAAAAAATATTGTTTTTATTGTTCATATGACTTGATAATTAGGTACTATTTAACAGCAATTGTTGCCTCATCTGAATTGTAGACCTCTTGTGTGTCTTTAAAAAAAATAACAATTCATCAAGAAGTACATTAAATATTTGCATAAAACTCATTTTTTTAAAGCAAAATTAGCAATTCTATGTCAGCATTTTATATATTCATTTTGTTTCTACTCATCTAAACATGTAAATGCTTTGGAAGTACTTTTTATGGAATTACTTGAGAGCACAATGTAGTAATTACTTTTTTTAAGTATTCATTTTTAGGATATGCATAAATTATTCATATTTCTTTCTCCTTTTTTGTAAAATTCGATTTCTGTATGCACTGGTAAGTCTTTCGGATCGCTTCATAATTTTTGCACTGAATAGACTGATAGAGTTTATCAAGTATTGCGCCAACTTTTCACATGACACAACAGTTGTTTTACTGAGTCTGCATTTTACCAGAGTTTGTCTAATTGTACCAGTGACATGTTTTTAAGAAACTACATGTGTGTGATTGTAAATCCTGAATTAAACAATTCAGGAGACGAGGCAAAGTCAAACCAGTTTTCTTTCTCACTCTCTGTCTTTGAGTCTGGCTACATTTTACAATGTTCACTCTGCCATACTAATTAGTTCTTTAAAAAGTGAATGTAAAGAAGATCATTTGTGATCCAGACTACTGTTGCCAATATAAACATATTTCTTATGAAACCATGTTTTTTTCCTTCTCTGTCACTGTTCAAATACTGTTTCTGTATGCTCTGTGTTGCCCTAACAACCTGGCACAGCCACCAGTGCTCAATTAGTCATGGACTTAAAGAAAAAAAAACAAGATTTTTCAAATGAGCAAACGCACAACATTAACGTGTTTCGATAGAGAACTTTTAGAGGGAAGAGCATATTCAAAGCTGCAAGTGAACTGAGCTCATACTGCAATGTGTAAGTTGAGATTCCCAGCTGTGCTGTCCATAAATACACCATAAAGCGTTCGATTACTCGCTCCCTTGCACTGCAGTTGTGGTCAAAGCTGATAGGCTGCGTAGCATTCTGGTCACAGTTGGGAGTCTTACAAGCTACATCCTGCACAAGACCAGCACTGCTGCCTGCTGGGATTTCACAAAGCATGGAGGTCAGGAGCAATAGGAGGCAAGCATGCAAGACGAAGGGAAAGCAAGCGTTTCTTCACAGAGAGTGACACTGAAAGGAAAGAGAAAATGTGGGTCAGGTTGATATGCTTTCACCTCTGTGTTCTAGGAGACTCACATGACTCAAAAATTAAGGAATGAAAGTTTGGTGTTTACATTTTATTCTACTCAGATTTCAAGCTGGATGTTGGAAAATAGGGGTAGGGGGCGGAGGAACTAGACAGATGTATTCATCCTATATTAGTGGCATTTTAGTTCTGCATATACTTCGATGTCTCTGCAGGCTTTTAATATCCTGCATACTTGCTTCTAAGATTACTGCAGTGCAGTAAGTGTTATGCTGTTTTTCAGAGGCCTGCAACCTGTTACATTTCCCTCTTTCCCTTTCACCCCCTCCATCGCCCCCCAAAGTCAGCTGGGAGGGAACTTTTGTTCCAACATAATTCCCTGCAGGGTTGCCAAGGTCTTTCAAGTTGGAGTTCTCTTTCTCTAGTCTGTTAATCCACGGCTCGGTGCAGAAAATAACATGGGAAACAACTTTCTCACATGGATTCTTTTGCTTTGCACATTTTGTTCAGGTAAGATTTTGTCGCAGAGGTGTTTCTTTTCACTTCTTTGGGTTGTAGATGACGTTTGGTCTTATGGAAATGCTAGTAAGTAAATCCGGGTTGGAATGATCAGTAACTTCTGTGAAATAAATCTAAAGGCGAGCTCGAAGAATTAGAGCAGCCAGTTTTGTGCTGACAAAAATATTTGTCTTCATGCCAAGACTGTTATTTACTCAAGTGATGAAAGGCCCTAAAGAATAAGATGTGTGGTTGCATGCTGGATGCTTATTAGGTTGCAGCCAAGATATAATGTGGGTGACGCCCTGTAAGTAGGTCAGTTTAATTCTGCTGTCATAGCACATGTGACTTATTAGTAGTATAGCTATAAATCCCCTATTAGCAATGCACACTTGTAAACTTTGAAAGTATTAGACAATTCCTGCTTGATTACTTGTGAGTGTGTTGTAACAGGGTTACATAATGTGCAAGTAGTTACGGCTTTTTCATGTAAATATGAATATGCATTGTGATGATGATGACAGAAAAACAGTGAGAGATATCACTGCTGTGTATCTTAGTGTCAGGTGAAGGCTGCTCCCTAATCCTCAAGCCGTCCAGGGTCGTGGTGGGCTTTGGGGAGTCAGTGTCTGTCAGCTGCGAGGCTGCACGCCCTGTCCGTGTCCTGGGCTGGGAGTCAGCCATCAGTGCTTCACATACACAAGAGGACCGGTCTGTCCAGTGGAAGGTGGACAGTCTCATTGACTGGATAGAGGAGCCCATCTGTTATGGGGTGTTTTTCACAGCTCCGAAACAATGCGAGGAGAAGCTCAACCTTGTGCTCTACAGTGAGTTGTTTAAAAGCTGTTGTTAAGATTGATTTCTCAACCGAGCCCTTTTTTGATTGACCTGAATCCTGTGTGTTATTCATTTAGAAACTCCAGACAGTGTCTCCATCAGACAGGTGAACCACACCGGCCCCATGGTGGCAGGGAAAGAGTACCAGCTGCTCTGCGAAGTTCAGAATATTGCTCCTGTTCAGTATCTCAGCCTGAGGTGGTACAGAGGGCAGACTGAGGTTTATAACCACTCCTTCTCTGATCTCACCTCTTCCTCACCTGTCCAAGTATCCTCTATCCTTGTTATCACACCAACTAAAGCTGAGAACGGAGTGCAGTATAAGTGTGTTGCAGAGCTGGAGCTTGGGCCAGAGGGACCACAGCCACCTCCCACTGTTTCCTCAGAACCTCTCAATGCTTCTGTTTATTGTGAGTCACTAAGCTCTTCTCATTCTTAAAGCAAGTTCCTGCATGCTCGATACAGTGAGAAATGATATGTGTAACTTTCTCTTTAGTTCCCCCGTCATTCCTGAGTCCTGAACCAGAGATTTTGGATTCTATACTGGGGGGTGAGATCATATTAAACTGCACTGCAACAGGAAACCCCACCCCAATATACAGCTGGCAATCTTCCGTTCCCATGCAGGAGAGGGTGGAGAATGAAGCAACTGTTACCTCCTCCTCGCTGCTCCCAGGGACCTACACCTGCACTGCATCCAATACACTGGAAAAGAAAAGCAAGCAGTTCATTGTCAAGGCAAAGACCAAAGGTAGAAGAGAGAAATGAGGCACATGCGCAACCTGTCTGTGCATGCTGCAGCCTAACTTGTATCTTCTTTTGCTTTCACCTAGGCGTTTGAAACAACCACTGTGGAGAGGGGGTTGGACGACCACATCAGAAACACAGCGAGAAGTTTATCTTTTTTACAGTTTTTATTTCTGGTGTTTTTGTTTTTTTACTTTCACATTTGCTACTCTGGCGATGGAGGTGCATATTTATGAGACGATCTTCTTATCATCCAGAATTAGTTCACACAGAGAAACAGACCTGAATATGCTGTGCTTGGTAATTACCATTTAATTTGTCAGTGTTGTTTTAGGATGTAGTTCACATTTTATGAGACATTCTGTGTCTAATTTATATTTGGATAGGCCCTTTTTTCCTATTAATGAAACTATCTTGTAACACTACAGAAGTGTAGCTACTCATCATAGCAGTATGACTAGCACCAGGACATGGCTGTAAATATGACGTCTTTGTTTTCTCATCTTTATCAATACAAGTTTAATAAATGAATTGTAATAAACTTCTTTCATGGACCAACAAGCCACCTTTAATCAAACATCTTTCCAAAGGAAAAAAATACTAAGAATACTAACACATAATTTACAGTAGTCTGTCCAATCCAGATGAAGCTTAAATGAATCATGCAGAACTTAGAACATATAGATAGAATTCATATTAAAGGTAACCTTTATAATTTCCTATATTCATTTTAAGTAAAATTACATATTCTATTTTGTTCTAATTTTAAAGATTATGACTTGGAGCTCATGGAAATCAGAAGCCAATTTCTCAAATTCTTATTTGAGATATTGTCTTATATTAATGAAACAAAGATTTACAATACAGAAATATCCAACTTATCAAAAGTATGTTCATCTGTACACTCAATACTTAGTCTGGGCTCCTTTACCGTGAACTGCTGCATGATTGCAGAGCAGCGTGATGCAGCCGATCAGCCTGCAGCACTCCTGAGGAGTTATTTAAGCCATTGCTTTAATAGCCACCTTCAGCTCGTGTTTATTTTTGTGTTGGGTGTTTCTCAGCTTGACAATACCCTGCACAGCCTCTCTGTGGCAGGGCTGGGCAGTTACCCACCCCCACTCTACCGGATTCAGTTCTGGCAAGTTGACTGGCCAATTAAGCACATTAATAACCCAGGCAGCAAATCTGGTAGTAGTTTTGAGACTCTGGGCAGGATCTAAGTCCTGCTGAAAAAGGAAATAAGGTTTATCAGCAGGTGGAAGTATGAAGTGTTCTATAAGCTCTTGGTAGACAGCTGCACTGACATTGCACTTTATAAAACATGGTGAACCAACCACATCACAGACCTTGGATTCTGTGCCTCTCCACTCTTCCTCCACGCTCTAGGACTTTGATTTCCAAAACTAAAAAGTAAATCTGGTTCATCTCTGATTTAGGAAAAGTCAGTGTTTGCTCTTGATGCACTGGCACCACGCTCAGCCCATTCCTTTTCACCAATGACTTTCTCTGCCTTTCTCCCTTTGTGAACAGCGTCATTGATCGCTGTCTGGACAAGTGCCAAGTCAGCAGCCTTCCCCCATAATTGCGATTGCACGTGGCATGCCCAGGAGATGAACAGTATTCATGCTGTAATAACATTAATTTAATCAAACTTGTGAAAATAATCTAATATCTGAGACACTGATTTTCACAAGCTATAAAACACTCTAAATTAACCTAAAAAAAAGTTTATTTCACTGTGTTTGAAATTAATGCAGAATACATACGTGTTTACCTTTTTAAAGCTATACCAAAAAAACACAACTTTTCACAATATTCAAACAGCTGCCATTGCATCATTTTCCCTCTGTCACTGGGTCACTACGACTTCTCACCGCGAGATGGCGTGGTTATACTTCTACAGTCATTGATCTTAGGAGGTGATTGGTTGTTGAAGACTCACATGATCAAAACACTGCCTCGTAAGAGGATTTTTAAATAGAGAACTAGTATATGAGTGTTGATTTTAAAAATTTAGTGCCATCTGTGTGTGGATTTTATCATTTGGACCCCTGTCACGCGGTCACTGCGGCTTCTGACCACGAGATGACGCTGCTGTACTTCCTAAGAGGTGATTGGCTGTTGAAGAGTCACATGTTCAAAACACTGCTTAGTAAGGGGGGACTAGCATGAGCAGCTAACATTAGTTAGCTTTTTGAGACTAATTATTAGGTCCATGACAACTACTTAAAAGTGATAAAGGTGGGAGTCATTTCTTGGGTTCTTTCTTATGTTAAGTCCTCTTTGCATTTGCTCACAACAAAGAATGTCGTGTTCTCTTTCAGAAATGCCACAGAAGGATCCGTGCCAAAAGCAAGCATGTGCAATTCAGAAGTGTTTACAAGGTGCTTTAAGCGCTCACTTTGACGCAATTATATGTTGGTGAAGTGAACCTGAACTGTTGCCTAACTCTATCTCCCCCCTGCAGCTAATAAGTACGTGGAAAGCCTGTGCGAGAAGGAGATCGCGGAGATGCGGCGGTGCTGTCAAGTGCATGCGGGAAACTCCATTTGCTGCTCCGGGTTCAAAGACTCAAAACCCGCAGAGAGCAAAAGTAGCGAATAGTTCCATGTTACATGTATTCATGCAAGTCATAATTCTGCATTGTATTAGTATAACATGACAGTGGAGTTTGCTGAGTTGTTGCATATTTATTTGTCTGTCTGCTACCATCCGTTTGTAAATTTAAATAGTGTTTTCTCACAGCAGACATTTTGAGATTGCAGAGAGCCTCATAATCACTCATCCCCCTGGGGCTAAATGGCACACATCTGGCAGCCTCACAAAGCTGAACAATGCAAGCTGTCTAATGTATTTAAATATTATATCGTGTGGTTCTGTCCACACCCAATGTATTTCTCATGCCTAGTATGAAATTTCAAGTATGTGTGTGGCAAGGAGTTTTATTCTAATTATAGTAATAAAGATTTTTTTAAATTAAGAATTTCCCTGGAAATCGAGACTAACTTGTTATTCATATCTCAGCCTACAGCAAACATCGTACAGTGGATAGCTTTTAGGGGTGTAGAGGAGAACATGGCAGAAAGACAAAGTTTAATGCTAGCTGGGTAGACAAGGATGAGGCTCTAACAATTGTTTTTTCCTTCTGGTAAAGAAATAAAATGTTTGCACTTTGAATGAAACAATTGGGTTATACTTTTTAAATTAGGAGCATCATTCACCACTCATGCAATGATTAGGACAAGAAAGTCATTACAATTTAAGATTTGTTGATTGATTCATGTTGTCAAACATTTTCTTTATGGAAGCAGGTAAAAGTGGAGGTGTGAAATTAATAATACTCTGGTAGATTTGTGGCTTTCAGTTAATTCAACAACCTTATTGACTACATAATTGTAATTAGAACTACATAATGCCCTGGGTAGATTTTATTCCTAGGTGTGTTGTTTTCACCTTCCATTCTGCTGGGTCGATTCTGGCCCTCGGGCCAGAACTGGGTCAGCCACACCTCCTCAATGACTTAAAACTTTTAGTCCCTGGTGTTATGGGCCCCAGGGGTCCAGGCCCATCCAAAAAGGTCAGTGCACCCCCTCAGCTGAATTCTACTGGCATAGTTTTGGAGGCAGGCACTGTGGCAACTCATAAAGAGAGAAGCAAAAAGAATAATTTTAGTAAAATTAAATCCTTCAGTTTGGTAATGAAGGAGATCTAAATCATTGATAAGCTATTACAGTAAAAACCAAGCTCATGTTACTTATTTGATTAATAGTAGCTTAGTGACTAGGAAGTAATCTCAGTAGTGTGACTCAGGAGGACACTGATTTTTGGAGCGAATGGGCCTGTGCAAGTCAAACAATGGGAAGAGCCCCCATATGACTCTTTGGAACAACAAAAATGTCATTTTTTCGACTTGTGTAGTTTGTTATAGGTGGTGTGGATATTCTTGTGGTTTAAAGTTGCTTGTTTGTTCTTGCATTTGTTGTGTACTTTTAAAGGTGGCCCAGCTGCCCCCATATTTGCAAGGGGTCATTACAGCGAGTAGCACCAGATTTCTGATTTGTCAGGCCCTTCTTGACACAACATCAGATGGGTTGAAACAGGGACCTTTTGCTTGTTGGGTGAATGTGTAAAACTCTACACTATGGAGTGTATAGGTTATTATTATACGGGACTCCCTCTTTCTGTAACATTTTAAATATACCTTTAACCTTTTATTTTTAGCTATGCATCTTATTTTACCCTCTGTTTTTAAAGTGTAAGTGCAAATGTGCACACAATGTATAGGATAAATGTACCTAAATGTCTCTGAAGATGTAACTCATGCCTAATATTTTTTAGGCGTGGTCTGAATATTTGTGAATCCAGGCCTTGGATTATTTTAACACTGACACCCTGGTTGTACCTGTTAGACCCAGACAAACTACATTGTTAAGGATTTCCTTAGTACATGAGCTCCACATTCTCTGCATGGGAGTCATTGCCATCTTGAGCAGCTGTAAACGGTTGCTCAGGCTCATTTTACACTTTGAAACCTTGCCTCCTTTTGTCAAAACTCTAAACAAGTAAATTCACACAACTTCTGGCAAATCTTACTAACTCATCAACACAGTTTTGCACGTTCTCAAAACCACGGAGTGTTGTCAGATCACACAGGGAACCATTGAGAATAATCACACCACACATGGTACATTGCACAATACGCCTAGGACGAAAAATGTAAACAGCTTTCAAAACATGTAACTCAAGTCTTTCCGGCCTCGTGTGGCCATCTTGCATGTAAAAAAAAAAATTTGAATAAAAAATAGATCCCTCCTAACACACACGCACACACATACTGCCATCCACTCCTCAGCTTCCCTTTTATTTACCAAGACATCATTGTGGCAACAGAGGATCTGCTGAGAAACCAGTTTTATTCTCATCTAACATAATTATAAAAAATTAGAAACCATAAAACTGGAGTCTGGGAAAAATGTGAAACACTTTAATGAGTACATAATTGTGAGAAAAGAAAATCACCTACTTCACACTTCTGCTGTTTCTTTTTATATGGGTTATCAATTCGTGCACAAAAATATGATAATATAAATGCTTGAATATTTTTTGGGAATGACTGTTCTTCATCTTATTCTTCCTCCTGTGCCTCACATAATTTCCACCACCCTTTGAGCCATCTTAGCAGGCCAAAGTGGCTTTATATCTTATATCTAGATTTTAAGAAATGACATCTGTGCTGTAATTGTGATTAATGTCTGCTTGCGGTTCTTGACGTACGAATGCAAGTGAATCACTGTGCAGAAATTAGTTTCTTAAGGCTTTAAGCTTTAGTCTCTTAACTTATAGCTTTAATAGAATTATACATGTAAAAGTAAAGAGTGTTGATAAAGGTTTATACATTCAGACCAATCAAATGTATAGCCAAAGACATATATACGGCAATAAAATAAGAAAAAAATCAAGAAATGCAGGCTTTCGATCTTTTGATATAGCGATGTTGAATGTTTTCAGTTCATATGTTCAACAGGTTGGATGCCAGTTAGAAAAGAATGAGGAATCCTGGATTAAGTTGGATGAAGTGGTGGAGAGTGGCAACTGAAGCAGCGTTCAATGGATATGTAGGTTAAAAGTTGGTCAGAGGTTTTGGGTTAAGGAAAGAAATGTGAAAGCACTGATGGTAGTGGGTCGAGAAGAGGGTGGCATAAGAATGGAGCAAGCAAACATGTTGAAGATGTAATCTGAAAGAGACAGGAACCTGCTCAGTAGTTTCAGGGGAGAATGGAACTGGGCAGTATTAGATGGTAGTCTGTAAGATGAGTCTGGACATCAAAAAGAGGAAGCAATTGAAGGCAGAGATAATTACTGAATGGTGGAGGTTGAGGAAGGAAGAATGCTGTGCAGAGTTCAGGGAAGAGTTGAGGCCAGCTCATGGTAATAGTGAGGAGTCATCAGATGACTGGGAAAGTACAGCTGTAGTGGTGAGGGAAACTGACAAGAACATATTTCATACTTAATGTCGAAATGAAAAAATACGGGAAAGCATTCAAAGGAAGTTAGCAAAGACAAGGTAATATAGTAAGGGAAATAAAGAATGTAGATATGAGTACTGTTAAGCAAGGTCTACAGCAAAGGAAAAGGCTTATAGTGAGATGCATCTGAGAATGGACATTGAGAAAGGAGAAAAAGACTTCTTCTATCAGCTAGGCAGAGCCCTCAACCTTGAAAGGATGTGCAGCAGTTCAGGGTGATTAATGATAAAGACAGAAATGTACTAACAAGTAAAGGGGGCTTGGAAGGTGGAAGGAGTACTTTGAGGAGCTGATTAATGTGAAAAATGAGTGGGTGAGGGAGGATGCATGAAGGACAGGAGGACAGTTGGTGAATCAGGAAGTGCAAGGGATTCGGAAGGAGAAAGTGAGGGCAGGTGTGGTGAGGAAGAGTGAAAAGTGGCTAGTATAGATGGTTTCTCTATACCTGTTGGAGATGAGCAGTGGACTTTTTACCCAGATTGTTTACCTGCACCAATATTCAAGAGTGAAGATGGTGTGCAGAATCGCAGTGCCTACAATAGATGAAGGTGAAAATAGATGGGCATGATTAGAGGAGGAATAATGATATAGAGAACACGTAATGTTGAAGATGGACCTAGTGGGCAGGAAGGAAAGAGGAAGACTACATAGAAGTTTAATAGATGTAGTGAAGAAGGACACGCAGATGGATGATGATGATGATGTTAGGGATAGGATGAGATGGAGACAGATGATTCCCTGTGGCAATCAGAAGATGTGGGGTTCCTATTTTTCATTAATTGAAGTCATTTTAAATTAAATTATTTAAGTCTCTATACTTTAGGTATTATAACATATTAAGACTAAACAAATACATAATTATTCTTTACCTTTACACTTCATTTTTGTTCCGACAAATTTAAAAAGATGACGTTTTGAAGAGAAGTTACAGCGAGTCATTTATTTTATTTTACTTTATTTTATTTTATTTATCTAGTCGAAGTACAAGGAAAGGAACAGCACTCTTGTGTTTCCGGCGTCGTCCTGTTGACGCAATGACGTCAAACGGAAATCTGTAGCTCCAATTCTTTCTAGAATTCTGTAGCACTCTCTAGCCCGCTGTCTTCAGGGATGTTCATCTGAGTTTGTCTACATCTAATACAGCAAGAAGCTCTTCTAAAGAAACAAATACGTATTTCTGCGCTGTGCGGCGATCTTGCGGTCTGTCCTTGTTTCAATCAAACTTGTTAGCTTCTCATAGCTCGCGAACTTAGCTGAAGCCTATTGTAAGCTAACGGTGTTAGCTTTGGGGTCTTGGTGTCAGGATGTCCAGGATAGATTACAGCGTGTGGGACCACATTGAGGTGTCGGACGATGAGGATGACATCCATCCAAACATCGACACACCCAGTCTCTTCAGATGGAGACACCAGGTATACCAACAAGCCATGCATGGTTACAATTAAGATGCTACACATGAAGTAAAAGTGATGCATATTTGACCTGAACTGTTAGCTGACCTCGTGTGTTTACTTTGGTTCTGTGTTCACTTTTAACATGAATATAGGAATGTTTAACTTTTTGCAACTAAATCCACATTTAGAAAAAAGAAAAAAACAAGTAGTAAAGATTTTATATTTTGACCTCAGGCTCGTGTGGAGCGGATGGAGGAATTTCAGAAGAAAGGTGAAGAACTAAACAAGGGACTGTCCGAGTGCAGACGCAAGCTGGCAGACACACAGAAGAAAATCAAGGAGCTAACCATTTCAACATCAGAGGATGCCAAAGCAGAGTTGAGCAAAGTCCAGGCTGAGGAGAAGAAAATGAAAAAAGAGGAACGGGATTGGGAGAGAAAGGTGGGAGACTACCAACGGGAGGAGAAGAAGATGCCGTGGAATGTAGACACGCTCAGCAAGGATGGGTTCAGCAAGGTGAGGTAGAGTAAGTGGAGCTTAAAAAGCACTACAGGTTTTACATCGCACATCATTTATTACACTCTTTTTTTTCTAAAGTATTTTCAGGAAAACAAACGCTAACAAAACTGTTGTCTTTTCTCCATATTTCATCTTTTAACTTCTGCAATTGTTTGTTTGAGCCTGACATCCAAGGGAAAAATTGGCCGAAAACATGATCACCACATGTCCCCCACAACAGAGCCATTAGATCCCCTCAAAAGTTCAACACCTTGTTCACCTTGCTTTATCATCCATTCAACTCGTATGCCACTGTGCCCATCTGTCCTGCTTTAGAATAAAATGTGTGAAAGGACATGGTACTTCAGATGTGGCATCAGCTGCCATCACCTGCACTGATCCTTGGCTCAAAGCTGGAAGTATCACCAGTTACTTAAGAGAAGACATTAGACTGAAGGAAATAGGGAAAGGGCACACATACAGAGTCGACTTTTCTGTTTCAACATTTACAGTTGATTTAGAGTTCTGTGTTGAATCTTTGCAGATCCTACAAAGTAACCTCCACAAGGATCCAATACTCTCGCCAGCATTCATGCTTGTGCGTAGTGTTAATTACCTGGTCCTGTCTCAGTGTTTTATATGCAGAGTTAGCCATGATGGAAACAAATAAAACCGTGAAACAGTTGCTGATAGATTGAGCAAGTATTAAAAAAAAGTAGCCAGAAATGCAGAGGAGGAATTGACAGTACTAAACAGGCCAATACAACTGTTGTTGTTACGACATACCTACAGTATAGATTCAATGTAGAAGTCTACATCTACTCTCATTCTTTGACTTTGTAACACATTGAAGTCTTTTCTTGCAATTTTCAGATATGGGTTTATTAATATTGACATCTCTAACTTGTATGCAATGACATTCTTTCTGTAGAACTCAGAGACATTGTCGTTAACGAGTCCATTCTTCCACTGTCCTTTTCATAGAGTATTGTTAATGTCAAACCTGAAACTGAAGAGACCGAAGAAGAGAAGGAGCAAAAGCACAAAACATTCGTGGAGAAATATGAGAAAGAGATCAAACATTTCGGTAAGCACTCGCATGCATCAGTATTTACTCTCGTTACAAGGTACTGGTGAGAGTAGAGATGCTTCTTCATTACTCTCGTTACTGCAGGCATGTTGCGACGTTGGGATGACAGCCAGAAGTACCTCTCTGACCATCCTCATCTGGTATGCGAAGAGACCGCCAACTACCTGGTGATCATGTGCATCGACCTTGAAGTTGAGGAGGTAAGTAATACAAACAGAGCTTGTTTGTCATGAATTCCTTCTGCACGTGACCATACTCCATCTAAATATTAAGCTGTAAAAACGCTTCTTCCTCCTGCAGAAACACGCATTGATGGAGCAAGTGGCTCATCAGACCATCGTCATGCAGTTCATTCTGGAGCTTGCCAAAAGCCTCAAAGTTGACCCCCGTGGATGCTTTCGCCAGTTTTTTGCAAAGATTAAGGTAACTAGTTTTAGTTTAGCTTCTATTAGTTTTAGTCTTTTTAATTATTATTGTATGGAAAGTAAATGTCAGAGTAAAGGTTTGGGAGCATCAGTACAGGCATTGCAATTTGGATTTGGATCTTATAACTTATTCAGTGACCTAAATATGGGGTGGAGTTCAGAGACCTGGTATTAAATTGAGCTCAAGGCTAAATTATTAAAGATGATGGCATTGGCATGGTTTGGTTCCAAGGTATTTAAGAAAACTGTTTCCTATTTGCATAAATGTTTCCGTGAACGTTTTACCTCACCACGTCTGTTTTATTTGTCTTTCTGAGTTTGTTAGCAAGTCAGGCAGAGAGCTCTTTCTTCCACACTTTGCAGTGGCATGCAAGCCAAGCTCCTGTTCTTATGGCAGGAGCTTAGAGAAGTTAAGGTTAAAAAGTTTGGTTACACTTTACTGGAGATTTACCTGGCAATGGTCACAACCACATATCCAAAAAGACTTGGCAGAAAAATGCAAGTTCTCAGACGACTAGCTTTAGTTTATCTTTGCCTAGGTTAGGTATTCACTGTTCACTAAAGTTTTACAGAGGGATGGATTTAGGTTGATTCTGTTCATCTTGATTCAAAGTTTTCTGTGGGACAAACGCTTCATCGGTCATCTGAGTGGTTAATTTGTCTATTAGTGATGAAACATTTCTTCCGCTGGCAAAGTTGCATCCAGATGAACAGATTCAGCTTTCTGGGATTTGCTTATTGTCGAAGATGTATTAAAAAATCCAGTCAAAAAAATTCTTTCTGTCTAAATTTTTGTATTAAAAGAAGTGGAGAACAGTAACATTGATCATCACCTGAACTCTGCAAATGTAGAGAACCGGTTCCTAACCTTTGACAGATTCCTCTGAGTTCACAATGTTGAATCCCGATCTGTCGTTATCCCCCTTGTTTTCAGAAACACAGTCTAACCTATAATCCTTCTGTTTTGAAAGCTTGACAGATGTATGCAAATGCAGGTTTACTTAACTAAACCGTTTTTTTCGTTGCTGTTTTTTTTTAGTTCATAATAATAATTTCGGTCTGGTGCACCAGGGGATTGTGGAGTGGTTTTATTTTGGGGTTTTTTGTTTTTGTTTTTGTTTTTTTGCATCTAGACCTGTTGTACAGGAACTAAATTTAGTCCTCAGTGTACAGTGCACAGTTTCCGTAAACGGTCTCTGACATGGGGAAACCCTCGTACTAATTGTGTGCATACGTGTGCATACATGTGCCTTATCAGACAGCAGATCAGCAGTACCAGGAAGCTTTCAATGATGAACTGGAGTCATTCAAGGAGCGCGTTCGGGGAAGGGCGAAGATCCGGATAGAAAAGGCTATGAAGGAATATGAGGAAGAGGAACGACAGAAGCGCATTGGACCTGGAGGGCTCGATCCCGTTGAAGTGTATGAGTCACTTCCAACTGTAAGTTTTCAGCATAATTGAGCACATTCCTTTGTTTTCGTTCTCTTGAATGGCGTTTCACAGATTGCATTGGTAATTGCAGGAGATGCAGAAATGCTTTGATGAGAAGGACATCCAAATGCTGCAAGAGGTTATTAGCAAAATGGATCCAACGGTAGGTTGTTTGGTGATGTCGTGCAGGTTTATTACTGTGAAGCACTTTTTTTATAATGTGAAAAGTGCTATATAAATAAATTGATTTGATTAGATTATAGTTTTTCTCATCGGAGTCTGTTTAAATGTAAAAATGTATGTATATCTTTTTTAAAACATCCTAGCTTTACTCGGTTCATAAATGTGATTCGTTCTACATGATTTAGGTGGCAAAGGCTCACATGAAGAGGTGCATAGACTCTGGGCTCTGGGTACCCAACGCCAAGGGAGACGACGGGGAAGAAAAAGGGGACGAAAAAGACGACGAGCCCACCTACGAAGAGATCCAACACGAGAAGGAAGAAGCCAAAAAGGAATGACCACATCTGAATTGTGATTTGTTTTTATTTTTTTGGCAAATGTTACCCCACTGTATTTCAACTTCACTATGTGTATGTTTAGTTTGCCAACCAATGACACAACTTCTCAAAAATATTTAGCTGACATTTAAGGGATTAGTGTTCACCTAACTCCACAGCAACATTACGTGAACAACTGCTGCCTGGAAAAGAAACTGCCGCTTGTGTGTGTGTGTGTCTTATTTGTTTGGATCTCACTGAAGTTTTGTTCTTTGAGTTATTCGTAGCGCAGACATGCGTTGGCTGCTTTGTTTGTGTTGGTCATGATGATTTTGTACTTTTCAAATTCCAATTTTTCTTTGAGATTTTTGGCTTGAGCAGCCAGTGTATTATTTTCCCAAATTGCATTTTCTACAAACTTACTAATCTAAACGTTCACTCCTTGAGACAAAGCGTTTGTGGTTGTTTTGAATGTATGGGTGAGATCAGAGAGGGCAAACAAAAGCAGATGAGACCTGTAGTGGTGTTAACCCTGATGACTTTGTTGTCATTTTTAGTACGTCACAAACATGAAGACGATGACTACAACTATCACGACTTTAAAAAACAAAGCTTTTCATTTCAGGACACACTGGCTGCACATACTGAAACTAATTTACAGCCTGACGAAAAGGAGTTAAAAGTTCCTCAGGTTTAGCATTTCGTTATGGGGGCAATTGACAGATCATATGTTCTAATAGTGAAATTTGCACAGTAGTGCGTGCCAGTTAGGCGTGTTTGGAATCTACATTCACTTTCTGTGCTGTCATTTTGAAGGTGATTAGTACTTGGGCTTTTGCATGATGTCAGAACTTGTTTTACAAATAAACTAATTGCAATGGCTTATAAAAGGCATTTTTGACTGTCTTGGACATTAATAAATGAAACTGCTCAATGGATATATGAGCAAACTATTAACCCCAACAAATATTTATTTTTCATTGAAAGCTAATTTTAAGCTTGGGCAAAAATAACTTGAATGAATACAGAA
Source organism: Aulonocara stuartgranti (assembly GCF_965226115.1). Lineage (NCBI taxonomy): Eukaryota > Metazoa > Chordata > Actinopteri > Cichliformes > Cichlidae > Aulonocara > Aulonocara stuartgranti. The sequence continues at coordinate 11,100,783 of NC_138942.1, read as the reverse complement.
TGCATTTCTTAAACAATGATTTCATTTTTTAAGGGAAAAGCCTACTAGGCCCCGTGAAAGCGAAATTGCCTGCTCTTGTTAAATGATGAGTTGATTGTGATTAACTGCATTTTTGGGGGGGGGCTGAGTTTCATTACTCCCTGACCTGTTGAATTGAGAGCTCCCTTATATAGAACCTGTCTGACAAACAGCAACACGTCATACCACGATGTGAAGAAACTTGAGAACAGATAAGAAGAAGTCATTGACACATATCAATCTGGAAAGGGTTACAAAACCATAAGGCTTTGGGACTCCAGCGAACAACAGTGATAGTCATTCCCACAAACCCACAAAGAAGTTCCCACAAAGAAGTGCAGGCCTCTCTTGTCTCAGCGAAGATCAAAGTTTATGATAAAAATGTTTTGTAGGTTTTTTTCCATATTTTTTGGACTGATTAAACAGAAGTCAAACATCTTGGAAGGCTTGTATTGATTTACATCTGGTGTAACTACATCAGGTGTATATAATGATGTAATTACATCAGTCAAAAAGTAGAATCTGCAATTAGTTTTTGGTAAAGTGACCTTTACATATCCTTTATTTATCCAAATAAAAAGCCTCAGTTGCATTAATAATATCTTTTTCTAAAGGATCGGCCCAAGAAGGCAGCAGAAATTGTCACAGGTATAACAGTTCTATAAAGATAGTTAAAGTGGGCAAAAAGGGCTGAATTGATTATAATATAGGTCCAATAAGAGAGAGCCATAAAGATACCTGCAAAATGAGTCAGTTCTTTATTTTATATACAACCCCATCATAAATCCTGTTGACTATAGCCTATTTACTAAAATCACATATGAAAAACAAAATAAAAATAAAAATCCAGCATTCTTGAAAGAAAAAAACATCAAACAAACTTGCTTTTTCCTTCCTGCACAATCTGCTGATTTCAGTTTGTGTGTGAGTTCAGTTTGTGCCGACCTCAGCCCAGCAGCCCGACGCAGGAAACCAAGGCAGTGATGACAAGTGCTGTGCAATACAGCAAATTTTTGTATCCAATACCAAGTAAATACAGGGTTTCCTATAACAATACCAATACTGAAACCTTTAACTTATAAATGCAACTTATATGGTGGGGGGAAGTTTGTCATATCTTATGACTTATTAGATGACTCATCATCAGTTCACAAATTCTCAACATATTTTAATGACCACTAAATCACTGTGATTTAAGATGTCGGCTTCTTGTTATAAATGTGTTCTTTAAATAAAACATTTCATACTGTATGTTGGAGGGATATTTTTTATTTCCAAAAAAACAAAAAATACTGAAGTTAGTGGATAAATTCAGTATGTTTTGATCTGATGCTAATACCAGCATTGGCATGAATACTATGGTACTTGGGTCGATCCCCTCTGATGAGCAGATGAGCAGCAGATGTAATGGCCACAGGAGGACTGGGGGGCCATCACAAAGAAGTTAATTATTTTGGCAGATGTTTACTTTGCGCAAGACACATGGGTAGATAGTTGCACAGTGTTTTTCAACTTAAAACACTTAATAAATCAGTTAATAGACTTTTATTTCAGTTGTGTTTTGAGGTCTTGTGTAGAGCTGTATTTCAAGCTTTCAAAGAAAGCTTTAATGCCACATCAAGAAGTTTAGGCATGCCATTATGATGTTCCTAAATCGTGGGTGTCAAACTTCAGTCCTCGAAGGCCAGCATCCTGCTTGTTTTTGAGATATCCCTGCCCTACCTGCTGCTATTACCTGGATCAGGTGTGTTTTGCCAATAAGAAGCTACAAGGGCAGGTTAGCTGGAAAACAAGCAGGACAGCGATCCTTAAGGCCTGGAGTTTGACACCTGCATCCTAAATGATCTGATGTGTGATTTTCACCTTCAAAACATGAGAGCTGACTAATTAGGTCTAAACCAATACTTTTAGCAAGCACAAGTTGATTTGTTTATTTGGATGTTTTTGATTCAGTCTTAGAGAGATGCCAGTGAAGGAAATATTCATCCCAGGTTTCCAGGGAAAGATTTTCCAAAACATTAAACTTTAAAATATACATTGTTCCCATGTTAAAATGCAAAACAAGTGACTTAAACATATCAACAAAGTGTGTCTAATGAGAACATAAATCAACAATTAGGATATTGCACTTGGAAAAATGAGACATGGTTAGGCATAGGTTATGCCACCAAAAGGTATGCAGAGTTGTTATTGGATGTTTTAATGGAATAAAAGTGGCACAAGAGTTTGTTTAATATTGTTATAGGAATCATTTTTAGGTTAACATCTGTAAAACTGAAGCCCGGTATAGAGTGATAATATTTTTGCAGGTCCAGAACACCTGGCCCCTTGCGGTGTGGAGGAGCAACAGCTTTACTCAGAGTCCCTCCTGAATGACTGGGCCTACCTCTGACATAGAGCCCAGACACCCTGCAGAGTAAGCTCATTTTGGCCCCGTGATGTCATCCTTTAAGTCACTACCCAAAGCTCCTGGTCATTGGTGTGGGTGTAATAACAATAGCTAATAATAACTATTTTATTGCAGTACCACTTTCAACACACACAGTTTTCTATATCTTATTTAAGGTGTAATGAACTGAGAAAGATGGAAATTCCCTGCATTGTGGGACACCCTAATGAAAAAAACAAATCCTGTAAACGCCCCTGCTTAAAAAAAACAAAACAAAAAAAAACCCCAAATGAAATCAGGTAGAAAATACAATATTGACTTAATCTATGGACTATGAGTCTGGGAGAAAGATTTATTACTTTACACTTTTGGCTGTGCGGAAGGAGAAGTAAGATAATAGATGTATGCTTGTAATAATATCATAGGACAGATATTATTACAAGCATATATCTATTAAGAGTCTTTCCTCTACTTTGTTAGTCTGTTCCTTTCTTTGTCTTTGATTTACATTAAGCGGAACAGTTTAACGTTTTATTTTGAAAGGTACGTGCTAATGCGCACCCGCACGCTAGCGACGGAAGGAGTGGCCCTGCGTCTTGGTTTCGGGAAGCAGCGCGTTGCCGTCGTTGCTCACAGTTCGCGAGAACCCGAGAGTGTAGGCGGCGGTGGGGGAAATACGCTCGCAGAACTATGAAGCTTTAACTGTCAATCATATTGACGTGCTGAGGTGTCTTTTTTATGTTTTTTATTTTTAATGCGAAACTTTTAGAAGACGCTCGTCAAACGGTAAGATATTTTACTGTCGCACAGGTTGCTAAGTTTACAGCTCCGACTTGCTGTTGATATATTTCCTTGTTGTGGTGTCGCTTGATTTAGGCCTCGCGATAACGCGGTCAGTTTGCTTTTATATAACGTCAGATAGAAGGGAAAAAAGCAAACTTTTGTTGTACTGTGCGTCTCCGTATAGTTTAATCGGTGCCCTCGAATAGTTAGTAGCTTGACGTGATGTAAACAATACGTTATAAGGTGTAATCCCTGATAGGCCTATCGACATATTGATCGGGTTTTCTGACGTCATATTTGTTAAAGCATATTTTTCTTCTTTTCTTTTTGTTATTTGGTAAGCTATGAGGTTTGTTTGTTTGTTTGTTTGTTGTTTTAAAGACAGAAATGTATAATAAAAGCAATACATTTTATTTTAAAGAAGCTTTAAACTTACTCTTGTTTAGTATTTATGTATACCACAGCACGTTTATGTAGCTGATTTTCTTAAAGCTGTGGTCAAACTCCCGTTTGTCTGTGTGTGTCAGTAATGGGAGGGAGGTCCAGATCTTCAGGATCGTTTTCAGGCCTGAGTGAGCCTCCGAAGGATCAGGGCATCCATGTCTACCTTTTCTGGACAAAAGATGGGAAGAAATATTTGTCTCACACCACAGGAGAGGTCACAGCGGAGCAGCTGTGTATCTCTGCAGCAGAGACCATCGGTAAGAGGAAAAGGCTCCACCAAATGCACAGTCCAGAAATGAAAGTGTTTTCTCTTTTCATGTGGTATTTGAGCCTGCTAGTGGCAACAGTGTGTAACATCAGTGTTTCCTCCTCAGGGATAACGGCTCTGTGCCATTCACTGTTTGCGCTGTACAACCCAGAAAGACACTTTTGGTACAGCCCAAACCACATATTTAAGGCAGAGGAAAACCCGAGCCTTGTACTTCGCTACTGTATGAGGTGAGTCTGTGTTTGTTTAACACTGTACTTGTGACACAGATAACATACAGCGAGGATGTTGATATAGTCTTTTTGTATTTAGGTATTACTTTCGGAACTGGCATGGACTGAATGAAAACGAGCCCATGATGTGCCGCTATCCTCCCAAATCTGGTTCAAAACGGGGTTTCCCTTTACTTGACACAACTTCACTGGAGTATTTATTTTCCCAGGTTGTTTTGGGTTTTTTTTTTAATGGCATGCTTTTACACTCATAATGTTCCTGTCTTGACAATAATATAGTATCTTTTCCAAATCAGGCTAAGTATGAATTTGTGAATGAAGTGGTACAAATGGAATACGTCAAGACAGAGGAGGAGCAGACTCGCTTCAAAAATGAGAGTTTGGGAATGGCTGTGCTTCACCTCTCATACCAGGCAATTAAAACGGAATCAACTTTGCAAGATGTAGCTTCAAAAGTCAGGTATATACTTTGGCTTGATCACACCGCAATCCCTCCTTCCAAATAGTGTTTTAAGCTTTCATTCTTAAATGGCTTATAATATGTTTATATCTTGTACTGTTAATGTTATTTTCTGCTACTGTAACAAATGTCTTTTTAATCCAATCTAATCAGTAAGTTCAGATAATATCACTATACCTCTTTTTTTTTCAGCTTTCTAGACTGCGTTCCAAGATCTTTCGCCAAACACATTTCCAGAGACAACTTCCTGACTAAACTCAGGATCCAGCGAGTGTTTAAAGACTTTGTGCGGTCCTTCCAGCAGCACACAGTGGATCGGGGCAACCTGTGCACTGAGGAAATCATGTACAAGTACATCGCTACACTCGAGCACTTGGCACCGCGTTTTGGCACTGAGACTTTCCCCGTAACCCGCCTGGATCTGAGGGACGAAGATGACCGAAGTGGCTCGTGTTCCAGCACCACCCACGCCCAGTGTGGTTCAAAAGACAACTTCTGCGGCCCAATATCACATGAAATATCGGTGTCCGGTACTGAAGGGATTCAGTGGAGGAAGGTGTCTGCTCAAAGGGTCTGTATAGACACTGATGCTGGCATATTGTATATGTTGGTTGAGTGGCCTTTTGGGGTTTTTTTTTAATTTGTTCAATCTCTTTACCCAGGCACAGGCAAATAATTACATGGGGAATGGCTACATAAACTACATGAGAAAACCAAAACAGCACTCCAGCCAACCAGATGCAGACACACCCAATGACTGGACCTTCTTCAGCGAGTTCCCTGAAATAACTCACATAGCCATTACTGATTCTAATGTGTGCATCAGCACTCGAGACAATCTCTGTATGGTGAGACCACTTGTTTGTTTTTTAATGTAAAAGCTGCAATGCATTCACTTAATTGGTAAATGTCTTTGTAATGCATTAGTCCAGTGGATAAAGTGTTTTTAGTCATTCAACTAATTGCTCAGTCTTTTGAGGATGTTTTTATAGACAACACACTATACATTTCTGCCTAGATTCTATATGTGTTTGACTATAAAGCCTCTCGTTTTTGACTTTGCTTTGGGCAATTTATCCTGTTTTGAATTTGTATGTGTCAGTAGGTGGGAGCTCTGATTGTAAGGTAGTGGTGTTTCTGTATATGTATGTAGGAGGTTCAGATGATCTCCAGCCAGGAGGCCCATTCCTTCGTCTCCCTCCTAGATGGATACTACCGACTGACTGCAGACGCCCACCACTATCTTTGTCATGAAGTGGCTCCCCCAAGGGTAGTGTGGAGTGAAGCAAATCTACTGCATGGACCTATGCAGTGAGTTTTCTACCCTTATATACATGCACATTCAGACACAGAAAAGGCTATAAAGAAACATGGTGTGTTATGTCATAACTCCTGTGTGTTTTTCCAGTGATGAGTTTGTGCTGTCTAAGCTGAAAAAGGAGGCAGAGGATGAGGGAACATTCCTCGCTCGTTGGAGTGTTGTTGACTATAACTGCATCATCCTAGCTGTTCTAATCAAGAATCAGGTGAGTCAACACCCACCCTCTTATATGGAAGTAGTTGCAGTGTAATGATGGTCGAAAAATAAACCCGATACTTTCCCTGCACCTGTGTTTTGTGCATACAGGATGGTGTAACGCGAAGCCACAAGCAGTTTCGTGTTCACGTAAAGGATTCAATGCTCTGTCTGGAGGGCTTGGAACGACAGTTCCCCAGCATGAAGGAGCTCACCGATAGCCTCAAGTCGTTTGTCCTCAAGTCTGGTTCGGACAGCTTTACTGTCAAAAAATGCTGTTCGCCAAAATCAGGAGGTTTGTGTTCCTTGTTTTGCTCATGTATCCAATATTATGCCTCTAGAGTCCTGTTGAAGCCCCCTTTGAATTCAGCCTTGTTCACCTCTACTCAGTTTTTAAAATTAACTGTAATAGTTGCGCTAATGTTCCTACTTACTAATTGGGGTACTCGTATCCCTGTTTAGGAATTTAGGTGATATTTAGGTTTTTAATCAGAATTGACTGTGTCTGTTCTGCTGTGTGTGGTGCAGAGCTATCCAACCTTCTGGTGAGGAGACACAATGAATGCGATGTTCACGCCGAGCCCTTATCCCAAACCTACAAGACCCGTCTAATGTTCCCCCAAATCAAGGACAAAGATATCAAACAGGTGACAATGTCCACTCGCCACCTTCATAGTCATAGAGGATTAGTTGTCCTCTGTCCTGTAGCTGACTGTACGGGTGTTTTATTTTGGAGCAGGAGCAGCATTTGGGTCGCGGCACCAGAACTAACATCTACTCAGGACGGCTGTTAACGCAGGAAAGAGAGGAAAGTGATAATGACGAGTTCAACAACAACTCTCACCGAGGCCACCGAGTCGTTCTTAAGATTCTGGACCAAACCCATGAAGATATTGCTCTGGTAAGCTGTTTGAAACTCACTCAAAAAATGACACTTTACTATGCTGAATGTAAACGGTTGTTATGATCTTGTCTGTTCTGACGTTTACGTTTTCACTCCTCTTAGTTGTTTTTCGAAACCGCAAGTCTCATGTGCCAGGTATCCCACCGTCACCTGGTGTTTGTATATGGCGTGTCTGTCAAAGGATCTGAAAGTAAGAGACGTAGCACTGTTCATCCTCACTTCCTCATTGTTATTTCCCCATCACACACATCAGTGTATACAGTCAAATTTCTGATTTTAGTACTAAGAAAACCATGTTGCATATGCAAAATCACCCTAACCATGTTCTATTTTTACGTTTTGCTCGTGCGTATATCATGAACCAAACCTCTCAGACTTGTTCCTGTCTTTGCAGACATCATGGTGGAGGAATTTGTGGATTTCGGGCCTTTGGATGTCTTCCTTCGCAGAGAAAAGAATGTGTCTGCTGGGTGGAAATTCATTGTTGCAAAACAGCTTGCCAGTGCCCTCGACTATCTTGTGCGTTCTAATCCTTATTTTTGACACTGATTATATTTCAGTAAATCTAATTGATTTCAGTGAAGTTTTTTATCCAGTGTTACTCTAAGAAATAAGCTGCTGCAGACCCATGTGTAAAATGATTGAACAAAAGAAACAAGTAGTAGTTCTTTCTTACTGCATGCCATGTTTTGATTTTGAGATGCTGCTATCAGGCAGGAAGTGAAGTAAATGTCATATCACAGCAAAGTGTAAGATAAGTGCTCCAAGTAATTTTTTTGCCTATTGACTAATAGCAGTAACAGTTTGTGTTATTTTTAAGAACACTCTGCTTGACCAACGGTGCTATTTTCCTTATTCTAGGAAACCAACGGGTTGGTTCATGGAAATGTCTGTGCCAAGAACATCCTTTTGGTGAAAAATGGTCTAGAACCTAACACTACTCCTTTCATCAAGCTGAGTGACCCAGGAATTGCTCTGAGTGTTCTTTCACGGGAAGGTCCGTACCACCACCTCGCTTCAGTTTATGTGTTATGTGTCTCTATACACGGTCAGCTTCAAGAGTGTTCTAATTTATGTACTTTGCAATCAGATTTAGAAACAGGAAATCTCTAATCTCTTCTCGTGAACCATTTCCTGCTGTCTTGCAGGTTTGGTTTAAAATATGTTGTTCAAGTGTGTCAAAAATAAAAAGTCGAGATGAGAGTTGCACGAAAGTAAAACAAAACTCTTCGTTATTTGTTTTGCACTTGCTGATGTTGAATACCAACTTTATAGATGCTTCTGTGTTTGTCACCATCTATTTAGTTCAGTTAGGAGGAGTTCTCCTTCAGATAAGCCAGAATAAATATCCTACACTAACTTGTGTTATTATTTTGTGCCATGCAGAGCGCCTGGAACGTATCCCATGGATTGCCCCTGAGTGCATTGACAGTGGTTCAAACATAGGCAGCCATGCTGACCAGTGGAGCTTTGGCGTAACGATGCTTGAGATCTACAACAACGGTGATCTTCCCTTCAACTTCAACACATTGTCCGAGGTAGGCATGTACTACAGCTCGGGCTTTTACTCCTCTTTCAACAACCCAAAGTATCACATCACATATTATTCTTCTGAATTGTAATCTTAACACTTGAGTCTCCCCACCCCAACCAGAAAGAGCGCTTTTATCAGCAAAAGGGCCACTTAGCTGAACCATCTTCCCCAGAGTTGGCCAGGTTCATCAACATGTGTTTGACCTATGAGCCTGAGGAGAGGCCGTCATTCCGCAAGGTGCACAGAGAACTCATAGAACTCATGAGGAAAGGTCAGTGTTTGCTCGATTACTTTATCTCCTTTTTTAAAACTCTGTTGCAGTTCATTCAATAAACAAGTGTGTGTTTCTTCATCCAGGTTTTGTCATTCAGTCTGTTATGCCTTCCAGTGAAGCTTCAGCTAACACAGACCCCACTGTGTTCCATAAACGCTACCTGAAGCAAGTGCGGATCTTAGGAGAGGTTAGTACCACACAGCAGTAGTTTGCTTTTCGTTGTATTAGCTGGAGTAATCATCTCCTCATTCTTCTGTTTATAGGGTCACTTTGGAAAGGTGACTCTGTACTTGTATGACCCAGCCAATGACGGGAAGGGAGAGCAGGTGGCTGTGAAGTCTTTGAAGCAAGAAAACGACAAAATTTCTGACGGCTGGATGAAGGAGATTGAAATCCTGAAATCTCTTTATCACAGCAACATTGTGAAATACAAGGGCTGTTGCACAGAACTGGGTGAGTCCTCGCTTTCCTTTCTGTCTGCTTAAATATCTGTTTGAGCCATATGTCAACAGAGTCTGCATGTGTAAATGAGTGTGCAGTACAGCTCTTGTAACCTGCGGGGCTCAGTGGATCATTCAGCAAATTGATTTTTGGTCCCTGCTGTTCTTCTGTAAATATTGGAAATCCATTTGAAGTGCACCACTATTTGTGTTGTATGTCAATATTTTGAGCTTTTAACACACATCATGCTGAGCAGCACAGCAAAGCACCAGAATAAGAACAGGTTTTCTTGTCAGGAAGAGAAATTCACTTTTGCATTGTCCATTGACAGGAGGGCAAGTCGTCCAACTAATAATGGAGTACCTTCCTCTGGGGAGTCTGAAAGACTACCTCCCCAAACGTAACCTTCCGCCGTCTCATTGTCTCATGTTTGCTCAGCAGATCTGTCAGGTGAGTTGTGGTGGTTTAATATTTTGTGCTAGCGCTGTATTACTTGTAAACACCATATGTGTCTATCCGTACAGCCCAACATTTGAATGAGTTACTGTACATACTTCTTTTTTCATAAATTAACATGACTTTTTTTATTATTATTACACTTGTTACTGTTTTTTTTTTTTTTTTTTTAAATGTCTAGACCCTTTTGGCCTTGAATCTGAGCTGGTCTGCTTTTACTTGAGTGGTCGTGACTTCCGCTCCTAGCTTCAGCTAAACTTTCATATTTTCTGGTGTGAAAACTGCTGAGATGTCAGCTTGTATTCTTCTCTGTTCTGAAGAGAGTCTCTGTTTTTCTGTTTGCTTTTGTGCAGCATACAGTGTAACAGCCTGAAGGAGATAATCCATCACATTAAGCTTTAATTCCATTTTACAGCACTCTGTTTTTGTGTGTGTGTTTTGTCATTAATTCATTCTGTCTGAAATAAGTAGTTTGATTGCATTGGCATTATGTTATGCTGTGTTTTCTCTCAGTAACCTGGGAAATGTCCTCCAGGAAATAATCATTCAACACCCAGAACCATAATTTCATAGCAGCCTTGGAAAAAATAGCCAATTTCTGATTGAATTTATTGTTGATAATAAAGTAATATTAGTTTTGATTAAGGGCTCTTGATGGGAAGCTTGATTTTTAAAAAGTGTAAAATATTGCAGAAGATTAAGAACAGGGCTCTGCGAGGCTCTTTTGTGAAATTATTTTGATCTAACATGTTTCAGCGACGGTTCTAGGGTGTAGATGGGTGTGGAGGCATAGTTATCACATTAATGGTCTCTGTTATGGCATGCAAAGTTGTCAGCAAACAAAGATACAGTTGAGTCTGCGGGGAATGCAATTTGCTTTGCAGGTTTCTGGTTGTAGATGAAAGTATTGGATAAACTGACATTTAGACCTGGTGATGGTGTTTAATGGAAAATATTCATCTAATGATTCTTTACCACAGGAGTAATGCACATGCTCAATTTTAATGGCAGCATATTTAATAGATAATTAGATTGCTTGCTCAGAGCCATAAATTTAATCCTTAATATTGCTAGAAGAAGATTTCAGTGATCACCACACACAGATCTGTAAAAATAGCTTTTCTGACCTGTTTTTATCTGAATTGCTGTTGCAGACTGATTGACAGGCATGAAGGAGTTACTCTCCGTAGGGACACGTTTTTTTGCTTTTTACCGTGGTTAAAATAGCAGCTGTTTTTGAAATAAAAATGGCATCCATCTTTTTATTCCTGTTATTTTCTTTTAAGGGGATGAATTACTTGCACTCAAAGCGATACGTCCATCGCGATCTGGCTGCCCGTAATGTCTTGGTGGAAAATGACAGTCTGGTAAAGATTGGAGACTTTGGCCTGACGAAGTACATCCCTGAGGGTGAGATCTACTACCGTGTCCGTGAGGATGGAGACAGTCCAGTGTTCTGGTCAGTTTACGCACTTAGACTTGTCACTCATTGTGTTGTTGTGTGACTTTGTCCTCTAAATTACATTTTTAAAAATTTTGTAGGTATGCCATCGAGTGCTTGAAAGAGAGTAAATTTTCCTTCTCCTCTGATGTTTGGTCCTTTGGAGTTACACTGTATGAGATCCTGACCCGCTGTGACCGTCGCCAAAGCCCTCCAGATGTATGTCATCACCGGCCTCTTTTTCAAGTATTTCTTTACTGAACCGGCCTTATCGATCAATCTCTGTGTGAATTACACAATCTGTTCTTATGTATCTTTTGCAGAAGTTCTTTGAAATGATGAAGGAAGCTCAAGGACAGATGACTGTGGTGATACTGATAAAACTGTTGGAACAAGGGTTGCGATTGCCTTGCCCTAAGGACAGCCCACATGAGGTAAGCTCAGAAGCCCATAAATCAAGTTCAGTACTTTTTGGCATTATGAATGGTATAGGTTTTTTTCATGATTACTTGTTTTTTGAACAGGTGAAGATATTAATGGAGCGGTGTTGGAGTGCAGATCCTTCAGAACGGCCAGATTTTGAGTCCCTAATTAAAAAGTTTCAGAGCCTACGCCAAGCATACTGGCAGTCCTTTTCATAGTCTCAGATATGCTGATTTGCTGACGGGGACTATGTGGAAATCCATTTGACTACAAGTCATCGCTTTGCTACAATGGCAACCATATATTAAGGGGAGCCAGTAATGTGTTTCTTGCCTCTATTAAGAGATATATTTGCAACCTTTTCATAATAAAAGCACACTGCTATCCTCTTATATGTGATGTTAACACAGTAATGAATTTTATGGGCAAAAACTTCATGTTTGTCAAGAGTTAATGGTTTGCATATATCACAGTGAGTATTAACAGTTTGTGTACGGTTGAGGGATACTGTATTTCATTTTGTTTAGTTATTGTACATTTTTGACTGTTTAATTTTATAAACTTTAAATGAATAATTCAGAATCTAATAAACAATTTTCCACAAGCTATTTTATTAAAGCCTGAAATAGACTGATGACTCCATCAGTGGGTCTACGTGTTACCTGGTTTTCACTCATTTTTTACTATTCCACAACACTATCAGTGATATGTACTTGTAATGCTTTTATTTTAAGGGGTTGCTTTTGAAATTCATATGGAGAATTTCATTGATACCAGTCTCAGGGCTCACGCTCATGGTCACAGGGGCTTTCCTTCCAAAACACTCATGCCTCTTTGTTTCCACACATCTGCTTTCTCTTTGGTGCATGACTGCCTGTTATTTGCCGTTACTCTTAAAACTGTCAAAACACAAATGCATAAATGATCATACCAGAGCTTTACTCATTAAAGCTTTTTCAGAATCATTAAACACAAAGTCCAATCTTATTTTGAATTTATAAAAACTCTTAGGGCTTTCAAAATGGCACCTCTTAAGTATAGAGCTGTTAACTGCAAACACAATGGGGATATGCTACAAGAGATCAGAAGAGACAATGTGTAAAGTCACAGGGAAGTAAACTTCAGATTGGCTATGACATCTACAAAGAGAAACAGTCTCTACAACTTGGCACTTGACTCTGTCCAGTATCTTTAATGGAAACATGCTAGTTGATACTTTTAAAAAAAAGAAACAAATCCCACTTGGCGGTAGATTTTGTTGCATATAGTAAACATGGCTCCTTATTTTTCTTCCTGAAAACTACAACTGTCAGGCTCCAAATGAAAACAGAAACAAGGATGAGTCAATTCCAAGTAGCCTTTCTAAAAAACAAAACAAAAAGCAAACTCTTTTTGACGTTACTGAGAAAATACTTTCAAAGCTAACCATTCATTTTCTGCGAATGGCATCTCTGGCAGCTTTCAGCTCACATTATAGCACTGACTCAGCTCTCAGAAAATTTTTAATGACATACCACCTGATTTTTGATTGAGTCTTAATAGCCTGCCTGATGTTATTGCTTCTTGGTGCCGCACAGGAGACTTCTACATAAGCTGGAAAATTGTTTCTGTCTAGCCAAAACAGGGCCCACATGGCTTGGATCACACTAAAGTGGGGATGTGTAGATAGTCTATCCAATTATGAATCTGAAAGGACCTCCTCTGAATCACTGATGATGTAATTTTAACTGGACAGATGAAAACCATAGCTAAATCATAATTCTGGCATTTAAATCATAGCTGAAGTTGGACACTGTTACATTTAGAAAAGCCCATTCATGCTTTTTGTCTTGCAGTAAAGCAGTGATAATTACTGACCTCCACGATAAGACCATGAGACGTTAAACATATGCAGTTGACAAAGCTGTTGCTACTGACAAACTCCAAGATGAGAGTATTACTTAGATTCTTTCAGCTGAATATGCACTTTAACTCAGGGTCATATCATAGTGTTAGATCTGCAGGAACTGGTCAACTTGTGGTTTACAGAGTTCAGACTAAACATGGTGAAATGTCTTTTAGCCTTTATGCTTCTCACTGCTAAAATTCTGCAAGTTTCACTCTGAGCTTTGCTCCAACTGAGGCCACAGCTTTAAAGTAATGATGACACTTTTACTCATGCTATAAGTTCTGATTTACACTCGCTTTTATTGAACTGGTGTGGAGTTATTTTATTTCACTTTCTTGTGCTTTGCATTTAAATAGGGTTATATTCTTTTAATTTGCATTTTATTATTATTATGCTGTTTTTATATGGTCTGTTGTTTCATTGCATTGTGCAAATCACTTTTAACTGCCTTTATGTACGACATATACAATACAAATAAAAATTTGCCTCGCATTGCCTAAAGCGTAGAACTGAAAAAGAACAATCTGCCAAATTCAGCATTTATTTATATTCAGCAGGTGTTCGTGTTTCTGTTCTGCATACGCTTTGAGTAAGACGCATACAGCAAGTGGAAGCTGAAGCACGAGCTCCAAGACATCTGTCCTGCCACAGTTATGTGTATTACAAACTGTCAGCATCAGACGTGTCTGCTTAAATGGGAGCTTTCCCTGCTGAGAGCTCTCAACATGTATTTGAAGGAAAGTACTGCAAGGACTGCAGGCTAATGGAGAATGAGGAATCTACCATGAGGCATGTCTAGTACTAAGCATTAGTCCAGAGTGATACCACCACCAGCTGAGTCACCAAATGCTTAACCCTTGTGTGGTGTTCGTATTTTTGTTACTCAGCCAGTGTTCATGGGTCTGGTGGACCCGCTAGAGTTTTGGCTTTCCAAATTAACACTATCAAACAATTTTATGTTAAATTACTCAACAGATGTTTACTTCATCCCAATTACAAGACATATGAACAGCAAACATGGTTAATTTTTTCCCTTTACCTTTGTTAGATCACATTTATGAATTAATGTGCTTCTCGTTTTTCTTTTATATAAAATGTTATAAATAAATCAGTTATAATCAAGTGGAGTGAGTGGAAAGACACAACACATTTACACGTGAAAAAATAATTAATTGTTTAATTTTTCTTTTGAAAAAAACTGAACACGGGTCTCACAGACCCGAACACCATACAAGGGTTAAATACTACTGCTGTTCCCCTTGGGAACATAGAAAAATGCTGAATAGTGAAGCATATTGTTCTGACTCATAATCTTGGAGAGAAACTCCACTGCTGACTTCTGGACATGACATGATTGGTCCTTCTGGTGCTTGTCTGGACTGTGAAGCCCCCTGGAGGCACAGGCATTTTTCGTAGCCAAATGAAACTGATTCCCTTTATCCATCATTACAGTGTTGGATATATTCTCAGCTGACACAGCCTATACTAGAGACCAAATTCAAATTACCAAAACAAAACCTGTATCTTCTTCTCTATATCTACTGCGAAAAAATGCTGTTTTCCTATACACTCTCTGCATAGCTAAAAAGGGCTTTATGAATGCTTTGTTCGTGGTAGAAAAGTCTGAATAAATTACCATGTGTCAAAAATTAACTGCTGAGTTTTTAAAGAGTGGTATTCATAAAATAATACATAATCAATCAACATGCTAACAATAGCCTATTACGAAGATAATGGAATTTAAGTAAACAAACCAACCACAATGATTTCCAAGAATAAAACGTTACGGATTTTTATGTTTTGTTTGAATTTTTAATGCTTTTGTTTTCAGTTTTGTTATATTTCAGTTTCCAGTGTGGATTTGTTTGTCTCAGTTCAGCTTTTGTTGTTTCAAGTGTCAAGTTTGACTTTTTATTTATTTCAGTATTAGTTTTTGTTTCCCTTTTTTTATTTGTTATTTGAGACACTTTGTAAAGCCAAGTAGCTCACAATCATGTGGACATATTCTCAAGCCTCCTTGCTTTATGAACTGGTAGTTCTAACAAAAATGAGCATATTTAAATTATAAACCATATTTCACTAGTTTATCTTTCAGACATATTTTGTTGGGATATTTTTGAGAAAATGTACATGCATAAATTAGACTCTTAAATTGTCTGTTGTCTTTTAAAAATCTAGATATTTAATACTACATTTTAATTAGATTAATTACCAAAAAACATCCATTATGCACCTCATGCTGAGGAGCAGGGACACTCGTTGCTCCGCCCCCACCCTTCCGATTTACGTTGTAGTCATGGAGAATGCGTTCCCTTGTCGTCCAATCAGAAGCAGCGCTGGGGCCATGTGTGTATTGTTTAAACTGCTCAAATCAGCCAGAGTTTTCAGACCGAAAAAACTTCCAGCACCGAGTCATGGCGGCCACAGTGTCAGTTAATACAGCTGCCAAAGATGAAAACACAGACTCGGGAAACAGTTTGGCTTCTCGTCCGCTTAATGAAAAATACGACCCCGCCGTGGACCAAGAAAACTGGATTCCCGGGGATCGCCGGTACCCCGAACTCGTGCAGAACGAAGAGGACGCGACGCCCGGACGCGAGTGTCAGCGAAAGGTCGACGAGGACTTGACATCACTGAACCCCGAAGAGATAGAGAGCCGCTTGGAGAGAACTCGACGGGAGTTTTACAACAGGAGGAAAATTATTATAAAAAACTTGCCCTCTGACGTTAGCAATCAGGTATGAGTAGAAAGTTTTAGGGGGTGAGGGTTTAATTGTTGGTTGGTTGATTGATTGATGCTACCCTGTGGCTAACGCTAGCCTAGCTCCGTTATACCTGCCATGCTATCAATGTTAGCTTCACAGGCATTTAACTTATTAGCTTCACCTTTTATTTAGTTTTCTGTGTACTACATCTGCTAGTGGTTTAAAAGTCAAAACGCACAGATTATTGGTAATTAAAAACGATGCAAACAGTTCTATAACTGGTTTGAGTTTGTTTGTTAACTAACATGGCTCGCGTTTACTGACAAGTGGTCAAATAATCAATCATGGTCATTTGTGGCCTGTGTGACCCACCAGGCCGCTTTGCATTCGTGGTTGAATTTTACCATTTGGCCCGCCGAGCCAAACTGTGGTTCATAACCGGTTTATGCGGGTTACATATGCAGTGAAGGTGGGTCATAAGTCCATTTGTTATTAACTCTGTCTGTAATTAACTCTTGATGCTACTTTTTTTTTCCTTTTTTGGAACGTGCCTGACTCATGGGGAGCGGTGGGCCTGCGGGCGGTACCATTGTTCACAGAGGGGGGGCTGGGGCAGTAGTGGGAGTTCGAGATGTTAGTTTCTCTATAACAAAAGGTGGAAGGCGTGGGGACAAAACGTTTCAGAAAATGCTAGGCAGCATCGCCATTTGTGTGAATAGGCAAAAGCTGGGCAGAACAATTTTTCCTACAACAATGAGGGAGTCATTCACCTCTCATCCCCCCCCCCCCCCCCCCCCCCCCCCAGCAGGTGCACTGATCCCCCACCCCCCAGTGTATATCAACGAGCTAATTGGCTGAGAGGGGGTTGATTGAAATCTTCAATTAACCAACGACCTCCTAAAGTCAAATGTTATTTACACATTTAAACATCTGCAGTTAATCATTGTCTCTTTCTTTTTACAGGAGGTCCATGAGCTCTTGGGCAGCTATGATCTGAAGTACTGCTTTGTTGACAAGTACAAAGGCACAGGTAGGTCTAACTGCTCAACCATGTTGGACTGAGCAAGGCAATTTGGCAAGTTTGGCGTCTGCAAGTTGGAGGAGGTGGGGATCAGGATGGATCTGCTCTATTACGCCCCTTTAAAATTTAATCTGACAGTGAACTCTGTAGCAAACAAAAGTAAATCGGGCTCTCCAGATTTGGAGCATGCTTAGTTAATGACTTTCAATGGACATACTGAACATGAAAAGGGGTTCGGGAGAAAGCAGCCAGACCTCAATTAAAGACTTTGTTTTCACGGTGTGCCTTCTCTTGCACTTATCATTATCACACAGTTGCAGATCTCTCTTTTTGGCGACTGTTGATGCTCGCTTGTCGTGGTGTCACGTTACATTGTCAGTTCAAGTGCGATAAGATCGATGGGCTCTCTGTGTATCTGTGTATGCGTTACCTCACATGCCCCTCGGTGTGATCTGCCATCTTGTCCAGCTAGAGTTGCTTGTTTTTAAATGTATAAAATGTAAAATATCAGATTAGAATATAAATAATTAAATATCTATGCATTCTTGCAGTAATATTTCACTAGAAAATGGGTGATGATCATGATAATAGGCCAGAAAATTGTGTGAGGCAGATGGTATTTTCAGGGTATGCCTGGTATCCAGCAAGCTGATATGGAAGAAAACCAGTGACATTTAGATGGCGCTTTTTTTTTTTTTTTTTAACAATATAGAATTGGCTGCCAAACTAACTTCTTACTTTTTTTATTTTTTATTTTCCTCCCCTTCTCATGGCTTTCAGACAAAACTGGAAAACTTTTTCACGCCTTCTTTCTTTTTCATAACATGGGTAACAAGATGTTGATTTCATTCTTGCTGGACTGACAGGCATTGTAGTTTAAACAAGGGGTAAAGTTACACCAACACAAAGGATTCTGTGTGCTGATATTGTGCCACCAGAACTGTTTTAACAGCCTTGCTAGAGGCAAAAACGTCACAGGCAGGGTTTGCTCCCTGACACCTGCTGAGTACAAATAAATCTGACTTTATGCCACCTGAACAATGTCATTCCCTTGCCTTACACCAATTTGTTTCTCTCTTCTGTTTCCTTTCCCGTGTTACTCAAAGCATTTGTGACCCTACTTAATGGTGAACAAGCACAAAGTGCCATCAAAGAGTTCCACCAGCATGTGTTGCGGGACCGGGAGATCTCTGTGCAGCTGCAGCCGACAGATGCTCTGCTGTGCATCGCCAACCTGCCCCGCGCATTCACGCAGCAGCAGTTTGAGGAACTGGTGCGCCCCTTCGGCAACCTGGAGCGTTGCTTCCTGGTGTACAGTGCCACCTCGGGGCATTCCAAGGGCTACGGTTTTGTGGAGTACATGAAGAAGGACTCTGCGGCCAGGGCCAAATCGGAGCTCCTGGGGAAGCAGCTGGGCTCCCGTATGCTTTACGTCCACTGGACTGAGGTGGGCTCCCTCACATATCCACTGCTGCACTCCAAATGCCTGTGCGTGGACCGCCTGCCTCAGAGCCTGCTGACAGCCCAAGACCTCCGCAGTGCCCTGGCTGACACCCACACGCCAGTTTTCTGCCAGGTCAGATTTTTACTGCACACAAGCCCAATACTTCAAGTGAATGATTTCAGAAGTCTACAGCATACTGATTGCACACAGCAGCGATCATTAACTTTTTTGTCATTTCTTTGTGTGGCTATTGTTTTATACAGCAAATGCCCACATTAATAAAAGTTGAGTGCTTTAAAAGCTGCTAAAATCCATCACAAAGTTGTAAAATTGTCCCTGAAAGTGTGCAAAATGACTGCACTACTGAGTCACTGTGAAACTGCAATCCATATTTGATCTTTCACCTTTACCCCAGTTTTCCTGTGGCCACTCAAAGTTACTATAGCAATAGCAACTGTTGGTTTCTATGGTGATGACCACCTGACACCCCCAGGTGGTGTCATTCAGCAGGTTTTTTCTGGAATGGGAGAGAGCTGTGTCCTTTTGAGCAGGACACAGTCGTAGTTTTCTGTTGTTTCCAGACTGAACAGTCATAATAATTAGGAGCCATATGATGGTTTTAATAGGAAACTGTGATATCACTGCAGCTTTATCAAATTCATAAAACCAGACGGTTGCATCATGGTAAGAGCAGAGTACCACTAAAAACAACACAAAGCCATATATAGTGGTTGATGTGGTGATTAAAGGGCCTTAAAAGGTAAAACAGATTTTGATCTGGGACTTTAGAGATGCAAATTTCAGTGGGTTATTTGAAATTTGCCAAACCATAAATGAAAGCAAAGGGTGCTGACAAATAGTAGCATTCCTAATCAAAATTCACTGAGTGAAGTGACCCATAAGTATCCAGGTGGCAGCCGTAGTAAGTGCTTTTTGAAGAGTCTTAGTACTCCAAAAATTTCCAGAGTGCTTCCTTCTTATGTCTTTTCTTGCCACCTTTTAGAATAGGATACACTGAAACTTCCTTTATGAAAAGAAAGGAGGCAACACCATCCCCCAATGAGAATTTTGATGAAAACAATCAACAGGAGTGTCACCTGGTGCAGATACTATAAAATGTTAATTAGAAAAGGGTTTTCCATTTCGTGTCATATCGTGCTAATTTGTTCCTAACTAAGAGACTCTTAAACCAGCAGGTGAACTACAAACATCACACTGCTATGATAAAACTCGCGTATATAGATTTTAAAAAGGCTATATAAATCAGGATTGAGGGTCATGTTAAAATGATAATCGTGAGCTGTGTAGAAGCTTCACCCCAATTCAGTTTGTGTTGCTTCTATTTTTCTTTATCAATTCACCTTGATCTTTCCTTGACCTAATGATATTTTCCATCCAGGCCTGGGGAAATTATGTAGATTGTTTCAGCTCAGCAGCAGCCTGAGACACAATTTTGGTGCTGTAGCCATCTTGACAGTTATTTGAAGCTCCTATCTTAATGAATGGGGAAAGATCCATAACTTTTGGTTGAGTGCTCACCAGGTATATATAAAATTGCTGCTTTTTTTTTTTTTCATTATTATTTATATGAACATGTTCAAGATTTGCCATTCTAATTCACTGCATGGAAACAGTTGGACACGCAATCTTGACGTTTTTGCTACAATAACAAACAAAACAGAGTAGCGATATCTGCCACTACATGGTTGCATGTTTAGCATGTAGCACTTCTCATGTAAATCTGAGCTCAGAATTCACCAAATGCTGCGATGGGTGTTTTGTGAAGCAAGTCTTGCCCCTCGGTAGCGGCCTCCAACACCACCAGGCAGTTATTTATTTATTTATTTTTAAACAAGTGAGTTTCAGCGGTCACCAGGATGTAAAAGTTGCATATGTAGAGTCACCACTGCAACCTCGAACATTTAAATTCTGTCAACTTTTCCTGATAATTAGGTTTTAAAGAGCTTATACTACTGTTGCAGAATTCTGAGTGAGTGCTGTTTCTCTCTGTGGTAATCCTGAGTTTTTATTAACTATAAATTCCATGAGATTTTTTTTTTCTCCATCTTTCTCCAAATTTGTGCTAAAATATGTGAACACTGAGGGTGTAAGTGAAAACCACTTGGCTTCCACTCTCTGTGTGTGTGCATCTTATTCATTGGCTGCAGGGTTTTTTGGGTTTTTTGTTTTTCTCTATATGCTTGAAAAATTGCTGCCTCAATTTTTCTCTCCACAGTTGGCTCAGGGACAAGATGGAAGTTTCCGGCGTTTTGCAGTGCTGGAGTTTGCCACTGCAGAGATGGCCGAGGAAGCACAGCGACTCACAGATGGCAGACTGCTGGGTGGGACACATATCAGGGTGTCCTTCTGTGCCCCGGGTCCTCCTGGAAGAAGCATGTTGGCTGCTCTGATTGCTGCACAAACCATGGTACTGTATTCCAATCTACAGTCTTTGCTTGAGCCCTTAAGGCATAACATTGCTGCCTTTGAGTTCGTGCTGTAGTTAAAATTACGTTACTGGACACGACTTGGAAGCATTGCCGTTATATAACTCTCACAGAGGAGCTGGCTCATCACGTGATTTCAGATTAATGGAAAAAATTTTGGTTATTTGTTGGTCTTGTTCTGAGTCTTTGCTTTGTTTCCTTCCTCTCAAGGCTGTAAACAGGGGTAAAGGACTCCTCCCTGATCCGACAGCCATGCAGATACTCACAGGCCTCAGCAACCCCGCCGCCCTCAAGATGCTGCTCAACCCACTGACACAGGGACATAAACAAGGTGAGGAGCCGTGAGCTGCTTTTAATCTGTTTTATTGCTATTATTCGTTCTCCTGCGGTGGATCTTAATCTTTGTCTATGCGCAGGCCTCCTCGGTGCGGCCCCCGCCATACCGCCACTGCTTGCCAACCCCGCTCTCACGGCCGCCCTGCTCCAGCTGCTCCTTCAGAACCAGGCCAAGGCTCAGCAGGTACCGCTGCCTTTTCCATCTTTGCTCCGTCATGTTCTTCCCTGCTTTTGCTTCCTGCCCGTTTTTGATTCATCCTCTCCTACTCACAGACTTTGTTCCCCACTCTGTTCTGTCCCTCTTTACCATTAGCAAGCCCTTCTGGGAAATCCTCTTCTGTGGGCTCAGGTGCTACACAATAAAGAAAACCCTCTAGTGCCTTGTGTGAGTGATAACGGTTTTTATGGTTGGCCATCAGTGTGTGTGTGAGTTGGAGCTGAAGTTAGATGGATTCTGGCCCTTTCTTCTTTTTATGTGAATGCTGATAGAAAACCTATTGCCTGGGTGGGTAAGCTCTTGCTAGGAAAGTGAGGGGTTTTTTTTGTGCGTGTATGTGTGGAGTGTTCCTTCGAGTGGTGCTGAGTAATGCGGTAGATGTACTATTATGCTGTATGCCAGAATTGTAAAGGTACATCCTGTAAGGACATAATTGCATATACAGTAAGTAAACTTGCTGAATGCATGTGTTAAGTTTAGTTACCTTGATGTTGCAGTGTGGCTGAGTGACCCTGTTGTGACTGAACTTTTTTTCTTTTTCTTTTTTTTCCCTCTTGGTCAGCAGCCGGGACTTATTGGGGAGAATCCTCTGGCCTCTCTGCCTGTCCAGCAGGGAGTCCATCTGCTCGGAGACCTGCCCCAAGGTTTGGCATCAGTCCACTCCAGCCGTGGCTCCTTCAGCCACAGACTGCATGTCTGCTTTTGATGATAAACATCTGCATTGCCATTAGCCTGTCCATCAGGCGTCTTACTCCTTACATTACTTATGTTACCCAAATTAAAACAGAATGCATATCTAATTTCCTCTGAAAAGCTTGAAGGAGAAGATTAAAAATGAAATGTGTGATTGTCATTTACGCTGAAGTCTCTAATCACCATAGGTGGTATTGTCCCTGGACTGGCTCTTCAGACAGATCCTCTACCCCCCTTGAAGCCAATGCCACGTGGCAGAACTCTTTCAAGGGATCAGGAGTCCCCCACGTCGGCTTGTCCCTTCCCCCAGACCTCCTCTCCGACCCTGCCGGGGATCTCTATACCCCTGCTGGGTGGCATGATCGGGGCAGATGGCCTCACAGCACAAGGGGTGAGTTCCCAAGTAATTGCCTTTTTAAAATGCCTTCAGTCCTTCAACTGCCTTTTTTTCCCTCTTCATTCTCATTCCTCATTCTGTGCAGGAAATGTAAAAATAAGCCATCTTTTTTTTTCTTTTTAAACTTCATGTCAGGTTTCCATACTAGGAGATCCTGCAAAAGATGCAAACCTTCCCCAGAGTCCCTTCCTCAATGTCAGCAACGCGTTTTCCTCAGGTGAGGTGCTGCTTTTTTGCTGTGCTCGCATGAGCGGTAAAGATTTTATCTACTTTTACAGTCTGTTCTTGTTTGCTGCTTCAACTGAGAGATGATGTTGGATGCATCAAGGATATATTTGTATACCGTGCATCTCCTCCAGGAGGAAGCTGCAGACCTCACCCTTACAGAAGGCGGCCTACACTGAGTAACGTGTCCAACCAGAGCATGCAACCGAATTACAACCTGCGTTACCAGGATTCCTACAGCCCTGAGTACCCCCCACTCCATCGGGTAACTATGAATCATTGCTGCTCAGACTCCTGATTATTTTTTTTAAATGTGTATTTCTGCATCGATGGGTTGTGTGTTTTTTGTTTTTCCTTGTCTTCCTTACTGCTCTAGTCATTGTGACCTGTTGAATTTACTGTATAGCGCTTGGCTGCTCATTTAGTGGTTTTATGACACAATCTGGTCCGATGCCATCTGGTGTCTTTCCTCAGGATCCCCTTGCCCACTTGTATGAACAGCAGGAGAATCTTGATGCCGGGGCCTTGGCAGGATTCGGTCAGCAGGTAGTGCTTTGTCAACTGTTTCAAAGCTGACTTGAGGACATTTGTAGTGTCAGTAAATTAAATGCACGCCTCCCTGTAGTAACATAGCTGTGAACTTGTCTGTCTCTGCAGGCCTCTCATTGCGCTGAATACAGTGAGCGGTTCCCCCCCTACAGTTACCCTCCAAGCCCACCTCTGTCCTCATATTTCAGCTCAGGGTCTGAGAGCTCCTGTAATGGGAGCCTTCCCACCCCCAAGCTCAACAGGGTAAGCAAAAGCTTTGCATTGATTTTTTTTTTTTTTTTTTTTGATATATATGAAGGATTGATTATTTGTCAGTGCAAGAATACTGAGGATAGCACTAGAAGGATTAAAATAAATAAATAAAATAAAAATAAAATAGTGGAGGGTTAGGTGCCAAGAATAAGTCTGTGTTCAATAATTAATGTTGCACTGTGAGCGCTTGAGTTGAAGTCAAATGATGAGTGGTTGTTTGTCTTTAGGCTGTGGGAATGCCTCCTGTGAGCCACACCAACTACCCTGCAGGTGTGGAGAATGTTATGAAGGTAATTTATAGGCTTCAATGTTATTGTTTCATATTTTTCTTTTTGAAGTTTCTGTTTTGATTTTAACCTCACCCCCTCCTCTTTTTCTGGTAATTATAGACTCCCATCGGTAGCCAAAAGCGCACGTTCTCCCGGCTGATCCCGTCTCCCGAGCCGAGCCCTGAAGGCGGTTATGTGGGCCAGCACTCCCAAGGCCTCGGCGGTCACTACGCAGACTCCTATCTTAAGCGTAAGCGTATATTCTGAGTACAGCTGTAACGAGTAGCCATTCAGCAGCCAGGATGGAGTAGCATCTCCTCTCCCATATTCTCCAATGGACTCAGTAATTTGGTGGTCCTCGGATTTATTGTCCCATATGCACGTGTGAGTGACCTCTGGAGGCTGCAGAGTAGTGCAGCCTGTTTGTCACTCTGTGGAAAAACCTTCAAATTTTTTTTTTTTTTTTTTTTTTTGTATATATGATTTTACTGTGTTTTGTACATTTCAGTTTTAAATTTTTATTTGCCTGAACTTCCTGTTGAAAACCTTGTAAATTAAGGAGAAAAAGTGGTTCATTAGTAAATGCAATCTTTTTTTTTTTTTTTTTTTTTTTGGAATTCCTGTGAGTGAGGTATATCAGCAGATCTGCAGTTTGGCCAGTTTCAATGGTAACTAGCGGCTGCTTTTAAAAAAAATAAAAGTGATTTAACATCTCACCAAAGTGACGC
This sequence comes from Aulonocara stuartgranti, assembly GCF_965226115.1. Classification (NCBI taxonomy): domain Eukaryota; kingdom Metazoa; phylum Chordata; class Actinopteri; order Cichliformes; family Cichlidae; genus Aulonocara; species Aulonocara stuartgranti. The sequence goes on along the minus strand of NC_138942.1, from coordinate 11,076,028 downwards.
TGTCCACAGTTTCAGGCAAAGGGACTTGCATAGTGTAAGAACAAGCTTTGAAGGCTCTTACTTTGTGGGAGAAAAGAAAAAAAAAAAGCCTACCGTATTCCATGTAAAAAGTTCATGAGTTTGTATAATGAGATGGTGTTATGGTGTCTTGTTTTCCCCCTTCCTACCACACGGTTGTAAATTTTGCTTTATAACATTTCTGGTTTCAAACATTTCCTAATTGTTAACCTGCAGCTTTCCATCCACCAGTGATGGTTGTGTGGTGTTATGAGGCGAAGCTTTTTACAAACCTGGGATGTTTCCTGAGCCTGAACTTTTCCACGTTGTTTTGTCTTTCTAACCACACCCTCCAGCCTGTTCATGGAGTCTGTTCTCTACACTGGTTGTTGAGTGATGCACTTGGAGGGCACCGGTCATGTGTTCTCACCTGTATAAAAATGCCATCTCAAGTCCCCCTCTCACTCATGTATGTCCAGGAGTCGACGTATTTTCTGTGTTTATGTGAGTTCTGTGTTGCCATGTTTACATTTTTGAATGTTTTATAAAACCGTGAACGCTGCCCCACCCCTTGAAGGGTGCGGGCAGGTGCAGATAGCGCTGCATGCCATCTCTCCAGCTGCCAGCAGATCGTGCATGAATACAGGAGCGGTTCGGTGTTCTCAGTGAGGGGCTCAACTGTGAGTTGAACCGGCTTCTCCCGACGAGCACACGGCAGCTGGAACGATGGACAGCCTCTGTTTAGTTTTCAGATGATATTGGGGGTTCAGTATGTCTTTGGAGATACTGCTGGAAGCTTGTGGCAGGTGATTGGTCAGTGACATGATTGTCCTTGTATTATTTTTATTTAATTTTTTTTTTTTTAAAAAGAATAATTATCTGGTTGACGGTTTGATTGTGAAAACCCATTACCTCTGACTTCTGCTAGGAAATGCAGCTACACTTGAGTCTTAACTGTGTTTTCTGTGATCTCATCCTGCCCTGTGTTGGCTTCCATCTACATTTACAATTTGTGTTTATTTGCTGTGTAAATAGTTAAAGATTCCCCTCCTCCCTTTTCTTGAGTCTAAAAACATTTGTTTTCCTTAATGACACCTGCCTCTGGTTCTGGTGTTTTTTGAATATTTGCTGCTCGGTTTTTTTTTTTTCTTTTTTTTTGGAAGTGAAGAGTGGCAACACAGCAGACTGCTCATGTTGTGTATGGACCAAGAGATGCAGCTGTACTGTATGATCATCACTTATTTTGATTGGATTTTTTTTTTTTTTTTTTTAACTGCTGTCCTCTCATCTGTACCACCATGATTGTCTCTGTATGCGTGTGTGTGTGTGATGTGTGCAAGTAAATGTTATTTAAACTCACCACTTTCTCTGAACTCTTTTTGAATTGTGTCTAAATGTGAAGCCTTACTTGGATCGAATGGCTGTCTGTTTTGCTCTTACATTTAACCTCATAGGCTAGACCTCAATTAGTTCAACTTCAGCGTCTTAATGTGGCTGTCATTCACAGCTTACTTTTAGAGCTTTTTTTTTTTTTTTTTTTTTTTTTAAATGAAACTTCTACCCTATAATCCAGAAATCTTGATTATAGAATGCACCTGATAATTGTTGTGTAGAGGCTGTTAATATAAATTGACTATTAGAATACGATTTTTATTTAGGCTTTCATAAACAGACGTGTCACCTAAGAAATCTTGGGGCTTTTGCTGAATATTGAAAATTTTGAAAAGAGGTACAGCATTTGGTGACAAGAGGGACAGCAAAGATGGGTTTTTAAAATGAGTTCTTCCCCCATGAGGTATTTGGGCTTTCTTACTGTTTGCGTTAGTTGTACTAAAAGGTCAAAGGTGCCCCACGGACATCTAATACATCCATCTGTCACCCAAACGCATACGCTCAGCTCCCGTATGGTAAGAGACTCCTGACAGGACTATCTTCAAACACCTGTGGGCAGTTATTTTCTCATCTTAAAGCCATAAAAAGTGCATGTGTAGAAACGACCAGTCAAATTTCATAAAAATGATGACCTAAAAGGAGTCTCTAAGAAAAGCTTCTCTCCCTTGGAAGTTTTTCTTCTACCGTTGTTGGACTGTTCCTTAGATTTCAGTTCTGGAGCTGCGGTTGAATAGTCCAAAAATGACGACGTGCCTCTTTTGCCTCATGCTTTCTTTTTTTTTTTTTTTTTTTTTTTTTTTTTCTCTTCTTCTTCCCTCTCTCCCCTCAAGCTCAGTGAAAAATATCACAAGGTCAAGGAAAGGTGTGAAGACAATTTAAGGACTCAAGAAAAGGGAAGCATTGTGTGCAGAGAGGTCATCTAAACCTCTGATTAAAAATGTTGTTATAAAGGTTGGAATTTAACAAAAAACAAAACTCATCAATCAAATCAACCTCTTCTTCTGATAAGTTTTTGTATTTCATTTTGAAATTTAAAAAAAAAAAAAAAAAAAAACTTTTGGAAAAAAGTTTTGAATTCAGTTTAGTTTCATTATTTCCAGACAAGATTTTATTTCAGTTTAGTTTTTGTTAGACTTTTTGAAAGCGGTTGACTGAGCTTTGTAGATATCCAGAGTCTAAATAAACACGTCTATTAATGACTCATCAGGCAAGTTGTCACCAAACTAACAGATATTAAAACTAACAATCTTTCTTCTACATTTCTATTTTATTTTGGTTTTTTAAATACAAAAAATTGTTTCTTCAGAAGTCTACTTTAAAAAAGAAAAAATGCAACAACAAATATAAGTAATGCAAAGTGAATCATGGCAAACCTTAAACACATTGACGTGTTAAATAATCTGGATTCAGAGTTTCTATAAATCTACATTCTTCATCAAAACAAGGAGATTTTATTACAGCGGCGTGATGTTCAGAGTCATTGACACTTCAGAACACATCAGCAGGTCATTCACACGAAATGGAAAATAGAAATCCACATTTGCACCCTTGTGATGGCTGCACCTGCAGACACGCAGCTAACAAATCGGTAACCCCATGAGCCAACACTTACAATTACTCTAAAATTGCTGTGTAATTCCATAAATATCACACACAGACACATAAATCAACAAAATTCTCTAGTTTGCATGTCATGGCAAGATTTATTTGGCACTGTTGAAGTACATTGTGCGCAATACAAATACGTAGATTTAGTTCAGTTTCATATGTTCAGCTCTGTTAAATTCTCTTATTTTATTCATTATTAATTTCTTTCTCTGGTTTTGCCAGTGCTGGAGCGTCCGTTTGGCTGCTGAGGCCTGCTGGCATCACGGGGAGCAAAAGATGTGCTCTTGAAGGCAGCTTTACATACAGGAAGTGCCAACTGGGCCATGCCAAACACTGCTCATAGTCAGAGGCATGATTAAGTCATTCATCTTAAATATGTTGTCTGTTTTAACTCCCGAGTTAGTATTTGGTTATGTTTGGATTTGGTTATTATTCATTTAAAGTAATTATTAAACTGACTATTGGTTTTGTTTCTTCAATATTAAATCATTTGTTAGTATTTGCTCCCTCTTGTGTGTAAAACTGGTTTGATAAGCCAGTAGTTTAGTCCCTTTTGTCAGCTTAGTTTTTGGATCTGTTGAGTGGTTAGGTTTCTTTTCCTGTTGACTTTATTATTTTAGTTCTGTTCAAAAGGGCCCGGTAGTATTAGATGACTTTTGTATAACTTATTCTTTGCATTTTTGGATCATTAAAACCCGTTTTTTCTCAAAATTGTCCTCATGCGTAACTGTCTCAGGCCCTCACAGTCATGTTGCCAGGTTTGTTGATCATTTTCATGGATGGTGCATTGCTGTGAATTGGATGGTCTAGTTATTCTTTCATAAAGAACGGTCCACTATATCCTGTTAAGTGGAGTGAATAAGCTTTCTTTTGTATTTAGAGAATTCAACTAGCTCTTATTATGACTGTTATGCAGATACTTCCGTGTCACTTCACTCTGGAACGCTCCTAAGCTAAACTATTTGACTGCACTCCAGCATTGTTTGAGTGCCCTTTCTCTCTTGAGCTGCGGACACACTGAAAGTGATTCACGGCGACCATAGAAAGTCCATCATATTTGGCAACTTCAAGCAACTACGTGCAAAATAACTGCTGGTGACGTCAACTGAGCAGGACCTACTGTAAACTTTCAGGCAAGTGACTAAAGAGACGATGAGTGAAGAACACTACTAAGTTTATTTGTTAGAGGGTCACCTAGGCGACCGGAGTTTGGAATGTCCACAAGTTTACAGCTATCAGCTTAAAAGCGATGAGCGAATCGCTGCCAGTGTGCACGCAGCTTTATGGTTTATTCATGCCAAACACAGCATTAAGAGACACATGCCAAAGCAAAATTGTATTTCGCGCCACTTGATTGCATACGGTGTCTATGCAAAAAGTCATATTGACACTAGGAACTATATTTGCATGAGTAACCTGAGGTCATCACGAGTGAACATAATCATCCGGTAAAATTGCAGAACAAGACATAAGTAACCGAGTGGTGTCAGTTGCCAGTCTTATTGAAGTATTATTGAATTTAACATGATATTCATTTTGTAAATTTTGGTCACTGAGCATTCGAATGAAAAAGGAGGATATGTTTTTAAAAAGGGTTTAGTTTAGGGCAGGTCTACACAGTGATTATCCTCCTTTATAATAATGGATTGGATTTATATAGCACTTTTCAAGGCACCCAAAGCGCTTAACAATACCACTATTCATTCACTCTCACATTCATACACTGGTGGAGGCAGCTACAGTTGTAGCCACAGCTGCCCTGGGGCAGACTGACAGAAGCGAGGCTGCCATATCGCGCCATCGGCCCCTCTGGCCAACACCAGTAGGCAAGTAGGGTAAAGTGTCTTGCCCAAGGACACAACGACCAGGACAGAGAGCCCAGGGATCGAACCTGCGACCTTCCGGTTACAGATGCGATTCCCAACCCCCTGAGCCACGGTCGCCTCATACGGTCGCCTTTATATCCGTTTCTCAGTCAGATCCACCTCTCTATCGTCATATCCAATTCCAAAATGGCAAGATAGCGACAGCTTGAGCCTTCATAAACATACCTCACTAACCAATGGGTGACATCACATTGGCTATGTCCAACTTCTATTTACAGTCTGAGTTTGCCAGTGAATTAGATTAGTTCAGAGTTAGAAATTTAACATTTTGACTTTGACATATGAGCATTTACATTACTAAAAATCTCATAAGCCAACTTACATGCCCGAGATAAAAGGTTAAGAACTCCTTCACAGTTCTAAGCAGCATGAATTGACATACTGGTTATATTTCATCCCAGTTATATTTAAGTAATGAACCAGAACCTAGAAGTGCGTCGTTTCAATCAGCAGTGATTACACACACAGCCAGCTGATGTTTTGCTTCATTGGCTCAGTAATCAACCGTAAAGACTACGTGTCTGCACACAGATTTTGAGGAATGGGTGTGGTAGACAGAAAACCCGGAGCAAACAAAAGGAAACATGCTTCAAAGCATCTGGAAACCTTCAACAAAACCTCTCTTTCTTTGTTGTCTTCTCTCACATGGGAAAAAAACAAGGCTTTTAACCTTAACTCGTATCTTATGATGTATACAATCCTTAATAACTGATAACCAAACCCGCCTCAGCTGTTATCACTGAGGTGCCTTTGCCCTTTGCCGTGAATCTCATTTACATCTTGTTAACGGGGAGATACAGAGCCGCTTCTAATGTGCTCTATCAGTGCTGTATTGCTGTGAATGTGACCTGTATGAATGTTAAGCAGGTTGCTGCCAGGAGGATAATTTGTGCTCCCTGGATGGATAATTACTGAACAACAGACAGGTTGTCAAAAACTAAAAACAACTGAAGAAATGTGTTAAACTGAGATCTGATTAGACAGCTTCATACTAAAAGGGGACCTATTATGCTCATTTCCAACACCATAGTCTTATAGTTAAACTCTATTAGATTAGGCTGGCATGAATCACAGTCCAATATAATCCTTATTCATCTCATACTGGGCCTTGGTGCAGCTCCTCTAATTTCATCTGCTGTCTGAAACAAGCTGGTTTAGCACCCTTCAAGCTAAATTTTGTGTGATTGGTTGCTCCTCGCACAGGGGGTTTGAACAGCAGGAAGATGACACATAAAGAAACATCACAGAGAACCAAAAGTAGCAAACCAAAGACAGCCAAATTCAGTGCTTTTTAGCACTCAGGAGTTACCTGTACATACACTGACCTCATTATTTGAAACTCTGGCCATTTTCTAATATGAACATCCAATGCTGTGTAACAATATAGCTCATTGGACACCTTCCTAGTAGCAGTTTGCTTCCCACAGCTGCCTTAATTCCATGCTTTCATGTTTTTTATACCAAATTATGACACTACAGTCCGAGAGTCATCAGACCAGGCAATGCTGTTCCAATCTTCTGTTGTCCTATTATAATGAGTCTATTTAAACTGAAGCCTTGGCTGTAGTTTAACATGTCGTGCATTCAGAGATGCTCTTCTACCTTGGTTATAATGTGTGATTGTTTGAATAACTGTTGCCTTCTTATCAGCTCGAAGCTGCCAGTTATTCTCCCCTAACCTCTGATACCAAACAGGCATTTTCACCAAGCGAGCTGCTGCTGTATATTTTCTCTTTTTCAAACCATTCTCTGTAAACCCTGGAGATGGATGTGCAGGAAAATCCCAGGAGATCAGCAGTTTCTGAAACACTCAGACCTGCCTGTCTGGCTCCGAAAACCATGCTGCATTCAAGGTCACTGAAATCATAGGGCTTTTTTTGCACAATTTGAACTTCTGTAGGTTGTTTTGACCATGTCTATATGCCCGAATGCACTGAGTTGCTGTCATATGATTGGTTGATTAGATATTTTGCATTAACAAGGTGGACAGTGAGTGTGCATGTAACAGACGTCAGGAAAAGCAGGTGATGCATAAAGGAACAACTTGAAATGTCAGATGTGTTTTGTAGGCCCGGTTTTCTCAGAATACTCAGGAAGTGATGGCAGGTCAATATAAATCTTATCAGGCAGAAATGAAAAGCTCGAAGTCGTCCACCTAGTTGATTGGTTGTGTGGTGCTGCAAAAGCCCTTTGCATTGAAGTCCCTCACCCTTCAGACTGAGGTGCTAAGAGGCAAGAGGTAGTTCTTTTTCTCTCAGCAGCCATCAGCATGAAAGGTTTTGATTAGCTGTTTTTCTGGTGGTCCCACTGAGCCTGGAGGAGTGGAGCTGTTGATGGAGCGCTCCTCTGACGGGTAAAAACACAGTTAGCCATAAAACTCTTTTTTTCCCTTTTACCAATGATATTGTTCATGACACTTCCCAGAGAGAGGGGGTTTTTTTTGTAGACATTGGATCTGTCATGGCATGTCACTTAAATAAGACTGAGGAAGAAATACTGCTGTTTTTATCATCAATCTGTAAGGGACAATCGAAATGAGAATATTGTGAAAGAAAGATGGGTAGTTTTCCACCACTATTGTGCTCCCCTCCTCCAGCCTCTGGGTTTATTTCTGCGATATTTATCTGTAATGCTTCTGGCGCCGCTGAATTGCGTTTCTCATACCTGCAGCCAGTCTACCCGGAGTTCTCAGAGGGATCCGCTGAGGCTCAGTGGACGCTGTGTCAGACACATTTAGATTTCTGCCTTTCATATTTCCACCCACACAGCTACCCTGCACAGTTGCTGGTGAATGCTGGTGAATGCTGCTGAAACCTGCGATTTTCCCAAATACATACAAGAAGGAGAGAGAGCTCTGAAGACAGACCAAAAAGCAGCATCATTCCTAACAAAGATGCAAAGATGAAAATAATGAAAAAGTTATATACGACTGCTGTAGAACCAAAAATGTATCTGCTGTCTCATTATATTGCCAGTGTCCATTAAATAAGGGTTTTTCAGTGATTGCATTTAAATGTACATTGTAATCTACTTGTGCATTAAAAAAAATGCATTAAATTCATATTTACAGTGTCTTTTTTTTCCTGCTTTATTCAAGATACCAGCAGCAAAGTGTAATAAAATAGGGTCTGTCACAGGAGCTGTTTATAGCAGGATTAGTCATAGAAAGCAGCCCACTCCCCCCACCCCCCCACAACATTCAGTCTATAAAGCACAAGAACACATCAGTAGACCAGCAGAAAGCGACTAGAACAGGGGGAAACCCATTCAGTTTGAATGCTGCTCGTGCTTATACAGCCAAACAAGATTACCATATAGAAGATGTTTTAAAGTGCAAACATGCATCCTTATCCCCTCTGACATAAGCCCAGGTATTGTTATGCTCTTCATTTTCATCTTCCCCATTCTGTCCTCTATGTAACTCTATATTATCGCAGCACTACACAATTAGATAACCACTTCAGGTTATGGGAAATAAAAGCTGTGTTCCAGTGCTGTGTTATTGTCTAGAAACAACACACTTCATTAAAAAAAAGAAAAAGAACAGTTACTCCAAAACAGAAACGCTTCATTTCTATTTTTCTTGGACTTATAAGTAGTCAGGCTCATTTTTTGGTCCAGAGATACTTCAGATTGCTTTTATTAAACTTCTCCAGTGCATAAAAGTGATTCAGACATTGGTTAAAAACTCATTTATTCAAGAAGTATTGCCTGTCCTCTCTCCTCTCGTTGAATCATATACCATGTCCCGTAACGTGCTCCTCGACATTAATGGCTTACGCTTTTATCTCAAGCACAGCTTTCCTTTATCTTATTTTTTTCAAGCCGCCATTAGTCTCTTACATTTTCACACCTGAACTGTGAGATATTGTTAGAACACTGTATCTCTGACCGCTGCCGTCTCCATTTCTCTACAGCCGAAGTGTATTTTTCCATTCGACCCATTAACACCATTGAAATTATTCATCATTTCCTAATTCAAAAGCAGCATGTCTTTAAAGGCTTAATCTAAAATTTAAAACACAGGACTGTTTGACATTTTTTTAACATCTTATAATGACTGACACCAGATAATGACTAGACGCATGCTGCTAGTGTTTACTGGTGCTTTTAAATGCTTATTTTTGGCTACTTAAAAACCATTTTTCTTTCCTGCCCTTATCTTTGTGTGCATGAATAATTTATGTGCTTATAAAAACATAATTTGCACCTTTTCCTTGGTAACCATGAATAATATATTGGACAGCAGTGACCGGGAAAGTGCATTCAAGGAACATGTATGTGTGAAGAATTTTTTTTTCTATGGTAGCGCCACAAGGGGTCACTTTGAGAGAGGGGTCTCTCGGAGGTCACTGACTGGTGATGACTTACTGTCAGGGCATATGTGTAAGGACGTAATGATTCGGTGCCTGTCTGGAGACATCACAGGTAGACAGAGCTCCAGTTTATTTAATCACAGGAGAAAGACTTTGCATAGTTAGCGTGCCTTCTTTACCCGGTAAGCTCTCCTACCAACAGCTAGATCAGTAATTTGCTGGAAAATGACAGAATTTTCTTTTTAGTTTTACGTCTGCACATCACCACAGTGGATTTTAAATTACAGACTCCCCCATTTTAAGAGACTCCAAATTGAATGGGCAAACCAACATCATTTTAAATTTAAGGACTGTTTTTCAATATTTGGAAATCTTCTGCAAAGATTGCCTGATGTCTAGAACTCAGAAAAGTCACTAAACGCTGTGTTTTTTGCCTTCCTGCTTGTTTGTGGATCTTTCTGCATTCATTTTTGTATTCAATGACTGGAAAGCATATTCTGTTGAACTGAGATTGACTTGTAACAGACTTGTCCACTGAAGAACATCCCATTTCTTTCCTTGAGAAATTCTTGGGTTGCTTTTGCAATATGCTTTGGGGTCATTATCCATTTGCACTGTGAAGCTCTATCCAATCAATTGTGCACCCTTTGTCTGCATCTGAGCAGAGTGTGTAACCAGTTAACAATATGAACCTGAAGCTACAGTTTAAATCAGCGGTCCCCAACCCCTGGGCCACGGACCGTTTGGTACTAGGTGTGAAATTTAAGGTTTTCAGGGGTTATATCGATTTTTATTGTTATTTTTTTAATCGTTTTTATCGTTAACTCAGTTTCCCTGGATATTTTTCCATGTGTTATGAATAGATCTTCTTTTTTTTTGGTACCTGTCCTGGTTTTATTTTGTTGTATTTATCCGCGACACCTTAAAATCTCTACAGTGATTCTATTTTAGAAACATCAACAGGTAGAAACGAGGGCTACAAGCGTGATGGTGTTTGTTACCTGTTCAAATTGAGGGTCTAAGTGCTGGGCTGAGGTCATCATACACTCAGATTTACCATCACTCTGGGTCCTGGGTTAGATTTGTGCTAGTATGTTAGCATGCTGTCTGTCCGGATGCTTGCAAAGAGCTGAAGTTGTGTTAGCATAATGCAGTTGTTTCTGTCCTACATGCAGTTTTCACTTCATCATTGCACTCCTGTCCTTTTGAGCAATGCAAAATAACTCCTCAACAGCTCCAACCTTTTCCTTCTGCCACACATGAACTGAAATCAGCTCATTGTAGCGCAAGTGCAAACATGCTTGTGTGATTTGTAGATAACCGAAGAACCTTTTAAGCCCAATAAATGGTATAATTCTTACTGTAATGCAATTACTGAATTTATTACATTACTGGGTTACTGAAAAATGTAATGTCATTACAGTGCATTACACCCAGCACTGCTGACAATGATGTCCCTGCCTCTTCGAGAGTGTTCTTGACTTTGTTAGATGTTGTTAAATTGTTTTTATTGACCATGGAAATATTTCTGTCATTATTAATTTTAGTTGTCTTCTGTTCTGTTTCAGGACTTTTAGCGTTGTTGTTCAGCTGGCCAGTGCCTTCCTGGGGTGGGGGTGGGTGGGGTTCAGTGTATGATGCACTGCCTCACTTACACTGCATCTCATTGGGCTTCATATTTAAAATCAAAATGAAAGCTATAAAATTTTAATTCAACACTTGAACATGGCTCCAGATCTTTTACCGTCTTCATTTACAAAGAAATAACAAGGGAACAAGCTTCACTCAGTCATGAAACTGCTTGCCAGTCAGCTGTCTAATTAATTTAAAGCCTCTAAAAATGGGGGACTGTGTATAAAAATGAAGCTAAACTATGGATGATTTGTAATCATTCATCTACCTGCTTCCTGGGCGTTTGTCTGCCAGTATAAAGCTTTAATTTTGTTTTCCCATGCTATCAAACTCAATTCTGACATCATTACTCTAGTCCAATCATTTTCTTGTTGGACTCACAGGAGCCAACCTGCCTCCAATCTGTGTATTTTAAATCTCAGTGCTCTTCTGGCACCACTAATGTCTAGACTCTGGGAGGATCTGCCCTAACACCGATCGCTGCAGAGATCACATAATGCTGTGATGGATCATCAAAGTCTAATCACCAAATAGCTTAATTGAAATCCGTTTTTCAATAAATCACTTTCATTTTTTTCCCCCAATTGATCCTTTGCTGTAATTCCTGAACAATTAATTCAAAAGTTTAGTATAATAACTTAAATTAAAGCTGAAAGTCTGTAGATCAATAACATATTGATTTACAAAAGCCACCTAGAAATACCTCCCAAAATTCAACTTTTTACTCAGCCCCACAAATAAAATTATTCAATAAGACTTTACATTTCTTTTAAACCCAAAAAGAAATGATGCAACATGTAGAAGTGCAACCTTAATGTGACAATAAATACAACATAGCAGAAAAAACTCCCACAGTAATAGAACCAGCAGCTGTTAGATTTTAGTATGAAGTGACTTTGTGATAGTTTAGTGTAACTAGTGCAATGTAAATATGACAGAATTCAACATGGATCATTATGAGATGAAACTGTAAAGTAAATAGCACCGGTTTAAAGTCGTGGTGCATAAACACATCAGAATGTACACCTACTGAAATAAATTAGCAAGTAGATTTATGCTCCGTGACACTCAACACAAAAAGGTTCAGACATTATTCATAGTGCGTGTTAACACAGTCATTGGACTGCATACTAAACTTAAAAGACAGAAACAATGTATTGATCCAATACCAGTGCTGGCATCAATACTGTCGATGTTTGGATCAATTGGCCACCTCTAGCGTCCTCTTCTCTGTCCAAGGTCTTCACGTGGTGAGTTGTGCTACTTTACTTTAACTAGTTTGTTTAGATTATTATATATCAGGCACAAAACTTAACACAGTTTAAGAAGTTTTTTTTTAATGTTTTCTCTGTTGTACAGTAAACATTGTCATTATTTTTCTTTTGGTAAATCTTTGCTGAAATGAGGCCTACATGGTAAAAAAAAAAATGTCATTATACAGATGCTAATACAGAGAAGAGCTCAATGTCTTTCATTTATTGGGAAAGCAAACTACATATGATTCCAATTGCTACAAACAGAATATCGATTTAGTCAAAGCTGATAAAAACTTTGTTGATGTTGCCCCGAAAGTTAGTTTTCAGAAGGCCCCTCCCCTAGAAGTTACACTCCTACCATTATTTTTTGCTCCTGCAGAATTCCCCCACAGACTTTTGAGTGTATGAGTGCCATATCTCTATCCATCTGTATAATATCTCCGGCAGTTTTGCCAGAATATTAGCTTCACCATTCACACAAGCAGCGGGATAAAATCCAGACCAACTGTGTCAGACATTTAAGTTGACATGCACCTCGGTTGGGTAACTTGCAACTTGCATGTGTGGCAATGTTAAAGTAAACAGCAAATGCTACCCTTCACAGTCCAATTAAAATCTTTTAATCACCCCAAATTTAAAGATGCTGTAATTGCATCCCATCATCCCCTCCATTCACTTTAGAAAAAGAGGAACATTTTCATTGTTGTCCATCCTATTTTAATTATTTTTATTATATTATCCCTCTGTTCAGCACTTTGGCCGACACTTGATGTCTTTTAAATGTGCTATATAAATAAAGATGACTTGACTTGCCTATTAGTTCAAATACTCATACAAAAATGGCATCCTTGTAACATGTACGCAGACTAATGTGGGATACACATGAAGGACTTTCAGCATGGGATGTGGCTTTATTGCTGCAGGCTACTCTCCACAGGTTAGTTAGCTGCAATAGGCTTTTCTGTGTAGGACATCTGTTCATGAGTAAACCTGCTCTCACAAGATTTCCACACCAGTATGAAGCATGGTCTTTCTGACGCTCCAGTCACCACTAAAGAGCCTGAATGTCATTAGCAGGAGCTCTTAGTAGCTCTAAAATCTAGTTATCACGTCATTCGAGGTCTCAGTAGTCCCCAGCTTGTCCCTAAAGTGAGACACTGCCTCTCCTCCCTCACACAGCATTAAATCTTTCCCTCCTTTGCATTCAGCTGGATGGACATTTCAGTCAGATCTCATTGATTCGGAGTGAAAAAAAAACCCCACTTGCTAAGTGAAAATGAAGTGAGAAGTTTTGTCTTATGCTTCTGCTGCTGCTTTTGTGCACATCTCTCACTTATGAATGACTGTGCTTTTTTTTATGTTGTTTAAAGTGCGGAGGATTGTTGCAGCTCTACTCCAACGTTAGCTTTGAATCAGCATGAGCGTGCGAGCCTTTACACAAATGAATGCAGCATGGACAAGAGGACAATCTGCCTCCGCCGCTGCACCTCCACAGAAAAAGACAACCTCAAGTTATTTCAGGAATCATTTCAACACTTGGTGTAAATGGCCCGACAGTGTTCTGAAACACTGTTACATATCACTGCAGGTAGACCAGGTCTGAGCTACCTTTCATCCCATTCATGCTGATCTCTTTCTTACACACAACTGCATTCCAGCACGTTCCGCTTGCTTTCCATCAGCCTACATATGTGTAAACACAAACCCAGACACACACATGCAGGCACACGCATATTTGCAGTCAGAGTATTGCTCACTGTCAGAAAAGAGGTGTGAATTAATATTTCATGGCCCTCCGCTGGCAGAAAGTCAATCCATTTCCCAGCATTCCCATATGCTCGATGTGTAGACTCCATGCGGACCAGAGGTCAAACAGACCGAAGATGGTCTTTCTCCTGGACGCACAGGATTCATTGCTTCCTCTAATTGTCCCAAAACCGATAAACTGCCCTCAAGTTCATTTTAAGCACATGCCTACACTGTGCACATGCACCAACATTAAAATCAAAACAGAAGAAATGCATTACGCGCTCTACATTCCCACAGACTGCACAACCAGCCGACGCACTGACTAAATAAGAGTGCATGGCATTTCAATTATTCCTCACAATCTGAATATATATATAACATGGACAGCCATTTGGCGAGGCTGGTCATAATAAATCAGATGGGCGCTAAATGAAGTGTGCAGCTGACGCAAGCAAGAGGAGAATTCTTTTCTCCACGCCACAATGGAGAGCTCCAGGCTGCACTGTGGTCTGTGGTCATCGTGTGATCCAATTTATCCCCCTCTCATGACTTTTTTAAATTTTGAGAACTTAATGATCTGACACAGTAGTTCCATTTTTAGGCTCTTTAGTTTCTTTTTACTTTATTTTGTATTCAAATATTACTGGCGTCTGAAATGTCATTCTCAAGGGATGCAATGAAAATATGCCAGCAACCCAATGAAAAATATAAACTTGGCCATATTTCCATGGAGTGCCTGTCTTTTTCAAAATGTATGTATTTATTTTCTTCTCAGAGCGCTGGACAGATGAAGGTCATGCAGCTAAAGTCCTATGAATGTATTAAAAGTAAAAAGAACTGTGTTTTTCCTTCATATTTGGCCAAGGCCTTCAAGATTAAATTAAAGAGAGTTTCTTTTGTCAGCATGCAGGAATTTAAATCAGGACTCCTGGAGTCCTCTGCGTGCTCATTTGCATTCTGATGAAGCGACTGAATCACACGTTAAATTGTGCTGAAACTTGTTTTTCAGGGAGGAATTCCGAAATGGGTATTTCAACTCGACTGCAAAAATTCTAATTTTATTTTGAAAGGTGTTTCCCAGATAAACAATACTCTAATCTCTGATTCTGATAAACACTCTGATGTTCATCTTTTCTGAACCCTTCCTGACAAACAAAATTTTAATTATCATTTTCCGGCACATGTTTTTTCACATAATATTTCTGGATCCAGTTACAACCAGATCATCCTTCTTTTTTCTTCCTTTTCTACCCCCTATCTATTCATCTTTAAGGACATAGACTACAGCCGATTGTTTTCTTTCAAGGAAACAGCACCGAGTGTACTTTAGTGCAGCTGCCCTTAGAGAAAGCAATCAGTCTTTTATCAGTAATCAGTTTTGAAATACATATCTTGTAGTTTTAGCAGGGAAGACAGAAAGAATAAGATCAGACCTCTAATAAAGGGGTGTGTAAAATACAAAGATGCTATATTAGATATAAGGTCAAAGGATTTTCAATTTGAAGCTCTGCAGGTTGTGAATAATGTAGAAATGTGAGCGCTAGTTTGTGGACTCTGTAGCAAAACTGGCTGAATGATTCATTTTTACACTGCTGACATTTCTTTTGTCCATAAACCCACAATAAAGGCTTATTATCGTATTCAACAGGCGTGCTGCCGAATCTCACAGGTCGCATGTGTTTGACCTGCACATACAGACATACAGTACATATCAATATCAACATTTGCATAAGGCAGACCATCAACAACGTGACATTTTCAGATTTTGCCTGTTTTAAAAGTGCAGGCGGATTCAGTGTAATAGTACTCTTTCATTATTTTTTTTTTTTTACTCAACTGAGAAAACACTTCTAAATTTAGGCCTGCCCTGGCTTTTAAAGTCAGAGACAATGTGATTAATGCTTTTCCATTTTTTTCCCTTTCAGCCTGAACTACTGCCGTATTTCTGAACGTTCCTTCACGAGGATCTGCAGCTCCAGATTTAACAACTACATTTTTTCCAAATTTGGAAAAATTACTTTGGAAAGGATTTTTATCATCATGCACCAGAGTCAGTGTGTGAAAGCTTTACACATTTGTTCTTCCCACGATCAAGCTAAAGCAAACGGCTTCAGTGGTACTTAATTTGTGATCCAGAGTCAGTCAGGAAATATCCAGGGATTATGATATTCGAGGATTAGTTCTTGAACAAAGGCTACATACTTACTATGGGTGTTAACTATTTAATGCACCATTACATGCTGTATAAAGATAAATCTAATCATATTACTCTGTAGTAGGCTCTACATTTGACTTTTCCTACGTTTTTTTGTTTTATTTTACTCTTGGTGCTTATTTTGTTGTGTGTTGCCCAGTTTTGGAGATATCAGCAGTAGAGGTGTCACCCTCCTCTTGAATATAACTGATCTATGGTTCTCAGAGGGCCAAACATTATGCAGCACTGTGCATAACCCACCCCTCATTTCTATATATTTTGCTTCCAAGGACCCAGGCTTTCTTGTACTTTTCTTGTATGAGAGAGCTGAGTGTAGAAGCGAAGCTCTCAATTTACCGGTCGATCTACCCCCCTACCCTCACCTATGGTCAAGAGCTGTGGGTAGTGACTGAAAGAACGAGATCGCGGATACAAGCGGCGGAAATGAGTTTTCTCCGAAGGGTGGCTGGCCTCTCCCTTAGAGATTGGGTGAGAAGTTCGGCCATTCGGGAGGGGCTCAGAGTAAAGCCGCTGCTCCTCCACATTGAAAGGAGCCAGTTGAGGTGGTTTGGGCATCTGACAAGGATGCCCCCTGGGCGCCTCCTGGGTGAGGTTTTCTGGGCATGTCCCACCGGGAGGAGGCCCCAGGGCAGACTCAGGACACGCTGGAGAGATTACATCTCTCGGCTGGCCTGGAAACGCCTTGGTGTTCCCCCGGACAAGCTGGAGGAGGTGGCTGGGGAGAGGGAGGTCTGGGCTTCTCTGCTTGGGCTGCTGCCCCCGTGACCCGGCCCTGGATAAGTGGAAGAAAATGGATGGAGGGATGTATATATATGTATGGCATACCTCTGCATGCTATCCTTTGTGTGGTTTTGAAAAATGAGGTAACTGGATAAATAGAAGACAAAAAAAGGATCAAACCTAAAAAAGCAACAGATGAAAAACAAATGAAAGCCATGTCCTTAAGAAGTAGAAAAATCCAGCAAATGACTCAGGACCTGAGTCCTTTAGTTTATCCAACTACAACTGTCGCCAGGAGGTCATGAGAAAAACATGGTGAAGACTCTGTCACGGCTTAGTGCTACATTTCAGCCAGTGGTTTTGGGGGTTTTGTTTAATCAAAATTGATGGCAATATTTAAATTATTGTTATCTACCATCAGATTTTGATGCACCACACAATATCATCTTAAAAGCATCATTGGCTTCATTTTTCAGCAGGACAATGATCCCAAACACACTGCCAATGCAGTAAAAGCATACCTGGAGAGAAAAACACACAATGGAACATGTTTAGTCATTGATTGGCCTTCACTAAATCTTAACATCACTGAAGCAGTGTGGGATCCTTTTGACAGAGAACAGAACTAAAGGCAGTCAACATTAAAAGAAGAGCTTTAAATAGATTATTTTAGATGTACAGCACTTTGTTCAACAGCCACTCATTTAACTGTGCTATATAAATAAAGTTGACATTGACTTTGAATGTCCTTCAGAAGCCTGGAGAACTATTCCCGAAGACTAGTTAAAGAAATTGCAAGATAGCTCTACAACAGCTGTACCTCTTTCCCATTTCCTAGCAAAATATAAAGAAATCAGGGGTGGCACAACATTTTTGCACTGTACCGTGTATTCGAAAAACTCAGCAGCAGTGTCTCATCTCAGAAATCATGACCCAGTTACTCCAAAAGAAATCCACAAACCTTATTGTGAGTGTGTCATGCAGGAACCCTTTTCTCTTTATTGGACTACACTCGCCAAAGATTTAACCCCACATTAGAAATCGTCCGTCTACCCAAGACAAAAGGCCGCTTGTGACTGCATGTCAGTATTAATTGTCCACCCTTCAACTTCTTTCGAGAGGAGAAAAAATAGTTCCAAAACCAAGTGCTTACGACAAGGTTTGCAGAATTTTGAGTAACTGGGTCATGATTTCTGGAAAGACATTATTGCTGCGCTCACTTTGAGCATCGCGAGGTAAGTGTCATTTGGTTGCTTTACTTTGAAGAAAAACTGAGTAAGACACACCAAAAATAAATAATTAAATAACATTACAGGCCAGAACTGAAGTACATACATTTGATTTGGGGGAGAAATGTCTCTTTTAATAAAGAATATAAAAAGTTGGTGGTGAGATTCAGGTTTAACGGCTTGTGAGACTGCATAAATATCTAACTAACCATTTGAGCATGTGACAAATTCTTAGATATCAATATTTCTCGATATTTCTTACATCTGCACCCTTTCAGTCACTTCAGTCAGAGCTTCTGAAACAGCTTTAATCAGTGTTTAATCAGTGCCATCGAATGTTATCTGTGATTCATTTCTCATACTATGGACTGTATCCCTGTTCTGTCTGTTTACCTGCAATATATTGAAGTTTAATATCATAGCTCAAAGTGATATTATGCCACAAGAAAATGCTACATGTTTTTTCCTACATGCGCTGAAACATAAGTAAAAAAATAATGATTATATTTAGGTCGAGGCAGAAAGGGAGAGTGAAGAGGCACGTGTATAAGAGGAAAACAACTCCTTAGAGTGTCAGTCTATTTCTAAAGCCGGTAATTACAGTATAGACAGAAACTAGACTAGAAGTCTATTCCTCTGCTGGCTGCCCTGTGAGGCTGAGATGCTCGTTACCGAAAGCAAAATTGCTGGTTTGGTGGTTCTTTTTATGGCCGTGCACTTGTTCTACAAAAACCACAAGATTTATGTGTAGTGACTTTACAACAGTTTAGATTAACTGTGAGAAGGTGAGAGAGCAGGAGATAGAAAATGATGAAAAAGCTGTGTTTATTGGAAATCTGCTCCTGATGCCTTTTTCAGCATATTAAAGAGGTTGGATTGCTTTTTGGGGAGAATGGGAGAACGTTTCAGAGGGAAAACTGGATGTTTAGGTGATTCTTAGCGACTATCAAATCCCCAGTATTGATCGTCTCCTCTCATGCTCACAGGGAGGACAACAGGTGTGGGCAGAATAGCAGAAGACCTCCACCAAGACTCTCCATAACCCTTCAGAGACTCCTGGGAGCATTCAGACTTCATTGGCAGACAAAAAGGAGCAGCTGCACCTTTTTAGAAGCTTGCAAATGCTTCCAAACATTCATCTATTTTTTTAATAGCTTCTTATCTGTGTCAGGGTCGTGGCAACAAGCAGAGCAGCCCAGATCCCAGCAGCATCCCACAGCTCTATTTGGGGAATCTGGAGGCCCTTCAGGGTCAGCTGAAGCGCAAATTCCAGCCTGCACGAATGCTTCCTGGTGGTCTGCATCCCTAATAGGAAATATCTAAGGGGAACAGAACTGTCTGATTTTTATAACAAGTGGTTCCTGTGAAAGAGCAGCATCACAAGCGTGAAGCTTAGCTTGAATTTTATATCTAAAAAATGGAAAAGTGATTTAAAAAGAAACACGCATCTCCAATACAGAGAGGACAAGCGTCTGACACATGTGCAGACGCCAAAAATGCACTTTACTGCCACCGAGCTAAACACTGCGCAGGCCACTGCAGGGACTTGATTACAGTTCAGCTCAGATGCCTGATACCTGTAATCAAGGGGTATTTGATTACAGTTCAATAGCGTATGTCAAAGTAACATTGAACAATACCAGGCAATAATACTAGAGACGACATCGCCCCGTGTAAATGTAAGATTTATTCACAATCACTTCAACAAGCGTAAAAGTCAACTAACCAGTCGGCCTAATCAACTACATGACGAATCACATGATTTGCAGTAAACATCACGTCTGTCCTTATTTGGTAGTTACATTCTTGTTTGTATTCCCCTCGACTTTAAATATGCATGAAAGAGTTACCTGACAGTGCTCTTTCCTGATTTCTGTAAGATATATAGTGCTGTTGCACTGGTGAAAGCCCATATCAATCATGGCCAAAGTTTCAAATAATGAGATCGGCGCGTGTTCAAATAACCGCCTGTGAACCAAAAGCTCAGACGTCAAACTGTTCTAAGTGCTCAGTTTCAGGTAATTTTGCAGTTTCTGCTCTTGGCTCTGTATATCAAAGAGCGGGCATCCCTAACAGGCCCACCTCAGGCACATGGATCTGGTTGTGAGCAAAAGAAGCCCCACCCACCTGCAGCTCAAACCTTCTGTCTGCAGAGACAGCCAATGAGAAAAAATATGGATTAAAGGGATGGGTAAGGGAGCTAAAACAGTTTGTTTTAAACTGTGGAAGAAATGACAGGCTTCTCCAAGGCCCATTAAAAGACAAAATAGGACTATTTTGAACTATGAGTCACACAGAGATACTCTGGCAGAATGCAAGAATAAAAATATGGAGCTGAAAATGAGCAGAACACGTCACCTTTAAGTCAAACAGTGATTAGATGTGTTAGAAAAGCAAGTCCGAGAAGATTTGGACACATACAGAGGAGAAACCTGCTTAGCTGATTGTGTTGGCAAATCTCTCTGTTTTTGAAACTATCTGCAAACAACACTTACATATCAGACTTAAATATGGTAATTTTCCTGTTGCAGCCACTCCAATAGACAGAAAAAAGACATAAAATTGAAATGGCATAAATTGCTAATTTCACCAATGTGAATCCAGGTTAGCATTGTCCTTACAATGAAAATAAACATTAAACAATGGTATAAAATATATAAGAGAGCAGCTATCTAAAATTACTTGATACACAAACAAAATAATAGTTAGCAAAGCAAAGACAATATACAATTAATAAAGCATTGAGGTTGGAAAAAGGAACATCTGATCAATAATTCATTTTAAATCAGGAAAGCCTGTCCGATAACTGTATATCATTAAAAGAGATTTAAAAGAGGTCACTGACTCTGCTGACCTGATTTCCTCAGGCAGCTCGATCCATAGCTTCGGGGCTATGATTGCAAACGTCACCTCTAGTTAGCGGCTGCACCTCGGGAACAAATAAAAAGCTCCTGTCAGAAGATGTCAGCTAAGTACAGGCTCATATGGTACTTTAGAGGTCAGATACAGTATATAGAAAGGTGAAAGGTCACGATGAGCCTCGCTAAATATGCAACAGCAGGTTCTCTTCCTGTCTATTTTCTCCAAACTACAAAAAGACTTTTTAGTGCTACAAATTATTTATTTTAAACTGAACAAAAAGAGACATTTCCAATGACTGAATAATGTTTTACAGTGTACAGGGCAATTTTTTATAGTATGTTACATAAACACTAAACAGTGGCTGCCCTGAAATTGAATTTGCATGAATTACTGTAAGGAAGAAGATGAGCCGTGTAATCCTTTAGAGCATGTTCATTTTATTTCTACTCAAATCAATAGCACCTGCAGCTCTATAATAACCAACTTATCAAATGTGGAATCAGATTTTGCATTTAAATGCACTGCTTACATACACTGGTATAAATATTGATCTTCGATTGATGGAGGTCAGCAGATTTTCCCGAAAAGCGCTTGTCTCTTGCTTTTATGGATAGTGTTATACATTACCATTATCAGTGGCAGCTCTGATGGGAATAAAACCTTTTACCCTTTAAAGTGAGCGCCTTCTCCATTTTCCAGAGCAACAAGATAGTCTTTACTTTTGTTTCTTCTCTAAAAATAACCCAACAGACTGTACGCAAGAGCTCTATGGGGACAGCTCCAAGCTCTCAGTGATGTCTGGACATGAACACGTACTCCTCAAGCTTGAGATGGTAACTCAAAGCAACAACTATCAGCCTCAGATAGGTAAAAATGATAAAGAGTGGTGTTTTAGATGGCATATCAGATGTTATAAGACTCTTTCTCAGCTGACATGATTTGGCCAATTTGTTGCTTTTGTTTTCTCTCACGGAAATGCCAAGTGAGCAGACAGGGGGCAAAGCATAATGGATGTGCAAATAAATGGTTTAAATCCCCCCCCCAGTGCTGACAGTGCTCACTGAGGAGAGCAACCACCCATCCACCATATAGAGACTGGATGGACCAGAACAGAGGGAGGGGGGGAGAGAAAGAGAAAGAGAAGAGAGAGAGTGCTGTGGTGAAGCCAGTGTTTGCCGTCGAACTCCAGCAAATATGAGGATGGGGAGATAATGGCCCACACTGCACAGGATGACTGAACCACCGCAACTATGAATTCTCTCCTTTTACGATGCATTCTGACTGAAAAAAGAAACAAAAAAGAAAGAAAGAAAAACTGAAGCAGAGAAAATCTGGACAGCAAAGGATCGCTTATGCCTTTTGGATATGTCCAACCTTTCTTCAGCATCCTGATCTATTAAAGATAAGCTTCTGAGTCCTGTTAAGCCTTTTAGTTAAAAAGAAGAAGAAGAAGAAGAAGAAGAAGAAGAAGAAGAAGAAGAAGAAGAAGAAGAAAAATATCTCCACCGAGGAATTGCTGAAGACTTCTGCGCTTGGTGTACGCACAGAGATGCTGTAGCTCTACACGAACCACGATAGACTGAGTACTTTAATGGAAATTGCTTGGAAATTTGAGCTCTGCTGAAAAAACATACGGACAGCAATAATACCACACACAGAAAGAGAGAGAGAGAGTGCGAGAGACAGAGAAAGAAAGCGGGGAGAGCCAGCGCCGGCGATCTGTGTGTCTCTGCAATAAGTGGCTAATAAAAAGCAATAAATTCTCTAAAATAAATACAGTCATCTGGTTGTGCGCCATGGGCGATGAGGCGTCAAACTTCAGGAGAAGCAGGAGGACCGGTGTCTCATCACCAAAACCCCGAACTGGTGAGGATCACGGAAGACTGGAGATTTGGGGATAAACTAAAACTGATCTCCACCGAGAACAATGAGATTATTGATTTTTGGATGACTTGTCAGGTTACCACTGTGGCAGTTTTTTGATGTTATTCAGAAAGCAGCATAGAGACCGGTGCTGCGCTGGACTTGGTCACTTTGGTTTGTTCTCTCAGAGATCAAATGGCAGAGAGGGACATGACATGTTTTGTTTTGTGCTTGAAATAAGCGAATACAGCCATATTATTTAATCAAGAAGTTAAAAAGATTTTTTTTCTTTTTTTTTTCTTTTTTTTTTTTGTTGCACTATGATGGAACCACCACCATGTTCGAAGAAGAGCCTGTCCCTGTCGCTCCCGGTTCCCCGGGAAGGACAGGCGACTCTGAAACCTCCGCAGCATCTTTGGAGGCAACCCCGGACCCCGATCAAAATCAAACACCGGGGGTACTCCGACACAGACCGGCATCACCACCGGCACATGGAGCGCTCCGACGCCGTGGATACGAGCGACAGACCGGGACTGAAAAAGTCTCGGATGTCCTGGCCATCCTCCTTCCACGGGACCACAAACACATCCATCGGAAATTGTGTCGGGAACAAACGGTAGGCGAGAAAGAGATGCATTCCAAACATCCCAATAATAGCCCATGACAGCCCACAAGGCATATGCGTAAACGGGGGAGGGGTGGGGGCATTTTAATGAGTGCGTAATAACGCAGTGCGCCTGAAGGGTTAACTGATATGAAGCGCTTTCTATCGAGAGGCGGGACGCGTGGGTTTTCGGTACAGATGCGTTATGCGTCTTTGGATAGACTCTGTCAGATGGGTATGAAGCGCAAACCAGGCCGCCCACTCGAAACGCAGGAGCACCTTAACAATGTTAAGAGCGTCAGCATACTAGTTGATAAGTAACATGAAGCTCGGTGGTTTTAATGGCATCAAAGGTCTGGTGTGTGCGTTCGTGCGTGCAAGACAGAGATATCGCCGGCGTGCGCACTCCGGGACTGCATCAGTTTGTTCTCAGAGGGCGGTTTGGGGCTAGGTGGGCGTTGGAGCAAAAAAAAAAGTGCCCTGCTGATGAACTCCTTATCAAGACAGTCTCTAAATTCAAATGTAGGTCTCCCTGACCTTTGACCCTCTTTTTGTGGTGAATTGGTGGGCTAAAAAATAAGATGCAGTGTTACCTGGACTTGTGTCACAGAAATGTCACACAGATGGCTTCAGGAAGCATCTAGCTGGCACACACTGCTGCTCTGTGATCAGACATGACAGTAAAAAATTCACTGCCTCATAACGAGAGGACACAGCACACCTAAACTGCACTAGCACTTAAATCAAATTAAGCAACAGATGTTAATCAAACATATTTGATTAAAGGCATTTCATTAAGTGAGTCGTGGAACTGCATGATTATGATACGATTACTTTGTCCTCACTCAACAAACGCTCCATTTATCCTCTTAAGGAGACACTGAGAGTGCAGCATAAGGATGTTTTGTCCAGTGTTGTCGCCTTTTTTTTAACTTATAACAGCAAATAATTTACTGCCTGGTAACATAGGCAGTAAAGTCTTGGTTGTGACTCTTTTTCTTTTTTATTCTTGTCTGTGAAAGAGTGATTGTCATGGAGAGAAAGACGAGGGCTTTCGTGCTTATGCTGGTTTTTAGTTTGCTCCCTCTTCCCTTCTTTTCTCAGTATGACCTGAAGTCCCCTGATGTTCCTCCAAGTCAAGGCGTTAGTTTACATGTTGGACTGCTTAGAACTGCCTTATTATCCTCCTAAACTTTTCCCATGCACTCATGAAGCACAAACATGCCTCTACCACATTAAACAAGAGGATTGTCACACTGATGACACATTGATGGCTGTGTGGTGGGTCCCAATGGAAATGTGGGGGTCTAGCATTTTTTTTCTTTTACTCGTTGTCTTTCCAGTTTTTTTCTTTTCAATGCCACAGACGGCCTTCCCGGCAGGCCCCTGGGAGAAAGGCCAACTCCAGCTGACTGGAGGAAGGACTGATTTGTATTTTAGTCCCCAGGACACGCTCTGAGGCAGTCCAATCTTTAGTGCATTGGGACTGACTCTGCCTGCCCTTCTCCTTCTGTGGGCGGCAAACCATGAGAGGGCAGAGAAAGAGAGATAATTCGATTCCAACAAGCTCAGTTTTGAGGGCACACGGAGCTGGCTCCAACTGTGTGTGCGTGTTCATGTGTGCGTGTATGTTCCTTAGCACATTTGTAAAGTGATGTGTGCGATCAGTGGGTGTTTGTGCTACACACTGGTCAGGAAGGAGGGTGCACGGAGGAATGGAGGCTGCTAGTTGAATGTTGTGTGTCACGGATGGTGGTGAAATGTGTGTGGAGGTATTTATGTGTGGGCTGTGCACAGGTTAGTGTCTGACCTGTAGCCCATATGGTTTCCAACAGGCCTTGTTTTACCTCTTTTCACATCAATGGGAGGTCAGAGGTATTTCCACTGTGCTGGAGCTATTTTTATTATTTTCACATACTGCAGCGACTGTAAATTCTGCCTCTTTGCTTATGTCCACATAATGGATGCTTCAAGCAGATGCCTCATCGCTTCACTGTATTTATAAACATCTATGTTGATCCAGCAGCGCTGTGCTCTTTCGCTCAAGGCTAACTTGCATTGAGTGTGGCCTATGGAAGGCAGCTTCATGCACATCTGCTTTCACCACTCTGAATGCTCTTATTTACATGCAGATGTCTGGAAATTTTCCTCAAAGTACATTTTAAACAAGCTCTCATTTAAGGAGCCATCCATTCACAAATCAGAAGGTGAACAGTCTGAGATAACTAAGTATATTTTCACAATATGTCTCAGTAGAAGGCCAGGAGAAATAGGAAGGCTGTAAATCTGACCTCTTGCTAAGATTAAATGACATTTTGGACAATCACTCTCATGATCTGATCCTTTCTTTGGGACTTGCAACACAATGTGCCTTGCAGCAAAATACAGCAACAAATTAGACCCCCTCCCCCCTGTAATTTTCACACTTAATATAGCCATCCAGTGAGGCGGATTGGACCGGCTCTTGCTCGCTGTATATTTGAGGCCCCTGCTCCAAGCCCCATCATATGGCAAGGAAGTGACCAACAGTTAGAGCCTAAAATCTGCTTAGATTTAAATGTTCTGAAGGCATCGCAAATTTAGCAAACATGAATCGGTGACAGGTTAGATGGTTCTAAGTTTTAATGTATGCGAATTCAATGTTTTTAGCTTTGTGCAAACACAATAAGACCAACTGTACCAGATAAGGATTCTTTTTCCAGAAGAGTGGAAGAATAATTGGTCTTTGATTTGTTGCGTGCTGACTGACCCGGTGGAAGACCTTAAGGAGTCGGTCAGCGCCTCATCTGGAGGAGGTTTCAAGAGATCAATGAGCCTGAGAGCTTCTGGTGAAATTGTTTTGGACAGGGTTCAGGGAACTGTAATAGAAACCCTCACTATTGATAAAAAAGCACTCCCAACAGTCGCCAGTCTAGCGGATGGGGGATACACAAAAGGGATTTTGCATAACTGTTTGAAGAATCCCAGTCTGCAGCTTTTCTACTTCTATCCTACAAAATGGCAGTCTTAGTGGCAATCAGCTTCCCCCCCAAAGAGTGTCAGTCTGCCTCCTCTGCATTTCCCCGATGTCTTTTGTTCAACCGCCTTGTCATGCCTTTTGTCAGAGGACGTTAATATGAACGTATCAGCCATCAGGTCCCATGCCCAATGCGCTCTGGGAAGTTCCGACATGAAATGAATGACTGACACTGAACGAGTAACAGCTCTTCCCGCAATTCAGTTGCTATGGTTACTTGTTTTGTGCATTTGTAGAATAGATTTCATTTACCCAAAAAAGGCAAAGCCTAAGGCACTTGATGGGCTCGACTGTATAATTTGTCAGTACGTAGCAGATCCCGCTGGATATGCATCATGACTTGTATGTTCATAAGGTGAAAAAGGGAATATTAATGCATCTCAGCTGAAGAACTGAGGGCTTCAGATTGAAGTTTGATCACAGCAACCTCTGCGACAATTTCAAACCAAAGGCTTGCTCACTTCCTCACCTACCACATATGCATTCTTTACACCCCCCCCCCTTTCCCCCTCCTCCCTCCCACCGAGGGATCTAGTGCTGATTTGTAAGCTGTAGCTGCTCTTTTCCCTGCGTGACTGGCCGGCTGCCATAATAATTTAGCTCATAATGAGGTACAGCTCCAGTTAATTACCACAACAGCAGTATTTTGCTGTTGATCATACATTTGCATTTCTAACACAGGAGATCCAAGTCTCATACAGAGAGCATTCAGGAACTTCCCCACCAAAAGCGTTTTAATAGCGTTAAGTAATAGACCTCTTATCTCATTTAGGTAGTGCAAGCATCTGTTTAGGCTACAGATTGCGCTCTTCTGTGAATACATCGTGCTTTCTCGCTGCTCTCAGCACTAATTAGTATCTGGAGGCAGTACACGGACTGGAACCGTGCTCACTGTGCTTTAGTTGGCTCAGGCGGATACCCCAGGTAAAACCTTCCTCAGCAATGACACCGAACAGATGTCTGCTCAAAGGGAATGTATAGGTCCCCTCATTCAAGGTCCCTCTTTGTGTTTGTTCTCTGCTCGTCGCCTTGTTTGCCTGCAGACTCTCCCACAGACACTCGGGCCTCCTGTAACCACGTTTAGTGGCGTCAGCTAAGCTTCAAGAATCGACTGGAAACCTTGGCGTCTTTGCATTTTAATTGATTTCACACTGAATCTTCTCAGAGTTGTGATACACCAGTCATTTGTTGTTTTTGTGTGTGTGTGTGTGTGTGTGTGTGTGTGTGTGTGTGTGTGCTTTTTAACAAGTGCGGATGGGCAGAGATCCCAGTAAGAGGAAACAAAGTGAGCATCGGCATCAAAAATCCAAGTTGCACAACAAGTCCACCTGTTATCCACGATTATCTCCGTGTTTGCTGCAGCTGCTTACATTTAGTCTGTAACAGCCCCTTAGTCCCTATTCCTTTTCACGCTCATGCTCATTAAATCGCCTTTTTGGAACTTTCTGACACAGTTGATTATGCAATACTTTCTTTTACCTCTTTCAACATGCCCACTATGATGATGATAAGCCTCATAATGGCTATTTTTTTCCTTTTCTTATCTAATTATACTGCTTGAATCAGTCTTTTGTCCATTAAAATAACAGTCTTTGATTGCTGCATGTCTCTCTTTTTGATCCCCTATCCTCTCAGTGCTTCCTTTCACCTCAGAGTAAATGGAGAGTATTGATTCCATCTCTATTTCTGCTCTCTGCTTTGTCTTTCCATTGTGTGGCCCGTCTCGCTGGTTCCCAGTAGCGTCAAGATGCTTTCTGATAGCCTTCTTCTTGCTTACAGCGGCATTAAGCACACTATCATAAATCTCTTATTTCACCCCCCCACCTCCTCAAAGCCATATCTGAATCTCAAACCTTCACATCCTGGCAGTGAAATGAACTGCCCACCGCCAACAGTGTGCAGCGCCTCATCTCTTCCTATATTCTTCCCCATAAAACGAGGTTTTTATACTGATGTGATTTTTAGTTCTTCATGCTCCAGTCGCTTCTTGAAAAATCACAGACTTCAAGGGCATGGCAGACACAAACACCTTCATCACATGGCTGGAAATCAGCTGCCACTAAAAAAAAGGAGTTCAAACAGCCTTTGCATCAAAGAGAAGTTGGGAAAAACAGCATCCTAATCATGCTGTGAGATTAAAATACACACAGTACTCTGTAAAGCTTCCTGTATGGATTTACAATCACCCATTTCCTTGGATTTAGTTTTCGTCTGATACAAAATAAATAAATAAAGCGTTTCTTTTTTAGTAGTAATCGTAATTTATTCTTCGAGCCCAAAGGCACTAAGGGGAACTAAAAGGAAAAACCTTTTAGTGTAATCAAATCGCCCACTTCATACCAAGAAAAAGGTCTTTATTGCTGAGACTTGGGAGTATTTAAATGTCAAAATGTCCAGCGTATTCCATTTCACAATAAGTGCTAGTCTTTCACCTCTCAGCAAACAGTTCAGCTTGATAGAAAACGGCAACATGATGCCCGTGTGTGAGATTCCCTATAAGATAGAGCGACGAATAAGAATATTGTGTCCATGTGGTGCTCAAGCAGGTGATACACCATCAATCAGAATCAGCTGGCGGTCTCTGACGATGTCGCAAAGGGGGCAACCCCCTTGAAAAGCGCTTTAGGCTGCTGTCTCAGTGCAGAGCTGTCTGAATGAGTGAGTCTGACAACCCCTCTGTCAGCGGCGTGTCAGCGCAGCACGCGTTCAGTGAAGCAGAGCGCACAAAACCGTAGCCACCTGTTGAGCAGAGCACCGTGTCGGACTAATGTGAGGCATGTCAGGAATGCTCAAAGAGTGCCGAGTTTAAATTAAGAACTCACAGCAAATTACGGCTGGAGCAGATGAAGGTGTGCACCTAGAGGCCGCACTCGTCGGGGGGGATGCTCACGCTTGTGTTCAGCTGCCCGCTGATGCCAACATCTCATCTGAAATATCGCTTCCAGGCCTCGTGCCCCAGGACAGAGCTCCCGCCCAAAACTACTGGCTCAGTTTCAGCTATATGGATGACTACGGAAGACTGTCATACGTGTTTAGAGTAACAGATGGCTTTAATGCTGGCTTAACGTGTCACAGACTTGTACACTAAGGCAACAAATACAACCAACGCTTTGTTCAGACTCTCATTTTTTATTCTGTTTACGGCATAAATCATACTCGTAGGTGTTGACTGTATATCATTATTATTATTGACAGATATAGAGCGCCTGGGACAGAAATACAGCAGGAAATAGATTGTTTTTTGCCCATTCCCAGTCTGACTCAGCAGTACTATTACTGTGTGAGCTTGATTGGAAAAATGCTGAAAACAACAGTAAATAATATCCAGTTGCTATGAAAAATATAACAGCATGAGAGCTTGCTAAATATGCCAGTAAAAATCTTTCATAGTGTGCTAATTTAGACAGCTGAGGTGGGTGGTGATGGTGGTAATATTATAGCTACAAATTATCAAGTAAAAAAGTAGCAAATGTACTTAAAAAACTTGAATAGTCTTTGAGATTTTATAAAAAGAGAAAAAGAGATAAAAAGGAAATGAATCGCATCTCTTTATATTGTAAGGCTGATTCAACCTCATCACTCCACACACGCCACATGCATAGGGAGGAGGTGCAACAGTAACTGATACACAAAATCTATCACCTCATTCAAATCAGATTCAGAAGAATAATCCAGATCCATGACCCAAGTGTTACTAAGGCTTTAACCTCTTTAATATCGATGTTCTTCTATGTGCACCTTGGAAATAGGCGATTACAAAGATTGCTCTGATTAGGTCGTCCCCTGCAGGAATGACACTTGACAAAAAAAAAAACACCCACCACTAATTATTTCTTTATAATTTCTAACAGCAGTCTCAAAGAATGATCAAGTTTTTAAAACATATTTGAGTGTTTTTGGGTAGTAGTTAAATATAAAACGTACAATTTTTTCAAGGTGAAATAATAATTTGTTATTTTAACAGTCAAAGAACATATAGAGCAGAAGAAAGTAGTTTCATGTGAAAAAGCAAAACCACCGTTAAATTTAAACTGAAAGTATTGTGCAAAAGTTTTGAGCCACCTGTCATTTCTTCATATTTTGCTTCCCAAGGGCCAGACTTTCTTGTGAAGTGGTATTTAAAGTGCTTTTTAGAGGTCTCTCAAAGCTTTTCTTTGCACATTGGGTGCTTTTTTACTCATTTTCAGTCCAGTTCTCATCCATCTAACCACTTTCAAAGAAATGTAATTTTTTTATGTTTATTTGTTGAACTATTTAACTTTAACCTATGAGTTGTTCAAGCATAAAAAGCCTTAAACTCAAGAGATGAACCAGTGTTGATTCTCAGCATAACAGACAACTTAGCAAGGAGCCAATTTTAAATTGTATCTTTAGGCACTTTGTTCCAAGCAGCCTGTCACAAAATACATCCTTTGCTCCAATTTCTGTAGCTAAAGCTATAAAAGATGCCGACGATAACATAATTTGACAGGCATAAAACAGTATTTTTGGTATACTGGTAGGTATCAGCTGAAAATGTGGCTTATCTCAGCATTGTGTGCAATGCATCCGTAATAAAATCTGAGGTAACAAGTGGAGGACACCAAAGAAGAAGTGGCAGAAGAAATAGAAAAAAATCCAGCTAAGATGTGAAACAAACCTGATAGATGGATCTGGACCTTCAGTTGGTGCATCTGTTTTTTGCTGAACCCTCGTCAGAATTTTAGCCAGTGGTGTTGAGGATCATGAGAACATTTATGGAACTATGAATGGCGAAAAGTACCGTTAAGTTTTGATCCACCATGCAATACCATGTAGAAAGCATCTGATTGGCAGCGGCTTTATTTTTCAGCATGAAATGATCCCGAACAAACTGCCAACACAGTAAAAGCATACCTGGAAAGAAAAAACACACAATGGAACACAATCAGTCACAGATTGGCCTCCCCAGAGCCCGAACCTCAACATTATTAAACCAGAGAACAGAACAAAAGGCAGCCAACATCCAAAGAAGAGCTTTGAATGTACTTCACGAAGCCTGGAGAGCTATTCCTGAAGACTACTTAAAGAAATGACAAGAAAGCTCCCCTAAGAGGGTCCAGACTGTGTGGAAAACTAAATATGGTCCCAAAAATCAACATTCAAGATTATTAGAATTGTACTCAGCATTTGCCTTATACACTGTCTTTTCATGTATGTTTCAATAAATGTGCACATGTTTTTAACTTCCTCAGGAGAATATAAAGAAATGAGGGGCAGCTCAAGCATTTTCCACAGTGCTGTACACGCAGCGAACACTGAACCAGGGCTTACAAATGAAGAGGAACTAACAAAAATAACCTTGTGCTGTAGCCTTATTACAGAGTAAGAAACAAGCAGCGAGACGGTTTTTGAAAGAGAATGCTCCAAGCCTGCAAATGAACAAATCATTCCTCAAATAAAGCAGGATATTTTCAGATTCATTTAATAATTTACATTTCTCTTAATTTAATATCTTTAGTTTGTCAGAATGCTCAATGCCAAATGACTGTCACTGCCCATTATATGTTATAATGACTCACAGTGCCTGGCCAGAGTATCAACAATAGCCTGCACTTTTCACTTTACAATACTGCAGATATGGCAACGCCAGCTGGGGCTTAAGAACACATTGTTATGCTGCTTCTTCTCAAGGCCAAGGTAAAATAGTTTTTTTTTTCTGTCTTTTATTGCTGCTAACAGGGAAAGACTCAGCAACATATAGAATTAAAACACATACAATAGGTTTGTGTGAGGAATATATGTGTACACAGGGGGAAAAAACCATCTGTGGAGCTGCAACAAGGTTTGTGGGAACACTTGTGCATTTTACATAATGCATGAAGCAGCTTATGATTTATAGCTGACTGAAGGTGTGGTAGGCAGATGCACAACTCGGTTTTCTCAGTTAGAAAAAGAGCTGCAGTTCCAGCTCCTGACCCCTGCTAGATCAAGTGTGAGCAAATGTGTTCGCACATTAAAAAGCAACAACATTCAGGTTGTTGGAG
This sequence comes from Aulonocara stuartgranti, assembly GCF_965226115.1. Classification (NCBI taxonomy): domain Eukaryota; kingdom Metazoa; phylum Chordata; class Actinopteri; order Cichliformes; family Cichlidae; genus Aulonocara; species Aulonocara stuartgranti. Next base: position 11,043,678 of record NC_138942.1, on the reverse strand, counting down.
GGCAGAACGGGAGAGAAAACACACACACATGGCTTGAGGGCTCGGGGTATTTTCATCTGATGCTACTTTTCAGTTCAAGGTGACGTGATGGAGAGCATATATATATATATATATAATTTTTATTTTTTTTCTTGTGCAGGGTCCAGAGCAGTTTTTCACTTATATCATCCATCATACAGTACACTGTGCCTGAATAGTGTTTCCTAATGATGCTGATGCAGGCTGGGACGTGTATTTTACCCCTAACAAAGCCAGAGTAATTAGCAGAAGTGTAGTCCGAGTTCTCTCTCTCTTCCTCAGCGATCCTGTCTCACCCTCTCTCTCTGTTTGTTTGTGCGTCAAGGGATTATTGTGTGATTACTTATGTGATTTGGAGGTTTTCTTATGAAGGGTTTCCATAAAGAAGAACAGAACTGAGTTTTCTCTCATTCAATGCAAGTTTTCCCTCCCCTAAGCTTCTCATTTGTGTTGTTGGGGGTTTTTTCCCCCCAGAAAAAAGCTTAAAAGATTTCTGGTGCAATCCACAGAACTGACAGTGCACGGCTAAAAGTTTCCCAGTGTCCCTTAGCGAGAGTACCTAATCCTCACATATTTTGCATCAGCAGAGTCTGAAGTCACAGACAGACAGCTAAAATCAGCTGAATCCAATCAGGGAAATGTGTTGGTTTTGCGTGGGAGGGGAGGGTGCCCTGGTGTTCACAGACCACAGTCCGTTCCTTTGCGTCACACAGGTGGGACGTTAGAAGCCCATGCTACGGGGAAGGTGTGAAGATAAGAAGACTGGAAAGGAACAGAAGGTAAATGTGGCAAACAAGGAGGCGCACATGTGTCTAGGGGATACAGGCAGAGAGCTGCTGTCTTCACAGATCAATGGCAATTGTGTATTTTGTCACATCAGATTTGATGCAAGACCTGTCTGCGATTGGTCGTGTCCCTTGCTACTCACGGGCGTAGATTCACAAGCCACTGATGCTGTGCTCATGAACGCCGGTCTTTCTTTCTCAGGGTGATATAAATGGGGAAGGGGGGGGGAGGGGGGGGAATTGAAGCCTCCAGCTGTCAGTGTAATGAGATTAAACCAGACCAGCCTGAGCTCCCAGTGTTTTATTGAACTTTATTTCAGTTTCCATTCTGTTTTTCAATATGTATAAGGAAGATATTGAATGTGGCTGCTTCTGCGCACTAGTCCAAGAGCATCTGGTTGTGCATCAGTGTGGAGTGTGCGATTGTGTGTGTGTATTGGAGGACAGAAACAGAGAGATAATGTGAAAGACTTGTGTGAGTATGTGTGTAATGTCCTCACTTCACACCCTGCAGGGCATGGTGCATCTCCTAAAGATGTGTTCAAGACGTCGCGCCGTCACGAAACTTTGATTTGGTTTCCAAGCTTTCCGGCCTTTTCCAGCAGTTTCCACATGGCGCATGGCAAGGCCTGTCTGGTGCTGCCAGTGGAAAAGTAATGCTTAACCGTGGCGCATGAGGCCTGTGCATTGCTTTCGTTGAATCCTGGTCTGTGAAAGGCAGACAGAAAGCCACACTGGCACAACGATTGTGGCTGCAAGTCTGTGTGCGAGCATGTGCTCGTGTGAATGCTTTTGTGAGACGGAAAGTGTCTGGGGACTCGCAGAGTGGGAGACATCCATTCTGTTTGGACATACTGCGGAGTCTCACAGCCCATATTCCCCAACTCTGACGTTTTGGAACGGTCTGCCAGTCTGTGACTGCTTTTTCTATCACGCCACTCAGGCCTCATTACCCAGTCGCAGCTTCTTCCTCCATCATTTTGCCATCAGTCAGGGGGCACTTGGCTCCCCAGGTTCACTCATTTCTCTGCTGATAAATATATGTTACTCATCTCCTGCTTTTTTCCCATTAGAAGAGAACATAACACTATTAACATCTTCAGCACCTTTAAGACTCATCATAAGGGCCCATTCATCAGTGGTCGGTGAAAGAAAAAGACAAATGGAGAAGGTGATAGGGGAAAAAATACAGCAGGAGCAATGCTTCTTTGCATTCATATTAGAGGTAAATATGGAGATGTTCACAACTGAAATACATCTACAAATGTGTATGTACGTGTGAAAATGCAGAATGTGAAGGTATTTCACAAGATTATTTGGTTGGTTCGTGGTTTCCATCCCCGAGTCCGAGTGGTTAAATTCTTCATTGCTTAAAATAGTGGAGAGCAAAAGAGGAACGCACCGATATAGTCGTGAAACTGCTGAGTCTCATCTGACAACAATTTTGTAAAATTAATCTGTATTCATATGGAGACTGCAAACCTGGCTCAGATATCAGTTATTCTGATATCAACTGGCTACACCATAAACCCCAGAACATTGGCAGCTGCCCCCAGAGGCTAAATAACAAGACTAATGGCCCATTTTCAGTGACTGCGCCATTTGTCATGTAAAATCATGGGAAAATTAGAAGTTTCTGCAGCCAGTGGTTCTGGCATCAGAGTAAAAACAAACAAACAAATAACTAGCTCCAGTCCCCTGTTGGAGGTGAGGCGGATTTCCAAGAGTTCCAGCAGTAAAATGATGTCTAGTTAAAGATAATCAACAAAATCAGTGAGTCTGTTTAAAAATTGTATGAGATTAATATCAGCTGGTCCACCTACCAGCTACCAGTGCTACTTGGAATTTGTATTAGAAGAAAAGAAGCAAAACTACCAGTAAATGTATACTTATTGGCCACTGGCCACATTAGATAAACCCATTTAACTGCTCATCAAGTGGGATACGGCTATCGCTAGGGTTTACAGAAGAGCTATATCCTGTTCTCTTGGAGGACATGCCTTGTTGATGCCAGAGGCCAGAGGAGCTTTGAGCTGATAGGAAGGCAGCAATAACTTTCTAATGAATAATATACCCACTCATTACAACCAAAGTATGGAGAAGAGGATCTCTGAATGCACAATACATAGAACCTTAGAGCTGATGGGTTACAGCAGCAGAAGACCACATAGAGTCCTGCTCCTGTCAGCAACAACTCTCACTCGCTTGCCAAGACTGGACAATAGAAGACTGGAAAACAATCCTGCCTGATCTGATGAGCCTCAACTTCTGCAGCAGCACTTAGTTGGTAGAGTCAGAATTTGGTGTAAACAACATGAAAGCATGGATCCATCCTGCTTTGCATCAAAGGTTCAGACTGATGGTGGTGGTGCTATGATGTGGGGGATATTTTCTTGGCACACTTTGGGCCCCTTACTACCAAGTAAGTTTAAATACCACAGCCTACCTAAGTATTGTTGCTGACCATGTCCATCCCTTTATGAGCACAGTGTACACATCCTCTAAGCTTCCAGCAGGATAATGTGCCAAAGATTTCTTGAACATATCAAAGAGTTTGCTGTATGCAGCAACTATGTGATTCTCTCATGTTAATAAGGATGCCAATCTCTGAGGAATGTTTCCAGCACCTTGTTTAATCTATGCCATGAAGAATTAAGGCAGTTTTAAAGGCAAGCAGAGGGTCAAAGCCAGCAAAGTGGCTGGGGAGTGTGCAGAATTACCGTAGATGGATTCGATTGCCCAGCAAAAGTGACAGCGACTCTGATGCTTCAGGATTACGACAAGACATGTCAGATTATTTGCATCATCCTTCATCCATTAGAAACAGGCCTGAGAGATGAGATGTTCCCACACTGTTTTATTGTTGTTTGTCAGATTTTATTTTTCATTATCAATGCAGTATTCCTGTCAGGCATCTATGACCATATTTAGGTAACAGATGGGTTATGGGTGAGTGGACAGGACTTTTGGTCAGGTCTTGATGGGACGAAGTTAGACGGAGAATGAAAACTTTGAGCGTGACTTGATGTAGGGAAAAGAAGGAAAAGTGGAAAGGGCACATTTGAATTGGGGAACACAAGTGTAATACTGCAGTGCTTGTGCTCAAAAAAAGGGAGAAGAAGAAGGACAAGAGGGCAGTGAATGAGATCAGAACAAAACTGACAGACAGATTGACTCATCAGACAAGCATGTCGCATTCACTGCCAGGCTGCATGGCAGTGGCCCTGATGCAGTTTCAGAACAAATTAATCCACGCAGATAAGGCTGCCTTCTTCTCACTAATGATATCTTACTGCTATTTAGGATAATCACGTTGATTTCCTTATTGTTCTCTTACTAAGATGATTCTCACAGGTACTGCCTATTTCTTATTATTGTAATTATTAAAGTACTATAATTGTTTCACAGCTTTTCTTTTACTGCCCCCATGAAATATAGAGCGTCTTCTATCTATGGGGATGTAGTTTAGCTGAGATATTACTTATATTTTGAGGCTATAATCTTAAAATATAAATAGACTTCATGTAGTATAATCAGAATAACTTGAAGCACCATTGGTTAATATTGGATATTTCTACCATGGTAGATGCATTATTCTAGAAATGCATCAGTTGGTTGCAACATCTAGTTGATGGATGGTTGTTGAATTTGGTCTAGAAGTTTACAGAATTCATTAGAGTGCAATACTTTGACAATAAATTACATTTTGATACCTAGAAGTTGAATTGTAATGGCTATGCGATCCAAACTTTTCATCGTCTTAGCTCTAGCGAGATCAGAATTTCAGCTTTTACAAAATAACTTACATTTTAAAAAGACTAATGGCGTTCCCATTTACTCTCAGCTGTGCTCATTTCCAAATGTTAGCATGCCCTGTACTCTAAGAGAACGCAGTGGACATTAGAAAGGGGGAAAAAACACATTTTCTACCCGTGTTGTCATGAGCATGTTACCATGGTGACATTCATTTTGAGTTCAAAGCAATTCTGCGCTTCTCAGAGCTGCTAGCATGACTTTATGCTGTTATATTTAAAATGGGTCAAATGACTATGAAAGATGTCACATGACAAACAGTTATGCTAAGGTCTGCACGGTGTCAGCTCAATGTTTGGGATTTTTCTGCCACTCAACTTTCGTTTTTTAAGATCTGAGATGATGTGCTTTGATTATTTTCTTAAAAATCAGCTGCCTTTAGCACAGCAGTTGGATTTAACATGAAAGGCAACACATCGAAAGAGGGAAGCAGTTCTTCGGTGCGCACGCTTTTCCTTAGCCACGCCACAAATGCACTAAAGGACAATTCAGAGCATCAAGCTAAATGGGCCATTTCACCGGGTGTTCAAATCAACCTTGTACGCTTTCACACTCAGCTGAACCCCTGCTCGGCATTTGTTTTCGCACCAAATTATATTGGTAATTATCCATCATTCCAGGGTAATATACAGCCAACCATCTTTGTGCTTTGGAATATGTATGACGAATTGGATGCCAAGACTGGTTATGAGTGTGCAGCTCATTTCGAGACTGAATTCGTGGTGACAGCATTTGAATTTACAGAAATGATATGGAAATTTTTAGATCATGAAATTCAGATAGATAGATAGATAGATTAGCGATCAGTGGAAGTGAGCAAAAACACAGATGGAGGATAGTGAGATGGTGGGGAAGAACATAGACAGAGTGACACAAAGGTAGCACTGGATGACTCACACTCTTCTCTCATTCTCTTCATCTCTCTCCAGTCTGGATTAAAATAAAAGAGGCCCAGCAGCCCCAGCCTGCAGAGAGGGAGTTGTGCGCTCCATCTCAGAGATAGGGTGATGTGCTAAAAATACCACTCCTTGTGTGGGCTTCTTGGGGAGGAAGGAGGGGGGGCAAAAGAATGGGGAGGGAGGTTTATGGATTTGGTGGTATAGTACGCTAGTGATATCACTACTTTCCACAGTCCAGCCCTATCGCATTTCAAGCTCGTCTTTTCTTTTGATCTGTGCTCTATAATGTTCACTAATTGCGCCTTGTAAAAGCACTTTTCCACTTTCGAGGAACGCTGGTCAGTGCAATTAAAATCTAGTTCATTACGCCAGAGTCTGCTAGAAACTGCTTTTATCTTGCTGACCCCCATTCCTTCTGCGAATCACACCCCCCACTGCTCACGTCTCTCCTTTGAGAAACTCCATTAAACATCAAAAGTGAATCAATATCAATTTATTGCTCTCGCTGTTGCGTACACACCAGTTTCTCTTCCTGTCGAGGAGTTGCTCTCACAGCTCCCAATTCATCTGGATTTTCAGTAGCGGGAAACTAAACAGGACACCAAATGAACACGTCTCACCATCTGTCATCTCTCAGGATGGTTCTCCTCGTCAGCTGATCCATCTGTTTAGCTCGGCTTCAGTCTCTACAACAGCAGAGAGGAGCAGAAGTAAAGCGGAGCTTCGTTACACGAACATACACGGAGCTTGCTAAACGGAACAATCCTCATTAAGTGAACCGCTATGGTTCCCCGCCCCGATATTCGGAAATTAAAATGTTAGAAACAGAGCTGCAGAGTGGGATTCAAAAAATATTTACCTTTCACACCTAACAGCCTCTGGGATCTCAGAAGGGATTTGCATATGAAAGCGTAGGGATCTCCGTGGAGGACGGAGGATGAGGAGTGAAGAAAGGAGGACAAGTCAGGAGACAGGAGGGGTTTCTGGTTGAGCTGGGTGTACAAAACTCTGTTGTAATTATTCATTGTGCACACAACCAGAGTGAGAAAGGATATCGATAGGACGAGGCACTTATAAGTAACAAAGAGCTGTTTGGTCAATCGGTGATAACCCCCTTGCCCTTAGTTACGCAGTAATGTATGCTGAAGACATCAGAAAAACAGCAGTCATCTATATTGTGCAGTAAGAACACTGTTTTTTGCTTTCTTTGATTTTACTCTGCATAAGAGACTGCTATTTTTACTGTCAGCACGAAGCGTTATGCTTTAATGGTCTTTTGGCTGACTTCGTCTAGCTCGTTGCATACAAAGACCCCCAGGACATCAGAGCAGAAATTCAATCTAAACCTACAGAGAAGTGAAGGAGCGATATTGATGTACAAATATGCAAATACCACTGACTGGCTAAGTCATTAATCTGACCCCGGTCCAAGCAAGCATGTGTTTCAGTTTCTGATGACAGACTGAAGGCAGGAAGGCCACGAAACAAGCATGAAGTGAAGATGGCCACAGTACAGGCCTGGCAGCACATGGCGTCAAAACTCACAACCAAATAGCAAATATAATAATAACCTATTATAACTCTTTAAATAACTTCCTGTACCCTGAAATATGGAGTTTCATTTTGATATACAGTTAGGATACAGTTCCAATATTTTTAATCTGATGTTTATGTTAATGTCCTGATATTAAAGCAGAGAGGCAGAATAACTTCATAGTTTCAAATCAAATTAATGTGTACACTGAGCAAAGGAGCATGTTTTCTGATTTTGTGTGTTGTGCTGTTGGCTGCATCACAAATTCTCAAGCGGAAGGCGACAAAATGGGCTAGTCTCCACCTGGAGACGAGAGACTCCTGTGAGTTTTCAGGAGTTCAGAGATCTGATGATGTAAAGTGACAGATGCCTCTGGTGGGTTTCGAAGAATACAAAGTGTAAGGCAACCCACAGAGCAGCAGAACCCAGATTCCTCAGGTGAAAGAAAATACTCAAAGCTTTGTACGTGAACCCCTCAATCCCAGTGGAATTTATTTTGCACAGTGCATTAATAGATTAAGAGGGCAGGCAGTGGCTGTCCTTTCACAAAGTGAAGGGCCTGTTGCTTTGCGGAATAAATGCTGATTATCCTGTCTAGTGTAGCTCATAAAATAAATCCCTTTCCTGTGGCATTTGCCAGGTGTGTGATTGCGGCCAGTCCCTCTGGGTTCTTCTTGAAAGGCCTGTGTTGTGCGCACTTTCAGAGGCTGAAGCCAGCTCTGTGTTCAGCCGCCTGGAGTTGGGTTGCGATCCTGTGGGCAGGATAATCTGCTGTAATCTTTGGCTCTCTGATCTGACCACAGCAGAATAGAGCTGGACGGGTGGGATAGACTACCGAGGGAGTGGACAGCAGACATGGCAGGGTTGAAGGAGATGAGAGCCACTGTACTGTAAAAAAAACCAAAACAAAACAGAGATACCAACCAAGCACAAAAATAAACATGCTGTTTATAGCTTAGAAGTTCAATATATAGTATTTTCATGCATTAAACACCTTTTGAGTGACAATGTGTTAATGGATTGCAATATCAATATTGATATTAATGAGTGTGACAATCCAAGTACCTCAACGCCTCTCTCCTGCACCAACAAGGAGCAACAAGCTCCCCAGCTTAGCACAGTCCACTAACCACTTGCTTCTATTGACTCCTGCACATCAATAATAATAAGCCTAAAGCACCAACTTCACATAAGAGGACTGAATCTGCCATTAATTACTGCTAGTGACATGTTACTAAGGAAGCAAACCCAGCCCTGTAAGACCTGGGCATCCAGTTTTAACAAGGGGTCTGGATTTTGAACAGGGTTAGAAACCTGCTGCCTGCTTTTTAGGATAAAAAAATGTCATTAACACTAAAAAAAGATTGCTGATAGTACAATTAAGATGCTTAACCCCTTGTGTTTTGATCCAAAAACACTAAAGATTCTTACCACAGACTCCTCAGTTTGAGCTAGAATGATCACAGAACAGTTTCTTAAACTCACCATTTAAAAATTCTGGATGCAATGTGTCTCAGAGTGGGATCACTCGAGGACCTCGTCCTTCTAGCTTCTCGTCTCTGTGTCAAGTTTGTGTCTCATAGTCTGGGTCTCTGTGTTCATTACTTCCTGTCTTATTTTGATGGTCTCTCATTCACTGTGTGTTGCAGTCTATTTAATCTCCTTTGTCTAGTTACCCCTGATTTGTTCCAGCTGTGTCCCACCTGTTGTCGATCCTCTCATTGTCCTGTGTGTGTATTCATGTCCTCAGTCTCCCTCTGTTCTTTTTTTTTTTTTCAGTCTCCCTCTGTTCTGTCACGTTGTCGTTGTCTCCCCTCTAGCTGTGTGTGTTTCTGCTCGTGTTTTCTCCTGGTAATACTTCTCCAGAGATGGTTTGTTCCTGGCTTAAGTTTTCTTACATTTTTTGTGAGTCTTCAGCAATAAAGCAGTTTTTTTAATTTTTACATTGTTCTCAGTGAGTCCTGTTCCTGGCGCACAGCAAGCCCCGAGAAGGCATTTGCATTTGAGGTTTTTCTCAAACATGTTCTGCCCTGTGCTGAAATTACAGTTCAGCAGTGGTAGTGCGTTGCAAGTCCTCTGGCAGTCTATAAAAGACCTGTCTACCTGCAGAGAGTGTCTGCTGTTGATGGAGGTGGTGTACAAAGTATGTGGTAAAACCGGTCTGTGGGCTACTCTTCCTTCTGTTGTTGTTCGCCTGTCAGCCAGTCGAAGAAGAAGAGCAAAGTTACAACGTACGAAGAGCTGAAGCGAAATTGTTTAAAAACAATAAAAAGACTCAACTGCAGCTGCTGTCTGTGGCTTTCATATCATATTTTTTGATCTTTGATTTATCTGCACTTCTGCCAATCCTGATGAACTCTGCTGTCACTCCCCTCTAGCAACACTAACAGCAATCCAGTGACACACAGTGGCATTCACATCCAGCAACGTGTGGCTGGGATTTTAGACAACAGGGTGAAAACACCTCTCCGTATGCTGTTTGTAGGGAAATACATACGCAAATGGACACAACTGCATTACCATAAATTACGCATTATGTGCATGGTGTGCCTGATGGTTGTCAGTGAAAACATTCCTCACTGCTGAGAATGAATTTTCACACATCGCAGTGGACGCTCCAAGCATTAATCCTAGTCTCAAAGAAGTCAGTATACCCGGCAAGGCTTCCAGTGTTCCAGCTTCCATACATTTCTACTAGCTAATGTTGCTTCCCAAAGCCCTTAAGCTTGAACTTAATTCTGTCTAAATAAAGCTGCTAAATTATGCACTGTTAAATTATGTCCAAAAGCTATTTGAGCTATAATTTTAAATGTGAACAGAAATACATAATACAATTAGAAAATATGAGCTGTGCAAAGGCATCACATGCCTCTGGAAGATATACAGCTGATGTGACCAGTATGGTAGGGTTAATATTAGCAGAACATTTAATTCATGGAGGAACCTTTTCTTGGTTTAGGGCATCAAAAACTGAACTTTAGTTGTCTTTCTTTAGGGTAATTTTAGGTAATGCTATTGTTGCTTAAAAGGACAAAGCCTTTTAGCCTCTGTGTGAAAAACTGAATGCAAATTTACTCACTAAGCTAATCTCTCAGACTGTTGCTAATATATGCATAAACTACTGCAGACGAAACTTCAGATTACATCTCTTTTGGGCTCTTGGGGCCTCTCGCTGTTACAGCAAGTGGTTTACTAACCCATCCTTCTCTGTAAAATTCCACTCATGATCTCATCCTCTGCATGTGTTCAGCTTAGAGAAATAGAAACGTTCCAGCCCTCTGTTTACCACCATTAGTGGGTCACTCTGACCTGTAAGCTTAAACTATCTCCCTCCCCTTACAAAACATCTCCCATCAAAAGGCCACAGGTGGTTTTTTTCTGTCTTTCATTATGTCCGAAGCCAAGAATGTCGGCATAAAAAAACCCAAAAACGGTCAGACGCTAAAACCCAAACAGAGAACACACAAAAGACACACAAAATTTCAGACTTGATGTAAAAACTCATGCACAGAACACTCTGCGTGTGGTAAGATGAAATGCAACAGTCATCAAATATGAGTATTATACAAGAAGTAGAAGTTTGATAATATTAAATTATTGTGAATTTAAACTCAAGAGAGCTTTAAATACTCCAGTGTCTAATCTAATCTATTATTATCTTGCAAACACGCTGATTAATTAATGATTCTCGAATTGGTAATTATTATGTTTTCCACTAATAATATGTCAAATATTTGTATGATATATTTAAAAAATTCTAAACATTATGTTATCAATATATAGAACTCCTTCACTCTGCATAACTATCTAATCTAGTCTCTTAAATTGGACAATTTACTGCTTTATTGCTACTTTAATGCTAGCAAAATTATATTTGTTTAGATATGCAAAATGGCAGTTAACATGGTGCATGCTAAAGTGTGTATTTTTGGTCAATTTTAGCTTACAATGAATGAACTAGTGGTAAAAAGAAAGAACAATTACTAATTACTCAGGTTTTATAGGATTGATAGGCTGCCTGGTATAACTTATCTGCCTCTAACAGCTTCATCCAATCAGTCACTGTCAAACCCGACTGTTTGACAGCGTTTCCAGGTGTATGCTAGCTGTAACTTTGGAATGCACGCAAGCTGGAAATGGAGATTATTTGCCTTCAAATGGGGCTATAGCATTGCCAACTTCCAGCAACCACTCGCAACCAGTCGGGAAATATTAATCTTTTTTCTTTTTCCCTCATGACCAGTGGTTGCCAGGCTGACCAGCATAGGCCTGTATGACTTGACCCTTATTTGCTTGCTCATACGTTTTCACCATGACTGGCAAACGTGCAAGGTGACAGACAAGTTACCGTAATGTAATAAAAACCTTCAATGAAAAAAAAAAACCTAAGCAACAGGATCGTGACAGCAGCCGACGTAAAACCTTTAACAAGAGCTTCAAGTAGAAACCAAAGCTGTTGAAAAGTAGCAGCAAACAACCATTCAGTCATGCTGAAATGTACTTATCTGGTTTACTTTTGGTCATAGGGCGCCATGTAATGAGTGTGGTTTTTCTCACAATGTGGAGTCCAGCATTACTGGTGAAATGTGGAACTCTTGAAAAGTGAAAGCGTGGGGGTAGGGGCTGAAGTGGATCTGAATTTTCGTCAGGGGTTAGCACTGTTTTGATTTTTATTGTAGAAAATTTCTGTGACTCATCTCTGATGCATGGATGAAAAGACTCAATAATGCCTTCTGAATGCAGATGGGTTGTTTTTTGTTTTTTTTTAGCTGGATAAGGAATGAGATTTCTGGAAAGATTTAAATCAGCATGAATGGATGCTGGCTGGTATGCTAATAAGGTGGCAATGTTTCTTAACGAACATAATTTGATGAGTTTAATGAGCGTTCAGCTGCCAGGTCACAACGAATCAAGACGCTTAAATATCTGATTATAAGTTCTGAAATCGTTATGATTGTAACAACGGGAGACTTGATTTAATTATTGAATTAGTGATGACACATTAGCAGATTTCAGCAAATTCGGGGGATTTTAGAGGGTGCCTCCTGACCAGACAGTTACTGCACCATAAGCAGTCTTCTCGCATCTCCGTCTAACTGATTATTACTGTGTCCTGCCCTTTTTTTCCCTTTTCCATCTATGCCATTGCATTACTCTCACCCCAGCTCTGTGAAGCTCCAGTGACCAAATGCCCTTTTGTTGTCCATGTGGCTTGGCTCCAGCACTTTCCCTTCAGAGCGCTTGCCTCTTGCGCATTGTACTGTAAATGTCGGCATTAAAATGTAAGGAGTCATGAGCGTGCCTCTATCTCTCTTCTTATCTGGTGTTTGCCTGAGAACACAAAGGGCAAGCTGAGGCAAGCGGAGATGGCAAGCCTGCTCTGGACATGTCATTTGAGATGTGTCAGTTACGGGCACGCTGCCCTAAAAGCTTTGCCCCAGCCTGAGACTGCTTCGTAATAAAAAGGCCTAATGTGCTCGATAGATCCGCTGATGATTCAACAGCAGCAATAAGAGTACAGCTGTGATTACATGGTCAGCCTATAAAAGTAGCAGCCTTTCCCAATTTGCAAGTCCTCACTCCTCTTCCCTTCAACTGGCCTGACTGCCGCCCCCACAGTGGTAGCAATCAGCCAGGTGCTAAATGCCTGGGTGAGGCACAGCTCATGGGTGGGTGGGTGCGTGCGTGGAGGGGGGAATGTTGTGGAGGGGAGGCTGAAATTGCACGTGGAAATAAGCATCTGTGCTTGCTTGGGAGAGGAGGAAGCGGGGGCAGGAAATAACTGTCATTCTCCACTAAGGCTGAGAGTACAGACTGAAGAGAGAAAGGCTGACGGACTCACACAGGTTAATCATTAACTCGCTGAGCTGAAGAAAATTAAGAAAAAGGATTGTTGGGGCGGGGTTTGGAGTATATCGTTTCTTTTTTACAGTCGTTTAAATGGATGAGTGTTGCTTCATCCCTTCAGAGAGGTCTGATTAACTGCAGTGCACAGTGTGATGGGGAGAAAGCAGAGCTGACACCAACCAGGCTGTTGGGAAAACGCTGATATGGCAGCAGGCTGCCCCTGCCAGGGGCTTCCTCGTGATGACTGTTAATGAATAATCGATAGCAAGCGACGTTCAATGGAGGGAGTGTATGTAAATCTCCTCTACGCTCTCATATGGACTTATAGGTTTAATTAAACTAATCGCTGTATTGACTTAGGGCTCCATAGCCCTTTGAAGCCTGCTGTAGTAATGACATGAAACCAGGCTTCCCCTTTTGTTGCAGAAATGTATGCAGTGAAGAGACTAAATGAAGTGCTGCTGCAGCACAGTCCAATTTTCGTGGTTCTCTCTGCACACATGGACTCTTTGTAAGAAAAGGCACAGCTGTAATTTAATAAGCAAATAGAGATGCATTAATACCTGTGCATAAGACTTCTCAGTGTAAATACAATGCAGCTTGATGTTATAGGGTTAGTGAGCATGCAGGAAATTAGCTTTATTTTCCAAGTCACTGACTGACTACATCTCTCAGTCATGCAAATCAAACCGCATTGTTAACACATATCTATAACCATAGGCGTGCGTCACAGAGCCCCAGTCATTCACAGAGGGAAGCATTCAGGTAGCTATATGAGAGACAGCAGCTTTAATCACGACAGAGATGGTTTGCTATCGGCATTAGAAGGGACTCTGTTGGCACAAATCCCCCCTTCCCCCTGAAACCTCTGATCATCATGTCATTGTCTGCAGCAATACACTCCAGGGACTCAGCTTTCACATAATGAAACCAAGAGAGCTGCCCACAGCCCGGCTTATAATCACCCATATGTGTGCGTGTCCGTGTGTGTATGTGCGTGCAACTAGTTCGCCTTTTTATAGTGGTGATTGAAAACAAAAGAGTTTCAGCATTAACGCTCTTCTGTGTGTGCGCTTAAGCATATCATCGGGGTGTGTTTTTGCCAGTATGTGCTCACGCGCGTGTGTGTAACAACCACGGGTGTGCATGAGTCACTTTGAGAGGTTTCACCAGCTATTATCGAGCTGGGACTTGGTATTTAAAAGGAGATAGAATAATTGTCTCTTCATCAGCTCTCCAGAGATTACAACAGTAACTGTCAAGTGAATTTGAATTCTTGACATTTTCCCAAAGTCTGGCTGTGAAAGGCACTGTTCAAACAGGATGTATGCAAGGCCTTTTCATAAGTGACTTTCCAAGATGAGCTCCACCATCCATGCCGAGTGCATCACAAACAAACGGTAGTTGCTCTCTCCACCAGGAAGAGAAGTGAGGGAAAAGATAGATTCAGAGGAAAAAGTAAACCAATGAACGCAGAAGGCAAGAGGCGAGAAGGAAACGGCTCGACGAGGCATCTTATCTTCGGCGTGTTTTTCGCCGTGCTCAGGCTTTAAGCCGCCTGCTGAAAGGTGGAACACTGAATTCATGCAGCAGGTTTTGCTTGGGCTCTTTTTGTTTTTTTCCCGAAGCTGCTGTTGCAGAAAAAGGCTGAAGGAAAAACAGATACCATTCACAAGTCATCTCATTTATGCTCTCATTCGGTATGTGCGCAGTGTATATTAAAATTGTGACACAGAGTTTGAATAGCTTTCTTCTTTTTGTCTTCTCACTGCTGACACACACAAAATCAAACACACACACCCACAAACACACACAAATGTAGGTTTGTATCAGCATGCACACAGACTTCTACAATTTGAAATATTTGTATCCCAAACAGGGACAAAAGGTTAGTCCTACAACCAAAAACAGGAAGTGTTTGGATTACATTTTCCACTTAGACAAGCAGAAATTAAGAATTGTATTTAGTAAACAATCAGCAGTATGAGAGCCTCTAAAACATCAACTGTATTAATGATTCTTTATACTGCAGAAGCAGAACAACCTGCAGCACAGACATAAAAAATTAACAAGCGTTTCTGTCGCACGAATATGTGAACTGTTCCCAAATATATATATATATACCGCCACAAAATGCAATGTTTTATCACAGCTGCCTTAAATTACCTTATCAGTAATTGTTTCTACAATGGTTAATTCACCAGGATGTTCAAGCTTTTTCCAGTTAAAATTGTCATTTTTAATGCTTAAATATAATTATTGTTGTCATCCATGACATTTCAAATTTGCAAAAAAGCAGAAAAAATCTATTTTTTTTAATTAAGATGCTAAATTACAGTTAATTAATTGCATTCCTGAACAGAAATTAATTGTCATTTTTAACTTAATTTTAGTGGTTAAATGTTATGCTTCATTAATTTCTCAGTGAATACAGTGTGCCGCCTCAAATTTGGGTATAAAAAAGTTAATTTGGTAACTTCCTGAAAGTTACCTTAAGTTTTTGACAGACTTTTAAAATATTTTTCTTGTTTTATGATAGTTGATATAATAAACTAATTCCAAAAAAAATATAAAGTCACTGGTGGGAAACATTCATGGCAGTTGTTAATCTTCCAGGAGTGGAGTTCACACAAAATTCCCTCCAAGGTTAGACGACACAGAGAAGATGCAAAAACACCCGAGACCTACAACTACGACTCTACAGTCAAATTTCAGCAGCATCCTAAACGTTAAAGTTAATGACAGTTCACTTTGAAAAAGACAGAAACAAGTATGACTCATTGGGAGGATCCAGGAGAAATCCTGTTTTCTGTAAAAAAAGAACAGAAGAACGCAACTTAAATTTGCAAAGCTGCATCTCGACAAACCCAAACCCTTCTGGAGCAACGTCATTTGGACAGAGTAGACCAAAGTGATGCACAGCACCATGTTTGGAGAAAGCCAAACACAGTACGTCAGCATAACCACCACGTACCAACTGTCAGCACAGTGGTGGAGGGGTGATGATCTGAGTTTGTTTTGCAGCCACACGACCTCGGCACCTTGCATCAAATCGACCATAAACTCCTTTGTGCACCAAAGCATTCTGGAATTCCATGTGAGGCCATCTGTCCAGCTAATGTTTAATGGAAACTAGATCGTGCAGCGGGACAGTGAGCTCGTGCACGGCAGCAAATCGGCAACAAAAATGAAAAAAATAAAAAAGTTAAGGTGATGAAATAGTCAAGTCAACGTCCAGACATTAACCATGCTAAGAAAGCTGTGGAGAGACCTTAAGAGAGCTCTGCACCAACTAATGCGCACAAACCTCAATGATATGGCCCAACATTGCGAAAGATGAGTTGCAAAAAAATTCTTCCACAACGACGTGAGTGACTCATAAAGTCATACAGAAAATGATTACTTCATGTTATTCCTGGGGTGCACTTTTTTCACACGGCTACAAGTTATTTATACAGTTTGATTTTTGTAACTTCAGTAACTATGCCATCATGGAGTATTACACAGCGCTGGTCAGTGTAAAACAATAAACACTGTGGTTATTACCAAGACATTTTGGTACAGTATCTAAATAAATTGCACACACTCTTTCTCTATTCAAAGGAAATTGCTAAATTTCCAGCAGTGTTGTTGCCAAATGCCATTTTGGTAATTTCAGGGTTAATCAGTTAGTCACAATGCTATTAATCAATGCCTCCTGGTATGAAAGTAACAAATAACACCTCAGGAACAGTGCTGACAGCTAACCTGACACCTGCAGTGCTTCAGTGGCTCCAACTTAGTTTTAATAAACACTACAGAGACTTGTTTCATCATTTTTAGTGGCGTGTTAAAAAAAACCCCAACAACCACAAAAAAAGAGCAGCACTCTTCACACACAAAAATTCAGCTTGGGGCTGTCTACTATTACTATCTACAATGCCATCACTGAATTAGATGTGGTTGACCTATGCACCTTGTCTGAAAGCTATTTCATGGTCTAATTGTTGCTCATAGAGAATATTATGCTAGAACCGTGTCTGTTCCCATCTAAAGGCCACAGAAAGTGCTGCTGGTGAAGGTTGTTGATGTCAAAATACAAAATGTTTTGGGCGCAAACCTTGCACGCTCTTTTAGTAGATCGTGTAAACATTTACACAGGGGTATGAGTCAACCCATTTTCCCCTGATTTTTTCTCCCCCCTCTCTCTCTCTTTTCTCCTCCTCTCTTTTTTGGGCTGTTTGTATCTCCTCTTCAAATCCTCATTACACAGGCTCTGCGTGTTTCTCTATTCTCTCGCCTGTGGTCTGTTACTCGTACTGATCAGCCTTCCTGTTGCTGCAGAGGAAGTGTGAGCAGAGAGATAAGGATAGTGAGAGCACATGCTTTCATCAGGGAGGTGGGAGGGGGGAGAAAAACTTAGACGAGAGGGCAAAAGGCTGGCTAATTAGGAAATTAGCAGTTGGTGCATTAGCGGCAGGGATGTCTTAAGAGTTGTGAACGTGAGAGCAACAGCAACGTGGAGACCAGGAGGGGACGGAGGTCCGGTTTGGGTCAGCCTGTATGGGAATCAGAGTTGATGTGGTGAAACATCAGAAGAGCTCTCTGTGAGGCTGTCAGGGGTGAGGAACACACAAACCCGCTCAAGCAAGGATTAAAAAGACCCAAATTAATCCAGGGAACAAACTGAGGATGCAAGAAGGGGGAACTGGATTTAAGGTATCCAGGGCATGAGGATCACATCACAGGATACGCATGTTGATGAAATTTGACTCCTCCAGTGTGAGACGTGTGCAAGAGCAGGACTAAAGGGAGGATCAGGCCTTGTTATTAGACCTCGCTCTGGATTGAGGACAGTTTGCAGCACATACGTCAGGTGCTTTGTTTTTTTCTGCCTGAGTACTCACTGAAAAGTGGATGAGGGGGACTGCGTGGGAGGGAGACGGCCACAGAGAGCAAGACAGCCAGTTGTAAGTGGAGGCTGGGGGAGTTTTCCTTCGCCTGTCAGCTCCAGCAGGGCCAGCAATGAGTCAGAAGAAGCTGACACGACAGCTGACATTGTGGGAGAGTAGTGAGGGTCCACCTCCGGTGCCCCCGCTCACCTCACCCGTGTCGCCAGGGGATCAGTCTCGGGGACACGGAGGAGGCTCTGCTCTGTTTCGGCGCTTGAAACTAAACCGCAGTATTCAGGAGCGCAGACGCTCATCTCACTGTGTTTACAGGTACAGTTGTGCACCAAGACACTGATCTTTTAATGTCCTGGTCGTGACTAAGCAATCTTTGTTCATTAAAAATAAAAAGAAAGAAAGAAAAAGAGAAAAATATGCAGAAGTTATGTGTAACAGTTATGCCTTAGTTCAGGTGCGGCGTGACCATTTCAACGTTTGTCCAATATGACTGTAATGCAGCTCACTAAAGTGGATTTCAGAGCAAATTATTCCATGCACACACTGTTAAACCATTAGTCAGATGGATTAGATTTGGAGAAGTGCTGAATTCAGAATGCTGAAGTCTCATAATTACTCTGAAAGTCTGCAGGAAAAAAAAAAACAGCACATGCAGCTTGCAGAGAGTCCCCATGGCAGACATTTCTTATGTCTTCTTCATTACTGAGGAAACATGTTTAATGATAATTTGATCTGCTGCCATATCCTCAAAGCCTTCTGGGGCAAGGAGTGCCTCCTAATTGGCCAATTTATAAGTAAATTCCAAAAATATCACACTTCATGCTTAATTTTAGAAATTGAACTGAAGGGCGTTCACAACTGTGTTGACAACAAAAGTTTGGGAAGTTTAGGAGACGTGGAGAGGTGCTGAGGAGATAAAAGTGATCCTATATCAAAAATAGATGCTGCGTCTGCTGCTGTTGCTGCAGTGCAATGCGCCTACATATCTGTCCTTGTCATCCCAACATTTAAACGCAGGTAAATATATATGAGGAATCCTGTGGCTGTTTAGGTGTGTAACAAACATAATAAATCCAGCAGTATACCTTTCGCACATGCTGTCAGATAAATTGGTGTCTGTCTGCACTGCTGCCTGTCCATCTTTTTCTTGTTACATAATGCCAAACTCTGAAACCCTGTTGAATCAATACTGACTTTGGTTCTGTGTTGCAAGATCTAATCTTGCTTTCATCTCAAAAAGAAAAAAAAAATGCCAGAGGAATTTTGCTGACGTTTGCTGGAGACTAAAGGTTTGTGACTGAAGGTGGTTTGGGGGAAAAAGAGGGGAGTGTAATCTGAGCAGTATGTTGTTGTGCCCCCTTGGGTTAAGCTCATCTGGGTTACGCTCTGAATTTTGAGGAGAAGGGAATTAATTGTTGATTTGCAGAGCTGTAAAAGGCAATAACAAAGTTATCATCAATTTATTTGGTACTTTGGCAAAAGATGGCGAAAGCTGTAGTTTATCCAATGGGCACCTCAAAGCTGCCTCCTAGAGCGAGAAAATCCCCACAGAGTCCCGTATTGAAATATCAAACATCTTTACTGCCTGGCATGAAATGGGTTTGCTCTCTGTAGCAAGTACCAACCTATAAATAAAACTTATAATGTCAATACACAAACAGGCTTTAAAGATCTCAACCATAGAGGCCTAATGCAATAGCATCATTGTAAAATTCAGGAAAGCAATGCTGAGCTTGAGAGAGAATTTTATTAATAATATTTTCCTTTTAAAGGTTGACTTTTGAAAGCGTAATTGGTCTCGCCCCCGATTTAGTTAATGTATGATTTAAAATTCAGCAGCATAGAAATGTAAAACAACATTTGGTCAGTCGTCTTTCACAGTTAAAGGTCCTCAAATTTGGAATATTCTGGAAATAAAGACATTGAGTGCTTTGAAAATTTTAATGCACAAGATAAAACTATGGCTTAAACAAAATAACTTTTTTTTTTTTTTTTTGATGAAATGGGTCTCCTGTAATTCTTAGCTCTTGCTCTTACAAGTTTGCAGTTGCCATTGTTTTTGCTATTTGGTGTAGTGTTTGAGTCTATATTTGTATTGATATGCTGTGTCTTAAAAGCTTGAGGACAATTATTATTGGTGCTATGTACATCACACCTGATGCGTTTTATTTGAATGCTGGGGAGGATTTTTTCATATATATTAATCACTAAACTTGACAAGCTGATGGAAACACAGCAGGAGGTATCTGGCAGCACACTTTTCCTCTGCTAATTCGAACCAGCCCTCTTCAACAGGTTTGTGTTTTGGTACCTTTTGGAGCGTTTTTAATGGAATTATCTGTCATACATTATGGCTTGCTCTGCGGTTGACTGAGCAACAGACCATCCAAGATATCTGTGCTCGTGCTTTTAGTCAGCAAAATCCAATATTTTATGTGTTAGCTCTAATTAGCAGCAGTGTCTGAGCTGTGCACCGGTGCAGTGTCAGAGTGGAGCTTGTTAGCATTAGCTAAAAAGTTAGCAATCCACCCCTTTTGTCCACATAGAGTATGGGCACTTCAGGTTGTAAAAATTCCAACATAGCGGCAAAACGCTAACACAGAGGCATCAAAATTGGGCTTCACAAAACCATAGGTGAAGTTGCGGCACATGTGTCTATTTTTTTTTTTCCAAACCCATTTAACCCTCTGATGCATGAATTATGAAAGCCTTGGTCATGATTTTTTTCTTAAGTGCTTTTATTCTTCTCAGGACATGAAAAAAAATGTTCAACTCTTTTTTTTCCAAAAATATGTTTTTTTATAAAGTTATAAACTTGTCCACTCCAGTGGACTACATGCGTCTGAGCACTTAGCATGAAATACTGTGAATTTACTGCAAAAATTAATTACCTTGTGTTCTATTGTAAATAAACAAACACTTGTTTGCTTGTATCCTTTGAAAAACATCTCAGCAATTTTTTTGGAACTTTCAACTCATAAGGCCCCAATGTTTAGACGTAAATAACAAAACCAATCAACAGTCCTAGCTGTGAATCCTACACCTGAATATGGCAAACTATCTCCAACAAGAGAAACATTTTTGAGTCTACACAGTTCTATAACGATGCAGGACAGTATTACCAAGCCCTTAGTAGCATGCTGGAAGAAAACACAAACTGACATCTTAGTCTCTGCATCTCCAAACACTTCTATGTTCATCACACCTAGGCTGTGCGAAAGTTTGCAAAGCATCCAGGGCACAATGGCACACAGCATTGCATGCAGATGTATTTGGTCTTCCGTGTGCATGCAACATCATGGCACCTGTTTGCATTTTTCACCTCGGTCAGTTGGGGCCAGTGATATCCTGTGGCAAACCTGACCTCACAGGCTACTTTGGTGACTGCTCTCCGCAACACGGGTTGTGGGGTCCCACTGGATCTTCCTCTTTTGCATTGCTGGAGGGTGAATCTCTTCTCCTGTTACTGACAGTTCTTTCCCATACAAGTTGGTGTTGTATGTTATATTATCAATTAGATCTGCTGGAAACAGATGTCTGAAGAAATCTATGGGATCCTTCCCCTCCACATTCAATTTCCACTCTCCTAGAAAAGGAGGCAAGTTTCCATCAAAGTCATTGTCTTGGACTTTCCAAATATTTTTGCGGGCTTGAGTATGGTCAGGTGCCATGTACCCATCTCCTACAGCTCCCTGATCATACTGACCTTCCTCTTCATCCTGCCCCTCATCGTTCTCACTTTCTGCATCCTGACTGTCTGTGTCTTCATCATCCGTAGTTCCTATGTCTCTGTTCTGCTCTGGCAGCCACGCTCATCATCACTGGACTTATCACTGAACTCATCATCACTGCACTCATCAATGAAATCATCATCACTGGAGCTGGATGGAATTTCCTGGACTATTCTGTACGCTGCCTTATTCTTTGCTGCATTTGAAGTCTACAAAATATGATAAAATAATTATTATAGTAATTCAAACTACAGCTGATCTGCACAAAAATATATTTTTTAAATGAGTAGCTTATAAATGTAACAATTATATGCTTACTTATAACCAAAACAGTCCCAAAAAACAGTGAGACAATTTATGACTTATGTTAAAAAAATATATAGTGGGTAATGCATGATGTCCACTACAGTGGACACATGGTTAATCGTAGTTTTCTACATATTAGACATAACAATTTCTTATTCCAAACAGATAATATCCTTCCCTAGATGTTACTGCATATCATCATATTTTTTTTACCTGTTGGGCTCTTTTAGCATAGAAGGGTTGACAAGATATGCCAGCAGTGGTCGGCAGGGGTGACAGTTTGTCTGCCATCTTTGATTAAGAGGAAATTTACTTGCAGTTGCACTAACTGAACACTGAATTGACCTCAATGGAGCATGGCAGCAGAGAGCACTCTAGAGGCTAATATGCAGTTCCACCATAGAAACCAATGCATTAAAGAGATATGTACGTTTTAGTAGCTGTCCACTCCAGTGACCACTATGCATCAGAGGGTTAAAAAGTATTTAGGATTTTTTTCCTGGCTTTCACTCTTCTTCTTCTTCTTCTTTCCTGCCTTTGTTGGAACATTTCTACTTATTGCAACATATTATCAGATCAGTGGATATAGGTCATTCCATTGTTAGGATAGAGTATTGCCTCACCCGCATTTTCTCATGTGCATCCTTATGTGTGTTGCACAACAATCAAGAAAAGGGGGGCAGAAAAAGTCACAGAAAAACTTCTTCCCAGCATTGCTACATGTCTAAAGGCCACAGGGGGACTTCAGTTTGAGTGTCCTTAATCGACCAGTAGTTTGTTTTAACGTCAGATCTGTAGCAAAATCAACATTCTCAATCAGTCATGCCTCCAGATAGAGAGAAAGCTTTGGCCCAGAGAGAATGTGCGGTTGATGTGGCTCGTTTTCCTCACTTAAACACAATGCTCTCTGAGAAGTGACATGTCAGTAAAGTGTAATTCTTGGAGAAACCCTGTGGCAGCCTGCCAATCCAGCTGAACCACAGAGTTACAGCTGCATGCATTCATGCCGCAAAGTGTCACATCGCTTTCTTCAACTTTCACTCCAAAAAAAAGGAGAGAAACACTGCAAGAGGCTGAGCTGCATCATCACTCGTGTCTGGGCATTCAGGGTTATCTCGATAATGTTTATCCACACTGTGAAATAAGAAAGGCGGCAACAGAAACCTGCAAAAATGGAACTCATCTAAAACCCTTGTACTCTCTCTTTTCTCTCTCACTCTGCAGCTTTGATTCAGAAAATGGTCCCTCGCCAGGCCGCAGTCCCATGGATTCGCAGGCGAGTCCTGGGTTGGTGCTCCACCCCTCTTTTCCCCAGAGCCAGCGCAGGGAATCCTTCCTGTACCGCTCAGACTCAGACTACGACACGTCCCCCAAAACCATGTCACGCAACTCCTCCATCAACAGTGAGGGGTAAGCACGGAGCCATCGTTTGGATCCATCATGTTGAGGACAGGATGGAAACATGTTTTTTTTAAACCCACAGTGTCCACTCACGCACATCACAGTAACTACACATTATCCCAATCAACACAGCATTGGGAATGGGATTGTAATTATGCATCCATTATGCTAATGAAATCATGATGAATCCTCATAATATTGACTGTTGTGCTCTGTTTCCTGGTCTGTTTTTCAGTAAGCTTAAAAAACCTCAAACCTTTCATGTGTTTCAGGGATTTTTTTTCCTGTTTAGATCCACACAGGTCTTTGTAAACATCCAGCTCACAGATACAGCCTCTCATATAAACACAAACACAGAGCACCGCAGCAGCCACAACCACTCATATTCTTCTCATTCTCTGCTTTTTGTTTTCACCTTTGGTCCTGCAGGCATACAGAAGACATGATCGTCACCCCTTTCGCTCAGGTACGTATTCCCTGTGCACCTCATCTGACATGTTTAATTGCTGTAAATGGCTAAAAAAGGCAGCTAATTAGTGCAGTGAACTTGTCCTCCCCCCCTCCCACACCTCCCTGCTTCCTCCCTTCCTCTTTCCTCCTCCCTCCTCCTCCTTTCCCTCCCACGCTGTCCATCCATCCCCCAGGTGTTGGCCAGCCTACGAACTGTAAGAAGCAACTTCACCATCCTCGCCAATGTCACAACACCCACTAACAAGTCAGTATCATGCTGTCAAACACCCCTTCCCCCCCCCACTTAACTTGTCACGACTGCCTGCTTCGTTTGCAGAGTGTGTACACAAATGTCTCGGTTTCCTTGATCCCATGGGGAAACACTTTAGTCATCATGATTAACCAGTTTATGATGACCAGACAATGCTCAAGGAATATGTGATGTGCATTATTTGGCATATTTCCAGCAAGCTTTAGCTGAAGACTGAGTGCAGAGAGCTCAGTGCCTCAGGTGTATGTCCCTGACTCTGTGCCCAGACGATGGAGACGGTCAATAACACTAAAATTATTCTCCCTTGTAATGCAGTAGACAGAAGGAGCTCGAGCTGGCAGGCTTTGAGTTCCACGTCAATATGATATATAAAGCAATGCGCCACTGAATTATCAGCATCTATAATTACACGGCGGTGTACCCTTGCCGTACGATTACAAAAACCACAAAAGCCTTTTGAGAAGAAAGCCGAACTCAGGCTTTGTCTTTAGTCATTTTTAGACTCTTTCATTTTTGAAGTGAAACAAGAGACTTTGTGTGCACTATTAAAACAAGCACCTTGCCGTGTTATTGAGTACCAGATGAAATGTTAATATTCACTCCTCCGCTTGTCTAGTGTTTGTGGGCATATAGACGAAAAAACATCAATACAAATTCTTATATCTCCTGTCTGAGCCCTTTTTTAAAAACCATATATTGCCATGTTGCATGAGTGTTGAACCCCAGCAGGGGGCAGCAGAGGGCAGTTCTCAGACTGATGTAATGCTGTCTTTGTCCACAGGAGGTCACCAGTAACAAGCCAACCCACTGTTCCCCAAGCTACACTCTCTGGTATGTTGTTAGCTAATTAAAACTCTGTCCAGCGAGTTTCCTTTAAGGACACGCCAAGGCTCCCACTCTCCCCTAATGACCGCAGAACATCACATAATATTATGTGGCTATTACTGAGGAAATGTTTAATCAACTGCACTGCGCAGACTTTAGGAAATTGGGTGGATCTTAATTATAAGGCTTAAGCTATTATGGCTATATGGGTTAATAAAATGTTGAATTTAATCACTTCTTGCATGCAGATGTACAAAGTGCATGTAAGAATAGCTTCATTTAAACTGAAACTTTTAGTTTTTATAGGATTCTTTGAAAAAATGTGGAGCCAGGAGGTTGCAAGACCGCCATTGCCGTGGGTTGTGAAATAGATATGAAAAATAAGTGTTCAACAAATACTATTTTTGCAGTTTTTATTTTATTAATAAAACTGGTATTTTCTCTTTTTGTATTAAAAAGCTTAATCCTGATTTAAAATGTCAGAATGATACATGACATTATCAGCACAGTGATGTTGCTTCACTAGACTATTTTTCACTAATCTCAGCTTTTTAGGTTAATTATGATTCAGTACTGTGCAGTGCATGTCATCTTTGAGCCAAGGTGGAAGACAGAAAGTGCGATCACTAGAATGTGACCCAGATCTCCATGCACACATGCTCTTTTCACACTTCCTGCCCATTTATACTTTGACTATGTGTGGTGTGTGCCCCTGCCAGAAGAGACATACCAGCAGATGGCTCGGGAAACTCTGGAGGAGCTGGACTGGTGTCTGGACCAGCTGGAAACCATTCAGACCCACCGCTCAGTCAGCGAGATGGCGTCCAATAAGGTGGGCACCTGTTCGCACACAAATATGTTCAGCTTCACCTTCACTGTTCGCCTATCTCGGCGTAAGCGCCCTGCTGAGATAATGAGCAACATATAAACTGATCCACAAGGCTTTTCCAGCCTCCTCCAGTGCCTGTCACATGTGACCTTCACACATATTCACACAGTATTGCTCAGCACATGACTCATCAGCTGGAGTATTCATGTGCCACTTAAAAAAGTGATCATTTGCAGTAATTCTGGGTTTATTTGCAGTCCTGTGGTATTCATAAATAACTGATGTGGAGTCCTGTGTTCAGCTAGTGCTTTCCTTTTTGGTTGGTATACTGAAAAGCTGGGGGGGGAAACAACTCTAGTGGTTGGTGTGGTTGTAAGCAGTATTGAATTTTGGTGCATTTTTGCATTAGTATGTTTATAATTCATATGTGTGCACATGGGCAGAATTCTTACAGATGCATGCACTTTTGTTTGTGCGGGCACAGGAAGAGAGAGAGAGCGGTAGAGAAGGGTGGGATGTGACGGTTTGTGGGTGGGAAGGACAAGGGAAGGGGGTGGGGGGGGGGGTGGGGGGTGGATAGGTCCTGATGCTGATGTCTCTGCTGTAACCTTGGTTGCTACCGAACAGCAGCAGGGTCTGCCCTTCCCTTTTTTGTCATTGGCTTCCCACTCTGACCACAAGCCATGTGGCTTAGGCAACAACCAATGAAGCACAGGCAATGCTCCTTTAATAGTGCTCTGTCTTAAAGAGACAGCATCCTGTGCCTTGTTGATTTTATTCCAGAAATTCTTCCCATGCTTCACCTCTGTGTTAATAATTAGCAGCGTTCTTTGTGCTTGTAATCAGGCTTGTGATGAAAAGAGCGAGGGAAAAAAGAACACAGTGATGAATGAAGGGACATAGTTTATGTGTCAGTGCACATACAATGCACAGAGAGAGAGAGGAAGACTCTTGGTGAAAACGTAGTCTCTGTGAATATGTCGCGGCGTCTTAGAAGGTGCAAATAAGACATCCTCCACGCTGCCAACATGGAGGTGCACACATGAATATTCCCACACAGTCTCTCACTCACATTCACACCCTCACTCACACACATATTTCCGACAGACGTACATGCTGTCTTGTTGCACATGCGCTGTCGGCATCTGAATAGAGGCGAGCGCAGACACTCACACACATGCACGCGCCTGCAGCCACACTGCCTGATTAGCTTGCGAGAGCTGTCTACAGCATCCAGGGAAATGGCGCAAGAGGCAGAGCATTTGAGGAGAAGCGGCAGCCTAAAGCAGCGGGATTAGACCTCTGGCATTTTGGCCAGCTGCTGCACGGATTGACTGGGAGCAGAGGACTGTGCTGCGGAGGTATCAGGAGGCAGCCGGACTGCCTCTGCTCTGACTGTGTGTTACTGGGATCGGTGTGAGACGGCACAGACGGGCTGATGCACCGGTAGGATTGGGCCGGGCCTCTGGATCCGTACTGTGGGGGAGGGGCAGCCGACGCAGAGAGGGAGACTGTTTTTCCAGACCACAGCTCTGGTTTGATTCTTCAACCTGACTGTCTGCTACAGGCCTGCCTGCATCCCATTCTGTCCCCCTCGCTTTCTCTCCAGTCTTGCTGTTCTCTTGCTGTCATCAGTTGTTTGCCCGTTCTCCCTTCCCTGGTCCTCCTGCTATCCAGGCTCCCTTTGCATCCACTATTTGAAACCTCAGTCATCTTTCTCTCCTCCCGTCATCATCTCTCCATTGCCCTCACCTTTTTTTTTTTCATTAGTGTTTGTGAAGCAGCCCAGCTCTCGTGACATTGTTTTTTTTTTCTTTACATTTCTCTTACATTGCCACTCATTTCCACCATTCGCTGCTGTCTTTGCCCTTCAGACGGTCCATCGCTCCCTGTCTCCCGCCTCCCCTGCCTCCATCTTTACTCTTTCGGCTCCCATCCACCTTTACCCAGCACTGACTATATATTTGGGTCAGCCTGCTCAGCAAATGGGATGAGATGTAGTCTCCACAGCAGCCGGATCCAGGGGGCTCCTGGTTTGCCCTCATCTTCGGACCACACTGAGGCTGGAGCCTGACTCAGGAGTGACTGGGTGGCCTGCTTTGGGGTATTGCATGTAGGCAAGGACAATCTGCACCAGCAGCCCCTGCCCTCACCCCCTTCCCCTGTTCCTTTGACCCCTTCTTGGGGCAGCCGTCACTCTGGAGTGTCCCGGCTTGACTGGCTGTGGCCTCTCCCCACACACCCTGACGACGCCCTCATGCCACTGGGGGACTCGCAGCACCTCTACCCCACTCCACTACCGAACCTCCTGCCGGTGCCATCGACCAAAACCCCCAGTCACCCTCAACATGGGTGTGGTGGAGGCCATTGACCCAGCGCCGTCCCCCTGCCCCTCGCCTGTACCAGGGGGCTACAGGCTGTCCCGCTCCTCCAGCTACAGTCCCTTGCAGGGGAGGGCAGGGGCAGAGCTGGACCTCGATGCAGCTGCTGGAGGAGTTCTGGAGGGGGGTGGGACAGCAGCAGAGCGCAGGACACCCTTAGTGGACCTCTTCTGTGAGACCTGCTCCAAGCCCTGGCTCATCGGTTGGTGGGACCAGGTAGGGCTCGGGGAACTTGCAGAAAACAAACAAGGCCTGGCGGTGGCCATCTTGGATGGATGCTGTGAACTCTACAAGTGTTATGCATGCATTAACAACTCATCTGTTAGCTAGCCCTCATTATGTGTCTTTTTTAAAAATTCACCAGTTGTTGCGTCATCTTGTGAATATATTGAGCTTATAAGGGAAAATCTTAAAAGGTGCTACATTAGATTTGTTTTATGTGGACTCCATGTGGTGCTGGAAGACTTTCTGGGTCTGGCAGGGACTTCATTTCAAACAGTAAGTCAGAATGCTGGCCAGTATATTCCTGTAGATAATTTACATGAAACTACTCAGCAGGAACAGTGATAGGGGAACAGAATTTATTAACTCTGCCCAGTGTTTCTACACTGCAGCAGAACTGTAAACAAAAAGACAATAATATCAGTCTCATTCTTCATCCCCCTATAACCTGTCTACATCCGTGTCCTGTGAGAGTACACCGAGCTGCTTATAATCTGAGAAATAGCCTTGGGACTTTATGAAGTAGTCCAGCAGTTTTTACTGCAGGTACGATGCAGTGTCACATAATGGCCATTTCTATCCTTCACACCTGCGTCCCACATCCCTCTCTCTGGCTCTCTCCTGCTACCCCGAAGCTGGCCTCAATACAGACTAAAAGAAGGCAAGCATGCTGTCAGTGAAGGAGAAGCTTATTGTCTTGGTTCTGTGTAGATGCTTAATCCCCCTTTTGGTTATTTAACCCTCTGACTCTATGTAAATTTATACATTTTCACAGGTTTTTATTAATAAATGAAATTTGTAGACTTGTATGTGATGGGATATCTCGACACTTAATAAAAAGAAAAAGAATAAGGATTATAGGATTTACTTGATATCTCTGTATCACTAAGTACAGGTTATACTTTGGAGCACTTCCACGTGTTTTATTCATGACGGTTAGACAAGATATATGCCTGATATATACCTTACATATGCAGGTGTGTGAGCCCACAGTCATGTCTGAACAGTGTTTGCATGTTTGCTTCATTAGTCTGTATCAGAGGAAGAGTGTTGTTTGTCCTGGCACTCGGACTGGCACTGTAGAAGTGTTGGTTGGCAGCTATGACTCAGCGTTACAGCATTAGGGAAGGAAAGAACCAAAGAGCGGGAGAGAGGAGGTTTGGGCTGAGCCTGCTTGCCTAAGTGTGCCACTGGGCTTCACTGGCCTTCCTGGCTGCTGATGGCTGATTCTGCCTGATTGCTCCTACAATTTATTGTTACAATTAGCTATTTGCCTGGCTTATTATGTAAGAGGTGACAGGCCAGGAAATGATGGGAAAATGGGAGATAACTATGGGGATAAGAGTGAGAGATGGGGGGTGTTGCACAAAATAAAACGGAAGGAAAACAAAGAGGAGCTTGTGACAGAGAAGGATTTGGGAGCTCAAGGGAGGTAATGGAGAATGCTGTTTACCTCTAGGGGGAGGGAGGAGCAGTTTTAAGTAACAGAGAGCTGTAGCGAGGAGCAGAGGCAGAGGAGGAGAGGGTTGACCTTGGTAAAGGTCAGAGACACCTGCCTACTCCCTCAGATTGTCACCCAAGAAGCCACCGCTCTCACATCAAGCTGAAGGACTGACTGTGAGGAGGCAGTTGCCATGGCAACTGCTCGGGTTGCCATGGAGATTGTTATGTGTGAAAGATCAGTCAGTGGGACACAGACTGAGGGGTCTGTCCGATTTGCATTGTGCTTTCACATAACTTGTCTGACAGGGAACTGTTAAGTCTCCCAAATCATCGTGTGGAGCTATGACAATAAAACGTTACATAAACGCAGCGAGAAGATTCAGGAACAGTGTTCAGTCTGTCTGCATGGATAATGTACTCATTTAATCATATTTGTGTCTGTAGTTCACAGCTGACACTGTAGTTGTATGGGAAAGAATACATAAAAGAAACATGTCACATTACTGCAGCACATCTCTGGAAATCAGAGTACAAGCACACTGAGTCGGGGTATTGAACAGTCTGTTCTCATCTGAGAAAAGGAGGAGGCATGATTCATAATTGATTCCCTCGCAAAATGAGGGTGATAATTTATTTTTTCATATTTGAATCACAGGAATGTTTTGTTGTTATATATCAGTGCAAATGGAATCTAAATTACAGTGTTAATATATAGTTGGATATGTCAGTAACACATGTCTTATGCTTCTATGTCCTAACTACTGTTCAAGTCACTCACTTCTGTCAATGTCTGTCCTCCCCTCAGTTTAAAAGGATGTTGAACAGGGAGCTGTCCCATTTGTCAGAGATGAGTCGCTCAGGGAACCAAGTGTCAGAATACATCTCCACTACCTTTCTAGGTAAAGAAAACCTGCCGCCCACTTGTTGCCAACTTTTATAGCAGCTTCACCCGCAGCTGATCTCTGACTTCTGCTTGTTGCAGATAAGCAGAACGAGGTGGAGATCCCGTCCCCCACCATAAGGGAGAGGGAGAAGCCCATGTGTCACATCAGTGGTGTGAAGAAGCTCACGCACAGCTCCAGCCTTTCCAACTCCGCCCTGCCTCGCTTCGGAGTGAAGACTGAACACGAGGATGCATTAGCCAGGGTAAACGGAAGTGAAACCTACTTTCTCAGCACATTGTATTTATTTATCTAATTCTAATACTAAATTCCTGTTTGCATTCTGTAGTCTTCTGTGAGAACATGTAAAGAGAATTTCACTCCAAAACACTGACAGCAATCATCACATTATGTCTACACTGGACCGTAGTAGATTGTGTTAAAATAAACTTTTCTACTGTGAACTTCTAAAGAACTGGCAGCACTGACAGTTTGGTGACATGTGTGTTTCTCTTTGCTCTCAGGAGCTGAACGACTTGAACAAGTGGGGCCTTAATATCTTTCGTGTGGCAGAGTTCTCTAATAATCGACCCCTCAGCTGCATAATGTATGCCATCTTCCAGGTGAGAGGCCGGTCTTAATGGAATGTGCAGCAACTAATAGAATGTAGAATGACTGTGATCATGACTCTTGTGGACTCCGCCTGTTGCAGGAAAGAGATCTACTGAAGACCTTTCGGATCCCTGTGGATACGTTTGTCACCTATGTGATGACCCTGGAGGACCACTACCATGCCAATGTGGCCTACCATAACAGCCTCCACGCTGCTGATGTCACTCAGTCTACTCATGTACTGCTGTCCACACCAGCTTTAGATGTAAGTATCTCTATTTAACTGCCAATGACAAGAAGTCCACACAGCTTCTAAAACGAAACAATAGTTAAGAGCCAAACTGCAAACTATGTGTTCCCCTCTTTGTTTCTCTCTTACAGGCTGTATTCACTGATCTAGAGATACTAGCTGCATTATTTGCTGCCGCCATCCATGATGTGGACCATCCAGGAGTGTCAAACCAATTCCTCATAAACACCAGTGAGTCAAAATGAGATTAAACTTGTACACACATACATTACCAGTCAAAACTTTGGACACGTGACTATTTACATTGTAGATTCTCACTGAAGGAAACAAAAAAAACTCCCAACAGTGTCACCAGAAAAGCACACCTCCTCCTCAGTGCTTCACGATGGGAACCATGCATGTAGAGACCATCCGTTCACCTTTTCTGCGTCACACAAAGACACGGCGGGTGGAACCAAAGATCTCAAATTTGGACCCATCAGACCAAAGCACAGATTTCCACTGTTCTAATGTCCATTCCTTGTGTTTCTTGGCCCAAACAAATATCTTCTGCTTGTTGCTTTTCCTTAGTAGTGTTTTCTTAGCAGCTTTTTGACCATAAAGGCCTGAATTCGCCTAGTCTCCTCTGAACAGTTGATGTAGAGATGTGTCTGCTACTAGAACTCTGTGTGGCATTTATCTGGACTCTAATCTGGTCCTCATGTGTGCCAGTTTCTTTGTAGTGCTTGATGATTTTTGGGGACACATTCAAAGTTTTAGCAATTTTCCAGAGTGACTGACCTTCAGTTCTTAAAGTAATGGACTGTCGTTTCTCTTTCCTTAGTTGATTGGTTGTTGACATAATATGAATTCTAAGTTGTCAAATAGGGCTGTCAAGTGAGTACCAACCAGACTTCTGCCCAACACAACTGATGGTCCCAACCGCATAAAGATGGCAAGAAATTCCACAAATGAATTAAATGAATGAGGGTTTGCAGCGCTGTCAACAAAGCAAAGGGTGGCTACTTTGAGGAATCTAAACTATAAGATAATATAAAAGTTATTTATCATTTTTTTCTTTGCTACAAAATTCCGTATATCTTGCGTAATATATTTGATGTCTTCGGTTTGTATCTACAGTGTAGAAAGCAGTAAAAAATAGAAGGTGTGTCCAAACTTTTGACTGGTAGTGTATCACACAGCAGGAGATAGTCTGGGTACAACATGTTCTCACTCACTCACATACTCTAAAACCTGGGGTTCTGCAGCATGGTGGTGGACTGGTTAGGACTGTCCCCTGTCAGAAAGAAGTGGATAGGTTGGGAAATTCCTCTTTGGAACAGGAAGAGGTGAATTTGAAGTTGCCTGTCTGTTTTTATTAGCTCCACAATAGAGAGGCCAGACCTCACTTTTCTCTCATAATCAGCTGTCATAAGCTCCAGCATCCCTTAATAAGTTCTGGAAACAGGTGCATAGATGGGAATACTCCAGAATTACATTGGGTTTAG
Organism: Aulonocara stuartgranti; assembly: GCF_965226115.1. Taxonomy (NCBI): domain Eukaryota; kingdom Metazoa; phylum Chordata; class Actinopteri; order Cichliformes; family Cichlidae; genus Aulonocara; species Aulonocara stuartgranti. The sequence continues at coordinate 11,010,807 of NC_138942.1, read as the reverse complement.
GCATGAGTACCAACTGGGTAGCTTAGGACACATGGAACCCCCACAGTGTTACTGTCACTACTTTGCACTAGAGAAACATCAAACACGCTCAGGTAATTTAATAAAAACGAAACAACATAAACAATGGTGATAAAAAAAAAGGTGAATTGGTTGAATATGCCTGATGTGTGATGTGCAATCATCACTAGCAAATTACTAGCAAAGAGAGGGTAGCTATAAAGAAACCAGTACAATAATGTCTATAACAATGTGTTTGTAAAAGTCTCTGATTTAAGAATGGGGATAATTCAGATAGCAAAAACTAAGCAGGGATTTTTATATATGCTTTATTGTTTTGTGTATATAAATTGTATTTATGATGTATATAGTGTAGTATACAACACGCACTTATATACATACATACATATATAGAGTGTGACTTCTCATTTTGTTTTGTAAATGCAACAGTTTACCCTTAAAAAATAGTAATTCTCAAAGGAGTTTTTGTTGTTCTTTTACTGATATCGATTGTTGCTTGATGCCTTCCTCAGACTCAGAGTTAGCCCTGATGTATAATGATGAGTCTGTGCTGGAGAACCATCACTTGGCTGTGGGTTTTAAGCTGCTTCATGAGGACAACTGTGACATCTTCCAGAACCTTACCAAGAGGCAAAGACAGAGCCTTAGGAAGCTTGTTATTGACATGGTGAGTGTCAACATATTCATTATGAATTATAGCTACCTTTCTCACTTGTCGTCATGTGACCCTTTCTACTTTTTATTTGTCTCTTTTTCCTCTAATCTACTCATACCTACTTTGTTCTCAGGTTTTGGCAACAGACATGTCTAAACACATGAGTTTGCTGGCAGACCTCAAAACTATGGTGGAAACTAAGAAAGTGACAAGTTCTGGAGTGCTGATGCTTGACCACTACACTGATCGAATACAGGTAAGCTACAGTTATTCAGTTAATTTAAAAGTACTTCCAGTCAACAAACAATGAGAGGAATATTTATAAAAGATAGGAGTGTTATAAAAGATAATGAGACCGTGAACGTGGCTCACCACAATGTTTTTTAAAGGTGGAGACAAGTTGGAAACACAATAAATATGAAGCTGGCATTTTGTTTTAAATAAACTAAACCCTTAGAGTGCATGTATAAGACAGGTGTAGCCACCACAAAGACAGCCATTCGTTTCTGGGCTTTGGTTTTCAAGGCTGGACTCCATGGCTGTTGCAGTCTTGTTATTTTGGCACAGAAGGGAAGTATCTGAATGTAATGGTGGAGTGCTAGGGCATCATGTAATGCTAGCATGCTTGGTTACCAAAGTGCATTGCACAGACGCAGATGTCAACTAATCGGTACAAACAGCACTGAATGGACTCTTAAGTACAATAACCAACAAGCCATTTCAAGAAGCACCTAAAAGTGTTGACGCAGTTGAGGCTTTTAGTTTGGTGACTTTCAAATGGCAGAAGCAAAGCCGCTTGCATTGGCCTTAACCTGTCAGTTTTGAAGCCAGCCTTTCAAGTGGCAGTTTTTGGCATTTGAAAGATTACTTCATCTTTCAGAGCTGTAAGCTGCTGCTTGGTTGAACAATATACTTCACACACCAAACTCCTGCAAGATCTAAAATCCAGACTGACAGTGTGGTGAATGGGACAGAAATGAAACATCCCCAGTTATCTCAGCCAAGGTGATGGTGGTTGCTGACAGTTTCTAAAGCAGCTGATCAGCTGTCTTTGAACAAAGACGAAACAACGGTGTTGATTTGAAAAGTATTTGAATCCACGAAAGACTAGATTCTAACAACTTATTGTATTATTATATGTGTCAAGAGTTTTGGAAAGGACAGCTAATCTGGAATTTCTCACCACTGGAGAAACTAAGTGATTTGCACTGCTCCAGTCAGATGTCACAGAAGAACAGGTGACATTAACAGCGGGAGTTAAAGGAAGAGCTCAGGTGACATCTGGATTAAGCGACAACATCTTTACAACCCTTTCATTGGGAGGTTAGATACAGAGGTTAATTAAATTCAGCTGCAAGCAGTGGAGGATGTTTTCTGAGGATTTAAACATGAGGAACATTTTTGCTTAGTAGCTGTCAAGATCAATAAGGAGGAAAGAGCAGTTACTGAGACTTTGGAGAATTGTACCAACTTGTGGAGGAAAGGAAAGGAAAAGAGAATGAATGTGAAAAAGGTCATAAAAACATTGGGTTTGCACCACATTTTTCAGTCGCTTTGTCAATTTAAAATGCTTTAAAATGTCAGACAACTTAAAGGGAAAAAGTAGACGATGGGCAAACAATCTTCATGTTTATCAGATTTCAGGATAGTGTTAATCAATGCTACGGCCATTACTCAAAAAAGGTGAGGTATTGCACATTACTCTTTACTTTTCTATTACTTATAAACCTGAAGCTACAGTCCCACACACCAATAGAAATCCCCACCCTAACAAGGACACGCATATAAAGAGCCCAAAAAGACTTTAAAGGAATCGTCACCGTAATTCAACTGCATAGGTTTAAATAGAGGCCAGCAAGCTTATTGCTTTTGTTACCTGTTGAAGTTAAGGCTCTGGCTGCAGGGCTGGGGTCAGCATACACTCAGCTATTATGTCATTCTGGGTTCTTGCCTAGCTTTGTGTTTGCATGATGTCTGCGCAGATGCTTGCAAAGGGCCGAAGCTGCGTTAACAGTATAATGCAACTGTTTCTGTCATGGACGCAGTCTTCATTTCACTATCGCATTCTTGTCCATTTATGCAATAACAATAAAGGTAATGTCCGTATCGCTACACTTCAAAAGCCGTAGACCATGACACCAGTTTGTTCCTCCCTGCACATAAACTGAAAGTAGCTGATTGTGGTGCACAGAAAGAAAAAAGCTTGTTTCTTTGTTTGTTTGTTTTTTATTTCTAACACAAGTAACAACATAATTTTAACTGTCATTTAATTATTGAATTAGTAGTACTGCATTACTTAAAAAATGTCATGTGATTACAGTAACAAGTTTCATCCAACACTAGTATTTCTAGCTTTGTACGTTCACAATATAATGTGAGGTAAATGATTTTGTATATGTGCAGGTATTGAGGAACATGGTGCACTGTGCTGACCTGAGCAATCCCACAAAGCCTCTGGCTGTGTATCGACAATGGACAGAGAGAATCATGCAGGAATTCTTCAGGCAGGGAGACAAGGAGAGAGAGCGGGGGATGGAGATCAGTCCCATGTGCGATAAACACACTGCATCTGTGGAAAAAAGTCAGGTAAATGAGCAGCAGTGAAATACACACATGTATGAATATAACAGCACGCAACTGGATAACTGTTAATGCTGTAGGTGGAGTGATAACTACAGTGCAGAGAGTGATTTATCAGCTCTGATCGCAGCAGTCATCCTCCTACATTTTTAATGCTGATTTGCAGGCAGTGAAGAAACACCACTGTGCTAGCTTATGTCATGTCAGTCATTGCCTTTTTCTTTTTTTTCCTTTACGTAGGTGGGCTTTATTGACTACATTGTCCACCCGCTGTGGGAGACATGGGGGGATCTTGTACACCCTGATGCCCAGGAAATCTTGGACACTCTGGAGGACAACAGAGACTGGTACCAGAGCACTATTCCCCAAAGCCCCTCACCACCTCCTGTGGACGACGACAAGGATCTAAACGTGTGCATAGACAAGTTTCAGTTTCAGCTCACTCTGGAAGAGAGTTTACAGCGGGAACAGGAAGACGAGGATGGCAAGCCCACGCCAAACCATGTGGCACAGGACTGCAGTCACGGGGAGGATGAGTGCAAAAAGGATGAAGAAGAAGACATAATGGCAGAGGAGGAAAATGAGGATATAATAGAAGAAGAAGATGAGGTGGCAATGGAAGAAGAGAACTTGGAGGAGGAGCTGAAATCTCAGTTGGGTGGGGGGCCTGACAAGGACAGACTTTCTGACACAAGTCCTGTAGAAGAAGAGGAGGATTCTTCTTCACAAGCTGACGATACATGAGTTTTGCTCCTGTATCTCCCTCCTCACTTGCACACATTATCTTGTTCATCCTTTCAATGGCCAAACCAAGAACAAATAAGACTGCAATGACAATACACACCTTTAAATATATTTTTCAAAAAGGGAATAAATACAAATTGCTTAAAGAGAAGTTAATTACACAGCAACTGTAGATTTGGAGTGGCAACAAGTCTTTCGACTGATTCCACAGTGAACTTTAGACTAAGAGGAATCTAGGAGAGCATTAATGTTGGGTGACTGAAGACAGCGTAGCACTCTGGGACTAGAATGCACACACATAAACACACATGAAGTAACACACAACTTATAGAAAGAAAGAAAAACAGGAGCAGGAAATCCACCAATGCAATGTGTGTACGAGCATGCAGCAGTCATGCAGTAAAAGTGTGCTCCGCATATTCCCTGTCCTTTCTTTTTTCGGGAGGCAGAAACACACGCTGGACTGTATGTTTGTATGTGTGCATTTATTAGAGGGACACTGATAAGTATTGAATCTCTTTGGAAAAAGCCATCCCTTAATGGAGTATTAACTAGTGTTCAGTCAGTATTAGTAATTCATGTTCGTTAGAATCTCAATAGAAACTGTTCTCCTCAGAAAAGCTACACGTCCGAGTAACTTCTTTTTTTTTCCATTTCTGTCGGAAAGAAAAATAAGATAATCCCATCGGAGTTGGAGGAGGTGAAGGAAAAACTACGGAAGGAAAGGAAGATGCTGCGACGAAGGGGCCATCGGGTCCCATATCCCCCTTTTTCCCTTTACGCGGAGAGTGCTACTGGTGCAAGATGGCTCTGTGCCTTTCTGAAACACCAGCTTCTTGAACGGAGCTGTCGTGAAGCAATGCATTGTGGGACAGGAGTGTCTGAATTTGTCATCATTTTTGATTGTCTCTTGTTGAAGATCTCTCTCTCTTTACTGTTCATGGTATCGTGGTGTGTATCTCACACGTACAGTTTCTGTGGTGATATGTTTTCAGCTGTAAGTCTTCCTTTGTTGCTCTTCTGGTAATATAATAACTCAGAACTCTAAATGCAGAGCAATCACTACCACCACCACAACCACCAGTAGACTCTTTCCAGCTTATGTTCTTTTCTTTTTTAATTTTTAGAATATTTTTTTTAAACTTTCTGAGAATAAGCCATGTGATGCTTTGAAGCATACGTTTTGCCTATTTTATATTTGACAGTTGCCGAATACGTTGAAGGGACACGGGATTATTTCATCAGCAGAACAAATTTTTTTAAACGCCATCTCACGCCCACTTGCACTGCGTGGTCATGTCTCCTCATACACAACCAATCTCACCAAAGTAAAGGATGAGAAACTTCAGTGGGTGAAGTGATTCAAGGGAAGACAGATGAATAAGAAAATCAGGGAGGCAGAATGTCAGGGGAAAGAAGCGTGACGTGGCCAAATAGGAGGTCTAGCGGTCCCTAATCATCCTTGTTATGTTTGATGCTTTTTTGCCTTAATGTCAGATGCAGGATATATGCCTGCTAGTATGTAGATTTATAAGATATACAATAGATATCCTAGTATATTTATATCACGTCTGTATGCTTATTTCTGTGAGTATCAGTGGGTCTATACACAATGTATCCAGCATTGCATTTGGAGGGAAAAGGTAGACACTGCTGCTGACTAGCTGTTATGTTGTTGCTGTGCTTGGACCAACGTAAAGAATGTGTTGTTTTCTAATCACAACGACTATCTTATTATAGCTATCTGAAGGCATTGAGGGGGAAATAAGAATTGAAAGGGGGAGTTGAGGTGTGTGTGTTTTTGGTAGGTTTAAGAGGAAGATGTTGTCACACTCATCGTCGCTCACTCACTGGCATTGCCGTATCTCGTCGAGCGGATGTTCAGGATTCGATCGACAACAGCTCAAACCGGCCGCAGTTTGTCCAGGTGTTCGTTTCTCACAGGGTATAAATGAATTAAATACATAAACAAACAAAAGAACACGAGTGGGGTTCTTTTGAAGGTAAGACCAAGTTCCTGCAGGTCAGTAACTCAGCTTATCTGAAGACACCACCACAGACTGGTGTAAGAAAAGCCCCATGGGCACAGCTGCGAGGCCCCCCACACACAGGCTGTTTCATCCAGTGAAATGGGAAGTTACTCAAATAAAAGATTCCCATATGCACTGGCCTTTTTTTTTCCAACACGTTGCTTTGTTTTGTGGCTTCTCGTTCTGTTATAAGCTATAAAAACATCAATATTTAATTGCCATACAAACACAATACTGTAGCAATTGTTTCTTATTAAGGAAATTATTAAAGTGATTGATTGCTGCCATTCTTTTTAAATGATGAGAAGAAAACCAGGGGAAGTGTTTTCTTTGAACAGTTTGTGTACAGTTTATTTTTATATCATTCTGGTGGATGGTCTGGAAAATGAATCACGTGTTGATGACTATAGCTATAAGCATTACCACTCTTGTATATAATGTAATATTGGATTGTAAATTATAAATTTATCCGCATCATCATGATTAACAAATAACCACTTAAAGTTGTTAAGTGAACCACTGCAGGCCACATCCTCATATTTCCATTTTTTAAACATATGTTCTCCTCACTCGTGCTGTCCTATTTTATTTTATTTTTTCACTTTTTAGTTGTTCACATTTATTGTTCAAATCAAATATATTCGTACCAGCACTTTATTTCATCAGGTTTCGAGGCAGACGGTGTGTTTCAGGTAGTGTGTGCTGCTGGTTTGGTCATTCGCAGTCACTTATTGATTATATTCCACTGGGCCAAACCACAAACCCTCATTGTGAAGCAGTTAGCGTTCACCTCTCTCTGCAGGCATAACCAAACAACCCAATCATTCTCGATTAAATGTCCAGATTAGACTGAACCCATTTGACCAATGCGATCAAATGGAAGTTGAGGTAGTCACATAGGATACAGTTAAAGGAGATAAATGTGTCCTTATGTGACTTGGCCCTTTCTAGCACCGTCACCACCTCGGTTTCTTAGTAACTTTAATCACTATCTAGCCTGATAGCCTAAATGTCCATCCCGTGGTGGCTTACTTAGCTGGTTCCCATCGGGTTTGCTGTCAGGTTATTGTTGTCACAGACTGACTCCCTCTGAGAATACTTCTCTGGGCTTTAATTCATGTGTTTGTTCATGAGTAAGAAAGGTTATTCAAGGGAAAAAAAAAAACATGAAATGATTGTAATATTTGTAAATGATGTTGCTGTAATGTGTAAAATGTGTCCAAGTTATTTTTTATTATATTATTTTTATGAGAGTTTTTCCTCTTGACAGAGCTGAGGTGTCATTTTGTGAATAAATGCATTTAATAAGCAAACATCTATATATAAAACAATATTATAGTATATCAGTATATTTTTCTTTTATTTCACTGTTCAGTACTGTAAAGTGTGTTAAAATACAAATAAAGAAAGATTTTTCTATTAAATGCAAACTCCACTCTCCTGTTTGCTACGTTTTTCTTCTTCGCATTAATGGTTTCTAATAACTCTATGCAGCTTAACACGGACAAAAAAGTGTCTAACTTGTGCTTTTGTGAGCATTACCGCCCAACTCAGAGCTTGGGGTGTTTCTCACCCATTGTAAAAGCTATCATTTTTTCATCATTTTTTTTAATCACATTTTTGACTTTTGATGCTCATATCAAGTCTGATTCACTCGTTTTGCTTTTTTTCATTTAAGAAATATAGCTAAAGAAAAAGAATTAAGAACTCCAGATTTCTTATTTATTGCATCTATTACAATAAATAAGGAGATTCATTCATTATTTTTCTTCTGAATTGGACCTGCTTGTCCATGTCTTTATCTCCTCTCACTTGCATTTGACTATTTTCATGACTGTTATCTATTAATCACCTCCAATCTGTTTAAAATGATTTTAACTCACTGTCACCCCAATTCTAAAGTTTTCTTGTCGGGCTTGTTTATATTTCAGTTTAATAATCTTGGTCCATTAAAGCCTTAAGGAGCAAGGCCAGTACCAACATTGTTGAACCACTCCACCCCTGTTCTTCAGACTGTGGCATCCTTTTTGAGACAAGTATTTTAGTAGTGTTTGCGACTTGCTTTGATCGTGTCCATTTTGACTTGGCAGTTTTTGTTAATCCACAGAAAATGTTGTTTGCTGTGGATTAACTGAAAAAAAATAGACATTTCTATATTAATAGTGGAACAGGAACCTTTTTGCAATTTCAACTGTTTAACTTTTACTTAACTCATTTGGTTTACAATTAATGGCAATCGAGGTGGGGTTAGCTAAAAGTTAAAAATCCCTGGACTTCTTCACATTTTCCATAGTCATCCAGTAGGCGTGCTTAACTTAATTTAGCCTGCAGCTTGGTTTATTTTCAGTTAAACTTCAGAGTGGCTTAGCTTGTTTACATTTTGGTTTTTAAAAGATTTACAGTAGTTCCTTTTCCCCTCACGTACTCTTAGGTAAGTATTGTAACCTTGGAATGCACCTCTATTTGGACCTGTTTGGTCTAGTACAGGTAGGTTGGTACATGCATACACCTAGATTTAAATAAGATTTCCTATTTGTATTAAATCTGGTACTGTGGTTTTAAAGAGAGGCTATTGCGTAGGGACATTTTTGATATAGATTTATAAATGTGTTATGAAAGTTTAAAATCAATGCATAAATGCTTAAATGTTATTTACCCCATAGTTAAATATTGGTAAAAGTGCAAACAGTGATGACTACCTCTCTTACACGAGATGGCTGCGTCCCCAGAGTCCTCTACACTTCAGACAAGCGCAAAGGGTCTTCCCGTTCTCCGCCAATCACAGGAGCCACATAAGAGCGTCGTCCAATCAGAGTGAAACATGACAGAGGAAGGGGAGGGTACATGTTCATGCGCAAGAGCTTTGTCAATACGGAGCTAGCCGGTGGCAGAGTTTAGCTATTAGCTCTTTTGAAAACAAGATAAAAATATAAAGTCCTGTTTGGGCTTCAGCGCATTAGTTGAATTGCAAAGGTAATATGACGTTATGATATTGAAATGCACTCGAAGGGTGTTTTTATATTAGCATTTTAATTTTGTAATATGTTAATGCGGTAGCTAAAGGTGCTAGTTAGCATTGATTTGTTAGCTCGGGATATAAAATTGATACAGTTAGCTCAGGCACGTTGTAGTTTATAAAGTTATGGCTCCTGGTGTGCTTCCTATTGAAGCTGCGTTTAACCTGTATATTTTTTATGACCGATAGGTCGTGGTGCCGTTGCACGGTGGACTGTCATTATGTCCTGTCAGTTCCTGCTCCTGCTGTTGCTGAGTGTAGGAGTCTCCGCGGTGGAGGTCCAACGTCCTCGCGGTGTCCCTTTGTCAAGTAAGCATTTATATCTTTAAACAAGACTAAAACGCATCAATTAGTTCACCGAACCTCTGGTAGTCAGCTACTTGTAATGCGGAGCTTTCATGGCACTAATAAAATAAACTTGAAACCTCGACAGAACGGCAGTTTTATGAAGAGGGCAAACCCTTTACGTGCCTAGATGGCTCCCGGACCATTCCGTTTGACAGAGTAAATGATGACTACTGTGACTGCCAGGATGGATCTGATGAGCCAGGTGTGTATATCCTGGAGTCTGATTACTCTTTTCATAGAACGTTTGAATTAGGTAGTTGCTGCTAAATGCACCTGTGCTGTTTATTTTCAGGCACTGCTGCTTGTCCCAACGGCAGCTTTCATTGCACCAATGCAGGTTTCCGTCCAACCTTCATCCCCTCTTCTCGCATCAATGATGGGATCTGCGGTAATTTAGTTATTTATTTATTTTTTTAAATCATGCTGACCATTTTTATTTCTGTTCTTTTGTGTGGCTATGATTTTGTTTACACCTTGAATTCTTTTTTTTGCAGACTGCTGTGACACAACTGATGAGTACAACAGTGGTGCTACGTGTCAGAACACATGCAGGTGGGATTTATACAACTTTCTTAACTATTTTTGCTTTCACTTATACTCAGTGTTGGGAAGGTTGCTTTTAAAATGTATTCCACTACAGATTACAGAATACATGCCGCAAAATGTACTTTGTAATGTATTCCGTTACGTTACTCAATGAGACTAACGTATTCTGAATACTTTGGATTACTTAATATATTATCATGCTTTTTACAACTTTTTACATGAATGTACTATTGCTGTGTGATTTATTACTATTACTGAAGGTCCGCGGCTCCAAACCGTAGTAAAGGGACCTCTGGCTAATACGTCAGGTTCCGTGTTGGGCGCGTAGCCGAAAAATAGCTTTACTTTGTTGTCTGGGTCAAGTTTGAGGCAGAGAGAGGCGTTGAAAGGCTGCTCCAACGGAACTTATTGTTTCGGAGGAAAACATGAACACAGTGTACAGTCGAGTCTTAATAGCTTACTTACAACTGGGCTCGTCAGGCACTCTTCTTTAGGGATGGGTATCGTTTAGGTTTTATCCGATACCGGTGCCAAATCGGTACTTTTGAAACGGTGCCGGTGCTCAAACGGTGCTCAAACCGGTGCTTAAAGAATGGAGAACACAAAATTGGTCCAAAAACCTCTCATGTTCAGCTGTTTTTTGTAAAAAGATAACAATGTTAGCCTTTTCTGCAGCTATGGGGCATATATGGTATCACTCTTGGCTGGAAGCAGTGCTTAAACAATGGAAAAAACACAAACTTTGTCCAAAACCTCTCATGTTTAACTGTTTTCCACTTTTTCTTTGGTCATTTTAGTCTTTTTGGCCAGGGTGAAGGGAGTATCTGCCATCAAACAAGAGGACAGCTGCATGTAGCTATGACGATGTTTGCTAGTTCACCTTACATGCATTAATGTAATAACGTGGTTAGCCTACTCAACGTAAATTACACATGAACAACATTAAGCTACTCACGCAGAGAAGAACGGCTGCTGCTGCCATCATCATCCGTCATCATTTCTGCTACACTGGCAGGGCTAGGGGCCAGGACTCTCCTCTTCGTGTTTTTGGGGGATGTTGCATAACAGGCAACCCACCCGGAGTAGATGTGCTCGGTGTGAGGTCTCGCAGCAAGCTATCAAATACGGCGCATTTCTCAGCTTTTAAAAAAACGCTATGCGTCGCCAGGTGTTTCATCGGATTTGAGGTGTTACCTCCTTTGACAGTATCACAGTATCAGCTTAAAGCACTTGTTGCAGGCTGATGAGTTTGCATTTTTTGCTGTGAAGTACAGCCAGACTTTTGACCGCTTGGCCTTGGACATTTTTAATCTGTAGCTCTGCTCTAAAAGAACGTACGTACCTGGACCCGCCTACTATCCTCGGAAACGTAAAATGATTGGCTAGAAGTGTATCACAGCTCAGGAAAAAAAGCACCGAAATAAAGCACCGAAATGTGCGCTGCTTTTCGGTCTGGTTACTACCGTTTATGTCAGATGGCACCGGACACCGGTACCCATCCCTACTATTCTTGGCTGCAGTGGTTATTATATTTACATGCTTCCAGCTCCCATTTCTGCTCGATGACAGCTCGTACTTTTCCACTCTCCTTTTTCTCCCTCCTCGCGCTCACAGACACATAACGGGTATGGCAGTCCATTCTCCCTGCAGCACGGACTACACTGCCCATGATGCTACATTCTTTAGGGCTATGCCTGTAGCATTCTGCCTACTAGCTTAGCACAACAACAACAACACCCAGGAAACACAGTCGCAGAGAGAGAGCATCACCCTGTAACCATGGCAACCGTAACGCTGCCGCCTGGAACAACAAAACATAGCTGTCAAAACAAACCCAAACAGTCCTGACCTGCCACAATATGAAACAGGAAATGTAATCCATTTATTTCAACAAAGTAACTGTATTCTGAATACCACCTTTTTAAACGGTAACTGTAACGGAATACAGTTACTCATATTTTGTATTTTAAATACGTAACGGCGATACATGTATTCCGTTACTCCCCAACACTGCTTATACTTGCATATACATATTCAGTGTTTTCGGTAGATGTTTATTATTCAGAATGTTTTATATGATGTTTAACTTGCAGAGAGCTTGGGCGAAAAGAGAGAGAGAGCTTGCAGAAGATGGCTGAAATTGCAAAAGAAGGCTTTCTGCTAAAACAACAACTCATCCACGAAGCCAAAATGGGTCTAGAGGATAAGAAGGTGTGAATGACAAAACAACCTGTGGTCCTTTTGCAGTATGCCTCTGAAACATGAATCCTTAGTCATAATCATTTTGATGTAGAGATGCCGGTGCCTAACAAAATACACTTGCAAATCTTTACATCAGTTACCTCTTAGAAACTCACATTTACATTCAGAAACCAAATATTAGACAAATTGCACAAAAAAACCAAAACCAAAATAATTTCAAGTATCAAAATGTTGTTGTTTTTTTGTTTTTTTGTTTTTTAAGTTTTAACTAAGTTACTAGTGCCACACGTGCAATAGACTAGCGTTCTATGTGACCTGTTTTGGGGCTGCATTCAGTACTTATATTTTTCTGGATTTTAATGTTAGGGTATCGTTTGCTTTCTATAGTGATTTGTTTATATTTTCCACAGCTATTGTGTATAGGTTAAATTGTTATATTTTATAATTTTCTCTCAATAGGCCAAACTTGGAGATGTTCAGGGGAGTAAGAAGGATATGGAAGCAAAGGTGGAGGCTCTAAGAACAGTAAAGGAGTCTGCAGAGCAGCCTGAGAGAGAAGCTAAAGAGCGCCATCTGAAGGCCTGGGAAGGTAAACTAAGATTTAAAAGTATATCGCCATCTACTGTTTGTAATGAGCATGACATTACAGGTTCTCTAGTGTCATTTAAGCTAAATATTAAATATTGTTTGATCCTGATTGTTTTGCAAGTATGGCTCATTCGCAACGCATAGCAAGGTTGTTAATTAAATTTTCATATATAATTTTTTTTCTTTTTCCCCAGATCAAAAAGCTCTCATTCAAAAAGAAAAAGATAGTGCTAGAATGGCTGAGGTGTTTCTTGAACTTGATGATGATGCAGATGGTTTGTGAGTACTGGCACCCTCCAGAATTGTTGGGACACGTAACAAACTGAAAAATATATCTAGTTAAACAGCTGGTGACATGCCATAGAGACCACTTTGGTAACAATAGCAACACCGTGAACTGATTGTAACTCTTTGAAACAAAGGGTTGACATGCCATTTAATATATACACTTTGGCTGATCATTATCCTGAAGTAATTTAGCATTTGTTGTAGCATTTGTCTTTATCCAAGTAATTTATATATTTTTTTACACCACAGTGTGTCAGTGCCTGAGCTTTTGTCTCATTCTGAGCTTGACCCAGATGCAGACGGTTCCTTCACAGAAGCAGAGGCGCAGGTAAAACGGATTCTGTTTGTCTTCTGGTAAAGTTTACTGGGTTTTAGAAACTGTGACACATCAAAATCTGAACCTTTCCTTTGTTTTGCATAGGGACTATTGGGAGGAGTGGATAAAGTAGACACAGTAGCATTTGAATCTATCTGGAGTAATGTCAAAGAAAAATACATGTCAGAGGTAAGATGCTATACTTTTTATTTTTTTAATTTTTTTAATAAATAGTAAATTTCATGAGAAATTTATGTAAATATTGTTGGCATCAGTCCAACGCAGACACCCCAGCACCAGAGGAAACTTCACGGGAGGAAATAAACGAGCCCGTCTCTGACAACGAATCTGATCAGTACCCTGACGATGATATACCAGAGGATGAAGATGATGATGATGAAGATGATGAAGATGATGACCGCGATGAGCATGACTATAAGGTCAGCTCACTGAATTTTTCATCAAACTTCTGCTGGATGAGTCAGAGTTATTTTTGGAGTTAACTTATGTTTGATTTGCAGATCCCTCCTACAGCGAGGACTGAAGAAAAGAAGGATGATGATGAAGGAGCTATGCCTCCCTATGACCAAGAAACGCAGAACCTCATTGATGGTAAGAATGCGTTTAAAACTGAGTGACTCATCCTGTCCTGAGCAATAAGTATTTGACTCATCACAGATGTAGAAGCATGTCAGTTTGCATTTTAATGTTCTAATTTGAAATGAATTATTCATTATGTTTTGCAATAAATTGTACAGAAAAGGAATTAAATTCCCCAGCTGTGTATCTTTTATATGACATGAAGTTCATTACATATGAAAGCATCAAGAGGAAGTCATGATTTGCTCAGACCTTTTGTATGTTTGTGTGTGTTTTTTGTGAGTTTGTTGTACGTGTATATTTCAAGTCTGTGCATCTGATTCCCAGCTGCTCAGAAAGCCAGGGATGAGTTTGATGAGGCTGAGAGAGCTCTCCGGGAAGTAGATGATCAGATCAGGTAAGTGCTCAGCCTGAATGTGAAGAAGCCTCTTTGCCAGTAATGCAATCAGCTTTTGTTAACATAATGAGAGTTTAAATTTCAACAGCTGCATTGATTTGTATTTTTTTTTTTTTTTTTTTTTTTTACACAATCAGCGAGTTATTGTAATTGAAACCTGTAAACAAATACTGTTTAATTTTGGATTGGGTATTTGTTTCAGGAACCTTGAGAAGGAAATCTCTTTTGACTTTGGACCCAGTTCTGAATTTGCCTACCTCTATAGCCAGTGTTATGAGTTGACTACAAGCGAGTATGTATTGTAAAAAAAACAAAACATATTTTTTTTAATGCTTTGTATAATATTTATTATATATATTATATATTTCTGAAGGTCTAAGTTTGTCTGTTTCTTTCAGGTACATCTATAGACTGTGTCCATTTAACAGGGTAACCCAGAAATCCAAGTTTGGTGGATCAGAAACTAACTTAGGGTAAGACAATATCTGTTCTTTCTATTTCGCATGGCTTTGCTTGAGTCTTTGCTCATCCGTGTTTGCCACCATTTTCTTTGTGCAGATCCTGGGGGAAATGGGCCGGTCCTGAGGACAGCATCTATTCTGTAATGAAGTATGAACATGGAACAGGTTGCTGGCAAGGCCCCAGCAGATCCACCACAGTGAGTGACACCCAGCCAGGCATCATTTAATCTTTTCTGTCTTAATTTGACTTTAAATAATTGCTGTTATTTTACAGAGAAACAATATAATTTGTTGTTTTCCCTTTTAGGTTAAGTTAACATGTGGGAAGGAAACTGTTGTGATGTCTACCTCAGAGCCTAGTCGCTGTGAGTACCTGATGGAGTTTACAAGCCCTGCAGTCTGTCAGGAGCCCCCAAGCCTGGAAATATCGAGTCATGAGCATCAAGAACTCTAGATCTTTTTGATTAGTAAGTAACTCCCAACTTCTGAGTATTTGTAGCAAACCAGTATCATCCTCCTTTCACGTCTTCCTGTCCATCCCTTTTATATATCAAATGTTTCTTATGGCCAGCATTGTTTAAAGCTGGCATATTTTCTTTGCTTAACCAAATGAAAATGTTGTACAATCTGAAGGTTTAGCATTTCAGAATTTTTGGAAGAATTAGGTAAAGCTTCATTTTAGAAGAAGAGCAGGCCAGCAGCAAGATCCAGGTAAAGGCAAGTTCATAATAATTCATCGTAGTGATTAAGAGGGTTAGAATTAATGAAGGCCAGAACTTAATGATGTCCTGTAAGGGTAAGATGAATGCAAACGGTACTACAGTATTCCACATCAGCACTCTTACAATAGTGCATACATCCTTTACTGCACACAGTTGGAACTTTAGAGCTTCCAGCTGTTTGAATGATGTCACAGGTCTAAACATTGCTACCAGCTCAGATTGTAAAATGAGTTCTTATTTTTAGAAAGTAATTTAGGGTTTGTTGTTGAATCGCAGTTACTGTCACACATTTCATACCACAGCGATATAGTGATATCAAATTATAAGTTTGCCCGCAAGCCGCCCACAGATGTCGTAAATGGTAAACAGATATCTAATACAGTTTTTCTTGAAATACAAAGTGATGTAATGCTGCAAATTATGAAGCGTGGTTAATCTTAAATTAAATTGATTTCTTATAGCCATTTGTCTTAGATTTTGTGGGTGATGCACAGTTGATAGTTACATACCTGATGTTAAAGTGCTTTAAAATGGTATGGTAATAGGGATTCTTATTAGAGATGCACCAATACTCATGTTTTTTTAAAATAGTTTTGGTTTGTATTTATAGATAAATGTTACTGACTGTCTAGTGGCTATAAATTAGGTGAGTATCTGCCAACGCTGGTGATTTCCAGTTACATCGGTGCATCTCTAATTGATCTGGTACAGCAAAATAAAACTTGAATGTGTCATCCTCTAACATTAACATGGCATCCATCTCGAATGTAAGCAATAATTAGGAGGCATCTGTGCTGCAGATGCTTAGTCCTCAGGAATGAAACCATTAGGGATCAGTGACTAAATTGTTCTTCCTTTTTTAAATAACAACAAAGACATGACTTAGGCAAACAAGCCATTGAAATAAACATGTATGTGCTCCATCTTGCAGGTTGTTCTCAAGGGACCACAGTCACTACAGCAGTATGAAGTTGCCATGCTGTGAGCAGCATCACCTTGGTGTTGGTTAACAATTAACGATAAATTCCAATGATTAGTTTCTCTTTCACTTCTGTAGCATCATCTAAATTTCCAACTTCCAGTGCTACCTGTTTATTTGAGCCTGTTTCTATCCACTGTAGTGTCATTCCATTATTTTGAAATAAACTTCTTATCGTGCTGTTAAATTTTGTGTACCAGTGCTTTTTTTTTGTCAGAAATAAACTTTAAATCTAAATAACTTTTCTTATGATCACAAAACATATGGATATATTACATATATCCAATCCTATTGATTATTAAATATTTAACTGAAGAGCTGGTGGAAATGTGTCATTTAAAAAAATAATTCAGTGTGCGTTATTGTTGCAATTATCGAAACACTCAAGCCAACAAACCAGCCTTACTGAATGTGCATGCGATTGTAAAATGACATTTTAATAGTGTTTTGACAATCAGTAAAAATCGAGCCGCTTGTATTTGTAGCTTTTATTTTATTTTTTTTTTTCTGGCATGTAAAGTACAAATAATTAAACAATTCCATGAAAAAGTCTTCAAGCGTCTTCAGCTGAAATCCCAGTAATAAATATCCTAGTCTAAACTGAAAGGTTTTTTTTTTCTTTGTTAAATTTTGACATTGTTCATTTGGTCATGTTTGGAAGAATGAGATTTTGTATATTTTTTTCCGCAGACCATTGGTGTCAACGGAAATGTTTTGATCATTTTCACTTTTGATTTGTTCTACCATTCCAGGAAAAATGTAAGAAAAACATCACTAAGTTACTGCGTCCCCTCTTCTAAATAAATAGACACAAAATACAGTTGGTTGAGAAACAGAAGGACCACTCACCCCTTCAGTACCTAAAGACTCCCAAGGAAACCTTCCTGTAGCTTTTCTGAGCTCTGCACTATTTTGTTGGAGCTCCTGGTTAGGTTTCCAATTGTGTAATGAGGCTCAAGAAGCACAAATTGATATTGAAATCGATACAGGTGATCTCAGTATACAATGCAGCTATGTAAACTGAACCCCTGATATCCCATTTTGTAAATCAAACCATCAACATGAACAAGAAAGCTTCTTGTGAGCATATCAAATCAAATCCCTCCCTTCCTGGCTAGCTGAAGGACCCTCAGATGGGCCAAAGCCTGGCTACAGGGGCTGCGCCGTGTCTCAGGGGTTCACCGAGTGGTTGAAAAAACAAGACTGTGATAAGATTAAATAATTAAAAGATTTTCATTTAACAAGACAAACAGAACACAGGCAGTAAAGGCATAACATCTAGCACAAAGCATGTATGTTTATACACTTCAATTAGTTAAATATAGCAGTGCATTCTTTGACTATGGAGAACGTTTCCAAATCGTACTTCTAAAGCTGTTTTTCTATTTGTCCCCCTTTTAAGAAACGAAATGGTGTAACCACAATTTTGGCAAACTTAAAATCTTTTAAACTTGCAAATATAATGAAATAAACCATAAATATACACAAAACATACTTTATACGAGGCAATAATAATAATCATAATAAATAGTTTTTAAGTTAACAATAAGTTAAAACTACAAGCTTAAAGTCGCCCAAATAATACAAGTTTGTTGGCGCTATTTTGAATTTTTTCTGTTTAAATTATTTTATGTTGCAACAAAAGCTACCACAGACTTTACAAACACAATTGAACACAGATTGATTGAAAGAAAAAAATCTAACTAAGTCTAAAATCTGCATACACTGTAAACTGCAACTAATTAAATAATGGAAGAAAAATAACAAACTTTACCCAATCAATGCAACCAAACATAATCTTTGACCCATGTGTGTTCTCTATGGAAACATCAACAACACAAATACACTAATTTAACATGTGAGTCTTGATATGTAAATGAAATCAATAAATTACAGGAAAAATGATATTTGAAATTGACATGGGCTCAAACTGATGATATATTAGACAGTATTCCTTTCAAGGTCATTGAGAATTGCTCTATTAAGACAGCCAAATGATGCAGTTTGAGCTAGCATGGTCAGAGCACAAATTAGGGGCTGAGGAAGTGATTATGGCAATTTTGAGATCAGAGCTCTCATTGCTTGTTTGATTTCTTAACGAGTCTGTTCGTTTTTGCTCCTTTCACGATTCCGCAAACCATTTCAGTGTGACATTTAATTTCTTTTTTAAAAAATATATATCATTTGTTCTCAGTCAATATAAAAACAAAGCACATTGCACTTACTGTTCCATAGGAAAGTTTTTTTGTCTTTTTAAATGATTATTGTTGTTGCTCAAGCAGTGTAGTACTGTTTCCTGCCATTGTCCTTGGCTCTTTGCTGTACATCAGATGTAGGTGTTCGTATAGACTGTGTATGAAAGGTCGTTTTGGACTGTGGGTTTGGTTTCTTGGGTTGACTGTTCTACATCGGACATGGCTGGGTAAACAACTCCAGCTGCAGCTCAACGTGGCCTGTTATCTCGGTTGTTCCTAACGTCTATCACTGGTCTCACCAAGTGCTCAGTCCTACTGTGCTATCTCTTTCAAATTGCATGACCAAAAATAGCTAGATTAGTCCCTTTATGTGGTCAGCTCTGGACACGCCACGAACAATCATTCAGAGTATTTCAGGGGATGAAACAGCATGAGTCAGATTGAAAGATGCCTGTGTAAGTATTTGAAGTGGTGCAACGGTTTTGAAGGATAAATTAGTCACAAGACAAAGCGGATGATTTAAATGTCGGGGGAAATATTATAGGAGGATGCGTTTTTCTTTCGTCGAGAGACTGATTCATCGCATTTATTTTTGATATGCCTCTTATCATTCGGTGTCTGCATGAAAGATGTGCAAATGGGATTGCTTGCATCTGTCACTTTTGGTTTAGTGATTTAAAGATTTATAAATGTAAACTGATATGCGCAACTTAAACATTCAAAAAGTAATGATAACTGAAATTGTAGAGGGTCCTTATTCAATAAATAACATCGATTTGTACAGCAATTACTTAGGGAATATTATAGTTGGTCTTAATTGAACCTTCTTGTACTGACTTGCAAAGCAGTTCTTTGGCAAAACTCAAATCTATCTAATCGTAAAGACTCATGCTCAATCTCAGTTGTGAATCTGCGTCACTGTTTCAATCTGCATTTTACTTTTTTATTTAATTTTGCAAGCAGCTTATAGAATTTGCCAGCTGGGCGATGAGCTGGGCTCATTGGAGCTTTATCTGGGATTCTCAAGTCAAAGAACTTCATTTCACTGCACCATCATTGAAGCAACACTGTACACAACTTCAGGACAAGAGATGTGTGTGTATGTGTGTCTAAGCAGTCAAAAGTATAGATATGTCTGTCTGGCTATACCCCCAACTGTTTACCTGTAACTTTATTTTTTTCTCCATTAAATTTGTTCTTGTTAGGTTCGGTTTCAATCATCTTGATATGGTTAGACAGTTAAGTTTGTATGAGATACATTGTTCCTTCGCCCCCTCCCCAAATCCCCACCCATACACCGCATGCTTGTTCCCCCTTGCTCTGCAAAGATCAGAGGGTTTAAAATAAAGCCATGCGATGTCCCAATTTTTCCAAGCTTAAGAATCTGTAAAAATTCAGCACAAGGTCTTGTTCCTTTGTATGTATAAAAATAGATTTATCTCTAATGTAATCCTTTCAAAGAGATCGTCCTCTTTGGCTAACACAGCGTCATTTAGAAAAGCAAAAAGCAAAAATGTCTTGAATATAGTTGACCTTATTTAATCTATTAATGTGTGCAGTTGTCTTGATATTGAAAGACATTAGCTCTCCCCCATGGTAAATCATCAGTCTGGGCTCTAACAGACATTTCAACTAGACAGGTTGGCCTTAATGTTTCATCAAGGGTGCCATAAATAATCTTCATGCAGTTGGGTTGGGGATATTTTAGAAATGCTATTTTAGTGGTTGTGCCAAACAGATCTGAAGCAAATAAATAAATACTTTTCTGTTGTAAACAGAAGTATAATTATGACACTTTCTTTTCTGCAAGGTTGATTTTGTGCAGTCATCTCTTGATAGGGCAGGAGTTCAAAGTTTCTGCGAAGCTTTTGTGAGAATCAAAGGGTTTTAAAGTAAAACTGAGGAGCGTTTAGCAAAGTTGGAGGAGCTGTTAATATTTCTCCTCACTGGATCAGTGATAATCTTTACATTGCTGGATATCATCACTCGCAGACATGACTCTAAGTCAACTTTAAGTGCTCAGTCTTTAGGAACTGCAGTTTACTTAATCTGCTCTATTCATATTTTTACCCATATATTCTACTGAAATGTAAAACTTTGACCTCATTTGTTCAGGGAGCTTCTATCTATGCACTCAAGAATAATACCGGTGCTCTTGAGTTTTTGCTCATCTGTGTTGTTTCACAGCAGACCTGCTTTGGCCGTTGTTGAGTTCACAATTTTTCAGTAGTAACCCTTTTTTTTTTCAAAAGCATTTAAAATCGAAACAAATTGTCTTTGTCTTCTCTTGACCTTTTGACAAAGGATCTCATGCCGGATGATGGCTGACAGAGCAAAATACAATCATCTGAAAATGATGCAAAAGCAAAACAACACCGGTATTTCCCTTCGACGTGGCTGTGTTATGGTGAAACACTTTTCATCTCGCGCTCTTCTCTCTCATGGCCACCGGAGACTTACTAATGAACACTGTCACCATGGGAGCCCTGCCACTCTGCTCTAAGTTCACAGACAGTCTGCTTGTATTAGATCCATCTTAAGGACCGATTAGAAAAAATACAGCTTTACTGGACTAAATATGTGTAATCTTCTAGTTACTGAACTGTGTTTCTGTGATACATAAGTGTACTATTGTGTTGTTTGTTGTGAGACTGTGAGGGAAAGTGATTCTGATGGCCTTCGAACTACTCTTTTCTGTGACCAGTATTCATTAGTTAACCTAAATCATATTGGGTCTGAGCTGAACAAGCCCAGATAGGGTAGAGAAACTGCCTTTACGCTAGGCACCACCTAATGCAGGTCAGGAAACAGTAGTCAAAGTTTCTAGAAAATGCTTACATACTCGGCTATTATAACCACCTTAAATATTGAATATATAGTTATATTTTAATAGACGTATATAAGAGAACACTGTTTTTTAATTTCATTTTCTTTGATCTAAAAAAACTTGCTGATTCAAAATGCCCAAGTGTAAAAAAAGTGACTACATTCTCTCCAGCGAGATAATGGGAGAGATGGTGGGGTAAGAGTTTGGGTAAATTGCACATATTTCGTTCGCTTAAATTGTTTGATCGTTTTGTTCATCAGTTGTCGCTATTTGCCTGAATTCAATCAAAGCACTCAGTACACATTCTCCGTCACATTCGTTAGACTGTCTCCTAAATAGATCGCTCTTGCCCCTACCCAACAAACCAGCTACGTACCCCTTCTAATTCAATCCAGGCAAATACAGGGAAGGACTAGCATGTTGTGTAAAGAGAAAAGAAAAACTCCACTAGTGTGTGTTTACTTGAAACTCTGACTTGTGTATGCTTGCATATGGATATGTTTGTGTCGTGTGTGTGTGTGCATGTATCTGCGTGTCTGTGTCTGTGATTCCGTTTTTATGAATTTATGTGAGAGAGACTCAGTCCAGGCCCATGTAGAGTGATGGCACAGGGAGCTGCTCTCCCTGCAGGTCGAAGGAGCTGGCGGCAACAGCCTCTCTCTCTCTCTCAGGCCTTGTGCTGCTTACTGGTCTTGAAGGAAACCTGCAGCACGCGGTCACCCAGGCGATAGCCGTTAAGGCTAGCAATAGCCATGGCAGCTTCATCGTAGTTGGTCATGGTGACAAAGCCAAAGCCCTTACATTTGTTGGTGGTGAAGTCACGGATGACCTTGACATTGGTGACTGCACCGAAAGGCCCGAAGAGCTGCCACAGGACACTTTCGTCCGCCTCAGGGGACAGGTTGTACACAAAGATGCACCAGCCGGCTCCAGTTGGACCGGTAAGGTTGACGCCGGCCAAACTGGTCATGCTGTCAATGGTGATGGGTGAGAATCTGGGGAAGAGAGTGGGAGAACTACCATGGGTGTCATTCTGAAGTTCCACACAGCATTCAGTGCTCTATACTGTCTCTAATGAGCGTGTATCTTTGAGAAATGTTAACGCTTGTAGTCAGGCATGGAGTCAGGGGACCCCATCTCCTTCCCCTCTCCTGCACAGTTTTGTAGGTAAATATGTGTGGGCACCACAGTGGCTCCAAACTACCTGCTTTCATACAAAATGACACTGTGAGCCCTGAGACAAGACACCCACACAATCTGCATATTTTCTCATTTTCTCTGCTGACCAAAGCCTCTGGAAGAATTAAACACATGAATCACGATGTTCAACGGAAATCACAGTATTGAACAAAACACAGAAACCTAGAGAGGGATGAAAAGCAAATTGGAATCAAATCATACAAAAACTGGAGCAAACAGAGGAGACGCAAACGGAATCTGGTATGTCCATGCTGGTGAAAAAAAGGGGACATTAAAGCAACTGAAACTGACAATGTTAGTTCATAAATAAATACATAGAAATTATTTCTATTAATCAAAACAAAAGAACAAAAGGTTAAACAAAGCCATGCCAGAATACCCTGCTGTCGGAATGCTGCATCATTGCCTAATGCAATTACAGATAGTCTTTTGTTGGCTCAGCTGCTTCTGTAGCATGGTTAAATGGGTTGTGGGCATTAAGAATTATGGCTAGTATCTGATTTTGAGATGAAGTCAGCAGGTGGTATTCCGGGCACTTTGTTTGAGGTTTTATTTTGGCATGGATGCTTTTGAAAGTACACCTTTGGCATTTACCTCTTGACTCCGTAGCTGGCGTTTAGTAAATTGTCGAGTCTGCAACGCAAGAGGGAGAATGAAGGGGATGCAGAAGTTAGTTATGAGATCTACAAAGAAGGGGGGGCTTTCATGTTAACATGTTGCTCCTTCACCAGCTGGCCTCCAGAGGGCATCCTTCACTGCAGCGTAGTCCCAAACCATCCAACCACAAACTGATGATGTGTCAAATTGGCCTGCTGGTTTTTATTTAAGCTCCAGAGTAATATGTTATTTTACATCTACTTATTCAAATTAAGTATTCATACTGAGCAAGTGAGCATTCCAAATCTGGGGGTGTCTACAGTTTGTGAAGTCCCTTAAAAATATTTCATGCTGGAAGCCTTGGAAAACTTTTTATTCATAATTATCCACATAGATGTGGATAACATCTATCATTATGATGCCTAAATGCCTATTAAGTATAGGCGACATTCATTTAACTTTGCTTTTTTTGTTGTATTTGGGAAAAATCTGGTTTCTTACATTGGTTTTGAGCTGTTATTTGGATCGGGTCCCTTTCCCAGTGAAGGGATCACACTGCAGTGTAAAAGAAAGTCAGAGAAAGAAATTGAGAAGGAGGGACACCATATTGCCATTTCCTTCTTTACTAGAACGTAAAAAAAATAGCTTAATATGTATTATAGTGACAGACAATCTGTTATTTATTCTTTAATCATTCTCTGTATTGTTAAACTAGATCACATTTACTAATTTGTGAATGTGCCACTTCAAAAATATTCAGATGCATTTACTCTTAGCCATTCTCTGATGTAGTTTAGAAAAACTTGCTGACTTGGCTACTGACACAGTAATGATATTCCATGTCTTACTAAAACAATGCAACGCTGACACACTTGCAATATTACGAGTTGGATTTGCTATTATTGAGTTTGCTTAAGCTCAACGACAGAGCAGGATAACCTGTGACTTGACCTTGAAATTATATTTATTTACAGACTATCTGTTGGTTAGTAAGGGACTCATACATCGGATGGTATGAGGTTGGTAAAGGTTCAGTACCTGAAACGCTGAGTCTGGTGGTGGAGGGGTCCCGTGTAGCGACGAGCAGCAGTCTGGTACAGCTGAGTGAGTAAGGCCTGGCCTGTCTTCTGGCTGGGGTTGTTGGCGAACTTGACAGTGATGGGCTCGGCAGCACCCAAAGGCTTCTGTCCGTTCAGTCCTTTGATGGCCTCCTCTGCTTCATTTCTCTTGTCAAACCGGATGAAGCCCACTCCTCGTGATATGCCTGCTCCGAATAGCAAAGCAGGACAGTGTTACTACCTTGGCATCAGTATTGCTTCCTGCAAGCGTGACTGGTCTGACACAGGCTGTATTGATATATAGTTTATCCCAAAAAACTGACTGACAGTACCTGTAACTTGGTCCACTAAGATCCGTGAGGTGATGATCCGACCATATTGGGAGAACAGCTGTTCCATGTCCTTCTGGCTCATTGTTTTAGGGAGTCCACTAACATAAAGGTTGGCATCGCGAATGGAAGCCGAACTAGGCCGGGCATACGATACCTATAACACACAATATAACATAATCACTGTGTTTTGTTTGTTTTTTGTTTGGAACAATTTATAGCAGAAAAAAGAAGAACCGTCACTTTGACTGGAGGCACATGTTAGCTAAAACTAGACTGAGTTTCCAAAAAAATTGTTGCGATTTTGCCTTGTTTAACATTTACAGACCCAGTTGTCTGTTTGGTGTCTGTGGACTTAATCAGAGTCATAATGAGAGCATTGCAGACATGCTATAATGGCCGTAACCGTTACCCACACCGAGTGTCAGCTTTGTTTTGTACTTAAAAAAAAAATCAGCCTTAGTTGATATATTTTCCTGAAATCACCAGTGACTTAATTAGTGCATGGTCATTTTCTAATACATCTGTGTTTATATCCCTTATGGTTTTCTGTTGGTCTACTTTCAGAACATTTTGAGTTAGTGGTGCAGAGCGGGATCTAATTGGCTGTAAAAGCAATAGACACGTTCTCATTTTTGTGTTTATAGGAACACGTGAGCGCTTCTGTGACAGATAGTCCAGTCCAGTGCATTGTTAAAAGTGGTGTGTTTGTGTGTGATGGAGAGACAGAGTGAGTGTTGTCTGAGATAGGCTGAGCTGCCCTCCCTGTCCTGCCTCCTTCCTTTGTCTCTATTCTCCAGGGAAGAACAGCTCTACAGGCAAACAGCAAACAATGTGATTGCATCACAAGAATTGCAAGATTCCCAATAACATATAAACATGGTTTTCACACACACCCGCGTGCTATTTGTCTGCATGTATATGGTGTAATGAATGCAAATGTATTTAGAAGTAGTTGCACTATTCTTTGGTTTGTTCTGACACAAAGAAAACAGTGATAACAAGTACTACACATATATTGTAGATATCTTTAGTGTGAATACAGGTGTTCTGATTTTATCCATCACTGCTAAGCACTAGTGTCTATTGTGCACACAGATGGACTGTATGAGCAGGAGGGTTGTGTGTTGGAGTGATTAGGGTGTTCTGGACGAGTCAGGGGGGAGTCACTGTGTTCGGGGAACAGAGGCTGCCCTATAATTAACCCTCTCGCTGTCGCTCCCACAGTACAGATGGTGCCTGAAGCCCATATGGCCTCTAATCCTGTCATTGGGATTCTGCTCTTTGAGCTACCCCCTACCCTTCTACTGCTGCCCCCACCCTAACACCTTCACCCCTTTCTATTGAAGCTTCCTCCAAAATCAAGAAGGTGAAACCGGTCTATGGCCGCATGAATTAATGAATTTTGAGATTTAAGAATAAATTACAAAGCAGTTAATTACAGACAAAGTTATCTATGTACAGATACATTAAATATGAATGATCTTATATGATTAACATTGCAGTGTAATAATTATCATGACAGTCTCATTACTTCTGCTCTAGAGTGAAAGTAAATTCACAAGGTTATGTGCACTTTTAATATAATATAAAATATGATTTGTCTGTCTGTTTATCCAAAAAGTAAGCATATACAGTCTGTGACTTCAAGCGAATTGTTTGATCAGCCATAAGCCATTTTGAAGGACAGCTGTTTTAGGATCACCTGCTCTGCTTTTTCAAAAATTCGTTTTTTCAATCCTGCAGTTCATTTCAATCTTTGATCTTCTTTTATTGTGTTCAGGGGACGGAGAGAATCAGTTTTTATGCCCCATCATCTGATTTTGGGACAAAGGAGCCCCCCTAATTAGCCTAGATTGGAGGCAGATGGGCTAACCTGGACTGACCCTCATGCACCACAGTCAGGCTTCCTAATTACATTTCCATCACAATAACCTTTGCATGCTGTCCGCCCCTTGCTTTCTGACCTCCACTTTCTCCTCCTCTTTCAGCCTTTCTCTCACTTCCTTTGTTCTAGCCTTCTGCCCCCTCATCCCCATTTTCTTCCCCTCCCTCTGTCACGTCTGTCACTGCCTCTTTCAGCAACCCCCTTGACAAAATCTACACTTCCTCTCTCTGTCTAGCATGCTGTGAAGAATAAAAAAAAAAAACAGAGAGCAAAATTGGTTCAGTTCTGCTTACCTTGATTGTTTTAGTCTGCAATTTGAGACCATTGAGTGTGTTAATAGCCTTGTCTGCATCATTTGGGTCGACATAGTTTACAAAGCCATATCCCAAACTCTGTCCTGGAGACAAAGAGAGAGATGACGGCAGAGATGACGTTTGGGATTCTCCAAAACAACAAACAAAAATCACATTTTTTGGCATGTACAATGTGTTGCACCTGTTATCTTGTCTCTGACTAGCTTGCAGGACTCAATTTCTCCAATGCTACCAAACAAACTTTTGAATTCTTCCTGGGTCATGTTCTGAGGCAGATAGTTGACGATCAGGTTGGTTTTGCTGTCATCTGTGGAGCCGTTTGTGCTGATGACTGGGCCGTTAGGCAGACTGGTTCCGCTTGGACCGTTGGACACCTGGGTTTCCATGGTGCTGATTATCTGCTGAGGAAGAGGGTGGAGTTAGATTCATAATTCACAAAGAGACATGGTGGTGATCGGCGCTGATATAAATATAATATTTATCACACCATTTTGCAAATGCAAATATAACCACGCACACAGACTGTCCACTTTGTCACTGTCAGCAGGAAAGGTCAGGAATCAGCAATGCTAAAATGGAGACGGATACCAGCTCTGATTTATTATACCCCACCCACCCCCACTGCACCCCATATTTCCTCCTCTCTCGCTCTCTGCCTCTGGTCCTGCAGATGTCACAGTCCCTTTTCCCTTTCTCCTCCCCTCCCCCCACTCTTTTCCAGGGTCAAACACCATTACATCATTACACAGGGATGGATAATAGTGATGGTAGAAGTGTGTGTGTGTGTGTGTGTGTGTGTGTGTGTGTGTGTGTGTGTGTGTGTGTGTGTGTGTGTGTGTGTGTGTGTGTGTGTGTGAGGTTGACAAGAGACTGGGGGAGTTAGGAGTGGCAGAGGTTGAGATTATGGACAAAGGGAAGAAAGCGGCACTGTTAAATGGATTTGGTGCTACAATAAAAGGAGAATACCACGGTTTGGTTAAAAGATAAATCGGGATTACATGTTTGCTCTTCTGCCTTTGTGTTTCCTAGTGGTCAGCTGACAGTGGAGTAAGGGTATGGGTTAGTGTACAGTACTATGCTCATGTCTGCTCTGTTGCTCTGGTGTGCACCATCTTGCTTAACGTCAGCCACGTGGGATTTCAAGGAACATCTGTTTGGTCGCAAACAAAACTTCCTGAATTATTTTCCACCCACTCACTCACAAGCAACACCTACTGCTTGGTGTTTAGAGAAACATATCTAGCATAAGCCTTCATAGGAAACAGGAACTCTGTTCACATTAAACTACACTGAACTGATGGAGATCGCTCAGCTGTATGAGATTACTGTGGTAGTCTCACATACCATGCTTTAAAAATAACCACCTAAATGTGTAAGTCTATGATTCTCACATTTACTTATTTTTTTTAAGGTCTAAAGTCATTTATTTGGATTTGATTCCCTTCACTTGTCAAAATAAATGAGCGTTCATGTTTTTGAATCGTGACGCTAAACGATCACCTTTATAGCACGGCCCTGCTGTGCCTTTGCACTATATTTTTGAGTACAAAAATTTCTGCTTTTATGTAGCTCAGTAACTCCATAAATTGTCTGAATAAATAACGCTTGCGTGGTGGTGGAGGCCAAAATGTAAATTTTGATGTCAGATTGCTGGATTGAGCTGCTGCAGAACTGGGTGGGTGTTATGCAAGTCAAATGGGCTAAATGAATCTTCTCTTGGATGCTTACAGTGTACTCAGAAGCAACAAAGGGACTTAATTAATAAATCCTCAAAGTTATTTTGAAATTTGCATGCTTGATGGAGAGTTTATTGTAGGTGTCCTTGAATCACTAAACAGTATAACAGGAACACATATTTCTCTTTAGCTCTTTGAAGCATGTACTTTTAATGGACAATTGATGTTATTTAAAAAAAAAATTATTGGAAAAACCTGGATGGTTAGCAGACAGAATTGACTTGTAACCTCATGTCATCTCTTCTAAAACAAAAATCATATCATTGTTTCTGTGTTAAGACTCATTTTACTGAAAAGGACTCATCTCTTCCTTTGTGTGTTTAATGTATTTGTCATTTCATGTGCTCTCCTTCTTTTTCTAGTCCCCCTAAATAGGTCTGTCTAATGAAACCTGCTTTTTCCCTTGCTTCTATGACCGTCTGTCTTGCTTTGAGCCTCACCTTGACTCACGTTGCCCAGGTAACAGCCCCTCAAAGACTGCATTGTTTCAAATGGCTGAAAAAGCTTTCTTACCGTAGGCTGAGTGTGTGTCTGTTCTCATTAAAGTTAGACAGGTTAGACATTTGTCCGCCTTTTATTCTGTGTATTGTATGGCTTTGTAGGAAATATAAGTCAGATTGACAATGACAAGGGGCGAAGCAGCACAGTGACAGAGTTAAAGCAGCCTAAAAATAAAATACTTCAAACACACATCTACGCACAAACAGCAGATGACATAAAATAGCGATCTGTCAAGCAAAGGTTTTGATGTCCAGCTGTAATGCCAAGTGAATATCACTTGCGTGCCCCTCTAAATGATAATGATGAGATGCACGTCTTGACAAAATAAGGTGGAGTCAAGCGGTTATGTTATTCATCGTAATAATAACCTAGTACATTGTTGTGTGATGTGATGCATCTGACTAACAGAAACACAAACAGCTGAACGTGTCCCAAATATGACAGAAGCATTTCGAGGGAGGGGGAAAAAAACAAAAAACATATTAGAGCAAATTTGACTCGCCAACGAAAATAACCCTCAGCATGGCAGAGCACACATTCCCAGTGAACAGTGTGAAGTTATATAATTCACAGAGCCACCGAGGAAAGGGCTGGGCTCAGAGATTGGCTGACACAAGCAGCAACTGAGATTAAGATTTTCATATAGAAACTGAGAGCAACAGCATGCTTGGAGGTTATTTGAAACAAATAGAATTTTTTTTAAGCTGTCATATTTCATTTTATACACCACCAACAATAAGCAAATACTCTGGATTGCAGTAACCCAATTACTGTGTAATATAGAGAAATTACTGGGATGGGTGCACAACAGCATGAATAATCGCGATATGCTGTAAGTATACACATACTCCAGCTAGTGGCTCCAGAGATTTTTAAGTATTGGTGACAAATACAAAGATCTCTCCAGGGCTAGTTAGATTTCCTAATTGTGTAAACCCTTTGCTGCCTTTCATTACCCATTTTTCTGAATCACTGTCTAAAAAGAATGAAAACAAGCCAAATAAAGACAATTTTTAAAAAATATTTTGCTGTGGTAGCTCTGTGTGTTCCCCCACCTCGACTGCTTTCGTCTATTCTGGGGTTCTGCGAGATCTCCCTTAATATTTAATGTACTGCATCAGCATCGCCTACACATGGTCCCAGACTTGCACGCAAACAAGAGTCCTGCCTCCACTGCCAAACACATGAACCCAGACTCGCACGCAAACGAGAGCCCTGCCTCCACTGCCAAGCACACATTCCACCTACACGGTACACTATTAAATTACAAAACACAGAAGCATTACAAGACTAAATGTAAACGCAGTCTGTGTTCTCTGTCTTCTGATGCATATAAACAGCTTCCCCAATTCATTTCTGCTCCAAATGCACTAAAGGACTCCGGGCTATAATGTACGGAAGAATAACACTTTCCCAGTTTAGCTCATAACATGGGATTTACCACATTAGAGGTTACAGTTTGGATGTAACATCTAGCGTTTTGACACAAAGGTCACGCAAGGGAATTATAAGCTCAGTGTATAGGTAGATTCACTTGCCCTGCCTGTGTTATGTGTATCTTTAAATCACTCAGAATGCACAGTAAATGTATTTAGATAGACACGGAATTAGAATCACAACAAAGATTTATTCTTTTAAGACATAACCTGTACCTATTTCACATTTTAATGCGTTATGTAAAGATTTTTTCTTTTTGATTTTTTCTTTTTTCTGGAAGGCAGGAATCAAAAGTAAATGCAAGGCTAAAGTGTAAATGAGCCTTCTAAATAACACAGATTACAGGATTATCCCAAACAAAGGGCATTAGCCACACTCTCTGCAGCTTAAGGGATCATGGTGGCAGCTGTAACACAACAGGACGACAGGAGTCACAGCTCCTGTCAGCCATGCGCTCAGACTCCATCCTATTCTTTACTCCACAGACTACAAATGAAAGATTTCTAACAGATTTCAGCTCTCGGAGGAGCGCCTGTGCACCGCTTTGATAAAATCACAGCAGACAAAGGCGAAGGAGAGAAATCTTGCAAGTCCTCGTAGCATGCGGGTCGCTATCCAGCGTGCTGAAAAAGGGAGTGGCTTTCGGACGGTCTCATTTTGAGGCCGGCGATGGCCGTGAATCAACCGAAGACCACCGAATCGTCATTATTATTAACACTAATGGTTTTAATTCGAAGTACGAGCAAAAACAATAAAAAATAAAAATAGGACAACAATCTCGATTTGTCTTTTTCTCTTATTTCTCCCTGTTTTAAAAAGCCAAGACTTGTGAGCTCTGCAGGCATTCATGAACCGGAGCGTCTATTTGCTGAATAAACGTATTGAAACGACCAAACAAAAGAGCCACCCGTTCCTCCTCTTCTCTCTCGCAGAGGCTATGGCAGCGCTATGAATATTAATGTAAACAGTGGCGCTTTGTGTGGTGGCCAGGGGGCTGCAGGACTCTCCGGGAACAATGATTGTTACAGTCACCAGCTCCGAGTTAAAAAACGCCACGATAGGTCAAATATAATAAAAGTATTTATTAGCGCTTTAAAATGGGTTACTTTTTCTCTTTTAGAACGGGGCTCTTTTAATTATTTGTTTAATAACTGCCTTTGACATAAAGCATTCTTGAATTCACTATATATTTATATATAACTAATTTACAATGATATATATTTTAAAAAAATGAACTGTCACATAAAATATAGAATTATTTAACTCTTTATGAAATTATCACTGTCGTTGTGTTAGGATTTTGCAAACAAGTAAATTCTATAGTCTCAGAGGAAGATATGTTTTCTAACTCGGCCTGCTGGGTTTATTTGTTGTTAACTATATAAAGTGGTGGGCAACAGGAGGCATTTAACCGCTTATTTGAATGGGATTTTACGTCTCGACCTAGGACCCAGCATAGTTGTAAATAAATGACATTAAGCCTACGCTTATAAACGTTTAAACGTTTTATGTCTGACGTCAGGCTTAAAGATTCACGTTTAAATCTGTGCGACTTAAGATCAAACAGCTGGTTTTAATGTGATGTCCTCGACTGTCCTTGTCCTTGAATTGTGTAAGTGCCTTGGAAAGGTTATCTGACTCAACGCTTTTATTTGCTTGGCACTGCGGTACAGGCATGGGAGACTGCGGACCATGTGGAGGGGAGCCACTGTCGGTGTGACACTGTCTAGGCCTGCAAAAGGACAATAGGTAACGTACAGAGCGAAGAGAAACCACAAGTGCAATTGGAAACGAGACAAAAAGTGGACAACAAATCAGACCGATCCTGTGCACCTCCGTGTTGCACACTTTTTCCGAGCAATATTTCAAATTCCTTGAAATGATCTTACAGGTTATATTTTTTTCGAGGACTATCTGCCTCTCGTCCTGTTTCCTCTGAGTGTTAAATAATTTATTTTGGTTACTATTATTAGCCATAGACTGAGCAGCCTGAACAGTTTATTATGTTTAAATATATCAAGCTCTAATTAATAATTACGCAATCCCCAAAAAACTAAATTAACGGTCATTTTTATTTTTCACTCTAATAAATACTTACTGCTCTCCTGCGCGCAATATTAAGCTTTTTATCTTTAGCCTTTGCGCTTATTCTCTGTTTCTTGGTTATTCATTTGCTTCAATAATTTTATGCAAACGTGTCTGGTCTTAATTCGCCTGTTTGGATAAACTGCATTCAAGCAGAGCATTTGAAGAGGAAAAGCTGAATAGGTCGTTTGAGGCTTCAAGGCCCTTGTTGGGTGCTCAGGTCCAGCAGAGACACGCCCAATCCGACCGTCGGCACACAGCAAAGCTAATTTATCAGCGCTCGTCGGATGAAAGGAGACGAGCGCACTGCGAGCAAGCATGGCCATCTTGTAGCCTACGTGAGCGCTGTGAAACTCGGAGAAATGCGCTTAAAATGGAGATGTCCGTGTGCGGCCTTTACTGTCGCGGCCTCTGAGATTTCCAGCCCATTTACTCGGTTACATCGCAACGAGAACCCGGAGGAATTTGGACTTTGTCTGATTCAATGCTAACCAATGGGTGCGTAATCTCTCTCCTCCCCCTCCCTCTCACGGAGTGACTCGACCCTTTTCCCCTCCCTTTGCCTCGCTGGATGGGCCCTCAGCCTCCGAGGCATCATGTTTTGTCTCAGAAAGCCGTCTCCAGCATCCTTGTTCTGCACCAGGCAGAGAAAGCCCGTCCTCCCCCCGCGCTGAACCGCCTCATGGCATTTCTCCCTCTCCATCACTCCGACCCTGCAGGATTCCTACATCTTGACTGCTTATTACGAAAGAACTATAACCAGAGCTGCGACATTTAGGCACTTGTAGTAGCTATGATGCTAAAACGTAAAACGTGTGCTACAGAAAATGGCAGGGGGAAAAAAGAAAAAGAGAATTCTTTCAACGCGGAGGATGACTGCAGGCTGGAGCGCAGCCGGCATGGCGCATCACTCAGTATGAGATTACTAACTGCCTGTATGGATTGTTAATCTTATCGTAATAATAAGGCGTCGCATATTGGACTTAAACTTTTGACTCTAATCCCAACACTCCTGCATGTCTTGGCACAACCACAGATCTGGGTTTTAATCTCCACAAAAAAAAGCATGAGTAAAAAAAACGATGTTACATGGATCTGTCTACGACTAGCTGCATCACATGTGTACACAAAGGGACTGAGATAGAATGTAAGCTACAGCATCTCCCTCACAAATATAAAAGAAATAGAGGCATACGTACAGTAACCATTCTTGACGTACAATGAAAGAAATCTAGGTCCTCCTTTGCACTGGTCTTGAATCTGAAGGCTGAGTCTCTTATATGCTCTTCGGCCTTTATGTTATTTGGCCCTTATGTTCTGTCAGGAGTGAAACTTAAAAGAAAAAAAAAGAAAAAAAGGAAAAAAATACAATCTTCGCCAAGGGATCTCAGCCCTCTGAGATTGTATGTGTCCTCTATAGGATGAAATGAGGAGAAAGGGCTTTTCTACTGGATGATGATGAGGGAGAGCGTTCTCTCCGAGTGGCGTGGGTGATGGTTCAGAAAAAAAGAGAAGCAGTGATCCTCAGCAGGGTGTGTCCAGGGGAGGGTGTTCTGGTTCTGCTGTTTTTTTGTGTGTAATTCCTTGCTCCTCTCGCAGTCTCCTTCTGTGCCTCTGCTGCAATGTTCTTCTTTTATGCGTCCTCCTGGCTGGCAGAGCGCGCTGCTGATTGGCTATTTGTGCAGGGAGGGTACTACATGGCAGCCATTGCAATGCGCTCGTCTCCCATTATCCCCTTCAGGAGAGATCACCGAGAGTCCTCCCCCTCTTCCATCCCTGCCCTTCCATCTCTCCACTCCCTCCTTCTCGCTGCCCTTCCTTTCTTCCTGCCCCCCTCTTCACACACACACACACGCAGAGCAGTGTGAATAGGGCTCCACCTGCACTTTCAGAACAGATGGGTGCAGAAGAAGACAGTGGACTTGTCTCTCTCATTCCCCACACTTTGCACTCACTTCGGCCTCAGCACAGCCCCTTCCTTTCTCTCTTAGTCTTCATTTAGGCCTGCCTGACACCATAGCAAACAACTACGCTCCATAGGCCTTTGTCTTTCCAAATAAAAGCAATGTAGAGTGAAGATCAACAGACTTTCTCAGTCCACATTCATAGTTGTGAAGCAAAAAGGAAGACTAGAGAGCTATGCCACAATTTGGCGTGAATTGCAGATACACACAAAGCCTAAGATCCATACGATGGCTGATGATTTCTGGACATCTCATATGCAAGGCAGATGGTTAGCTATAGAGTCAGGTGCAGACGTGGGAATAACAAATTAGATAGCCCTCAAATTAATTCAGGTCTTTTCATTTAAAAATTGAGAAAGGTACAGTTGTAATTCACATCAAGCTGTGCCAAATAGTCTTTTTTTTTCTTTGCTTTATGATCAGAAATGTGGCCGGTAGTGATTTTTGTCTTGCTTTACGATTCCAATATCCCCATCCTTAGTAGTTATCAGCCCTCTCTGCCCACCTCCTGCTGCTCACTCCTATGTCCCTTGCTGTGTGGTGAGTGCTCACTGAGACATGCTGTTTGGGCTCATCTATAATGCATCCCCTGCCCCGGGACATCATGTGTGACAAATGACCTATTTCTGTGCAGACCCCCATAGGGCCTTGACCTGAGGGGGTGGGTGGAGTATGCGTGCGAGTATGCATAAATCAGTGTATGTTTGTTTATTTGTGCATGAGGCTATGGTTTTTGTTGATGTGAGGAATTGAGATGATGAATGAAGGTTGGTGCTGTGCGTGGAATTAATGCCTCCTGAGTCTTTTTTAACTGCGGATGAGTAGTAAAAGTGTGCCGATTGGTTCATCTCCTCTCCTTTGCTCTCCCTAAGTGACACTGAGGAACCTTCAGGTATCTGTGGTGTTACCATCTGTGGGTGGATGTTGGCTTACTTTCATAATAAAATACAGGGCAGGAATCAGAAAGAACTCATTTAATTTTACTTTGTGTCTCTTACTGTTCTTCACACCTTACAGTCCCGATCACTCTTGTAGACCCCCCTCTTCCTTTCTGTCATTGTCCCACAGCTCTCTTCCAGTTAGATTCTGAACATGGGCTCTGTCTGATATTTTACATAATTGCCTTACATAAGTAGCAAGCTTGGCTCAGAGCTTGGATGATATTAGCGGAGATGAATATTGCATGAGGAAAGCACTCGTTAAGCGTTAATAAGAGGATAGAGATGGAGCCCCACTGTCAGTCTGTCTTAACCCCGCCCCCACCATTCTGACAAGCAGTGACTCAACTCAGCCTGGATGCGTTGGAGCCTTTGAGTCAGTTTGTTAAAGAGGGAGTGTGCATGTGTGTGCAATAGCACACATGCACGTACGCTTCTACTGGCGTACATGGACGTCTGAGGTGAGACGACGAGATTCGGTCATTAGGTGCTTGTGTTTTTTCCACCTTTGTTTGCTGAATAAAAGCGGCTCTTGTAACACAAAGGCGCCCAGGACTGTCAACTGACTGCAGGCCCACTTACAGTTCACACTTAATGTGAATAAATGGGCTTAATTGTGGCCCCTCATTAGAGCCCTGGTTAGTAGCACGGCAGCTGAATCCTCCTCTGTGAATAAGAGGGCATTTAAAGCTCCTATTGTGTATTACTGAATCAAAGGATCAAGCATTGGTTTTGCTTAAAAACCTTTTTGTTATTCCACTGATTATTTTCTTATTGTTGAGGGTTCTCCACTAGTGATGATTAGGAGTCTTGTTGGGGTGGTCCTTTTCTCTTTGTATATTGTGGAATGCACCTTGATGCCAAAGAGCTGAATAAAATTAATACACTGATTTTGAAGACTGTCAGCATTCATAGGAAGCTGCTAACTCTTCAAATAGCCTAGAAAGTACAACAGGAGCAAAAATTGATGCATCTTTTATGATACATTTTTATATATACAGTAGATCTGCCAATACAGTGATAAATATGTCATATATTAGACATCTGGGTGGTGAATATAGGTTTGTTGAAGAATTGAGGTCTAAATTCGTTAGGTTGGATTTTCTGTTCTTCATCTTTTTTATTCTCACAGTATTACGTCAAAAACCAGTGCCTGTTGCCATTGCCCTGTGGTAAGGTAGTGGCCTTGTGTGTGTGTGTGTGTGTGTGTGTGTGTGTGTGTGTGTGTGTGTGTGTGTGTGTGTGTGTGTGTGTGTGTGAGAGAGAGAGAGAGGGACAGAGAGAGACAGAGAGAGACAGAGAGAGGAGACAGGCGGAGTGAGAGAGTCACACTATGACAGCGTATCAGGGGGATGGGTAGGCTGATTCAGCCTCAGGTCTGGTTAATTCGGTGGTCTCTCCACCAGGCCTGACTCTTGGCAGTCCAGGGTTCTGTGGCAGCAGCAATGAAGCAGTTCTTGCTTTCAGGAAAGGTTCCAAAAATAAATTAGCCTCTTTTTGAAAGGACATTTGTTGATAATGGCAACTGGCCTAATTCAACCCTTTATGTATTATTTGGCAATTTTCTTGCAGTCTCCCTCATGGGTTCACTCTTGCACTTTTTCTCTGTCTCCTCTCTTTCTCTCTATATCCCTCTCTCCCTCTGTCTGTCTGGATGTGTTGTCTCTGGGCTATTATTAGAGTAGACAGGCTGGTGGGAGGAAGTCTCTGAAGTAGACGCTCTTGTCATTTTTTTTATTTATGTATTAAATTCTGCTTTCCATGTGCCTTTTTAATTCTCGGTGTACAGTATCTGTCTTTTGTTTGTATTAAGTGTAGGTGATGCGTTTAACCTCTTTAGACAATGTAACTGTTCCACATTTTTATCATTTGATTAAAGGAAACATCGCACATATGCTTGTCCCTGTGATTATCTGCTAATCATAACGTTATTGCTGCTACTGATGTGAATTCGTGTGGGTTTGAGGAAGGACTAACCTCCTTTAGTGAGACCATGTATTACTCAAAACCTTTTTAAATATAAAGGCATGCTTATGAATCTTTCATTTTGTCCTGTCTGAGGTGGTATCTGGGGAGAGACCTTAAATACACAAAGCTCTTAGACATTCTCTTTGTTTCTTTTCTCGCCTCAGTTCCTGCTGCTCCATTTCTATCTGACATGGAGGAAAAATCATACATGTGGCACAACAGCAACAGAGGAGGTGTGAGCGTGCCCGTTCTGTCGAGCTGAGGTGTTTTTAGCTTTATTTACTCTGCAAATGCCTCGACTTACAATGAACGGTAAATACTGTAAACAGCTATCCTCCCTCATCCTGGAATCTACTTATTGTGCTTTCATGTACACTTTGTTGTGGTGTTTACTCGATAGAGGGAAAGTCGATTATTAGATAGATAACATAGGCTTTCCAAATTGGATATTATAATGTTTCCTAGAAAAGCTTGTGTAGCCAGTGCACTCTATTTCTTCCCCCTATACTGTCTTCTTTTCCTCCTCTCCTCTTTCAATCTCTGGCTTTTACTCCCTGTAGTCCAGCTTTCTCCCCCTCACAGTCCGTCCCCTTTTCAGTAATAGGAGACTTGAAATCAATAGCACATTAGTCTGGCCGGAAACTCTTATGAAATTAAATATAAATGACTGAGATTGCAGCTCTACCTGCTGCTGACAGAGATGCATGATGGCTCTTGGGGATTTTTTTTTCTTTTCGTTCCTCTCTCCAGTAAACAGTCAGGCCATTTTGTGCTGTTCCTACAGCTTACCGGATCACTGGAATATCTAGTGTTTTTCTTGGCGATTAGTGTGCAGCACTGTAGACTTTGATTGGCTTTGTTTAGGGTTTGACATTTTGTCCTCTGTGTTGAACAATGACCAATCTGATAGCATAATCTGATAGAGCAAATGGCATCGTGGACGTCACAAAGCCGCGACAGCTCAGGAGGCATGAAGAATCAGCCGGCCACACCCATCCTCCAAATACAGCAGCAGCGCCATTTGAATATGAATGAGCACTCTGGTTATTAGCAGATTGCATCTTACTTTTTGCTCTCCAGTATTTTCTCCAAATACAATGTGTGCTTTTCCTTTCATTAAGCTTTCAGGTTTGCTGCTCTGTACTTTTATTCTGGAACTTTTTACATGTAAATTTTGTTGCTTGGTCGTCTTCCATTTT
Organism: Aulonocara stuartgranti; assembly: GCF_965226115.1. NCBI lineage: Eukaryota > Metazoa > Chordata > Actinopteri > Cichliformes > Cichlidae > Aulonocara > Aulonocara stuartgranti. The sequence continues at coordinate 10,972,081 of NC_138942.1, read as the reverse complement.
CATTAACTGCTTCAGCGTGTAAAGTGCAACAATTTCTTTTAACATTCTGTTTGGCTTAAAAGCATAATTTGCAAGGTGGCTGGAGAGTGCTGGCTGGTGGGAGGAAAGTAATATGAGACAAAAAGCCACTGCATGCGCTTCTGGGAATTGGTGGAGGCTTGGACAACAGTAAGCTAATACACATAGATGATATAGAAGTAGATGTATTTGCGAGCTATATTTCACCCCATCAGAGATGAAACGGTTTGTGACAGATGGACTGATATTGTTCTCCTGTATGGCCCATAAGTGTACCCCCTCCTGCTTTCCCTCCCTGACAGATGTAGGGGGAGGACCACAGTACACTCTTCTTTCTTTCAATTGATTTTGGTGCTTGAACCCTTAGGGAGTAGAGGATGGTGGTGGGATGGGTATATGGAGATGTTTTAGCCATTTCCTGCAGCACAGAAACTATAAAAAAGACCAAAGCAAAGGCTTTAAACCACTCAAACATACAGGCATATATCTGCATGTATTCAAATATGGCTGCATTCTCATAGCAGTGTGCACTCTGTGCACCGCTCTGACTAGAGCTTGGATGGATATTTCCATAAATCTTGGTTAGTGAGTGACAGGCTCACATGCATTCATGCATGTAATGTAGGCAGAGGAGAAAATGTGGCTGCTCATATTTACAGGGTGGTGTTCAAGAAATATACACCTGATTCACTAGATTATATTAGCGCATAACTATGGAATAATGTTTGTGTTGTTAGCAAAATTGCTATTATTTCCTTTTATTATGCCCTCTGGATAAGTTGACTGCCAGGAAATTCTGGATTGTGTGTTTTTTGGGGTAGTAATTAAGCTGATATCATGTGATTCAGCAATGATTACCCCCTGCACCAACGCCGACTGTAGGATCAACATTAGGAGACTTAACAGCTGTCTGAGAGCAGATGTGTCCTGTTGCTGCACCCATTCTGTGTCCCTGGAGGGGAGAGGTCAAGACAGGGGTGGAGGTTGAAGCAGAGATCGTCTCCCGAGGATGCTCCATGTTGATGCTTTAAAAGAAACTTTAAAAAAAAAGAGAGAGCAGCTGCCTGACCATTGTATAGCACACCAGTATAAGATGGAGATTAGCATTATTGATGACAATTTTCATCTGGTGTAATTCCTCCACCCTGCGTTAAGAGCAGCTGCTGAGCAAGCAAGGTCTCTAATGACATATATAAAATTCACATAAATATATATATATATATATATATATATATATATATATATATATATATATATGTGTGTGTGTGTGTGTGTGTGTGTATGTATATAAACATTATATATAACCATTGAAGGTGTCATGAAAGGTTATTTGGTGGGTTTTTGTTAGCTTTTCTCTGGAAGGTTTTAGTTATTTTGCCAGTTTCTATTGGTTCTAGTGATGCTCTGGAAGCAGACGCCAGTTAAAAAAGAAGTGCATAATGATTTTAATAGGACTCCCTGGTGGGGCTGGATATAGAGGGGACGTGCCCTGGCCATGGGCGCGTGGCAGCAGAGCAGGTGGATGACGGGCAGCTGAGTTCTGGCTCTAAGGGGAGGGGAGGAGGGGCTCCATTTTGGAGGACTCTTGGGGTTGAGAGAGACCCTGAAAAAAAGGCAACCCCATCTGGAACTGAGGTGGGGGCTCTGGTGTGAAAGAGATCTAGTGGGTGGTGTCTGACACTCTCTCTTTTGTTCTTTGGTAACACAACAGTGATGGTGGTGGTGGTGGTGGTGGTGGTGGTGGTGGTGGGGGCTCTCACTGCCGTGGGGGCTGGGCACACAAACAATAGTGCCGATCTAAGGATTGAAAGCCTTCGATGAACAGAAAGGCAAGGAAGCAGGCAGGGAAGGTGTGGACTGAAGGATAAAGCAGGAATGGGTTCAGCCTACTTATAGGAGGTGGGTTTTCAACCAGGCAAGGACGTTGCAATGTCACATAAAGACACGGTACAAATACTAAGTGAGCTCATATTGAAATGCTTGTTGCAGACATTTAGAAATATACTTACTGTAGCTCTTCAGGTTATGCCTGAGACGTGCTGAATACACACATGAATGCAGGGCAGATAATAGAATTTTTATTAATAAAGGAATCAATTATAGAGAGCCCCATCGTCCAATAAATTAGAATTTGTTGGATCTTGGGGCAGAGGAGAATGAAAGATGAGTGTTGGCATTGTGGTGGAAGCGTGCCTGCATAGAGGGAGAGATGGCGAGTATGAGCTTCATTTATTTTCATTAGCAGTGTCTATGGGTCAGAGTCATGCCTGCTGCGAGCTCTAATGCAGCTCTTGAGTGCTACATGCATACATAAACATATATCCTAGAGACATCTGTCTTTGCTCAGCTACAGCCACGCTTCTGTCATGCGAGGTTAATTTTTCCTTGGTTCATTCCTTCTCTTCCCATTTTTCACATCTCTGCTCTACAGTTCTTGCCATTCATCAGCCATCTCGCAGAGGACAGCCGAGTACCTGCAGCAGCTCTCCAGGGTGCTGAATTGGAGAACTGTGGGGTAGAAGGAGTGAGAGTTGGGTGGCGGGGTTGGGCTGCAGCACTAAGCATGGCTATATAATTTCCTCATAGTAGGCGTGGGGTATGGAATGGTGATTGCAGGCAGGCAGACAGGAGGGAGATGTAGACCTGCCATTATCATAAACTGAAAAGTCCTCCATTAGAGGGGAGAGTCAGGGCCAATGTCATTCCTTATGTGTTCAAATACGACAGAGAAAAGAGCTGGTCAAACGGTAAGCTTAAAACATCGTTAGTATCTCCCTTATAGGTGTTTGCCTTTGAAATATATAAGTATTTTTGTGCTCACCAGTATGACTTTCCAACACGGCCAGTAAACAAAGCTGTAGTCCTTTTCTGTCTCCTTGCAGAGGTCAAATTTACAGATTGAATCTTAAAAAACACCAACCAGGCAAGGCTTCCCCTTTCTGCAGTCACGGTGAACAGCCCCATCTGCTGGTTTACTGCAGGTGTAACACGCTGTGTTGTCTTGAGTGGTCAGAGCAAGCTGAGTTGGCATGCTGCTTTGTGCTTTATGACGCATGAACTGTGTGGCCGCCCCTGACAACAGCAATGAACAAAACAAGTGAAAACAGTGAGTCCTTTTCCACCTAGTTATTAATGACGGTCAAAGTCATGTTATCAGAAAACCTTCTTTGTGAAAGTAACAGGACTTGAAATGTTTTTGGTCCACTTCCTAAATTTTAAACAGAAATGAAACCAATGAAACCTAAACCGATGTGGATATGCGGCATGAACAGGTCGCTCTAAACCGGTCAGGTGAGATTTCTGCGTTAGCAGATGGTAGACATGATAGCCTCTTTGTGCAAAGTGGTCAAACTGACGCGGAAGGATAGTGAGGCCGGACGTAAAGTGATTTTTTCACAGCATTGTACAATTTTAAAGGCGCAGATCAGATTTTGTAATGTTAAAAGTTCTTACGTGTTTAAAAAGGGTTATTGGTTATGTATACTGAAAACGTAGTGTTGTAACTCTGTTTATTTTGATCGAAAAACCAATAAGGAAAGACGATCGCGTTTTATTTTGAAATAATACCGGATGTAGTATAGGTATGCTTTACAGCACGGCCGCGGTTCAGCTCCCGACCGCTAGGAGGAACAAGTAGGGATCCCTGCCCGGTCCCAGCGTGGAGAAGGAAGCGGTCTGAGAGTCCGCATCCCTGCACAAGCGGGACAGAGCGAAACCTCGAGAGGAGCAGACCACTTTCAGTTTTTATTCGAAGACTTTTCCTTACATGGGGACGAGAAATGTCATCGACTCCGAGCGAAAGGAGGGCTTTTGCTCATAAAATCAACCGGTGAGACAGTGACAGAAGTTATTGTTTAACGGCTACTACACTGCCGCTTGCTTTGCTTGAGAATGACCTGCAGGAGAGACGGTGCATATAGCCACTAAGCTAGGATTTGTAAGGTATCACAAAGCATAAACCGCTTGGTATAAACACACCTGTAGCCTAATACCACAAGAAAGGGGTTTAGTCACGTAGTTTGCGCTTTCTTAATGGGTGTCTTGCACTTTTGCGAGTTTAATAACCTGTTTTCTACACGTTGTCGTAGCATCGTAAGAGCTTTGTTGTCAACAATGATTGGGCTACTTAAGTAAAACAGCGCCGAGCCAAAGGCTGCTCTGCTATTAAGGTGTGTACTTTAAGTGGGAGTATTTGTTTCGGAGTAATAATAAGAGAAAGACTTCGCCTTGTGGGAATATATTAGTAACCTGTTTCTACATGTTGTAAACTGGTTCTGCCTCTCCGTTAAAAGTGGTGCTGCATGCGTTAGAAATGCACTGTTTCATCACACTGAACATATGGTGATCACATTCCAGGTAAAATTGTCAAAACTCGTCACACCTGTCACCTGAGTGTTTGAATAACAACTGCACCAAAACTTGTGTGGGTGTGTGGAGGTGTTGGTAGGGAAGTAGCTCCCTGTTTGTTACAAATGTTTCCCCCCCTAGCTATTCACCTCAGCTTCAATCAGTTCATTTTATAGTCCGTTTCATCAAGAAATAAACATGATGCTACATTCTGATGTAAGTGTATAATTTCTCTATAACGCATCCTAAAGAGGAATTCTCAATCGCCCACCCCATTCCTAAAATCCCGACTTTTTAGTGAGACCAAGAGCATTGTTTAGCGCCGGATGCAGGAAAGGGTGGGAAGGGGTGTTCTGGCTGTTGACTTTGCAGTTGATAATGTTCCTTTTTCCTGTTTTAAATGGAGGTGTGCAGAGAAGCTGCAGAAGCTCTTTCCAGATTGCCAGTAATGTAGTACTAGTTCTTAAAAGTTCAACCTGATTTGTCATCACAAGGAGATCTTAGCTCTGTATTGGAGATGGAAGTGGAGGTCACTAGTCTTAAGGAGTCCTTGTGGTTTTGATTGATGTATGACATGAACCTTAGCAATGTAATCACAGCAGAAATGTTGAAGCCTTTGCAGCTGTGTATATGAAAGAAACAGACATGTGGTTCTAGAGGAGCAGCTGCTTGCTGTCTCTGGGAAAGGATTGTTTTTTTTTTTTCCTTCTCTCGCTTTGTCTGTCTTTAAGCCTCCCTTTGCCGTTAGTTCATAAAGGCCTGCTCTGGCTCTGTGCCTGCTCTGTGAGATCGGATCGGGTCCCTTTTCAGAACAGCTGCTGCCCTTCAGCATTGCTACTAGTACCAGGAGATGAAAACGGTGATAAGGGGTTCACAGATTCTGTGGGGTAGGATTTGAGAAAGTGCAGACGTCACTTCCTGAATAGTTGTAGACACTTAAGCTGTTAAATGTAAATACTTTTTTTTTTAAAGTAAAAATAAATAAATAAATGTGAATGACCTCTTACATTTAATTGGATTTTGATTTTGTTATTTGCACCCATGTTTTATTTCTAACCTGCAATCCTTTCTATTGTTCAGGACGGTTGCTGCAGAGGTCAGAAAACAAGTGTCCAGAGACTATGGCTCACCTCAGTTGTCAAAGAAACGAGGAGGCGCGCACCACCCTGTGAGTCACCCTGTGTTTAACCTCTCAGAGTTACTGCCCGGCAGCCCTGAAGCTCAAATTAGTCAGGCCAGAAATGGATGGGTGTAACTTTGTAAATGAGTACTGAGTTTAGATACAAGGAGGAAGATGTTACTTAGGTGATTGCAGTTTTAATTAGTGTTCACAGCAAGTGGCTTTGAAGCAAGCATACCTGCTCTCACTCAGCTGTGTTGTTCTACAGCTAGGCAAGGTCTCACCATGAACGCTTAAGAATAGAAGAAGGGATGGTTATATCAGGTGATTTGTCTTGGAAATTGTCTTGTGTCTTGTTATAAACATGCCAGTATGGTTTCTAATTAACCCAGAAGAAATGTAGAATTCTCTGTGATCTTCTAACAGACAGTCTGGTAGACATAGGTTGTGGAGTAGAGCCTTGTTTTTACTTGCAGTGAATTGGGCCATATGAAAAAAAAGATGACAACAACTTAGGGTTTTTTCCATTTAGACAGGGGCTGTAGCAGTAGTTCCTGTGGGGGATTCTGCTTTTGATTAAACAGATAAAAAAGAAAGTACATGCCTTGTTCAAAATTGAGAAGTGAAAACCAAAACTGTAAAAGAAATGGATAACCTTGTTTAGACACAGTATTTTTCTTTCTTTTTAGCTTGCATAGAGATATATAGAGATATATATGTGGTACAGGAAGTTTTTGTTTACCAACCGTGTGTGGATCTTTTATATTTTTCTGCCATTCCTGTCGTAGTGGGTTCCCATATTAAACATGGCTAGTTTTTAATAATCGGATCAGCATTTGTGAAAGTAATCTCTTGCACTGCGTTTTATTGTTTGGTATCAGAACCATGGTTTTTGCTGTTGTATGTCTATGTCATTAATAATTTGGGATACTCCTAATGGGGTCTTCTCAAACAAGCTTTGGCTGCGAGCACAGAAGCCCTACCCATGTGCTGGTTAAACCTTTTGTTTGGGTGCGACAATCAGTCAGGAAAACAGTTGAATTAAAAGGGAGAAGAGAGCTATAAGGTTGTTTCCGACAGAGGATGAACTCAATAAGTTCCAATAGTAAATAAACCTGGATTATTTTGAACGGTTAATCATCCAAAGCTACTCTGATCCAAGAGTAAATATAAGAAGCAAGAACGCATTGAAGTCTCTGACATGATGAATTTAGTGAAAAATGCCAATAAAAATGTAATAACTCCCCAGAAGCTGATTTTTTTCCTGTGAATGCCACTTAATTAAAAGATAACCATTGCTTTCACATGTTTACCCTTTCTGTGATTTTGTATTAAAGTGGTAATGCTAGAAATTGTGGGCACATCATAGTAATATGTACATAATAGTTTAATGCTGACTGACAGCTTCCACTGACGGAGGTGGTTGAGCCGGTGGACTTTGAGGAGTATGTGAGCAGTCATGCTCCCGGGGTGGAGCCCGGCCCTCTCAAGCAGCTAATGGAGTTCCCGTCAGATGACCTGGAGCTCCTCCACCTGGACAAAGACTGCAATACACTGGAGCCCCCACTGCCTGAGGAAGAGGAGTAAGTCCGCTAGTCTGCTAATGGCCAGCACAATCCTCATACTAAACTCTCAAGTCCCATTTATGGTCTTGACATTACTACACAAGCAGAGCTTTAATATCACTGTAATGGATAAACATCACTACAGATAGGAACAAAGCCTTCTCTCTGTGAACATAAATATTAAAAGCATGCTTTGCTCAATTATTCATGTGTTTTTCAATGTAGCTCGCTGGATTCCAGAGTGAGAGATGCCTTGGCTGTCTACACAGATGACTGGCTTGTCATTCAAAGAAAGTAAGTGGTCACAGTAGGGGTGTCAGCTAAATAAACCTACAGTATGCGTTTCATCTATTTTGTAATAATGTGCGCCACATTTCTGTGTTCACTCCACATGTGATTGACAGTTACATTATTAGTTGGACAACTCTTCTTCTTCTTCTTCTTCTTCTTCTTCAGATATCAGCTCTATAGCACCACATACACCCCTCACAACTCTGAGCGGCAGAGGGAGAGGCAACGAGGGCTGGTCAAACAGACCTTTGAACTGGATGAGGCTGCTGCAGCTGAGCGCCAGGAAGACCAGGTAGACGACTGCGATGTTCAAAGACCCTGTAATCTTAAATGCTGATGGGCGTTCAGTGAGGTTAGGTTCATGAAACATGTTTTAGTATTGCCGGGAGTAAAAGTTTTCCAGCTGTCACACACTAAAAGTGCTGTCATTTAATACACAGGCTAAGAGATAGAGTTGCCAGATTGCTGGGTGTCTCATTATCACAGAGAAAGGCAGTATGAGTTGTATTCTGGTCAACAAGCTAATTATATGAAAAATGACTAATGGATAAATGTCTTATCCATTGTCTATTACATTTTCCCCACATGAGTCATATCAGATGGGTAATGGGATATGTAGCATTGTAATTCTTATAACACATCTTTGCCTGGAAGGGGGAAAAAATCAAACAGAAAAACACATGACCTCACCTCTCAATCTTGTGTGGTTCAGGATGACGCAAAGCGGCGGTCAGTCAGCATCGATGAGACTCCTCGCGGCAGCTGGGCCTCCAGCATCTTTGACCTGAAGAATTCATCTCCAGACGCTCTCCTGCCAACTGTGCTGGAACAAACAGCTGCAGAGGACATGGACCACCGCAATACCGAGGCACGACAGCAGGGGCGCCACAATGACCTGCTTGGCCTGTTCCCTCCCCCTGATGAGGTTTGTATTTGATTCTCTTATATCTGACTCTGTTGTGGTTTAAGTTAGAAAAAACAGAGCAAATTAAAAATGATCATGATTTATAGCTATGATCACACATTTAGTTTAAATAAGAGTTATTCAGGATTCTATACTGTCAACATAGGGTTTGGCTTACATGCTCCATAGTGTAGTGGTTAACACGTGTATAATATGCTTAAGATCCTGGGTTAAAACCAGGAGGAGACTCATATCCCTGGGGTTATTTGAGGGAATCCGTCATAAAAAAGTCTGTGCCAAGTCAAATATGCAGATGCATCTACTCTGGTAACCCCTTGTGAATAAGAGAACAGCTGAGAGAAGCTTTAGGTTTACTCTGTTTAGAGGAAACACATCACACTGATAATGAATGCTTATCACTCCGGGTCACAATTTCCTGGTGAGAAACATTCTATTATAAATTTTGTGGCAATAAATACCCATGATTGTATGAGTATTACCCATTAGTGTAATATTTTGGCACACAGAGCAATTTCCACGGTGCTGATTTCTCTGCATGGAGCCATGATGAGTTGTAACTGTAGATGAAAGTCAGACACAAATATGAGGCCGTCATGGAGACGAAAATTCAAATTGGGGGTTGCCACAGAGCAAATACAGCAACATGTTAGAGCAATACTGGGAGCATTGACAGAGGAAGCTATAACAGTGGAGGGAAAAAAAGAGTATGCTCATAAGAAGGATGAAATCAAAAAAGCTATATGAGCAAGCTAATGTTTTAGTTTTCTTTGTGTGAGATATAAGACGTCAGCAGGAAGCAAACATAAGCGTCTGTATCGTTTGATTCTGAAAGCTCACTTTGCTCATTTTGGCTGAAACACAATGCTGCAGTTTTTGAACTAAATCTGGGTCAGCAACATTTCTAAAAGTCTTTTTAGTGGTTCTAAAATGTCTTATCAGTGCCGGCGTTAGGCATAAATGTTGTAAAAGTTTAAAACTAAAACTTGTTAGTGTGGATGTACCCTGAGAGTTGTTTCTCTCTTATGGTTCACCCCGTGAGAACCTTGAAACAGCCCACGATCTAATTATTCTGTTATCAAAAAATAGATTTTGGAATTATCGATCTTAAGTGCAGCGTTTCTGTGGGCTAGTTGTGTAATGAATTAAGTGCAACAGCTTAGACTAGCAGCACACTGGAAGTACTGAAGGAACTTGGAGCTGTGTAAATGGTGATATTGCTGGTTTTCCACCAACATGGAGTCTAGAACTAGTATCGTGGCTGTGGGAGAGACTTGAGCAAGACATTCAGCACTGATTCAACCATGATTTCTGGTGGACAGAAATTAACTCCATAGCTAGTAACGTTGATTTGGTCATAATGTGGGCTGGTTAGATAGACCAACAACACTTCATTGGTGTTTAAAAAAAGGCATTACTGACATGCACGCTAAAATGAAAAAGTAAGCACCTTTTTTAGTCAGTGACAATAAAACTGTATTTATCATTTCCACTCCTAACTAAACAGTGCTACGAATTGAAGGCAAACCAGACATCTAAAAGAAAAGCACTGACCACACAGAGCTAAAGCTGCAGGGAGCAGAAGACTCTGGCAGCAGAGTTTATAAATGCCGTTGCCATTTGTTCAGCTCAGAGCTATTGAATGTTCCCATAAAGTGAATGTCCATAATGTCTGCAAATCCAGCCACTTCAGGAGAACTGTTTGCTTTCCTTCCCTCAGTGTTCTCCTTTTCTCACTCATCCTTTTTTTTATGTATGTGTACACTTCACTGTTTCTCTGCCACTATGTTGCCATGACATCTGTGTAAATGCTATGCCGGGGTCTTGTTTTCCTTTCTGTGTGGCAGGATGAAGCAGTAGAGAGATGCTCTCTTCCTGAAGTGCCCAAGGAACATTGTGGCCAGAGGATCATGGTCAAGTGTTTGTCTCTGAAGTAAGGAACATTTGGAGTCTTGCTCCTGGCATTTGTATCTTCATGCTCTGGTTATTATATTTATTACAAATACCCCAATGCACTCCTTATTTGACATTGTTTATTTTGTATGTTTTTCAGGTTTGAAATAGAAATCGAGCCAATATTTGGAACACTCGCCCTTTATGACATCAAGGAAAAGAAAAAGGTTTTATTTCTTTTTGTTCCATTTGATTAGTTCTTATTTGGCATAATGAGTCTTCTTTCAATGAGTTTCACTCTGTAAAACCACTTACATAATGCTGAGCTCATACTTCACTAATTTAATTTCCCTCTTCTCAAAGAGGCCTAAGTGGTCTTGCGGTTTAGATCACTGAGTCAAAACTGAATTAGCATCCCTTGACGTGCATTTCCATTATCATCTTTCCTTCCCCTGCCTCCTCTGATTCCCGCTTATCTTTCCTCCCAACAGATCTCTGAGAATTTCTACTTTGACCTTAACTCGGATCAGATGAAAGGACTCCTAAAACCCCATACACCTCATGTCGCCATATCTACATTGGCTCGTTCCGCCATTTTCTCCATCACATACCCTTCTCCTGACATTTTCCTGGTCATTAAGGTACTGAAAAACTCAACTACACATGTACAGTGCTGGGAAAATGCATTTGATTTGTTTCTTAGTTTTTGGCATATTTGTCACAATTGGATGTTTCAGATCTTCAAACTAATTTTAATATTAGACAAAGATAAATCAAGTAAATAAAAATGCAGATTTTAAATGATAGTTTCATTTATTAAGGGTAAACAGCCATCCAAACCTGCTTGGCCCTGTGTGAGAAAATAATTGCCCCTTAAACCTAATAGCTGGTTCTGCCACCCAAGATAGCAAGAACTGCATTCAAGGATTTGCCATAACTGGCAGTGAGTCTTTCACGTCGCCGTGAAGGAATTTTGGCTTGCTATTTTTTGCGCAATTGTTTTAATTCAGCCACATTGTAGGGTTTTTGACCACGAACAGCTTACCATTTGGATTATGCACATTTATGAAATGCTGTTTTGGTTTTATGCCACATGTAACAGGGTTCAAGCCTTCCAGTAAGTTCAGCTTTTGTCTCATCAGTCTGCAGAATTTTCCTAAAGGTTTTGGGGATCATTGCGAAGCTTTTTGGCAAGTATGAGATGAGCCTTTGTGTTCTCTTTGGTCAGTGGTGGTATTGACTCTGGAACTCTACAATGGGTGCCATTTTTGCCTAGTCTCTTTCTTACTGTCGAATCATGAACTCTGACCTTAATTGAGACAAGTGAAGCTTAGAGTTCTTCAGATGTTTTTCTGAGTTCTTTTGTGACCTCCCGGACCTCCTCCTCCATTGATGCATTTTAAGATCTTTTAGCCTGCTTCACCTGGTCATACAGGTTTTATTTAAGTGATTTCTTGATTTTCTTGAACAGTAATCAGGTCTGTAGAATGGGCTGGCCACTTGGGTGTGGCTAAAAAACTAAATACAAAACTGCATTTTGTATTTACTCAGGTTATTTTTGTGTAATTTTAAAATTCATTTGATGATTTGAAACATGTTTGGCAATTATGCAAAAAGACTAAAAAATCAGAAAAAGAGTGCAAATACTTTTTCACAGCGCTGAACATCAACAACAAATATTACTTTAAATCACATAATTGCTCTCAGTGAGTTAAAAGTGCATTTGCATGTGTTTTTTCAGCTTGAAAAGGTCCTTCAACAAGGAGATATTAGTGAATGCTGTGAGCCCTACATGGTTATGAAAGAATCAGATTCATCTAAGGTAATGGAGCCAAAATGTTCTTTAAACTGTTGCAATGCTCAGAGCTTGCAGCCGCCATGCACGTGGGACCCTCTTACTGTCTAGTCACAAGAATTACTCAATTTTGTCAGGGTGGCTGCAATATTTACTGTCGTCTTTGGCAAGCCAATACTGGCTCTTGCAGATGTTTTAGGCTGTTCAGTATCTTTTCAGATCATATTTTGTTCCACTGCAGCACAAGGAAAAGCTAGAGAAGTTGCGCCTTCAGGCAGAGCAGTCGTGCACGCGTCTCGGCTGTTTTCGCATGCCTTTTGCCTGGACGGCCATTCACCTTCTCAACATCGTCAGCAGTGTGGGAGGTCTGGATCGGTCTGACCCGGACTCTGATTCTGGTACTGCTGATTATATACATATATTTCATTGATAATTTCACATGTGCACGTACACTGATGAGCCACAACATTAAAACTACTGACAGGAGCATCACCGTGGTAGAATGGAACATGATGCTGGGAAACCTAACATTCGTGTAGATGTTAGTGTGATGTGTGCTGTCCACTTAAACACTGTTGCAATGTCAGCAGCGTCTCGCAGCTGGCCAGTGTGCCTTACAAAAGAAAAAATGCTCGGGAATTGCTTGAGGAACTCAAAAATCCCAAAATATTGCCCTAGTTTCTGCACTGTGCATATGTGGAATGCATCGTCACTCATCCAAAGGCCCCACACTCCAAATCTCACAGGGTCCACTGCTAACTTCCTGGATTCAGAAACCACAAAACACAATCAGAGGTCGTGTTTCCGGGTCAGAGCTGTTTTAGCACCTGGAATGGACCTACACAATATCAGGCAGCTGGTGTTAATGTTGTGGCTGATCACTGTATGCAGACCATTTGCCTAATTACAGTAACAAATGTCTCCTGTCCCTATAATACACACCTTTGGGTCACTGCTAGAGCGAAAAGGTCATGGAACGTGGAACGAGAGAAAGAAGAAGGGGTTCGAGCGGATGAGCATCGGTGATGACATGTGTAACTTTGCCACTTTCCGTCCTGCAACACTCACCGTTACCAACTTCTTCAAGCAGGTATTTAGAAGTGCACATGTGTAGATCTGTCCTTACAGTGAGGTAAACTACCCATTATTTGAATGGGGTAGTTGAATATCACTATAGAAACAAAAGGTGAGACATAATAAATAACTGCATAAAAAGTAGAGTTTCATTTTTCTTTCTACTGTCAACAAGCACTTATTTAAAGGTAATCAGTGGAATTCTCTATATATTATTGTCACATTGTTACTTTAAATAATGACAAGTGTCCAGAGAAAGTTATTGTCTTGTGAATTGCTGCTATATAAATAGAATTAATAGTATGAAATTAACAGTATCTAATAAAAGACATGGGAATAAATAAATAGCCCCAGTGCTTTAAAACTACTTTTTCTACTAACCTTGGGCAATACTGTCCATTTAATTATTAATCTTTTAAAAAAAAGATTATGCTCTCTGAGCTGTTGCACCATAGTTATCAGTGAATTGTTGTGAAAGCACAGTCTATGCAGACATCCCTTTTTATATAACTGTGAATCAAGAGTGCATTTCTTTCCAACGATGGGACACTTGTCACCATAACCTGAAGGCAACCCTGTTTTTCAGACCACTTATATGCTATATGTTATCCTAGTAAAATCCATGAATGTGGTGTGATTTATTAAAGTCAGTTGTCAAAAAGCCTTTCCCTCCAAAATGTTAGTTTTTATAAAAGTGAAAAACTGCAGCCTGTTTTTACTCTTTTTAATTTAGTAGAGACAAATGAAACAAAGCCTGTGAGCGTGTCCGCTATGTGACATACTCCTCTCACTGCAACATGTTTCTAACACACCCTCTTAATCATGGCAGTGCACTTAAATTGTCAGTGCTCTGGTCATTCTTCTAAACCTGACTGCATTTAACTCCCTCCCCAGTGTCCACTTTTAGGGTAAGACTGAACTGAACAAAGACGCTGACCTATTCTAAATATATATATTAAAAAAAATCCATATAAGAGGGATGATCAAAAAATGCTTTTCAAATAAAATTGAAACAGTTTTATAGAGAACTGCTCTTTTGTTTACCAAGGAGGGGGATAGGCTGAGCGATGAAGACCTTTACAAGTATCTTGCAGATATGCGCAGACCGTCCTCTGTTCTGCGCCGCCTGAGGCCTGTCACAGGTAAACCCAACACGTTTCTGTTGTCTAGGAAAGGTTCACCCAAAGCTTCATGGGTGATTTTAGATGCACTGTTTATATGTCTCTGTTTTAATCCCCGACCTGCTTTGCCTCTCAGCCCAGTTGAAGATCGATATCTCTCCAGCTCCAGACTTGCCTCATTACTGCCTCTCACCAGAGCTGCTTCATGTGAAGCCATATCCAGACCTGCGTGTTCGACCAACCAAAGAGGTGCTGGAGTTCCCCGCCCGCCAAGTATACACACCGCACACTACCTATAGGTGAGCGTTCATCTTACAAAGGCACACACATATGAACACACTGTGTATGTTTGTTTTATAGTAAGTTTACCTATTAAGCAAATATACATTGACCTAGTCTGGGCCTCTTGTGTCTATTTGATTATTGATTTTTGACTGAATCTGATATTCTTCAACCTTTAAGTCAATAGTTAAAGGAGAAAAAGAGACATTTTTCCAGCATTTTTTTTTTAATCTGAAATTTTTTTTTACTAATGTTATTTTCATGTAGAATATGAGCATAAAAATACAAAAAACAAACAAATTGTTTTTATTCTATGTACAGCGTATACATATAATACTGGTTCACCAAACACAATCTTTAATAATTTAACAGCTTATTTTAAAAAGCAAATTTACAAAGCAAACTGATGTAAAGACACAAAAATAATGCACAAAATATAGATTACAGGCACGATAACAAGGATGTAATTATGAAGGACCCAAAATATATATTTTCTGCCAGTGCAGTTGATCTATAGCATCCATAGCAAGGTTGGAAGGGAGTGCAGTGAGTTTATGGAGTTAAGATCTGGATCATGTCAGCACTTCACTCTGGAAGAGGGAAGCAAAGTAGCAAATTTAATGAAATAAAAACATGGAAAGTTTATCAAGAATATCAGATAGTTTGAACAAGTTATTTACCATCTTCTGCAGTTTGGCAAGCTGCTCATTCTGACTCTCAATATCCTCTTTTTGGAGCTCAGTCAAAAGCTGTAAGCCTCGCAAGACTTTGTCGTGCTCCTCTGCTCTCTCCTACAAACAGAAGTAAAGTTAAAATAACCTGTCAGTGATTATATGACTAGCGTTCAAATATGAAGCAATAACCAGCAAAAGCAACTATGGAGTGATGGAGTGTTAGAATTCATGCTGAACTGTAACTATTTTGAGTACAGCTTTCTGTTACCTGCAGCTCCTTGATGCTTGGAGGTACAGAGTTGCTGAGGTACATCTCCAACTGGCTCACTTTTGTCCTCAGCTGCTGCTCTTCCTTCTCCAGGCTGGTCAGCCATTCTTTAGTCTTTGTGGTCTGAGCGTGTTGCTGGGCCATCTGGGCCTATCAAAAGAGGATGTGCCTATATTATTCTCTTCCCCCAACAAAAGCCTTAGTGCAGCTGGCAGCTGCTTTCCCCAGAGTCTTACATGTAGCTTTCACACTCATTTTGCTTGCTCTTGTCTTGGATATTAGAGTATGGTTTAACCTTATACAGCAGGCAAATGAAGTGAATAATAGTAATATGATTGTCTTGGCTGTGAGTGCCCACATAATAACAGCAATACAGGATTTTATGTAGGCATTTTAAAGAAAATGTTTTGCTTTCACAAGTCACCAAAAAGCTGCATTTTCTCTCTCCTTCTCTGTGTCTCCACCTCAATCTGATGGCGACTTATATACTCTGCCTCAAGTTTGCTCCCGTATGCTGTACTGAGATTGAACCTTGATTGTAATTCTGAGACATTATCTCTCCCCAAATACCACAGCCTTTCACCTTCACCTGGGGGATCTGTTGTTTACATATTTCCATGTCTTCTTACCTGTAGCAGCTGTATCACTTCTTTGATCTGTTTCTCCACCTCTGCAGCCTGCTCAGTCTGTTTCCCCAGCTTTTGGAGAGTTCTCTCAGTGTTCTTCAAAGACCGGCTGATTCTCGCTATCTTTGCCTCAGTGGTTTCATAAGCATAGTTTAGGGATTCGCCAAACTGTAAGACACCAAACATGAGCACATTGACTTCTTCTTGCGGTGCCACCTTGTATTCCGTCTTGCTGGTCTTCCTGACCGGGCTTGCGTGCACTGCTCCAGCCACAAAAAGCAAGCACAGGCTCCAGAGCATTGTGATAATAAATGTTGTTTCCTCAGTTCTTTCAGATGTTCAAAAGATATTTCTGATTTATCTTTCAGCAATAGCGCCTGTGCAGAATAAAGCTTTTTTTTTATGTATGAGTCAAAAATGAAAGCCATAAACAGGCACTTGTCTGTCATAGCAGTGTCATCAGCCCCTCAGCGATGAATGGAGGGTGGCTGCTCCACCTTATATTGCATGTGTGCATGGCTACGTGCGATACCAGGGTAAAACATTAGCTCGGCTTTGGCCTGATCACAGGTCTTGTCCATGGCCTTTGCCTCAGTGACCCTCCCTTGAAGTTTGACTGTAGCGATACTAATTTTGTCATTTAGGTCACAAACATGTGCATCATGCATAGCAATATATGTAGCTTTTTTTTAACGAAGAAAATTTTCACATGTATTATATTCTGTGCACGAAGTTTGATTGTTATGTCAATCACATGTGATTGCGTGGTGTGTCAGTGCCTTTATACAAGTGGCTAAAGTCAGCTTTCAAATATGTACAGGAGTTAACTCTAATGTTTAACTTGGATGGGGGTTAAGGTGACTTTCATCAAGTGAGGCCAGGTTCGGGTCACACTCCCGTTATGTGCGCTCGTATGATCTTGTCTTTTCTGAGAATAAGATTGTTATATATTGTAGGTTGTGGGAAATATTTAATATAAATGGGGTGTGATCTTATTGCCACATGCTGACATCATAACAGGAATTAAGTGTTCCCTTCATGGCTATGCAGCCTTTTAAAATTCTTGTATTTTTCTCTCTTTCTCTCTCTGCCTATTTTGGCTCTAAGGAACCTGCTCTATGTTTACCCACAAAGTCTGAACTTCAGCAGCCGTCAGGGCTCAGTGAGGAACATTGCTGTGAAAGTACAGTTCATGGCAGGAGAGGACCCCAGTCAAGCCTTAGCGGTGAGTTACACTCGGGGATAATGAAGCAACATGACCGTGATGTTCTCTGGCAAATGAAATCCCAGCCACAAAGAAAAGCTTAGAAATACTATATGATGTCTTTTTCAGTAGCGGGAACTTCAAAGGAACATATTTGTGAGCAGCAAAGGAAGAAGAATTTAGTTATGCATGACCTGCAGCATATCTTTCATGTTATCACTCTGATTTTCTTTTCTTTTGGTTTATTTAGTATAACATGGACGATGCACACTATATAGTGTTTACTATAAGTGGCACTCCACCCAGGATATTTCTTTTGCATATCCCATAACAGCAATCCCATGTAGAGCTGCAGGGTAGAAAAGGATTGCTTGTTATGTAACATGGCTGCTGCTGACACAGTTACAGTAACATAGAAACTACTCAAAATACTCAACCAGTGTAACTAGTTGAAATTCACTCTTTCTTTCATTTATGAGTGAAAAGTTTTCAAACCTTTGAAAAAAACATTTTCCAGAGTGAACTGTTCTCAGTTTGGGGTTTGAAACAGTTGTGGTGTTCATTGTGAATGTCTTATTGGTTATGGAAAACTGCATTTATGCACTGCTTTTTTTAAAAACAGGTCATCTTTGGAAAATCGAGCTGTGCAGAATTCATGAAAGAGGCATACTCTCCTGTCATTTACCATAACAAGTAAGGTTCCCTCACCTGTTAAGCCTCTGCTCAAGTCTGTCCAACTTTTCTTTCTTTCCTAAATGTCTTGTTTAACTCTTTCTCATAAGGTCTCCTGAGTTCTATGAGGAGATGAAGATGAAGATTCCTGCCAATCTGACAGACAACCACCACCTGTTGTTCACCTTTTACCACATCAGCTGCCAGCCCAAACAGAACACTCCTCTGGAGACTCCTGTGGGCTACACGGTGAGTGCACTCCTTCAGCTGGCTCTCCTTGAATACTTTCACCCACACACTCACTTGTTCAATAGTTCTATCTGTTGTCTTGCCATCTGTTAGAGATCGCGTGTCTTTCTTTCTGCTTGCAGTGGATCCCTCTGATGCAACATGGCAGACTACGCACCGGCTCTTTCAGTCTGCCTGTCTCTGTGGAAAAGCCCCCGGCTAGCTACTCGGTGCTCACCCCTGACGTGAGTGTGTTTGAAGAGATTGTGTGAACATTGGTTCTTCTTCCAGCACCTATTCCTTTGTGGTGTGCCTGAGTGTTAAATGAGTTGGGTGTCACTCTCTGGCAGGTTCAGCTCCCAGGCATGAAGTGGGTGGATAATCACAAAGGTGTGTTCAATGTCGAAGTGAAAGCGGCCTCCTCAGTCCACACTCAGGTACACAAATACGCTTCTTACACTTACTGCTCTTTCTTATTCCTCCCACGTGTAAAGACCCAATTTGCTATTATAGCTTGGCTGTGGGTCCTTAAAATTTTTTATAATTCTTATAGATCTGCTATCAAAAATACCTTAAAAAGCGTTGAATTATCTTAAATGTTCTTTAGTGTTATTACTACAAAACAAAAAAATAATACTCCCTGGTCTTTAAGGAGCTCACTTTCAGGCTGCTCAATTTGCGATACATCGGTGGAAGCTATAGAAATGTTAGTCTACAGAAATGGGAACATAGCAGTTAAAGTTAAAAGACATGCACCTGTCCTTGTCCTGGACTGGTGACAGTCAGTCTCACGTACCTAATTACAAGCTGGTCCTTTCCGTGCACGCACAAAAACGTACTCAGTAGCACAGGCAAATAGTCATGCGCTCACAACTACGCAGTAACATTTTGTTAGCGTAGAGGCTCCTGTCTGCAAGTGAAGACACAAAGTTCACTAAAGTAAACCACAGAGGGCCTACCATGAAAACATTCTTAATAACAAATCTAATGAGACATTTAAATCACCCTGACCCAGCTGAATATGGAGTTTTGAAAGAAGCTAATAAAGGCAGTTGCTAAATATAACACTATCCAGAATTTAGAAGCAGCCACAAGCCAGCAGCTTCACGAGCAGTGAACGGATCAAAGCAGATACGAGGAAAATTATGGAGACAAGTGAAAACACATGAGGGTCGATGTCCTGTTATCTGGTGAAGCTATAATTAGACTAGAAAGTGATGTAAGTAGATACATTTGTGTTGTTGTACTGCGGATGTACAACAACTTATTTTCAGTTAATTATTTGTGCCTTGTTCCAGTAGCAGAACACTTTATTTTCACTTGTTTAAATTAGAGAGGATCCTGTAAGTTACTAAAGTTTGGTGGAACTTCTAAAGTCCAATCATTTCTTTTATTATGAAAATAATATTTTGCATTGAAGAAAGGCTGGTTTTTATTTCTATAAGCTGTCAATAATAGCTCCAAGAAAATCAGAATAGGTAAAAATCGTTGTCAGTAGGTAGCATTAAGAAAAAAATCGAAATAAACCAAGAAAGTTGCACTGGGTGCATCTTTAGTTAAAGTCTGTGCCTGGAAGTATGTACGAAGCAAACTGAGTTTCACATTTGAGACTATGGGCTGTCTTTTAGATCAAAAACTAGATTTGTGTTAGTCTTTCACATCTATAAACGTATAAACATATTTCATCATGTAAAACATCAGTGTTTTCCTCAAACAGTATAATTTCACTTTTAATGTATTTCCATCCTGTTTGGCATTCACATTTATTTAAATTAATATACAAGCGTCATAGATGTAACTGGCATATGTCTATAGAAACTAGTTTAGTTTAATGTCTAAAACAATCATTTTGTTGGCTTTAGATAGTATCAAAGTAAATCGGCGTAAACTGGAAAACAAAAGAAGTGTGGTGCACATTAATGTTGCTCAGAGTGGAGAAACTTGAAATTTATTTTATTGTTTGATGTACGTCACAGTCTGCTTGGCTCCTGTTGGCTCACATATATGCAGGTCATCGGGAAATGCAGTTTCATGTCACTTTAGAAAAGGAAGGTCACACACACCCTGGATCACCCTGCTCTTCTAGAATTTCAGGTGTTCTGCCAAATCAAAGTTCACCAACATCAGCTGTTACTTATCATTCATTGTGCATGTGTGCTTCTAGGACCCTCACCTGGATAAGTTTTTCACGTTA
This sequence comes from Aulonocara stuartgranti, assembly GCF_965226115.1. NCBI lineage: Eukaryota > Metazoa > Chordata > Actinopteri > Cichliformes > Cichlidae > Aulonocara > Aulonocara stuartgranti. The sequence goes on along the minus strand of NC_138942.1, from coordinate 10,951,787 downwards.
GTGTATGTCCTGGAGGAGTACTCCTTTCCTTTCCGCCTGAAGGACGTCATCATAACTGAGGCAAACATGGAAGGGGAGCTGAAGGCCAGCATGGCTGCGCTGAGAGGGGCTGTGCTGGATACCTGTGTCAGGTTCTTGCATCAGCTGCTTAACAAACTCATTCAGCTCATTGTCTACCCTCCAGTCATTGCAGGCCAGATTGGTGAGGAGGCTGTCAACACTTCTTTCTTTTTTCTTTTTTTAACTTTCTTTTTATTGTTTTTCTTTAAACATTATACAGGGAGGGTAGGGGGTAACAACAAAACAAAACAACAAAGCAACAACAACAACAAAAAGATAAATACAACAAGTAGGATAACACCCCCCTCCCCAAAAAAACAAAAAACAAAAAAAAACATGTTGGATCTCCTTGTTTCTACAGTTTGATCATTTCTCATTATCAATGTGTTGGTCTTTATCCTGTTGGGTTTATATACTCAGTCCATTTCTCCCACTTTTTTGAGTGATTGTAATAACTCTCTTAGAGATATATTAATATGATTATTGATAATTATTTTTTTGTTGAAGATATGAAAAACAAAACTGTTTAATTTGCTTTACATTGAGGAATTTACTTCATTAACACACACAACAGAGGAACAGATATTCTAGATTCAGTTTAGCACCTGATAATAAATGCGTTAACTTGTGGTTACCTTTAGGGCAAGCATTACCTTTGTTGTTGTGGTTGTGGTTATTGTTGTTTTAAAGCACTCACTTTGAATTTACCTGCAGTGAACCTGGGTCGGGCTGCTTTCGAAGCCATGGCTCTGTTGGTCAATCAGATCCACAAAAACCTGGAAGGGAACCAAGATCAACATGGCCGCAACAATCTGCTGGCATCTTACATCCATTACTGCTTCCGCCTGCCCACTGCCGAGCCTACCCTGCCACCGAATGGTGAGTCACCAGGCTTAACTGTGAAACCTTTATTTTCATTTGAAAGAACAAAAATGGTTTTTGTTAGACCATAAAGTGCCAGGGTTTTTTTTTTTTTATTGTTTTATTTGCTAACTTCTATGTCCTTTCCTTCTCCCCGAGTAGCAGGCACCCAGTCCTATGAGATGCCAATGCAGTACGCTACCTTATCAAGGGCAACAGCGCGGCCAAGCAGTCTGCACCTGTCCCGTTCCAAAAGCATTAGCAACTCCAACCCAGACCTGGCTAGCACACCAGTTTCTCCTGATGAGGAGGTGCAAAGGATCATGGGGAGCAAGGTATGCTGCACTTCTCAAGTCATTTTAAAGGAGATTAAAGTTAGGTTGTTAAATATTTTGCACTTTGTTGGTCTTATGTTTTGCAGGAAATGTGTACCAGTCAAACTTATCATAGGCAGCTGTTGCTTTACTTTCACATTTATTATATTTGCTTAGTGTCTCATTTTTCCCCTAGTATTTCAATTACATTAAGTAAAATATATGAATGTTGTTACAGTCTGGCTACACAGAAAACATGGTCTGTGTTTTCTGTCTTTATGAAACCACTTGTTTATTTTCTAGTTTCTGTTTAGATAATATCACTCTGTTATTTTGTTGTAATCGTAGTTTCTGGACTCTTCACAGCTGATTCAATAAACTCAGGTTAACTGAGAACTCTGTGCAAACAGTCTGTCTCACTGCTTAGACAACAATGTAGTAATTCTCTGTGCCTCTATCCCTTTACTTAATGCAGTACCTCAGTCCTTTATTCTCCTCTCCCCAGCTTTCTTTTCTTTGTTGCTTTTGTCTCCTTTTATTTCGTTCCTGATTTTCTTCTCTAAATAATCTTTTATGTAGTAATTACCCTCTCTTAATTCACTGTGCTCTTGCCTCTTGCCACACTCTGTGTGTGTTTTTGTGTGTGTCTCTGGTGGCTTATGGCAGGGCATTGACCGCTCCCACTCCTGGGTAAACTCTGCTTATGCCCCTGGGGGCTCCAGATCTGTGCTACGCCGGAACCCCAACTCCAGCTGTGAGCTCAAGCAGGTGCCAAATCCCTTCACCTCATCCTCACCTTTACCTCCTCCACCTCCATCCTGCACTGCCTCTCATCAATTCTCGCGGGTCATTTCTTACCTCCATTGCATCTGTGTCTGTCTGGCTCTCTCTCTGCTCGCCTCAGCCCACCTGTCACCCCTTTTTATCTACTCCCTGTACATCCTCTCTGCTGCCTAACAGGCACAAGTTCTGCCTGGGGCTTGTTAGGAGTTCATAGAAAGTTCTCTGGCCACCCACCCATTTCCATTCACCCATTTTCACGTCATCTGTGTGTGTTCACCTCACCATCACTCCATGTCAGGCAAACGACCGCAGCTGCAATCGCATGTCTGCCTTTCTGGACAGCGTGGCTTTGTTTTCAGTTCCCCCAAGGCAGATTGCAAAGAAGGTAAAACTGGCATCTAACTAACTGTAAAAGTTACAAACTAACACATTTGTGATATCATATCATTCACCAACTTCCAATATCATTACCATTCATCAACAATCATGCGATTTGAACACAGATCTACATGGAAATAATGTGAAAATTGAAAATTTAGATCTTTTTGGAATGAAGAACTATCAGTTCGTACTCCTAAACCTTTATAACCTGCAGTTACTGTTTATGAAGTATTCCTAATAGCATTGAAACTGTTTATTTTAATCTTGATAGCTCAAATACAATTAACTAGACCAAACTGAACTAGCTTGTTGTTGGTTCATGTCTAGCTGCTCCACGAGGAGCTGGCTTTACAGTGGGTGGTCAGCACCAGCACAGTGAGGGAAGCGGCACTGCAACAAGCTTGGCTTTTCTTCCAACTGATGGTAAGCATTCCTTTTTGAAATTGCAATAATTGTACACCACTTTCTAAGTAGCAAAAATCTAAAGAGAATGCAGTAAAACAAAACTTAAGGTCTGCAAACCATTTTCTTATGTATCCCCTCCTACAGACAAAGAGCATGGCCCACCACTTATTCCTGACCTCAAAACTGGATGTTCCCAGGCGTCAGCGGTTCCCAGACCGCTTTGTGGATGACATCGCTGCACTTGTGTGTGCCATCAGTGCAGACATTGCCAGCCGATACCACAAGGTACCAAATCCTGAGAGCTACCCCATATTCTAGAAATTGAATTCATTTCTTGATAACAATTTAGGTCACTGGCCAACAAAAACTATAGTGGCTTTATTTTTCTCCCTTATCTTTTATACAAAGCTTGAGCATTGCTGTTTGATTCAAACCTAATATACAACCTAATATAATGTAAACCAAGACTCTTCCTCTTTCTCTCACATGAATTTTCCCCTTCCAGGATGTGGAGCTTGTGGAGAGGTTAAATAGCAGTCTGGCTTTCTTCCTGAGTGACCTGTTGTCTCTCATGGACCGGGGCTTTGTCTTCAACCTCATCCGCTCTTACTACAAACAGGTCCCCATTGCACTTTTTCCTATTTTCCTGTAATCTGATACGCTCAGAGACTCCCACACACATTATTGTATCTTCTATGTAACTGCATGTTAAACAGATTGCCAACAAGTTGCACACGGCCCAGAATCCCAGCTCTCTGAATGCTCTGAGGATGGACTTCACTCGTATTGTCTGCAGCCATGAGCACTATGTGATCCTCAACTTGCCGTGCTCAATCCTGAGCCCCCCAGCCTCCCCCTCTCCTTCCACTTCTTCCACTACATCACAGGTACTACAGCACATTATCCATCATAGACGAATTATAAAAATAAAAAAATTTCACATAAAGAGAATGGATAAATTGAAATGTTGCTAATTTCCCTCTGTAATAAGTGCATACTCATAGCATCAGTGTCCTCAAAGTTCCAGTCATGGCCCTTGGGGATGTTTTTTGCAGCCCTTGAGTCAGCCAAGGAAAGAATGCAATACACTGTATTGTGTCATTTTGGGAGGATTTTTCTTGAATTCCAACTCTTCTGTTCTGGGCATCATAGCTAGAGTTTCTTAACAGAAATACCGCTGGGGTCAAAATGTGCCTTCCTCTTGGTTTAAAAATACAAACATAAATTATGAAATTAGCAAATACACTACAAACACTAACTAAAGCTGTTTATTTTCCTTAATAAACAAATGATGTCTTAAATTTGCAGTCATCAAAAATTCGAGAATAACTCTTCTACTGTGTTCCTACACAAACCATTGCATAACATTAATGTCAGCCACACTTAAAGTCATTTCTCTATAATTCTGTGTCATCTTAACTATGTCTCCTTGTGTCCACAGAGCTCAGCATTTTCCAGTATGGTGCAAGACCAGGGCGTGGCCACCATGTTTGAGCTCTCCGTCCCTTTTCGCCAGCAGCACTTCCTGTCCGGCCTGCTGCTGTCTGAGCTCTCACTCATCCTCGACCCTGATGGTGAAGGGTGGGTTTTTAGTATCTGCTCACAAGCTGATCAAGACTTTACATCGATTCAGACTTTAACGTGAAATAAAATGAGAGATGACAAAGATTATGATGATTTTGTTTATCACCCACAGGGTTTTTTTCCTTCATAAAAAGGCCATTAGTGCCGTTCACTCCCTGCTGTGTAGCCACGATGCAGACCCTCGCTACAGGGACCCTCAAGTCAGAGCCCACATGGCTCAGCTCTACCTGCCTCTCATCCCAATCGTCATGGAGACGCTACATCAACTCTATGACTTCTCTGGTCAGCAGAACAATATGAGCAGCCCATAAATATGATTTTCCACCTGCTCGAGAAGATGTTGTTATATTTGCAGTATTATTGTACCTGAGAGCGCTTTTCTTATTGCCTTGCAGACTCCTCGCCTTCTCGGGTCCGCCATGCATCCACCCACGCTGACGATGCTGACCCAGACAGTGGCAGCACTATCAGTCAGTCTGTTGCCATGGCAATCGCTGGCTCCCCTCTGCAGCACGCCAAAGCCAACCCATTCGCACTGCCCACAGTGGTAAGTGATAGCAGCAAGGGTCATAGTGTTCCCCAGAGCCCTACAGACTGACAGGTCACAGAGTGGCCTCTGTGTGGGCGACTGCTGCTTCAGTTTGACAGACGGTCACACCACACAACACTCACCCATTTAAATATCATTTGCATTCTTTCCATGTTGTTCTTTAGCTAAAGAACAACTGCTCCTCTTCACCTGTAGGTGGCTCTGTGTCCTTTGCTATAACTTTCTCTAAACAGCCATTTTGTTCTATACTCAAGTGGATTACAAGATTGGCACCGATTTTCTGTGTGTGTGCATGTCGTTACCAGGCGGGGCGCCAGTCCAGCTCTCTGTCCGCCGAGTGCAGTAGGACTCTGCTGGTGTGTTTCCTGTGGGTGCTGAAGAATGCAGATGCAGCTCTCCTGGAGCGCTGGGTGTCAGATTTGTCTGTACTGCAAATCAACCGCTTGCTAGATCTGCTGCATCTCTGTGTGTCCTGCTTTGAATACAAGGTATAATAAATGGGCACCATCAAGATTCACAGTTCATTCAGGGAGATGCTAAATTCCTCTAAATTGATTTTTTTTTTCAAAGAAATCTAGTTCAGAGCAAATATTAATTAAATTTCATTTTCCTTCTTTTTCTCCTGTTTGATGGGGTTTTTATGAAGGCAATGAGTTAATGTTCATGGTTTAATTAGCTGTTATTTAAAAATTTGATTTAATTTAACCATTACTGCAAAAATGATGTCTGTGGCAGCATGTAACAGATCTGTGCTGGTCAGTTACTGCTGGCTGAGAATGCCCTCACTTCTGTCTCTGAAAAGTATATTTGATACGATACATTATACATAATGCATTGTACACTGAGGCACTTGGACTTCAGACATCATATCCAGGGTTACTACTGTATTTTCCATTACTGTTTACATAGCACTGCAAAATCACACAGTAGTCTATTTAGCTGTGTTTACTCTATAAATTATCAATAGGACAGAAGGCTATTTTTATGTTTGTTTGTTTTTAAATTGTTTGCCTTTCTAAAGTCCATTTCTTAGCAGCTTTCTACCCAGTTTTTTTTCCCTTTTATCCACTTTTAATATAGTCTTTTTTTCTCTGTCAGAGAAATTTCTGGGTAAACTTGCCTAATTTGTATGCTACCTTTTTATGATTTATTTGTCCTCTGATGTTTGGTGGGCGTTGTAGGGGAAGAAGACTTTGGAGCGGATCAATAGCCTGACATTTAAAAAGTCTCAGGATATGAAAGCACGACTTGAAGAAGCCATACTGGGCACAATCGGAGCCCGTCAGGAGATGGTTCGGCGTCACAGAGGTGGGAAGCACAACAGAAACATAGGTTTGCGTCGTGCATGTCTGAAGCAATTTATATTTGTGGTGCTTAAGGAAATTTACTCTTACAGAAAGGAGCCCTTATGGCAGCCAGGAGAACGTTAGGTGGAAAAAGAACGTAACTCATTGGAGAACAAATGCAGACAGAGTCGACAAGTATGTGCTTTACAGACATATAGATTTGGTTCTTCTGCTCACCTTGTGAAAATTACAAATATTCTTGGATTATAATTTATGTCAAATGTGTGTTTCTGTGTAACATGATTGTAAAATGACACCTTTCAGGACTAAGGCTGAGGTGGAACAGGAGTCTGTGGTGGATGGAAACCTAGCTACTGAGGCCTCTCTCATAGTACTGGACACACTGGAAATTATAGTCAAGGTAAAACAATGAGAATTAAATAAATCTGTTTAGACACCACCTTTCCAGTGGTTGACATACAGTGCTGTCCTCCTATATAAACATCCTTTGCTTGTTGTGTGCCTGTCTTCTTTCAGACTGTGGTTGCATCAGAGTTGAAAGAAAGTGTTTTAGGTGGAGTGCTGAGAGTACTTCTTCACAGCATGGCAGGAAACCAGAGCGCCCTCTTTCTGCAGCATTGCTTCAATACACAGAGAGCTCTGGTTTTCAAAGTAAGTGCAGTTTGTTTTTAGCAATTACACAAGTTTTCAGGTTTTTTTTTTATTGTCCTTTCCAGCAAAAAATAAATAAAAAAATCACAAATTAATGAATTAACACAAATAATTAATGTTTTGGTATTAATAGTTTTACTCCTATTTGGCATTATTCTGCTTACTCATTTTTATTGATGACATCTGTGTTACATTTTTGTATTGAAAAGTAAAGCAAGTGGGCCATATTTAATTTCTGGTGGCAGCGGGGTGAACTGTACGAAGTGACGCTGTGTGTTTTTGTGTATAGTTCCCAGAGATGCTGTTTGAGGAGGACACGGAGCTTTGTGCAGACCTGTGCCTGCGTCTCCTGCGTCACTGCAGCAGCAGTGTCGGCTCTGTCAGAAGTCACGCCTCGGCATCCCTTTACCTGCTCATGAGACAGAACTTCGAGATTGGAAATGTATGTTAAGATGTTTCATTATCTGTGAAATACTTTGATGTTCTTTCATTACTGTGGACATGTCAGCAAAATGCATCTATACCGTAATTCAAGACTGTAATGGGCGACTGTGGTTCAGGTTTGGGAAGCTCAGCTTGTAACCAGAAGGTTGCCGGTTCGATCCCAGCTCTGTCTGTCTTGGTTGTTGTGTCCTTGGGCAAGACACTTCACCTACCACCTACTGGTGATGGCGCGATAAGGCAGCCTCGCTTCTGTCAGTCTGTCCCAGGGCAACTGTGGCTACAAGTGTAGCTTGCTTCCACCAGTGTGTGAATGTGAGAGTGAATGAATAGTGGAATTGTAAAGCGCTATATAAATGCAATCCATTATTATTACTGATGTTGTAAGTCACACTGAGCTACGTTTTTGTTTGTAGAACTTTGCACGAGTAAAGATGCAGGTCACCATGTCTCTGTCCTCACTGGTGGGAACATCGCAGAACTTTAATGAAGAGCATCTTCGTCGGTCTCTCAAGACAATCTTGACATATGCCGAAGAGGACTTAGAGCTGCGGGACACACCTTTCCCAGAGCAGGTGGACAGCAACCATCATCTTGTTTACAGTTTTTGAGCTGAAGCTCGTGGAACGGGTAAGCTGGTGGAACAGGTAAGACATTTTTTTTCATTTGGTATATGTATGTTTGAAACTGCAGGTCCAGGATCTGGTGTTCAACCTGCACATGATTCTTACTGACACTGTGAAGATGAAGGAGCATCAGCACGATCCAGAGATGCTTATCGACCTAATGTACAGGTACTGGAATAACCATCAGAGTGGCTGTAAATCAAAAATAAAATAAAACCTAAAGTGTTTTCTCATTTTCTCTTTTCAGGATTGCTAAAGGTTACCAGAACTCCCCTGACTTGCGCTTAACGTGGCTTCAAAACATGGCAGGGAAACACTCAGAGAGAGGGAACCATGCTGAAGCAGCCCACTGTCTGGTCCACAGCGCAGCTCTGGTAGCAGAGTATCTCAACATGCTGGAGGATTGTCGCTACCTGCCCATTGGTTGTGTCACATTTCAGGTCAATGTGTATTCTGTTTAAACCTTTCTACTTACAAATAGTTGGCTAGGTCACAATGATTTTAGTCTAATGCCTCGGTCACAGTCGGTGACCTCCTGATACCTGCCTGAACACTGCAGCCAACATGTTTCAAAAGGCACAAAAATTTGTCTCCTTATCTGGTGCGTGTTACAGTTTTCACTGTTTCACTACAGCTTGGAAAGTAGTTGGCAGTTATCTGACAAGGAGATGTTTTCCATGCAAACTACGGGCAACCGCGACAATCTGCTCACAGTCAAAGCAACTGTAATCTTTCACTGAGGCACTGTATACCTCTTTGTGACCAGTTTGAAACTGAAACTGCCAGAAACCTCCAGCAACCAGTCACTAACTGGGTAGAGAATTCAAATTTTTCCCAAATGACCTGTCGTTGCCAGGTGATGGCTGACTGGTCTCTGGACTTGTGTGAGTTGAGTTTTAGCAATTGAATTTGCAGCGACTGCCAGAAACCTCCAACAACTATTCACCACCCGGTTTGAGACTCTTGTGACCTGTGGTTACTAGATCTTCACTAATGGGTGTCTAGACCTGTGTGACTCAGGCCTAAATGAAACTTTTACTTAAAAGACATATAAAACATGTGGGTGTATGACCAGATGTTAACTTTTTTCCTATTCTGTTTTGTCTGTTTTTACTACAGAATATTTCATCCAACGTATTAGAGGAGTCGGCAGTATCCGATGACGTTCTGTCGCCAGAGGAGGAGGGCATTTGTGCTGGGAAGTATTTCAGTGAGTCTGGCCTGGTGGGGCTTCTCGAGCAAGCAGCTGCTTCTTTTAATATGGTATGACTCACATTCACTGACAAACAGCACAAGGTTCCAGCATTAACATGATTTGTGTTAAAATCTCTATTTAATTGTGCTGTAACTGCAGGCCGGCATGTATGAGGCCATTAATGAAGTGTACAAGATTCTGCTCCCGATCCATGAAGCCAACAGAGACTTTAAAAAGCTGGCTACTGTCCACGGGAAGCTACAAGATGCCTTTAATAAAGTCTACAACCAAGTGAGTTGACAGCTTAATCCTGAAATCACCAGCAATCCACAAAGGAATTCGTTTCTAGCTAATTATCTTTATCCTAATTCCCTTCTTATGTGCTTTATTTCTTTTCTCATCTTTTCCAGAGTTCAGGATGGGAGGTAACAAACTAATCTGACATTAAGAGCATCTAATTTAAAGTAAAACATTCAGCAGTTGTTGTTGACAATGTTATTCTTCTTCCCCTTGGCTTGTTTTCTTCTCCCCTCCTGTGTCAATAACATGGCCACTGGTGAGTGATGCAAAGCTTACTTTATCACTTGGTTGAGTAGAATTAAGACAAGTATTAATTAATTTGTGCTGCAGTCCTGCTGTAATAAAACTACTTCTGAGCATGAATTTGTATTTTCCCACAACATGAAAAGCATCTGTTTTCCCAAATCCAAAGCGTTAACAAACAGTAAATGCTGTTTTGTTTTGTTTTTCATCACTGGTGTTGCAAACACAGGAATATAAATTAGTGTCAGGGTGAAAACAATCTGTGTGCATTTTACAAACCAGCTGTTTTAACTAAAAGAAAAAAACCAAACAGCTTTCAGCCCCAAAACAACTAAACAAGAGAAAACGTTTACAAAGAAAAGGCGGCTCACTGGTGTGGCCGGTTGAGAGAGAGAGAAGAAAGTAAATGATCCTCTGTGGTAGGCGGTGGCCATGTTGGCTCTTTTTACAAGGGTGGCCCTCAGGAAAGGACACAGTCATTGGCCCCACCAATATCCACATCCAATAACTATATAATTTCCAAACATCAACCAGACCTTTTCACTAACAGAAAATCAGGCACAGAAGTTAAATAGGATAACGCATAAATACAACAGCAGTATAACAACCATGGATCATGATTGGGGGGAAAAAAATAAACTCTGGTTATTCAGATAGATTTCTAGTTTACATTTCACATTTTAGGCTTTGTTAACACCTCCATATGGCTGCTTACTATGATGACCCCTAATTAGCATATAATTGCATAGTTACTTAGTTACTGACACTTTGTTATCACACTGTTACCAAGTACTTTTTACTGCATTTTTTCTAATGGTTAAACAGCTATTTCGCTAACATTTCTGTACAACACATTACTCGTGGTGAGTTTATTCTGCAGTGTCGCATAATGCTGTTCCTCCTGTTTTTGTGTTTCTATTCATTCATTCAGCATTTATGTACTAGTGGAAAAACAGTATGCTAACGTTTGTATGACAGATTTGATCTTTGTTTCAAGGTTGTTGAGTCCTCAATAAAAACAGCTCAGTCATTTAAACATTTTAGTTTGTGAAGAAAAAAAATCTTCATTTCAAGTCTTTAGTGTCAGATAATGAGTCCATGAATTAAAACGGGGTATTTTTTTTTCTACTATTACCACGTAAGCTCTGTGTCAGCTGCTTTTAATTCACTCATGCTCTGCACTCCTTAATCGTTTAAGTTTTCTGTCTTGTTTTTAGTGTTCAGCGAATGTTTGGGACCTACTTCAGAGTGGGTTTCTATGGCTGTCGCTTCGGAGATCTGGATGAGCAAGAATTTGTCTACAAGGAGCCATCGATCACCAAGTTAGCTGAGATATCGCACAGACTTGAGGCATGTTAACTCCTCCTGATGTTAATAAAGATGTCTTTAATGATTTATGAGGAACATATGTCTAAAGGTGAATGCCTCTGGCCCACAGGAGTTCTACTCAGAGAAATTTGGGGATGAGGTGGTCGAAATTATCAAAGACTCCAACCCAGTGGACAAAAACAAACTCGATCCCAACAAGGTAAAGAGATGTGTATGTTTGTTGCTTAAAGAATATGTATATTTTAAAAATGTCTAACTGTACTGATGACTTTTTCAGGCTTACCTGCAGATCACCTATGTCGAGCCCTACTTTGACACATATGAGCTGAAGGAAAGAATCACCTACTTTGACAAGAACTACAACTTGCGTACCTTCATGTACTGCACTCCCTTCACTCTGGACGGCCGCGCTCACGGCGACCTGCACGAGCAGTACAAACGCAAAACCATCCTGACAACGTCTCACGCCTTCCCTTACATCAAGACACGGATCAATGTTATCCACAAGGAGGAGGTGGGTGTCTCTACTGGAGGGATCAGATTTTAAATAAATGTAGACATTATGATGTATGTTCATTGTTACATCTTTGGCTTTCCAGATTATTCTTGTCCCCATTGAGGTGGCGATTGAAGATATGCAGAAGAAGACTCAGGAGCTCGCTTTCGCCACAAACCAAGACCCCGCAGACTCTAAAATGCTTCAGATGGTGCTCCAGGGCTGTGTGGGCACCACTGTCAACCAGGTGATAAAATAATTGAAATGCTGGTCCCCCTGGAATAATAATAACATCAAAGCAGAGCTTTAAGTCTGGGTTAGTGTTTTAAGCAGTGGCAGAAATTCCTCAGCTAATATGTAACTGTTTGTCTCCCCTAACAGGGCCCCCTTGAGGTGGCGCAGGTCTTTCTCGCCGACATTCCTGATGACCCCAAGCTGTTTCGTCATCACAACAAACTGCGCCTCTGCTTTAAAGACTTCGCTAAGAGGTACTGACATGATCTCCGTCTCAGACAAAGACTGTTGTGTAGCCAATAAAAACAAATCCCAACTCCCTGTGTCTTTCTTTTTTGTGCAGGTGTGAAGATGCCCTGAGGAAGAATAAAGCCCTGATTGGGCCAGATCAGAAAGAGTACCACAGAGAGCTAGAAAGGAATTATCATAAACTGAAAGAAGCTCTGGGTCCTCTCATCAACCGCAAGATCCCCCAGCTTTACAGAACCCTACCAGCTCCGACTCTGCAAACACAACGGTAACTTGAGACATTAATAACACACACACACGCCTACGCACAGAGACGCATAAAATGATCTCATGCTGCTTCTTCAAGCACATCAAGCTAACATAAGAGGAACGTAAAACTGTGTCATGCTTCAGGCTATATGCTCTGCATGTCACCAGTGAGCAGACATGCAGACACATTTCAGTGATTTCAAATGTGTCACATTTTATTCCACAGTCATTAATAAAAGATGATGCACTTCTTGAACTGCTGTAGCCTGTTTGACTATGGAAACTATCACCATATGTTACTTTTGGTTTTCATCATCTTCTGGCTGCACCTCTGTGTTTGCATGTGGACTGATTTCTAATCAGAAACAGTTACAGTCAACAGCACCTGCCAGACCGATGCTGCAGCACAGAGAAATGTAAAATCCCAGATATTTAAAATATTAACACAAACTTTGAGCTCCATTGGTCCGCTATATTACATTAGGGGTTTATCATTATTATTCTTGGAACCACAATGCTGACTCAAAGCCATGTAAGCTTTTAGTGGGACAACTTTCACACTCCTTGGGTGGCATTTTTTTGGCTCAAATGAAATAAAAATGAACTACATCTTTGCTAAAATATGTTTTTGATTTTGACAAAAATCTTTTTACCAGTATTCCTACTAATTATCCCCCCTCTCTTGCAGGAACTCTTACAGTAGGTCGAGTTTCCGCAAAGTCGACTGTTGAGCCACAGAAAGCTGCAAAGCGACACAAAGCAACAAGCTTTTAAAATTAGCACCATCTCATACCGTCTGTCCCCCCTTCCCCCCACTGCATTGCACACCAACTGTAGCAGGAACACACAAACTCACCGTCCTCTTCTTCATCTAGCTCGTTATTTTACACTCATCACCCTTGGCCACCTAGTCATGTCTTAACACCCCCCTCCCCCTTCCAGTCCCTCTATGCACACACAGTAAGTTGTCACCTCTTTCGCTGCCCTACCATCCCCACCACTCTCACACCTCTTTTGGGGAAAAAAAACCCTCTGGTGTTTATGCAGGAAGGTTATCTGCTCTGTAAACATTGTCATTTGGAGCAAGGCTCTAAGATGGCAGCGTTTAAAGAAAGCTTTTTACAGTTATCCACCCAAAGTAATCTCTCAGAGCCTGATCTGACTTTACCTTTAGTTTTTAGTGCACTGTTTTACATTTGTTTTTCTTTAGCTTCGAGTGTCTGCTTTTGAACAGGCTTAGGTTGTCTGTTTTGTGTCATGGACTTATTTAATTTGTGAGATTTTTTTTAATCCCTGGTAGTGATCACTGCCAGACTTTGTTATTAAATAGTCCCAGGGAGTTTTCTTTTGTTATCAACAGACCAAATAACTGACATTCCTTCTCCCTCAAGTCGTAACATTTATCTGCCCATCTCTCGTTATAAGGGTTCAATAAAGAGAGTTGGTGGGCTGCTTTTTGTGGAGGTCCAGGTTTGATATGATTGAGCTCATAATGTGTGGGAGAGACTGACTCGATGGGATGTTTAAATGTGTTCTTAAAACTGTGAACTCTTAGAAAAGCACTGCAGTCGCATCAGATGTTTATCACAGAAGCACTGTCTAAAGACAGGCCATCTCGTTTACTCACACAGGCATGTTCAAACTGCGACATTCACTATCATACTACAGTATAGATAGATAGATAACTGAATATGTTATGACTGCGTAAACAAGTCCTCGTTTGACTGTTATGCGCTTCTGTATAAGACCAAATGTTTTGTATGTATACACCTCTGTGGTTTGCATTTATTGTAGAAATCTCCATCTACTGTATCTATGAAATTGCACTATTGTAAACAACCTGCAGCACATTAACACTGTAACTACTAAAATATATGTGCTTTTGTTATTTTACAGAGCTGGAAACTGTTTTTTACCGATTAGATAGGCAATTTTTTTTATTTATTTACACTGTCTTCTATTAAATATTTCTCCCTACACTCCTGGTCATCCTTTATTTATGGGTCTTACGATGTAAATTCATGTAGTAATGTGTTTACTATTTTTAACACTGTTTCACATTAACAGTTTTGTTACTGGAAATCTATGTTTTTCACACATGGTTTCTTCGCTTTTCAGCAGTCAGTATCATATTATGGTATGGGAAGCATCTTTAATACCCATAGACCACAGTGATACTACAAAAACTACTCTAACAACGGGGCTACGACAGTAACATAGTGGCATTTCTACATTTCTGTTTCTACATGAAACATACACAAGGTTTGCAAGTAATTATTACTAAATTTGCATGTATTAATTTTAGTTATGAATCTCAATACTTTTGAATGTTGTAGACTATTCTTTTTCAGATGTTATAACTTAAAATTAACAGTTATAATTAAGAATAATTATTTCATCACATATTTACTGCACATTCACAAGGGTTACAGTACCATTATGATTACATATAGTTTTTTATTTGTATTTGTTTATTTGGCGACATCCTCTTGCAGGGACTTTTATGGTTGTTTCTGCAAGTCTTTTGTGGGGTATGAAATTTCTCAAAGATACTCGGTGTCCTTCCACCAACAACTTTTGATGTCCATGGATCTCTAAAGAGGTTGTTTGAGGTCTTAGACGTTTATTGGGATTCCTCAGCGTTCCTTGATTTGATAATTTAATGGATTTGAATATATTTTAGACTTTTCAGTTGTATCTCCAGTTTGCTACACTTCAGTATTAAACTTGAAACTTAATATGCTGTTGTACTAGTTTGACAGCTGTAGTTGCATTTAAAGCATCTGTTGTTGTGATTGGGCGCTAAATAAATGCACAGCTCAGTGTTTCATATCCAAAAAGTGTGATCAAGTTGTTTAAAAATATTTTATTATCGAGTACAGTATGTAAACTTTAATGTTACCAGTGACAGCTGGGGACCAGTGAGGATTTTTAAGATTATAGTTGCTGACTTTACTGTACTTCGTTGCTTATTATTTTATAACAAGGCGTCTTATTTTGAAAGTTTAGCAATTCAAAGATTTTAACTGTTTCCTTTACAAAAGATTTATTTATTACACATATAAGCCAGATGCTTGATTAGATTAATATTTTAAAAATGAGTATAGAAGTAACAAGGCGTTGAAAAGAGAATCACCACGTTGACTTCATTGTGTTTATTTACATGAGTTCCAGTCATCGATATTTTGGCGTTTAACCGATTCTAATAAACTGCTCTTGAAGGAATGACATTTATATTGTTAGAAGTAACAAACACATTTTTATAAATAAAGTTTTTTCCCCACAATTTGTTTTTTTATTTGCTTTTTTTTTTTTTTTTTTTTTACATAAAATTAAATACATTTTTATATGTCTATCATAGATAAACGGTACAGTACATAATAAATAAACAACCAGACCCATTTAAAAGAAACCCTTTAATTTTCCATTACAGTAAAAAAAAAATAAATGTAGGCCAGTGTGATCATAAATGATCTCATCACTAAAATAGCTTGCCCCCCTTTTTTAATCTATGACTTTCAGACTGAAGGAGGGTCAAACGATTGCACAGCTTCATATATGTCTCTGTATGAAGACTCCAGCGAGACGTGCAGTGCGCGAGCCCACCGCCTGGCCTCGTGGCCGCGTGCCCTTTAAGAGAAGCGGGAGGGGGCTCGGAGCATCTTGGCTGCGGTGTTTTTGTCTCTCTGTCAGTGAGCGCTCCTCCTGGGCCGAGGCGACAGAAAGGATTTGCGCAGGGCAGGTAAGAGCAGACAATAAGTTGACTTTCCTCTGTGCGAAAACCAGCTCGGTCTGTCTTTGTCAGCGTGTTTTGTAAATGGCTTCAGACGAGGAGCTTTCAGTGGGACTTCTTTTGTGAAGCGTCGGTCCTGCCCATTCTCCCCTCCGGTGCTCCTTCTCTGAAGTAACGGGTCCTTTATCCTCAAAAACCAACACCCAGCGTAGCTTATGGCTGGTTGTGTATTTCTGTTAAATGTTTCTGACTAATTAGCTTTTATAATTTCATATTAGTATTTATCTGCGGTTGCAGGAATGTTTGACTCTCGCGATTGGTTCTCCGGTGCGTCCTCTTTTTTGTTCACAGCATCACTGGAGGCTCACCGCGCGGGATTAACCAGATTTATCAATATTTATCAATAATTTACATCATATGGGGACTGAGAGTGCGTCTGTCACACTAACTCTGGCCTCACAACCCTAGCTTTCTTAACATTTCTGTTTATAAGCTTTGCATTTTCCATACAGCGGCTTTAATTCATTACATAGGGCTCTATTATTGTCTTGGTGGGCTTGTGGAGGGCGGAGGGGGGGGGGGGGGGGGTGCCTGGAAAGCTCAACTTTTAGGCTCTTAAATCTCGCAGTATGCAACTAAACGCGACATCATTTCCAAAATAGCAAAAAAACAAAAAAGAAAGAAAGGCATTTTGGGTGTGTTTGCACTTGGCTTTGAAACTTTTTTTTAATCTCGTGCTTAATTCAGAAAATGTTGCAACAATCCAGTCAGTTTATAATTTAATTAAAAACGAAAATCTCATTTAAAAACTGTAAGGGCTCATGGGAGAGGGTGGGTCCCACGCACGCTGCAAGTTTTCATGACTTCCAGATGTTCTTCAGCGCTGCTTTTTGCCCTCAATATTTGCTGGTTTCGCCAGCTGTAGCTGGCCAGTGGTCAGTGATAAGAAGGGGGGTTATATATTAACAGGGCAAGTGGATCAAATATATACCTTTTGCTCTTTCTTTTTCTTTTTCTTTCTTGAAAGACATCTCTAACCTGAGTTCTTTCTCAAATAAACTAGAATCTCCCTGTTAATTTTTGCATTACTATATTATTTGTTTATGAATGCAGTCATTTTACTGAGAAACTTCTAGCTCAGTCAGATGTTGTTTTCATGGTGGGCAAGCAGAACTTTGCAGGATGTGGGAGTGCAGTCATCAGCCTGTTACACTACATCATACAATACACCACTGTCCTGCTGTTGTGTAATGGGTTGCTGGCTGTATTAAATCACCTACCAGCAGCTGCATGGCGCTCACGTGGTCTCTGTCCCATCTGTCATGTTATTACATGGAAAAGGTGTTGGTGCGTCATATAGAACCCATATATTATAATATAGTTAAAGAGCATTAAGGACAGACCTTAGGGATAAATTAGCTTTTGTTACAGTGGTTTAAGGCAAAATCAGAGCCCTCGTGATTGTAGGATTTATTAAGACAATAATGTGGTTTAGTTTCAGCTAAGAGGACTGCTAACTAAATATTTGCTTGTTAATTTGAGATATGTTGAGTATAAGTGCAGTAAAAGAGAAAACCCACTCTAAGGGAGTCCCCCAGACTGCATTTTATGGATCTGTGTCCAGGTTTGTCAGCAGCTGGAGTCTCCTTAAGCAGATTCTTTTTTTTCTGAGCTGGAATGTGATTGTTTCATTACAGTGTTTGGATCCGGGGGTGCAGTGGAGGAATGCAGGGCCCATAAACCCATTTGCACACTGGGCCACACGCCGGGCGTTTAAATTGTTTAGCAAGGCTAATGAAATTACACCCTGAACCTGTGTGAGACTGTTTATCACTTTCTTGGATTTTTTTTTTAACCACAGATGAGCCTTTCAGAGAAGTTTTACTGCATTTTTAATCACCTGTTATATTAAGACAGTATATCATGTTCATAAAGTCATGTGAAATAATGATGGTTTATGGCACAGGGCTCTATAATAATATTAATGGACCTTATTCATTTATGCATGCAGTTTGTTTTTAGTGTGTTATTCTTCCTTTCTAAAAAGCACACTGTGAATATGCACCATAACAACATGAATATTAAACAGGAAGTTTTGCACTAGAGTTGGATAAATATACAGCCCAGCATGAGACTGCTGTGGTCAAGACAGTGAGTTAATACTCCTACTTAACTCTGTCGATTAGGGAGAGCAGTGTAGTGAACATATGGTGAAAAGCTGGCTTTTTCTCTAATAGGGACAGTAATTTGTTATCCTGCTGAATAAGCTGACTGATCTCCTTTATTTTATTAATCACCCAGAGAAGCCAGATGGACTGTGCTGTCCAGTAAGCAACATGTGTAAAGTACATTGGATTATTATTTTTCCCCTTGTCTGTTTTGTTTTATTTGTGTCTGTACAACCGTTGCATCAACAACTTCACCAAATCAGGAAGTAATTGATAAGATTCTCGAGAAGGAACTGCTTAACTTAGCATGGAAACCGGACTGATATGACTTCCTGCGTTCTGTTGTACCATCTGTTCACACACGCTGACCTGATCTTTTAACCCTCAAACTGCTGTGACTGGCTCTCCACCATCTCTCAATCACTGCTGTCTGGGTTTCCTCCTCTCCAGACCACCTCAGTTTCTCTAAAACAGAGCAACTCTCTGCGTCTCTGCTCAGCATCCGTCTTAATCCCCACCTCCACAACTGCTCAGGAATTTTCTCCCAAATGGCTTTTTTCCCCCCGTGCCGCTCCTTGTCGCTCAGCCCCACCCTTGCTCAGTTTCCTGTTGGAGGTCAGCACAATGACCAATAGCGGAGAGGCGGGTGTTTACTCTGCTCCTGTTCCAGGAGTAATGTGAGCTGGCCGGCCTCTCCTTTTGGCCATAGTCTCTCTAGCACCAGACTGCTCCAGCTCCACGCCGTCTGCTCCTTCTCATCACCACTCCTTAATGTGAAAAACAGGGCTTTTTCCTAAAGGGCAAGAAGTCCTGGAGGTGACATCCCATTGGGTTATGATTTCACTGTCCCGAATTTAATGGCTACATTAGTCAAAAACCACATGTCCCACCAGCAGCATGAGTACACACTGTATGAGCATGCTGATATGAGATCATCTGACCTCGCATTTGGTGAAGGCCCTTTCTGTCATGCGGTGACATATGCTCTTCAGCCACATTACGCTGGGTGAAAAATGGCTATTGCTGCTTCTGCATTTATTATTCTTCAGCTCTTTGGGAAACATTTGTTTTAATCTTTCTGATTTATTATTCATCCAGGGCTAGTTGGCTGAATGAAGCCATCTGTGCTGCAGAATGAGGAGGAAGACAAAGAAGTCTCAGTAGATACAGCAGCATCTTTATGTGACATTTAAAAGCCTTCAGCACATCTTTTTTGAGGTCTGTGGCCTGTTACCCTGAAAAAAAACAACTCTGAACAACAATAAGCTTTATTTAGTGCAACAAAGTGCTACTTGTCTTAGGGATTCTCTCTTTTTTCTCTCTATTTTAGGAGAGGAATGTACAAATGATGGTAATCTTCTAGGTGGAGCCATGTGGGATTATGAGGAGAGGTCCTCTTGAATCGTTATTTACTCATTGTGAGGAGCGCTCTGCGGCCCCTCTGTCTGATCTGTAGATGTTTGTCCTGCGTTAGTAGCAGCACTCATTCTGGTGTCAGCGTGATTCATTCTGGTGGAGTCCAAATCTGAGAACAGGCATGTTCTTCTCATTTCAGAAGTTTCCATCTAAAACTTTCTTCCCCCTCCTTTTACAGTTTGCCTGTCTTTCCTCGAATTTCCCCTCTTTTCTGTCCCACCCTCCCTCTCTCACTGTACTCCTTTCTCCCTCTCCTACCGCTGCTACCCCCCCTTTTTTCATTTATGCTCTCTTTCTCCTTGTTACTCTTTCTCCTGGGCTGGGAGGAAGTGACTGAGTTGTTTTTGCGTCCTTGGGGAATAGAAAGATGAAGCTCCCTTTCCTGTAACCCTTTCTTCGTCAGACCTCAAATATGGTCTCCGTTTTGAAACAGACAATTAGCCTGGTATGATGACAGCAGCACGTAAACTGCCGTTCTGAGAGCTTTTCTTTGGGAGCTAAAACTTTTCAGATGAATTAAAAGCAGCTAAATCACTGGGCTTTCATATCATCTTTGCCCTTACTTGAATAAATCAAAGTAATATCTTCAACTGTGTTTGTTGATTTATGGGAGTCATCAGGCTTCAGACAGTGTTGGTGTGTTTAGGGGGTATGTGTGTTTTCATCTGTGTTCTGTGGGAGTCCATGGGAGTTCAGCTTGTCTCCTCTGTAATGTTTGGTATTTGCCATCTCCGCCAAACGCACAGTTATAACAGCCCGACATGCGCCGCTGTCTTTGATCTCATTGTTTGCGAGTAGCTTTTGGATTTGATAAATGAGGTCCCATAACTAAGGTGGAAATGTATTCATAATATGTTTTTACTTTGGTATTATTCACAGTCATCAACACATACATCTAGTTTTGTTAACTTTGGAGCCTGTTTAGATTTAGATATCAGTCACTCAGTGCAAGTCCTGCATCTTGTGTTTCCACTTTCTGTCAGTGTGTGGGTCCATAACAGGTCTTCACCAACTGTTTGTTTGTTTTGAGGCAAATTTCCTTACCACACACTCGTCCATACTCTGTCTACCGCTCCCTCTCTTTTTCTCAGAGATGCCCCTCCTTGATTTCTATTAGAACCAGCTGTGGAACTAGGGCCTGAATGAATGGCTCTTTGTGATTTGGCTGTAGTTCTAGTCTAAAAGATGTTTCTCTCCCACCAATACCCTCAGTGGTATTGGCATGGCAACACAATGAAACAATGGACAGAACAACGGCAAGCCTTGTTATGATATGACGCAAAGGTCACTCGTCGGTGTTTTTTAGGCTCTGAGAACTCCAGACAAAATGTCGACCGCACTTTCACAGCAGCCTGACTCTGTGCTGCTGGAGCCAAAGTAGGAGAATCGGCAGCAGACGCTGTCATGCAGCATGTCTGGTTGACACTCACACAGCAGTTAAGACTGTGTTGAAGGAAATGCATCATAAGGCTCATGAAATCAGTCTAGCCTTAGGTGATACAGACAGGTTCCCACTAATCCAGAGGGTGGGGGTGTTTGTGAGTGCCACTGGATTTGGGAGAGTTAGAAAACTGACACATTGCCCAATCACATGGCAGGGAGGCTCCCGCTCCCAGCCTTGAATTGATTAGAGAGCCTTGAACTGGAATGGGGTGGGGGAAATTATTTCTAGAAAGCTGTGTGAGGAGAACTTGCACATGGCTCAGGCTTCACTTATATTGTGCAACAATCAGTGTGTGATTTGCATCTTATGGGTGTATGTTGTTCACATCCGGTGTGTGAGTCAAACACACTGACACACTGGATGTGTGTTCTGTTTTGAAATGTTTGTTTCCTGCTTTGCAACCTGTGTTTACCCTCACGTCATGCCCACCTGTTATGAATCTCTGTTTATCTCTGTGTCAGCAGAGCTGCACACCCTTTCCATGATTTTACTGATGTCCCCTGAAAACTATTCCTGCATATATCCCAGTTATTGTCATTTTTCTGGACTACTAACTGATACAGTCAAAGGCAGTGGCAGCCAAAGTTCAAATTTCCTCTATTCTTATTTCCCGCAGGTGCTGACTGTAAGAGAGCAAGAAAAGGAAGGGAGAGGCAAGGGGCCTGGGGAGGAGAGATCCCATCCTCGCAGCGCAAGCAGCTGGTATGAAGTAGAAAATAAATCCCTCTTTTCCTAATTCACAAACCATTCCCAAGCTTGAGCAAAATCGCAATCACCAAAGGCTGAGAGTCAGCAGTGCAATGGAAAACTCCATAAAGATCGTCTCTGGGTGGTGGAAAGAGCGGCGGTATTTTTGACTTAGTAGTACTGAGGTTTAATCCTTTGTAATGGCAATAATAATAAGGTGACTCAATGAATGGAAGCAATGAGTTTGATAAACTAGGGAGAACAGACCTTGAAATGAAGCTTGGCATTTTAAAATTACTCATCACGGTGGTCTCAGTCTTCTGAGGGAATGTTTATCCACACTGTAACTCAAACCGAGTTTTAACCCTTTTAATACCATGCTGGAGTTTGGTCTGCATAGAAAGGAGTAAACCCGAAACTTTCATGCACATAGAGGAAAAAATCTTTTTCAGTGGTGAGTACGAGTAGTCAATTAAGCTACAGCATTATGCAGTTACTCTCGTGACATCCTACAGGACATACCACAGACGCGTAATTTGTGCTGGATGACCTGCATCTTACCCCCCCAGGGGTTGTCTTAATCTTAATAGCAGGGAATAGAGGGGAGAGACCAGACCATGCTAGCTTCCTCTAGCATGGTATGCAGCTCTATGAAGGAGGTAGGGGGGAGTAATGGGGGCAAACCATGTGTCCTAGATGGAGGCTGGCTGGGGAGAGTTGTGCTGGGGAAGGGCAAATGCTGGTTTCTGTTCAGATGTCATCTCAAAGGAACTCTGTTTAAACCAGAGAGACGGAGAGGAAGGTCAGCCACTCCACCCCAGCCATACTCACACACTCAGTGGAATACGTGCACACACATTAGCACATATGAAACACTCTGCTGTTGTTGTAGGAGCCTGATAGTGGAAAATAATCAGTTTAAATAAGAAGATTTCAGAATTTTGGAATTTGTTCAGGGTAATTAGTTTGAAACGAGTATGCCGTCAAGGGTGTCCCTTAAGCCCCACTTTACATTTTGCACTTTGCATTATTTATAGAGCTTCTTGCTCAAGTAATTAGAAAACACATTGGAATAACAGCAAATTTACTTACAGGGATAAAACAAGTTTTTATTCGTGATGCAAATTATACATACACTAGACCCAAAATATGTGTTTATAAAGCTATATTTTATCAACGCTAATTTTATAAACTCAGCAGAAAAAAATAGTATTATATATACCTAGGTATCACTATACAAGAGAATCTAAACAACATCAAATTTAAATTATTGTTTTATGCTAAAAGAAATAAAAGTAGACCGTGAACGATGTGCTCCCTTAATTTGTATAATAAAGTAGAAATTGTGAAAATTTGATTTTATTTCTTCTGCTATTCCTTTTTCAGTCCGTACCAGCAGAGATATTAATAAAACAGATTAATAAATGGAAATGAATACCTGTAGGATAGGGCAGGGTAATAAGTCTAGAGTAAAATTTAAAATACTACAGCTAGGAAAAGAAAAAGGTGGAATGTTCCTGCCATGGTTGAAGGACTATTGTAGAGCAACACAGTTACAGTATTCATTCTGCTGGTGCAACAGTGGGTATGGTGCAAAAATGGAAAGGTTAAGAATTAAGCCAGTTGAGTGTCATCCTACAATCTGTGGTAGGTGAGATAAACAAGTACCTAAATAAATTAAGTGATCTGACAGAAGTATTGTTAAATATATTGTTTAATTAATGTAAGAGGAATAACTGTTCTTAAGATTTTTGGAATATAGTGAAGATTTTAAACGAGTATAATTCGGACTTGAAGTTTAGAGACTGGACCTGGAAAGGCATTACATCATATCTGTTATTTCAGCCAATACAGATCTCAAAAGTTTTCAACTTCTTAGTGAAACCTGCAATTTACATGAGGTCATCATAAATATTTTTTTATTGATGTTACCCAGAATTTGTTCATATATGCAGTGTCTTGGGAAAAAATTCCGCCTTATACATCAAGGTCAAATCAAGGAACAAATACAACACTAACAGGTGAAGATAGGTTATATAAATAAAATAAAATGACAGCACCTTTATTTAATAATTAATTTTTTTATAACCCCAAAAAGAAAACATCAACAAAGGGGCAGATCTGGAATCTGGACACTGCTGGATACAATGTGATATTACAATGGCTGATCATTATCACATGTTTTCTAATTGTCCAGCAAAACAATCTTACTGAGCAAAGACAGTAACATAAATTAAACTCATAATAGGTTTTGAGCTTGACTATACTCTCGATATCATATATTTAGGTAATCGACCAAATGACTTGTACATTTGAGGCAAATATAGCCATGAAGTATTGCTTAGTGCCAGTAAAAAGGCAATAACAAAGAAGTGTCTGGACAAGAACCACTTACAGGGGAGTGCTTCCTTGCTATCATAAAAGAAATATCCGAAAGGAAAAACTTATCATCTCTGCTCATTAAATTGGCTGTTATTTATGAATGGTAGTTTTACACAGGGAAAACTACTCTCCTGTGTCTGGGAGTTTTTTTTTCCATGGTACCTATAGTTTTGGAAATTAGGCATTGCTCATACAGGATTTTTATATTTGCACGTCAGATGTATGCTGAATGGATCAGGCCCTCTGGCCTCATCCGTGAACTGGATAAAGTTGATGGACTATTGGATATTCATCTACGTTTTTTATTAGGTGTTCATCAGCAGGTGTCTGGGTTGACCCTTCCTTTTTTTTTTTTTCTTTTTCCCTCTGGGACTAATCGTACAAATAACCATCACCATGTAGTCAGCTATTGATTGTGTGCATTTTAATGATTTACCCGTAGTAACCTGATTTTTTTCTGTTCTGTCTCTCTATGCTTGTTTGCTTCTTCAGAGCAAAATTATAAAAATAAAGTGGAATTTGAAGGGAAGTCGAGTAGACGACATCAACCAGTCTGCTTGGCAGGCATGTTAGGTTGCAAAACTACATACTCTAATTATATCTCATCGGCTGTCCCCTGTCAGTGCTGCCCTCCACCCTGTACGCATATTCTCTCACACAGTCTGTTTTTTTGCAACCACGCCTCTATGTCCTACTCTCACTTTCTCACATATGTAGTCATTCCCAGACCGCACTGTACACCAGACACTGTACACCATCAGTCTGACACTTTCAATGGAGATAAACAGACACTTAAACTGTAGGCTGAAGGCAGGCAGCCAAATTCTTCATCTTTTTTAAAGGCTCTGCAATATTAGTCAAGATTTGTCTTTTTTTCTCCACTTTCTCATATGCAAGTTAAAATTTTATATCTGGGGCATAAAGTCCTCATGTGTAAGCTGAAGGATAGTTGGCTTCATTTTAAATTAGATTAACCAGTGTGATTCTTCCTTACCACCATGGTGCCAATCTTAAAATGGGTTTGGGTTTGCATGCAGTCTGTATTTCACGGCCCAATAGTGTGTGGCAATCTTGGAATGAGAGGGTGATGAAAGGGTACAGATAAGCAGAATCACATCGAGAAATTAAACTGACTAAAGCACTTCAAAAATACCATGTCAATTTAGTCAGTGTTTCCAAGTGTCCTACTTTTCACAAATGAGCAAGCACGGGCTAGGGTCACAAGATAGATGGAGAGAGAGAGCGAGAGCGAGAGAGGAAGAGAAAAAACAAAAAACAGCTTTAGACTGAGGCAAATATAGTTTGCACTTGAAAACAAAGTGGTTTGCAGCGCAGACTTCTGTTCCTATCTTATCAAAGCCATAGTATATAAAGATGTTCAACTGACTAATGCTGTGGACGGCTTAAAGATTTCCACAGTTCCCACAAAGTGATGACCTAGAAAGTTAATCTTTTCCAAGCACACACCAACTCAGAGGCATGGCATTAGGGTTTCTACATTTTTGCTGGCAGTGTGTTGCTCTCTGTGGAGGGAAAGGCTTAGTCTTTTGTTTATAAAGAGTCAAAATCCATATGTTACCTTTGGTAAAATGCAAGTTCTCAGCAATTCACTGTGTGTTTTGGCTGAATTAAAAAGCATCTAAGTGTGCAGAGGAAAAGAAAGGGACTAGCTGAAACCTTCTGATCATCAGCTGATGCTTAGAGGGGTAAAACGGGAGCAGAAGAGCATAAAGAAAGGACAAATAGAGAAGAAGCCAGAGATGGAAGAAGTGCAGGAGAGAAAGAAGAGAGAGTGTCTGTAAATCCTAATGTGAGAGGCGAAGTAAGTGCGCACAGATGATTCCTAATAAGGCTGTAACTGGCAAATCTCTGTCCTAGAATTAGCTGCCAGGAAACTTTCCCCCTGTAACTTCTCTTCTCTGAATGCTATGAACAGAAACAAATATACAACTGACAGTGGCCCAATATGCTCAAAAAAATGGAAGGATAAAATAAGGAATGGAGGCAGGCGGGTAGAAAGGCTAATGCTATTTCTGACCATTATACAGAGAGAGCAATGCAGTCAAAAGCGGTAATTATTTCTGGACACACTATGTCATGCAGACTTTACAGTTAACTTAAGATATTAAGATATTTGAATACTGATTCTGTTAGGTTTTAGTTGGATGTAGACAGTTGTGTATTACTGCATTGATTGCATCTTTATAATTAATGCAAGAAAAGCCACTTTTACAAACACCTTAAAATACTCACCAAAAGACTCAAAACAACAAAAACTTCCACAAATCCACTACAAACTGGACCTGGGAGCAATATGCTTATTTGCACACTTAATCACATAGTTACTGAACACACATCTAAATTATACTGTATTTGCATATTTTGCATCTTGCACATGTCTCACATGTCCTGTCTTGTCTACAATATCCTGACCGTAACTTGAACCTGGTATTCAACACCTACTGCACAATCCACTTCGTATTGTCTCTGTTCTGTCTTTGTTTATGGTACAGTTTGTATTGAATAGTTATTATTATAGTATTGTATAGTTAGCAATTAGTACCTTTTTATCCCTTAATTTTACCCAAATTTAGCATATTATTTATTTGTAATTCCTAGTTTTATATCTCTTGGAGATATATCTTTTATATACTTATAGATGCACCATGGGGGGCTTGGGGTGAAACAGCATTGCAGTACTCTGTATACTGTGTATATTGTTGTAAAGCTCTTGAAATCTTGAATCCTTTGTTATTTATAGAAATGCTTAGTGTACAGTATGTTTAATTTCAACACTTTTGTCTCCCTACAGGTGAGGTGTTTGTGTGACTGTCTGAAAAGCAGCCACAGGCGCATTATGGCACAGGTGCTGCATATGGACCCCGGCTTCCCAGGTGCGCCCTCTATTTTTAATTCCTTATAATGATCAACATAAAAATGATGATAGGTTAATGCTTTTGTTAGGATTTAAACTATCACACAACTGGCATGTATTTTAACTGTAAGATTGTGTCATAATGAACTCCAACAATCCACTTTGTGCCTAATTTGGTGATGAATTCTGAGTACATTTATAACTGTGGAGTAGCTGATGCTTTTTTCTGAAGTCTGAACCCAAGATTAGATGCAGATTTCCGTTTGTTTAAAGTTTATTTCCTTCCCCTGCAGGGAAACTCAACCCACCTGCCCCCCCTTCCCTGCACGCCAAAGAACAGGAGGCACCCTACTCAGTGGAGACCCCCTATGGCTACCGTCTGGACCTAGACTTCCTCAAATATGTTAACGACATAGAGAAGGGGAACACTATCAAGAAGGTGCCTGTCCAACGCCGGCCACGCTATGGCTCTTTGCCCCGTGGCTATGGCTACGCTGGCTCCTGGTGGACCTCCACAGAGTCTCTCTGCTCCAATGCCAGCATGGACAGCCGGCATTCCTCTTACTCCTACTGTGCCCCAGGCTACCATACATCACAAAGGCCCAGCTTCAGCACTGCCCGGGTGGAGAAGACTCTGTTGGATGCTCGCAGGAAGCTGGAAGAAGAGAAAGAGGGACGGAGATTCTCCAATCTTGGCAGCATGCACAGCAGTGTAGTTGGCTCTAACACCTCCATCAGCAGCGCACACAGCTTCAACCGGTCACAGGGTGGAGGTGGATCTTTCACTCCCATGAGCTCTGGCCTGTCCACCCCAGTAACTCCAACCCCAGCTCACTTGCAACATGTCAGGGAGCAGATGGCTGCAGCCCTGAGAAAGATAAGGGAGCTAGAAGAACAGGTGAAAACAATCCCTGTGCTCCAAGTTAAAATCTCAGTGCTGCAGGAGGAGAAACGGCAGCTCAGTGTCCAGCTGAAGAGCCAGAAGTTCCTGGGCCACACTCTGGGGTTCAACCGAGGTCGTCCCAGAGGGGAGCTCTATATTGACATCCCTGAAGAAGACATGAGCACTGGAAAGGGGAGCAACAACAATAAGCCAGCAGGGTCACTGTCCCCCACCACACCTGATGGGTCCAAGCAAGACTCAGGGTGTGAGATTGAGGACACAGTGATTGTGAGTGGAGTGCGACCAGATGCAAAGCGGGAAGTGCGCACCATTGGCGTGGGACCAGAGGACTCAAGAGGAAGTCGTCATGTGGGGGTCTGGGTTCAAGAGAAGGATCTGGGACTGCTGCCTGAGACAGAAGTCCTCAAAAATCAAGTGGGTCAGCTTGAGGGTCAACTACAGAGGACAATGCAGGAACTACAGGCTGCACAGCAGCAGGTGGCAGGAGTCCAGAAGGGCCCTCAGGCAGAGCATCCAGTCATAGCAACGAGCCTGGGCTGGCAGGAGCCTCAAGGCTGCAGCCTGCATACACTAGTCAGCTTCACACAGCAACGACACCAGAGGGACCAGAGAACTGTAGGAATTCAGGTGTACACACTGGAGCAGCCTACTGTGGTAGAGGTGGGAACACTGCTCCGAGCAGAGACCTGCAGCTCCCCCCCCATTCAGCCAGCTGCTGGAGGCGTGGAAGACCACCAGAGAGGGCGAATTGAAGGTCTGTTACTGAGACTTTATGAGCTTAAACTGGAGAGTCTGATGCAGTCCAATGCAAGAGCATTTTGTGAAACCTGTGCAAAAGGTTTCCCAGATATGAATTATGCTTAGTCCTAAACTGAAAGGAAAAAAATCACCAAGGATCTGTTCTTAAAAAAAAGTGTGTGTGTGTCGGGCGGGGGTTGGTCTAAGGCTAGACTTAATCATTGTCTGAGAAACTGAGTCTGTCACCCTCAAATATATGTTTTTACTGAAAGCTGAAAAGTCGCAAATACTTCTATATTTAATATATTTAAATTTTAACTGGAGGGGTTTGGAATGCTGCATTACTGCTGGATTGTACTGCATCAGACTGTATCTTTGCAATAACAATTATTTATTGCATTACTGCACAAAAAGACTGATTAGTTAGCTTTGAAATGTTGTCTGTCTCTCTCCCTCAGATGCTCCAGTTGAGTTGCCGATTGCAGTCAGCTCTAAGCAGGTACGCGATGTCTTGAAGAGCAGGTTGTCCACCTCAGTACCTGTAGCTAATCCTGCCATTGCTGTTGCATCTGATGATCAGATTGTGCATAATAAGGAAGAAGCAAATGATTCTATCCAATCACAAGAAGGCTTACCTAAGACAGGTATGTGATTTTTAAACTAGTGTCTTCTGACCACATCATGCTCCCACTGTATGAATAATTGCTGGTATCTTTTCTAGCTTCATCTCCCCAATTGTCTCTGAGATCAATTATGAAGCGGAAAGCAGAAGGTGAACCAGGCTCGCCCTCTACGAAGAAAAACCTACAGTTTATTGGAGTCAATGGAGGGTAAGTGTTAGTTATTGCATAGCAGCAGTCGGCTATTTTCATCCACTGAGTACCGTGTCAAGGGAATGTTGTCAGCATAAGGTTAAGTAAAAAGGTAAAAGAAGAAGCAGAAATGTACTCCCTGTGTCACCTGCAAAGACTCTGAGCTGTTTGAGCAGAGTGAAAATTGTTCGTGTCTTACAGCTACGAGTCCACATCCTCAGAAGATAGCAGCAGTGAGAGCTCAGATGAGGGGAGTGACTCTAGTGAATATCATGAAGCCAGAGAAAAACTTCCAGAGTCTACAGTCCAGCACCAGCAGACAATACACAACAAGGATTCCAAGCAAGAAGAAAGCACCAGTGTACCTCAGCAAAATGCTGTCAAACTACCAGCTGCCATTCCAGACTCAAGTCCCAGCCAGTCTGCAGCTGTAGACACAATGCCATCAAACAAAGCACCTCAGTCACCAGCGACAGACACTGTGGTGCAAAAATGTGCCTCACAGCCACCAGCATCAGACCACGCCATACCTCCTCCATGTTCATCAAATGATTCTGAGACTGTCAAACAATCATCAGAAAAGCACAAACAGGTCACCTCCACACCAGTTAGCACTGAATCCACTCCTGAGCAGAAGGCTTCACTTACCTGTTCTTCATCACCTGGCCTCACTAAAATCAGTGATAACGCCCAGCAGCGGTACAGCGTCCAGTCAGAGTGCAAACCAGCAGATGAACGTATTTCAAATGAGACTG
The DNA here is from genome assembly GCF_965226115.1 of Aulonocara stuartgranti. Classification (NCBI taxonomy): domain Eukaryota; kingdom Metazoa; phylum Chordata; class Actinopteri; order Cichliformes; family Cichlidae; genus Aulonocara; species Aulonocara stuartgranti. Next base: position 10,921,615 of record NC_138942.1, on the reverse strand, counting down.
CGACAGCGCCTTCAAAACAAGTCAGGTAAGTGTACACAGAGTCTGTCTGTGAGGATTAAAGGATCTATGAACATCTGAGAGTGATGTTGTCTCCTTATCTGCCACAGACTGGAGCTGACTGACAGCCTGATGTTAGCTCTGCATGCCCTGCAGAAAGCCCTGGGGGAACCTAATGCCTTCAGCCAACAAGGAGCAGTACGTGTTGAGTCTAATTCACATTTCTCCACATTTCTTCACATTTCTTCTGTCGTTACTTCTTTCTAGGAAATTCAGAAGGTTCACTTTTAAAATAAATGACATAGACCAACCTCAAACAAGGAGGCACAGCTACCCACAAACTGTGCACACTCAATAATTTAATTTAGAATATATTTTACTTTAGTTTGCCAACTCTAAATATTTACTAAAGCATAGCTTAAGATATTTGATTATCTGCATGTTTGATTCAGGAAAGAGTTTATGCCGGATGCCCTTCCCATTTATCCTGGCTTGGGAACGGCACTAAGACTAAGACTTGCACCCCATGTCTGGAATAAGACTAAGTTAAAATAAGAAAATTCTTAACTTTGGTTTCATAATTTTTGCAAGTAATGAAAGATCAAACAACACATTAACTCAAGGCTTCTCCTGAGGTTTGGTTTCACATTTTTGATGTCGTCGTTGCTCTTGCATTTCTCCAGCCATCTGTCAAATGTTTATTTGCCTTAACAGTCCTCATTGTGTCTGATCTCAGAGGGCAGCTTACACCACAGTGCTGCAAGAGTGGCTACGTGTGTCCTGCCACAAAACGGCCGACACAGCTGTTGTCAAGGCCTACATGGACACTTTCGCCTCAATCTCCCCTCAGCTGCTGGAGTTTGTCATAAATATGGCTGACGGCAACGGGAATACAGCCCTTCACTACACTGTCTCCCACTCCAACTTCCCCGTGGTGAAACTTCTGCTGGACACTGGTGAGTTCTGTGCTTTTATGAGAAAACAACAGAGGCGCTGGAGAAAATTTTGATATTAAGCGAAGTAAAATCTCATAAGACTGAAGAGTCAATGTAAAGTCTTATGGTTATTTTTTATTATGATAATCTCTACAATTTAAGAAATAAGTCATATTAAATTATTAATGGTAACGATCCCTTTTACTTTGTTGTGCTGCTGTTATATCACCTGTCAAATTGATTGGCCTCTTTACCTGACAGGCTTGTGTAACGCTGACAAGCAGAACAAGGCGGGCTACACAGCCATCATGCTGACGGCTCTGGCTGCCTTCCACTCCGACAGTGACCTTCAAACTGTCCTGCAGCTGCTGCGCACAGGGGATGTCAATGCCAAGGCCAGCCAGGTGCGCCCTCTACTGCTCATTAGTTTTTACTGCGTCTCCACACACACACAAAAATCCCCCATTGTCATGCATTAGTGCAGGACTAGGACTGCATAAAATGTCTTATGTTTCAAAAACTGTAATCATTACAAAAAGTACAAGAGTAAAAACTTTGTAGACAGCTGACCCATGGCCAAGTGCTTCACAAAAGTTGTCACAACAGCGACACTGTGTGGACAGTTAGAAAAGTACAAAACTGTAAAACTTTCATAGCCTCCCACTGGTTGTTACCCAAACAAGAAGTGGTAACCAGATCCCAACAAACTAAATGTGCGTTTTATTGAAATATTTCTTTGTCAAGGAAAATGTGGTGCACGATACTAACCCTGGGAGGCATTTAGCATGTGAAGGACATATTTTATTTTAATCCAATTTCTCAAGACAATGAGCTGATATTTCTACTTCTTTTTTTTTTACTTCCATGTATTTTTCTGTTTATTCCACCTTTAACACTGTAAGCATCTGATTATCATTTGGCTTTCAGAGGAATACATCCATTAACAGGGACATTTTTTATAAAACTGACAAATTTCTGGAAAATATTTCATGCACCAGTTTTACCCAGTTATTTAGAATTTTCAGTCTTTATTTGTCTGAAACTTTTTTTGTGACATTTTGGCAAATATTCCAGAAAAATCTGAATACCTTGTGATTTTGTGTGGATATACAATTTACCACCTTGGGCATAGTGCAGGTAGCAAAAGCCAGTGACATGCATGAGACCAGTGATTATAGTCTTTGTTGCTTTCCTTACAGTCATTCAGTAAAAGCCGCTCTAACTAATTAAGTTTGGAGCAATGTGGGATATGACAACAGGGGATAAAAGTTGTGAATTTCTATGAAGCCAATGTAGAAAAAACAGCCAGTCTCATTCGCTCATCTGGTTTGATTCCTGTTAGCAATCACATTGCAATTGCTCTAGAAACTAGACCGTCTTCTTACAAGTGATTTTAAGAATTCTGCTCAAAATGTATCTGCTGCACCATGTACACAAATGCAGTCTCAATGTGTCCACAGTTTGGTTAAAAAATTAGGGTAACAGTAATTTTAACCAATGTGTGTTTTGTAGGCTGGACAGACAGCGCTGATGCTGGCAGTCAGTCATGGTAGAGGGGACATGGTGCGAGCGCTGCTGTCCTGTGGGGCACAAGTTAACATCCGCGATGACGACGGCTCCACTGCACTCATGTGTGCCTGTGAACATGGTCATGTGGACATTGTGCGTCAGCTGCTATCAGTGCCAGGATGTGATGCCACTCTCACCGATAATGTAAGAATTCCAGTTCGGTCTGTGGTTATGCGAACTCCTTCCCAAAACCAGCGTCTCACCAACATTTTCTCATTGTATTAAACAGGATGGCAGCACTGCTCTGTCCATTGCCCTTGAAGCCAGTCAGAATGACATCGCTGTGCTTCTGTACGCTCACCTCAACTTTGCAAAGCCTCCATCCCCTGTGAGTATCTAAATATGCTGCTAAGACACAAAGTAGCCCTTTCACACCAACATTCAACAATCCAAGAAATGTGTCATGGAAGTGATTGCCACTTTCTATGGCTAATAGCACACGGATAATTATGTAATATTCTTGTTTGCATGCAACCCATCCAAACTGGATTTTGTCACATATTGAGCCATGCAAAATACAACCTCTGTCAATTATTCCTCCAACCAGTTTCTTTAAAATAAGCCTCCTTCCCACATCTGGGCAGTGTTGCAATGTTTGCGTGTTTTCAAACACGTGTTGATATGCAAGAGTTGCATATGGTTTACTGCATACCTACAGAAATTAAAGTTGGCTTTGGGTTGAGCAAAAATAGCAAACAAGCAAATCTGTTTAAGCCAGAAACCAATTACCCACAAGCTTGCAGCTGTCAAACAAGTCACTGCCTTAGAATAAGTACACATTCTCACCTAATGTGGGCTTTATGGTGTATGTTTGTGCAGCTCTTTGGCTAAACAGAACGAGAGATGCATAACTTTGTCATATAATTTGACTTCTACCTGCTCCCCAACAAAACCTAAACTTCACTCATTCTTTTAAGTTTATTTTTTTAAGTTTCCATAAGTGACAGCACATTGCTGAAACATGCAGACATGAGTCTGCTCATGTTTCTCTATCCTACCAACCATCTGCACTCGTCTTTCAGGTATGAATCACTATCCCAGCCTCTCAGCTGGCTATTAGTTTGTATATAACACAAAGTTGACCGTAAACAGGCAAGGTGTGTCATAAACTAGTATATAAACCCCCAAGTGATGGACAAATTCCAGATGTGCTTTATGCATTTTATTTCACAACCTGGCTAATAAACTACAACAAGCACTAACAAAGGGAATTTTTGGAAAACTGTAATTAACTATCAGGAATGTGTGATTACATGTAATGTAAATGTGTATGTTTGGATGACTGGTAATGTATGTTGAAAGCAAAAGAAGGGAACCCAAGGACCAAGCTGTAGCTCAACCAGTTAGTCATAGCCTGAGCACACCTGGCCCTGTGTTGCTCATCCAGGTAATTACTCTCAGTCAGCTCTTTCAGGACAAAGCACAGCATGATCAAAACAAAGCAGAGTCACCTAGTGAACAGAAGGCCCAGGAGACAGTACAGTGTCTAAAGAATGCCCCTAACATATGAGTAATTCCATATCTTAACAAGAACATGCTTCAGTGGGATTAATTCTTAATATACAAACAGGATGTGTGGTTTCAACGACACATACTCAAATATAATATATTTTGTATTTAAAATGGTAATGTAATATTAATTTGCATGTAAATGTAGTGATCAAGAGGTGCTTTACATGAACAGAAACCACTCCTGGAAGAGAAAATACAGGGGAAATATGATGCACTTAAACAGTAAAAGGATCTAAACCTGAGATTTTTCTTGGATTGGCAGTAGCTGTTATTTTAACTTCACAAAATGTTCATTTCTTCCCAGTGTTAGGTTCATGGGTTCAGAGAGAGTGATAAATGGGTTATTGCTGTAGTGGCAACAATGTGCACTGATCTGGTGAAACAATTTGAGCTGTGGGAAGTGACTGAAAAAAGGAGAACATAGATGCAAGCAGTAGAAATGAGTTTCCTATGAAGGGTGGTGGGTTATCTCTTAGAGGTAAAATGAGCTTGGTCATCCAGGAGGGGCTCAGAGTAGAGTTGCTACTCCTTCCAAAGTATTTGGGGCATGGGGAAAAGCCCCGGGGCAAACCTAGGACACACTGGGGAGACTACATCTTTCCGCTGGCTTACCTTGGGTACCCTGATGGATGGATGGATTAACCATGATGAATTTGATAAAAAATTCTAAACTATAATTTGGTTACTTTTTTTTTTTTACTTGTCCAGGTTTCCCCCAAGTCTCCGCTCTTGGGCTCCTCTCCTCCTGCTGGTGAACTAAAGTAAACCACACGCCTACTGCTCAGCTACACAGCCAATCCACAGATGTTTATTCATCTATGTACTTAAAGGAAACATCAAGTTTGTTTGTGTGTTTGTTTTCACCCTGAATAATTTAATTATGTGCAGATAATTACGTGAGAGCTCGCACCATTGTTACTCATTGCTTATCGTACACAGTGGTCTTACTTTAATCCCAGTGGTGGTTGGAAAAGTGTGAAACTGAACATTGAATGGATTTCGTTCTAGTTTTGCAACAATCCAGTTGTCAGCACTGTTTTTACAAATCCAAACTGTTCACCGCATTTCACTATACGTTCAATATTTATGCACTCGTTCTGTAATTCCATATCAGTTTTATATAAGTTGGCTCATAGAGCAGTGTGTTTTCATTGTACCATAGGTGTTTCACAGTAGCATCGTTTTGTGTGACCATCACAGTCATTTGGAATAACTGAAGCCACCCCTCTCGTGGGTAAGTGTCCTTGCATCAACTAGCTCATTGGTGCTACAAAATATAACACTCCAATAGTCTGTTGATATTTATACACAAGATTTATTTACTTGAGAGTATTTTTGATATTGATTTTTTTTAATCATTCTGACTTAATTCAGGACCTCGTGGTTTTATTTCCCAGGTGTTGGTTAACTTTACACCTTTTTAACCAGTTTTATGTGTTTATCACATTCCCCAAATCAAACCCAAAGATGTCTGTTTCACATCACCTCTTTTTAAAGCTGCTTATTGTGGTAATAATGTTAACACAGGTGGTGTTAAAGAGGAGAGAGGTTACCATTGTTCTCTGATGGCTGCGGTACTATGGTCTTTGTATTTTTATATGTGAAGGTTTTTCGGATGGTTGATTAGAGGGTATCTGTGTTTGTGATGTGTGCTCATAAAATTTAACAAGACTTTGTTGAGAGAGCGCTGGTGAAGCCAGTGAGATTTGTCAGGGAACCAGAAAGTAAGTGATTTTGGTCTTAAAAGGGCGTGCCATGTAAGATAGGAATATTAAAATAATATATGTCAGTGTAAACTGGTAATAATTATGCCTGAAATCGAACTCCTTGAACTAAAGTGCATAGGCTATTGATGTCAAAATTTCTATTACTTTTTAAAGATGTTTTACCAATTTTCATATTCACTTTTAAGCAAATTTTTTATAAATTTCAATTTTTTTAAGTATCTATCTTTTATACATTTGGAGTTTTTAAGCTCACGCCTGCGTTATGTAATCACACAGCTCTGTAGTTAATGTTTTATGATGGTTTTATGAAAATGCTAGATTGTGTGTCTCTTCTTCTAATTTGTGCATTTTGGAAAATAATAAATAAATGTGGACCACATGTTTTGTTGTCTTGTAAGTTCCACTCAGTCATGTAAAAACAAGGTAAAAACAGTTTGCATATAGAACCCCACAGGTTCCACTAGAGGGAGTCCTAACGCAAACAACTGGGGCTGGTCTCTTTTGTTTTCTTGGCCTTTTTAAAAAAATACAGTTTAATTGTGTTTTTCAGCTCTGAAAATCCTACGTGGTTTTGATGAAGTTATGAGTGCTCTGAAAAAAAAGCTATATAAAGAAAGACTTTCTGATAGTCTAAAAATATGATAATTTGCATTCAGTACTGGGATGTATTTTTAGTATCTTGGTATTCTTCTTGGTATAGTCCAACATCAAGTGTACATAACATTAATAATATGGCAGTATACTCAACAGTTCATTCTGACTTGGGCAGAGAAAACACGTACAGTAATGTGTACAGTAATGCTAAACATTCTCTGTGACAGTATAGCTCAATATGGGCTAATGAGCTGCAGATTCTATATTTAAATTTTGGGCCTTTAAAGGGCCCCAAAATTCAAGATCTGAATCATCCAAACTTTGATGTTACATTGTGCCCGTGCATATTCAAGGGATTGAGTAAAGGGATCACAAAACAGGCTCTTATTTTTGCTTTAAGGTATACAGGGAGTGCAGAATTATTAGGCAAATGAGTATTTTGTCCACATCATCCTCTTCATGCATGTTGTCTTACTCCAAGCTGTATAGGCTCGAAAGCCTACTACTAATTAAGCATATTAGGTGATGTGCATCTCTGTAATGAGAAGGGGTGTGGTCTAATGACATCAACACCCTATATCAGGTGTGCATAATTATTAGGCAACGTCCTTTCCTTTGGCAAAATGGGTCAAAAGAAGGACTTGACAGGCTCAGAAAAGTCAAAAATAGTGAGATATCTTGCAGAGGGATGCAGCAGTCTCAAAATTGCAAAGCTTCTGAAGCGTGATCATCGAACAATCAAGCGTTTCATTCAAAATAGTCAACAGGGTCGCAAGAAGCGTGTGGAAAAACCAAGGCACAAAATAACTGCCCATGAACTGAGAAAAGTCAAGCGTGCAGCTGCCAAGATGCCACTTGCCACCAGTTTGGCCATATTTCAGAGCTGCAACATCACTGGAGTGCCCAAAAGCACAAGGTGTGCAATACTCAGAGACATGGCCAAGGTAAGAAAGGCTGAAAGACGACCACCACTGAACAAGACACACAAGCTGAAACGTCCAGACTGGGCCAAGAAATATCTCAAGACTGATTTTTCTAAGGTTTTATGGACTGATGAAATGAGAGTGAGTCTTGATGGGCCAGATGGATGGGCCCGTGGCTGGATTGGTAAAGGGCAGAGAGCTCCAGTCCGACTCAGACGCCAGCAAGGTGGAGGTGGAGTACTGGTTTGGGCTGGTATCATCAAAGATGAGCTTGTGGGGCCTTTTCGGGTTGAGGATGGAGTCAAGCTCAACTCCCAGTCCTACTGCCAGTTTCTGGAAGACACCTTCTTCAAGCAGTGGTACAGGAAGAAATCTGCATCCTTCAAGAAAAACATGATTTTCATGCAGAACAATGCTCCATCACACGCGTCCAAGTACTCCACAGCGTGGCTGGCAAGAAAGGGTATAAAAGAAGAAAAACTAATGACATGCCCACCTTGTTCACCTGATCTGAACCCATTGAGAACCTGTGGTCCATCATCAAATGTGAGATTTACAAGGAGGGAAAACAGTACACCTCTCTGAACAGTGTCTGGGAGGCTGTGGTTGCTGCTGCACGCAATGTTGATGGTGAACAGATCAAAACACTGACAGAATCCATGGATGGCAGGCTTTTGAGTGTCCTTGCAAAGAAAGGTGGCTATATTGGTCGCTGATTTGTTTTTGTTTTGTTTTTGAATGTCAGAAATGTATATTTGTGAATGTGGAGATGTTATATTGGTTTCACTGGTAAAAATAAATAATTGAAATGGGTATACAGTGGGGCAAAAAAGTATTTAGTCAGCCACCGATTATGCAAGTTCCCCCACTTAAAATGATGACAGAGGTCAGTAATTTGCACCAGAGGTACACTTCAACTGTGAGAGACAGAATGTGAAAAAAAAATCCATGAATTCACATGGTAGGATTTGTAAAGAATTTATTTGTAAATCAGGGTGGAAAATAAGTATTTGGTCACCTCAAACAAGGAAAATCTCTGGCTCTCACAGACCTGTAACGTCTTCTGTAAGAAGCTTTTCTGTCCCCCACTCGTTACCTGTATGAATGGCACCTGTTTGAACTCATCATCTGTATAAAAGACACCTGTCCACAGCCTCAAACAGTCAGACTCCAAACTCCGCCATGGCCAAGACCAAAGAGCTTTCGAAGGACACCAGGAAAAGTATTGTAGACCTGCACCAGACTGGGAAGAGTGAATCTACAATAGGCAAGCAGCTTGGTGTGAAAAAATCAACTGTGGGAGCAATCATCAGAAAATGGAAGACATACAAGACCACTGATAATCTCCCTCGATCTGGGGCTCCACGCAAGATCTCATCCCGTGGGGTCAAAATGATCATGAGAACGGTGAGCAAAGATCCCAGAACCACACGGGGGGACCTGGTGAATGACCTGCAGAGAGCTGGGACCAAAGTAACAAAGGTCACCATCAGTAACACACTACAACGGCAGGGAATCAAATCCCGCAGTGCCAGACGTGTTCCGCTGCTGAAGCCAGTGCATGTCCAGGCCCGTCTGAAGTTTGCCAGAGAGCACATGGATGATACAGCAGAGGATTGGGAGAATGTCATGTGGTCAGATGAAACCAAAGTAGAACTTTTTGGTATAAACTCAACTCGTCGTGTTTGGAGGAAGAAGAATACTGAGTTGCATCCCAAGAACACCATACCTACTGTGAAGCATGGGGGTGGAAACATCATGCTATGGGGCTGTTTTTCTGCCAAGGGGACAGGACGACTGATCCGTGTTAAGGACAGAATGAATGGGGCCATGTATCGTGAGATTTTGAGCCAAAACCTCCTTCCATCAGTGAGAACTTTGAAGATGAAACGAGGCTGGGTCTTCCAACATGACAATGATCCAAAACACACCGCCCGGGCAACAAAGGAGTGGCTCCGTAAGAAGCATTTGAAAGTCCTGGAGTGGCCTAGCCAGTCTCCAGACCTCAACCCCATAGAAAATCTGTGGCGGGAGTTGAAAGTCCGTGTTGCTCGGTGACAGCCCCAAAACATCACTGCTCTCGAGAAGATCTGCATGGAGGAATGGGTCAAAATACCAGCTACTGTGTGTGCAAACCTGGTAAAGACCTATAGTAAACGTTTGACCTCTGTTATTGCCAACAAAGGTTATGTTACAAAGTATTGAGTTGTATTTTTGTTATTGACCAAATACTTATTTTCCACCCTGATTTAAGAATAAATTCTTTACAAATCCTACCATGTGGATTCATGGATTTTTTTTTTTTCACATTCTGTCTCTCACAGTTGAAGTGTACCTCTGGTGCAAATTACTGACCTCTGTCATCATTTTAGGTGGGGGAACTTGCACAATCGGTGGCTGACTAAATACTTTTTTGCCCCACTGTATATTTGTTTTTTGTTAAGTTGCCTAATAATTATGCACAGTAATAGTCACCTGCACACACAGATATCACCCTAAAATAGCTAAAACTGAAAACAAACTAAAAACTACTTCCAAAAACATTCAGCTTTGATATTAATGAGTTTTTTGGGTTCATTGTGAACATGGTTGTTGTTCAATAATAAAATTATTCCTCAAAAATACAACTTGCCTAATAATTCTGCACTCCCTGTAAAGGCAGAAATTGGCTAAAGCACAGCTACGCTGTGATGAAACAGGTTCATGAAAATATCTTTAAGATGCTTACTTAAGCAGAAGACTTATCAAAATGGGCAACATCTTACAGTGGGTCTATTTCAGTGGCCCTACAGAGCATAACTAGTCAAATTGCTGTCTGTAAGGCTTCTTCAGGCCTAGCAGTGAAACATAACTTTTATGCAGCCTTCATCCATATAAGCACAGGCCACAGTTTCTAAGAACATAAGCATAACTCTATGATATTCCTTTAGTCCACACCAATGACTGTAGAAAACACCTATGAGAATGATGTTATAAACAATGTTTGAGACGAGTAGCATGGATCAGTCGATTAAAAAAGATCTTACTCATTTGTTATTTTCTTTGAAAAATAACTCACTTTCAGAAAGTCCAGTCATGATTCTTTGCTCACAGTAGTATGTGAAAAAACCTAATCTGATCATAATAATAAAAAAATATGATCTTACTAGCACCAGAGAGAAACAAAATTAATTATGTGGCTTTATTTGGCTCTTAACACCTCAGCTTCACTACTGGAACTTTAACATTATGCACTCCATACTGTACAGTAATGCCACTGTTTTGCACATGTCTCACTCTGTATATTTTATTTATTTTATATATTCTATTCATTGTTTACTCTATTTAATTTGTAAAATATGTGTACACACACACACACACACACACACACACACACACACACACATGTAGAAAAATATTTAGTATACACATCCAGAAATGCATATACTATTATATATTGTACATATATTTATTAGTTTCAGATGTAGCCATTCTTGTATTTTGCTTGTTTACATTATTGTATTTTGCACAACTCTGTTGCTTGTGAAGCTCGCACACAAGAATTTCACTCACATGTGCTGTACCAATGTACCTGCACATGTGATGTGACAATAAAAGTGATTTGATTTGATTTGATTTGATTAACTGTTGCAAACATCCAAAAACAAGTAACTGCTTATTTAATTATAATTGATCCAGATGACTGATGTAACATGAAATCAATTATGGGTACAGTAATAAGGATAAATAGGACAAGTCAGGAATTAAAATACAGATGGATAACTGTGTTGGCTTTAATTGAGTTTGCAAAAGAGTTGCAAATATCCCACTGTCTTTAGTAAAAAATTCGAATTATTTACTCAGAATCTTAACAATTACAGCAGTGGGAAAAGGGGGCTGTAATAAAATAATAACTTGCTATTAAAATATAAAAAAGAAGTACAGTTGTGGAAAGAAAATCACAGAGCAATGGAAGATGCAATTAAGGAAAGACTGATTTTAGATGATGGGATGTCATTACAGTGACCATCATATGCACCATTTCATATGATTAATAGGATCTGAAGCCTCGCATTATCTCTGTTTGATTTCGTTTTTGTGCTAATGATAAAAAAGGAGGAGATATGGAGCTCTGCATTTATCAAGTCACCAGAAGGTTGATGACTTTTACGCACTGTGCGCCTCAGCACTCGGCCACTCTGCTCTGCACTTTACTTGCTCTGCCACAAAGTGACTCCTAAACACTTTTACTTTGCCGTATTAACACTTACAGCTAATCGAGGAATATGTGGAAGGAACGAAATCTCACAAACTGTCGTACCACCAATTGTTTCACAAATGTTTGTAGAGGCAAACTGAATGGCTAGATGCTTGGTTTTATAAACATATGACAAAGACACTAAAAACACTCGAATTCAATGAGAACCAGCGCTTTTTGTCCATTTAGTGGATTATCAGAACGAGCGTGGGATGGTAAAATACGGAATGATGTTCTGGAATGATACACTGAGTTCTCACCCTAAGTATTTAGCAAAGCCGATCATATTTCGTATCTTCAATAATGCTGAAAGTGTGATTAAACAAAGCAGAACAAAACTGAAACAAGTAAAATAAATAATAAGTAAATAATATTTCTGCACGTGTGATGTGTATGTGAACTGTTTCACACATATTTCCGGTTTTGTACGATGGGATAGTTTGCAATAAGACAAGCCAAATATAAATGCGCCTCTGCTAAGCCATCGGTTTTATCAAAGGTCACACACCTGCATTTATCCAAACACATTCACCAACGATTTTTAAAGGAGGGGTTCGCCCTTATATCTAAAACGTGTATCGGTTCTCCTTCAGCTGCCTCTCGCTGATCTTAGGTGTCAAGCTGTTTCCGGAGAGAGACACATGCGTAAAACGCGCGATTTTGGCGCTGTTAGTATATATAGTAGACTTTATTAAAAGCTAACTATATGGTTCTTTGTTGCCATCTGTTGTTATGTGGCACACTTAGTGTAATATAAACTTAAGGGTTAGACTTGAGAGTTGAGATGTGAGGTGAGGTGGCGTGGCATGGTAATGAGTGTTACTATATTCGTGTTAATGACAGAAGGGGCATTTTTGCCCAACCTGCCAGGATAGTCAGGTTTGTACGCAACTTGTGTGGCTGACGCGATAGTCCTTTAAAAAAAAACATTAAAAAAACCACGTTTTGACTACATACTGAGTTAAAAGATCTCCTAAAGATGTGGCTGTACATGTTTTCTTAATCATGCTTCTTATCAAGACCAAACTGCACAACCTGACAGGATACACTCAAATGTGCAAAGCACAAAACACATTGAGTTCGGATGCAAATTTACTTTCAATTCTTTTTTTTCTTTTTTTTCAAAACTATGAGCTGTTTCCTATAAGAGCGGCCTGAAAACTGGAGGTTCTGACTCCCAATCTGTTTTCAACGCTCTGAACCACAAGTAACCCTACAGTCTGAGAGTGAAATTCTCTATTGTACTGTGTGGTCTTTGAGTTAAGAGGCCTGATTATACCTTGTATGTAATGCAAAGGGTTTTAATTCCCATTTTGGAATTAACAGGGAGCCAATGAAGAGAAGCCAGTGTGGGTGAAAAATGCTCTCTCTTTCTACACCCTGCCAGTACTCCCGCTGCAGCGGATCAACTGAAGGCTTTTCAGGTAGTTTTCAAGACATCCTGGTTATAATGAATTAAAGTAGTCCTGCCTAGAAGTAATAAACGCATGAACTAGTTTTTTAGTATCACTTTGAGACAGGATGTTTCTAATTTTAGTGATATTCCGCAAATGGAAGAAAGCAGTCCTATATATTTGTTTAATGTGCCCATTGAAGGAAATATTCAGGTCAAAACAACTCCAAGACTCCTCAGTGTTACTGGAGGCCAAGGAAATGCCATTCAGAGTAAATATCTGATTAGACAACATATTTCTAAGATTACAATAGCCTCAGCTGAGTACAATAGCCTCTATGTTATATGAATTTAGAAGCAGAAAATTCGAGGTCACACAGGTCGTTATGTCTTTAAGAGATTCCTGCAATTTAACTAACTGTGTTATCTGACTTCATGGATAGATAAAGCAAAGCAGCACATTTGATAGAGTTGATCATGATATTTTATTACAGAGATCAGAGGATGCTGTAGGTATTAATAGTAGATTCATGTTTAGCAGGACAAGCACAGACATGAGTTCACTGTCTGAAGCCATAAGAAGATCATTTGTAGTCATCACTAAAACTATGTCTGTACTGTGATGAGCTCTGAAACATGACTGAAACTCTGAAACTGAAAGTATTAATTAATGGTAGGATGACAAAATTTGGGATAATAGGTCAAAGTTAAACTGGAGAAGCTTTCACTGGAACATTCTCTATTTATCTGAACAGACCTGTAAAAATGCCTTCTGAGATGCAGCATCACCACCTTCCAAAAACATCGTATTAGCAGAGGGAATATTTTCTATTGTCAAACTGTATTCACAAAGTCTGTAAGCCTGTTTACCTCTTTACAGTTTTGGATCCAACATTGGTGCAGTCAGTGCCTTAAGTATGTAAGAATTAAATTTGGGAATTTGGCAATTAAATAATCACAGAAATTGAAGGAATTTGTCTGTTATGTACCTTTATAGTAATGACACAATTCCTCCTATGTCCTCACAGTAAAAAGTATTCTATATTTAAAACAGTGCAGTCAATACAAAGTTAAAAAAAAGGCTTCTGCGGTTCTGAAACTGACCCTTCAGCATGAGCTGAATGCTTTAACTTTAATGTTTCTTTATCTTAAACCCTCTTTCCTCCTATGTGCTCACAGTAAAAGACTATCTTCACCACACTAATGACCATGAGACTTTGATTGCATTCAATGTTTTATTAAAAGTCAGAGTAGTAGTACGTATGAAAGCACATAATGCAGTCCTCTGCTCCTGTGTGCAGTTTATCTGTATTTCTCAGACAGGGCGAGAGCCACAGCAGCCAGGAACTTGTCCACAGCCACATGGACCTCAGGGCTGAAGTCGTCGGGGAACATGGTGGACAGGACCACGAGGAGGTTGTGAGACAGAACCTGTGGAAAGATGATGATCACATTGAAATGAATGTACTTTTTATTTATTTATTGGTAACCAGAGATCATCATTTCAGATCAACCAGCTACCCAAGGATCAAATGAAAGCTGAGTTAGATTTTAATTTCTGGTTGGATTAATGTTCACAACATGGATAAAAATTACATTGAGAAATGCTGTCCTGATTTAATAATGATCTGTACCTTGAAGTTAGCAGGGTCCACTCTCAGAGTGAAGGCGTGCAGCCCACTGAGGCTCAGAAGAGCTCCGGTCAGATCGTCAATTTTGCTGACAGCATCAGTAACTGCAGCCATCACGGTTGCTCCGTGCTTCCTCACCGGGGCAGAGCCGGGGCTCAGGTCCTTCCAGTGGGAGAAATAAGTCTTGGTTTGAGGGTACACTGTCAGCATCCTGGATAAAAATGTAAGAGAACAAACCAGTGAGTAAAAGACTGAAATGCAGGAGCAGGTTTTTGTAGGCAGTGTGGGGCCATATTTACCTGGAGACAGCATCACAGCCAATTTGTTCCTCCTTGCCAGCCACTTTAGCCCAGAAGGTTTTGACTGTGTTCTTGTCCTTTGCAGAAAGACTGGTCATCTTGCATGTTGTTGCTGTTCTGGTTGGAGTTGCTGTGTTCAGCTCAAACTGTGGAGGTTTTTATACACGAAACAGGAAATGCACACACCCGACCCACCTCACAGATAAGGTACTGGTGTTTGGACAGGTTCAAAATGATACGAAACACCTCCCATGAGATAAACAGACTACAAAATAAAATCTTCATAAGTTCAGGATAACTCATAACAAAGATATAAAACTATGCACTTGTATTTGAGAGCCAGTGAAATGTTTTGATGCGATCTATTGTTTGTTGTTCAGTGTTGTATCACAGTGGGTGGGAATGAAGAAACACGGATTCCAACTTTTGAAATTTTTAGCCATCGTGGCTTCATATTTGCTCACTTGTTTAATATCGGAGTCAAATGGGAAATACTTTTAACTAGTGGAAGTTTATAATAGAGTCTAGTTTTCTGCACAAGTTTCAAATTGAATTATTTGATTAAAAAAACAAACAAAATCATGTTTGCTTCAGAATTAATACATTTTGCCCCATTTTTTGCCTTATCACTTATTAAATCATACAACCAACACCATATACTTTTAATCTAATTAAAAAAATGCTACAGCTTTCCTTATCAGTGTTGGAAACCTTTGATTAAAAAAATTAATTTCCATCTTTACAAAAACTTCTTTTTGATTCATTTTGATGGTGGAAATTAAACAGAACTGCAAAGCGTTACACAGAAGCGGCTTGACCGATGCATTATCTAACAGGGGTTATAAAAGTCTAAAAGCTGTTTTGTTACTTCTTTTTAATACTCATTCAGCAAAGAAGTATTACAAGTCATCCCACTGCCCACCTCCACCCAGCTACATATCTTTGGGTGGAGCAAAATGGCTCCTTTATAAGCTGCATGTGGTGACCTGCCGACCAAAGTAGGATATGCGCAACAGTCAACAAGGCAAAATGGTTGCATGGACAGACTTCGAGCGAGCCACAATCAAGGACATCTTTTCCAAGATCGACTATGAAGTCGTTGGCCCAGCAGCTATTTCCAGGTAAGATCATCGGCATAAAGCTGTTTTTATGCTTGTATGTAAATTTACAAATATAAGAGGGCACATTTTGTGCATTAACATATACTTTTGTTTTAGAAATGTGATTTATCCAAATGTTCTTGTTTCCTCAGGTTTTTGATTGTGTACCCCTGGACTCAGAGGTATTTCGCTGGCTTTGGAAACCTCTACAATGCTGCTGCCATCACATCAAATCCAAAAGTTGCTGCTCACGGAAGGTTGTAATGCAAGGTCTGGAAAAAGTTGTGAAGAACAACATCAAGGCCACATTTACAGAGCTGAGCACGCTGCACTCTGAGAAACTGCAGGTGGACCCTGACAATTTCATGGTAAGCAATGCAGAAATGATGGTACTGCATCCCAAGTAATATGTGTGTGTGTGTGTGTGTGTGTGTGTGTGTGTGTGTGTGTGTGTGTGTGTGTGTGTGTGTGTTGATGATTTATTTCATGCATGTTGTGTTGTCCTGCAGCTTCTGGGTGACTTCCTGGCCATTGTGGTTGCTGCTCAGTGGGGTAAAGACTTCACTCCTGAGGTCCATGCAGCTTTCCAGAAGTTCCTGGCAGTGGTGGTGTCCTCCCTGAGGAGGCAGTACTACTAGAGAGCTGCAGAGGACCATCACATGTTCTGTTTTTAAATCATGTTTTAATGAGGTTTAAATAAAGAAATCTGTACTGCTCAAGCTATGTATTTTCTGCTATAGTATGCGTGAGCTCATTTATAGTGTTGGGGGAAAGTCCGCACACACACACACACACACACGCGCAGACATTTTTCAAGAACTAGAAAATAAATCACTATTAAAATGTCACTGTTCTGAAAGAGACAGTAGTTTAAGATGCAAATGACTTTGAATTAAAAAAAATATATAGCATGATAAAGCGTTTCTGTTTTTGCTCTTTCATTTGGTAAACCAACAAATTTGGCAAAAACAACTCGATTTGGCAGCTTCCCTTCGCGGTGTCAGCCGAATTCTCGCTTTCAATAAGGTTCAGTGTCGTTCAGCTTTGACTACGTTGTTCTGTGTCATAAATTGGCATAAACCACAGAAACAAAAAATACTCATAAAGTATTGTATGCACAAGTTTTGGACCGGTGGGTCAGCGGTCAGCGCTTTGGGAGGAGAACTGCTTGTGACGCATGTGCTTGCCCACCTTACAATTGCAGGTCAAGGCAGATGAAATACAGGCTACTGTGTGCACAGGTAATGGTGGTGGTGCTCTGTTTATGTCTGTGTGTGACTTGTACCCATGCCCCGATAATTGAATTTCAGCGTCTCACTCAGACCGCCGAGAGTGCCCAGTGTGCAAGGCTGGACTGGGACAAAAAAATCGGCCCGGGCATTTTGACTAGAGACCGGCCCACCAGGATAAAGATTGAAAATGTGACGTCATTCAGGGGTAAAACCGCAAAGGATTCTGGGAACTTGTGGCAAGACGTACTAGCGCACGCAGGCTTTCAATTGAACTCAGTTACACAGCGATAAAAAGAAACACAAAAAATGGCAAGAAGCTGTTGTATTATTAACTGCAACAGCCGGTCGCATGACAGCCACGGGAAGCCGATCGTTTTTTTTTAAATCGGATTATGTCCTTGAAGAGAAATGTTTTAAGCCATGTTTCCGAAGTAAGAGCCGACGGATGGTCTGGATATACCAAATATAACTCCCAGAACACTCCAGTTCACAGGTTAGTCTGCTCCAAGCATTCCCACAAAGGTCAGAGTTTTTAGTCGTTAATACATCATTTTTCTTAACATAATTGGTGATATAGGTTACAAGCAAGTCTGGCGCTGAACAGAAATTGTCGCTATGCTCCTTTATTTATTGTGCATAAATAGTGAATTGTCCTGACACAATATTGCGTTTCGCTTCTGTTATTATGGTACATTGACAAAAACATATACGTTTATTCACAGGATAAAACAGTTGTTTTGTATCACTAATTGTCCAGTGCGATTACAACATACAGTATTATTGTCACTGCTACATTTCTGTAATGCCTACCAGAAATTATTTCCACTACTAATTAATTACCGTTGAGCTCAAAGGTCCTATTAATAAACAGTTAACGAATGTGTATCTATGAAGACGATTTGTGAGACTGGTAAACTTACCTTTGTTCGTACGATGGTCTTTCGTTCTACACGGTGCATTTCAAGGTCCTGCACCCATCCGTCAGTAAACTGTTCCTGGGCTTGTTGCAGTGACCTGAAGTTACTAAACTTCATGAGTGTGTGCACTCACTCCAACAACCGTATGATTATAAATATGAGCGTGGTGAAAGTTGGGCAGCACGCTAACGTATTTTGTCCCTCTGTGTGCTCGTAAGGGTCTGACCCTTTCACTGGTTTGATTTTTCCTCGTATCTTTTCTTTGTCTTTTCGTCGAGTCTGTCTTTGTACGGACCGGCATTGTTCTCCTTCGTTTTGTACATTCCTTTTTTGTGCGGCAAAGAAAAACAAGAAGGTATTGGAACCGGAGAATGAACGTTTTGCGGTGTTGCAAATGCTTGCATTTGATGCGGTACTTGGATTGTTTTGCCACAAGTTCCCGGCATGCAATGCGCGAAAATCACGTGATTGCTAAACAAGGGGGCGGGTGCATTCGGCCTCCTCGGCTGTAATTGGTCCAGCCCAGAGTCGATCATGACCAATTGGCCAATCCAACACCTTTCATTATATATACCCTTCCTAAAAATAAAATAAAATAAAATAAAAAATCCATCGGCCCATAAAAACAAAAAATCGCCAGCGGCCCACCGGGCAAATGCCCGGTACGCCCGATGGCCAGTCCAGCTATGCCAGTGTGCATGTCCAAACTCATACTCATGCTGAACACAAGCTACACCATTAAAAACAGTCTAAATGTGTGACTTGTAGTCGCTGTTTCTGAATGGTCTGTCACTGGTCATTTAAACACATCTGTGACTTGTATGAGTTTTGGCTATATGGCGGTGCGACGTTGGCACGCAGTCTAGATTTTGATACCTGTTCGCTGAACCATCTGAGAAACCAGTCACTGGTGATGTGATCCAAGTATGATATACGGAAAGCATGTATTGCTTTGGTTATTGCATGTTAGATGGACTATGGGGTCTTTGTGGCCACAGAGACTTTGTTCTGATGTTTGAAAACGAGCATACAGTGTAAACGGAATCGAAGTTGTGGCAAATGACGTGCCAGAATTAAAAAACATACTTAAAACATGGCTTATTTTTTCATACTGTGTGTGGGTTTTTTCATCTGTGTTGTAACCTGTGGGAATGAGCGTATTCTTCTCTACAAAAGCTTGAATAAATGGACACATAGACATTCTTATGTTTGTGAATTTTATTGAACAAGCCCCCACATATGATGAGGGTTGTTGACATTCATGCCACACGTTGGTAGCTTCTGTCTTGATGTTTAGCGGTATCTCTCGGACAGAGCCCAGGCGACGTTATTGAAGAACTTGTCCACGGAGACGTGAACCTCCGGGGTGAAGTCCGCAGGGAAGTACATGCCCAGGACCAAGATCATGTTGTGAGTGAGGATCTGTGTTTGTGACAGAAACAGCAGATTAGATTAAATCAGGCACTTCAGACATCCCTACATTCACTTAGTTTTTTAGTTTTTTAACGCTCACAATCTAAACTAAAGTACGTGCACAAATAATGATTATAATTTCTGGTAGGTTTAAAGGTCGCAATATTTTGTTACCTTGAAGTTGGCAGGATCCACGCGGAGCTGGCTGGCATGCAGCTCACTGAGCTTGCTAAGGTGGTTGGTAAGATCATCAATGTTCTTGACAGCTTTTCCCACAGCTCTCATGATGGTTGCACCATGCTTCTTCACCTGCGGACTGTTAGGGCTCAGGTCGCCCCAGTCAGAAAAGTAGGTCTTGGTCTGAGGATAAGCAGTCAGCATCCTGTAAAATACAGCAGAAGGAAATACGAAGAAGTTACAAAAAAAGCAAAGAAAAAATAAAGAAAAACCCACCCTCTTAAAAAAGCCCGTGTCATCCCTACTTTAAAATTAGATCTTACCTGCCCAGAGCTTCTCCACCCATCTCGGCGACCTTTGACTCGACTTTGGCCCAGAAGGTCTTCACCAGGGTCTTGTCTTTCGAAGAGAGACTCATGACTGCCTTTGAATTTCCGGGATGCAAGGGAAAATGCTGATCAAAAAATGCTGTTTGGTTGGATCTGTCAGTGCGTCTTTATGTCGACCCAAATGGTGCCACGCCCAAGTATCAAATCCAGAATGCATGTCTGATAAGCAAACTGCTTATCAGTCAATTACGTGATATCACGTAATTGACGCAATTGACAATTAAAAAAAAGAAAAAGAAAAACTGAATGGCTGCACTGCACGAAAATCTTTAAACAACTGGCGAATAGATTTTATGCAAAAAGAAATATGCTCTAAGCAAAAATGGCATTAAACAAATCATAATTTAAAGGCTGCACTGTTAGTCAGAGTTTGATATTTTAAAAATAAAAACACGTTGTTTTATAGCCAACAAGGAGCACAAATACCCTCCTAAAGTTAAGAGAGCACATATCCTTTTGGATAAATAAACTGTATGATATCTTAGCTTATTTAAAAGCAGGTGTTAAAAAGCTGGTATTACTGATATTACTGGTCCAATTTTGTGTGTTTTGACTGACTAATAGTATGGATTATTTGTAGCTGAGTAATTTTAAGTGACAGCAATATCTGAGCCAAATGACGTTATCTATCCGGTTGGCACTGACCGTTGCCCAAATTTGCTTTACGCAAAACACACGTCATTAAACAGGCGGGCGCAGATTATCCAATCAGATGCTTCGATGACTGAAGGAGGGGGTGCGGGTTAAACGAATAAAAACGGGAATCTCAAGTAAATCATTCACAAGCAGATTTGTGAGAACTTGTGAGAACCTGTTCGTGAACTAGGAGACTTGCACCCCGTCAAAATGGTCGAGTGGACAGATGCTGAGCGCAGTGCCATCATAAACCTGTGGGGAAAGATTGATGTGGGGGAAATCGGTCCCCAGGCCCTCTCCAGGTAACCTGCAGCTCATAGCAATTCAGAAACGTGGTCGTTTGTTATGCAACTTTTTTTACTATAATGTTGAAACTTGGCCGAAGCGAATATATCAACACGTTTCTTTGTGTATGTAGAAGCACTTATTAATGCTATATGCACTAAAATTAATATTGTTTCTCTGGTTTTATTTCAGGCTTCTGATTGTGTACCCCTGGGGTCAGAGATACTTCCAAGCCTTTGGAGACCTGTCCACCAATGCCGCCATTATGGGAAACCCCAAAGTGGCACAGCACGGAAGGACCGTGATGGGTGGTCTGGAAAATGCTGTGAAGAACTTGGACAACATCACTCAGACCTACGCCAAACTGAGCGCTATGCACTCTGAGAAGCTCCACGTGGATCCCGATAACTTCAGGGTATGCCCCCACCAGCACCCAGAAACAATCATCACACATGGACCTGAAAAAGGTTAGCTAATTAGTTTGTGTTTATTAACTCTGTTAAGCATTTTCTTTCTCTCATTTTAGGTGCTCGCTGAATGCATCAGCCTGTGCGTTGGCGCTAAGTTTGGTCCCAGCGTCTTCACCGCTGAGGTCCAGGAAGCCTGGCAGAAGTTTTTGTCCGTGGTCGTTTCTGCCCTGGGTAGACAGTACCACTAAATTTCTGGAGTGCCAGTTCATCAAAGATGTGCAACAGTGACATCATATATCTTTTTGACTCTGTTGCCAGATGCACCAATAAATAAAACCTCAAATCATACTCATTCTCTGTGCGATCATTTGACTTGTTCTTTTAACCGACAATACAACATCAAGAAGGAGATCTCGGACAGTCAATAGTCCTCAATAGAAGTCGCCTATATGTTTGAGTATAATATAAATATTACAAGTATGCCTCACCGATAATCCGTTTCGTGACTTTTTCCTTTACTGTTAAGTTTTGCTTTTCGTATAAAAAAGGGTGAAAGGGATCCAAAGTTGTTGTTCTCTGGCTGCATGGGAAGTATTGTTGATGTAAGTGAAGTGTTCCAAAATGCAAAGAAGAACATCAGCTATCAGGCATTTTACGCATATTTAAAGTTAGAGCGTTAACAACGAGTCAATCTGCGAGCTCAGAAAAAAGTATTTCTTCTTTAGTGCAGAAAATTCGTTTATAACCTCGACCCAACATAACACAAGAACACTGCTAGGCGTATAGCGGCAACATTATAAAAACGCTATGCTTTTGTTTTTTTTAAAACGTCTTGAATGAAATTCAAAAATGACTGAAGGATATAATATAAGTACTGTCGCGATCGGACGGGCCATAATCCTGATTGAGCTGATCAGTTTTTAAAACAAGTTTAATTGAATGGGGTAATTTAAGGCCAAGAAATAAACTTTCATACGTTTCTGATATGAAGTGGACCCGCGGATCATTTATTTGGGTGGGGAAAGCCTGAATGTTCAGATAATGATAGCATGGCATAATCTAAGTTCATCAGCTGTTGGAAAATTACTTGATACAACAGGATGGGGAGGTGGTTATGTTTACGTGAGGATATTTTGATGCCATACCATACCATCTCTGGGCATTTCCATTGTGTTTTGCAGTGATAGTCGACACGTAGTCTGTGTAGCTCAGACTCATCCGTCCGCTTTTAGTGTGCTGGAAATATAGGACCCTCATACCATCTGTTGGTTCATTTTTGCCAGTCATTAAGCGGAAAAGCTGATCACTCAGCAGCTCAGAGTGCGGAAGTAAAACTGTTTATCCAATTCGCTCAGGTCATGGTTAAGTGGACGGAACTGGAGCGCAGCACTGTGAAAGCTATCTGGGAAAAAATTGATATCGATGAGATTGGGTCACAAATTTGGGCAAGGTAGGTGATTGTGAAAGTTTTACTGTTCAAGAACGGATCGTAAAAAAATCCTAAAAACGAAAAAAATATTCTGGCAATTTTCTCTCAATACATTATTATTATTATTGCTATTTAATTAGTTGATGGGTATTTCGTAATAGTAAAATTCAATGCCTGGTTTAAAAAGAAATAAATAAAGAAAAAACGATCGTGAAAAATTCTTATTTTTTAAATATTCCATTGTTTAAGGGTACGTTGTATATTTAGGGATTTTTTCTCCAGTTAGTTCAGATTTTATCACGTGGTATCGTTTATGCTCATTAACCTGTACCACTGACTGTTGCATTGTCAGAGTCTTGATAGTCTACCCCTGGACTGAGCGATATTTTGGTTCTTTTGGAGATCTCTTCACCATCACTGCTATTTTGAAAAACGACAAAGTGGCGGCTCATGGAAGGATGGTGCTGAAGGCTCTGGACAAAGCAGTGAACAACATGGACAACATGAAACGGACGTATGCTGATCTGAGCCGGTTGCATTTTCAGAAACTCGAAGTGGACCCTGAAAACTTCAGGGTAAGCAACACTTTTCCTCAAACCCACATGAAAAAAATACGTGACGTTTTGCACTTGTAGAGTTTTCATGGTGTTTTCTCTTTTTTTCCACAGCTGTTGGCAGACTGTATCACTATCACAATCGCATGCAAACTCAAGTCAGCCCTGAGCCCCCAGAGTCAAGCTATCTGGCAGAAGTTTATATCTGCTGTGGTCGACGCTATGAGCAGTCAGTACCGCTGAAAAGAACCTATTTGGAGATAATACAACTTAAAGAAAAACACAAAACAAAAAACGTGTGTTAGCCCTGATATAAGTTTGACATGAGTGCATTTCAGTTTGTTTTTTATCAGTTGGAGCTTGGTGAGTCTCATACTGAAGACAGTTACTAAAGACAAAACTGAAGTCAAAGAGACCCCAACACACACAAGCAGCAAGTGAAAGTAGTCTGACAGAGCTAAAGGAGGAAACAGCATTTAGTGACTTTCATGGGTTCCAGATTTCAGACAGTTAAGAACTTGTCATGGACTGAAAGTTGTTGTTTTTTTTTCCAACTCTGTGAAAAGTTAATAAAACATAAAAACTATTTTTATAGTTAATATTATGTCACCTTTTCAAATTACTGTGAGCCTCTGAATATGGGGAACTGTATTAATGGCTATAATTCCTAAAATTAATACAGTACCTTTGCTAAACCACTTGAAATAATGCTGAAAGTCTTTCCATCAATCACACATTCATTGTTACATCTGCCAAACAGGTTATGTTTTTGGTAGTGTTTGCACATGTGTCATTCTGTCAGTAAACAAATGAGCTCAACCAGTCTTTAATGAATTCTGATAAAACTTTTTAGGGATGGGTCATGTTGACACAATTTGGTTAACGTCCACAGCGGTCTTCACAGTCAACTAAACAATTTACTTGAGGTCTGTTGCAGGGAAGGCCCAGCTTATTTCATAGAGATAATGCCCTAATGACATTCTGCAACAATCTCCTCGCTGCAGTCTACACCTGTCGTACATTAAAAACATTTGATACACTAAGAAATGAAAAACATTATAAAGGAAGCCCAGAACCTAGTAAGGCTGCTGAAATCTTATATCAAGCAAAAATGGAAAATATATCTGACTTAGTAATGAAGGTCCAAAGAAAATGCAGTATGTCCTGAGGGAGGTAATATATAATTAATAGTATTGGCATTGTCATTTCACGGCATTTTAAGGGAAATTTTGAATCAACAAGTGTAACTGCAGTTAATGAGAGGAGAAAAAACATGGCGGAAAATCAAGTTTAATTGTCTTGATAGAAAAATATCTGGGTCACAGTTGCATTGTTGAAAACAACCATCCCAAATTTGAACGCCTATTTGTTTGAATTTGTAAAACAGACACCATATAAGGGTTTTAATGTTGTAACGGTTTTAATGTATAGAGTGTGTTCCTCCTAAGGCTTGGATTTTACAGTGGCACCAACAGGGTTGATGGTATCCATGTGGATTCAGACAGAAAGAAGATACAGGAATTGGGTCATATAATTGTTTATTTTAAACAAGAATGACAGAACAATCAAACAGACATAAAAGGAAGGCCACAGGGACACAAACAAATTGATCAAAAATCTCTGGTCATATTCAGTCTAATAGATTCACCATGAACAATGACCCAGAAAGCTCAAAGTCATCACACAGATAATGTAAACAAATATAAAAGATGTCCTAATATTCACATTGTGTGAAAAATGTGAGTATTAAGTGAGAAATACGCAGTTTGTAGCATTGGCGCGTTTAGACCCTTTTCAGTAGTGATGGGATTTCCGGCTCCTTTTAGAGAACCGGCTCTTTCGGCTCGGCTCACTAAAAGAACCGGGTCTTCAGGTTGTTTTATTGCTTTAATTAATTTATTATTAACAACAATATAAAATTATGCACAAAAATAATTACTAATGTAAAAAAAAGTGGTTTTATTTATATATGTTTATATATAAATATATACAATGGCCCCTAGAGACAAAGCATGTACAATTTCCTCCAAACTCCAAAACACATTTCTAGCGTTAACTGAACTTCCAAAACAGAGCTACCTAGATCACTTAAATTACACAATTGAACGCATATGTGTATTGTTTGTGTATTTATTCACAAGCACACACATATATTCAAAAAAAAAAAAAAAAGTTCATTTACCTGTTACTACCACACACCAAATCCGGTCGTTGGTACTTCCTGGCTTGTGTAGCCACTGGGTAACAAAAGCTCAACACTGCCCCCTAGCATCCTGGAGCACTTCTGTTGTGTTTGTGTCTGTTTTGAAACTTGTACGTGCTTTGTCTCTAGGGGCCACCGTAAATATACTTTTATTTATTCACTCCACATAAAATGTAATAAATAAATCATATAATACAAAAAACAACTATTCACATTTCAACTTTCAACTATTTAAATTGTCAGCTTTTTCCTTTTAAACAAATTTTAAGTGAAACAACACAAAACACTGCAAACCACAACACAATTAAATATAAATAAAATATGAAAACAAAAAGAACATGCACATTCTCTGTCATATAGGCCTGCATGAATAAACTTTCTGAATCCTTTATCATCCGTAACTGAAAATAGCTGTGGATGATTACTACACCTTTCTAATGTGACGTTGTTATCCCTGGCTCTCTTTCTCTGTCTCTCCCTCCTGCTCTGTTCCTGTGCTACTGCGAGTGTAACTATCGCTCCTCCCCCCTCTTCCCAGGGCAAAGCACAAGGCTCGCGTGCAGAGTGAAGCGGAAAAAAGTGTGAGAGAGAGGGTGAGAGAAAGAAAAAAAAAAAACCCATGGCTCCCGATAAGGAGCCGGCTCATGTCGTTCATGTCAAAGACCCGGCTCTAAGAGCCGTTTCGTTCGTGACCGACACATCACTACTTTTCTGGATGCTCAACCACCCTAAAAGCAACATGCCCTTTTAATGCTACATTTTCCAAACTTCTCTGTTGGAGATCATACAGCAGATTACAGTGAAATCAAGTCCAGTGTTCTTGATGTCAAGTTGCTATTAGTGCACTCAAACAGAGGAGCTGCATGAGAGACAGGGATGGAAAGGGTTAGAGGTAAAGAGCAAAAGTCAAAGACAGCAAAAGCTGTAGCTTCTCTTTTGCCCACATTCATTGATGATGATTTCATGATCTAAAGTTTGTGCAAGTTTCTCCTCTTTTTCTGCTTTACTACAAATTTTGCTTTAACTTACTTTCAAAAGTTATATTAAGAACTGTGATCATTTATTCAGAATCATTCTTCGTGCATAGTGGTCAGTACAGTGGACAGCTATTCAAAGGCTGTTTTCTTGTATCCGTTTCAGTGTTGATGGCACACTTGCACTTAAACCACTACATCGGACACTGATGTGTCACTCCATACCAAATTCATAGGTCAAAACGTAGGTTGTCCACCTAAGTGGACATGTAACAAACTCTTTGAAAAGTACATGTTTAAAAAAAATGAAGTTCAAAAATCTTTTTTTTTTCATGCCTAAAGATGACTAAAACTACTTAAGAATAAAAATCCTGACTGAGGTTGTCATAATTCATGCATGAAAGGGTTCAACACTGAAATATAATCCAAAAAAGATATTTCTTTTGGATATGTTTTAATGTTTATCCTGTAACATTCAGGTCTGCAAAGGTGAAAATTATGTTTACATGCAGCATAATATGTTGGTATAATTGTAAGGCAGAATGGATGACGTTATGACTGGGGACTGAGGCCTCCTAGTGGTTTGATCCTAGAATCGTCCCTGGTGTGTGGCTAATTGTCCCAGACGAACAAGGCAACTGATCATAAGAATGCAATTCTCTTCTTTGCCACAAGAAGTCACTGCCGGAAAAAATGAGTATGGTGCAACAGACCCCTGCTTGTGTGAGAGCACTGCAGACAGAACGAGGGCTCGAGTCATTTTGTTGTCCTGTCATAATCATATCGGACATGGTCGGGAGGTATGACTGAGAGCAGTGCATAGTTACAAGGTTTATAAAACAACTGAAGCCGCTCAAAAAGAAGACGATTGAGCACACTTGGTGTTTTACCTGGCAAAGAATTAGACGTTTATTTGACCAACGGACAGGAACCGACTTGGCCATTCAGTCTTGACGTTTTCTCACTGCGCGAGTGCACACATATAGGTACATTTAACTGAAGCAAATCAGATGGTGACAGCTAGAGTCAAAGCAGGTTCTAAACTTAAACATTAGCTAAAAATACCCGACTCACTGCCAGAGGCGGAGGCAGACATTTGATACACCCGGGGCTTAGCCCTAAAGGTAGTATGCATGTGGGATTTTTTTTTTTTTTTTTTTTGGGGGGGGGGGGGGGGGGGGTGTTCACCTGCTCTTGTTCCCTCTCTGTTCTGTCCTCATTCTCCTCTCTCTCCCTCTCTCCTCCTCTCTCTCCCTCTCTCCTCCTCTCTCTCTCTCCCTCTCCTCTCTCTCCCTCTCTCCTCCTCTCTCTCTCTCCCTCTCCTCTCTCTCCCTCTCTGCTCCTCTCTCTCCCTCTCTCCTCCTCTCTCTCTCCCTCTCCTCTCTCTCCCTCTCTGCTCCTCTCTCTCCCTCTCTCCTCCTCTCTCTCTCTCCCTCTCCTCTCTCTCCCTCTCTCCTCCTCTCTCTCTCTCCCTCTCCTCTCTCTCCCTCTCTGCTCCTCTCTCTCCCTCTCTCCTCCTCTCTCTCTCCCTCTCCTCTCTCTCCCTCTCTGCTCCTCTCTCTCCCTCTCTCCTCCTCTCTCTCTCTCCCTCTCCTCTCTCTCCCTCTCTGCTCCTCTCTCTCCCTCTCTCCTCCTCTCTCTCTCCCTCTCCTCTCTCTCCCTCTCTGCTCCTCTCTCTCCCTCTTTGTGCTGACAATCATCAAATATACAGTTGAAACCAGATATTTACACACTTTTCAGATAAAAACACTTTTTTAATTGTAACATCAAATCAGACTAAATGTTTATTTTTTTAGATTGATAAATATAAAAACATGTTTGTTAACTTTAAGAGTAAAGGGAGAAACTATCTGTATTTCTTAATCAAAAATGGCACCCAATTGTATTCAAAATTGAGCCACACTTATGGAGCTCCACAGTTCTTTTCCTGGTGTTTTGGTTGACATCTTTGGTTGATTTTCCCATTTCAAAGAAACAGGCTGTGTTTTGCCTTATATGCAGCCACCAATTTACTCACATGGACTCTGCTAACCTATCAGAAGCTTCTTCAGCTCAGAATGGAATCGTCTGGAGTTTTCTTATTAATTAATAATAAACTAAGTGTACATGTACTCCTAAATTTGATGAAAGTGATAAAAAATAGACAGCTCTGTCTCTCTTTATTCTGACATTTAACTAATTCAAAGGATATTTATTTATCCAAAGCAAAACAAGTTTACTCTAAATTGATGTTGTACAGTAATAAAATGTTCTTGTGTTTTCCATAAAGTGTATGTAAGTATCTGGTTTAAACTGTGAATATACTGCTGTGTATTGAAGTTCCTCTTGTTTTCCATAGAAATATACTGAACAACATACAAAGCATAATATATAAAATAACATCTACCAGAGTTTTTTCTTTGAAAGAAGCTCCTTATGCCCATTCTTGTATATCAGTGCATTACTGAAACCGATTTATTTAGCCGCGGAGGGTAACGACTGAAAATATGAAATAAACACATGTGTAAGCTAAGACTCTATAAAGAAACAGCATTGTTGTTGTTCTGCTTTTCATTTCGCCATTTGTTGATTCACTCGAAGAGCAAGTAACGTAATATTGGTCAAGTGATCAGTTTGATATCAATCTTTTGTGATTCACCGTCATATTTACATTATTTGTACAGTACGAATGATTTGCTTTTGGTACCTGGTCGATCTTCAGCTCTCCTTAGTCTGCTTGGCTCCGTTTCTCCAACAGGCAGCAGCTCCCCCCGGCCCCTCGCTCAGTCGCTGAGCTCGGATCATACCAATATTAGGAGGGATTCACGCACAGTCATAAATTTCCACAGTGTGCACTATGTGCTTCGAATATTGTGTGTAGTTTTTGTTTTATACAGTTGTCAGCCAGGCATCTAACTATGAAAAAATTACACTCCAAAAGACCCCGGGCTTCTGACAAAACAACCCGGGCTTAAGTCCAGTAAGTCACCCCCCCCCCCCGCTCCGCCACTGCTCCCTGCAATGCAATGAAATAAACTAACACCATATCCGCGTCGATATGTCGTGGTGCAGCCAGTGCTGCTCCTGCATTATCATGTTTTGTTTTGTTTTTTTAAAAACAGGCCCACCCACTGAAACGATAAGCCTCACAGTAAAAACGAACGCGGCGAATGGCATAATCATCATGTTTGTAACTGATAGCACAACCAACAGGCCTATTAATTAATTGTAGAATTTAGATTTTAAATCAGAATCCACGGACTGATTGTTAAAGCGTACTGATTTAATTTATCTCATATAAATTGCAATTACAAAGGCAGTTAATAAAGTAAATAAACACAAGCATATATACAAATGTATGTATGTTTAAAAAGTTATTCTTGGCCGTCATAAACATGAAGCAGTAGTTTTGAGTAAAGGCAACTGGAACATATGACATCAAAGGTTTATTTATTCAGAATGAATTATTACGGAAAATATTTTTGACATAAATTGAATGTATACCAATCAAGTACATTTTATTTGACCAAATTCAATTACATTTAGCGTTTGACATGTATGTAAGAAAACTATATGGAAAACTTACATTTAATCAAATTACTTGAATTCAACATTTTGGACATAAATCTCTTTTGAGTGTAAATAAAATATTGAAATAGCAGTTACTAAGTTATATTTACATTTTTTTTCTTGTAGTTTGGTGTGAAACAAAATAAAAGCTTTAACCTCCAGTTAATAAGGAGTGTGATTTGTGAGGATAAACACTTGTTTAATTAGAACAAATAAAAAAATCATCTTTAGATTTACTCATCTAAAGGAGTGAGCCAAAATAAAAATGTTTGGATTAATTCCAAAGTGGAGGTTATTTATAGACCCTTACCATCCCTCAAGAGCGCATTTCCAGTGTGGGGCAAAGCTGAAACGATAAGATATTTGGCTTGTACACATACCATATGTGTTTCTTAGCAGCCAGTTAATTCATTAAGGCCAGTTTTTAACGTCCGAGCATTACCAGCACGTCCAAGTTTGAGCAGTTTGAGCAGGTGATACGAGGGTTTCACTAGCTGTCAGTTTTGTACGCTTCAGTTGGATGCCCGTGGGAAATATAATTCTGATTGTTTCGTCCTATATTATAGAACACCGTGAGACTTTGGTTTCGTGTTTATCTCATGCCAGCTGTTACATGTCATTTGGAATCCTTCCAAACGCCTATAGCATTATCTTGAAGGGGGGCTGGGTGTGCCTATGTTCCACTGCATCCATAAAACCCCTCCGTTTGCAGCGAACACGGCATTGAACTTGAAAAAAAAAGTCCAGAGGAAAGATGAGTCTTTCTGCTAAGGACAAGGAGATAGTCAAGGCCTTTTGGGCTAAAGTGTCGGGAAGGGCGGATAACATTGGCGGTGACGCTGTTGCCAGGTAAATAAGAAAAAACACGAGGCGAATTTAACCCGCTTCTGCATTTTTATCTATTACTTACTGGCTTATTCACCTGTGTTTTTGCCCAGGATGCTGACAGTGTACCCTCAGACCAAGACTTACTTCTCCCACTGGAAGGACCTGAGCCCCAGCTCTGCCCCACTGAGGAAACACGGAGGAATGGTGGCAGCTACAATAACCGATGCTGTGAACAAAATCGACGACCTGGCAGGGAGTCTTCTTACCCTCAGTGAGCTGCATGCTTTCACTCTGCGAGTGGACCCTGCAAACTTCAAGGTATTTGTTTATTAAATCATGAAAGCGGTTCAGAAAACCTGTGGGTTTGCTTTAAAGATTAATTGGACTACAAATTAAACGCTTGCTTAAACATTTTTTAGTAGTTTTTATTTAAATGTGCCTCCATAGGCTACTGGTTGAGACTGCATCCCTTCTAGTGAGGAACTGTAACGTCATCATTAATTATTCTTTGATTTAGAAGCCTATAAATCTGTCCCATCCACACATGGATAAGGCCATATGCAAATATAAATAAATCATAAGTTGAACCCCAATTCGTGACATCGAGCTACAGTTATCTTTAGGATAAATGAAATGTGTGTTTCAGCTGCTGCAGCGCAAAAATGTTACACTTTTAAACAAACAGGGAAGTTGCCTGTGTTGTCAGCAAGTCAAAGCACGACACCGTCACCGAAGAAACACAGGATAGACTGAGTTATGATTCAGATAACTGATCTTTGATGTCATAATCCCTGATTCTGCTAAAGAAGTGTCACGATCTTTGTACAGATTCTTGCTCAGAACATCCTGGTGGTTCTGGCCACTATGTTCCCCGTCGACTTCACCTCTGAGGTCCATATGGCTTTAGACAAGTTCCTGGCTGCCTTGGCTCGTGCCCTGTCTGTGAAATACCGATAAATTGCATACTGGAGGCGACGAGCGGCAGGGGCTCAGATAGCAATTCACTGCCAGTCTGAATCTGAATAAATCAAATGCAATGAAACTGCCGTGTTTGTTTGGGTTTTTTTGTGTGGTGTACATTAAAAATACTTTACACCACAATACTTTATCATCCGTCATAATTTATGAGAGGTCCTTTGATGCGAAAGTCACAGCATGACTTATTTTTATTTTACACCATCTTATTTAAAATTTGAAAGAATAGGCTAATTAATATCTTACACCCACTATTTAACTCTTCTGTTACACCCTGATATAGTTGCAAATGCTAGAAAAAAAAAAGAAAAAACAACAAAGTGAAAAATAAGCTCGTTGTTTTATTGATTTAAGCCTCCTCAAGACATGATTTAAAAAACAGAGTATGTAACGGTCCTATTATGAAAAAGGGGAAATAAAACAAACAACTTGAGGTATATGCTTCATATATCTTATTTATTAACATCATTTTGAGGTACAATTTAACAACAGAGTGTGTGACGGTCCTCTGCAGCTCTCTAGTAGTACTGCTTTCTGAGGGAGGACACCACCACTGCCAGGAACTTCTGAAAAGCTGCGTGTACCTCAGGAGTGAAGGCTTTACTCAGCTGGGAAGCAACCACAATGGTCAGGCAGTGACCCAGGAGCTGTAACACAACACAACATGCATGATATATCATGAACATGCTAAATAAATACATAAATATCAATAGAAGCCAGTACCATCAGTTCACAATTGCCTACCATGAAATTGTCAGGGTCCACCTGCAGTTTCTCAGAGTGCAGCGCGCTCAGCTCTGCATATGTGGCCTTGATGTTGTCCATGTCCTTCACGGCTTTTTCCAGAGCTTCCATGATGACTTTTCCATGAGACGCAACCCTTGGATTTGATGTGATGGCAGCAGCATTGTAGAGGTTTCCAAATCCACCGAAATACCTCTGAATCCAGGGGTAGACAATCAGACACCTGCGGAAACAGAAAATTTTAAATAGCTCACAATTACTAAAGAAGAGTCATATATAGAGTCATATAATCTTGCACATTCTTTAAGGGAGAAACATGGTCATACCTGGAAAAAGCTGCTTGCCCAACGACCGCATAGTCGATCTTGGAGAAGATGTCCTGGATCGCGGTGCGCTCAAAGTCTGTCCAACCATTTTGCTTTGTTGAGTTTTGCACTTGTCCTGTTAGTCAGCAGCCCACCACACGCAGCTTTTAAAGGTCTGTTTCGCTCCACCCAAAGATATGCAGTTGGGTGGAGTAGGACAGTAGGGTGGATAAACCGAGTTACATGTAACGCTTTGTACTTCTTTGTTCGTGTAACTTGAAAATCAGTCAAGAGAAAACAAGCTTTCCAGTGTAAGTCTTCGTCACATTTGTGCCAGCTTAGTTAATTAGTTTCATTATTCATAAACGTTTTCGTTACCTGATGTTTTCAGTATTACAGTTTTAAAAAATCATTTTAATGTTAGGGAATCACACAGAGCTACATTTTTAAGTTCGGGAAATTCAGAATATCATAAGAACACCTTCTGAATCGAGCTGACTCACAGACCAAATCCCAGTCTCATTTAACAGATCTGCAGACGTTTTTTTTAATTAGCTTAATTAACTGTAAGTAAACATAAATAAAGAATTGTTTAAAGATAAGGTGAGATTAAAAAAAAACCCAGAAGATTCCACTGCGCTGGAGAGATAGCATTTTGGTTTTTATTGAAACTTTTTTGGTCTCATTTTTCCATACTTCTATATCTCTTCCGCTAATTTTAGGTTGATTTTGGCAGAGTTATCATGCCCTGTGCTCACATGGGAACCTAGAAATCAACTTTCCTTCCTGAGGCTAACGGCTCAGTGTGCACCCACCTGTTGAACATCAGATATGTTTCAGTAAGGTGTTGGCTGCTAAGATATAACGTCATCATGTTGGTAACTGACAGCCTTGCAAAATCTAGAACTTGAATCAGTATTTCTAGTCCTCTACATGTTTAATTTTGGTTTTTCAGTACTAAGCTGTATGCTACGTAATTTTTATAATATGTTCTTGTATAATAATAATAATAATAATAATAATAATTATTATTATTATTATTATTGTTATTATTATTATTATTATTGTTGTTGTTGTTGTTGTTATTATTATAAATTTAAAATGTCCATTTTACTGCTTTGACTTATTTCAGCACCACATTAATATGAACAGCAACAGACTCAAAGACAACAATCACTGTCACTGGAAATCTATGTTTTGGGTTTTAAAACTGCAAACTTTTAGTATTCAGTTGGATTAATTGAATTAATTTATTAAATAAATGAATAAATAAACACTGCCTTGAGACTGGCTTACGGACTGGTCTTCAGAGCCACCATCGCAATTTTATCTTGCGTTTATCTCGAGCAGAACCTTGTGGTCATATCTCTGAGGTGGCCCGGGTGTGTCCATTGCTTGTTTCATGTATAAAAGCCCCCGTAGTTTGAGCTGATCAGGAAAAGCGAAAAACAAAACAAAAACAGGCAACATGACATCCCTTTCCGAAAAGGACAAGAACATAGTCCAAACTTTCTGGGCTAAAGTGGCTGGCAGGGAGGAGGACATCGGTTGTGATGCTGTCTCCAGGTAAATATGCCTTATGATATACAACCTATGGCCCCAACTGGACAGACCCTCTGCTGCATTTTTTACCTACTATTTACTTAACCTACATTTTACCTATGCTGACAGTGTACCCCCAGACCAAGACTTACTTCTCCCACTGGAAGGACCTGAGTCCCGGTTCTGACCCGGTGAGGAAGCACGGAGCAACCGTGATGGCTGCAGTTACTGATGCTGTCAGCAAAATTGATGATCTGATCGGAGCTCTTCTGAGCCTCAGTGAGCTGCACGCCTTCACTCTGAGAGTGGACCCTGCAAACTTCAAGGTACTTATTTATTAAATCATAGCAGTGAAACTTTTTAGTGTTTTGCTGTGAAGGTTTGGACCTAAATAAAACAGATCACAACTTTTGTGCATTTTCGTATTAATATAAAAATAATTTAATAGATTTAATATTTTTTTGTCTTTAGACATCCCAAGTTTTTCTTCCCAAATCACTATTCTCAAGCATATCTATTTTCTGTCTAAATTACACTTAACCCAGACTGTGCGGTTCAATCGTACAAAAAAAAAATGTTTGCAGAATATTACAGCAATTAAATGTGACTTTAAATGTGGCTATCATGTTTTCACAGGTTCTCTCTCACAACCTCCTTGTGGTCCTGTCCACCACATTCCCCAACGACTTCACCCCCGAGGTCCACGTGGCTATTGACAAGTTCCTGACTGCGGTGGCGCTTGCCCTGTCTGAAAAGTACCGATAAATTGCACTCTGACGGTCAACAACATGGGCTTGGATACTCCCAAACTGATTTTTAATGTAAAAACAAATAAATAAATCTAATACAGTACTGCTGTTATCTGTGTGGTGAAGTGAATTTATTTAAAGTTGATATCAACTTTCAATTTGGTGGCAAATCTAAAAAATAAAAACAATATACGTGTAATAAAGGAGGGCTGAGATGAAAGGCCAACAAAATGTGCCAGAATTTATTAAAAGTCAAGATGAGTGACCAATAAGCTTTCAGCTGGCCACTAAATAAAACTTAATGTGCAAACACAGAAAGAGTGTTCAAAGTAATAGCCTACCTTTCTAACCATTAAATGCGAGCTGCCACAGAGTAACGATTTTATTTGTTTCTACAGCTATAATGTTGTGCAATAAAAGTAACATCGCTATAACTTTATTGCAGGCTATAGGAGGCTGCCGATGTTTTGCAGATCCCAGCACAAATTAATATTCTGACGATTATATTTTTTAAAATAATATCAACATTAATTCTATTCATTCTATAAAATAGCTTTTTAGATGCCTGTATATATATTGTTGCTGCAGCAATTATGCTTTAAAATAACATGGAAAATCCAATCCAAGATAAACCCAGAACACAACACAGCAGCACATGCTGTAGTTTGCTGAGAACATCTTTATTATTGTTTATGATTCCTTTATAATTGTCCAGAGCAATGCAATAACCAACAAAATTTGTAAAGCAAAGAAAAAAATGTGTACGTTCAAATGATTTATAAAACCAAACGCTGCAAACTTTATTTTCATTATAACCATGGCCAGGGTCACATGCTCTTATTAGTAATTGACAGTTTATTTGACCTCGATCAGTTACAGCACAATCTGATTTACTAGAAGTTATGCCTTTAAAAAAAACACCCCAGAAGAAGATAGTAGTGATGTGGGAGAATAAGGTATCGATCTGATACCAAGTAAATAAAGGCCCAGTTTTGCCCATACCAATACTGATACTGATACTTTAAATCTATATAGGCAGTTTATGTAGGGGAGAGCAGTGTATCAGGATTTATGACATGAGTCATGTCATACAGTTTACGAATTCTTAACACATTTTTAATGTCGTTCTACACTAATGAGTCGACACAACTTATCTCACAAAGTTCAGTGGGCTACATACTGAATTTAGAGAATACAAACAAATTATCAACCCTATTGCACTGCAATCGATCCAATACCATGGTTGTTATGGATACCATCAACTAGAAGACACAATGGTGTTTTCCTTTTACAAGTATCACCTTGCTCACATTTGTCTGTGTGTGTTTGTGTTTGGATGTAGTTGTATTTCGTTTGTACATCAGCTGTCTCACAGAACAGTATAAAAGAACAGTGTGTAGGCCTATATATTTTTCTATATATGAACAAAGCTTACAAGACTCTCAAAGAGTTACTTTTATTTACTAATATGACCATATATTCTGAAAAAAGGGGAAATAAAATGAACAACTTGAGGTATATGCTTCATATATCGCATTTATTATCAGCATTTTGAGTCACACTTTAAAAACAGTCCTCTGTAGCTCTCTAGTAGTACTGTTTTCTGAGGGAGGACACCATTTAAAAATTAAAAGAATAGGCTCATTTATAGGTTGCACTACAAGATACACCCACCATTTAACTCTTCTGCTACACCCTGATATAATTACAAATGTTGGAAAAGGAAAAAACAACAAAGTGAAGAATATGCCCATTGTTTTATTTATTTAAGCCTCCTTAAGACATGATTAAAAAAACTGAGTATGTGACGGTCCTCTGCAGCTCTCTAGTAGTACTGCTTTCTGAGGGAGGACACCACCACTGCCAGGAACTTCTGAAAAGCTGCGTGTACCTCAGGAGTGAAGGCTTTACTCAGCTGGGAAGCAACCACAATGGTCAGGCAGTGACCCAGGAGCTGTAACACAACACAACATGCATGAGATATCATGAACATGCTAAATAAATACATAAATATCAATAGAAGCCAGTACCATCAGTTCAGCATTGCCTACCATGAAATTGTCAGGGTCCACCTGCAGTTTCTCAGAGTGCAGCGCGCTCAGCTCTGCATATGTGGCCTTGATGTTGTTCATGTCCTTCACTGCTTTTTCCAGAGCTTCCATGATGACTTTTCCATGAGACGCAACCCTTGGATTTGATGTGATGGCAGCAGCATTGTAGAGGTTTCCAAATCCACCGAAATACCTCTGAGTCCAGGGATAGACAATCAAACACCTGAGGGAATATATAAATAACCGATTTGCTCTTAGTTCTAAAAGAAAAAATTACATTGTGTAATGCAAAAAATATGCCAGCTTTTTTCATTGCACATAAAGATGCTATTCAATTAACCCCAATTTCTTTATGTTAATATAAACACAAACAATGTTTCACCTGGAAAAAGCTGCTTGTCCAACGACCGCATAGTCAATCTTGGAGAAGATGTCCTTGATCGTGGTGCGCTCAAAGTCTGTCCACACAACCATTTTGTCTTGTTGAGTTTTTCACTTGTCCTGTTGGTCAGCAGGTCACCAAGTGCAGCTTTTAAAGGTCTGTTTCACTCCACCCAAAGATATGAAATTGGGTGGAGTTGGAGAGTGGGAGTTGACTAAACTGGTTCAGTTTAACGATTCTGAGTTCAGCTTTAATAAACCATCAAAATGAATCAAAAATTAGTTTGAAACTTTTATTATGGACAAATTCAATCCATATTTGGATAATTGATCAAGGATCTAATTAACAATTATCTTTGTTTCTCCTTTTAATTGGTTTTGATGGTTGAAAATTTTCACTGTTAGAATTACCAAAATTACTGTGACTGGTAAGATAAGCTTTAGTCATACAGAATACATAAATTTGCTGTAGCTGTGTAAGTCTTTAATGTATGAACAATATATTTATATATTTAGATAATAATTCTCCAACACATGGTACCTAATATAGATATAAATGCTTAGGAGCAGTGAGCAGCCAACTCCAGATTGTAAGTCAGTGCAATGGAAAAGAGAACTTTTGGAGAAACTCTGGTATTTAAAGTGTCTGTAAAATTCTAATTTCTTGTTCAAAATTAAAATTGTGTATCAGTCAATCATTTTTCTTGGTATGAAGTGCCCAAATTCAATAGCAAACAGTTTCCAGATCTAAATATCTTTACTGAAGTGCGTAGGCACCGGGCTTTTGGTGCCAGAGCATGTGAAAGAAGTGACATAAAGAAATATATAATCTCAGTTAGAAAAGTAAATCAGTTTTTCTCTTTCAATATTAATTTTACATGTTAAGTATAACAAACATTTTTGTATTTTTAAATAATTAACACAAATACGTAAATACAGAAGCTGTCAGTGTAATGTGTGAGCTTAAATTTTGAAATTAGAGATTTTGTCAGTATTTTAAAGACACCAAAAATACTAAAGCTTAATGGGAGGTCTTCATGGTGTTTAGATCTAGTAAGACAAGAACAATAAGATACACTCATAAAGGAAACGAAGTTCACTACAGAATGTATTGTTGTTTATTTAACTACACATAAGACCAACACTTTTTTTGTTATAGTTATGTTCATAGGCCTTATGAACTCACAACACACTTATTAGTCTGAGCCTCATTAACTTTCATAATTGTATGTTTTCCTTTTCACACTTCACTGAAATGCAGGATCACCTCTATCTAAAGGGGAAATCTCAACTGTAAGCCATGTGTGAGCTCTTCTGTGCTCCCAAAAAACGTTAGATAAACACACAGATTTCCAGGAAACATTTATTGCTCTCAGGGTGGATCCACCTGTTGGAAGTTTAGATAACACAGAAACAAACGTCATCCTCAAACCTTAGTTAACGTAATTGTAAGTGCCTGTACAAATGTTAGTTAACTGCAGTATTCAAATTTTAAATCAGAATCCCTTAGCCGTACAATCCACTGTAAATGTTTATATTTAAATTACGTCTTTGAGTTTAAATGACAAAAGTTTTTAGTGCAGTGTTCAAATTTATTAGATCACCAGCCAATATGAGGTTTGTGCCACAACTGACCTAATTTCTTAAAGCATTTTTTATGTTTCTATAATGGTCAAACCACCAATATGTACAAACACTTAAATTAAAATGTTAATGCCAAAATATAATTATTTTCATTATCCATAAATTTTAAAATGTACAGCTTTACAAAAAAAAGTAAAGCACAATATTATTTCTTGATTGAGATATCAAATTACAGTTACTTACTCGCCTGTTATCCTTTATTTAATCAGGTAAAAGTCTCACCTAAAAAAAACAAAAGGAGAACCCTTTTAAGAGAAACCTGGCCACAAGGACAGTAGAAGTTATAATATAATAAATAATAGATAACAAGTAAAGAAACAAATGGGTCATTCCATCTCAAATCAGCCAACTTTTAGAACATTTCCTGCTCAACCGTCTCCAATTTGGCCAAAAACTGTCCTTTGACCTACTTTCAAATCTTTTTTTGCACGTTGAAATCTACATGTTTGAACATGAATATCTCCAATTAATGTTCAAACATTTACACATAAAAGCCTGAAAATGAAATAAAATAGAATCAGGATCTGCCAGATTTTTGAGACAGAAACAAAAAAAAGTCTGAGTTAGTTGAAATATAAACACAACAAAAAAAGAAATGTCCAGCACTCCTGCAAAGTCTGATATTTGAGTACATATTAATTGAAAACTTCAAATTGCTTAAAAATAACTAGTGATGATTTCTGAAAGATTTGAAGTTAATGTAATACATGTTGTACTCTAATCATAACTTAGTAAAAAAAATTGTTAAATATGTTCTAAAATGTCATTGTTGATAGATTTCATTGAGGGTCGTTCCATCACTAATCTTCACATTTACAGAACCTTTACTGTTAAACCACCTCAAATTTGAATAGAAAAATATTATATGCTTCAAGGTTTGGACATATCATGATTGCTGTACAATCTTAGCTTTATATATAAAATACTTTAAGTTATATATGTTTGTTGTTTCCTTGTATATTTTAACCCAAATTATTGATGGCACTAAGTTTCAGCATGATATGTAACTAGAAAATTTCTTCAAAATATAAAATATTACATGCACATATTTAACAAAATTGTTTTCTCAGTTATAAATTGAGCATTATCTGGAAATTCCAGAATTTTGAGCTTGTGATATTTATTTAGTCCAGCATGAAAGTTATATGAAAATGGGATGTTCTTCATTTTTGTGAATAAGAATCTAGTGTTAAGAAGTATTCTGTGTTTATTTTAGGGTTATTGTTTAGTTTTTTATTAGTGTGTGCTCGAACACAGAACTTTACAGGACATTTTTTTCATATTTTATTAGCCAATGCTCTGACAAATATCTGTCCCAAATGATCAATTCTGATTCATTTTGATAAGAAAGGACAGTGAAAACAGGCTTTAGCAAGAAAAATGTCATGAAAGTGTCCTTTGGGGAAAAAAAAACTATATAAAAACTTACTTGATATATGAATCTAAAATTACCAGCAATCAGTATATACTGTATATTGAAACTTTGGACCAAAAGGTTTTTATATAAACAGGGGAAAGCGGAACTGGAAACTAGATGGTGAAGTTTTTAATATATAAAGCTAAAATTTCACAGCAATTGTAATATATGTCCAAACTCTGAACTATAACATTTTAATGCAAACTGGAGAAGGTTGAACAGAAAATGTTATAAAAATGTGATGATTTGAGTTTGGACTGACCCAAGTCTTAAAAACTAAAAATATGCACACATGTAACAAAATTACTTTCTGAGGTATAATTACAGTATCATCTGAAAACTCTATTATATTTATCTATCTATATTTTGTTGTATTTGGACAGGACAACCTACTGATATTGTTGTTCTTGTGGTACAAGTTATATTGAAAATGGCATTTTCCTAATTTTTGAAGTTTTTAATTAATGTGTGCTCAAATATGGGACTTGCATGAGTACTGGAGTTTTTTGTTGTTGTTGTTGTTGTTGTTTTTCTTTCATTTTGGAACTAGCTCACACATTTTGTGATGTATCTGTCTCAATTTCAGGATCTGTATTAATTGTGACTTTAAGAAAGACCAGTGAACATTTCAGGATTCTATCTTTGATAGTCTTTGAAAGATTCATGTTCAAACATTGCTGCAGATTTCAATGTATGAAAAATTGTAGAGCAGAAGCCTTGATTTGAGACGGTTTGACCCCAAAACAACTGATATTGAATTCAGACGTGAGCACTAACATGCAAATCATATCCAACAAGAGATCATTACAAAAGTGAAATTAAAAGCAGTCATACTGGCCAAAAAGGTATTTTCTCGCTCCATTAAAT
Source organism: Aulonocara stuartgranti (assembly GCF_965226115.1). Lineage (NCBI taxonomy): Eukaryota > Metazoa > Chordata > Actinopteri > Cichliformes > Cichlidae > Aulonocara > Aulonocara stuartgranti. The sequence continues at coordinate 10,880,027 of NC_138942.1, read as the reverse complement.
TGATTGTTTTTTTTATTATATTTTTTAACCTGTTTGTGAAATAGGTTAAAAAATAAATAATTAAATAAATGTATGCCTCACCTTAAAAACTGAATTGTCTATCAAAATGTATCATTTCTCAAGATAAACAGTTATTAAATCAGTTGAAATCAAAAACACAATTTAATTTGTTAATGTAGGCTATAGACTAACAGATATTAAAATTTGAGGTATTTATAAAAGTATGTTACTTTGTGGTTCTATTCTTCAGAAATACATTTCTCTTTTCAAGTCTTTGGTTTGATTTATTTATTTATTTTTTCATTGTGTGCACTTTAATTAAGTGAACACCATTCAAACATCTTTAATGATTTACTCTTTTTCTTTAGTAGTTTAGCTAGCATGACAATTGGTTTACCGTTTATCTCACCAAAGGCGTTACATGTCACTGGGGGCCTGTCCAGGTTGCTATCTCTGAGGTGTGCCGGGTGTGTCCGTTTACTGTTCTACATATAAAAGCCTAAAGCGTTTCTGTTGGTCAAGACAACTTCAAACAGAAATCCAACAGACAAGATGACTAGTCTTTCTGCTAAGGACAAGGACACAGTCAAAGCCTTTTGGGCTAATGTGGCTGGAAAGGAGGAACAAATCGGCTGTGATGCTGTCTCCAGGTAAATATGGATTATGACTTATAATCTACGAACCCAAATTGACTACTTTAACCTGCTCCTTTTTAAAAAAAATATATGTACTGTTAACTCACCTTACATTTTTATCCAGGATGCTGACAGTGTACCCTCAGACCAAGACTTACTTCTCCCACTGGAAGGACCTGCGCCCCGGCTCTGCCCCGGTGAAGAAGCACGGAGCAACCGTGATGGCTGCAGTTACTGATGCTGTCAGCAAAATTGACGATCTGACCGGAGCTCTTCTGAGCCTCAGTGGGCTGCACGCCTTCACTCTGAGAGTGGACCCTGCTAACTTCAAGGTACTGATAATTATTACTGTCATGTTTGTGGGGTGACATTATTTGAGGTCATCTACTTAATAAAAAGTTTGTGGTTCAGTGTAATCACTGAAGTGTGAATTTGTGTGAATGTTAGAGAGAAAAAAGCCTAGTCATAGAAAAAGAAGTACTTATATGAATGGGTCAATTAGGCAAGTTGTACGAAGTGCTTTGAATGCTCCAGTAGACTAGAAAAGCAATATATATACATCGGTCCATTTACTATGACAGCGTTTGCCAAATTAATTTTTCTGTTCTATTGTGAACACTGATTGGACTACAAATTAAACTCACTCTAACTCAGCTTTCATTTGATCTTAGATAGATTACTGGTTGATCTGAAATGATGTTCTCTGGTTACAAATAAATAAATGAAAAGTCCATTCATTTCAGTGTGATCATCATCTTTCCACAGGTTCTGTCTCACAACCTCCTCGTGGTCCTGTCCACCATGTTCCCCGAGGACTTCACCCCTGAGGTCCATGTGGCTGTGGACAAGTTCCTGGCTGCTGTTGCTCTCGCCCTGTCTGAGAAATACAGATAAACTGCATTATGTGCTCGAGTACTCACTGACAGTCTCACATGTAATAAAAGATCCAATGCAATTAAACTCTCATGGTCGTTTGTGGTGATCATTTTTAAACAGTTGGATTATTATTGTAGCTTTTACCAGGAATGGGTTTTTTTCTCTTTATGGGCTAATTAAAGAAGAGTAGCGATTGATTTACTGAAAGCTTATATACACAACTTAAAAATAGAGCATGTGACGGTCCTCTGGAGCTAGTAGTACTGCCTTCTCAGGGAGGCTTGAGCTACAAAGACTCTCCTGGAAGCTGCACGGACCTCAGCAGTGAAGTATTGACCTAAACGAGCAGCAACTACAATGACCAGGCAGTCCCCCAGAACCAGCTATTCCTGTTTTATCGTCATTATTCCGAATTGCTTTCCTTTTCTTCTTCCTATTATTATTATTATTATTATTATTATTATTATTATTATTATTATTATTATTATCTTGGGTGGATGAATGGATGGAGTTTCGATGGGGGGGGGGGGGGGAATGAATTATTTTAACCACGCAGAAATACCATGACAGCTTACATAGGGTGTGACCTCGGTTGGCGTCTCACCCCGCCCCTGCTGAAGATTTTGAGTTCATGTGAAACACCTGTTACACTCGGTTGGCGTTTTGTGCTTCAACTTATTTTTAAAAATATATGAATGCATAAAAATAATAAAAAATAAAACTGACACAGATCTGTCACTATGGCTGCCACAGTGTCAGTGTCTACTGTCTGTCTACTGTTTACTATCATAGCCAAGTGCTAACAAAGGTAAACAGTTTTCGCAAGTTTTCCCAATCCCCACTAATGAATGTTATCTTGTTTCAGGATACACAATACCTGCCATTATCCAAAGACACATCTGACCGGATGTGTCTCCTTTTCTCTTTTTTTCTAAACTGAGGACCTGATGGCTTTGACCTTTTCTTTTCCACCTTCCATCAGTAATTTTTGCGCTCTAATATAAATACCCAACCCCACAACATAAACTAATAGAGCTACACCTTGTATATGTTTTTTTTCTTGGATTTCACACAAACCAGGAATAAAAATTAATACATAATGGGCTTGGATTGACAATATTATGGAAGCAGCCCGGCCCTCCCCGTGAGACTTCAGCACAGCAGCATCAGCAGCAGGCGCACCTCACGCTCACTTTTTGGGTATATGTGTGTGATAGATTTTGGAAAACAAATTATAAGTCTGTATCATTTCAGGGATTTGGAGTCATTCTGATCAGAGGCGGAGCCAGACATTTGAAACACCCGGGGCTTAGCCCTAAAGGGTAGTATGCATGTGGTATTTTTATTTTTTATTTTTTTTTATTTTTTTTTGGGGGGGGGGGGGGGTTAGAAATGACTGAAAGATTAATAGGCTCTGTTTTGAGTTTTGTTCAAAAAAGAATGACTTCATATAGGGAAAAATATATATCACATGTGCAGGACATCTTAAACTAGTTTTTTAATTAAGCAGCAAGGCAGAACAAAGTCGGGGCTGTATCAAGACACAGGGACTAAACCCCAATTCAACCAGACCCAGAACTGATCCGGAATTAAAACAGGACTACAACAGTTCAAAATCAGGACTACTGAGGACTTAACCAAGACAGAACCAGAATCAGAACTAGATGATAGTAGCACTAAAAATCATCATAGACCTGCACTACACTTATTTTTTAATTCCACCAAAGTACAATATTTAGATTGAGAAAAGTTTATATAATTATTTATCCTTGTTGTGCGAACAAGCCTGCATAACTTAATAAATATAGAATTTGAAAAATAGCAAACCTAAAAAGAAACACTAGGTACGAGATACATGAGGACCTATGATACGGTGATACTTTTGGCAAATGACCATTTGACTAACATGTGTGTCTCACCTGCTCTTGTTCATCTCTGTTCTGTCCTCATTCTCCATCTCCCTCTCTGTTCCTCTCTCTCCCTCTTTGTGCTGACAATCATCAAATATACAGTTGAAACCACATATTTATGTACTGTTCAGATCAAAACACAAACACTTTTTAATTGTAACATCAAATCGGACTAAATGTTTATTTTTTTAGATTGATAAATATAAAAAACATATTTGTTAACTTTAAGAGTAAAGAGAGAAACTATCTGTATTTCTTAATTGCAAATGGCACCAAATTGTATTCAAACTGAGCCACACTTATGGAGCTCCACAGTTCTTTTCCTGGTGTTTTGGTTGACATCTCTTGATTTTCCCATGTCACAGAAACAGACTCTGTGTTTTGCCTTATATGTATCCACAGCTGTGCCACCAGTTTACTCACATGGACTCTACTAACCTATCAGAAGCTTCTTCAGCTCAGAATGGAATCGTCTGGAGTTTCTTACTAATTAACAATAAACTTAATGTATATGTACTCCTAATTTTGATCAAAGTGATAAAAAATAGACAGCTCTGTCTCTCTTTATTCTGACATTTAACTAATTCAAAAGATATTTCAATATTTATCTAAAACAAAAGTTTACTCTAAATTGATGTTGTACAGTAAAAATGTTTTATGTTTTCTCCCTAAAGTGTAAATATCTGGTTACAAATGTGAATATCCTGCTGTGTACTGAAATCCCTCTTGTTTTGCATAGAAATATACTGAACAACATACAAAGCATAATATATAAAATAACATTTACCTGAGTTTTTTCTTTGAAAGAAGCCTCTAATGTCCATTCTTATATTTCAGTACATAACTGAAACCGATTTAGTCGGGGAGGGTAAGAACTGAAAATATGAAATAAACACACGTAAGCTAAGACTCTAAAAAATAGCATTTGTTCGGCTTTTCATTTCGCCATTTGTTGATTCACTTGAAGAGCGAGTAACGTAATATTGGTCAAGTGATCAGTTTGATATCAATCTTTCGTGATGCACCGTCATATTTACATTATTTGTACGGTACGAATGATTTGCTTTGGTAACTGGTCAAACTTAAGCTCTCCTTAGTATGGCTGGCTCCGTTTCTCCAACAGCGCACACAGGCAGCAGCTGCCCCGCCCCCTCGCTCAGTCACTTAGTGCCTGAGCTCGGATCATACCAATATCAGGGGGGATTCATGCACAGTCGTAAATTCCCACAGTGTGCACTATGTGCTTCGAATATTGTGTGTACTTTTTGTTTTATACAGTTGTCAGCCAGACATCTAACTATGAAAAAATTACACTCCAAAAGACCCCGGGCTTCTGACAAAACAACCCGGGCTTAAGCCCAGTAAGCCACCCCCACGCTCCGCCCCTGTCTTCGAGTGAATCAACAAATGGCGAAATGAAAAGCAGAACAACAACAATGCTGTTTCTTTATAGAGTCTTAGCTTACACATGTGTTTATTTCATATTTTCAGTCGTTACCCTCCGCGGCTAAATAAATCGGTTTCAGTAATGCACTGATATACAAGAATGGGCATAAGGAGCTTCTTTCAAAGAAAAAACTCTGGTAGATGTTATTTTATATATTATGCTTTGTATGTTGTTCAGTATATTTCTATGGAAAACAAGAGGAACTTCAATACACAGCAGTATATTCACAGTTTAAACCAGATACTTACATACACTTTATGGAAAACACAAGAACATTTTATTACTGTACAACATCAATTTAGAGTAAACTTGGACAGGGGCATGCAGTCTAAAGGAATAGTGGCAAAATTGCTAATGAACGGGAAAAAAATCTATATAAATTAAAAAGTTAGAGTTAAAAACACACTTCAACATATTAGATGCTCATATGTGCAGGTGCTGAGAGAAAAATAACAAATGAAGAAAATGTTTTGGGGTTTTTGAGCTTTTCTCCTTATGCAAAAATCACACCTTCAAAATCAGTTAAATTCTGCCTTACATTTTATCATATTCATTTACAATTAGGTTTATTGGTAAATGAATATTCGACACTGAATGGCGTCGAACAATTGATGTCGAGTTGATGGTGTTTTTAATGTTTCATGTTCTTGTCTTTTTTCTGTTCTTTTCCCAGTCTTCTGGCAAAAATTATATCTGACTTATTAACAGCCTTTGTCCTTGGTTCTGATCCAATCAGATGCTTCCGGACTAAGAGGGGTGGTAGCGGCCAATTAATAAAGTCCTCCAAAAGGGACCTATGTTTTGTGAACGAAGACTAATTTCAGCGAAGCTGGAGAAAATCTTATTTCTAACAATATGGTCGAGTGGACAGGTGCTGAGCTCAGCGCGATCACATACCTGTGGGGAAAGATTTATGTGGCTGAAATTGGCACCCAGGCCCTGAGCAGGTGAGTTACGTTAGATGATAATTTAACGACGCCTATTGGTATCTCCAAATTAATTATTCTTGTTTTTACACGCCTTGTTATTTACCGCATGATAACAGAATTTGTTTTTGGTTTGTTTTCGTTTTGTTTTTATTAATCTGCCACAGAAAACAACTTAATTCAACCGAAATAAAAGAAAAAGTAAAACTCTTTATTTCAGGCTTCTGATTGTGTAACCTTGGACTCAGAGATACTTCCAAGTCTTTGGCAACTTGTCCACCAATGCTGCCATTATGTGAAACCACAAACTAGCCAAGCACGGAAGGACTGTGATGGTTGGTCTGGAAAATGCTGTGAAGAACAACATTAAGCAGACCTACGCCAAAACTGAGCGTTATGCACTCTGAGTAGCTCCGTGTTGATCCTGACAACTTCAGGGTATGTGATCTGAGACTTTTTCCACCAGTGATAATGATGAAGCATGCCATTATTATTGTTTCCCTTTCATTTTAGGTGCTTTCTGAAATTGTCGCTTTTTGTGTAGCCTCCAAGTTTGGACCTCAAGTCTTCGCCCCTGATGTCCAGATGACCTGGCAGACATTCCTCGCTGTGGTCGTCTCTGCCCTGGGCAAACAGTACCACTGAACTTGTGGAATTATAGTTCATATTCATAAACAAATAATTTACAGCAGTGTTTCCGTTTAGCGCTTCGAAGCTGATGCATGTGACAAATAAATTTCCAGTTAAATAAAATTCTCTTTGTGTGATCATTTTCAATTGCATTTTGTTTTTCTACTCAAGCCTTCCAAGAGCAGATTTTTACAAGGGATTGTGAACTTATACTGAAAATGTTCATGATAGTAATAATAATAATAGAAATATTAATAAGGGTGGTGTCATTTCTTTTTAACTCAGCCAGTAAGTTGTAGTTAGAATTATCCATGTTGTATTATCTGAAATTAAAACCTCCTAAGCTCATTCTTAAAAAAGCGTCTATATTTTACTTCTTATCTTTGCAAAGGGTGACGCTGCCGGTTTCTATTTAGTCCGTTTCAAAATGTGCACTTTGATATAAATGGGTGAGGTCGCGTGACATTATTGATAACAGTGCATCAAAAATACTGTTGGTTATAGTTGTGGACCATGATAAAGGATTTGAAATATTGTGTACATTACATTACGTTGCACTGTCCACTTTCTGCTTCAACATAACAAATTTCCCTCGTGTGGGGCTAATAAAGGTTATCTTATCCTATTAAATTCTTTTAATCCAAGAATCCAAAAAGGGTTTCTTCCACGTGTTCGGTAAGATAAGCAGAAAATGGATATGTATTAGAAGAAGAAAAAAGAAGCTTATTTTGTATAATTATATACAATGTTCATTACTTGTGTGTTCAGAAAAAGTATATAAAATGCCAAATCAAACTGTTTAATATCACGCCATGCTTAATGAATGAAATCCTTGTATACACATTACTATTTACTACCCATTTAAGCAAAGCTTTGGGGTAATTCCTCCACTATAAAGTAAAACGAATATTCAGTGCAAAATGTTAGAAGGTTAAATTTGCATTTAACACAACTGTATGTTCATTTCTGATTGAATTTTCTCTTTTCCTATGCTCCCACACCCCCTTCTGTCACTACAATATTATTAATTTAATTTCTTAACACACCCCTGCAATTATATCAAAAGTGAATAGTGTAGGGATGCAGACAAAGAAGAAAGGACCAGCTTCCAGAGTTTATTATATTTATTAACGGAGCCCTGCCATTTTAAGAAGTTTTATTGACATTACTGTAGATGACAGGCTTCAGTGGCTCCGGAGTTGCCGGGTTTTAGCGATATTTCTCGGACAGAGCGAGAGCCAAGTTCTGGAGGAACTTGTCAACGGAGACGTGGACTTCGGGAGTGAAGTCTGCGGGGAAGAACATGCCCATGCACAAGATGATGTTGTGAGAAAGGATCTGTGAGGCAAAAAACACATGCATATGTTAGGTCGAAAAGTCTATATTGCCTCTTGACTAATGGTAATCTCTGTCTACAACGTGATCATTGTTGCGTGGATGTTACTGGGTGAGCTCACCCTGAAGTTGGCAGGGTCCACTCTGAGCTTGAAAGCGTGGAGCTCGCTGAGGGCAGACAGACCTCCAGTAAGGTCGTCAATCTTTGACACAGCGTCTCCAATGGCCGCCATGATGGTGGCACCATGCTTTTTCACCTGCGCAGAGCTTGGACTCAGATCGGACCAGTGAGAAAAGTAGATCTTGGTCTGGGGATAAGCAGTCAGCATCCTGTAAAATATATATTCAAATGATGGAAATATGAATAAGTACTTACTAATTAATTAAAACTATGAATGAATAAAGAATGAAAAGAAAGGGGCTCAATACAACCTCCCCAGTGCCTCTCCTCCAATCTCAGCTGTCTTCGGGGACACTTTGGCCCAGAAGTTCCTCACCACGGCCTTGTCCTTTCCAGAGAGACTCATGTCTGCGTTTTCTTCAGTTGTCTTCTGAACTGAAAGTGTTGACTATTTGTCACTATCATTTTTATATAACACCAAAATGGACCACACCCAGTATCACATTTAAACCACACCTCTGCGATAAAGAAAAAAATCCAGCACTTTCCGAGGTATTTCTTGAGATAAAAGTTAACGCCCCTCCTTGTTTTTAAGATATGACTTATTTTGTTGGGGAAGAAACTAATATATTTATCCCTTAAAGAAATTATTAAATAGCAAGAGGTTGTTGAAAAAGCAATGTGATATTTTATAAAATAATGTCCGAAGTGTAAAATATGAAACAAGTGGCAAATAATCTCTCGCTGCCAAACGCTCGTTTGGTCTCAAGAGAGAATTAGAGAATTAGATGACAACATAAGCACTCACAGAATGACACCACATAATCAAAAATTAAGATATTTTTTACCAAAATCTTGGTAAGTAATCATATCCGAGGCATGATGTGAGATATAAAAGGATGACTGGTTGTTGCGCTTCATGTGCGACTGCACAGCACCTTTATCCTTTGTATCCTATTTATTAGAGGTTGGAGAATTGTTCTCAAATAAAATAGGCTACATTTCTTTACTAGAGATGTGTGTTGCATATATATATATACACATCAGAAACGGGTATTTACCCTACTTTCAGGCCAGCTTGTTGGGATCTGATCACTTACGAAAGATCAGAAATCACTTTCGAGGTTTAAATGTTTTTTACTGTACGTATAGGTTAAAAACAGTCTATAAAGACCTGTAGTCTATAATTCTTATACTTATTTCTACATTTGTTACATAAAAATATGTGTTTGCGTTTTTTCCTTATAATCTGGTAAAGATTATCTTACTCATGGGCAACAACCCAAAAGCCTGACGGCTATAGTCCAATCAGATGCTTCCAGGACGAAGAGGTGTGGCACTATGTAATTAATAAAAAGCTCCCGAAGATCGGCGTTTGCGAAAAGGTTTCTGATCACAAGCTACGTGAAAACCTTTACGCTGTCAAAATGGTCGAGTGGACAGATGCTGAGCGCAAGGCCATCATAGGCCTTTGGGGGAAAATCGATGTGGGGGAAATCGGTCCCCAGGCCCTCAGCAGGTAACCTGCAGCTCATTGCAATTTAGAAACACATTTATGTATTGAGTGACTTTCTCTTCCTATAATCTTAAAACCGAACTGAAACCAATGCATCTACACGTATGTTTGTCTTTTTAGATTAAAATGCATTTTTTTTTTTAATTATATGCATTAAAATTGTCATTTTTTTCTGTCTCTTGTCTTATTCCAGGCTTCTGATTGTGTGCCCCTGGGGTAAGAGATACTTCAAAGAATTTGGAGACCTGTCCACCAACGCTGCCATTATGGGAAACCCCAAAGTGGCACAGCACGGGAAGACCGTGATGGGTGGTCTGGAAAATGCTGTGAAGAACTTGGACAACATCACTCAGACCTACGCCAAACTGAGCACTATGCACTCTGAGAAGCTCCACGTGGATCCCGATAACTTCAGGGTATGTCCCCACCAGTACCAAGAAACATTTATCACTATTAGATCAGGAGTAATTCTTTAATTATTTTGTCCAACTCTCTCACTTTAGGTGCTCGCTGAATGCATCAGCCTGTGTGTGGCCGCTAAGTTTGGTCCCAGCGTCTTCACCGCTGAGGTCCAGGAAGCCTGGCAGAAGTTTTTGTCCGTGGTCGTTTCTGCCCTGGGTAGACAGTACCGCTAAATCTCTGGAGTGCCAGTTCATCAAAGATGTGCAACAGTCATAAAAGTGATTTTAAAATCGTATCTCTTTAACTCTGTTGCCATATGCACTAATAAAAAAAATAAATTAAATTATAACAAACTCAAACTCATTCTCTGTGCGATCATTTCAGGTGTTCTTATACCCGACAATACAACACTATGAACCGTTTAGTGTCATTTTAATTTAAAAACAACATTAATGACTTCTTAATTAAGAAATATGCCCCGACTCATTCATTATTTACGTTTCTTTGTCCTTAGTTTGTGTTTAAGTTTTGTGAACGAAGACTAATTTCAGCGAAGCTTGAGAAAATCTTATCTATCAATATGGCCGAGTGGACAGGCGCTGAGCTCAGCGCGATCACGTCCCTGTGGGCAGTGGCGGTCCTAGCCTGTTTGGCGCCTCGGGCGAGCACTCCCTCTGCCGCCCCCCCCCCCCCCCCCCACACACACACACACATAAAACATATTAAGGATTGTACATTAACATAAAACTGTTGTCGAAATTCACCAGAGAAACACACACACACACACACATGAAGAGAGGGAGAGTATGCATTGTATGCAAACGGCTACCAAACAGCCATCATAATTCGTCATATAATGAGAACAGGACAAATCAACAATTCACAATGACTAATTAATATTATATTATTGGATATATTGTTTGGAGTTTAGTCTGTTACTGTTACTATTTTTACAATTTCTTCTTGGAGCAACTGTAACCCACATAATTTTCTTAGGGATTAATAAAGTATTCTGATCCTGATTGTTTTAAGATGACCCGCCATATCTTTTGCTCGTTCCTCCTTCTCTTCTTTTCTATTTTTTCTAAACTGAGCACCTGATGGCTTTGAACTTTTCTTGTCCATCTTCCATTGGTTTTAATTTTGCACTCCAGTATGAGCACAAATCCCCCAACTCGAGAATCACCACAACATAACCTAATAGACCTACACCTTAGTTCACAGATTCACTTTGTCTAAGGTGTATTTCTGGGATTTCACACAACCCAGGATTCAAATCATGAATACATAATGGGATTGGATTTACATCATTATGAACCCGTTTCCACGGGTTGTGTGTGAGACATTAAATATTCAAAATATAAAATATAATAAATTTTAAATTGTTATTGATCCCATTACCCCGAGTCTTTAAGTGTATATTTATTTTCTTACTCTTCTTATATTTATTGTTTGTTTTCTTGCACTGCTGTAACTGGAGCCTCGTCGTCTCTCTATATACTTGACTGTATGTAGCGGAGATGACAATAAAGTTTACTTTGACTTCAGCAGCGAGCAGGCGCACCGAGGGCTCTCGCGCTCACTTTTCATGTATAGAATTTCGAAAAAACATCGGTGCAAATTATAAGTCTGTATCATAATGTCTGGTGTTTTCGTGTTTGTTGTTTTGTTTTTATTTTGTTTTACTTTGCGAGTTATTAGATGCTGCTCCAGCCAGCCAGAGACTCCCCCGCCGCCCCGCCCTCTCCTCCCTGCGCCGCAAGCAGCAGGCGCACCTCGCAAACGGAGGGCGCCCGTACTCCCAGCAAATGGGCGATAGAAAACCGATCGGGGCCTATGCCATTACCAATATGCGCTGGCTGATGTCGGGGCAGCATGAGTAGGCTCCGAGCATTTTTTTTTTTTTTTTTTTTGCCGATGCCCGTGATGCCGCCCCCCACCAAGATGCCGCCCGTATCAAAAACCGCTACTGCTTGTGGGGAAAGATGTATGGGGCTGGAATTGGCGCCTAGGCCCTGAGCAGGTGAGTTATGTTGGATGACGATTTAGCGACGCTTTATTGGTATCATCAAATTAATTATTCTTGTTTTTACATGCCTTGTTATTTACCGCATGATAACAGGATATTTCTTTTGTTTGTTTTCGTTTTGTTTTTATTAATCTGGCACAGAAAACAACTTAATGCAATCGAAATAAAAGAAAAAGTAAAATTGAGACTCTTTATTTCAGGCTTCTCATTGTGTATCAGTGGACTCAGAGACACTTCCAACTCTTTGGCAACCTGTCCACCAATGCTGCCATTATGTGAAACCACAAACTAGCCAAGCACGGAAGGACTGTGATGGTTGGTCTGGAAAATGCTGTGAAGAACAACATTAAGCAGACCTACGCCAAAACTGAGCGTTATGCACTCTGAGTAGCTCCGTGTTGATCCTGACAACTTCAGGGTATGTGATCTGAGACTTTTTCCACCAGTGATAATGATGAAGCATGCCATTATTATTGTTTCCCTTTCATTTTAGGTGCTTTCTGAAATTGTCGCTTTTTGTGTAGCCTCCAAGTTTGGATCTCAAGTCTTCGCCCCTGATGTCCAGATGACCTGGCAGACATTCCTCGCTGTGGTCGTCTCTGCCTTGGGCAAACAGTACCACTGAACTTGTGGAATTATAGTTCACATTCATAACCAAATAATTTACAGCAGCGCTTCCGTTTAGCGCTTCGAAGCTGATGCATGTGACAAATAAATTTCCAGTTAAATAAAATTCTCTTTGTGTGATCATTTTCAATTGCATTTTGTTTTTCTACTCAAGCCTTCCAAGAGCAGATTTTTACAAGGGATTGTGAACTTATACTGAAAATGTTTATGAGAGTAATAATAATAATAGTAATAATAATAATAATGATAGTAATATTAACAGGGGTGGTGTCATTTCTTTTTAACTCAGCCAGTAAGTTGTAGTTAGAATTATCCATGTTGTATTATCTGAAATTAAAACCTCCTAAGCTCATTCTTAAAAAGGCGTCTATATTTTACTTCTTATCTTTGCAAAGGGTGACGCTGCCGGTTTCTATTTTGTCCGTTTCAAAATGAACACAACTGTATGTTCATTTCTGATTGAATTTTCTCTTTTCCTATGCTCCCACACCCCCTTCTGTCACTACAATATTATTATTTTAATTTCTTAACACACCCCTGCAATTATGTCAAAAGTGAATAGTGTAGGGATTCAGACAAAGAAGAAAGGACCAGCTTCCAGAGTTTATTATATTTATTAACGGAGCCCTGCCATTTTAAGAAGTTTTATTGACATTACTGTAGATGACAGGCTTCAGTGGCTCCGGAGTTGCCGGGTTTTAGCGATATTTCTCGGACAGAGCGAGAGCCAAGTTCTGGAGGAACTTGTCAACGGAGACGTGGACTTCGGGAGTGAAGTCTGCGGGGAAGAACATGCCCATGCACAAGATGATGTTGTGAGAAAGGATCTGTGAGGCAAAAAACACATGCATATGTTAGGTCGAAAAGTCTATATTGCCTCTTGACTAATGGTAATCTCTGTCTACAACGTGATCATTGTTGCGTGGATGTTACTGGGTGAGCTCACCCTGAAGTTGGCAGGGTCCACTCTGAGCTTGAAAGCGTGGAGCTCGCTGAGGGCAGACAGACCTCCAGTAAGGTCGTCAATCTTTGACACAGCGTCTCCAATGGCCGCCATGATGGTGGCACCATGCTTTTTCACCTGCGCAGAGCTTGGACTCAGATCGGACCAGTGAGAAAAGTAGATCTTGGTCTGGGGATAAGCAGTCAGCATCCTGTAAAATATATATTCAAATGATGGAAATATGAATAAGTACTTACTAATTAATTAAAACTATGAATGAATAAAGAATGAAAAGAAAGGGGCTCAATACAACCTCCCCAGTGCCTCTCCTCCAATCTCAGCTGACTTCGGGGACACTTTGGCCCAGAAGTTCCTCACCACGGCCTTGTCCTTTCCAGAGAGACTCATGTCTGCGTTTTCTTCAGTTGTCTTCTGAACTGAAAGTGTTGACTATTTGTCACTATCATTTTTATATAACACCAAAATGGACCACACCCAGTATCACATTTAAACCACACCTCTGCGATAAAGAAAAAAATCCAGCACTTTCCGAGGTATTTCTTGAGATAAAAGTTAACGCCCCTCCTTGTTTTTAAGATATGACTTATTTTGTTGGGGAAGAAACTAATATATTTATCCCTTAAAGAAATTATTAAATAGCAAGAGGTTGTTGAAAAAGCAATGTGATATTTTATAAAATAATGTCCGAAGTGTAAAATATGAAACAAGTGGCAAATAATCTCTCGCTGCCAAACGCTCGTTTGGTCTCAAGAGAGAATTAGAGAATTAGATGACAACATAAGCACTCACAGAATGACACCACATAATCAAAAATTAAGATATTTTTTACCAAAATCTTGGTAAGTAATCATATCCGAGGCATGATGTGAGATATACCGTAAAAGGATGACTGGTTGTTGCGCTTCATGTGGGACTGCACAGCACCTTTATCCTTTGTATCCTATTTATTAGAGGTTGGAGAATTGTTCTCAAATAAAATAGGCTACATTTCTTTACTAGAGATGTGTGTTGCATATATATATATACATCAGAAACGGGTATTTACCCTACTTTCAGGCCAGCTTGTTGGGATCTGATCACTTACGAAAGATCAGAAATCACTTTCGAGGTTTAAATGTTTTTTACTGTACGTATAGGTTAAAAACAGTCTATAAAGACCTGTAGTCTATAATTCTTATACTTATTTCTACATTTGTTACATAAAAATATGTGTTTGCGTTTTTTCCTTATAATCTGGTAAAGATTATCTTACTCATGGGCAACAACCCAAAAGCCTGACGGCTATAGTCCAATCAGATGCTTCCAGGACGAAGAGGTGTGGCACTATGTAATTAATAAAAAGCTCCCGAAGATCGGCGTTTGCGAAAAGGTTTCTGATCACAAGCTACGTGAAAACCTTTACGCTGTCAAAATGGTCGAGTGGACAGATGCTGAGCGCAAGGCCATCATAGGCCTTTGGGGGAAAATCGATGTGGGGGAAATCGGTCCCCAGGCCCTCAGCAGGTAACCTGCAGCTCATTGCAATTTAGAAACACATTTATGTATTGAGTGACTTTCTCTTCCTATAATCTTAAAACCGAACTGAAACCAATGCATCTACACGTATGTTTGTCTTTTTAGATTAAAATGCTTTTTTTTTTTTTAATTATATGCATTAAAATTGTCATTTTTTCTGTCTCTTGTCTTATTCCAGGCTTCTGATTGTGTGCCCCTGGGGTAAGAGATACTTCAAAGAATTTGGAGACCTGTCCACCAACGCTGCCATTATGGGAAACCCCAAAGTGGCACAGCACGGGAAGACCGTGATGGGTGGTCTGGAAAATGCTGTGAAGAACTTGGACAACATCACTCAGACCTACGCCAAACTGAGCACTATGCACTCTGAGAAGCTCCACGTGGATCCCGATAACTTCAGGGCATGTCCCCACCAGTACCAAGAAACATTTATCACTATTAGATCAGGAGTAATTCTTTAATTATTTTGTCCAACTCTCTCACTTTAGGTGCTCGCTGAATGCATCAGCCTGTGTGTGGCCGCTAAGTTTGGTCCCAGCGTCTTCACCGCTGAGGTCCAGGAAGCCTGGCAGAAGTTTTTGTCCGTGGTCGTTTCTGCCCTGGGTAGACAGTACCGCTAAATCTCTGGAGTGCCAGTTCATCAAAGATGTGCAACAGTCATAAAAGTGATTTTAAAATCATATCTCTTTAACTCTGTTGTCATATGCACTAATAAAAACAAAATAAAATAAAAAACTCAACTCAAACTCATTCTCTGTGCGATCATTTCAGGTGTTCCTATACCCGATAATTCAACACTAAGAATCCTTTTGTGTCAGTTTAATTTTGTCTTCAAAAACAACATTAATGACTTTTTTAATTAAGAAATATGCCCCGACTCATTCATTATTTACATTTCTTTGTCCTCATTACAACGTTTTTTTTAAAAAGATATTTAATATTATATAACGGATTGCCATCTCCTCTGATTCTCAACCAGCATTCATTCTACTATATCGATTGCGACTATGGATATAGTAGTGTTGATTTTTTTTATTTTTGTTTTTTTATTTTATTTTAGAATCTTTGGGTACCACTGAGTTTTCTGAAGTGTCAGTTCACATTTACAAACAAAAAGGTGTGCAGCAGTCTTCCGGTTTCTGACATGTTCCCGCTTTGAAACTATAGAAAAATGAAATGCAATAAACTGGCTGCAACCTGTTGTGGCGTGATCACCTGGAAAAGTGCCGGGGTGGTGAGAATAAGGTGTGTGCCCTTGTGAGTCAGCAAATTGTATATTTGTTGCGAGTTATTTACAGTAATTTATTCCTTATCTTTGCCAGCGGAGAACGGTTATTCTGGCTTCTTCAAAAATGTACAGTTTGATATAAAAGGGAGTGGTTTTCTAAAATTAATGATAACAGTGTGTCACATATTGTGAGGGCGCGGTTGAAAGTTTTGGAACTGATACACACCGGGTGCCCGGGTCTTTTAGTACTTTATGACAGAAGATCTTACAAAAATCTTCATGCATATCTCCTCATTATTTTTGAACAAACAAAGTTACCACTGTTAAAATGTGCTTTATTTCTGCAGGCGTCAGCCGGGGATTATAGTGCAGCTCTAAATGCATGCAAGTGAATAAACAGAGTTCCTATACTCACGTGATATTCAAAATGGAGAATAAAGAGAGTGCAATCCATCCAGCCATCCATCCATCCATCATCTTCATCTGGATCTAAAGTCAAAGCTCCCACAGTCGCCCAAATGCGTCATCTAGTGGATAAAATTTGACATTGACGAGCTTGTTTTATAGAGCTAAGATAAACTAAAATTAGAGCGGATTACAATTACTGTGCAAAACAGGGGAAAGGGTTATTTGTGTTTTGTTCTCAGACATATTCCGATCCATACAGAGATTTAAAAAGAATCTCCCCCAGTTTAAATCTCAACTCAAAACCCATCTGTTCAAATCTGCATATTCACTGTGAACCCACTGTTTGTTAATTTTAGCTTGTGCTTTGTTTTATTGTTCTTTTTTTTCCATTTTTTTCCTCCATTTTTCCATTATGTGTTTTATCTAATTGTAAAGTGTCCTTGGGTGCATGTCTTGAAAGGCGCTTTATAAAATAAAAAAAAAATGTTATTATTATTATTATTATTATTATTATTATTATTATTATTAAAAGAAAAGAAAAGAAAAGAAAAGAAAAGAAAATGGACAAGAAATGAAAATAGGTTTTAGAAACAATTTAGTTCCTGGATATCTCGTTTGGACTTTTACCATTTCATCGTCATCCTTTTCCTACTGGTCCACAGTCACCAGATCCCAATCCAACAGAGTAGCTTTGGGATGCAGTGGAAAGAGAGATTCACAACATAGATCACACACCTACTGTGTGATGTTGTCATGCAAATGCAAAAATCTTTGAGGAACGTTTCCAGCACCTTGTTGAATTTATGCCATGAAGAATTAATGCAGTTATGAAGGTAAAAGGAAGTCCAACTTAGTACTAGCAAGATGTACCTAATGAAGTGGCCAATGAGTGTTTATTGCAGTGCATATATTCAATTCATGTACATATGCATGGCAACATCTGTTTATTGCAACTATATCATGTCTCCCTGTCCTTAAATAATATTTGTTGACATCTACAACTATACTTTTTAGGAATCCCATGAAAATCGAGCGACCTGGTGTGGCACTTTATGAGGTACTTTTTTATTAAAAAATAAAAAAAAGTATAATAGAATTTTTATTAAAATTAGCACATCTCACAAAAATGGTACAGAAGAGAAAGTTATGGCAATAGAAAACGAACTCATGAGTGTATAATTAAATAAGAATAAACAAATAAATACATGAATTATATCATTAAATAAAACAACTTTGACTTATTAGAGGAGTGATTGTCTTTCACAGTTGTTTGTGTATCTACAGAATACACAAACAGTTGTTTATGTGTATCTATTATTATATTATAATTTTCAAATTAAGATAAACAACAATTTCCAATCACCTTGAAGCATTAGTAACATGTCCCACATTGTCCCACACAAACGCTCTCTCTGAGCTATATTTGGTTTCTTGGGCTCTCGTTGTCCTGCATATGCATCCTCTAAATTATGTATTCCTGACAACTTTTTTTTCAAAAGATTCTCAAAGTGATTTTTCTGACTCAGAGAGTAATTTCTTGCTTTTCATGCTGATGAGATCTGCGGTAGTTAATTAGGAGTTCATTTAGGTTATTTGTAATGTGTTGACACAGCACTGGTTCATGTCTTAGATTGGGTCTTCATAGCTCAACGTTAAGTTAGTCTGAAGGACTAAAAATAAGTGAAAAGTCAGTCAACGTGCAAAGGAAAACTTCAAATTACCCTCATAAAGCCTGGGCATCTATTGCTCAAGACTAATTCAAAAATATTAATAACAACAATTCAAGAAAGTCTCGCTCCTTGGAAGAAAAATCTATAGAAATCACGGTGAGTGACGCAGTAGATTATGTTATGTAGTAGCGGAAGAATATGATATCTGCCCTCCTTGTTTCAGCCGAACAGTTTTCACAGTGACACAAAACAATCCCAACAGTGGCGGATGGATGTGCGGTAGGGTATAATATCAAGGCTTTATAGTTAACTTTAGTCAGGCTATAATTTGTCTCTGGTCGGTGTCTTTGTATGGCAAACACCAGTGTTAAGCTTGAAGTGAAGCAAGATTACGCTCCCTGTCTGTTTGAAGCTAACTGAGGAGTTAGCTAGAATGCTAACATGATGCTCAACCCGTCAGACGGTCTACCAGATGACCGAAAGTCCTTGTACCCTCAGTCCCAAAGTAGTGCATACAAATGCGGCGACAAAACCAGCCCTATTAGCGTCATACTGGTTAGCTCTGGAAGCCGAGGGAACAAACTCCTTTTCCGATATCCCTACCAAAAGGTCGCTGAGTGTCCGTCATCTCTCTCAGGTAGGGGTAGCATTAGCATGAAGCAGAAACATAAACATTTACGCACACACAGATGTCGCTTCCACGTAATTACATATTTACAGGAGATAATAAAGCAGCAGTGTAATCCAGGGCAGACCAACAGCCCCTTTTGTTGTGATTGTCGACTTTGGAACTGCGGATTGTCTTTTTTTTTTTTTTTTTTTTTTTTGAGGATCGGGTCTGCTTGTTCTTCCTTCTTGAAGTTTCCCTCTTGGCCTCTCAGATTGTTGTTGGTGGATGTGCCACATAAATTTGATGTACTTTTGTTCATTCACAAGTTCCTCTTGTTGCTGGTGTTGCACCAAAAAGTCATTGCAGTTGTTTCTGTGTGTCTTTTATGCCTAATAACCTTTCTTATAATTGGAAATAGGCTGCAGTCAAAAAGATTTCCGAACAGGATTTTATATAAAATAAAGCATTTACTTGATTTGCCAGTATCTGTATGTCTCAGCGTTATTGCACCTACTGTGTTCTAGATCAGGACTGGCCCAGGTTTCTCTTAAAAATGCATTTTAATGACACTTTTTACCTGGATAATTCAGAGATATATAAAAGTTCTACCTTGTGATAGGACTGTTCTTTCTCGCTCAGAATGACGTCATATCATTCATGAGCGATATCTTTGAGACTGTAGGCCGTGAAGTTATTTACAGCAGTTTAAATACCAGCAATTGTGTTTTTGGCAAATACTGGCACAGTACTGATGCTGAGAGGCTTTTACTAGGAACAGGGACACGAACTAGGACAGTAAAAGCATGTGTCTCTCTAACACAATTTTATGATTAGTGAGTTGAAGTCAGATTCACAGTGGTTCTTATTTTTGTTATGAGTCTAATATGTATTTTTCATAATGACTAACTCTCACTGATATCTGTCCACAAGCAAAACAGCGGAATCCATATGTGCTGAACACATCTGGGGATGAGCTTGATGACCAGGATGGTGATTCAAGGTATTTCTACAATCTTCATTTTTTTTATGTATTATTCAACTTACTGTTTCATTCTGAGATCCAAATGAGCTTATTAAGCTCATTATGTTTTCCTCCATCATGCTTGTAATCTTTTTTTCCCCCATCTAGACACACTTTTTGTTTTTCAGCAATATTATAGATGCTGACACACATTTTAAATCAGTGGTTCTCAAACTGTGGGAGAGTGGGGATTACCAGGAAAAACTATTAGGTTAAGCTATTAGGTTATTGAAAACGTTGAGCTGTTGAGAACCACTGATTTTAATTAATTGTGTGGATGACCTTTAATAAACTTTATTAAACTGATAAAATAATTGAGTAAAACAGTTCAGTATATGATATATTTAAAAAAAAAACAAAAAACGTTCACCTCACTTTGTACCTAATATTTGTCACAGCCCGAGGTGCTGTTTGGATAGACTCACTTTTCCCAGCTGCTAAGAGATACACTCACTGGCCACTTTATTAGGTACACCTTACTAGTAATGGATTGGTCCCATTTTCCATCTGTTTAAAGGTTTGATGTGATGTGCTTTTAACGACGCTCTTCTGCATGCCTTGAGTCTAAGCTCAAAATAGTTTGTCCATTCTCCTTTGTCTTCTGGCACCAACAAAACATTTTCACCCAGAAAAGCACCACTTACTTAACATTTTCTCGGTTTTAGACCATTCTGTGTAAATGCTAGAGTTGGTTATGCAATTTGACTTGACTCTGTGCATGCCTAAATGCAGTGAGTTGCTGCCATGTGATTGGCTGATTAGATATTTGCATTAACAAGCAGTTGAGCAAGTGTATGTAGTATAGTGGGCAGTGAGTGTATGTAACCCCCTAATGTGCATCTTAAGATAGGGCTGTTCGATATAACGATATATATCGGATGACGATATAAAAACGTCTATCGTTTCATTTTACGCTATCGTTTGTTTCATGGTGTCGCAAAATAAACTGTTTACGGCAATATTTTTTCATCGTTTTGATGGTTACTGTAGTGGCTATATAAATTTCTTAAAGTTCTCTCTTTCTCTTATATTTTATATAACCACACTACAACGGACAAGCGCCTGTTTTTATGCGTTGTGGTTAGCAACAACGACGGTAACAGCATCGTGTGTCCGCTTGTTTATGTTCCACATAAACCTTTCACAATAAAGCTCAAGATCCTGTTGAGACTTTTCAAAATAAACTGAATCACGTGAAAGAGCAGATTATTTACGGATGAGAATTTAAAAAGAGCCGCCAGGTGCTAAAAAATAAACCTTAGACTCAAACGTTAGAACAGGCTTTTCCCTGCAGCACGCTGTGTGATAAATACTCACAAAGAAAACGGCGGCCTTTACAACTTATGTCTAAAAATGTATAGTTTCATGCATCGTTTAAAACACGCGACTCCAGGTACATGACACGCAGCTGGAAACACTTCCCGCAAGACGAGCTGCCCGAGATTCACAGAATTTACAGAAAATGTTACATTTTTGTGATTTATATCGTTATCAGGACGATATAATTCTTATATCGGGATATGAGATATTGGTCATATCGCACAGTCCTATCTTAAGATGAGTTTCTATTTTGTCTTTCATGCTAGTAGATTCCATCAAGGCAGTTACTGTGTAACCACACCAGCAGTCACGTTCTGAATTTAGCTGGGACTCTTCTTCATCTACTGAGTAAAACAAAAGAGTAAAACTGCTTTTCAGTGATGCCACATATGTGTCAATAGCTGTATAATGTTCATATAAGTCTGTAAAATAACCTATTCATAGAAGCTTTGTTTACGTCATTTTGTTATTATTAGCTTTATTAAAGCAAGCAGTGCCATTCAATTGCATAAGAGCAGCTTTCATTTGGTGTTCATGACGTGAAACATATCTTAGATATTGGGCAGGTAGTGTAGGAATTTTCCAGACTAATTTAGCAGAACAAAAATAAGAAAATTTTTGTTGAAAATCAGAATTATGATTTTTCTGATATATATTCTATTACTTCCCACCAGCAGCATTTAAAAATTTTTGAAGCACTACATTAACTGTATTAACCATAAAGATAATTCAGACTTATTTTATTGTACTGTCATATTTTATTACAAACTTAGTTACCTTGAAAACCTTTGAGGCGGGTATAGAAGCTCACTAACCAGCACTGCTGGTATTAGAACTTTAGCACACCAGTGTTTTCACATCACACTATCACATGTTTGTTCGGCTTGTTTTGATGTCCATTTTTATGCATTTAGCCCAACTGTGTGTTGCATTTTCCCTTTTGTTTGTTTTTTTTTTCTTCTTTTTTGTGGCCCAATCCCCATTTCAGAGAGCAATCTCCACTAACTGACGAACAGTTGGTAGCAGGGTAAGACGAAATCATTCTAAACCACCTTT
This sequence comes from Aulonocara stuartgranti, assembly GCF_965226115.1. Lineage (NCBI taxonomy): Eukaryota > Metazoa > Chordata > Actinopteri > Cichliformes > Cichlidae > Aulonocara > Aulonocara stuartgranti. Next base: position 10,857,781 of record NC_138942.1, on the reverse strand, counting down.
CCTTCGCTTAGATCACCCCTGTCTTTTTATCCCCTTCTTTCCTATTTTGTGTCTTATATGGATCTCCAACCCTGATCTAAGTACACAATCCTTTTAAAATGTCGTACAAGAATGAATCAGTGCTTTGGTTTCTACAAAATATGAGTTTAAGGCTATCATTGAAGCTTTAGTCTGTATTGTTTATATTACCTTTAGCATGTAGAGTAAACTTTAAAGAACACAGTTCAAATTGTGGTGGTGGAGTAAGTCTGTGGTGTGTTTAATTTTTTTTTTATTTCCGAGAGTTAACACCTTAATTTGTGTCCTTTTGATCACAGCATGAGTTACTTAAGTCAAACCAGCATGAGTCTTTCACACTCTTCATTCATACAGCGATTGCACCTTTTCCGCAAAGAGGCCTTTTTCCTCTTTTCGCCTCTCTAGTAGGCAAACAAGTTTTGTTTTCCATTTATACACTTGTTGAATTTAATTACAGGCAGATGCATCTGATTAATGTAACCTCTCCGATAGACAGGAATGTGAAAAGTATAAGCAAACTGAGCTAATTTAAACTTTCTCACTCATCTCAGTTGTGTCTGTGATGTCCGCGCTCTCCCCACACTGCACATTTTCTTATTGGGGTTTTTCCCTCTTTTAGGTTCTCTGACATCGTCCTCTCCACAATCCTGGCCACCAAATCTGATATGTGTGGAAAGAAGTTTGAACTGAAGATAGACAATGTTCGATTTGTGGGCCACCCCACCCTGCTTCAGCATCCTCCTATCATCCAGGTAGGATCATTTGTCGGCCGCTTTTGTCAGAGTCTTCGAATTTGGACAGTCTGTAATGTAATCGGCCTACAAATGTGGGCACAGAAGGATGGGTTCCTGAATTTGGACACAGCTACGATACCTGACACTGCTTCTTCTTCTTCGGGGTTTAACGGCAGCTGGCATCCTTGTACATGTGGGTGGCTGTAACTCAGGTGGCAGAGCAGGTCAGCCGCTAATCAGAAGGTCGGTGGTTTGATCCCAGGCTGCCTCCTGGCTGCATGCCAAATATCCTTGGGCAAGATACTAACCCCATGTTTGCCTACTGGTGGTGGTCAGAGGGCCCAGTGGCGCCAGTGTCTGGCAGCCTCGCCTCTGTCAGTGCGCCCCAGGGCAGCTGTGGCTACAATGTAGCTTGCCATCGCCAGTGTGTGAATGTGAGTGTGAGTGGGTGAATGACTGAATGTACTGTGAAGCGCTTTGGGGTCCTTAGGGACTAGAAAAGCGCTATACAAATGCAGGCCATTTACCATTTTACATGCAGTGCTGCCACCTTCTGTTTCAGTCCGTTATTACACTCTTAAATCCTACTACTTATTACTGCGTCTTTTGGGATCTTACAAAGCTTCCAACCACGCTTCCGCTATTAAATTAGTTGTCAACGATTTTGATAGTCGACATAATTGTGACTAGTCGACTAATCGTGGCAGCCCTAGTCTGAAAGCTCCTACAATACAAATGCGTGCAACATGTATAAGCAAATATTTTGGTTCACTGTTGATAAACAATTCAATTCACGTGTTTTATTATTTATTTATGCAAACTCCTTTATTATGAAATCTGTGCCACATGTCTTTTGTAAGTACTGGTTTTAGCCACGATCTCGTGACACGTGAAGTGAATTCTTTAGCTCAGAGTTGAACTAATTTTATGACAAGAGCTGTTCCATCCGGTTGTTCAGTGATGACGCGACGAATCCTACTTCCGGGTCTAAAGTAGTCTGCGTTTAATATGGCTTTTGTGTTGTTAACATGTTTAATGTTATGTATTTTCTTCTATTTGATCTCTGAAAGCTCCTAAAACTGTCAGTGATCACTGTTGACCTCCCTCGGCTTTTATTACCGCTAATCATTTATTTAAGCTCAGTTTTTAAAACCTTAGGATGTAACTACAGCCCAGCCCATGCAGCAGTATGTGAATGACTAACCTCGTATTGTGGATGGATTAGAGCTGGGCGATATGAGATTTTTTCATATCACGATATGTTTTTTTCATTTCAGGCGATAACGATATCTATCACGATACAAGCCAAATAACTATATTTGTAAGATTTAAATGTGCCGTTGCTCACAAGTAAAATGTGAAATAATCAGCAGCTTGTTTTTAAATATTTATTTCCCATAATAAGTTCAACAGGGTAGATGTACTTAAGGAACATGAGACTTTTTCAGATAAATAAAGGCAAATATTGCAAACTACACAAAAGGCAGCCGCTAAAGCGTTTAAGTTTCAAAATAGAACAAACGAAACAGACTAAATTGTCAATTCCACTTAGAAATAAAGTATTAATTCTAAAAATAAATCTTAGTTTGTTTTACAGAAGAACAGACAAAACTGACTAACTTTTGTCAATATCAAGTAAACTGAGAACTAAAAGGAAATTCTCAATCTCTCCTTGTTGTATAGCTGAGCTTTTCAAACAGTTGTAACAGTTACTTTAGTCTGACAAAAGCCGAATGATGAATTAGCGCTTCCAGTCAGAGACTGAGGCTACGTCCACACGTACACGGGTATTTTTGAAAACGGAGATTTTCCGTTTTCGTTTTAAAAAATAATCCCGTCCACACATAAAGGGAGAAATGAAAGAAAACGCTGCTATGAACATGCCAAAGCAGCAGGTGGCGCTAGATTCCTAACCGTGCAGAAATGTTGGCCAATCAGAAGTCTAGAAGCCTCGGTGGGAAAAAGTAAACAAAGCTGGGGCATAGAAGCAGAACAGAGTCGTATGTGTGGAGGGACAGTAACTGTGTGTATATGTAAGCATTTAAACACTGCAGAGAGTAGAATTAACAGTATTGTAGAAATTCATTTCACCGAAACAATAACGTGGCGCACAGTGTGACGCATGCACCAGTTTATTGTATTTCCAGACTTGCTTTCGGAACAATTTACAGTGCACGCTACTCTGTTTTTTGTCAGACTTGAAATAGCCGAAATACCTTCACACTACGGAACTTCTATGGCTCTTCCGTTCGACAATCTCTCCGGCATTGGAACCATCATCTGTTTTCTCTTCGGTCACGCTCATTTCCTCCATTATGCGCTGGCTCCATTACCCGCTGGCTGCTTCCCAAACAAACACACGTGCGGCTTGGCACTTGTGCTGTACGTAACAAGTCACGCGACGTGACGCTGCGGCTGTGATTGGTTCGGCTCTGCGCTACTGAATTTGGATCGGCTGACCTTTTTTTTTTTTTTTTTTTTTTTTAAGAGGACAAGAGCGGCGAGGTCTATCGCGATAGCTTAATTTCTCTATCGAGTAAAAGTTATATCGCGATACATGTCGTTATCGTTCTATCGCCCAGCTCTAGGATGGATTATCTCAGTTGTTCTCCTGGCTGAAGTTTGGTCCTTTTACAGCATCCTGCCATGCAATTACATTTGTTCCTGACCACCGAGAACACTCACGTTAACTTTTATCGAGTGGAAAAAAAAGTTAGCTTGTTTATATTATGCTAACATAGCTGTGTCGCTAGCGGTCACGTAGCACATCATTATATACCAGCTAGCCAAACTTCAGTAACCCTACAAACGTCACTGCTGTTTAGTTTTCTGTCTTCATTTATGCTGGAAGTGATAGCAGAGCTATACGTTTTAATTTGTTTCCAAAACCCCGCAGTCAGGACATGCTATATTGTATTTAGATAGATAGCGAGCTAACTCCCTGCTAACTTCTAACTCCGTTAAATGTCATAAATTCCGTTTTCATGGATGCCTGGATGTTAAACTCAATTGTTACACCTGGTAGAGCAGAACGCTGATCATTTTATTAAAGATGAAAGACTTTAGACAGTTTTTCAACTCTCAGTAATGCCATAGTGATCATTTGATATGTGGACCTGCAGCGGAGTTTAGGTCCAGACACGGCTAGTGACGTCAGACTGAACAATCGGATACAGAGGTTCCTCTCTCTGAAACGGGTCGCCAAGCAACACCAAACTGGTCAAAAACAGGGGTTCATTTAAGAAGCCACTAAAGCAGTACCTGCAGAGCTTAACTCAAACATGAATGGCAAATTATTGTTGTTATAATGTTTTACGTCTTTGTTTGTTGATTTTTAGCGAAATGCTGCGCTGTTTTGAAATTTGTTGATGTATGTTGACTAATACATAAACAATAAACAATAGAAAGTGTCAACTATTATTATAATTATTATCATCATTATTATTATTATCATATTGTTGTGTATCGGTACTTAGCTTGAATAAAAGTGTTTTATATTCAATTGTGGCTTGTTTGAAATTTGGCTGAAGCTCCCTGCTGTCAGTCTTTTAGTCTAATGACTCACAGCATGTGTTGCTAAGATAATGGTGTATCACACAGGGTGGAGAAAATAGAGAAATATGAAAGTCACAAGGGTTGCACTTATTCTTTACAACAACACCTACTGTATCTGACTTAAAATTACCATGAAGCACTTCTGTTTACCTAAACTGAACATTTCAGTCCACAGTAAATTCATAAGATCATTGTACAAGGCTGGTGTGACATATCATGGAAGTTAGGCCTTAAGGTTAAGGTTCCATAGCATTTTGATTAGGACTTAATTATTTAATTCATTTTACAAGTGAAAAGTGTGAGACCTCCTTTTATCAAATTAAATACTGTACTGCTCTTTTTGTTACAACATTTGATTTTGTTGCACTGGACATTGGAAAAGTTGTGGCAGGTTTTATTTGTCATAGTCTTCCAAAGAAAAAAATAAATCTAAAAAATGGCATCAGTTAGTAGTTTTGACTATAACAGCAAAATAACAAACTGTAAACTGACATTTTAATATAAAGGCTTGTCTAGATTTTGCATCTGGTGATAAGTTTGTCTTTTTTTCTTTGCAGGTTTCTAAAACAGATCCTTCACCCAAGAGAGAAATGCCAACAATGATCTTGTTTAATGTGGTATTTGCACTCAGGGTATGCACAAGATGTATTTTGATTTTAATTTTAAATGTTTAGGATTAGGATTCACCTTTATTGTCATTACACATGTGTAAATACAGGGTTATGAAGTACAATTTGCATCTAATTAGAAGTGCAAGAGTAGTAAGTGCAATAAGAGCAATTATATACAGATAAGTGGAGAGCAAATATACAGATGTACTACGGGCAAATGTACAGATATACTGATATATGTCAGATATAGGTCGGTACCTGACCTGCGAGGCCAAATGTTTGTAACTGTAAAACTCTTGATATTGGAAACTTTAAACTTAATAATAATTTACATTTAGTTAGCTTGGGTGGGACACATAGATTTTGTGGGGGTTTTTTTATCTGTGAATGGGAGTGGTATGGGTAGCTGATAATATTCCAGTATACTTTATCAGTGAGAGCATGGTAACTTAGAGGGAGGAAGGGGGGCTTAATCACGTTGACCAGTGCGCCCCTCCCCATGCTGAGTCATGGTTCCCAGTAAGAGCAAGCAAAAAGTACTTAGTCATGTTTTTAATATCTTCCTGGCAACTGTGGAAATTCTGTACAAAAACACAGCAGGCCCACATGGCAGTATGTAAACCAAACACTGCTACATTTTGTTTTCATGTATTTTGTATGTTTATTATTTATGTTTATAATTAACATTATTTGATATTCTTATTTCTCTAATAAAACCATATCAACTTGCATTGAATAGGGATGCACCAATTGTGAACTTCTGAGAAGATGATGATGGTTGAAGTTGATGGTGAAAATAACAATTTGCCCACTTGCCAGTGCTAATATCCATCCATCCATCTTCTTCCGCTTTATCCGGGGCCGGGTCGCAGGGGCAGCAGCCTAAGCAGAGAAGCCCAGACCTCCCTCTCCCCTAGCTTATCCGGGGGAACACCAAGGCGTTCCCAGGCCAGCCGAGAGATATAATCTCTCCAGCGTGTCCTGGGTCTGCCCTGGGACATGCCTGGAACACCTCACACAGGAGGCGCCCAGGAGGCATCATTGTCAGATGCCCAAACCACCTCACTGGCTCCTTTCGATGTGGAAGAGCAGCGGCTCTCCTCTGAGCCCTTCCCGGATGGCTGAACTTCTCACCCTATCTCTAAGAGAGAGGCCAGCCACCCTTCGGAGGAAGCTCATTTCCGCCGCTTGTATCCGCGATCTCGTTCTTTCGGTCACTGCCCACAGTGCGTGGCCATAGCTGAGGGTAGGGACGTAGATCGACCAGTAAATTGAGAGCTTCGCTTTTACACTCAGCTTTCCGGAGACTTCACCACGACGGACCAGTGCAGCGTCCGCAGCACCAATCCATCTGTCGAGTTCCGGCTCCCTTCTCCCATCACTCGCGAACAAGACCCCGAGATACTTGAACTCATCCCCGACCCAAGTGGGCAGTGCTAATAGAGATATTTTATTTGATTATTTTATTTCTGTAGTTATTTATCCACTTCTGCTTTGTTGGTAAAAAGACATTTCCATTATAAACAGTTTCTGAGTTTTTCAACTATTTAAAAGGCTCCACATATACATAGGTATTTTTGGCCTTTGTTTACACGTAAACAGCATTTTAGTTCACTGGACATGGAGCCTTTGAAAAAACCCCATATTTAAATGGAGAAGATTGATTTGTTTTGCATCATCAAAGGTGTGTGCCTTTATCTCATTTTTGACATCAGTGTCAAAAACACTGTTGTTGTTTGTAGACTTCTAATTGGTCAACATATCTATAAAGTTAGAGTTTTATTACTTTTGCTTTGGCAAAAGCACTTGACTCTGCTTTTTACATTTTCACCTGTCTACATGTGAAGCCTGAAACACCTTTTAACATCTGAAGTAGGGCAACAGTTACTGTAACAAAACACATAAGTTATAAACACTGACAATTGTAAATATCAAGTTATTTACCAGTACGTCAACAAGAGTCATATAGTCTGTAACAATGTTTGGCTAATACGCATTGATGCTACTGATCCATGCTCAGGAGGTGGAGGTACTAATTAGAAGGTTAGTGCTCCAGGCTGCATGCCAAAGTATCCTTGTGAAAGTTTTATCACGCACTTTGAGCACTCACGTAGAGTAGAAAAGCACTATGTAAGAACCAGTCACCAGTCCATTTACCTTAAAGTAAGATCTACTTTATATCCAATATGTTGGGAAATTCTTGTGTCAAAGCAGCAAAAAAAACATTAAACACAACTTATATACATGTAAAATATTACTATACGAATTAAAACACTGTATAACAAAACAGTATTGTAGTGTGAAAACTGTACAAAAGAAATTAAAAAAAAATCAGAATGTAAAATAAAATATAGGAGCTCAAGAAGTAAAAGTTTATTACAATAAAAGTAAAATTTTAAATAAAATACAATAAAAAAAAAAGCTGCATAAAATTCCTCAATAAAGTAAAAATAGCTCAGTAAAACAAAAAAAAATTTGTGTTATATACATTTCTCCATCTTTGTTTTCATACCTAAGGTGGACTGATTATAAGAAACAATAATTCCATGTACAACAACCTCACATCTGCTCAAGTTTAATCAAAATGCAATTCGTAATTCTTAACATTATAAGATGTAGAAATTATTGCAGAGCCTTTGTATTGAATTGCGTAAATATGACAAGAAATAAACATCAAAGATGTGCTCAAAAACAACATTTATACTGAGCGTGTTAAGTCATATTCATTCATCTTTCAGCGGGTGCCATGCTAAGATCATTAACTGACGTTAGGTGTAAAATAAACGGGATGTTTAATAGTTAACAACTGACAGCCTGGACATGAATGTGAACTGATCCATGTTGTATGCAGCGCTTTGAGTACTCCGGGAGAGTAGAAAAGCACTATATAAGAATCAGTCCATTTACCATCCACACAAAAAAGCACTGGTGTTATAATCAAAGTGTAACAGATACATTTTTCTTTCTTTGCATAATTATGACATTTAAAAAGTGGCTGATTTTCATCTCTGGCCTGCAGGCAAATGCTGACCCATCCGTCATCAGCTGCATGCACAACCTGTCACGCCGCATTGCCATTGCTCTGCAGCACGAGGAGCGCCGCTGCCAGTATCTGACCCGCGAGGCCAAACTCATGCTGGCCGTCCAGGAGGAAATTACCACGACTGAAAGTGAGATACAAGCTCAGACTACACATCAAATTTGCAGCTTGGTCTTAGTCAGACTTACATCTTTGTTAACATAGAATATTGGTATTTTGCTTCTGGTATCAGCAGATGGAAGCCCCCAGTCCCCATTTAGACAAATTCTTCCAAAGTGTAAGCTAGCAAGAGACCTCAAGGAGGCGTATGACAGGTGTGTGACCACATGCATTTTACATTCATTTGTTTGGATTTGCTGTCTAAATTTGTGTAATATATGATTCTGCAATTGCTGATTGTGATGATGGTGCTTTTTCAGCCTTTGTACAACCGGTGTGGTGCGACTTCACATCAACGACTGGCTGGAGGTGAGCTTCTGTTTGCCGCACAAGATCCACAGGATTGGTGACACCTACATCCCCCCAGAGGCATTAGAGCGCAGCCTTAAGGCCATAAGGTATATTACAGATTTGTTTTTCTTTTTATGTGACGTTTTCTTACATCTCACAACATCTTATTTGATTAGCTGTAACTAGAAGTATCTTGTTTACAGTTAAAGACACGGGAAGGGTGGGGAAGGGGGATTAGCTGTTCTAGATGAAATAAAATCAGCAGATGTGGGCTGTGTTGCTACAAATGGCCAACTAAAAACACCTATAGACCTCATTTGTCAAAACATAAACACATGGGTGTAATAGCTTTTTTATGTCATATTTAAAATGATATTATTTATATTACACATTCATAACTTACTCTGTGGTTTCTGTGGATTCCTTCTGTTTTTTCACACATTGCATCTTTTCATGACAAAATAAGTTCATCCAGTTGCATTTGTGATATAATCAATTGTGTTCATAATGTCTAATAATCATAATAATATGAATAAATTGTTAAGGCCAGAAAACAATCATTTTGTGACAGCCAGCTTGGAATATTAAAGTACAAACTAATTTGCTAAAAATGGACTTATCACAACTTATAACTTCAGCAATCATTCAAATGCACACAGTTGTACTACGTTGGCTAGTCAGCTTAGGTCTATACATAACCATCAAATAACACAGCTTTGTCAAAATCCCTCTTTGATCCACAGGTCACCTTACCCTTCAGCCCTTTAGTCAGAATAGTCTAATTTCCCCTCAGTTTATGTCAAAGAAGTTTTGTGCCTTAATTAGCTGGATTGTATTTGGTAAGCAAATGTATGTGTTTAATATATAAAGCACTCAAACAATGCAGAATTTAGTGTGGTCTTTAGTGCCGCCTACTGGCATTTCAATGTAATAGCTGTAATTTTGATCAGCTCTCTCATTAGTTGCTGCTGCCCTGTGCAGGTACTTGGTTGGACCCCTTTTATCCTTCAGAATTCTTCACGGCATAGTTTTAACAAGGTGCTGGAAACATTCTTCTGAGATTTGGGGCCATGTTGACATAATAACATCACAAACAGGTTGCTGCAGATTTGTCAGTTTGTAAATGCAATTGGGATTTCTGTCAAATTTTAATGAGTCTGTGTAAGCCTGTGTAGCCTCAGTTTCCTGTTCATATTTGACATGAGTGGCAGTGGGGTGGTCTACTGCTGTAGCCCATCTATTCCTAGGTTCAATGTGTTGTACATTCAGAGATGCTCTTTTGCACACCTTGGTTTTGACAAGTTATTTAAGTTACTGTTGCTTTCCTATCTGACCTGCATCTAAAAGGCATTTTCACCTTTTTCTCTGTAAACCTGAAAGATGTCTGTGTGGGAAAATCCCAGTAGATCAGCAGCTTCTGGCATCAACAACCGTTCCACATTCAAAGTCACTCAAATCATCTTTTTTCCCCATTCTGATGCTCAGTTTGACTGTCTTGACTATGTCTGCATACCTGAACACAATGAGTTGCTGCCATATGACTGGCTGATTGGATATTTAGTTAACAAACAGTTTAATATGTATACCTTTGTCTTTGTATGTAAAATAAACTAAATGTGTGTTTCTTTCAAACAGAGTCTGCTTGTATGTGGATGTATGTTCATTTAGAATCCGTATTGTGTGTCTGATCCTGCAGACCCTATCATGCCCTGTTGCTTCTGGAAAATGAGAAAACACTCCTCAGCCAGCTTCCCCTGGACTGCTCCCCTGCATTGATCCGCCTGATTAAAACCTGCTCAGCAGTGAAAAACCTGCAGCAGCTGGCTCAGGATGCTGACCTGGCCTTACTTCAGGTACAGGACAGTCACACTACCTGGATCAGATTTCCAGTTTAAAATGTCAGATGTGATTCTCATGAATTTATCAGATGAAATTAGTTTTTATAAGTCTAAAAGATGCATTAGTTGTGTTTAATACACAAAGATCTATAAATCATTGTGCAGTATGCATCACTGATAGAATAGAGGAAAGTTAAAATGTGAAAAAGTGTACTGTACATACATATATACTTTTAAAAAAGTATAACCTTCAGAAGTTGTTTAGTCAGGTGGTCTTACTGTCATCTAGTGGCAGATATATGTAATGCAAATCTGAGAAAATCCCCATGTGTAGCTCTTATTTGCTTATTTTGCTTTTATTTGGCATCCTAGAGATTAATTGACAAATATTTTCTCATTTAGATCTTTCAGATTGCTGCTCATTTGGTTTATTGGGGCAAGGCAATTATCATCTACCCACTGTGTGAGAATAATGTCTACATGCTGTCTCCGCATGCCAACATCTGCCTGTGAGTATCTGATGTGATATAAGCCAGCTGGGAAGAGGAAATGAAGCACACTAATGCTAAGCACTCATCCATGGCATTTCCTCATATAGAGAGGCTTCCTGATCTGACTTGCAACACTGTTTGGAATTAAATTTAAAAGATGTTCTGTGATGGAATAAGCTCTGTGTTGTTCTCTTCTCCCTGAATAGATATTCACCATTGGCTGAGCAGTTTGCCCGGCAGTTTCCTGGTCATGATCTGCCCTCTATGTTAGCCAAGTTCTCACTGCCTGTCTCACTGGCTGAGTTTAGAAATCCCCTGGAAGCTCCCACACAGGAGGTGGGGGTTATTGCATGATGTGGAATACATGTGTGAAGCATTTCAAAAGAGAAATACTTTTATTAAACCTGTGAAAATGTCCCAGTTTCTTTTCTTTTTTTTTAAATTTGCATGATTTCAGGCATGTTTAATGAAATAATCTGATGTATATCTATGTCCTGAAGACAGAAATATATATGAAAACTGAACACAAACATAAGTTATAATACTTATAATCCTTGAGGTGGGCCATCATTCTTCGTCTTGTTCTGGCAGTGTAGGTCCTGATGAATTATTAATGGCAAAGGGACATCGTCTCTAGTGTATGCATCCTCCATTTTTCATGAGAACAGGATCAGACTCTTTCTTGTGGATCTATTTTAAAACATATTTGACCTGGTTACGTGAGCATTTTCCAATTCCCTTATTTCAGTTTATCCTAATGCAGTTTGCTGCTCTGCTGGTTAACCAGGCCCAGTTAATCCAGATGGTGGTTTGGATGCTGCAGCGCCGCCTCCTGATCCAGCTGCACACTTATGTGTGCTTGTTGGTACCACCCAGTGAGGATGAGCCTGGGCTGAGGGATGAAGACCCTCCGCTGGCTGCCCGAGTAGGAGGTCGCAGTCTCAGTACCCCTAGTGCGCTCAGTTTTGGCTCACCGAGTATGTCCTCCCGCCTCTACTCTTCTGCTCTTACGGCTCTAACTCTGTACTATAAAATCTGACATTCTTCTTGTTTTGTGTAGCCAGCAGTGATGACATGACCCTAACCAGTCCCAGTATGGAAAACTCCAGTGCAGAGCTGCTAACTGGTGGAGACTCCCCGCTCAACAAGAGGATGACTGAGACACTGCTCGCCAGCCTGTCAGAGCACGAGAGGCAGTTTATTCTTAACATCCCTGCTGCACAAAATCCAGAGGATCTGCGGATGTTTGCGAGGTGATTAAATCTGCCTTTAACTGACAACAGGACCATAGTGTGCTTGTTTTATTAAGTGTCCTTAAGGTTGCCATTGTTCTGTTTTATGTTCAAACATGAGAGCGGTGTACATGGATGACATGAACTAACTGATTGCCTGCCTTTGCCTCATATCTTAGAAATGAAATGTTTATGTCTCTCAATAGATAAAAAAGTATTTGTTCAGTGGTTTGAATAAATCTACTTGCATAGTATTGTAAAATTTAATTGGGCAGCATAGGCTAAAGAGTTAGTTTACCAGCAGTTAGGTGGAGATCAAAAGTGTCTGGAGAGCTTCTCAGCATTCCAGTGCTGCCACCTTCACAGCAATGAAGGCTCCCATCAGAGGTGCAAAAGTCCTGTCTCATGGATGATTGACACTGTTGATCAGTCAGTGAAACTCTTTCTCTTGTTAACTGCTTCCAGGTTACTGCACTATTTCCGAGGACATCACCACCTGGAAGAGATTATGTACAATGAGAACATGAGGCGCTCGCAGCTAAAGACGCTGTTTGACAAGTTCCGCAGTGTCCTTGTGGTTACCAACCATGAAGATCCCATTATTTCAATCTTTCAGTCACCGATGGACTAGCTGTGCAGACAGTGTTTCAGCAACTGGAAAATGTGTCAGTTTAGGAGAAGTTAATGGCCTGCTGGGCTCACAGCTAAGTGGTCAAAGACGTTTTAAAACAAAATGCCTTGACTGCAAGATGTTTTTTCTGTATGAGCCAAATGTTTGTTTACAGTAATAAATTATTTTGTATATATCAGACATGCCTTAAGGTTTTTTTTGTGAATATTGGAAGTGTGTGCAGTGTTTAGTGGAGGCTTCACTTCATCTTCCCGTGCCCCAGATGTGTTAGATCATCTGTGCTGTCCTCAGAGGGGCACAGTGAGTAATGATGATTCCAGACCTTGAGCTACCTCTCCTTAGGAATACCTGATGTGGAAAGAAAAAAGGAAGAGTCTAAACATCAGACAGACTTTTCCTGCTCTGAGGGAAACAGATCAGGCCAAACATCTGTGAAATCACTGAGGTGGAAATTTCCCAAGTGTGAATGTTTATTAAAAATCACAGATGAAACCAAACGAAAGGCGTGTGTAAAGGCAAATTACAGAACCCCCCCCATTTTTTTTAAACAGATGCTAACAAACCGAGTCTGTAGTTCTTCAGTCTACTTTCCAGTACAGCTTTGCATCACTACCATAAAGCTGCAGCTTATTACTAAATGGTTGAGGAAAACAAGCAACATTTATTGTAGAATCTCCACTGCCTCCAAACTACAAAATTACAAATATACAGTTTAATTTCATGTGTGTGAGACACATCCCAACAAAGCAATCATGTATTTGTATGATTTTTATTCTTCTTCAGTGTTAAACTCTTTAAAGAGATCAGATGAGTTTCAGGAATTTTCCTGTTAAGTCCTTTTGACATTGTGCTGTCCTGTATCAGGCTTCACGGCATGGGGACTTAAATCGTTCATGACATTTCCAGACAGAGTCTGTCTCTCTGCCTCTTTATTCACAACGCTAACAGAGGGGTGCCCACGTAGATAAAAACGCCACGGCTTCTTGGCCCATTCCCCGTGGGACTCTATTCCGATGCGTGGTGCTGATACGATATCTTGGGGTTTTGCCGGACTTGTGTCGGGATCATTCTCCAGCCACACATCTGGGTCTGAGGCTAAGTCTCGACGGTCAAAACATCGTGGTATATTTAGAGCCTGGCAGAGCTTTGAAGGCCCGTTGCAGAGCTCTTTGTCCTTCAGCTGACGGGCTCCCTCTTTGCGTCTGGCTGCCCTCAGCTGCCTCATGACGGCCTGACCCTGTAGGGGCTCGAGTGAGCGCAGCAACACAGCAGCACCCTCCCCTGAGCAACACAGCACACAATATGCATCAGTCAGCAAGGCTCCACTCTGTCTCCTTCCTTTTACCCTTTAAACAGCGACTATTGAAGCCATGAACTGCTGTTTATGTTTAATGTTGTAATAATGAAGAATGATCAAAACTGGCCTTTTCACATCCATTGTTAACAATAATAAATATATGAATGTAAACAAAATTAGTGACATAATGTACAAAACATATTGCACCTTTGGTGGGTATAGCGTTTACCTTCACTAGACACGTTCATGCATAGGTAGATGCCATAGATTGGATACACGTAGATTGTGCCAGGCTTCATAAACATGGCTGTGTTTCTCTCGGTGCGTTTGCCTCCTGCCGAGTGTGAGGCCTTGTCCTCCCCTCCAAGGTAAGCTTCAGTTTCCACTATTCTTCCTCGCAACTCCGTACCATCTGCACACCTGTGGACCAGCACCTGCAGGAACAAAGGACAGGGAGATTCTTTCTCTATATCCACAGGATGGTGGGTTACATAGATTTGTCATTTAGCTGAAGGATGCTACCTACAAAACACAACTTTGACAATCAAAACCACAACAAATGTCTATTTTTAATGTCATGGCAAAAGTCCTATGAAAGCAAAATAATAAGTATCTCTGACCTTATTCTGTTAAGCCAAATATTCCTTTTGCTTCAAAAACTGGGTACGGACGTATTTTCATGAGGTGTACAATGAACGATCAAAGAAAATCCATGCTTGCCAGCATGCCAGTTTTGCTGCTAACAAAAAAAACAAAACAAAAAAAACTACACCTCAATCACACTTTCATGAATAAAATATTCCAGCTCAAAATCTTTATTGATTTATACTTGTTGGGAATAAAATAATAACTAGGGCGCACTGCACCAGCATAAGAACAATTGGTCTGAGGATTTCAAGCAGGGACCGTGATGTGCTCGCATGTGAAGGTCGTTGGGACCCTGCAAGGATATCGCTATTACCTACTGCCAAACCTTGCTGGAAGATGCTACAGGCAGCATAATGTTCCCCACAGTATCTCCAGAGTATTTCATATCAGTAACATGGACTCAATGCAAACTTGTTCTCAATTGTGAGGAAACCAGGGTTTCAGTGGTGGACCTGCAACTTCTGCTCACAACTGTACAGTTCTGGGGTGTGATGGAAAGTCTACTGAAGTATGTTGTGCCACCCTCATGGAGGGTGTTTCTGACAGGTTGCTCAGAAATATAACCTTTACACTCTTGAGACTTTGCTGGTAGACACAATAAACCTCCAAAGGCTTGTATGGAAGTGCCATCATGGAAGAGGTGGACTACCTTTGCAGCCTGAATGGTCGCAGGTATTGTCTCATACTACAAGTAGTGACAAAACTAGAAATAAAATCAGTTGGATAAGGAAAGAGCAAAACCTGATAAATCATTCCCTTTTTGGGAGACTTGTTTTTGCCTCTCCAGTACGCCTGTTGTCAATTTCATTTGCACCAAAGAAGGTAAACTAGGTCAAATAAATACACAATGGTTTATGGACAGATTAATATCCCTGAAGTTAGCAGACTTTGTTTTTGAAGAAGCATATGTGTTTAAATAAACAAATAAGCAACAGTTAGACAGCGTTAAAAATGGGAATCAGTGCTTAACAACTTAAATACAATCACTGAAAGTAAGTTTATCAGGCACATTCAAACGTACAGAAGGCAGTTACTAAGATATAAATTGAAAGGTGAAGTTAAAAAAACAACAATTTTAAACTAAAATAAATTTTCTTCCCTACATTTTGTGCCTCCTGACTTTTAAAAACACACACACACACATTTACATACAAAGGTGTTAAATTCAGGTGAGAAATCAGCCTACCTTGCCGAGGAAGGCTTTAGCCAAACTGATGCAGGGCTGCTTGAAGAAGTCCTCTCCTAGCCTGTGCTGCTGCTCATTCCCGGTAAAATAACAGCTTCGCTCCGCCTCAGCACTCTGAGCATTTTCACACTGACTGGGCTGCTTCTTAAGCGCGGTTTGTGAGTCCTTTGGCTTCAGCTCCGTGTCCTTGTTGTGTTTATTTAACGACACAGTTTGTTCAGATGTTGCCGCCGCCAGCGCTAGCATCTTTCTTTTTCGCGCTGCCATCATCTTATCGTAAATTCAGAAGGTTTACAGATTTTTAAAAAAACACATGTAGGACGGCGTGTATTTATAAACCCAACAATACGTTTATTCAATATTTAGTATTTAATTCACAATACAAAGAGTCTTATGGAAGCCGTTCACGTACTAGCATACAGGAAGTGGATATGATTGTTTTGGTATCTCTTAAAGGGACCGCGCACTTCTTGGAGGTAGTGGGAGACGTTAACCTTCAAGGCTTTCTCCTAGAAAGATTTTATTTTCCCATCTATATTATTTTATATTTCAGTTGTGAAAGAAAAAAAATATTTATGGTTAAGAAAATGTGAAAATAAACATGTTTTGCAAAGAAAGAAAATTCATGAATGCAGTTTTCTTCTCTTTTTGGGCTGAAAATGTTTAAGCAGCCACTGACTGTTCATTATGGAGCAATTCTATGGTAATAAGACTGCCTCTAAGAACAAATCTCCATCTTTTTCTCACAAAATGACTTTACAGTGCATTATGAATTTTGCCCTTCAGCACAGCAGCCACTTTGCCGAAAGACTACCTGACAACCTGTGCCCTTTTCCTGCTGCTGCCTTATCTTTTCAGGATCATTTGGATAATAAGAGGTTATAAATAGAACCACTCTGCGTGCTCTCCACTGCCTGTGCCCAGGAAGTTGACGGCGCCAGTTTGGCCCCAGGCGCTTTGAGCCCATGCGGCTTTCTGGAAGACTAACAGTATGTGACGTGGTCATGCCACAGACTACAACTTCAGCAGGGAAATACAAGTTTTCTTTTTGGCTACTGTGGAGGCAAATCTCTGGCTGTAAAAAGGAATCAGCCTATTATGATGCAGATGAAAGGAATGAACTGCAAGTCAACTAATAAAGATGGACTTGATGTACCTTTCTTTTTTGACTTTTATTTATACATGTGAAAGAGAAAAATAAGCACGAAAGTGTCATCTTCCTCATTTGGTCACAGATTCTGTGTGGCATTGCACAAAAATAGATGACTGGGACAAATTTGCATGGGTAGTCATTGGGTATCATATTCTGTACTTTCTCTTGTCTCCTTTTTGTGCTGATCAAGCAATAATTTAATCTTGAACCTCTTGAGGTTTGATTTCCAGGTTTCCTCAAGAAGCAACACTGTGATCACCGTGTTCATCCAAGGGCTGCGCTTCTAATGGAAACCTCAAGTAACTTATTGAGCCAGAATACATTCCAGACAGAAACCTGCTGAGCATGTTCAGTAGAAGTCTCCTGGAATGGCTTGTTGACTTTGTCATGGCTGGTGGGCCAGAGAACACCATTGTTTGCTGTGACTGTGTTGCTACTGCCCGTCAGCAGTGCTTGTGCGGTTTGGGCTGAGCAGCTTTCATTGTTGCTGCCACTGATAACCATAGCAGCCACATTCTGGATCACTGTCAATTCCAGCAGCCACCTCAGCGATCGTGACGCTGAGCAGGAACACCAGAGACTCCGCTGTGTGTGCAGATGGACGAGCAGAATGCCGCCGGAACGAAATGGCTTACTACACGATGACTCCGAGAATTCTATGAAAAAAAGCAATTGATCTTTTGGGTTTCATGTGCAGTATTCAGTGTGTTTGTGTTTAATTAAGGGAATGGTAAACTTATTTTAAAGTGACACTCACTGGACTCTTTACACCTTTTTTAGTACTGGGTTAACTCTCTCATGGTTTCAGATCTGCCTCAGTTTGTAGTGGCACAGATTCAACAAAGTGCTGGAATCATTCCTCCAAGATTTTGGTTTAGCAACTTTGTGATGTTATTACAGATTTGGTGCGAATTTTTCGGCTGCGCATTCATGATGCAAATTTCCTATTCCACTATATTCCAAAGGTGCTTTATTGGATTGAAACCTGGTGACTGTGGAGACGTGTGGAGTGAAGGGAACTCGCTGTCATGTTCAAGATGAGATGATTTGAGCTTTGTGACACAGCTTGTTGTCATGCTGAAAGATGTGTATACTGTGGTCACAAGGGAGGGACATGGTTAGCTGTAATATTTAGGTAGGCTGCTTTAACACCATTACACCATTACCAGCAGCAGCCTGAACTGTTGATACAGTGCAGGGTGAATACATTTCATGCTTGTTTACACCAAATTCTGACTTTCTGATTTTCTGTGACATCCAAATGTCACAGAAAAATTGAGACTCATCAGATCAGAAACCTGGTCCTATTTTTAGCTGACAGGAGTGACCTCCCTGTGTTGTCGTCCTTTGCTGTTGCTTATCCATTTCATGAGTTGATATTCTGTGAATTTAGAGATGCTCTTCTGCATACCTTGGTTGAAACAAGTGGTTATTTTAAAAAAAATTAAATCCAGTAGAATTTTGTGCAGGAAAATCCTAGTAGATCACCAGGTCCTGTTTGGCACCAACAGCCATCCCACATTGGAAGTCACTTTAATCAAATTTCTTCCCCATTCTGATGCTCTACCCTTTAACTTCACCAGGTTGTCACGACCATATCTACATGCCTAAATGCATCGAGTTGCTGCCATGTGATTGACAGATCAGGTATCTGCATAACATTGCAGCCAAATATGTATACCTAATAAAATGGTCTGTGGGTGTATGCAATAGCAGTTTGGCATTACTACATTTAGTTTATAACTATCTCTATAAACACATTACATCAAATGGATGTCTAAAAAAACTAGCCTCCTAAATTTATATCTCTATTTTTGAGTAACGTTTATACGATATCTTAGGTATGAATGTCAGTAGCACCATTGCGAAACTCAGACCATTACATAGTTTAATTAAAATAATTTCCCTAAAAAACTGTTACACTTTTAAAGAAAATTCCAAAATATAGTTTGAAGTAGTAATAAAAATATTTAAAAATATTAAAAATAATACTTTCTGTCATCGGTGTGGTAATAATGGGGCGATCGTGGCTCAAGACTTGGGAGTTCACCTTGTAATCAGAAGGTTGCCGGGTCGAGCCCCAGCTTGGACAGTCTCGGTCGTTGTGTCCTTGGGCAAGACACTTCACCCGTTGCCTACTGGTGGTGGTCAGAGGGCCCAGTGGCACCAGTGTCCGGCAGCCTCGCCTCTGTCAGTGCGCCCCAGGGTGGCTGTGGCTACAATGTAGCTTAGCATCACCAGTGTGTGAATGGGAGGATGACATGTTGTGTAAAGCACTTTGGGGTCCTTAGGTACTAGTAAAGCGCTATACAAATACAGGCCATTTACCATAATGTGGACGGACAGAATCTCGTGCATTGTAATTTTTATATGTTATACTATATTGTACTATTGCATGATGATTGTTATTCTTTTAGATTTTTTATTACTATTTATATATTTTTTTTATACATTTAACTTGAACATCGGCAGAGCTGCAAACCAAATTGTGTCACACTGCATAATATATGAATGAAAATAAAGACATATTCTATCTATATTAAGTATCCGTTTGAGACGTAACACCATGTCGCTATTATATGACAGTCATGATTTAAAAAGAGACAGCCATGATGTTGGTTGGTGTAAATAAACACAAGCAACTATTACTGGCATTGCTGAGATTACGTCTGGTCTTGGTCTGTGTTTAAATTTGTATTGCCTGCATGATATAATCGACATCTAAGCACCATAAAAAGCCAGAAATCAATTTGAAAGAGATTTTAGTACTTAGCGCTGCTCATTCCATTTCACAGTGTGTTAGTCTAAGTTAGTTTTCAGAGAGCCTTTTAACCAAGGTTATTAAAAAAATGTGGACATTGTGCATTTTTAATGGACCTCTTAACATCATTTCTCTTCTTCAGAACAAGCTTTATGTTAATAGATAAAGGTTCACTATAAAGAAAATAATTCCAATAGAACATTTAATTTCATTAATTTACATGATAAATTAACCTTCTTTTCCAGAGCAATAACATACATGACTGGAGGGTATTCTTTCTTACTAGTACTACAAGAGTCATTAGGTGGTAGGTAGTATTTGCATCCTCAGTGTGTGATGGGATTAATTATTAATTGCCAGCAATTAATGATTCATGCACCTCCTGTCTTGTTTGCTGCAGAGGTGTGGCGTGTGTGTGTGCTGTACAGGTGGCTGAGGTCTCATCAGGAGATGGAAGCAAGAGGATCACGTCATCTGAGACCCAGTTCATACACCTTGCACAACAAAGAAACGTTTATAAAGAAACAGGTTTGTCTCTTTCCACATCTCTGAACTCACATGTGGAGTTTTAAACATAACCACTGCGGCTTAAATAGGCTTAACCACAGGTTAGCTAATCACTGTAAATAGTTCAAAGGTTCTCTTTGTTTATCTAAATCACGCATAAGATGTTGTCAGTTTTTCCCAAAATTCCCACAGAGACATTCAACAGGTAGAGCTCATTATTTGTATGACTCAACATAATAACATGAGAGCCTATGACAGTTTGAAGACCTTTTTTTTTTCAAAACTTTGAGCTGTTTGGTTATTGATTGAACCTACCTGACCTTTCTCTGCCCTACTCTGATAAAACTTTCCTCGTCTCGGCTCACACCTGTAGCCCTCAGAGGGAACAGTTGTTGAGTCAGGCTGAGGGCAGGAAGACTGCCTGGAAGATTACCGGTCTTATCACAGAAACAAGTGAACATAAATGTAGCCGACATGACCACAAAGTGAAAGCCTATCTGTCTGAGTTATTCCACAGCCTCTTTCTACTTCTGTATTTTGTGCAGTCATGTGGTCTTTTAGTGAATGAATGCTTGCAAAGCACTTTAACTCATTTAACTTACCTTTCCTGATCTTTTGCTTGTTGGATTGCTGCTACTAAAAGCAAGCGTCATGTGAAGTGATTTCTTAGATGTCACTGATGCTGGCAGATGGGCTTTTTCCATCAAATGAAAATTAATTTAAAAAAATCATTTACAAAGTTGCATGATTGGAAACTGTATTTTGCCTCTTTTGAGAACATAAAGCATGTCACCCATGTACAAGCAAAACACTCCCTGTAGTGCTACGAATGATGGTCTCTGCTCTGCTTTTCCACTCGGCTGAAGACAGAGGAAGCTGTTTATGGACCGTCTGACAATGTCCTTTTGGTTAAACATGATCCTCACGCTTACCCCTTTTATCTGTGTCTGATTGATGGGTCTACAGGGGGGTTTGAGTGCTCTTACAGATCCTGTGCTGCTTCCTAATTGCTGCTTCTGACCTAGCTTCAACCCTCCTTGGTCCTAGGGGAAACTTCACCATTAATTACTGTGACTTCATGGTATATCAGTCAGGGTGTCCTGAGGGGCCTCTCAACCACCCTTTTACAGTCAAGTACATGTAGAAGACCCACTGAAGTCTGATAAACTCATTCCTGTGGTGGGAATACAATCTTTTGCCTAATTTAGGAGGACGTTTCTGAATGAGCTTGATTTGATGTGTGGCTCTCAGTCACGCCGGCAAAGACGAGACCCCCGGGTGCAAGACGAAGTGGAAGGTTGAGGTGAGAGTAAACTAGCTTTTTATACTTTTAACCATATACTGTGCAGTAATAGCTGTGAGACCAATGTGTTTGAAAACTGCTGTGGTTCATCACTGTGTTTGAACGTATTTAATTCAGTGTTAATGCAGAGATTGGTTAAAAAAATAGCGTGATCCTTGTATCAGATTTCTCATAAATGAGAAGAAACATGGAGGCGATGTTACAAAATTTGAAAACCACACTCATATTTCCTGTACCCGGAAATGTGAATACTGATTTCCTGACAAATCTAAAATTAGTTAAAGGAGCTGGCTGACTGTCAAATACTTTTTTCCCAAAACTGAAAAAAAGCATTTATTTGTTGCCTCTAGATCTCTAGGGGATCCTGTTGAATGTAAAAACCTCTTGTTCTCATAATCCAGACAAGTAATCTACTCTGTCAGCATAAAATGGGGCCATATTATGTCTTCCATTATTTTAACAGCAGAAAGGCAACGATACCCATATTCAGTGGAGAGTGTCTTAATAAAGAAGCAGATCAAAGCAGCTATGAAAGAGACTTTTTCCAGGAACCTGAGATGCTTGTGCCCTGAAACCTCATCTGAGGGAAGGCTCTGAGCTTGGTGCCCCTTGTCAGCACCTCAGAAACTTTCTGCTTCCTAACATCCATCTCTGCTCTAGAGAAAATTCCCAGGTGAATCTGAGCTTTCACTGAAACCAGGATGGAATGCGCTGTAGTGGTCTTTTCATCAGATGGAGCAACAGTGTGTATTAACGGTTGCCTGAATGAGGAGCCTCAGTCACTCAAATTAAATCTCTGAGTTTGCAGCGTAAAGGAAAGTCTGTCTATCTATCTATGGTAGCATAATTTGCTGTTTGAGTTGGATTGCTGTCTTATATTAGGAACCGTTGACATCTCCATTGCTAATTCCCCCTTCTTTCTTGCTTTTGAGTTAAGAAACCTCTTGAGTTTAGTCAGCCACATCAGCAGACCCAACCTCAGAGTCTTATGACAGCGATGCAATACTGAGCCTGTGGATGCTCATCGAGTTGATAAAAAAAAGAAGTACTGTTTATGTAATTGATTCTTTGCTGCCTCTGTAATGAAGCAGGAGTGTATCATTTCACTAAAATATACACAGGGGAGCAGAGGGTGGAGGCTTTGATAATCATAGAAAGCATGTGGTGTTATGATCATCATGTGGCAACAAGCATGGTTTTGTCTAAAAATTGACCAATAAGCTGAAGAATTAGGTTTTTGTGATACATGTTTCATATTCTTTTGACTTGTTTGCCTTAGATGAATATAAATAAATACTGTTGTTAGAACTACATAAATATGAGCGCTTTGATGACCACTATAATAATCCTGAATGCATACTGTTTTATAGACATATCGAGTTGCATTTTGACGTAGAATTCACTTCAATTCTCTATGTGTGCGGGCCAGTTTAGCCACCAGTACCTTACAGTTATTTGGTAGGAAAATGTCTTACCCTGTATTCAAAGTCCATAACCTCAAATGAATTCAAACAGGTCCCTGTGCTGTAACAGCTTGAGCCCAAGTAGCTCGTCTTTAGTCTGTGGGAGCAGTTCTTCACATGCATAGTGCAATCAATCATTTACTGGATGAAGATATTCGTGTAAACACTTGAAATTTTAATATAATCACTTCATTGCTGGGATTTTGTGTGCGTGTGTTTGTATAATGCCTTAAAAAGCCAAAGTTATGTATCTTAGCTGATAAAGATTCAAAATACTATGATATGTGCTGTTAAATCCTGAAGGTTAATTCGTGTAATTATCAAAAACTATTAATACGAGCTGTGATTTTTTTTTTTTTAAAAACTCACTGTGGTTTATTGCAGACGTGTTTAACTACAGTCTGTGTGGGTTTTCCTTCATTCACTCCACTGGGACACATCAATATAACTGATATGAAAGCATTATTATTGTTTAATTGGCCACAGCCATTTACCGTGAAATTTAATGCCTCTCATAACTATAACAGTCATGGTCCCCCCGTCTCACTGTAGATGAGGGTTAAAGGTTTCAGTCACTGGACCCCACTGTGGCTGAGGATATCGCTTAGTCACCCCGTCTGGAGAAGAAGCAGCGCCTCCCTGTGTACACACCGATTGGTTGGTGATCTTGACGGGCTCGCCTTCTCTACAGACCGTCTTCAGCCCAGGGCGGGGCTGATTCTCTACCAAACTGAATTGCTACAACCGCCAGGAGGAAACTTACCCCGGGTCGATCCATGGAGCAGTGTGGGAATGCTCCGTCTGTAGCAGAGAACCGGACGGCAGCCTCATTTCGACTTAATCATCCTGGACTGCCTCAGCTGCTCTTGGGATCGAGAGTGACCGGATTGAATACTACAGCACTGGGATTGGCTTAAAAAAATAAAATAAAACAAAATAACAGAAAAAAAGAAAGAAAACCCATCTGCGGGGTGAGAAAAGAAGCGCGTTAATCGCCGCACCGCTGTCAGGATGATGTGACAAATCATTTATCTGCTGCCCGTGGAAAAATCAGTGGAATCGGATTTTTTCTCTTCTTCTTCCACTGCTGGAAATCAACTGAACCGGTTGTTATAAGGGTAAGTTGAGACATTATATCGTGGCACTCTCGTGTGGTCGCCCTTACGGAAGGCAGGACTCAGAGGAAGCGCTCACGCGTCGTGACCGCGGTGGAAACGAGCTCAATCCGGTCGATTGAATTACTGGTCAGTTAATTGATCCACAGAGGAACTCTTCAGACTCGGGTTGGCTGTAGTAAACATGGCATCGGTTAGGTTACGGAGTGCTTTGCCATTTTGCACTCATTGTGAAGTTTTCATAGAGAAAGTGGGCTATTTAAAGTGCTCCAACAGCAGCCAATAATTGGTCTATATTTTTGCCCAATCACCTGCTTAACAAGTGTGATACAGCCTAACCTACATAGTAAAAGAGGCGTTGAAGTGGAATTAATGGGGTGTGAAATGAGCTTGAAGTCTGGAAAGGTGAATTACTTTTATTTTTGTACTTGAACTCCTCAAATTCAGGATATATTACTCTCGTTAGACTCATATGAGCCAAAGGCGAGGTGGTTTCCATTTCAACATCTGGTTAGATTATCTAATCTGGCTGTAGGCTCATCACTGGGAGAAAGCCCCAGCCTCATCTGAATTATAGATGTAGCATAAATGTTTTGTGGATAATCATGCAACACAGCACACATCGAATCCCACCTGACCTTATCTTTGTCATTCTCCTCCCATATCACCCTTTCTTCCTCTTGCTCATCATCATAAACTGGGTGCACATAAATGGTACATAATTCATGGGTAAAGGGTGCGAGGAAAGAGTAGCAAACAGTATTTTCTTTCCACCCCCCAGTCTCAGCCTCTGTGCACCCTGAAAGTATTATTTTGTCTTTGGATGTTTGTTTTCTGTTGAATTGCTGCTTTTGTGATGCACAGACACACTGTGACTCAGTGTGACTCAAGAGAAGGGCACACGTTTCTCAAAATCATACCCATGGAGCAGACACTTAAATGTCTCGATTTGACTCATCAGCGGTCCGGAGCTCTGCCAGGATGGCAGCGCAAGCAGCGCAAACTTATTAACAAACTGCACTCTTATTGACATCCACAAAGGGTATGTGCACCTCTGTCATACAGTACCTGGGCAGACTGAAGTGAAACCATAGACATACTGTATTAGAAACTGCTGAGTTATTTTGGCAGACAGGACATAGGAGCACATGGCCTGGTTTGTGTGCCCAGTGTTCCTGATCACATGGAGCAGGAGGGGGGGGATCATATCTCTGGGTGATGTAATCACACTAATAAAGCAACCTCCCGATGTGTGATAGTGGCACTCATTCCTATCCTCTGTGTCTGCTCCAACTGGACCCTGGAGAGAATATTCCCAGTGTGTCTGTGTTTGTGTGTTTGTATGTCCATGTGATACTTGGAAGGAGCTGGGAGTAGCTGTGGTGAGGCCGGTCGACCATTCAGTCTGGCTTTTGTTGACCAACTGCTATGTGAGTTTTGCAGAGGGCTGCTTAGGGGGCCACGGTGTAGTCATGCCTACATGACTCACAGTATGTTATCTGTCTATCAGCCTAGCCAAGTGTACAATCCTGTATAACTGCTTCATGGTGTTCAAAACTGTTTCGGGGCAGGATTTTACACTCAGTGATTGATATTATCAGCCTTCATTCACTGCCATTTTCAGTAGATATCTTTCCCTGTGTATCTCAAAGCATAACAACAGCAACTTGGCAATGTTTTTATGTGTGACCTATAATCACTTCAAGATGCTGTATCTACATTTAGGACACACTTATCTGGCCTACAGCGGGCTCACTTTGATGCGCTTTCAATGGGCTGATGCAGTTTTCAGTAAGACTACAAACAAGCTGGAGATTTCCTGAAAGCCCCCCTCTGAACTCTAAAATCTGCCTGTTCTCGAACTTTGAGTGTACTCTCTGTGATTGTGGGTCATTTTCAGTCTGGATTGCGCTTTCTCCGAGTCCAAATGAAATGAGCGTCACTGGGCTGAACAGTTCCATGTGTGCAGAGCACATGCTTCTCAAAATAACCTCAGGCTGTTTCACCAGCACACACATCTGTATCACGAGTCAGAAAGTGGCTCACTTCACAATCCTGTTAATTCCTAACCTGCTACAAAATAGCTCTGCTGATTTGCTTAATTAATGTTTAAATAGCAAGATAGTGCACACTGTAGAGGCTGCTAGGTTAAATCTGTTCATATATGCACATATTTATGCACATGTTCTGATTGCAAGAAAAATGTCCCTTTAGGGCCTTTTCAGGATACTTTTGCAGGGAACAGTGCCTACTCTGTAGAAGATACCTCTGAGCAGCCCTAAAAAGCTGGGGGGCATAGCCAGATGCAGCTAAAGATGTTGCTAAATAATTTTACTAAATAAAAGGCTTAAAGCAGCAATAAGAAGCAATTACTGCCTCTACCTAGCACCTGTCCAGAGTTTCTGCAGTGGAAGCCCAGCTGTTTATTAGTGTGTTTATTAGAAAGCATTGCATGCTATTATTATTATCCCAAAATATTGTCACTTCTAAATTTTAAGATAATGTAATACTTATGCTTTTCATGTAAAACTTTCACATGTTAAAATTCTGTTAAAACGCAGAGAGGATTTAGATTTTGCTTAAGCTACCTTTAAAGCAGTGATATTCATCCTGGTTATTCTATATCTTCTGTTTTTCTAAATCAGAAAAATATATTAAAACCCAAGTTTAAAACACTCGGCAGGATGTATGACCTCACAGGTTTGGTATCCTTTCTTAAACTCTCTTCTACAAAATTCAAAGAGATTTGTAATGCTCGACCTCCCTACCAGCGTATGGAGTTAAAGATGTATTGTAGTGTCATAAAAGATTGATGTCTAACCGTTGTGCAGCTGAAACACACATTTTTGTCTGAGACTTTTATATACCTGTCATCTCAGGAAGCGTCTGCTTTGTGCGAAAGCTGCAACAGTTTTGTCTGCTTGCCCGGTGTATGAATCAGGGGCACGGCAGCATTACCTAGAGAAGTCAAACATGTTAACCAACTTGTTCTGCTGCTTTCCAAACAATGCATGTGCATTCCCGTTAAATATATTGGTTACAACTGCTACCACAACCGCACATTAGCTTAAAAGCATGTCAGGTCTGCTTGCTAGTGAGAGAGCTCACAGGCAATGTTTGATGTCTCCCTCCCTGGCGCTTGCTCAGCTCGTACCTTTTTGACTTTGATGTGGTTTTAACTAAGTTGTCAAAAAGAAGCACTGAGTTTTCTCTCCCTCCCCCCCTCCTTGCATGTCAAATCATGTGATATTTGTGGGAGAAAACTGCCTCTAGAGTATGCTTTAGAGCATGGAATGTAAGCTGATACATCCAGCCTTGTTTTCAGAGCAATAAACAGAATATAACATGTATTAGTAGTGGTGCACAAAATGTAATTATATAGGAAGTGCAGTGTTTGTATGAATCCGCATCCAATGGCTGCTGTTTGTTTGGAATTACATTACACCAGGTACAGTAATAGACAGTGTCCGAGTTCTTCCCCCGTTTATGACTTGATGCGTGAGTCACAGGCGCTGCTGTCCCCTTCCCATGATACCTCATTGGTTTTGTGATGCAGTGGCAGCCATGACGATGAAGTTAGTTGTGATGTAATGCTGCATGCAGCAGCGGCAGTGCTATTTCAGGTCTACCTCTAAGCCTTCAGGGCTTCCATTTGCCAGAATGCCAGCCTGCCCTTCTCTCAGTCAGCACCTCGTCTGTCATGAGCATGACAGCCATACATGAACTGGTATTCACAGAATTTACTAGAAACCTCAGGTGTACTGCTTTGGAAAAAAGCTGTAAATTAAAAACGTGTCGCCGGAGTTGTTTTCAGAGTTACTTGGCTGAACTCAACATAACAGAGACGAAAACTTTAAATGTCAGATTGATAGTTACAGGGTGTTTTTTTGGCTTCCTAGCTTGTGTTATCACTGACACGGCGTCTGAGGCTGGTTAACCTCAGGGCAAAGCTCACTTCCAGGGCGGTGGGAATGGTTTGCTCTTTCTCCCAGAAGGCCAGTGCTTGGAGACAAGCAGCAATGGCTCCTTGGCCTTTAATCTTCCTCTTAAGAGTGTGAAGAGCTCGTAAAGGGTGTGTCTGTGTATAAACCAATAAATATGCAGTATTTACCTGATGTCTCGAGACATCGTATGTTGCAACTGGGAAGTTTCCCTGGCTGAAATCTGTTGACTATTTAAAAGCTTACACAGGGTTCAGTTACTGCAGTGCAACGTGATAGTGAACTTGTGGGAAACCAACCAATAAAGTTGCTCCTTGTTGGAAATGATGAATGCTTTTATTGTCTCAACCAGTTTGTTTGTCACTGGTTACAAAATGTAGTTTTTGTGAACACACTTTTCTTATTGTCAGTTTGCACCGTTCGCTCCTTATGCAGTTCTTTTTTTTGGACAGAAACCTTAGTTGTCAATTTTGGGTCATTCAAACGGACACTGGAAAAAACTATGATTAGATTAATGTGCTCTACAAAGCCACCGCAGGTGGGGTGTTGACAGCCAAGAGAAAAATATGAATTGAAACGAAGTTGAATGAACATAATAGCTTTACAGAAGCTAAACAAATAAAGGCAGGTTGGATCCTTTGGTAATGTTAATGATTGATAAAATCTTGTAAGGTGTTTTGCACGTGAACTTTTTTTTTTTGGCTTCTGAAGTAGGGCCTTCTGGATAAGATTTGAGAAACCTGTGGGTTAACCAAACCAAAATATAATCCCTTTGTCACCACGATAGAATGATCCAGAAACTAAAATCAAACAGATTGTTAGATAGCTAACTAACGTTTGCTAAAGGCCATATATTGCCTTATTGATACATCCAGATTGAAAATACATTAAACTGCTTTCATCCTCCAGCAGCAGGAAGGATTCACCACAAGATAATGTCCAATTTCTTTTGCTTCCTTTTTCCGCTAATTGAAATACTGCAATTTAGAAGTTAGAAATGGATGTGTACAGTGTTTTAGGTAACTAAAATAACCTAATTAGGGCTACAAAACACATTTCAAACACATCAGCCGTGAGGACGGTTGATTCATAATGCAGCTGGGATGTCATGACTGTGAGTCAGCAGCATGACATGGGTATTCTAATACATATTCTTAACGTATTACATCTTGCATATGAGAAATACACCCACGAATTTTGGCCTAAATTTAAATGTAATACCGAAACTAGTAAAAACTAAACAAAGACATTTTTTAACAGTAAAAACTGAAATGAAACAGGAAATTAAGTGAAAGCGAACTGGATCGGAAACAAAAATTTCAATCAATGAATATCTCATACAAATGTCCAATATCTACTTGTGTATTGATTAGGGCATAATGCCAAAGAGGCAGGTACGCTCCAGTTTAACAATGTAAACTCTTTAGTTGCTCAGAAAAGGATTGCTCTTTAATAAATAATAACTTTTCCTTTTTTTTGAATGAAGTCTCTTCGCAGAAGCTTTAAAATTACATCCCCCTTTTTAGTTGTTGTTAGTCCACATTGCTGCAAAGACTGCAGGACTGCATAGTGTCTGTTTACTTTTCCCCAGCTTTTTGTCAGGCCAGAGGGTCGGCCTGACTAGGAACACCCTGACTGATATAGTATCTCAGCACTATTACAGCAGCAATGAGAGTGCTGTTTTAAATAGGAAGCCTTCCCCCGGCCCACTCCCCTCCTAACCCTCTATCTTTGGCACAGCTGGTTGTCATACCCAGAGGCTCTGAATCCTCATTGTGCACCAGACTGCTAAACCCAAGTTCCCTGAATTGATTTGCACGCACACAGTTATATCTGGACAGTTTCAGCGCAGTCCCACCAACATCACATACCATGCACCAAACTCACTCCAGCAGCTTTCCCAGAAA
Source organism: Aulonocara stuartgranti (assembly GCF_965226115.1). Lineage (NCBI taxonomy): Eukaryota > Metazoa > Chordata > Actinopteri > Cichliformes > Cichlidae > Aulonocara > Aulonocara stuartgranti. The sequence goes on along the minus strand of NC_138942.1, from coordinate 10,827,900 downwards.
TGAGGGTGTGTTTTGGACTCCCGTGACTTGTCTTTTTACTGCCTTTTTTCGGAAGAGGTGGATCACAGTCGGTGGAAATGCTCTTTTCTTTGGAATGAGACTGAACCCTTGAAAGACCAACGCTGAGTAGTGTCCAAAATGTGCCAGTCATGCATCTCTTTAAATATTAAATATAGATGTTTAATACAAACAGATTTTAAGTAACTGCTTGGAAGATTTTGTGTGTTTTGTGAATAATGTGGCTTTAACCCAGGCATAATTTGCACATTTAAAAGTACCTGATTCTGTAACTCTTAACTTTCCCTTTCTCCTTCCTCTGCTTCTTGTTACACCGGTGCCAACTTTTCCTCCCATTTGCCAGCCGACAGAGCTTGTAAATTTAGTGTGCCAAGGAAAATGATGTAAAGCCTGTCTTTTATGGTTCCCAGCTGATCACGCCCAGTTATAGTGAAAGGCATCAGTCTGCAAGCCTAATATGTGGTGAAGCATATTCGCTTAGAAAAAGGCAAAAACAAACATTAACAATTATGCAAAAAAAGAAGTTTTTTTTTCTTGAACCGACCCGAGTTTGTGCCCTCTCGTTTTATTTTCAGTTCTCTCATCTTTTCCCACTTAGACATTCTGTCTCCTGTCTCTGCCTCGTTTCCTGACGGTTTGTCACTTCTCCATCACAGTAGTTGTCTTGGTTTTCAGACCACAAACAAAACTTGGAGCCGTCCTTATGTGCGTGCTCTCTGACCTGGAGGGAAAAACTGATTTCAGTTCCATAGACAAAGAAACTGTGTTCTCTTTAGTTACATGAAGAGTAAGGAGGCCTTCCCCTCACTGGGCCTGTGACTGTCCCATAGGACCTGCCCCAGCCTTCCCAGTTTTCCTGTGCTTTTGTCCAGAGTTTTCCATAGATCTTGTGGCCCAGCTGCACGCCTCTATTCTCGCTCTTTCCTCCCCCTTCATCCTTGCTTTTACATCTCCCTGATCACAGCTCAGAGCTCATGGGTTCACTTATGGGTGATCCCCCCTGCATTCCCCTGCGTGTTCACAAAGTAACATATTTAAGGGTCTGCACAATTAGTTGTGAAGTCATGAAATAATTACCCCTTCATTAGATGGAAAGAAAGCCAGACTTTCTGAATTAGGCTTTCACGAGAGGTAAACTGAAAACTATTACAAATGTGAAATTCTGCAGTTCAATATTTGTAGTATTCTGACAAAAGACAGAAAAAACAAAATAATGGGTCAAAATCAATGAATCTACCTTTATTTTAAAGTAATTTAGTTCAATTCAAATTCCAATTAAATGTGAAAATATTTTTAAAAAACATTATTTTCATCCTTTTCGTGAAAACTAGTCATTGAAATGCCTTAAAATGACACCACCTAATAATAGCTTTGACACATAGTCACCTGACTTTCTTTGTTCCTCAGTCGTTGCTCCCCAATCTACACTCTTCACAGCCTCTGCCAAAATGCCATGTGACTCATATTGGTGTCTCAGCACAGTTGGCCTCACAGATTTCTCCTGAGTGGGTTGAATATCTCAAAGACTAGATCAGAAGCAGACTGTTTATCGTTAATTTTATTCCTTTTTCGCACAACTGTTCAAACAAATGTTGATTACGCGCGGCTGATTTGTGTGTTCCTCCCAGCAGTGAGAACTGGCTGTGAATAAGCACTTATCTGTTGGTCGGATCACTTCGCCGTCCATACGTTACGACCAACCAAACAAATACTGTTTCTCCAGCTTTTCCTTTCATCCACATATTTTCCCGTGTGACATTCGAAGGGGAGTTAAATGTGTAAGCTGTATTTGAAAAACATAGCTGTTGTATGTGAAACCGAAAAGGCTGGCTCTCTCTGCAATACACAGGCTTCTGCTGCCGTTTTCTCCAGGAAGAAATGAAATCTCATCTTTATAGAATCAAGCTTCTTCTATCAACCCAGACAGAGGCTCTATTACAAGAACGCTGAATCTGTTTTGCTGCAGAAGAATTGGTTTCATATTCCCCATAATTCAGGCCTTTTTTCAGCACCTGCATGCACAGCTTTATGCTTTCACACACATGCCTACAATCCACTGCTCCTATGTAGCTATACTGTGTATTTTCACAGCCTCCAGTGGTGATAATCAATGCAGCCAGTCAATAAGCAGTACTCTGTTTAAGGTCCGCAAATCTCTCAAAGAGGCGTTTCCTGAAATTGGATGTGAAGGTTGAGTTCATATGAGGCTTTTTAGTAATAACAGCAAGTGTGTTAAATGAAATTATTAAAGATGGAAAGAGTGAAAACCATGATTGTACCTTTGTGAGACGGTCGAGTCCATCAGTTGCTGAATAAAATTAGCAGCTGAGTAGAGGGTGACTCATATTTAAGAGAATAACTCGTCATTTAGATCTTCTGGTGTTAGACTGAGCGATGAATATCCTGTGTTTGGGATTAATAAGTGTGAGCCGTTCTTAACATTTGTTTTCCGTTTGTGTCTTTTATAAACACTTGTTGGGTTTTATCTCACATAAGCTTTTTATCTTACATCCTTGAAATGGATGCTGCTGTTTGCCTAATAACATAGATTCTCTTTAGTGTGCTCGTAGAAGAAGGCGGCTCGGTTTGCTCATTTTTGATGAAAAAATGAATACTTAATGCTTTAAGTTTTTATTCACGAGTTATTACAACTATAATCAAGGCTTAAATGATTTTGATTGTGTGTTTCTCAAAAGTTCTTCTTCATCGCTGTGCGGATTAGTTTTTCATCTACAGTGCCAGTTTCAGAATTAATTTTTTTTCTCTCCTTTATCCTTTTTTAAACTGCTCTACACAACCATCTCCACTTTGGAAGCTCAGTGTCACAGCATCTATTCTCTCCTCTGCTTGAAATCGTGCTACAGGCCGCGTGTTATCTGCTCTCTTCAACAGGCATGTTAGCTTTGATGTCACACTACACAGATCTCGCTCTGCGGCCAGAGTGGGCGGCGACCCTGACTCAAACCAGACCAATTATTTTTGGCGGATGGTGATGTTCTCTTTTACAGTGGACAGCAGTGTGGATGTGTTCCTGTGCATGTGAGCAAATGTATGTTGTTTCCGTGGTCGTGTGGACCGGACGCAGAGAACGCACCCAGTTTGCGGTGTGTTTCCTGCCTTCATTTTCACCTCGCCCCCTTCTCTGTTCTGCATTTCCTTCCTTCCAGCCCTCCTCATTAAAACTAGCAGTAACCTGACCTCTGTGGTCGTGCTCGTGGTTTCTCACAGAGGATGTGAGACAAGATGACAAAGCTAATGGCTGCCCTTTGTGAAGTATTTTTAATCATGTTGATTAGAACACAAGATAAACCTAAACACACACTGGAGGATGATGCATTACAGTTTGTTTTTAATGTTTTATATTTTTTTAAACTATTAACATAACTGTGGTCTATCCACATGTCTAACTTTTGCTATGTTTGAGTTTAGCACAGACGCTGCTACTAGCACCTGAACGTTTTTAGAAAAGACTGTTAGAAAAGGCTAAGGATGCTTGTTTAAAGCAAAACTCATAATCACATTTATTTTGGTAAACACTGAGACCTTTCAAACATGATTACCTTAACAGAAAAATATTATTTTTCTAACTTGTTTCTCATGATACATCTTGAAACCAAAAGGCTTTCCTTTTGACCAAAACCTTTTTTTCTCGTCTTGGCTCAAGCTGAACTGAAACTGCCACAGTGGTACAGCCAGACGGTTTGGGTTCAAAGGAAGGAGAGAAACCAGAGTAAACTGCGTTTATAACTAAAGAGAACGCAGCACAGCTGTTTAAGCCAAACTTGTAATAGAACATTAATTCAGATTAGTTACACAGGCTTACTGCTGACACGGTTTACTTTGAAAATGTCACAACTCTGTTTTAGTCCCATCTACAGCCTGTATATAGAAGACAGCCATTTGTTGGTGAACTCCAGCAGTGCAGCATCGAGCTTAGCGTTATCATTGTGGTAGTCTTAGTGTTTTAAATCCGGACGTGACAAGTTAGGGGTGACGGTATGGTGTGAATGAGCGAGAAACCAAGAGACACTTCAAGCTCATTTTAGCAACTAGTACTACGTGTCAGTCAGAAAGTGGGGTTGCTCTAAAGCCTCCTTTACTGCCTTATTTGACTATACAGTGTTCGCTCGTTTATCGCAGGTGTTACGTTTTAAAAATGACCCGCGATAGGTGAAATCCACGAAGTAGCAAACTTTATTTTTTACAATTATTATAGCTGTTTTAAGGCTTTAAAACCTCTCACGACACACTTTATACACTTTTCTCAAACAGGCATCGACATTTTCACACGTGTCTCTCTTGTTTAAACACTGTCAAAGTTCAAACCATTGTAGAAAAATAAGTCCAGTATTATAGAATGAAATCAAAGATTTAGGTTAGAGCAACATGAATGAATCAATGGTACAGAAGTAGAGGAAGCAAGAAGAATGAGTTGAGTAAAGTTTGACTTATCTGACCGTTTGGTTTCACTTAATGCGCCTTATAATCCTTTGACCTTGACACTGTTGTGTTTGTTGTCTTCTGCTAGCGAAGATTTATGTAAATTTGACAAGCTGAACGAATTCTGTACTGTACAGGAGACACGGCACAAGATTGATTGAAAATAAGCTACATCCGATCAGGACGCAGAACACAATCTGCTGTAAAAAAAAAAAACAAAAAAAAAAATTACACCCCCAAAAAAATCCATGAAACAGCGAGGCTGCGAAAAGTGAGCTGCGATATAGCAAGGGACCACTGTAATGGGGACATAATTTACAAAATAGATATAATATTGTATTTAGTAAGACTTATGACCAGCAACTGAGCCTATAAAGTCTTAATGAAAGTCTTTACTGGTGTCACAGATCAAGAGAGCTGGGGCTATATTCCATTTAACCAAACTTCTTTGGTTATAAGGAATCGAGAATGGAGGTTTAACTTTTCAGACCTCAAATGTTTTTTTTTCTCTCTTTCTGGTTTCATCCGTCTCATGTGGATACTCCCACTTTCCCATTGTTATGTGTTTTCCCAGCAATGGATAATTTTCTCGCTGTTGCTCAAGCATGTTGTCATATTTACTTTGCAGCCCCCAAACCCAGTTTTAGCTGCACATACGTTTCTTTCAGTAACAATTCTTCCTCATTTGTGGCCTGAGCAAAGAAATCTCTGGTATTTCTGGTTATTGCTCTTTCTACACAAGCTCCGTCCACTTCCTGTTTACACTGATACCTGCCCTGTGTACATAAACGGTTATGTGATGATTTATGATGATGAATAAATAAGTCTAGAACTGCCAAACAAACATTATAGACAAACAGCTGCGCTAAAAGGTCTGTCCAGATGAAGATGGTTTTCTATGTGCAACAGTGTTTTAGGTTGAAAATGTATTGGCGCATATACATTTAAGGTGCATACCACCTTAACGTCGCTAACTCATCTTGTGCGTCACCCTCAGTAATTATCTCAGCTGGGAATTTGCTTACTGCACCATTTCCATTGATGAAGCAATGAAGACTTCAGCCCGCTGTAGCTTTTTTGACTGTGATCGGCCTGCACAATGACCCTTGTTCAGCCCAGTCCACATCAGCCCATACAATGAAGTCTTTTGTAGGGTTGATTCAGTCTGATATCATGCTGGAAACTATTTAGATGAGGATCACATGTTGTTCGGGCACGCCGTTTCTAAGATTCTCCTCTTACTCATTCAAGGGGAGAATGTCAAACCTCCTATAGACAATAAGATGGTTGTATGTAGTCTCAGGACACACCAGGAAGAGATGGTATTCACAAAGAAGACTGACTTACTTCCCTTTGTTGTGTAAAAAGACTTCTCGTTTTTAAGCTGTTCGCTTAACATGCTGTCAAACTGTTGGAGGTTTAATGAAAATACAACCCTGTCAGAAAGTCTGATGTGCATGCTATTGATCTTCTGATTATGGCATGTAGCACAAATAGATATCTTTGACATTTACATTATTTTGATCTGGTCTAACAGCCCTTGTTTAATTTGGATGCCAAAATATTTTCATAGTTTGGAATTGCCTTTCAGATTTATGAGAATGCAATTGCCTGTAAAATTGCTCCCTGAATACCATTTGATTCATTTCATTATTACTTTATGCCATTGCCTTTCACGGCTTTTCTCAGAATATGCTGTAATGTTTAATATTCTGGCTTAATATCTAAAACATCTTCCTGAGATCAGGTCGTCTCCTCGAAGGTATCACAGCCTTGTTGAATTTCATTAAGTGCTCTCGACATGCATTTTGTGCGTACTTGCATGTGCTCTCTTATACGCCACACAGTGCAGAGTTGTACATCGGGACTTAGCTGCTGCTGAATTTTCCCACACTGTTGCAGACAGGCTGGAGCTAGAGATTCAGCGCTTTGATGATAAGCTTCTACAGCAAACAAATGCAGCAGGTTTCAGGTCTGGCAGCTGGAGTCCAAGCCTAAAACTAACTGCTTATCAACTACTTAATCCCAAAGTGGTGAAGGCCATTTCACGGTCAAATGATTCAACAGGGTGGTACCTTATCTAACTGAAGAGACAGAGACTATGCACACAACTCTCTTGTTATTATGTGAAACTCTATCTAGTTGTCTTGGCATGTGTAGTGTATATAACCCACGGTGAGGGAGTTTTTACTGTCTGCTGCTTCCTGAAGATTACAGACGCAAACAGCCCACGACTGAGACCTTATACAGATTTATCAAATGAGCTTTATTTTCCCTCCTTGTTCCACTAAAGTGAAGACAGGCCTTATCTATCTATTCTTAACAACACCGAGAATGGCGACGCTACAGCTTAACTTTCCACGACCACATGCAGCCACCTGTATATGCCCAGGGGCTCCAGTAGGAGGTATGTTGTAAATAATTTACCTGTGCAGAATGACTGAATAATTCAAGCGCTGAATTAGACACACGTGTTGTTGCATATGTGACCAAAGTGTCTGCAAAAAGGAAGCAAGCTTTGGCTTGAGTAGAATTCATATCCAGGTGGGTGCTATTTTGTTTTTAAACACATTAAGATTAAAGAAATATGATATCTTGGTTTCATTGTAGTGTAACATGTGTCAGCACTCCTTTGCATTGATTTCCTGTTGCAGGATATTAATGCGCGGTGAAGGGCGGGGACCTGTGCTGATAAAATAGTAGAGCACAATTTTCTAGCTCCTGGGCGAGATATAAGGCTTTGTGACGGAAGGGAAGTGGGTGCATGTCGTTTGATGGCGAATACAGATAGAACTTGTGGTGCCCGTTTCTTTTTACAGGGATAAACATCTAGTTCCTTATAGATAACTTGATGCGCTTTTTCACAGTTTGGTTTTTGTCAGAAACCAGCTTGCCACCCGGTGATCTGAAGCAGGATGTTTTTTTTTATTTATTTATTTTTGTCTAGAGGTACATTTGCAATCGACTTCCATAAATACACCACATGCACACAGCCTGCTGTTAGGAGGCCATTTATACTTTTGTACGCTATTCATATCTTTGGCTCGTGATCCTGTCATAAAGTAAACACTGGTGGGAGAGCCTAGCGTTGGATGCCATACAAATCTGACACTTGATACTGAAGCTACAGCAACTAAAAGGTAAAATCTGCTAGGTTAAAAAAAATTATAAATCTAAAAGCCTGAGCTGAGATATTTTGAAAAAAACAAACAAACAAGGCAACGCCTGAGCTTTTCCACCCTTCTCGGCTGGGCATATCATCCATGCCCACCATCTACCTTGCCAGTCGCAGCGGGCTTGCCCGCCCACTATGCCTGCGCCTCAGCTAGCTGTGACACTTGATCTAAGGGTCAGCTGCGTCGGATATTTCTGCTGCCTCTGTGTGTATTTTTTTAATGTCGTAAGGGCTGGTTTGCTGTGACAGCCTGTCACATGTCACTAGGGTCAATTCGGATGACTGCAGCTTTTGCTGGCGCTCACTTGCGCTTGACTCTCATGCCTGTGGCAGTGATTCGCAGAGTATTTTCTTTCCTGTAAAATATGCATAATAATCAGTGGAAATAGAGAGTGGCTTCAAAGTCTGGACCACACAGCTTAATTTTGTTTTCCCACTGCTCTCATACTCGCAAGAGTGGCCAGAAAAGAAGTGACACGTTAGTGGCATGTTCTAATTACTCCCTTGGTTATATCATAACTTGTAACTCTATCATCAAATCAACTTCCACAACTGGTGAAGTCACCTGGCAGTAATGTCCGCCGTGCAGTATACCACGTCTATTTTTAGCGCCTGTTTTCTCTTCTCCACGCCCGAATGAAATATCAGTAGCTTTGTAGTTTTGTCAGCTTCTTAATTCATCCCAGTTGGAGGCACAATGTGCTATATAAAGATCAAAAGCCACCTTCTACAATTAATGCGCAGATGGGTCTCAGATGCATGCAGGAACTACACAAGACACAAGCCTGCAGTGTTATTTTGTGCAAACAAATTATATTTAGATCATCTGTCAGTGTGAGATACCTCCGCCCATTTTCCTTGAATGACTGTATAGCCATGAGTTTCTACTCATCATTACGAAATTCCCTTTGGGGAGCTTCTGTCAACTGCATATTGAGACTGATTTAAGAGTGTTTCAGCTCTAGATGACATTTAATTTGAAGACTTTTTCTCTTTTTTTGTGCTGTGTATTTATGCTGCAAAGAGCCTTTTATGAATAGTGTTTCTAGTTACACTAGTAAAAGAATAACTAAGTAAGAGTGACTACTTGAATAATGCGGTTTCCCTCCATTGTTTCCAGTGTTAAGTCTTGCCTCCAGCAAGGAGAGAAAAATGAGAAACAATGGATAGTAGGAGCATTTATAGTGAATGGCTAACTGTTAGAGAATGGGGGAGTGAAACTAATATAACCTGTTTGTTCATTGTGTCCCTAACTTGTTAGTCTGTCTGGAATCTGCATAGATTACATACAAATGTCAAAAAATCCATCAAGCAAGAATGTTTAGGTAATGCATGAGTGCTAATTTAAAGCTTGGCTATAGTGAGAAAACGACCGCAGGAACCGCATGCAGGAATTAAAACGAAACCAAAATAAAGAGTATCGACGGAGGAATGAATGCTCGAGGCCAGGAAGCACTGATGCTTTCATGAATCAGGTGTCTTGATTTTTCACTCCTCAGATTAACCAGGTCATCCATCCTTCGTATCCAGCCTTTCTTCCTTTCCAACGTAAACCTTGGATGTACAAGCCATGCTGGGAACAAGCAGGACCCTACTTGGCCAGGCACCTTAGGTTCTGTCAGCCTCAGTGACACAGCTCTCTCAGCCACCCGAAGTGTGGTTGCAGCCAGTCTGCCTCCTGTAGAGCAGCACATAGCAGCAGAGCACACACAGTACCCGGAAACCAGCCAGCTCCTGTCCATAATTGTTAGACTTCATGTGGTTTTTGGCGCTGCCATTTTAGCTTGGCTTAATTTCTACCAGAGCTCTTGTGGAATGTGGGTATGGCATTCACTGAGATTATAAACGACCGCGGATGGAGAAGATTCCAAGACTGTACAAATGCGTCTCTGGGCTAATTATCTCAGAAATGTTTGATTCGTTAATTTGATATCTAAGACAACTGATATCGTAGAGTTTCATACCCTTGGTAAATACCTAGATAACTCATTTGTATCGGAAAAAAATGTTATTGTAATGTTAATGGTGATGAAAATGTAAAGCGACTGACTGAGAGCCGTAGATTGTGATGCAGGCGTGTGTGGAAAAGGCAATGTCTCTGATATAAAGGAGGTCACAGCCAGATTACTATTTTATTTATGAGAGGCATGTAAAACACAAGGGTTATGCGCCTATCCAAGGTGCTTCACATATTTGAGGCATACAAGCTGCTGGACAAAAACTGATATGTTGCAGAGAAAAATAGCATGGCCTCCGTCTGAGAGAAGCTTTTTCTCTCTCTTGCTCCTGAAAGTGTCGGAGGTAGCACTTAGAGCTTCATCCTCCAAGCTTGTCTTCTATTTGACTTTAAGCCTCACCTGTGACAGCTGGGCCTCTGTTGTCATAAGCTAATGTCTTTATGTGCATGACTGAAGACCATTTCCCAAGTGATTACATTAAATGATGGCATGGAAAACTTCCCTGGGCTTGAGTTTGTATGCAGACTATAACGCAGCTTCCCAGACAGAGAATAAGAGCTCCGGTTATGCTTGTCAGCCCCGCTCATTATGGCCCATTGGACGTCCCCGCACCTGGAGAGATGTCAGCTTGATCTCTGTGTTTTGTTCGCCTGTCTGTCTTCTGCTGCCTAATGTGTCCTGGAGAGGCAGAATGAAAAACAATCCACGCTGTCGTGGATCTCGTGATTGAGTAGGAAGTGTTAGTTTCTTACAAGGACCAGCTGACGGCAGGGAGCCAGTCTTGCGAGGCGCTGTCCTAATTTATGGATGTGGGTGTTTTCCCTTTCCCGCTTTAGATGTGAATCTTGAAGTCAAAACAAATCGTTTGGAAATTTTTTTTAAAAAGTAGATTTAATCTGTGGTTGTGGTATGCACACATCAATCAGCAGTGGGAATGTAAACAGACACTTGAAATTGTTGCCATACGCCACGAGAAAAAAAAAAAGCACAGTCACCTTCATAGTAGACATTCGGGTGCGTTTTAGCCTTGAGTCCCCAAGTGATTGCAGATAACAGTGCAATGTTGAGGAAAGGATAATCCAGCACTCTGAATAAGTGCCAAAGACAGAGTTTAACTCCTCTTCCCCTAAGGATATCTGCTCCTGAAGGACATCCTGCCTGTGATGTCCAGTCTTCCTCAGACAGGGACCAGCCTTGAATCTGACCTTTTCCTTGCAGTGATTTATATTTTTTCACTGTGAAACGTGTGTTGGTGCAACTCAGCAATGACTATACCCACTGTTCCAGCTAAACCCCTCCAAAGACACGAGTTGCGGGCCCATGCCAGGTCAGCTGCAATGTTGATTTTTGAGAGAGACGGGAGAGAAAGACAGAAACAGACTTCCAAGGCACTTGGCTTGTCTGTCTGTTAAAAGTTAGAAGTTCACATTGGGATTTGACCAAACGCCCTTGCAGCCCACTGACCAGTAGACTAATGGAAAATTATAACAGTAGCATATGGCTGGATTAATCCTGCCACATCAGGTTATACTGGCATCTCCAGCAAGACTACTTTTACAGATGTGGAATGACTGGGACACAGTCCTTGCCATTCTTGCTGTTCCCGCTCTGTGAGATATTCAAAACATCTCTTTCAGCTGTCAGATTTTCTCTCTGACGTCATTTACATAATCTAAAAAATTGTTTAGAGAAAATGAAACTTGTGATTGCCTGTAAATGACAATCACTTATGCAAATACAGATGAGATGAGTGGGATGCAGCAGGCAAGAAAAGAGCCTAAAGCAGGAGGAAGCTTAGCGTTGAAACAATAAGAGTAAATTAGTCTGATTCCACCTAACCCTCCTTTATTTTCTGAAGTCAAAGCACCATCAACACAGCATTCAGGGCAAAATAAGTTAAAGAAGGAGTGGCCCAAGCCAAAGCAATCAAAACAGATTAAGCATAAATCAAAATTAGCTTCTGGGTGCTTCAGTTCAGTCCCAGTTTATGCCTGTCTGCAACCCTGAAGCGGATGCTCCCTCCTCCCTCCCTTCGCTGATCTGCTCTATATCAGGAGCCCCGCTGTTTGAACTAATGGCAAAAGTAATTAAATGTTGGATATTCTAGCTCGGGGCAAGAGAGATGGCTGTTGTTGCAACAGTGAGTGTGTGACTGGTGTCACACTTGTATTTTCCAAATGTTAGTGGCTGGGCAATGACAAAGATGAAGACAGTGATTGTTCTTTTGTGAATTTACATGTAAATTAAACAGATTAAACATAAGTGAAGTCACCGGAGGCCAAATATATGGGACAAAGTTGAGAATAATAAAAAAGTAAATACATTTTGCATGCTGTCATCGCTCTACTCATCAATCCATTTGACTCATCACCAGCCGGCTTTAGTCCAGTCTGCGGTGATAATCTGGTATCGGGAAGTGTCACTCAAGGTCAAACAGCAGTTGGGATAAATACCTAATAGGTGCATGAGTCCAAAATGTTCCACAGGGAGAGTGAATGACAGATAAACCCCCAATGTAACACCCTTAAGTGTATGCTATTGTATTATAAAGATCCCATCTAGATTTTCTGCGTAAAGTAGCACTTTCCCAGCATTGCAGTGGGAGAAATGTCAGCATGTGACACAGCAATTATACCGGTGCCCTTTTATGAGCCTGCAAATTAAGAAATATCTGTCAGGAAGAGGTCAGCCATGTTTAAATGTTAACACACTGGCGATGACCCTGCTGGTCTCATTGTGAGGCTTTCCTTCCAGCTCTGCTGAGATCAACTAATAACACTTCCCATCATCACTTGGGCTTGAAACAGAAGCCTGTGGTGCATTAAACTGACAATGTGGAGCAGATGTGGTCACTAGAAGGCGTGGACATTTTTTTAAGACGCTTGAACTGTAGAAAGAGAAGTGAGGACATGACCCAGTGTGGCTGATGAAAGCTTGAGTCAAAGCCCCTGATGTGATTTTATTTTTAAAATGAATAAAGAAATGAACTGCCATGTGAGGCATTTTAACCTCATGAGAAGCCCAGTCAGAGCTTGCACAAGGACAGGGAAGGGACTTATCAGATTTATTTGTTTTTTTTTAACCGCTCTATAGTCTCACAAGTTCACACGTTTCCACTTTAAAGGAAGGCGGTCAGTTATTTTGTTCATTCCTCCAAACTGCTGACTGAACAGCTGATTTAATCAATGATAAATGAGTACAAAAAAATTCATAGGGTAGTGCTTGATCTTTGGAAGTGCCAAGGAGTAGAGTAAAGGGGGTTAAAGAGTGCAGATTTTCATAGGAATTAGGAAAATAATAGAAAACATACCCAGAGTTAGATGATGGGACAATTAAAGGAAAGGCTGGTGATAACAAGGCTGCAGCTACAGACGGGGATGTCTGATGCTGATGTATACTGAGCGCCTCCTGTGGTCCGCGGGTCTTGTCGTGGGAGCACATACACAGTCATTAGTCTCTTGTAGAGCTGCTTTTAACCGCAAAGAAGGATTGCATTTGGTTTTTAACTGTAGAATTAAGGGATTATGTTGAAACCTGCTAACTTCCTCACTCCGAAAAAGATATTTATTGCTTTAAAAAAAAGACTTAAGATGATCTGTTTCAAGGAAGGAGTGAGCTGTAGACTATTCTCAGTGGTTTCCACTTTACTGTCTGATAATCAGAGCTGTGTGAAACTGTGTGAACGCCCATGCTTGAATCAAATAAGGGGCCTTAGCACCCTCTTGTGAAGCACTTCTGCAGCACAAAATCATTGTGATCACCATGTTTACAGCAGAAAACACATGTGCATTGTGGCCCTGTGGTATTTCTGTTAATTGCATTTGATACATTGAGGCTCATTATATTAATGCCATCTGCTCCTTCTCTGTGTGCATAGCTGGCAGGCCTGGGGTGGGACAGAGAACATGGCTGAACCACAGCGGGAAAGCACCAGCAGCCTGCAGAGGAAGAAGCCTCCCTGGCTCAGGCTGGACATTCCCACGACTCAGATGTCACTAGATGAGCCTCCCACATTTGTTCAGGTGCTCTTTCCCTTACTTTTTGTCACTGTTGTCATTTATGTGTGTTAACACTTTTCCAATAAATCTCCTCTGCAGCCGGTGAAGAGACAGGGTTTTCTGCGCAGTATCAGCATGCCAGTCGAGCCCTCTCACCTCCAGTCCCCACCCCGCGATGTCTTTGACACCCGGCGGCCTGTCTTGCAACGCCAGTCATCCATCACTCAGACCATTAAGAGGTAAAACACATGTTTTTTTTATTGCCATCACCCACAATATGGAAGTTTAGGATTAACACTTCAGGAAGCTTTAGAATTTTAACTTTAAGAACTTAACATCTCCTTAGCAGAGTAGCATGCAGTGAAGCTGTAGCCCACGTCTTGTTGGCTAGAGTTTGTGACTTTAGTTTACAGATTATGGGATGTCATGCAAAGTTAAATAGTGGATGGTGGCATGTTAAAAAGTAACTTCCCCTCCCTTACCTTTTTCCAAATTTCCTAACTGCTTCCCGTTAACATCTTGATGTCCTCTGCCCGGTATTACCTTCCTAATTTTGGAACTCTAAATGAAAACCTTTACATAACAATCTGCTTTGCTCTCTCCGCATGGCTGCCACAGCGCTATCCAGCTGCACATTTCCTTTTCACTGCCTGTTGTTGTCTTTTCTCTTTTCTTCTCCTTCCCCTTTCTTGTCCCTTCTCGCCACCTCGTGGTCCTGCTCTGCCTGGTCACAGCAGCAGGAGGGTTCACTTTGAGCGGATTAACACAGTGCCCGTTAAGGGGCAGCGGGCTGCACGGCGCAGCACCAGGAAACACCACTCTCTCTCCAGAACTCTGCTCAGGTACGCCAGGATGTGTTTGGTTCAGAATGAGGCTAGAGATCTGTAATTACTGATTTCACTATTATGATATATGGGCTTGATACTTTTAATGCAGCCTTAGACATTTGATCAGTATCAGTCCAGCTTCCAAATCACAGGAAACCATTTCTCTTTTAGTCACTGGATGTCGCATCCATGCGTCATGTCATCACCACAAAGACTTCTTTATAACTGAGTCAGAAGGGCATGCAAAACCAAAAGCTGTTATTTTCCTGTTACTGTTACAAACAAATGTTGTAGTAATGGCCAATAATGGCCATCTGCCAAACAAATCACAAGATGTATATGTTGTCTTAGAGCAGTGCTCATTAGTGAACCAGCATTTTAAGGATGACATGCCAGATTTGACGGCCCCGTTAGATTAGAGAGTATGTTCCTGGGCAGTGACAATGACCAGGCATAATCACGGAAGCCAAGCTGACGCAATAAAAGGCTCTCAACGTCTGTGCTTATCACGCAGTCCTATCACCAGCATACACTTCAAGAACTAAGGGTCACACAGATATTACATCGTCTTAAGGAAAGGGTGAGCTTAAGAATACATAAACACCATCAAATTTCCACCTAGCCTTCACTCTGCAGCTGGCAATTAGTGCAGAAACAGCTAGCTGGCCTGAATTTTCCTTTGAAGAATGTTTCCACTTCCACTTCCTGGCCTCGGGGAGCTGTAACATTGTTTGCTCTGGTACTTATTAGGCTTCAACTTAAACAACATGATTGCATGTGTATACATCAAGGGTTACTAGAATGTGCCGTTGTGCACAGTGGGACACAAATAAAACTTAAAAAGCATCCTTGTTGTGTGTTTAATGGGATTTGCTGTCTGCTGGTGTCAGTTAAGATTAGGAAAGCTTAGTATGTTGTATTTTATTTGGCGCCTCAAAACTCAACTAGTTCCTAAAAGTGCGTGACAACACTGTGCATAAATATTTGGAGTGTGTAAATGTGTGACTTTCCCAGTGTATCTGGACATACGCAATACATGCCTAGACTTGTTCCCTCTCCTGTGCCCATTACTTAGACTATCTAGGGCACCTTTTTTACACCGTGGGAGGTGTTGTCTTATCAGTGCCTTGCATGTTTGCCGACCAACTCCTCTATATATTGCAAGGTTCTCTCACTCTGTCTTTCTTTAGAAAGGTAGGTGAATTTAATATCTCTGCGGGAAATGAAGCTGAAAAGTTGGTGTTTGTGGTTTTAAGGGGAACGGCGGACTGGTTTGGAGTCAGTAAGGACGGAGATGCCACTCAGAGATGGCAGAGGAAAAGTTTGCGCCACTGCAGCCTGCGCTATGGAAAGCTAAAACCACAGGTGATCCGAGAGATGGACCTGCCCAGCCAGGACAACATCTCCTTGACCAGCACTGAGACTCCACCTCCTCTCTATGTCCCCTCCTCACAACATGGCATGCAAAAGGTGAAGGGACACTTTGACACTACATGTTTAAAAAAAAAACAAACTGATCTAATTTATCAGAGAGGACATGAAAATAACACTGCTCAAAAGACATTACTGTGTAAGTGCAATAAAAACTTATCTAGCAGGTGTCACACTGTTTATTTTGTTTGTGATTGCAAATAAATGTGTAATTTTGATGAAAAAAATGAGAAAACACAGGTATTTATGGCCTTAATTAAATAGGGGAACTTTTTTTAAAAACATGTATCTAATATCTGAGGTAAAACATTCTTGTGAGATCTGCCTAACTTGTTGATCCACTGATCTCCAGATTGTGGACCCACTGGCGCGAGGAAGAGCATTCCGCATGGTGGAGGAGGTGGATGGTTACAGCGTGCCCCAGACCCCCATCACCCCTGGAGCTGCTTCGCTTTGCTCCTTCACCAGCTCCCGCTCAGGTCTCAATCGGCTGCCTCGCCGACGTAAGAGGGAGTCTGTGGCAAAGATGAGTTTCAGGGCTGCAGCGGCGCTGGTCAAGGTGGGAGGGAGGGATCCAGTAAACAGATTACATTTAAATACATGCAGTCTTTATAAAAATTAGCATTAATACTGTACAATAAAGAGTAAAACACTTTTTTGCATGTGGGCTCTATTTGTGCTGGTTCACTGATTTTGATGATATTTCTCAGGGGCGCTCATTACGGGAGAGCACTCTAAGACGGGCTCAAAGACGAAGCTTCACCCCCGCAAGCTTCATGGAGGAAGATGTGGTTGACTTTCCTGATGAATTGGACACATCCTTCTTTGCTAGAGTAAGACGAGACAAATAACAATATTCTTGTTCATGTTTCAAAGCCCCTAATCGCGTCTTCTTTGTAGGATATTCTGATGCACGAGGAGTTGTCCACATACGCAGACGAAGTCTTTGAGTCACCGTCTGAGGCGGCCGTGAAGGAGGCCGAGCCCAGCAGCAAGAAGGATGAGACGGAGCTGACAGGCAGCGCCCTAGATAAGACGGAGCTGGAAAGAAGTCATCTCATGCTGTGAGTTGCCACAGGGTTTGTCAGTGAGGCTGTGCTGATAATTTTAACATGAATCTTCATTCCTGGAAAGCAGTTTTCTCATGAAAAGTGCAAAAGATATGAGTCAGACAGTAGTGTTAGTTTAGATCAGTGTTTCCAAAAATCAAAATATAATAGACAATATAAAAAGCAATATATAAACTGACAGTGTAGGTTTGTGATTCTGGTTGGCGATGTTGTCTGACATTATCGCAAGTTGGAAATTTGTTCTAAAAGACAATGCACTATCTGATGAGGACATACGTCTCCCTTTTATTTCAGACCTCTGGAGCGAGGGTGGCGTAAAGCCAAAGAAGGAACTGGACCACCAAAGGTGCCCTTGCGGCAGGAGGTCGTGAGTGTTCACGGACAGCGGCGTGGGCAGCGCATTGTTGTTCCTGTCAAGAAGCTTTTTGCCCGAGAGAAACGGCCCTATGGCTTGGGCATGGTGGGGAAACTCACAAACCGCACCTACCGCAAGCGCATTGACAGCTACGTCAAGAGACAAATAGAGGATATGGATGACCACAGGTACAAAACTTCTCACTAATGAGCAGTTCTACCCCACAGTGGGTGATGTTGATGGATGTGTAGCTGCTGCTTATTAAACATGTTCTTTGTCTCTTCTAGGCCTTTTTTTACATACTGGATCACCTTTGTCCATTTGCTCATCACTATCTTGGCTGTGTCCATCTATGGTTTTGCACCTCCAGGCTTCTCCCAGCATGAGACGGTTGATTCTGTGAGTCCAGGCTCAGATGGGGGATGTATGTGCATTGACGCCTTGGCAATTTTCATCTTTCAATAATGTGTAACCTTTCTTTTTTTGTGTGTGATAATTCAGGTTTTAAGAAACAAAGGTGTGTATGAAAATGTCAAGTTTGTACAGCAGGAGAACTTTTGGATTGGGCCCAGTTCGGTAAGCTGTCTTTGATTATGTGTTGTTTTTTTGTTGTTGTTGTTGTTTTTTTTTGTAATTTGTTCTTTTTTAAAATCTTAGAGTTCATGCATAAATGTCAGCAAATTATTAAATTTTTTCCTTTATACCTCTATCCATTCATTTTTAGGAAGCCCTGATCCACTTGGGGGCCAAATACTCTCCATGCATGCGCCAAGACCAGCAAGTGCATGATCTCATCAGGGAAAAGAGGGACATCGAAAGAAACTCTGCCTGCTGTGTGCGCAACGATCGCTCAGGCTGCGTCCAAACCTCAGAGGAGGAATGCTCGGTCGGTAAACAACCCTTTATTTTGGGATCCTTGACATTTGCAGCTCTGCATCAAAGAGAAGCCGTGGGCAATGTTGATTTCTTGTTTTCAGAGTACTCTGGCTGTGTGGGTGAAATGGCCGGGGCATCCCAGCACTCCCAAGTTAAATGGTAAAGACAGACAGTACGGTTCAGTGTGCCATCAGGATCCCAGGTAAGGCGCCTAGTAGTTTCAGTGGTTGAAGCTTGCGGTGTTTATTTAATGATAACGACACTGTACTGCTATACCTTCTGTGCTTCCAGGATATGTCTAGAGCCAGCCTCAGTGTCACCTCATGAATGGCCCGATGACATCACCAAGTGGCCAGTGAGTATGCTGAAACGCCGCTTGGTTTTGAGGCCCAAACAGAAGAAGGATAGATCAGATTGTGATTTTTCTCAAGAGAGTCCAGGATTTAAATCTAGAGCTAGGCCCTCCTGTGTGGCGTTTGCATGTTGTCCCTGTGTTTGTGCCGGTTTTCTCGAGGAGCTGGTACCCTCAGCACTGCAGGGCAACCACCCACTTTTCCACTACTAAGGATCGATTAAATGCATTAAAATAGTTTTTTAAATCTCACCTTTATTGCTACGACTGGTAAATCCTGACACCCTTCTAATATTTATGTTATACCTCAAAACACAGAAATTTTAGATCATTTGCAATTTAGCAATGTTATCATCTTTCTCCCTGCTACTTTTATACTATTCTCAGTATAAAAAATGCTTGCTTTTGGTGTAGCTGAGTTGTAAAAAAAAAAAAATTTACACTACAGAATTCATTCTGTTTTATTTTAAAATTTTTGCCTTGGATATAATCAGGATAAATTGACTGTTGTTCCCTTTTTCCCTGGCTTTTAGGTTTGTACCAGGTACAACACAGGGAACCATACCAACCTGCCTCATATAGACTGTACCATCACAGGCCGACCCTGCTGCATTGGAACCAAAGGGAGGTGAGGAGAGAAACATTTATTCCAAATAAATTGCACACTGGATGAATAACCACTTGATTCACTTGCTTAACACATGCCGTTTGCTTTCTTCAAGGTGTGAAATTACATCCCGGGAATATTGTGACTTCATGAAGGGCTACTTTCATGAGGAGGCTACTCTTTGCTCTCAAGTAAGCAACTCTGTTTAATACAGAAGAAAGAAAAAAAAACACTTAGTACTGATTAGAAAGATGTGGGGGGGTTTAATGTTTAAGGAACTGTGTAGGTGTCTGCCTTTCTTTCCAGTTTTTCCATTCCTTGTTTTGGGTTTTCATTATGACTGTGTGATGTTATTATGTCACGACACCGTGTTCTGCCCTTTCTTTAGGTGCACTGCATGGACGATGTGTGTGGACTGTTGCCTTTCCTCAACCCTGAGGTCCCAGATCAGTTTTACAGGCTCTGGCTCTCACTCTTCCTACATGCTGGGTGAGTCAGTCGCTGGCAGTAGCTGCTCATTCAGCTTTCTACCTGGCAAAAGAATCAAGTACTAATAAAAGTAATAGTTGGAAAGTTTTAACAGGTTTTGTGGTGTTTAGTTATTGTTTCAAGACAACTTCTAACATGAGCTGGATTAAACAAAAAGAAAATAATAATAATAATAATAATAACTAATTTCACCAACCAGAGGGACAATTAACACAGTTCTTCTTATCAGACAGTGGAAATGGTCCACGTCAGGGTCTGTGTTAGCACCAAGCAGCGAAGACAGAAATTATTAAAAGATCTGAATCAGGCAGGTTTATCCGCCCAAGATGTTTGCCACACACAAGGAAATTAGCTCTTGGTATCAATATGTCCTCGTATCACAACAAATCAAATACAGAGGCATCCTCAACACATATATGAAAGATGAATAGATGGGTAATAGAAGACAACAAAAGGAGGTGAGGACAAATAGTGCCTTTACAGACAATGAATTATATGTGGTTGGTTCCTGTTTGTTTATTAAAAAAATACACACTGAATGGGAGAATATGCCAGTTAAGAAGTGTTGAAATAGTGTTGGCTAGTTGATTATGTAGGCACCTGAGTACTGCAGGGATGACTTTTTCATTCTTTAAATTATATTATATTTATTGGTTGCTAACTGTGCTCTACACTTTTTGGAATAGTGCAGAAAATAAGATAATATGCATATAATAATAATATCATAAAGTTTCTCATACTTATGTGAGTTTTTGGCACAACAAACTTCACAAATTAATGCATCTTTCATTATTACTGAAGCACAAATGCAGTCACATAAAGTAAGTAATAATATTACCAGTCCAAGTTCCTGTGCTTGGCAAAATGAAGAATAATTTCCAGGAAATCCTCTGTAATATCATAATGCCACTTGTTAGCAAATGGCATCTCTGGAATACATAAAAATTAAGAACTCGTGGGTAGTTTATTTCTGTTTTGTAAAGTAAACACAACAAGATTGTAAACTGACATGTGACGTGTTCATTTACCTTGCAAATGCAAGGGGTCACCCGTAGGCGAGAGTGGTGCATGCTCTACGTGCAACCGCCAATTTTTACTTATGTGCGACTGAACTATAAAGCACTTAGTAAATAATAATGTTCCTTATTTTGCTGAATAACTAAATATTCCACAATAATGTGTTAGATATAAATACAGTTGCCCAAACTGACATTTTAATATTTGACGTGTCAGATAGTGACAGGAGTGCACGCTGCATGAATAGGCAGAGAAGTGACAGGTTTTCTGATTCTTCTTGCTGACGCTTCACTTGTCGTTGCCACATTTGACTCCTGCAAATGTTCTTTGGTTTGGCAGCTCTGGGTTCATTACCCTGTTGGTAGCGCATCCTATAAAACTGCTGCATTCAGGAATTTCCTTTTTTTTATACATATTTTTCTTTTAAACCAGAACGTTTGTGCAATACAAATTCAAGGGAAGCTCTGTTCTCCCCTCCATTGTTGGGGGGATTTAATTGTTCTCTGTCTTTATTCCTGTTTAAAAGTGTATATATAATAATGTTATTATAATACAATATCATTAGAGAGATAGGGGCAATCTTCTTATCAGATGAACCAGCAGTGCCTCATATGCAGTTGGCTAAAGTTACTCCAGCTGTTTTCCATGTGTTCCACGTATTCATTACTTGCAGTTATTCGCAGTATATATCAGACTGTCAGTTTCTCTTTGGTGTAGTTTAGACCTGTCAGTCAGGCAGCACAAAGAGCTGACCTTAAGAAGAGCAGTGCTTCATCTTTATTCAGTCTCTTATCTCTCTCCTGGGTAATTAAACAAAGTGCCCTCGCCACACGAACTCATTAAGCTTCAGTGAGATGGAGGCTGATTTTGCTGTTGAGCAAAGTCATTCCCACTTGGCACTTGAGGGGCTTGCCTCTTCAACACAGAGGGATTATCTTCCCAACACGTGCGGCTTTTCACCCACATTCACTCGCGCATCACACTCGTCACACATATGAACTATTTGTCATTGTCTGTCCTCCCAGAATCCTTCACTGCCTGGTGTCGGTGGCTTTCCAGATGACCATCCTGAGGGATCTGGAGAAGCTGGCAGGCTGGTTGCGCATTTCAATCATTTACATACTCAGTGGCATCACTGGCAACTTAGCTTCAGCCATTTTCCTGCCCTACAGAGCAGAGGTGATCACCAGCTAGACACAATACCTTTCACAAAATGACAAGTAATTTTGATCAGATATAAAAGACTGAACAGCTCATTGTGTTTTCTCAAGCCTGTGTCCCTCGATGCTGTCTTTGTCTCAGGTGGGTCCAGCTGGCTCGCAGTTTGGGATTCTGGCCTGCCTGTTTGTGGAGCTGTTTCAGAGCTGGCAGATCCTGGCCCAGCCCTGGAGGGCCTTCACCAAGCTGCTGTGTGTGGTGCTCTTCCTCTTTGCCTTTGGGCTGCTGCCCTGGATTGACAATTTTGCCCACATTTGTGGCTTCATCTCTGGCTTCTTCCTGTCCTTCGCCTTCCTACCCTACATCAGCTTTGGCCGCATGGACCTGTACCGCAAACGCTGCCAGATTATCATCTTCCTGCTGGTGTTTGTTGGACTCTTTTCAGGCCTCGTGGTGCTCTTCTACGTCTACCCAATCAAGTGTGAATGGTGCGAGTTGCTCACCTGCATACCCTTTACAGACAAGTTCTGCGAGAAGTATGACCTCAATGCTCACCTCCACTGAAGTGTGAGCACTGCAGGAAGGCATCAGGTCAAAAGACACGGACTGGCTGGGGGATTGTCTCCCTCTTCTATGTGGACTATGATAATATGCTTGTGTTATTTTACTCAATATGAATACCCATACCACTCATCATAAGGACTTATTTTCATCATCACTCCTTCACTGTCGAGTGAAACAAAGCTAAGGCACTTGTGAACCTCACCAAAACACCTAGCTGTCCTGCAGAAATGAGAAAAGCCAGCGCTGGAACAATGAAGATTTTCTTTCCCCTTTTTTTGTACATTCACCCTCCAGGCAAAAGATTTATTAATATTATTATCCAGGCAACCTCATACAAAAGCAGGGACAAAAATCAGATATTGATACCTTTGGTGCCTTGTTGATAAATGTACCAACTACTGCCATATTTTTGTTACATTATGCTGAGCACTCGAATGTTATCTCTCCTTTTTTTTTTTATTGCTTCTCAAGAAGTGATTACTGTTTTGAACACGGTAGTGTTTTAGCTACCTGTCTACTCACATGTATTTGAAAAGAAAAGTAAAAAAAAATCTACAAAATGAAAATGTCTGCCTCTCCTGCTTGAGCACATGATGAAGATCGCTTTAAAGTATTTAAACTCATAAGAATTCAAACAAAACCACAACAAGCTATGGGATTGTATTACAGCTTGGATTTGTATGGTTTATAAAAATAGAATTGTATTTACACTGAGATGTTGTTTACAGTAATTGCCTTCTATAATAATTAAAAACATTATTAATCTATTGTACAAGTGACAGAAGACTAGATAAATAGATAACTGAGAAAAGCAACAGGTTCATTTTGTTGCTTGAGCACCTAAATCCACTGTTGTTCCCCTCAGGCCTTAACACAGACTTAACTCCATGTTCAGTGGATCAGGGGACGCATTAGGATACTGAACCCAGGCCAGCTATATTCGTGTCCTCTTTTCTCCTGCTGCAGTATTTTGTGCTTGACAAGAGTCCATGTTAGAAATAAGTGGAGTGGAGAGTGCAGGGTAAGGATTGAAGGACTAGCAGTCGCTGTTCCGCCGTGAGTACGCCTGTCCAGATAGAGTGTACTCCATCTCTTGGAAGTGCATGTTAGATACTGTGATGGCTGATGGCCCTATCTCCTTGAAGCCAGCCTTGAGGTAGAAGGGCACGAGGAAATCCTCGCAGATCAGCAGAGCTCGACGGAGGCCTGGCATGCAGCTCACGTACTGCAAGTAGCGCCACAAGATGATGGAGCCCTTTCCCTGCTGGCGGCAGTGGCGGTGCACAGACAGCACATGGATGTGCACAGTGGAGCTGTCTGGGACATGCTGAGTCATGGCCTCCTGGTTAAATAGAAGTAATGTTATTAAAAAAAGAAAAAAGAAAATGAATGAGCCACAGAATCACAGTCATTTCACCAAAATCAGGCAATTGTGAAATACCTGTGAAAGCCTCTCCTTGTCCCAGCCAGAGCCGATGATGAAAGCTACCAGCTGTCCCTCTTCAAACCAGCCCAGAGACAGCTCAGGGCACTGACCCAGGAAGTTAAGAACTTCATCCAGGGTAAGTGGACACTCTCCAGACACAGATATAAATGCTGGGGAGGATTTTAGAGAGTGCGTCAGTTTGTGGGAGGAATGAAAATGAAAGCATGAAAGAAATATGCTCTCACTAACTCTGTAAATGGCACTAAGATGAAGTTACACATTAATATGTTGCTTATATGAAATGCAACGATCTTGCCTAATGACTTGCCTTCTCTTTCAATCTCGAACACACTGATGGCATCCTGTGGTGTGAGGTTCCTGAACTCGCTGGCTGGGAGTGTGTGCCGCCTCTGTTGCAGAGAGCTGTCCACCCTGACAGGTGTCTTCTGAAAGAAGGGTTTGAAGAACAGTAAGCCACTGACCTGTTGTGTCATCATGCCTCAATACAGCAACAACAGGAGCTTCTGATTATTTTACACAGTTCCTCCTGTGAGTCTGTCTCCTTTTTTCCAGCCTTTTTCTACTAGAACTTTTAGTAGCAGTCAGATAAAGTTAAACCCTGCAAACAAAACCTCCCGTGCCCTGCTTTTCCCACAGCTCTGAGTCCAGTCTTAGTCACCTCAGCTGGCAAGATGCTGACCTTCTCGCCTCCCCCACTCTCTCTCCCTCCTCCTCTTTTTTAACTGATCTCTAAGTGGCTGCTTCCAAGTAGGATAGCTGTCTGTGCACGTGCCACCGAAGTCTTTAAATCCTCTAACGTTAAACAGCAGACTTTATTGTTCTTGCTGTATTTTTTATGCGCTTTATACTTTGGATTTGGTTTGCACTGCCACATTAAGAGATTGACAAGTCTGTAGCTGCAGCAGTTCAGTGAGAATTTTTTACTTATTAGTATTCAGAAAGCTTTAATCATTCCAACACTGAGATAAACATTTGAATCAACCTCGTGTCAGAGTAGTTACAGAAGTCTTTTTTTAGTTTTTCCCTCTGTGTTAGAATATCTTTTTGTAATGGTAATATCCTGCCTGCACAGATGGAATAACTCAGGCAGATTAATTGTAAAACTGTGAACCTTCAGTATGAAAAAAAGTGTGTTGTTGAGATACTAGTTTTCATGGGCACATGGATATTGGCACATGCACATTTGCATGTCCTCTGGGTTTTGTCTTGTTCAGCGTGGGGATGTGCAGGACATGGTGTGACTGTTGTGGTGATGCTCGTGTTTTTAGAGACCAAGGGCGTCCGGGCTACTTTGACTGAACTGAGTAAGGAGGAGAGATTTTATGCGGATTGCTGTGGGGGTGATTTCATGCCTTAAAGAGATTTAGCACAGGCTAATTAAATGAGAGCGCACGAGCATCAGCTGGCCTTGGGTAAACCTGTTTACACAGACGTGTTTAGCTGTCAGCACAACAGTAGAATTTCAAAGGACACTTTGAGTTCACTCTACAGCAAACCACTTCATGTCATGAAATAAAACCACAGTGCTCTATATCACAAATTCTGTGGATGTGTATGCATTGCATTCCTAAACTTCTTCATCTAATAAACTTTTTCATTGGATTTTCCTTTGTTAAGACTGAAAAAAGAAAGCCTTATTTCTCTGGCCCCAAGAGTTTTATATTTTATACTGCAGTTATTTGGCTGTACAAATACTTTCTCCAAATGGCCTCAACTATTAAAAAAGGAACATTATTATTAGGGATTACTGCTTCATACCACTCCTCCCTTTGGCCTTGGGCTGTAATGATGTTTTGTAAATCTCATTTATTCTGTGTTATCTGGACAGCCTGCTAATCACAAATACAAGAACATCTATGTGAGCCGGATCATCAGATGTCAGGCATGTACACAGCCAGAGATTGCGTTACCTTTTCTGACCTGGGAATCGTTCAGTGCTGAACACACTGTTACAGTTAAACAGTGACAGAGTTGACTTTCACTCATTCAGACTAATTTAGAAAAGGAAACGAACCTCTGACGCTCAAAGGTGTAAGCATGTGAAAGCTTATTAAACTCTGACGTTATGTAATTTAGCCTCGCTGACCCACTGACCAAAGTGTCATAGATCTAATCTAATGTGTGTGCGCGCGTGTGTGTGTGGATACACACATACTGCACACATGCACATTTCTACAGTGTATTATGTTTTTACAGGCTAGCTTGAAGCGAGCTTGTGTAACCAAATCCTCATTAAACTTTAAACTGGCTTACAGCTGTTGTTGTCTGAGCTGGGCAGCAGCTAATCATGACTGCAGAAAAGCTCTGAGACATTTTACATCAGACGGGTGGAAAATTCTTACTGAAATGAGCTGTCGTTCATTTATTTATTCTTCTGGGATACATTATATCCATTTATTTAAATATCAGACTAGACTTCATGTTTTAGATGTTCTGGTGATTTAATTGTTTATTTTAATATGGGTGTAACCTCCTATGTGTGTTATCATACATATATTTGCACATTCATGCATATGTAGGTTCAGGATAGAGAATTCACTCAGACCTTCTTCACAGTCAACGCTCCCTGTGAAAAATACACTGAAATGTGATCCAAAGCTACACGTTTCCTTGGCCATGTGGCCAGTAGAGAGCAGTGTTCACAGTGACAGAAGACTCCTTATTGTCATGTTTATACACAATAAAAGATATAATCCAAAGTAGCAGAGTGCTTAAGTGTAATTCTAAAACCCTGTGTCAGGTGCTTGGTCTTCATAATGACAGAAACAGAGTATGCACACTTTTAATTTTATTTGATAATATACATAATATTTATTGATACTAGACTTGCCAGTATTCTGTTTGCTATTGTGCACACAGCAAAAAAGAAAAAAAGAAGAGAAGACAGACTTTGATAACTTTGAATTTTTCTTTGCTTTTCATCCGTTTACATGACGCAGTGCATAACATAGGAAACTGTGCTATCACTGAACCTTTTTGGGTGTGACCAAGTATTTGTCTACATTTAAAGAACACAGATTTGTATGTTTTTATCAATTTCAGGACCAACATCATCTGAAGCTTGACAGATTTAATTGATATTGAGTGATGACTGCAAACATCATTTTACATCTCTTATGTTCTTCATCCACTACTAAACGTGTGTGCTTTTCTTCACGATGCTTGTAATTACCTTGTAAAACTCTGAATCCTTAAACTTCTGGGCTAATTTCCTACATCTACACAGTAGCAAATGTCACTGTTTTACTGTCAAAAACTTGTACATTTGTCAGCATTAAACTGTAATCTGTGAGCTCTACAGCATAATATTGTCTTAATAGAATTGTGTTCTTGAGATGATCAGCAAACAACTTGCAGTTGAAGTAATGACTCTTTCTTTATTGTTATACACATGCTGCTATACACACACGGGAAGAGACAGGTATTGATTTTACAGAGAGCCAAATACCACTTAGTGTGGAGTTATCCTGGATACCAGGTCAACAGTGGTCAGAACGGGAAGGCACAGTGTCAAGTTGAAATGGCACAGAAAAGGAGGGAGTAAAGACAAAATAAGCACGTTACCAAAAGTAAAAAAAAAAAGCATTCAAAGGAGTCAGAGGTTTAAGCATCTACAAATTCACATGCAAATGCGAGCCCAATTATTAAGATGCATTTGCCTTTGCATCTATTGCATTGGATGCCTTCCTTTCAAAAACACAATTGTTACGAGGAGAACCCACTTGAACCTAAACACTAATATTGAATGCATAATCAACACATGGCAATAACATAGTAAATGAACAGTTCAATTGAATATTGCTCAATAACAACATACGTTTTTCCAGTAGCATGAAGTTTGCGATACGAAAAAAAGGCTCTGTACATCAGCATAAAAAAAATCCTGTCTACGGGCTGAAACTGTTGTATACTGTGGCATTTTTAAGAACACTAATGTCCATTGCAACAAGCAGGCAGCCACATTAATTCAAGGCACATAGATCTATATGCAGTGTGCTACACGTACACAACCAAGGTAAGTACAGTCGCTGCAGCCACACAAACACGTGACCCCTTTTTTTGCAGCTACATCACAGAAGCAGACACTGGCATTGCCACGGAAAAAAAGGGACTGTAGAAAGTTGCCACATATACCACGAGCACCCTTACTGTGCCACACTAAGTCAGCAAACATGTAGGTGCAGCATCTATGCTTGTAGCAGGCTTTAGCTATCTTTGAGTTCAGCTGTTAGGATGTAAATCTGTAGCTCTTTTTGATTATCAAAGTCTTAAATATTGTGCATGTTAACTGAATGTAGTTCCTTTATTTATATTTTTTTATATATTATATAATATATATATAAAAAAATGTACAATTTTAAAGGCAACTACACAGGACTCTAGTTGTAATACATAGATATATAGTTTGAAATGATAAAACCATGTGTTGATGTTTTAGACAGCAGACAGCTTAAGACATATGTCATTATATACTTTTGTTGTGAGGAATGAATTATAACTGATTTTGTTGGGAGAGCAAAATCACCTCAAATGGCCACACGGATACACAAGTAATACAAATTCTTTAGAATTTAGTGTCAAAAACTTTGATACAGCGTTAATTTAAAGTAAGTGCGCTTAAAAGCACCACCATGACAGGTAGTGAAATTTCTCTGGAATAAACAGTACTAAACAACAACTCGACGACTGAAGACCATTCGAGAGTTAATAAAAAGCTGGGGGGAGTTGATCTTTTTTTTTTAAACTTCAGTCATAGAACAAGCCATCACAAACATCTTTGCGACCGTCCAATTTCTTTTGTTTTGTCAAGAGATGCTGATGGAATAAACAGAGTCCTGCCTCACTCTTGTTAACTTCCTTTCGGGGCTGTTGTCAGCTCTGATCACGCAAGCAGAAGACTGAGCTGTGGGGGTGAAAGGAATGAAAGAGCTGGATGATCTCTGAAGCAAAGATGGGAGGAGTTAGTGGATGAGATGTTCATCTTCCATATGAAGGCTGCTCGTGGGACACAGGAGAGGCTGGCTGGAGCAGTTTGTGCTCTGACTTTTCAGGCTTTCTGATGACCCTGGGGTTGGAAAAAGGGGAAACAATCAATAGATAAGAAACATAGTTAAAAGTGAAGTTTCCTTTCAGACTTTCAGTAGGAGAACAAACTGTTCTACACCAGTTTGGCCTTGCAGGCATTTAATTGTTGATCATAACAGAACATATCACTGCTGGGGGGAGGTTTCTAGCTGTGAATGATAGCAGTGAATGTTACCATTATCATCAGTAGAGCTCATACACAGAGAAGCAGAGCAGACAGGAAAGCCTACATACCACAGTTATTCCTCCATACCAATAGAGCAGGAATCAGGACCTAGAGCTGGCCAAAGTGAGATGGTAAAAAGAGACAAGATGGCAGGGAACAGAAGAGGGGGGGTAGATAACACACAGAAGCACCAGAGCACACACGTTAGAGGCAAAGCACACAGAATTGCAGCCTTAAAGTCCAGGGTTAAAGAAGAAAGACACTGAGCTGAAGTACCAGAGGGAATATTTAACTTCCAGTCAACAGTGACAAGTCTTCACTTTGTGAAGACCTGATTTGCTCTAAGCTTTCATCGGAAAGTACAGGTCCAAAGTTTAAGAAATGACACATCTTTCATTTTTATCACTTCTTCCTTAATTAAAAGGATCCTTGTAAGGGCTTTTTTTTGTTCTTCGTCCCAGATGGAAAATCTCTTACCTGGCAAAGACAGATCACCTGGTGGGTCACTCTCTGTTTTGGTCAAGCTACTGTGTTCACTGATGCAGTCCTGCAGAATGTCTCCTCCAGAATGCATCCTGTCCTCTGGATACCAACAAAGTCCAGAATGTCATCACTGTCACTCAAACACATGACTGTTCACTGAGAACCAAAGGAGAAAACTCACCTTCATCTGGAGACAGGGATTCTGCCACGTCCTCAGTCGCTGTGGCCTGGAAGAATAAAGGAAGGTAGGTTTTTGTCTGTACTGGTGTCAGAGCTTAATGTCAGTTAGTGAAGAAGAAGCTTACATCTGTGGGGGCGGGGCTACTGGACAGAAGAGTGTGTGGCTGAGCATCAGACATCTCCGACAGCTTCTCTTCATCCTCCTCCTGGATTGGAGACGATGGAGACCTCAGGGTGCTGGAGGGGAACAATGCAGAAAAATAAGAAATACTTAACTATACTATTAGAAGTGGTAATTTAATTATTCACGGTGACATTCATGCACAGAATTTGACTTTGACAAAAATATTCTAGCCCTTAGATAAGCCCTTGGGCCTTCAGCCTCTAACAGGCCCATTTTACATGATTATGTCAGCTCTAAATTTTCCTCTAAAAAAGAAAATTTGCTGGAGGCATAAAGATTAACTAAAAACACAGCTCTTTACAGGAAATGGATAAAGGGGTAAATCTGATTACTGGCAGAGTCTCATGGGAAATGATGTTTGACACCATTACATGCTATCCAATTTCCTACCTAAACCAGATTACTTGCAGTAAAGATTTTATGTCTTAGATTACCTGTCAGGTGACTTGCTGACTTTGCCTTTCTGCAGACTTCCATCGCTTAAATGCTCTGGAGAGCTTAACTGTCTGTTGTCCCCTCCCAGACCCCCAGAGAAATTGATGTCGTCATAGAGGGGGGCTGATGGGATGGCAGGAGACACCGAGCGCAAACCATTCAGGGCCTCTAACAGTGAGATGGGCTCGAAGCCAGGAGGAACTGAGTCTGTGCCCTGCAAAAAGTCAGTGAAAGAGAAAAGTGGATTTATTGTTGATCTTAATATTATAATAAAGATTTCAAAAAATTTTTTTTACAGTTAATGCAGTTAGGTAAGATGCACAGCTGGTTAAAAACGTATATCTTACTGAGTGCTCATCGTGGTCCATAGTCTGAGCCAGAACTGGACTAAAGGACACGGGAGAAAGAGCTCCAGGCTTTTTCCTTACAGCTCTGATCTGAAGCAAGGCTCTGAAGGCTGGAAAGCAGATACATTCATTAATGAATTCATTGATTGAATCTAAACCTGCTCATATAGCATGACACAACTTTTTTTTTTTTAAAGAAAGTAACACTTCTTACGCAGCCTGCAGATGGGGCAGTTGTTGGCCTGGTACCGCAGAGTGTCCGCACAGGAGTTGCAGAGACAAAGGTGTCTGCAGGGCAGGATAAGCGTGTCTCGCAGGTCAGACAAACAGACGACGCACTCGTTGCTGTTGTCACTGTTCTCATCATCAGATGGCTAAAGAAGAACAAAAAGGCTTACAAATCAATCACAGCCAACTTTTTCCAACATCGTGATTCTTCTCAGTTAGCAATTCCAACCTTAGTTTCTTGGTTGTTTTTGTTCTCGATTCCATAAATCTCCTGCAAGAGGTAGCTTACACGGTCCACCTGAGAAAAAAGTAAAAAATGAAATTCAACATTTAGATTTTATAAAAAAAATATCCACATATTCTTAAAAGTTTGAAAGAAAACCCATTCACTACAAATGACTGTAAATCTGTTATGTATACTTAATAACATTAAAGTAGTGCTTGTCACCTGCTCTTTGATAGAAACATGCCACACATGGGCTGGATAAATAACTAACGGCTCAAATATGACTTTACTCTAAACTTCAATAACTTATAATAAAACAAGACTGAAATAAAAACCTTTATAAACTTACAATTTGCTTCTGCTTCAGAGGTTTCACTGAGAAACTCCCATCAACATGCTGGGGGGGGGACAAGACATGTTTTAGCTCATATAAATAGTAAACATGCTCTCTACATGTTAAAATTATTTATTGTTTTTTAACATATACATACTCTTTCAAATGCTGCCAAAAGCACATGGGCATGTCCAAGACAATCTTGAAAAAAACAAAACATCAAGATTATTGAGGTAACAATTAAACTGTGATCGTAGTCCATTACTTTCAAATGTTAAAAAGGAGCCCACTGAGAGACGATTTCCAGCTTTTTAATTTTATTTTTTTGACTCCACTATAGTAGCTTTGCATGACTCAGAGTTCAAAATTATTCTATTTATCTTAAACAAGGCAGTTTAGCTTTTCTTTCTTGAAGGTCACCCTCCCTTCTAACCTTCCTCTGATTGGCTGCTCATCCCAAAAAGAAAGTTCATGGGGGTGGCTCTCCTGTTTTCACAAGAGAAAAACTGTTTGCCTGAGATGACTATATAAGGGAGATCTGCTTCCTCTGATATCATATAGAAGCAGAGAAAGGAGTCAGAAACCAAACACTTAGAGCACCTAAATGCCTAAACTTTTGGCTCACAAGAATTACCTGTACATAAACTGACCAAATTATCTAAAACTTTGGCCATGTTTGCTGTAAACATCTACAACTGTAGCATATATTAAAGACAAAATGTAAGAAAAAGTTCAACAGTCCCCTTTTTAACAGAGTCAATATTGGTATTAGTCCTGTGCAGCTCCAGCGACTTACCGTCCCCTTCATCAACCACAGCTTGGATCACCATGGGAAACACTCCTCGGTCGAGGTCGAAATTCAGCTTTAAAGGAGACAGTTACACATAAATAGAAGACATATATCAAATCAAACGTGGTGATGCAATGCTTTTTTATGTGCTAAATTAAACTGATTACAAAATGCATTAACTACTGCAAATGCTTACATCTTCTTCTTTCCATTCGCTGAAATCTATTTTAAAAGACGGCATGGAGAACTGCTGGCTCACCCCCCGCTTGTAATGCACAGTTTCAGAGGCCATCGACGGATCCTTTGGGCTGTACCTACATGTAGAAGACAGCAAAACTATCAAAGTTGACTTTGGAAATGACAGAAAAGGGAAGAAATATTCCAGTACAACCTGGAAACTTTTTGCTGCTGCACTTATACAGACATCAGCAATGAAGACTCAATGTGAACTAACACTTTAGTTCACATTAAGAAATTCAGTACACTTTTTAAATAAAATCAAACTAAAGAAAATAGAAAACCAAGCACAACAGCAGCAGCCGCCGTCATTTTATGGATCATCTTGTTTGTTTCATAAGACGGCAACTTCAGACTATCACTTTCGTCTTTGTCTGAGTCTTATCTGGTATCCATGGTGACTGGTGGTTGCTAAGGACCCATTGCATCTATTCTAGACTTTGTGCTCTGGAGCTCAATCTCACACCCATAAAACAGCATTTAAATGTTTCTTGTTGTTACTGCTTCACATTAACATGAAGACGCTGTGTCAGAGCAGTATCAGTCTGTGTGAATGGTACAACTGATCCGCAGATGCATTTGCCCCATCTTTGTTTACTTCACACACGGCATGGATTTTTATTTAATAAGTAAAAAACCAGATGATGATTTGATTGTATTAATTGTAAGATTAAATCCTTACACTGCCATGCCATTGGAGAACTCCTCAAATGCCTGGCAGTAGAGGGTGATAGCCACTCGAGCATCAGCATCAAAAGTGAACTCCACACCATACTGGACCTTTGGTTTCCCGCCGTCCTCCGCCAGTGTGTCAGAGTCATCTTTATACCTACAATCCAGACATTTGACAAGGCTTAGGCCAATGTGACTGGCTTCATTAAAACTGTTATGGTGATGTTTCATTGTGATAGTGCCTTTATATCACTACCTGACCAAACGCAAAGAATCCTTCCTGATGTTCACCAGACTCCTCAGGGTTTTCACAGGCTCATGGGGTGCAGGTGTTACATATGGAAACTAGTGAAATAGAAGGATTTGAAATTATTGAAATAGTTCTACTGACCATTTTATTGATAAGAAATGTCAAACTGCTGTTGAAAATACAGTGCTAAACAGCAGGTTAAATAAACAACAGTTTTCACCTGCACTGGCCTATTTCCAAGAAAATTCAGGTCCATGTTTTCCCCAAAAAGGTATCCCTCTGGATGTGGCGTGTCAAATTTTTCTCCTCCCATGAAAAAGTGGCTGGCAAAATAATTCCCTGAAGGTGAGATATTTTAAAAGAAAAAGCGATGAACAGATTGGATGCACTCATGTTTAATAGTGCAGTCATTTCGGAAAAAGCAGCACAGCAACCTTGAAGCTTTAATTTTGATTCTTTTCAGCTATTTGTCAAATTTAAAATACTTCCATTATTCAGTTAATGCTAAGAAAACTAGTTTGGCAAGCAATAAAATGGTGGCTAAACTAGTTTATATACTCATCTTCACATTGTTTTTACAATGTGAAAAGATCTATATGCTATCAAACTGTTTAAAGGTTATTGCTTTAAAGGGTGAGAAACATTTGATGACATAGAGGGTCACTACGTCAACATCTATGATTCCCCAGTTCTTAAAAGTCCATCTACTCATGATCATCCTGATGAACATCAAGACTGTCTGTCTGTAATAGCGTAATAAACAGCCATCGTGCTTTATCCTCGGTGGCAGCAATGTCCGACACACCGAAAATACTGTAAATCTGACAAAAATGTTTTATTAAGTTACCGTCTATTGGTAAAAAAAAAAAAAATCGCAATCACATATGTTTACAATCATTATTTGTCTGCGCGGCTGACGGTCATTAGCAGAAAGCGCATTTAGACCGCACTAGTTAGGAAGATGGGGGTTTATGACGAATATGATTTCATCGGAGACATTGACGATCATTTACCAGATTTCGGTGGAAATCGGTAAGCCGAGTTGGCTTGAATATCGATGTCTTCAACACCAGCGATTCTACGACTCAGGATGGACCCCATCTCTGCTTTCTCTGTTGGGTCGCTCGATATTAGCTCCAGTTAGCTAGCAGCGAACGATGCGTCGGCAGTTCCAACTTCCTCTGCCTTCAGTCTAGACTAACACCAAAACGATAATAACACCAAACACAAATACACGCTTTATTTATTCTAACATTTTACTCGCTCTGTTTGTTGGTGGCTACGCGGCGAAAAGGAAAACAAATCGAAACGAGCTGTTGTTTTGCCAGAGGAGAGCTAACAAAGCAGGGAGATACGCTGATTGGCTGTCGCCGAGCGTTCCGGAGCGTTCGCTCTGTGTGTAGGGACTGCCCGGAGGTCCACACGGAGCTAATTTAGTAACGAAGGGAAGGTGTCAGAGCACGGGCGTCAGCTCCAATCCAGCAAATTCAACGCTGTATGAACTACGTGTAGGAAATGTTTGACCTAGGGTTAGGGTGCTTCCCAGAGGGTCATACTGATTTCTATAAAGTTAGAAAGCAGCAACAAACTGCATTGCATGGTTACAGATTACATAAAAAAGTCTATCAAAGTAGTTGCACTTAAATTAGTCTACAGCTTGCCAGTTGACTGATATGTAGCACTTCCTAGGTCACTGATGAAGGGAATTTTCAATACAGAATCACTGAAGAAATCTTGAGATTCCTTAGCATAGTTATGATTTTTTGTGGGGTTGGTTCGTTTATCTTTTATAAAAATTTTGGTCGCCCTTTACCAGTCCCAGGCCTCTAGCTCCTTGTATAATTTTCCCATGTGTGCTTTAGAAAAAAATTATAAACGATGACAAGGCATAATGCTGCTCACTGATTGTCACCACTCTTGTCAGCTTAAAAATCTCTCCCATCAAAAGTGTTTTATTTAACTTTTTCTTTATAACATGGCAGCACAGTGTGTTGTTGGGGGCTTTTTGTCCCCTGGCAGGGTCTCCAAAGTGATCCTGGGTGAGGGACCAAAGAGGGATTCAAAAACCCCTATAAGCAGAAGATCAAGGGAACTGTTCCTGCCTGGGATAGGGTTACTGGTTACCCTCTCGGGACCCTGGAGTCAGGCCCAGCGAGGGGCAAACGTCTGGTGGTTGGGCCTCCATTGCTAAAACTGCTGCACTGAAGCTGCAGGGAAACAGGGAACCATCAGGCTGAAGAAGGAGTCTTATTGGGCTTTGTTAGCCTGTGGGACTTCAGAGGCAGCTGATAGGTACCGACAGGCCAAGAGGAACACAGCTCGAGCAGTGGTTGAAGTAAAAACTCGAGTGTGGAAGGAGTTCGGAGAGGCCATGGAAAAACACTTTTGGACTGCCTTGAAGAGATTCTGGCAAACCATCAGGCGACTCAGAAGGGGAAGTGGTACTTTACCTACATTGTGTATACCTGTGGAGGTTCTCAGTGCTCCACGTCATCGTAGTCAAAGGAGCTTGGAAAGAAAAGCGTCTGGACTTCTTTAAGTTTCTTGTGAACCCTAAAGAAGTCCAGACGCTGCTGACTTTGAAGGAAGACATTGTCGGGCTTTGGAAGGAATACTTTGAGGACCACCTTAATCCCACTGACACATCTTCTGTAAAGGTAGCAGCATATGGGGACAAGGGAGACAACTTGTCTATCTCTGGGGGTTACGCCACTGAGGCAGTTAAATAACTTCTTAGTGACAGGGCTCCCGGGGTGGATGAGGTTAGGCCTGGGTTCCTGAAGGCTCTAGCTGTTGTTGAGCTGTCTTGGTCGGCACACCTCTACAATGTTGTGTGGAGATCAGGGGTTGTAACTCCTGATTACCAGACCTGGGTGGTGGTTCCTATCTTCAAGAAAGGGGACCGGAGGGTGTGTTCCAACTATAGGAGGATCACACTCCTCAGCCTCCCCAAGAAAGTCTTGCCAGGGTGCTCGAAAGGAGAGCCCATCCGTTAGTCAAACCTCAGATACAGGAGGAACAATGCAGTTTTTGTCCCGGTCGCAGAACACTGAACCAGCTTCACCCTCTTTAGGATACTTGAGAGGGCATGGGAGATTGCCCAACCAGTCTACATGGGTTTCCCTCGAAGTGTCTTATGGGAGGTGTTCCGGAGTATGGGGTGTCAGGCCATTCGATCATTATTCAACCGTTGCATGAGCTTTTGTCTGCATACTGTTTCTGGTGGGTGTTGGAGTCCACCAGGGCTGCCCTTTATCACACATTCTGTTCATAATTTGGTCCTCAGCTGGAAAAAGGATGGAGTCACCACTCTAGGTCAGGGACAACTTCCTGCCCCAAGCTGAAAGATTTAGGTATATTTAGGTTTATTGTAGGGTCTACCTTACAATTCAAAAGCGCCTTGAGGCGACTGTTGTTGTGATTTGGCGTTATATAAATAAAATTGAATTGAACTGAACTGAGTGGTGGTGCACTGGAAAAGCTTGAGGAGGTGGCCGGGGAGAGGGAGGTCTGGCATTCTCCGATTAGGCTGCTGCCCCCATAAGTGGAAGAAAATGGATGGATATAGATGGAATTTGCAAGTTAAATGGACTGGTTCATATATAGTAATTTCCTATTCAGAGCTTTATATAATATCACCTGTTGCCCTGTGACAACTGGGATAGGCTCCACCTTCAGTGCAACCCTGATTTATATAAGAAAAAGAGAATACATTGACTTTATCTTTAAACACACTCTCTCTTCTCCTCATATTTTTCACCACTGTCAGAGCAACTTTAATTTTCCTTGATATTTCCACTTGCTTCATCTTCTACCACATCTTGTTGTAACTATCTGATACACAGACAGACCTCTACAAGAATGTAGCATAGTACAGAAATGATACAAGCTGGTTCAGTTCTCAACCTTTTTGGTGCTAAAGGACATCAGAGGTCATAAAAGATCAAAGCACAGCAGAATAATAGTGAATAGTAGGGCTGGGCCATATCATACCTTTCACGGTAATACCGATATAATGTTAGGCAACGATAAATATCGCGATACAATATGGGTAAAACGCGCATGTGCAGTGCCTTTGTTTTCATATGCACATGGCAGAAAAAGCATAATGACCGAGAATGAGAAGGGCGTTGAATGAAACAGATGAACCAGAATTGGTTTGTTAAAATGGTGCAACTTCAGTGGTGTGGAACTGGTTTGGCTTTTGTCCGTCAGATACACACCAAAGCACAATTTTTGCTAGAGCATGCTAGCAGGCCGTTGTTATTACCGTGGTTTTGGGAAAATAAGTTGCTCTTTAAATCCTTTGATTTTCTGAAAAAATTGACACTGCCCCTTATAATTCTTATGTATGAATTCTGGTTGTGCTTACTGACCTCGAAACGATTTTGTGTGGTACACTGGTGCTCAAAAAAAAAAAAAAAAAAAAGTTTTAGTACGACTTTGCTAAGCTACAAACCCGCACCGCTTGATGGATTGTCAGAGCATTATGGCTATCGTAGTCAGGAACCTCGCTGTGCTTCAACATAATATTACCATATTGTGTGTGTGTGTGTGTGTATAACCTCTTTTTAAGTTTTGTGGATATTATACATGGTTATGCTCAGGATATGTCAGCCCATTTTCACTGGAAATGCCTTTTGGTTAAACTGCCAGCAAGGAATTTGTATTTTCACTGTTAAATTTTCACTTAAACAGCTGCTTGTTTAAGTGAAAATACATTGATGTTTTTTTTTTCTTTTTTTGCACTAATAAAGTTGGGAGTTGTAAAGTATTTTGTCTCGTGTCAATTATATTGTCAGTTATATTGTTATTGCAAATTTTCAAATGTATATTGTGATAAATATTTTTGGCCATATTGCCCTGCCCTAGTGAATAGTGTAATCAGTCTATCTCTATATATATTTGGAAGTTTAAATATATATATGTCCAGATCTTTAAATGTTTATGAAACTGTAACCCTAAAATTACAGTACCTTGGTTGGGCCCAATAAAAGTGTATTAAAAATGCATTAGGGTAAATTAGATTAAATGCGTAATGATGTGATATATAAAAATCACTTTTTGTCAGCATTTCTTTAATGTGTTCAAACACAAAACTTAGAGACATATTGATAAAACTGTGAGACTGTACACAGATATCCTTATATTTTATGTTTAAATTTATACTTCATAAATTCATTGTCTGCAGGGTTTATTTAATTACCTCTCACCACACTAATAAGCCACCATAACGATAATCTATAACAACAACAACAATAATAATAATGGTTATGGTACAGGAATGGTTATGATAATGGTTATTGTACAAGGCAGAAATGGTTAAGCAAGGACTACTATTAGCACTATTAACTAAAGTTAATATTTGTAGTGCTGAGGGTTGGTTGGAGGTGATGGTCTAGGCACCTTGGGCCAGCTCTGACTCTGAATAGCTGGCGACAGAATAATAAAGCTAAAACATAATAAATATGATGTTGAATATATAATTCATAATAAAAAAGACTAGCTCACTAAACAACAATGGTGCGGTTTATTTATTTATTTTTTTACAGCATTGCCATTGTCTTTCCATTATGCCTTCACTGACACTAACATTGTCTACGTTGACTAATTGACTAACGTTGCAGTTCTCCAGTTCGACCGCAGGAGGCCAGTAAACAACGATTTTAAACACTCGAAGGTCAGCTATTAGTTTCAACTGGAATCTTCTGGCAAGCGGTAGATTGATCTCCAAATCACACAAAAAAGCTATATAGGCTTTGACTAATACATATAAACAATGAATATAATGCTGGAGTTCCACTTTCTAAAGTATGCGATGTCGTAAAAATATTGTAATCATATTTAATGCTCTAAATAATTATATAATAAAAATGTAAAAAAGTAATGGTTGTTTACATGCTATTGTTTAATATAGTTTTATTTTTGTCGTGTTATTTACAGGATAAGAAGTTAATTCGTATTTTACTTAAACAAAAGGAAACGAGCGGAATGTGACGTAGAAGTTTTGAGCAGCAGCTCTTGTAACTCCTGATTAATGACGTCAGGTGTAAATCCATCTCGACGGGTGTTGACTCTCCTCAGGAGGGACGGAGCTGCTAACGTCAAGCAACTTCACGCAGCGGGCTGGCGTCTCATCTACAACCAGGTAATCTGGCATTCAGCATACTGACAGTTGCCCCGTTAAAGAGTCGTGACCGGAGACGGTTTTCTTCTCCACAGCCCTCCGGGTCTTCACTCCTTAACCGTTTCTGTCCGCATCTCTTTTTTTTTCTTTTTACGAGGTCGTTTCTGTGTCACGAATGGCGACGCTAGCTATAGCCAGCTAACCACTGCTACCCAAACAGACATGCTTTAACTAAACAAACACATCGCTGTCTTTAAGATGACCTCAACGGCTGACAGGAAAACACTCCCTGCCGGCTGTCCTTCACGGGTTTCCTTTCTTTCTTTCTTTTTCGTATTTTTTTTAAAATTGCAGAGATGTTGTAGAAATAACGAATGCAACGGCTTATTTTACCGTTCACATCACTCCGCATTGCCTCTCAGTTAGCTAGCTACCCTACCACATGTATTAAATCCAAGCACCAATTTAAATTAACATCGCCGCTGGCTTCCTCTGGCCTCACTTACGTAACTAAGTTATTCATGGTTAGTTGTGCAAGTAGATTTGAGCAGGATTATCCGATACAGGATTATTAAAAAACACCAGCTAGCTGGCTAGTTGCTTATCTGGGAAAACTGTCGCAATAAGTTGGGAGCAGTTACACTCAGTAAACTTAGATATTTGGTTTGTGGAGGCACCGAAGTTAGTACTTGTTATTGCGATCACGTATAAGTTTTCTTTTCACTTTTGTTTTTTGTTTGCTCTGGACACAAGAAGAATCCAAATTTCAGCCTTAAAAAAAGAAACACATACACACACATACAGACACACATATATGTATATATTAGTTATAATATAGTTATTTCTTCTCGTTGGTTGTGAAATTACCAACCTGAGGAAGTGATAGTTAACGTTTGAATCGTTTTTTTTTTAAATGACCATTATCATTGTTTATATCGGTAAATGGGCTGTAGTCAACAGGATTTACAAACGGGTTATATAGTTAATTAAAAAAATAGCTGTTATGCAAGTATCTTTATGACATTATTTGTATTTTCAGTGTATTCTAAATGCTAATCAAACCATCCTTTCAGGCCACTTCAAATGTCTTCATAGAACTACTGTGTTATATTTGTTGTCATTTCTGCTGCCCTGTTGGCAAAATTGCTCTTAACAAAGACGTTTATAATCTTAATTAGACTTTTAACTCGGATAAGTAAAGGGCATATAAAAGTGACTTTGGCAAAACTGATTGCAGCTTTTATCTTAGAATAGAATAGAATAGAATTCAGCTTTATTGTCATTGCACATGTCACAAGTACAAGGCAACAAAATGCAGTTTGCATCTATCCAGAAGTGCTTTGGCAATAGATATATTACAAAAATTGGTCTATTATAGGTAGGAGGGTACAAAATATGGGTCTATTATGGGTATGTTACAATGTACACGGTGTGAAGATATGTTATGAATATGCTATAACTATAAGTATATACAGGCTTGTGACATATTATAGGTTAACAAGTTATTTACAACAGTTTCATTAATGGCTTACAGCATTGTAAGCAGCAGTGTCTTATTTCAGTTCACTGCTAAAGACTGACTTGTTTTTGTAAATTTTAGTGTAAATTTTAATAACAGTGTTGGCTTAATAATGTACTCTTTTAACTTGTACATTTTTAATAATAAAAATAATAATAATAATGGTGAATTTTGCTCATATTACAGGGTGTGGCAGATCTCAGGCTTCTCTGGAGGAATCCCTAATTTCAGTCATATCAGGTAAAACTATTAGTAATAGTAGTAGTAGCAGTAGTATTAGCCCTTTATTACAAAGCAAGTTTAACACACCCAGTTTTTTTTTTTTTTTTCATTCTCTTGATTCAAACATTGGCAATCAGAGTACCGGTAAGAGGTCACAGCTGGTTATCAAGTTGAGTCAGCTTAAAAAGTGGTGCTGCTAACAGTATCTGACCAATCACAGTTTTACCTAAGTGTACTTGCTGCAAAACGGCTGACTTTACATAGGAAGATAAAAAAAAAAAGAAAAATATGAAGGATTAAACACATAACAAAGGCTGAACTGAAAATTAGGCCAAATTAGTGCAAATTTGATACAACTTTAGGAAGTATCAAATATGATCATTAGTGCTCAGAGTACATTAAAACTGTTGTGAAATTGCTTGCAGCCAGCAGGAAAAA
The DNA here is from genome assembly GCF_965226115.1 of Aulonocara stuartgranti. Lineage (NCBI taxonomy): Eukaryota > Metazoa > Chordata > Actinopteri > Cichliformes > Cichlidae > Aulonocara > Aulonocara stuartgranti. Next base: position 10,786,195 of record NC_138942.1, on the reverse strand, counting down.
AATACCAAAGGTAAAATAATGCTGTTGCTTGTCAAGGAAAATCAAAGACTTTAGACACTTCAACTGTCTGTGCACAGATGTCCAAGGGATCTTCTGGGAATGGTGACCTTGTTTTCACTAGAACTCATTGGTCTGTCAGCAGTCATTTCATACCTGTTGATCTCTAATCTGCAATTTAGCCTAGTTCAAGGCAGGTTAGGTTTGCAGCATACGTTACCATGGTAAAATACCCTAGTAAGTAAGGTCTGGTATTTCTTGTAAAAAATACCTAAACAGACAAACATACACAAAAAAACACCTTAATACATTGAGAAAAGAGAAATGTCAAACTGACTGAACTACACCAGTGCTAGCATGCAGCCTCAAAATACAGGAGTGTATGTTGTGGCTCTATTAGGGGAGCTTGTTATTGTTGCTGCTTATAAGTGTAGATGCCATTATAGAAATTGATACATGAGCACATTGGTTAGTCAGCTTTCAGCCCAAAGAAACATCACTGAGTCAGTTAACATAATTGACCTACATTTAATAGGTAGGGTTTGTAGCATATTTAGTATTAGCATTGAGGTTTGTTTCTGACTCAGAAAGAATCATTTGAGGTTTGCTGTGCACATAAGTGTATTTATTTGCTAACGGAAATTAATCTGTGCTATTGATTTGACAGCGACTAGTGTGCATGTATGTTTTTGATAAATAATGTGTTAATAAACAGACATACAATTTTGGTACATTTGAAACCCCAGCTAACAAGACTAACTGGCAAAGGAGAATTTTTCTGCAGTTTAATTTCTTTTGTTATTTTTCTCCTCTGCACTTAGCAAACACCTTCTTTAGCATCATATGCTTTGAACACCTTAATATAACTGAGGAATGTGCTGAAATGATATCAGGAGATCACTGGGACAGGCTCAAAATTTGCACCGCTGGTCTTTAAAGTCAATCTTTATTTATTTTGTGGGCATTTCTGTTTATATCATTTTGAATAAAAAGGTCTCCCATAGTTTAAAAATATAGGGTAGTGACATTTCAACATCAAAACAAACTGAAGTCTAGAGACATTTCAACACTTTCTTTGGTCGGCGAGGAATGATCTAGTCCACACAAACCTCCTTTGTCTGTATACTCGTCTCTGTGTAGCAGCACCTTTCTTTTCCTCTCCAGATAAGCTCACATATTTAAGAAGTCAGTTCACATTTGACTAAAACAGATGGAGGAAGTTTTTTTCAGTGGGTTTTGTTTGTACTAGATTCCAGTGGTACTTTATGGACTTGCCACCGTTTATGTGAGAATTAAAATATTATAATCAATCTTACACAGACATCTTTGGATCAGAGGTGTTGGCGTGCCAGTGCTGTTTCAAAACAGGCCTACACGATTCGTCCACATGTAGTAGAGGCATAGTATCTGTATAACGTACTTAAAAGAAGTCTCAATTTTGGCATTTTTTTTGCCCATTGTTATAAACAGCTTTTTTATTGCAGTCCTATCAGAAGGCTAAAACATGTTTAGCCAGATTTAGGAAAAACCATGACTGTTTTGTAGACATTCCCTCATCAGAAAGACTTCGTTTAGAGTCTTTAAAATTAAGGGGTCTGTTGTATTAACAGTAGTGTAGTCTATTACACATATTTTCAAGTATGTAGAGGTTCATGTATAGATGTGAGAGCCTGCTTCTTTCTGTGTTAGTACTTTCACTTCTCTGACCTAACAGGTGGAAAATGCAAATGATGTGTTTCCTTAGAACAAATTATAGCACCATGCAATAACACAGTCTTTGGTTTTGCTTGTGCCTTAGTGCTTTGGAGTTGTCATCACTGGACATACATACTTTTAAATCTCCCCCCAAAATTGTTGTTCTTCTCCGAGGCATTTGTTGCACCTTACATTCAGACACCATTTGCATTATTTAAGCAGAGAGAAGAGGTGCTTCCTGCCGAAACCTGAGCGCCGGGGAAGGATGGAGGAGCTCACGATTGTATTGCTGTTGAAGTTTTCACACCTAGCAGTTCATTTCATTCTTCATTTAATCCAGGCCTTCCCTGGAATTGCTTTTGCTAAAGGCTTCTTCTTAACTGGTGGCTGTCACTCAGGAGGTGTAGAGCAGGTCATCTGGTAATCGGAAGGTTGGTTCCTGCCAAATATCCTTGGGCATGAATCGGTGAATGTATAAAGCACTTTGAGCGCTCGGAGTAGAAAAGCACTATATAAGAACCAGTCCATTTACCATTCTTTACTGCACTCAAGATCATCCAGGTTTTCACACAGTAATCACACTTACTCTGGTCATCTTATGGTTTTTACTGCTTTATCTTGGTTTATAAGACTGCAATTGAATAATTTGGTTTTAGTTGCAAATGAAATGTAAACCCATCATGATATTGTTTTCATGTTCAAATGAACAGTTTTGCTTTTACTTCTGTTTTATTGCCAGGCAGTATTCCTATAAACCAAGAAAATGTGATTAACACTGCCAGCGTTAAGATGTCTTAAAACCTCTATCTTTCAATTCCCCTGAAACTTATGGTACAGTATGTGCAGACTGACATCAGCAGTTACATCAGCTCCTTCATTAGCCTCTCTGACTGTTGATGGAACATTTTATGACTGTGTCAGAGAGTAATGAGCCAGGGGACTCAAACTGTGCTCATTTTTTATTCCTCACAGGGGGGGAAGTCAACCTGTCGAGTTGTGAGTGGAGCTCACGTGTCCGACCCATTTGCTAGTTCAGACATCCGGCCAGTATGTCCAGCGATCCTCCCCCTCCGTACCCCGGAGGTCCCAGTGCGCCCCTCATCCAGGAGAAAAATGGACAACCTGGTAATAAAGCTGAACACACAGGATTGTGAATGTTACAGTAGTGGTACTGGTGGTGACATATGTTCTACATTCAGTGTGAGTGATTCGGTAAACTTCCTCAGTTCAAGAGGAAGTACATCTGCAGCCGTTTTAACTGTTGAAAAAAATTGTAATTTGCTCATTTTAAATCCAGTCTGATTTGAATAATTTAGTCAAAATGTACCTTTTGTAATATCAGTCTGACTCAGTTCTAAGTTATTACAGCTTGGTCTCATTATGGAGCCTACCTACTCTGATATACTAACCAATGAAAAAGAGAAGTTCTTGAGTGCATTGAGATAATTCAAAAGCAGTTTGACCACTTCCCTACAGTTGATGTGAGAAATTTGGGCACTCACTGAGCTTGAGAGACTTCATTGTAATATTTGCTAGATTGATGAAGAACAGTAAATGTAAATCACAGCAAATAATGGTCTCACCTTTGAAAGCTTCATAGATGACCAGTGAAGTGAACACCCATGTTGTCATGCACTTGCAGCCGTGTACTACTGCAGTTATTTATTTCAGACCACAAACTTCAGTTTGTTGTGTCAGACTTGTGCGGGGCTATCTCCAGTGCCATCTTTTTAATGTGTGCTGTATTTCAGAAGCGGTAAGGACTGGTCCTCCACAGGGACAACCCCTACCTCCAGACTATGGTCCACCACCCTATGAGGCCACACAGCCAGGCTTCCTACCACCACATGTCCCTGGGGAAGGGCCCATGCCAATGCCCATGCCTATGCCTCCACCACCACAAGGTGCGACAGACTATCTGCATATATAGATAAGGAAATGAAGCATCATACTCCCACAATATGTGACTGTCTTCTAAAGCTGTCAGGGCATGTTAGTGTTCATGGTTCTGGACCCGACATGGTGTACAGCTATGCACAGTACAAACTGCAATAGCTGTACACCCCCCCCCCACACACACACTTCAGCTTGTTAACTTTCATTACTTGAAAATAGTTTATCTGGCTTCAGTTTAGTTTGGTAGAAACCAGAAAATTGAATTAATAATGTGGAAATGTAAAAGAGCTAAAAAGAGTATTTTATTGCTCACTGGCTTGTAAATCTATTTTTCCTTTTGGCTCACGTCACTGTTGAGGCTATGGTTCATCTTCTTAAATATCATGACTGCTGTTCTTGTGCTCGCCCACTCTCATTGGTTTGTCTAAATGCAGGTGGCCACTACCCACCACCACCTGGTCACTTTCCTCAACCGATGCCAGGACAGATGGGCCCGGGTCCTGGTCACTTTGTCCACATGGGAGGTCACACAGCGACCGTCCTGGCTCCTCCAGGAGCAGCCACCACTGTGACCGTTCTGCAGGGTGAAATGTTTCAGACTTCACCAGTGCAGACTGTGTGTCCGCACTGTCAGCAGGCTATCGTCACCCGCATCTCCCACGACATCGGCCTCATGAACACACTCTTCTGCCTCTTCTGCTTCTTTGTAGGGTAAGTAGGTCCTGGAAAAGACATCTGGTGGTGGGTTTTCGCTGTTTTTACACATGAGTAATGCCTAAAAGTGACAGTAGTTTTAAATACACAGAACTAGAGCTGGATGATAAATTATGTCAAGAAAATCTGCAAGAATCATATATCTGACAATATAAAACGGTCATTATCACAGAATACTGATTGTTGTTATATTGCTGCATTTCCATTGAGCTAATTTACTTGATGAGACACTTTCTAATTCAAAGTTTCACTTTATTGACACTAGATGCATTAAGTAGCCTAGGTAGTGTTTTGGAAAGTTAAGCAATTATTTTATACGTTTACTCAACACTTCAACAAAACTAAAGTAACTTGACCATTTAACTTGTCAGGAGACTGCAGAATATTGTACATAATATATGTGTGACATATTTTTCAGCACATAATAACGCTGAAAAATATGTCACACAAAGGTCACACATCACCAGCTGCTAGTGTCTCATACTTTGTGGCCTGGTTATGCTCATTGGTGGGAGGTTGTTTTTTTTTTTGTTTTTTTGATTCAAATAGTAAAAAAAGAAAGTTGTTTCCAGCTTTAGCTAGATTAACTATTACTAGTTTTCAGAATGCTTTGCATTTGTTGGAAGTTGTTGAAGTAGCTCCCTTATTGGATACTAAATTGTCACTGGAGTCTCACATGTGCTCTTGCTCTCAGACACGCCCAGGTTTGTCCATAGTTGAGCATGTTAGGGAATGTGAAAGACTTCACTTTTATTCATATAGCAGCAAATACTCAAATAAAGCACTTTTATTCTAAGGTAAAGATCCCACAACAATAGAGAGAAAAAAACAACAATCAGACAACCCCCCCATGAGCAAACACTTGTCAGCAGTGGGAAGGAAAAACTTCCTTTTAACAGGAAAAAACCTCTGGCATACCCAGACTCAAGGAGGGGCAGCTACCTGCCACGACTGGTTGGAGGTTCTGTCAGGTTTCTTTTAAAAGGGAGCTGTTTTTACTTTCCACATTCACCACAGTGAAGGCTGTCGTTTGATTATTGTAGGGACTTTACCTTCCAATATAAAACACCTTGAGACAACAGTTGTTGTAATTTGGCAGTATATAAATAAAATAAAATACCCTATAGCGTCCATTACTTCCCAGCTCACCTTTTAAGGACTTTGGAAGATAAAATATTACCTGAACATTCAGACAGATGGTGTTTCAATAATATGTTCTTGACTTAGTAACTTGTTAATCGTGTCTATCTTAAATTTTGCACAACAGTATACTGTGGCATCTGTGACCTTCAACTTTTGCATAAGTGCTGATTGGAGCAGATAAGCAGATGGTGTATTTTTCATGCTTCTGTGTTGCCATGTTCTTGACCCAGTGACTGTTTTGTGAGAGCTTAATGTACGTAACGTGTACAATCATGAGCAGGTGTTTGATTTTCGCTTCATCTTCTGTCTGTCTGCTCCTCGTTCACAGCTGTGATCTCGGCTGCTGCTTGATTCCCTGTATGATTGATGACCTCAAGGATGTGACACACACCTGCCCTTACTGTAAGGGCTACATTTATACATACAAGCGTATATGCTAACCATGGACAGCTGGATGCCACAGAGACAAGTACATGCACACACATAAACCCACAGTGCCCCCTGCTGGTAGTGACAGGCTTCTCCCCCCCCACCCCTCTACATTTTTGCAAAGTGTTGTGTAGCCCTCTTAAATTGTAAGTGAAGTTTTCTAATTAGTTCACAACATATTTCCTGTATATACCGTTCAGCATACTTCTCTCATGCATTTGAAATGTACAGTTCTCTGACTTAAGCGCAGCAGGTGAAGGCGCTCAGAGGCACACAGGTAAATTTGTGATGTTTCGCATGTGAATAAAAAAAGGAAAAAAACAAAACAAAAAACTGCCTCTGTTAGAGAACGCTGTGAAAATGTCACTTTATTTGAATTCATCTGTGAATTTTGCTCTATAGCAGGGGTAGGCAACCTTTCTGATGACGAGTGCTATCTAAAATTTCCTCAGAAGTCAGTGTGCCATATGATTGCATTAGCAATAAATTTAATAACGCTCTATATTAACAGTTACACACTATATAGAACCACTTGTTCTATATTTATTCACAGATGTTAGCAGCTATCAGCGAATAGTTATCAGCTATTTTGAAACAAAAAAAAGACACTTTTTATCCATAACAGCAAATGAACTGTACAACAGAAAATACAAATGCTATTTATGGTCTCCTCACAACAATGATAAGAAAAATAAACTGAGCCAATGTGGCATCTTTGTTAATACAGAGATACACATGTTAAAGTGATCTTTGGTCTCCCACTCAGATACAAAGGTCTCTGAGTGTCCAGCATTCAGACGGCTACCTGAGGACACTCTTCGTGTGGGAGAAAACCGGCTCACACAGATATGTAGAGCCAAATACTGTCAATAAGGCCTCTGCAATGTTCTGAAGACAGTTAAACTTGTCAGGTAGTGATGTCCAGCAGGTGAAAATGCAAGCTCCATGAACACACACAGATATGGATTCCAGCTGCTTCGATGTCGCATTAACTGGCATTAACTCAGCCAGTTAATGTGAGACAAATCTAGCTGCTCATTAAAGCTTTCTGGTTTGATCAGAAAATAAAACATTGGTCTATAAAGCTGAAAGTCCCAAAATTGCATTGTGAATTCTGTCACGAGTCTACGGATGTATCCGTGTATCTCCGTGGTGCTGATGCTGTGTTGAGCGGAAAGCTGCTGAAGCTTTTGAAGTGTCGGAATGTGGAAAGCTAACAACGTCCCTCTCACCAGTAGGCTAAGGTCTCAGGAATTCGCATGATAAGGTGGGGCCAGGTTTCACAATGAACTCACCCGAAACTCTGGCTGATTGGGACCCACACCCAGTTTCACACCTTGGCTCAGGCGATTAGAGGATCATCAGGGGGTCCTTTTGTCCCTCTGTGGGGGGGTTACTCCCACTAGGGTGTATGGGACTCTCCACCATTTGACCTTAGAACTGAAGAAGCTTCTCGGATGAGAGGTGAAACGTCTTCAAGTAATTTAGAGAAGTCCAGACGCTTTTCTTTGCAAGCTCCTTTTGACTTTACATCAGATAAAAACTTTGGTTGTAAGATTCAGATAATTATTTAATAACAGCCAGACATTTTAAATGAGAATAAGAAAGAAAAGTATTTCTTTGTGCCCACCTTTCCCTGTTAATGCCCTACCTGCCCCCCTGGCAAACCTTTGCTAGACCCGCCCCTGCACAGTTACCAGCTGTCAGCTACATAGAAAAAGGATCCTGGTGTTATTTATCTCTCAGAAACAGTTCATAACTTCCCTTCAACTCATTCATGTCACCTAAAAGGTAAACCTGTTTCTCCATCACCTGTTCAGCTCTGATGATTCAGTAAGGACATCTCCTGGTTTCATCTTCATGTTTCCCTCTCACCAGATAACCAAACCGATATCATGACCAGCAGCTTTTACAGCTGTGGCTCCAGCAAACATCAGCTGATACTAGAAATTAATATTAAATAAATTCTAACAACAGCTGATCAAGCTTAAATGTGCTGCTGTTGTTTAACGCGACATCCGCTGGTTTCTTCTTTCTGGCACAAAATGGGCGATAAATAAACAAGAGAGAAAAGCCAATCAGCTGATCATTGATCAGTTTCATGATTGAAGCAGAAACAGGAGAGGGAGGGGGAGAGAATGAGAGAAGAAGAGGCAGCTGCAGCATAACGACAGAATAAATCCAGCTTTGTGTCTTTTTCATTGTAGCTGAAGTCCGGGACAAACTGTGTTCCTTTTCAGCTCAATACGAAACGCGTAATATTTTCTCTGAATACGAGACGATTCCGTTTTTTTATGGGACGGTTGGCAACTCTACTAACTAACCTTGTGAATAAAATAAAGTTCAACATCAGTAACATCAAAACAACCACCCAGCTGTATAGAAACTCTGTCATGCTAGCTAGCACGCAGTACGAGTTATTGTAACTGACTGTAAAAAGTCAGCATAACGAAAATAAACTCCACCTAAACTTGTTTTATATCTGACCCAGACAGACTGCAGGTCATAACTTCTTACCTGAAGTTCAGTTCACCTGACGCTTGGACCGGCGGCTGCCTCGGGTCTCTCCTCTTGCCTCCCCTTTCTCTCATCCACCTGCTGGCCTCCACCACTTGCTAATGTTACTGAATCTGTGGAAGGTCCGCCATAGCCACCACCAAATAACTGAGTTGTTTTTAAACACTGGCCAGCATCTGGCCAATCCACCACCTTTCATTGTTGTACTGTAACAAAAAAAATAATAATAATAAAAAACTGATGGCACGACCAGCTATGGTCGTGCCATCAGTTAACCCTTCCTAGGGTTGCCGACCCCTGCTCTATAGCAAGTGTATTCCGACACGGGTTAATTTTTAACTTTGATGTCAGATATTTAATTCATTATTTTAATATTTAGAACTGAACTTTTATTTTCCTTTGTCTGATTATTTTGTTCCAGCAGGTCTAGTGTTTTCTTTTAATCATCGATCCCTTTTGAATGTGAGAAAAATGAACCATTTATAATATTTAGCTACTAAATCTACTTGTTGGGAAAGTCTCAAGATTTATGTTAACCTGCTATATTTTGTTATTAATTTGGGCTGTAGTCACAAAATGTCCTGTGACTTACTGTTGAGCTAATGCTCATCAGTGCCCTCTGTCTGTAAAGGTGTTTTATTTTGATGATTGAGTCATTATTTGCACTTTAAGTTAAAGTTCACCTTTGCCCCTCAGATGCATCATTTGTCTAGGGGGGAAAAAAGTGCGACCACCTATGCATCATTTGGTTTTTACTTTGGTTTGCTGTTAGCTGAGTGAATCCCACCATGGTGGCACCTTTTCAGAATTTAGTAGATGGAAGTAGAGCTGACAGACTTAGGGCTCGACTGTTACTGATGGACGAACACTTCACAACATCTCAGTAGTGATTTGTCCTGTCGCTGGCCAAATGCTGAGTCTGAGTCGTTTAAGATGATTTTCAAAATAGTTATTTCAAAACAAACAGAAAATTGTTACTAGTGGCACAGTGTGTTATATTTGTTCTGTTATAACGTAAATTTATTTTGAAAAGTCATTCCAAGTCACTCTCACTGATGAGAGGTGCTAACATGTATAATTTAACGTACAGCACTATCATTACAGTGGTGGGACCATCTTCCCACAGAGTCCCTGACTTAGCATTAGCCTTTCCCGATGACTTGCATTGCTCAGAGGCATGTTAAAAAAACAATTACAGATACTAAATAGTGAGCTCTTTGCTAGGAAAAAGCTTTAAATAACAAATTAACTCCAACATTGCGATCCCACTGAATTTAACACCAACAGATACTGTTCCACCATCAGCATGCTGGATGTCTCATGCACCAAGCGCAGAGTTTGTCTGCACGAGTCACACATTGAAACAAGTCATTCTCACTGGCAAGTTCCTGACTATGTGCATTTGTTTTTGTTTTCCTTGAGGCTAACGGAGCTCTGTAAGAAAATCAATATGAAATGAAGGATTGCATTGAAATATTAATACGGTGTAACGCACACCATTGTTGTGGATTTTGGTGGTCTGCATTGCTCTAAATGTCTGTGAAATGTATAACTATGTAAGTCAAAGATTTGTTTGACTGTTGTATACAGCTACTATTTTATCAATAAAAGTCATGAAGGAAACTCAATTTTGAAATTGTGAAAGTGGATATTTTATTTAAATATTAAATGTAAAGCAAAAAAATAAATGTTTCTCAGCTGTGCTTGTGAATGAAGCTGAAAAACACAGCTATAGGTGAAAAGGTGTCAATCTCTCCATCGATGTCCGCACTGAGCGTTGCAGCATTTGTAGAACGTGGTCATCGGTTCGTCTGCTGATCTGGTCTGAATCTGCATGAAGTATGCTCGAGGATGCTCGCACTTCGGGCACGTTTCTGTAAATGGACAAGTGCATCATGTCAGTGTGGAATCACTAATACTGTTGGGATTGGCTCATTTAATTTAATTCCATTCGGCCATGCAGTATATAGAAAAATGCACGGAGTAGCATCACTGATACAGGATGTTCCTAATTTTGACAAAGATGTTAAAGCACCCATCCTGCCAGGTTTCTCAAACTAGCACCTGGAGGCCAAAGTAATGTCATCCAGAGTGCAAATACAATAACTTCAGTTTTTCTTAAGTAGAAAAATTACACATTATCGAGGTCTCTTATTAGCCTGTAGTATGTAATTTGTGTTAAATAAATATGAAATCTGGTCTTTATTTAGAAATAATGCTCTTTAGTAACCAATTGAAGGAATATGACTCGTAATGGACTTTAATTCTTTAAATTTCTTGCCCGTGTTGCCATTCACAGGAAAACAACAACCTGCAGAAAGGTTGTTGTTTACGTCCTACCCTGAAGGGGGTGCAGTCCGGCAATGTAATGATGCAAAGACAAACTTTTTCTCACACTTAACAACCCCACATTAATTTTAGCTCTTCCATCCCTGGTATCCATTATAATAGACTAAACCTTCCTAAATTAACAAAGACAGCAGCGGTCAAGAAGTATAAAAGCCACCTCACTAATGATTAAAACAAACAAGCCAACACAAAATGAAATGTACGAAAATGCCATATAAATTACCATCCTCTGAAAAGACAAACACAAACATAGACAGACACACACTGTAATTAAAAGTTTGTATAAAATGCATTTTTACTCAGTGGAGGTCTCTAGCATATGCTGGCTCCCTAAAATGTGACTCAGTCATCATATCATTGACAAACCCCACCTGGTTATCAGGAATTAGAAAAATATATCTAGTTTCAGAGAATTTATGGAGAAGACTTTCACGTTGATGTCATCAAGGGTGGACCAAAAAAAGACAAAAAAAAAAAAAAAGACATTCTATTCTTTATAATATAAAGTGTAGGTATCCAAGCTGGATAGTTAAAAAGCTACAGTTGTCTTTCTTAGAGCTTTAATCTATCTGTAGAGTTATGTTTTTATTGGGCTGGGATATTGCAACAGCCCAATTTGTTTTTCAGGCATTCTGTTGTCATTTGGTGGTGTGCTTGTGGTCATTGTGCTGTTGAATGATGCAATTTTAACCATCTGTCAGATAGACAGCCTCACATTTAACTCTAGAATATTTATATACAGAGGAGTTTCTGTTTGACACAGTGACAACATTGTGCCCAAACGTTAAGGTAGCAGCAGCTGGCAGGGACTCACCCTCTTAATTAAGAATGTACTTTGTTTTTCACAGTATTGCACATGAAAACTCTGTTTTTCACATGACTGTTAACTTGAGCTACACATTTGACAGTCCATATTGACAGTGTTAATAGATATTTACCCTAAAATAACGAAAAACTGAAGGACCTAGCTCAAGTGGTTTTCTAAATAATTACATTTTTAAATGGCACAACAAAATACATCCCTACTGTCATCCATGGGAATACTTGGATGCTAACAACAGTTCAGAAGTGCATATTTCCCCTCAGTGTTTTAAAGGAAAATCTGTCCATGGTCAGGTGGGAAGTTTTTGTTTCAATCTGATAAATTGAGTTGATCCAAACACACGCTTGCTCACACACATCACGGGTAAGTGGAAGAAGATGGATGGCTGGCTGGATAACTTTGTTTTAAAAAGTGCTTCTTTTAAAGAGTTTCATTTTGACATGAAAGTGTGTGTTTAGAGTTTTGACCCCACAATACTTGTTGTCAGCAATCACATTGAGCTAATAAGCCTGTATCCAGTTGTCAAAAACTGCATTACAAACCACTCAAAGGCACTGCAGACATTGGTGTTTTGAGCAGGAATGCGGAACGATAGACACAACTTAACTCTCAAGATAATTAAAAAAAACAACAACAATATTTCTTCAACCAGTTAATTTTGCGATTATAAACAGATACATAGACCACACCATAAACTATTTTGATGACACTCACCAGGTGTTGAGTCCACGTTTTCCCACGCAGCAGCTCCACCCAGAACATCATCCACCTCCTTTAACTTCGGATACTTCCTGTTATTTACCTACAGGGGTTTAAACAGATAAGGTGAGGCTCTCAGAAGCCACGCTAACCTTAATGTAAGATGTGATACATTATATGTGAAATATTTCGTCGTTACTCACCTTTCGTGTGATGTTATGTACGTAGGGACAGGTGTTACACGCGAATCTCATGCACTTCTGCCCTTCCTCGACGATTAACACGTTCCCGCAGGTTGGACAGAAAAGAAGCATGTTAGCACGTACTTAAAAAACAAAACCCTGTTAGATTTTGAACTATTAAATAACACTAGCACTCTGTGAACTCAGCTGTAAACACTGCTGCGTGTGGAGCACCGGAAGAGAAGGAGAGAAAATGAGATGCACCCATATTGCGAGTTCGGTGAGAAACAAAGGCTTATTAAGCGGAACCATGTTTTCTGAGCCCCATTTCCTCGCCCGGTTATTATTGGTGACGGACGCACTTACTTCCACTGGCTTCTAGTTAAATTAGTTTCCATTAAAAAGTATATTTTCCCCAAAGTTATAAATTAAGTCGACAAACTGCCTGTTAAGCTGCTTGTCTGTTGAGTAAATTTAGCAGCTGGCGGTGATGGAGGAGGAGCAGAGAGCGGGTACCGCTGCTGCTGGAGCTGCAGAAGGAGGACAATCAGTGAAGGATGAAGAAGAGGTAAAAGAGGAAGATGTGACACATACAGCAACTCAAGGCGAAGAGGAGGAAGATGAGGACGCTCTTCCTCATTCAGAAATCTTGGATATTTTCGAGGAAGGACTTGCTCGACTCGTGCAGGATCCTTTGCTCTGTGACCTGCCGATTCAGGTGCTCCGTACACTACATGAACATGCGCATGTGCATCGCATACATACAGACAAGAGATTTGCATTTATGGTCAAAAGAGACATCACCTCATATAATGACTTATTACAAAGCCATTGGTATACACTCACCGGCCACTCCTAGTATCCTGATCCATCATAAAGGTGCTATGTTGGACTGAGATCTGGTGCCTGTCACAGACACCAGACTGAGATCTGGTGTCTGTGAATTCATTGTTGTGTTAAAGAAACCAACTTGAGATGTTTTGAGCTTTGTAACATGCTGTTATCTTGCTGGAAGCAGCCTTCAGATGATGGCTACATGTGGTCATAAAGAGTTGGACATTGTCAGCAATAGTAGGGGGTATATATAGGCTGTTGGGTTTAATCGACTCTCGGCTGGTACTAAACATCCCAAAGTGTGCAAAGAAAATATCCCCACATTGCAACAGAAATCAAGACAGCAGAAATCAAGACACATCCGACCAGGCAACATTTTCCCAATCTACTATTATTCAGTTTTAGTGAGTGTGTGAATTTTAGCCTTCCTGGTTTTAGGTGACAGGAGTGTCGCCCCCCCCCCCCCCCCCCAGTGTGGTCTTCTGCTGTTGTAGGATGCCTGCTTCAGAGTTTGATGTGTTGCATGTTCAAAGATGCTCTTCTGATACCTTGTTTATAACAAACGGTTGTTGGAGTTACTGAAGCATTCTGGCTATTCTTATCTGACCTCTGGCTTCATCAAATCACTGGTTCTCATGTAGAGAACTGACGCTCGCTGGATATTTTCTCTTTTTCTCTGTAAACCCTGGAGATAGTTGTATGGTAAAATCCAAGTAGATCAGCACTTTCTGAAATACTCAAACCAGCCAACATGCTGCTGTAAAAGTAACTTTTCTTCATCCTTTTGATTCTTGGTTTGATCTTCACGATGCCTAATTGCTACCGTGGCTGTTTAAGTATCTGTAGAAGTATCTGTAGAAGTTGAAAAGGCTTGTCTTCCAAAATTTCCAGTGAGTGTATAAAGACGCTAGTGTCTGGTTTTGTCTGATTGGTGTTTCAATCTTAAATACGTATGCTTAACTAGCAAAAATGCCGTAACAACCTGTTGTTCAACACTGTAGGTTCAGGTTCAGGTTTATTCATTTATATAGCACATTTACAAACAACAGGGTTGATCAAAGTGCTTAACAATCGGCAAAAAAACAGCAAGAGATTAATGTGAAATGAATGTGAAATATTTATTTTGGTCAACAACAACAACAGATTATCATTTACATAAAGTACTCAATCAAACAGTAACCCAAAAAGGAATAGGCTGAAGCCTTGTGGCTTATAATTATCCTATCCTTTACCCCCATAGGAATAATCAAATCCTTAACCTAGAAAATAAATGGTGTTGATAAATAAGTTATATAACAGTTTGAAAAGAAATCAATGATAAATCAAGAAATTACATCATCAAACCAAATTTCTATAACCTTGTATGATACAAATGTTTAAATTCTTCCTGAAAAATGACAAAGAAAAACACATCTTCAGTTCATCATTAGGTCCATTCTATAATTTCACTCCCATAACTGACACACATCTATACTTAACACTGGTTCTTACTTTAGGTATTTCAAACACATAAGACCACCTCAAATCATATTTTCCATCTCTTAGTTTAAACATACTTAAAATACAAATTGGAACATTCTTTTTCATCACTTGATATATCATTTCTAAAGTTTTGGAATATATAATGTCCATGAATTTTAACATAGATGATCCTACAAAAAACTGGTTGGTGGACTCCCTATATCCAACTTTATTTATTATTCTAATAGCTCTTTTTTGCAATTTAAAAATTGAATCCAAATATGTTTTGTATGTGTTCCCCCAAATTTCCGCACAATAGGTCATAAAAGGCAAACAAAGGGAAGTATACAATAAATAAAGGCAGTTCTTATTCAAAGAATCTCTTGTTTTATAAAGAATAGAAATAGACTTGGATAATTTCTGTTTCACATGTTCTATGTGGGGCTTCCAACAAAGTTTATCATCAATAATTACTCCTAAAAATTTTGTCTCATATACTCTTTCAATTTCAACATTATTTAAATTCAGTTTTACTTTAATATTACTTTTACTTCCTTCAAATAACATAAATTTTGTTTTACTTTCATTCAATGATAGTTTATTAAATACAAACCATCTATTTAACTTCATGAGTTCTTTTCCACTGTTTTCAGTCATTTCTTTATGTCCTTTCCAGAACAAAATAAGTTTGTGTCATCAGCAAATATCACATATTTTAAAGTATCACTGGCTGTACAAATATCATTTATATAAAGTAAAAATAACTTAGGTTCCAAAACAGATCCTTGCGGAACTCCACAAGTTACTTTTCTAAGCTTAGATTTCATGTTATTAATACTCACATATTGGAACCTATTGTTCAAGTAACTATTTAACCAAAATTGTATAACACCTCTTAAACCATACCTTTCACGCTTCTGTAAAAGTAAAGAATGATCTATTGTATCGAAGGCTTTACGTAAATTAAGAGTTAACAAACACACCAACAAATATCAAGGGTGAAAGACATAAAACAGGCCCGATGATAGTTAAAACTAATTTGATCCAAAAGCCAAAGTTAAAAAATGAGTTTTAAGACGTGATTTAAAAGAATGTATAGACTCAGAAGTGCGAATAGAAGCACGGAGACTATTCCAGAGTCTCTCTGGACTTCAGCTGGGATCTAGGTTGTTCTATGAGCATCTGGCAAGATGATCTTAGTGCCCTCCTGGGGTTATACAAGCGGAGGAGTTCAGTCAGGTAACTGGGTGCCAAATTGTTTAAAATTTTAAAAGTAAGCAAAAGAATTTTAAAATCTATACGGTTTTTGACAGGCAGCCAGTGCAAATTAGCTAGAACTGGGGTGATATGATCATACTTTCTAGTACCTGTTAGAAAGCGTGCAGCAGCATTTTGAACTAACTGCAAGCGGTAGAGGGAGGATTGTTGGAGGCCCATGTATAGAGAGTTACAATAGTCCAGTCTAGAGGTGATAAATGCATGAATATGTTTTTCAAGTACTTTTAAAGGAATATAGGGCTTCACCTTTGATATTAAACACAACTGATAAAAGCTAGTTTTTACCACTGAGGACACTTGCTTCTCCAATTTAAGAGAGCTATCCAAAAACACTCCAAGGTTTCTTACCGTGCAAGATAGATGGCTGGCAAGAGGACCAAGGGTGTCTGTTAACTGACCCAGAGGGGTATGACTATCAAAGACAATTACTTCAGTTTTATTTTCATTCAGAGTGAGAAAGTTTTTTGATAGCCAAACTTTAACATCACGAAGACAGCTGAACAAAGGTTGTAGTGGGTCAGAGACATCCAAGTTCAGGGGGAAGTAAATTTGGAAGTCGTCGGCATAGCAGTATTTTATAGGGGTCTGATCAGTGAATAATAATAAAAATAATAATAATGATACAGAACAAAATGCAATAAAAATAAATGTAAAAAAGATTAAAAATCACAGGCTGAAGTGGAACATCGCAGCATTTCCAGTTGTTCTCAGGACCTGCAGCAGGCTCTTCAAGCTGCTTGCGCAATAAAAAGCCTAACAATGCCTCCTCTCTTGCACTTTGAAACAACGAGCAGATTCCTGCAAGGGGACTTTATTTTTCCCAAAAGTTGGGAATTTCCTGTGTTACATGTGCCAAAATATAAAATCCTAAGGGCATGAAAATCTAATTCAGTTATGTAAGGCCAGACACAGAAACTAATTTGCCTACAGTCTAAAAATACAAGATGAGATGACATACAGGGTGAGACTGAACACATCCACATTTTCACTGACATCGAACAAAAGCTTCAACAGTGTGAAAAGAAACCTGTGCTTCGGCTGATGTTTTTTACTCAGGTACTGCGTTTCTCTCTTTTCCACTCCTTTCCACCTTTTGTATCCCTCTGTACACTTTGACTGAACAACTGCTCGCAATAATATCCTTGGTAGAGCAGACTCCTCACAGCAGAGCAAAAGGACTCAGTCCACTGGGAAATGTCTCCAACTGATGTCATAAAAGCCCAAGACCAGCATAAATTGGTTAATTTTTAATGCAATTTTTTTTTACATTATTTGGGGGCTTCTCATTGTCATTATGTTATGCAGTGACGAAGAGACAGGAAAGCAGAGAGCCAGTGAGCGTAGGAAGACATGCAGCTAAGGGCTGTGTTGGAATCTGACCTCTGCCTCTGCATTCAATCTTGCAGATTACCTGTTGGACCTGTTACCTGCACCAGCTAAACTGGTGCTGCATAGATTGCTTTTTTTATTTTGTCTAAATGAAAAACCTCAAAAATTAATTTCCATATTATATAGGCTCAAAGAACTAGGAAGCGGCTAAAAAGAAAACCGTTCGGCTTTTGTTCTTAGAAGTATGACTCAAAAATAAATTAAATAGATCAAAACATTAAGTATAAGCTAAACTAAAACTAAACTATGAACATCCAGGAACTCCCTGCATGTTTTTGAGACCAAGTGAATTTATGTGCCGACAAAAAAATGAAAAAATATCTATCTTCAGGTGACTCTGGAGGAGGTCAACTCTCAGATTGCTTTGGAGTACGGCCAGGCGATGACTGTAAGAGTCTTGAAAGCAGACGGTGAAGTGATGCGTAAGTGCTGAAGCGGCCTTGTTTTCCGTTTACATGCTTTTTAAATTCGCAAAGCCTTTTATACGCTTCTGATTAAAAAAAATCAGAAAAATCCAAAACATACAAACTGCTTTTTTTCCTCATAGCGATTGTGGTGGTGCAAAATGCTACGGTTCTTGATCTGAAGAAGGCTATTCGCAGATTTATGGAGCTAAAACAGCAACGTGAAGGCGGCGTGAAACACATCAGCTGGTAAACACACTCACAAACACAAGAATGAAAAAGGGCATGTTTAAAAAAAATCTTATTTTTACTCTTTCCCTGTGTTCTGTGTTTCCAGGAGATATGTTTGGAGGACGTATCATTTAGTATTTCAGGGCGAGAAGCTCGAAGATGACAAGATGAGGCTTAAAGAGTAAGTGTATCAAGTTAGCACTTTATTTAACAGTGTTGATAACGCTTATTATCCATTCACCCCCTCCCTTTCTTTTTTCATTTGTGTATATCTTCAGCTATGGGATCAGGAACAGAGATGAAGTGACGTTCATGAAGAGACTCAGGAAAAAGTAAACCACGAAAAACACTGTTTGCTGCAGTCCTCGTGTGTGCTCGTGCTCACAGCGTTTTATTCTTAAAATAACTTTAAAAACAACATTGTTGTAGTTTTTTAGCCTCTCAAAGAGGCTTCATGTAAATAAAATATTTATAAGTTGTCTCTTTTGTTTCCAGTGTGCAGTTTTGCTTTAAAGAAGCCAGACTTTCTTGTACTTCTTAAAGTCATTATAGTTCTTCAGGTTTTCTAAAGGTATTTGTTTGCCTTTGGACACTGGATGCTTTCTTACTTACTTTCATTCCAGTCCTTGTACCTTTGAGCTATGAAGCATTCAAGCACAAACAAGACACCTAACCCAAAGTATGAACCAGCGTTGTATCTATCTACACACTTCAGACATCCAAGCAAAGAACCACTTGAATGTGATATTTAGGCACTTTGTTACTGGCAACCTGTCACAAAACACATGATATGTTCCACTTTCTTATTTAGAGTCTGCAGAATGGTCAGATAAGTTTCACAGGCATAAATAGTATTTTGTGAATGAAGGTGATTTCCAAAGAGCTACTAGCCAAAACCTTTGCATATCTCACCGTGGTGTGCAGCATGTCCTTAAAAAACATTAGTGGAGGCCAAAAGAAGAAATGCAGCAGGTAAACATAATCTGAAAAAAAAAATGCAAATACAAATCCAGCAAAGACCTGACTCAGGACCTGAGAGATACATTTGGCCCTTCAGTCGGTCCATAATATGGTTGCTGAAGCAGGGTGGCTGTCGAAGAGTCATTCTTGAGGAAGGGGGACCAGGAGAAAAGGCTGAGGTATGCAAATTTCCACAAGAATTCTACTTAAAGTCAGTGGAAACAGTGCTTTTATAGAGTGATGAATGCATATTTGAAAGTTTTGGTTCAAACCATCTTAAGTGTGTACAGAGGAGGTCAAGAGAGGAGTAGAAGAGTGAGTCTCTACAAACATCTATAAAGCAGGGTTATATTTTGGGCTCCATTTAATCGAGTGTTGTTGGGAATCCTGTGAAAACGGATGGAATAAAGAATGCAGAAAAATAAATGGCCTGTACTTGTATAGTGCTTTGCTAGTCCCTAAGGACTCACACACTGGTGATGGCAAGCTACATTGTAGCCACAGCCACCCTAGGGCGCACTGACAGAGGCGAGGCTGCCGGACACTGGCGCCTCCGGGCCCTCTGACCACCACCAGTAGCCAACGGGTGAAGTGTCTTGCCCAAGGAGACAACGACCGAGACTGTCCAAGCTTGAACTGGCAACCTTCCTATTACAAGGCGAACTCCCAACTCTTGAGCCACGATCGCCCCAAACTTACCACCAAACTTTGACCTACCATTCAATACCAAGAGGAAAGCAACTGATTGGCAATGGCTTCATTTTTCAGCATGGTATGCTTTTCCTGCCGGTGCATTAAAAATAAAAACACACTGGCACATTGTCAGCTATGGACTGGCCTCCCTAGAGCCCACACCTCAACATTACTGAAGCAGTGTGTGATCAGAGCTTTAAATGTCCTTTAAAATCCTGGAGAACTATTCCTGAAAAGCTTGCATAAGAGAGTTCAGAATGTGTTGAAGAATAAAGAGGCCAACCAACTATTGGCTTTCAAGCTTGTTAAAATTGTACAGAATAGTTTTTACATTGCAAACTGTGTTTGTGCACGTGTGTAAATCCCCATATTCTTAGCAAAAGATAAAAAGATGGGGTCTAGAGACTTTTGCATACCTGTGCAATAACATAGCTGTTTTCCTAGGCTTGCATATAAAGTTATAACCATAACCTGATGATTTGAATATTCCCTGAGAACAGTTTGCTGTTGTTGAACCAGTACCAGTGTTACAGGATATACACGATACGGCAGGAACAGAAAAAGGTAAAGCAGATATCTTCCATTAAATAATGGTGAAATAGATTTTTATGAGGTTATAAGTTGAGATGTTAGATAAATGTTACAGCGGAGCATCATTGCAGTTGGATACTTATTTGAACTTGTTTTATATACGATTGATCAGACGATTACACGCAATCATCAGCGTCCGTGTCTCTTTCTGTTTTATAGATCTTTTGCTTGTTTTCTAAGCATCCAGTCAGACCTGAGAAGCCATGTTTCTTTTAATGATTGTGACCAAGTTATCTGATTCAGAGAAAGCAGCATATTTGACTACATGCTGGATGAACTCATGTCCTGCATCTTTTTTATTTCATATCAGTAGTAATAAACTTTATTTCTATAGTTTATTTGTAAAATAGTTACAAGGGGTATTTGCAGAATTAGAAAAAAACTAACAATATTTAGTCCAATACATACATAGTTTTAAAAACGTTTTGGTAAGAGGAAGTAAATTCCAGAGTGTTCTGTTAAAGCCAAAACACGGTGCACCTGTTTTGTTAAGCCTGAAACTTGCATGTTTGTTGCTGATCTCGTGCTAAATATTTGAAGGGGGAACAAGATAAGCAAATCATATATGTAAATAAATATGGTTGGAATGAATTAAAAGAATATGAACTTCATCACCAGCACATTATAGTCCACAGTTTTTATTTATTTAAAGTAAACTAGCAAACACTAAAACTAATGGTTTTATTTTATTGTATGTAGTTTTCTAAGTTCACAAAATTCTTTATTCCAAAAGTCTTGTTTTGACTTTCATTGTAGTTAACTACGATTTTTAAAATCTGGTTTTAGTTTTTAGTTACATGTCAGTTAACTATAATAACGTTCGGTCCTGGGAATTGTGCCAAAAAGTGATTGCTGATGTTTGTATGTGCATTTTGTCTAATATCCATAGTTATACTGGTAAATTCATGGAGGGGATTTATATAAAATTTATTTGTTTTGCAAGTATTCTCGTGACCCTGCACTGTTGTACCTACGCTGTGTTCATTATAATCAGTCACATTATAATCAGTCCAGTCTTTTTTGCCAGTTAAAATATCTTTATAGAACTGTTAAAAGTCACTTTGCCAAAAAACTGATTGCAGTCTTTATGTTGTGATGGAAATGTTCTTTCTGCTTCAAAATGACTAAATATCATTCATGAGAGATATGTGTGACAGATTATAAGCCAACGAGCTATTTACAACAGCTTAAATACTGGCAATCACTTTTTGGACCCCTTTTGGGTTCAGAACTGCCTCGATTCTTCGTGGTATAGATTCAACAAGGTGCTGGAAACATTCCCCAAAATTCTGGTCTATGTTTACATGATAGCATCACAAAGCTGCTTCAGATTTGTTATGATGTGAACCTCCTGATCCACAATATCCCAAAGGTGCTGTGCTGGATTAAGCACAGGTGGCTGTGGAGATCATTTTAGTGCAGAAAACTTCATGTTCAAGATATTAGTTTAAGGTGATTTGAGTTTTGTGACATGGTGTGTTACCCTGATGGAAGCAACAATCAGAAGACGGGTCATAAAAGGTCAGCAACAATATTCAAGTGTACTGTGTCATTTAAACTACGGGGCACAAAGAGCATCAAGAGAATATCCTCCACAACATGCTTCCTGTTCCTAGCTGATGGGAGTGGCACCTGGTATCTGTTTAAAGGTTTGATATGTTGATATGTTTTGAGTAGCTATTTGAGTTACTGTTGCCTTCCAGTCAGTTCAAAGTAATCTAGCTATTCTACTCTGATCTCTACCATCATCAGGGCATTTCTATTGATGACATAAGTAAGATATTTTCCTTTTTTTGGACCATTCTCTGAAAACGCTAAGGATGTTTGTTTGGGAAAAATCCCAGCAGATCAAAAGATTCTAAAATACTCAGACTAGCCCGTCTGGCACCAACAAGCACGTCACGTTCATCTTTCTTTCCCGTCTGACTATCAGGTTGAACTTCAGCAGTTTGTCTTGCACAAATGCCTAAACATATTGAGTTGCGTTCGCACGATTGGCTGGTTAGATATTTGTGTTTCGCAGTTGATCAGGTTTACCTAATGCTAGAAGCTATAAGATGCTAGAAGAGCCTTCCAAGTCTCTGAGCCATCTTAAAGATGCTGTAGGTAACATGTTTTTGGCATAATTGAGAACAATTATTCTGTATTTTTAAACCAAACGTAAAAACAACTACCACAAATACAATATGAAAAATGATTAGGATAATCATGGAATCTGACTTCCATAAAATAAAATTACACAATCATTGTCATTTTAACAACTTTATGTGAAAAAGAAAGCGGTAGGAATAAACAGGGAGTTGGATTTCTACTATTTTCTGCCTCTTACAACTTAAAGACAAAGATAAATGCATGCACTCTCTTATGCAATCATCTCATTTAGAATGTGGGGTTTAGAAAAGAAGCACATTTGTAAATCTTTGATTCACAGTAACATTTTATATGCTTAACCGGTCCAAAAACAATGTCTGCAATTAAATAAGATCACGCTTTCTCTTCTGCTTCTGTCCTTCCAGCAGTTGCCATGGATTTGGACAGCGAACTAAAAGAGATAGCCACTGAGATGAAACGTCTCTCACTCAAAAGGGTACAACTGAAGGAGAGGAAAAACATTCTGTGCATATTTCAAGAGTTGAGGAATCGAGCTGAGTTTGGACAAACAGGTGAGCACTCAAGCAACTTCTGTGACAGTAATGGCTGTTTGCAGTCTTTTATATTTTCCATGAGGAATAAAAGCAAGTTGCGCTATATGTATAATCTCTGTACGGTTACTGTTTTGTTTTTATAATCAGAGGAAGCAGTCTCTACTCAGAAGGAGATTGAGAGCATCGATGAGAAACTGAAGGAACTGAATGAAAAACAGTCCGAGCTCCAGAAAAATTACGACAACATGCTCAATGCCGCCAAAAACAAACAGCACAAGAAAGGTGAGTCCCAGTTTGCTATGGCAAATCTAGCACACTTTACGCAGCTAACCACATTTGTTCTTCTTTGTTAGTGGTCAGTTTCACAGACAAAGAGAATATAGATTCTGCTGCTCCTCCTTCTCCTCCTCCTCCTGGCTCTAATATTGTCTATGTTGTGGCTCCGCCTACTATCCCAGGTGAGCTACTTTTGGAAATTTGTCCTGTAAAACATAAAAGAATGAAAAGTTGAATGAAAACCACACTCGTGGTGAGGACTGCATGCAGATACTTGTGCTTGGATCGGGCCTTCTTGAGTGCATTTTCCCTTAGCTGCAGATCAAATACGACTTCATGCTACTGATTTTTGTACCTTCATGTGTGTTTTTCTTTCTTTTTTGTGGAAAACTATTTAACAGTTTGTCCAAGTTTAAAACGAGAGAGACGGATGTTTTGTTTTTATAAAATAAATCATCAGTCATGCATTGCTTCCCTTCACAGCCCCTGAAGTGGTTCTGGAGCTGGACAAGCTCCCGGCAGCTCCGTGCAGGACACAGTGCCCCGAGTGTCGGCAGTTCATCATGACAGAGACGTTCTCCTCTGTCAGCAGTGTGACATGGCTGGTGTGCATCATGACAGCTTTAGTAGGGTATGAAAGTCTCCTCCAGATTTACCATTGAAAGATTTGGACTGTTTCTGTTTGTCTAGCCAGTGTTATTGTCACCGTTACACAGCTTCCAGGCTAGTTGTCACTTAAGTGTCTTCTTGTTTCTTCTTTCGCAGCTGTGTGGCTGGTTGCTGCCTCATCCCCTTTTGCATGGATAGGTTCAAGTCCACCAACCACAGATGTCCTAAGTGTCGAACATTAATCACAACTATTAAAAAGCTCTGAGATGAAAGCAGATAGGGAAAGATGGAGAAGATGCTGGATATCCACCTAGTGATGATAACAACACAGCTGCAAAGGGTCTCCTGCACAATGCACTGAACATCAGTGCATGACCGGTGATGTTTGTAATCTCAAACTATAGCTGCTATTACTTTTTAGAAGCCTGTCAGACGAGACAGGTGGTTTCTGCCTTTATGCATATGCATACAGGGAGTGCAGAATTATTAGGCAAGTTGTATTTTTGAGGAATAATTTTATTATTGAACAACAACCATGTTCTCAATGAACCCAAAAAAATATCAAAGCTGAATGTTTTTGGAAGTAGTTTTTAGTTTGTTTTTAGTTTTAGTTATTTTAGGGGGATATCTGTGTGTGCAGGTGACTATTACTGTGCATAATTATTCCCTCCTTGTAAATCTCACATTTGATGATGGACCACAGGTTCAAATGGGGTTCAGATCAGGTGAACAAGGAGGCCATGTCATTAGTTTTTCTTCTTTTATACCCTTTCTTGCCAGCCACGCTGTGGAGTACTTGGACGCGTGTGATGGAGCATTGTCCTGCATGAAAATCATGTTTTTCTTGAAGGATGCAGACTTCTTCCTGTACCACTGCTTGAAGAAGGTGTCTTCCAGAAACTGGCAGTGGGACTGGGAGTTGAGCTTGACTCCATCCTCAACCCGAAAAGGCCCCACAAGCTCATCTTTGATGATACCAGCCCAAACCAGTACTCCACCTCCACCTTGCTGGCGTCTGAGTCAGACGCTCTGCCCTTTACCAATCCAGCCACGGGCCCATCCATCTGGCCCATCAAGACTCACTCTCATTTCATCAGTCCATAAAACCTTAGAAAAATCAGTCTTGAGATATTTCTTGGCCCAGTCTTGACGTTTCAGCTTGTGTGTCTTGTTCAGTGGTGGTCGTCTTTCAGCCTTTCTTACCTTGGCCATGTCTCTGAGTATTGCACACCTTGTGCTTTTGGGCACTCCAGTGATGTTGCAGCTCTGAAATATGGCCAAACTGGTGGCAAGTGGCATCTTGGCAGCTGCACGCTTGACTTTTCTCAGTTCATGGGCAGTTATTTTGCGCCTTGGTTTTTCCACACGCTTCTTGCGACCCTGTTGACTATTTTGAATGAAACGCTTGATTGTTCGGTGATCACGCTTCAGAAGCTTTGCAATTTTGAGACTGCTGCATCCCTCTGCAAGATATCTCACTATTTTTGACTTTTCTGAGCCTGTCAAGTCCTTCTTTTGACCCATTTTGCCAAAGGAAAGGACGTTGCCTAATAATTATGCACACCTGATATAGGGTGTTGATGTCATTAGACCACACCCCTTCTCATTACAGAGATGCACATCACCTAATATGCTTAATTGGTAGTAGGCTTTCGAGCCTATACAGCTTGGAGTAAGACAACATGCATGAAGAGGATGATGTGGACAAAATACTCATTTGCCTAATAATTCTGCACTCCCTGTATCATAATGCATTTTTCAGGCATGTCTGTGTAACAAAATGTATATTTCATTAATACTTTGGTACTTTAAACATGCTAGTTATTTTCAAATCTTTTTTAAATACAATAAAACTTCAAAATTACAGACTTTCCTTGTAAATTTTTAATGGCAAGCAGTAAAGGGCAAGTGCTGAAGCTCATAGCCAGACACTGAAATCCCAAAGAATCTCTGTATTTACAAAACGACTGTTAATATTTGTATAAAAAGCCAACATAAATACATCATGTGTAAATCATACAAATGCAAGGTTTTTGTATGCTAGTGTAGTAAAGACTAAACATTTGTCATTCCAGCACATAACCCCTTTTTAAGGAGAGACACTTGGGTGGTCAAATGAGGCACAAAGGAGGAGATGGGGAAAAGAAATAAAAAAAAATAATAGAAATTTGCATCATTTTCATAACAACTATTTCCATATTTGGGTGGCTTAGAAACTGCCAGTAAGTGGTCAATAATTTAACAATATGACACAGTTATTACACACAAACTGTACTGCCAAGATATAATGGTTTGTGTCACTATTAACAACAGAAACCAAAGGATAGCACGTCTTCCATTTGTTTGTATGAAGCTGATTCAAATCAGATGTGGCCAGTAGATGTCACTGAACTACAACCTGACTTGTAACGTCTGATGGTTATTTGATTTTGAAATGATGCTGCAGCAAAAACGAGCGCTGGATCATACTTCTGTTATTTTTCTCTGGTGTTGTGTGTTTGTGAGCTGCGCAGATGTCTATTTACTGAAAAATGAAAATAAATTATTCAAACATCTTCAGCCTTTAGGAATCAGTCCATCGCCCATCGCTGTAAGTGAAGAGTCTGGCTCTCTCTTTCTCTGTCTCGCTCCCTTTTTTAAGCTCGCATTTGTCTCGCGTATGTTTGACAGTGTGTACAGATGCACGGTGAGATACATAACAGACTTGTCTTCACTCTTTGATCTGTTTTGCAAAGTGCAAGAGAGGAAAACATGGGTTTTTTTTGGTAATAAATACTGGCCTTGGTTTAGTCAGAGCAGCTGGGCTGCTTGTTGTGGCCCCTTTTCTAATTTCATCATATTCACACTCCCAGCTCAAATTAAACATCTGATTTATACTTCACAATTCACATACACACAAGGATCGTGCAGCGGTTGTGTGTTTACAATCTGTTTTGATAGTGATAATCATTCCAAGACAGGGTGGAGTAAACTACACAGCAGCCCTCAGCTACATTCGCTGTTTGGCCGTTAGCACTGTGGCCAGGATTTGGGACATTTTCCTGCTCTTTCTGCTCACACCACGCTGACTGTAAAGCTCTACATTCACTGAGATCAGAGGACTAAGAGGAATCAATAACATTAAATGAGACTGATAACAAATCAGCGGCGTGTCTTGAGATGGAAATCTTAAAAGCTTACTTCCACTTTCAGCTCAAACTGCCAGTACCACTCTAATTTTATCTGTCTCCCGATACAACCAGAGGATTTAGAGACCTCAAAGGAAGCAGTTCAGCAACTTCTAAAGTGATGTTGCACGATGAGATTATTACAGAGCTGATTTATCTGTCTGGAAAGCAGAACGGGGCTGCTGAAGCATCCAAACAGCTCTTATTGTCTCATGGAAACAAAAGCAGTCTTCTCTCACAATGAAAAACGATCGCCTTGACAGCACTCAGTCCCAGTTCAAGTGCAGTTCACTAGAGTCCAGGAAGTCAGACGAGAAGACGCCTACTGGCACCGACACATCCAAAGAGTGACCCTCCTCTGCTGGCACAGACAGAGTGAGATCCAGCCAATCCATGTTGTCCATGTTGAGAGCAGAGGTGGACATGTTGTCATTAAAATCCACTTCCATGGTGTCCCCAGGTGCATGTAACTCATCCATCAGCTTCAGTTTTTGTGGTTCTGTGTCAGGGAGCAGTGCGCCCTCCAGGAGGGTTTCCAGCCGGGAGTCGGAGGTCACGCACGCAGGCGGCTTTGCTACCTGGACTAAGGGTGGAGGGCGGGATAAAGCTGTGTTGATGGGAAGGGTGGTTACACTAGCTGTCACCACAAGAAGCTTATCCAGGTTGGGAGGATCCTGTGTAATATAGGGGGAGATCTCTGAAAAAAAGAAGAAGAGAAGGACATGGTGAGATTTAAAACCTCATAAAGGTATCACAATAATCAAATCACACCCAGTATTCTCACCACCACTCTCCAGCAACACGTCAAACAGGTCATCCATCTCCTGGCTGGCCGCAGTGGGACCCTGCAGAGAAGAGAAACCGTTACATGTCTGAATGACACAAGTGAGATGCTATATTTATGTATCAGATTCTTGCCTGAACAGCTGTTAACATGCTGTGTTTCTGTTTAACGGCATCCTCATAGCGCGGTGGGTCTTTACACTTTGACACGTGGTTCGTGAATTTTGGATGCTGCAAGATCAAACTGTTTGGAGACTGGCTGGAACAGGGAGGCTAATAAACAGGAAATAAACAACATCAAATACAAAAATACTAACTACATAACATTAATTCTTGCATGCTTTACAGAAAAATTAAACATAAGCAGAAGGAACATAAGGATAATCTCCACCTTATTTGTAGGTCCTTTGGGAAGAGCCTGGCCTGAAGAAGCTCCTGCAGTGCATCCACTCACTGGGAATGTATTGAGAAAGTTCTGTGCCGCGGTATTAATCCTCCACGTCTGCACAGAGAATTGAAGAGGTCAGCACGGAGGCATCAGTGCAATCAAACATACTTTCTCTCAGGGAGTTTGGTTAAAGTAGCAGTGCAGCTGCATGAGAACTGTGGAAACCTGAAAGAAAACCCACTGTGGATCATTCACTTTTACGCAAAGACATCTTAAATTAAATTTCTTCAGCCCCTCTCCAGCCGGAGGATGACAATGTTTCATCTACCTATGACGGCACTGTTTGCAGGGTAAACCATGAGAGCTGCGGTTGAGTTAAGCAGCGGGTTCTGTTACTAATTCTGCCTGCATGTCGGACTCAGAGCAGAGGAATGACTGGGAGCGATGAGGGCACGATGGTCAGCTCTCACTCAGCACCTGCTCCAGTAACCCATGTTTCCACAGGCTTTCTTTTGATGTGCGGAGTGAAAGATGCCACCACTCAGCAGAGGCCTGTTATTACCGTAGCATGAAGGAAGGCGCATTAGCCATGGTAGCGCTTAACTGACTGTTAAATTAGTTACGTGATATATTATGCAGTGCCATGAAAAACATGGCAGAACATTTATGATGTTATCTTGTGTTTACACAGCACAATACTGGATTTATGATTTCAGGCGCGCATACATACGCATTGATACGTTTCCAGTTCCTACAAGGAGACTAAAGTGAGCACAAAGTCACAGCTGATAGTGGTGATGAATGGGGAGACAGGCTGAGGCAGTCTGTAGAAGCAGCGTAGCTTTTTTTCTTACCTTTGCCAGTGGCTGGGTTTGAGTACTGCATTGCTGATGTATTGCTGCTGAGGCCTCTGTTTTCTGTGGCACCGATCCAGAAGCCTGGATAAGGCCTGTGTGTAATGCAATGCCTTTGGTGGGGAGCTGGATAGTGGCTGCTGAGGCAGGAAGGGATGCGGGCAGTAGGATCTGAGCTCCGGCCTGCGCAGGCTGACGGGATTCAGACTGTGTGATGGTCTGGTGACCGAGAATGAATTGATTTTGACTGGCTATGTGGCTCTGATCTGCAGGCTCTTCCTGTTTGACCAGTACTGGCAGACCAGGAGAGCTGCAGGATGCAGTGCAGTTTGACGGACTCCTGCGTTCCTCTTTGACCTGCACAGGAAGCAGAGGACTGAGCTGAGATGGAGAGTCTCCCTGTTGACTCCTTTTCTCCACCTCCAATTGCATCTTCAGTTCCTCCACCAGCCTCTGCTCCTGCTCCAGCTTCCTCATTAGTTCCTTAATCTGACGCTCCTTTTCATGTAGCCGTTTGTCCTTTTCAGAGTCCTGCTCGTGGGATTTTGTGTCCATGGGACACTCCTCATGTGGCGCACTCTGTGGGGAGCTCATGCAGGGAGCATGATGGGCTGGAGCATCTGAAAGCAGTTTTGGTGGACTGTCTGCTGTACTATTATCTTCTATGCCCAGATTAGAGACTCTAGAAGCAATAGGGGACACTGGTGGGGTTAATTTAGGAGTTTCTGACTGTGAGATTGCTGCATCGATGGGAGCAGCAGTCTGGATGCTAGAGTTCTCCTGATACAGCTTTAGCCTCTCGATCAGCTCAGTCTTGGTCCCAGAAACAGGCAAAGATCTGAGTTTTAATTCCATTTTCAGCTCAGCTACCTGCAAAGATAAAAGACTTGTAAAACAGCTGCACAACACTCAGCTCATTCACCTCTGCAGCAATCATATATGCATGATACAATCAGGCTGCGCAGGCTGCAGTGCGTCACCTTCATCTCGTCCAGATTAGCTGGTAAGTGATCCGGCTTGCGGTTCATGTGGTGGAGCT
This sequence comes from Aulonocara stuartgranti, assembly GCF_965226115.1. Classification (NCBI taxonomy): domain Eukaryota; kingdom Metazoa; phylum Chordata; class Actinopteri; order Cichliformes; family Cichlidae; genus Aulonocara; species Aulonocara stuartgranti. The sequence continues at coordinate 10,756,149 of NC_138942.1, read as the reverse complement.
GCAAAGGGGCAGACGCAGCGTTTCCACTAAAAGCAATGTTAGAACAGCTGGTTTGTACCTCAGTTGTTGGTCTGCTGTAATAAGATGTCAAGAAAAGGGAGTGCAGATGAGAGAGGGATTTTTTCTTTAATCCATTTTTCATAATGAGCACCTTCTGTGTAGGAAGCTGCGAGCAGGAAATGCAGAGTAATTGAGACAAAAAGCAGCTGTGATTAAACCGTGATAACAGTTATTACATTTTACATAACAAGGTGCGTACGTCTGACTGAGGATTTGAAAATCAACGTTGAAGTAATTGTAATGAGGATAAGAAAAATCCTGACTGCGATGAAGTAAAGCTTAATGGAGCCATACTTGAGCTTGGAGGCCTGGTAATTGTACTGCTGCTGTTGCTGCTTCTGCTGGTTTAGGATCTGGAGCTGCAAGAACTGCTGCTGTTGCTGCAGGAGGCGGGCGTAAGCAGAGTCCATTGGCACGTCATTAAGCTCTTGTTTCTGGTCCGGGGGAATATACTGATGGTACTTCAACTTCTTCACTCGTGGTTTGGGCTCTTTGCTCTTTTTGCTGCGGCTTTTTTCAGCAGGAGGCTTAGCCAAGCTTTGCTGCAGAGCACAACACACACAAAAAAGGGGTACATAAGACCAGAGAGGACCATGTGGAGGATATTCTTTCCTCATGACTGATCTCAGGCCAGTCCAGTTAACTTTATCAGGGAAGACAGTTTGCACTGCCAGTACCAACACTGTAAGAGTTGGAACTGATACGGTACTTTTATAACTTTAACATTAACATTGCTCTGACACTCGATGAGAACAGCAGGATGAGGAAACGGGTAGTGGAAATGTTACACTTATTGTTTTACCACCTGCAATTACAGGATGTAGTACTCATGAAAATGGCTTGGCACAAGAGCAGCAGGTTCTAGCAATGAAATCAGAAACTCGGGCCGGGTTAAACAAGCACTCACTTTCCAGTTTGTCAAACTCACTCCCTTATTATGTTCAAAGGGAGGGAGAGTTTAGCTTATACTCTGAGGATAACTGCATTATGATAAATGGATAAGTTATAGCTTCACTCCCGTTCTTTGATTCACAGCTTAGCCACGATGAGGAGGGCCGGCCTGTCATTTGACCCTAAAAATAGACAAACTGTGGCACAGATTTAAACCTCTGGATGGGTGAAATAACTTTAACCCTTGCTCTTTGACCTGCGCTCAACTCCAGCTAAATGCTGAATTTTTTTTGTCTGAGCCAAAACTGATGTAACTTTTAGCATGAGAAATAACAGACTCTGACATTGTGTCTCTCGTCACATTTTCAAAGGAAGCAACACAGATGAAGAAAATAAGTCAGGAAAACAGAGCCAGAGGTCAACACTGCAACAGCTGCGTATAAACTACACGACAACAATGACAAGTAACCATAAACTTATTATTATTATTATTTTTAGAAAAATAAAGAAGATTGGGTTTTTAGGGGAAATACAGATAGTTATTTTGAAGGTCAGATTGCCAAGACTTTGGAAACTATTTTCCCACAGCCAAAAATCTCATGTTTTTATATGATAGTGTTATTGGTTACGGTTACATATGATGATGATGATTTAAGACCTCAGAGGATTTTAAAAAGCATCACTAATCTAACTTTAGCTGTAAGATCACATTAAAATGACTAAGAGAAAAGTCACCTTCACAAGAACTGGCCCCGGTGTAACACAGGTGACGACAGTGGTGACAGGTTGAGGTTGAGTTGATTGTGGGTTGCTTTGTTGCTCACCGGTGGGCATAGGGTTGTTTAAATCTGATGCAGACTGTGAGCTGGGTGGCGGGGAGTGCTAAGAAAAGTAAAGAGAGAGCAAAATCACATGAGCCCCTCAGTAAGAACAGCAAAGCTGAAACACCTGCTAACTATCATGCCACCTATGAAAAGGAAGAAAATATGACCCAAAATAGGCTGATAAACACTTGAAAAATGAGCATGGAAAACTACTAAAACACAGCTGATGTGCTGTATGTAGCAACTTAAGTAACCTAGGTTTTTGGTCGTCTGATACTGGTGTTGTCGTACCTGTATGGTCGTTTTTAACATAAGAGTGGCTTCTTCAGACTCCCGCGGCGAGGCCGATGTAGAGCTGGGAGAGTGTTGGCTTGCAGGACGTTGCGGTGAAAAGGCATCGCTGCTGTCCTCATCAAAGTTGTACACGTCCGAAGTGTCAGGTGTCTTCGCACGATCCACCTTGCTACCACCTGTGGCACAGGATCAAAAAATAAGCAAGCACTGGTTATTATTTATTTCAAGGATAAATCAAAATAATGCAAATAGAGCAAAAATCTCTGACTATAGTTTAGAGATGTAAGCTGAGACTGCCCTGCTGAGATATTTCGACGTAAATGTCATAAAAAACAAGCTACAGTTTTTTCAGTGAGGGCCAGCTTATCAGTATTAGCATTATCACAGTTTTACTGCTGTAATTAAACGGGGAGACCTTTCTCACAGCAGGCCTTTGCTTCCCAAACAAAGATAATACATCATTAAAAATAGATAAAAATCCACCAGATGTGCTGCACAGCTGGTTTGAATTACCTTCGCTGCACTCACTGTAAGTGGTGAACAGATATAATAATAACAATGAGGCTCTACCATTATTAACCTCCTCAACACCGGGGTCCACAGGCAGGATGTTCTTCTCCACCAGCTCCATGGGTCCGGGCCTCTGGGCGATCTTCTCATTGAGATCATCAGTCAGTCTGGCCCTCTTCAGCTTCATTTGTGTGGCCTGCAGGGAGGGCTCTGCATGTGTCTCTGATAAACACAAAGAGGATGTTCATCTGTGATCTGGCCAGTATCAGTCAGTCTCTCAAACTGCTTTATCATACTGACTCACAGCAGACTGAGCCAGACCTCACAAAAGCCATGCGTGTGGTTATAGCTTTGTTAAACACAAAGGTAATCATCTCTCTTATCTCAACACTCTTGCCCAGTAAGAAAACACCCCCGGATGATTACCTTGTAGGATGTGCATGCGGACCAGCTCAGAACGTCCGGGTCGGCTGCAGAGTTTGTGCTTCAGGAAGGTCCCAGTCTGTTTAAGAAAAGAAAAAAAATAAGAAAATACTCTGGGTACAGGATTGTGATCATCTGCAGGCTAGAGTGCATTCATTGCTGGCTTACCCTGGCTCTCTCCAGGCTGCGAATCTGCTCATGGAAGGCAGCAGGTGCTTTTAGGGCTACGAGAAGAGAAATCCATAAGAAATCAATACATTTTCTTGTTTAATACAGGCTAATTTCACACACACGAATGTTCCTTTGATTTTAAGACTGACGTCTTTTTGCATTCTTTCTTTCTAATCCCAAATAGTTTCCCCTTTGTCTGCCTTTGATATCATGACAAAGTATGTTTATGTAGCAAGCCTCTTAGTGATAAGATTGTACTCCACAACAACAGAAATGACGATGTAACAGCATAAGTATAATACCACAGGAAATCTCAGTATTTCTAAAACATATACTTTTCATAATGGCCCTCATTAAAAAGTCTTTTAAAGTTATCAAGCAGTTTTCTCAAAAGTACCAATAACGTACTGTATGCCGACATAAAGTGTTTAAAATTATGGACAACACATATGTAAAAAAAATCTAAACTACAAATACACATTTGTTACAAACAGTGTAAGCAGATATAAAGAAGAAAAGAAGGGAGATAAAATGCATCTTTATTCCCAAATATGCCAAAAAACTATTTTCACACTCCAGGGTCGTCCAGTTTCATGTCATTGTTTATTATTTTGTCTCCTTTTTGGCATGCAATGGCGTGTCATTAATAATCAGCAGCTCGTGGGCGGGTGTCTGACAGGAAGTGTCAGTTTAGCTGACTCAAACAACGATTATTCCGTCCTAATTTCTGATCTGACCGAGTAAACTTGTTGAGCTTCAGACGAGGTCTGGCTCACCGGCGAGTCACCTCTGCTATGACGAACATTGTTTGGTTTAAGGACACTCTGCCTGGGGGGTGCTCTGAGGAGTGTGTCAGAGGAGCAAAGCAAACATTCCTCATGACCAAAACCTCACTGCATACCTATCATAAGCCTCTAAGTGTAGGAGAGGCAGATTGCTATGGAGAATGGCCTGGGAGGCTTGTGTGCAGGCTACGCTTGGCCAGGCCGCAGAGGAGATGGGGGGGCGTCTGACCTCCACTGAAGGCCCAGCCGCTGACTCATGAGGCCGCGTGGAGCCAGAGAGGACCTGAAAACTTGACTACAGGGGGCTTTTCATGACAGAACTAGATAAAGAGGAAGATGTCCATCTTTTTCCCTTTCTGTCTTTCCAGCTCTCAGTGGGATTCTGTCACAGTTTCAGCTCATCTTTTATTGACTGTACTCCTAAACAAAAGGCTTGCTGGAGGGAGGTAAAACAGGGACCGAGTCAGCTCCACCTCTGCTGGATCAAAGGATGGATGTGGATGGTATTAAAGCGGAGAAAGCCACTCCAGCTTTGACACCAGTGTGTCATTTATCTGTTATATATTCCAACCATTTTCACCAGGTTTTCAAGCACAGTGAAGCGATTTCAGCCTCTGACATAATTCTATAAAACAGCCCTTATAAAATAAAGCAGTTTGATGTACAAAGAGGATCTATTATATTAACTCTGAAATCCATATTCTCGATTCTTGGACTCTACTAAAGTGGCTTTGCATGATTTATAAGTCAAAATAATCCTCATTGATCCTGTATTAGGCTTTGGTGCAGCTCCTCAGTTCTTCCACTGTCTCAAACAAGTCGTTTTAGCTCCTCTCTCTTCAGTGCCACCCTCAATTCATACCAACTTTCTTCTGATTGGCTGCCCCTGGTAAATTTGAGGTTTGATCAGCAGGTTCAGCTGGAATTTCTGTACTCACACTTGTATGCCTGTCAAGGGATATTCCATCTCTTTGACATCACACACAGTCAAGAATAGAAACGTCCTGAAAACAGTCTGAAGCCTGAGCGTTTGGCTCAAATTACTTGTAGTTAAAGAAACTCATTATTTCACACTAATGGGCTCCATTTAAATCCATCCATCCATCCCTCAGTCTAGTTTCTTCCACTTATCCAATCATTACAGAGGATTCATGATAAGCAGTGTATACTGGATGTCCTTCTACCCAGCAACATTTTGTAGGACACTTTCCTAAGGTAAGCTGAGCTATATTATCTCTCCAGTACATTCAAAACCTACCCCTGGGTCTCCTTCCAGATGTGCATGCTCAGAAAAACTATCCTGATTACAAGCCCAAGGGTTGGCTCTACTCTTGCAGCTCCCACTAGATTTGATTTATTAAATTATCAAATAAAAGCACAAAAAAATACCACAATAAATTCTGTATTTTGAGTTGCTTCATGATCCCCTATGTTCACCAGCTATTTGCTAATAGAGCCTGTTAATTTGGGAGAAATAAAAACACAATATTTTGCTAGCTATAAATTTTTTATTTCTTATTAACACTGTTGGTGATGTTCACTGTTGTCTTATGTAGTAAAAATACTCACGCGGCATGATGCCTTGGTCCACAAGTTGCTCCCGAGTTCTCCTCTGCTGCAGACAGAGCTGCAGGACTATGAGAAAGCGGAGACACAGAGGTCAGGGTTAAACTTTTACCATTCAGAACCAGTTTGACTGAGTCACCTAACAACCATCCCTTCTGGCTTTGAACTGCGAAACCTGCAAGACTTCAAATAAAACAAGGCACTTATTATTTCTCAATCAATACGCTGCCCGAAGGGCTCAACTGTAAACCCCGTTCACCACCACAGACATTCTGTACTCTTCCTGTATGGTTTTAGCTCAGGGGTTGTGAGGAGTACCACACATTTTACAACACGCAAACAGTGTGATTGGCTGACAGCCTTCCCAGTGAGAGGCAATATCTCTGTGTGGGTTGCAAATGCGCTGAGGAAATAAAGTAACTACAGAGAAGAACACAAACAGATAAAAGAGGGATTAATGTCAGACCTGCAGTTACAATAATGAGGAAAACTTGAGCTGGTCATGACACCACTGAGAGCCAAGTAACTTGTGTCTGTTTAATAAATTGTTTTTAAAAACTAATCTTGCTTTGGATGGATAAGAAGTGACCAGTCATGTTACTGTGGAACATCAAAGACATGACTATCTTCCAACAGAAATTGTTGAGTCTTGCATGCGAGCTCTGCATATAGCACTTGGATGATCTTCGGTTTTATTTCCCCAAAAATATAAACTGTAGTAAGACGTTGTTTAAACATTTATAAACACGTGAGCGTGGACATGTTATTTCAGTAGAACGCCGAAATTCAGTGCAGGCAAAAAAAAAAGAAGTCTGAACAGAAGGCGGTGGGTGATGGGAACGAATGAAGTGGCGGTGGTGAGGTACGTGAGGCCTTTATTGTCACCCTCGTAGTAAAGTGAAGTTAACTTTAGCTCGATCTACTCAGGGGCATTTTTGGGGGGTGGGGGGCAGCTCCCACTCATACACAAACACACACAAATACAAGGCAGACCTGCTCAACTCTCCTGGGAAAGGCACTGCTTCTGAACGGGCCTCTGTGACTCACGCTAGCAAAAATAAACTGGGCAGCTGTGAGAACAAGGCCTGGGAACCATGAAATTTGGGGGTAGTTAAGGGGGTGGGCTCTGCATTCGTACGCAGAGACGAGGGGATGTTCATGGGCTTCTACTGGTGGGCAAGGGAACGCGGAGTGACAAGAACCGAGGCAAAGGGTGGAAGGCCGAGGCCACTCTCATAGCAGCCCATCCACTGCAGGACAGAGAACACAGTGTGCCTGCTCTGCCTGCTGTGTTTCCTATTACAAACACAGGCCAGAGGGGTTTATGGTCAGCCAGAGATGGATCATAACGGAAGATTGTAGAAAATGCCACAAGCAAGAGAAGAGTGCATACTACAACGTATGAATAATATCAAAAAGTGCCTCCTAGCTCTGACAGAGAATGCAATTTTTAATTTGAGGTATGGTAGTATGGGGTTACAACTCATGCCGGGTCCTCCTCATCACTCGGTGTCATCTTTGGTTCAACCTGAACCCTGGCTAACCTTCTCCGTGATGCAAACTGGCTCCGCTCTCCTGCTCACCAGCAAAGCGTAAACAGAGGTTTTGGAGAAACATAGAGAGGGGGCTCGGCTCAAATCCTTGTCTACTGATGTAATCTCTAATCTCAGACCCATGTTGTTCTCAGCAAATCATCCATGGAGGTCTCCCATCAGACCTCTGAAACAATACAAATAAAAACTGGTGTGGCCAAAGCTGAATTTAGTTTAGAAAGAGACTCATGCTGGGTTATGTTGATTTTGCAGTTATAAATACAGAATTCTCCAAACAGAGTCCCACTTTAACAGCATTTGAGGCATTTATGATGGAATGCATCATGAATATTGAAATAAAATTAGTCTATCAAAAATGTCATTTTGATTTTCCTTCCATGCCTTTGTGTGGAGCCTAGAAACTTAAAGGCTGACTTCAATCCTTGGAAAAAAAATACCTGCAAACTTATCGATAATAAAACACGTACATCCTATGTTTAGCAATGCAGAGAATTCATCAGCAAGACTATCTCAGTATCTCAATTTTACATTATTTTTTAATTTTTGTATTATTTTGCCTCAGTGAAAAAAGCCAGAATCATATTAATAATAAGAAAGTAAAAAAATATTGCTTCCTTTCTGCCACGATTAGGTGTCAGGGCAACCAGGTTTCTCGCTTTATATGGGAAAGAAAAGCCTTTTAATAACATTATCCCACATTTTAAATGGCAAAAGTTTTTTTAAGGTTTCATCCAATGACAGTGAAAAAAGCAGAATGACTGTGTGGAAGCCAGTTGTTTGAGTTTTAAAGTGTATAAATACACAGGCGAAAATATGATGTGAAGTGAAGCAGAAGCACAAACTTCTGCTTCCTGTCAAGCTTGTTGTATTTTTTTTTTTTTTTTAGCAAAGGAGTAAAATTCAAGGAAACACATTTTGGCTAAATGCCAAACCTGCAAAGATTGTGATTTTTTTTTTAAAGACAGACACATTAAAGTCTCAGACTAACTCCTAATATCGGTATCAGCATCATCCCACACAAACATACTCTTTCCCCAGCATTTACTTTGTTAGGATTTGGTCAGATTAGTGTCAGATTATTACTCTGTCCTGGCAAAGTGATCTGAATCTATGAAGAAAGAGATATACTTAGTCAGGTAATGAATAATGATTTTTGTAAAAGCAGCAAGAATAGTTCTAGTGGAAAAACTTATATATATACTTCTTTTGCATAAATCCAGTATAATACACTGTTTTCATTTGAGTGTGATTCTCTGCTCACAGTATTAAAACGTAGCATGCAAAACACGCTATGTTGGATGCCCTATAAACTTTAGGTATTTGCAAAGGTTTTTTTTTATCACATTGCCAAACAAAGCCTATAAATCACTAACAAGACTGGTATTTTGTGTTTTACTGGCAGAGGCCACTTGCTTAGAGGAATGTCCTGGTGATGAATGCAAACCAGGAAGATAAAAACATGCAAATAATGATCAGAATCCTGATTAGCAGCATATCCAACTACTGCACGTCAGTTGAAGTAACTTCATTGTGTATGCGCATTACAAGAGTGAAGTCATGCTTCTGTGAGGTAATACCTTATAATAGTGATCCTACAGAGTGCCAGTTTGAACACAGGTAATTTAAAGCGATGGGTAATTACTTTCTACTTAAACAAATTCATCAGAATTCAAAAGAAGTGATGCTCCACTTGAGTCACGATCATGATCTTTTACTGTCATTTCCTGTTATGGCTGTGTGTCCATCACAACAATCCCCCCCTCTGCTTCCGAAGGCAGGGGATTAACATTACATTACAACAAAGCTTTCTGGTTAGAAAAAAAAGAAAGAAAGAAGCAGTACCTGATTTGAATTTACCCCTGCAGATGGAAGGGGTCTCCACGTCAAGGCACGCCATAGGGAAAAGTTGTAGTTCGATTGGTGGCCAGGTCTGGAGTCCCATGTGGTGATGAGGCCAGTGGAGAACACGGGAGTCAGCGAGAGGGAGGAAAGAGCCAGCGCTGAGAGGACGACAGCTGGCTCGCTCTCTCTCCGTCTCTCTGCCGGCCTCAGTGGAGAAAGTGTGTGTAAGTATGTGTGAGCGCTCACTCAACGTCAGAAGGAGGGAACACAGTGGTGCCTGCGTTAACCCTCGCTAGGTCACTGTGTTGTGTTCACAGAAGACTCAAATTGCAACACGACACCAGAGGGAACAACTTTTAAACGTGGTAATAATCAATATTTCTTATGCTGGGGAAATTCACTTGGCCTGGGACCAAAACATTTACTGGCAACCAATAGGAAGCTGATCAAAACAGGCTGTGATGAATTTTGAGTTGGCACATTTTTATGAGAAATAGCGTGTGTGTGTGTGTGTGTGTGTGTGTGTGTGTGTGTGCGTGCGCGCAGGGACCCTTGCTGCACTAAATAACAATGACAAGAACACATAGTGGGATGATTTGATTTTTAAATGAGTGATTATTCCTTGAGGTGTTTTTGCAAAATGACATATTTACAGTGTTTGTTTCTTTCTAGATTCCCAGTAAACCCCCAATAAAAATCAAAACTAAAGGGAATGTATAAGAGAAATTTAAAGAGGGGACGTCCAAAAACATCTTTGCTAGTCGTCTTTGCCTTTCCGCAGCTAGAAAAACGCTAACAGGAAATGAGATAGGAGCGGATTAGACTAATTGTGGGAAGTTGTGTGTGTCTCAGTGGATCCAGGAAGGATTGCATGTGAGCCAAAACGATCTCGTGTCAAGGCGACGCTGCAAAGACATGATGCTGTGGCAGCGCTGCGCTTGACTGTGAGGTCAATGCATGCTGTGGAGGAGTGGACAACTGCACTCTGGATTAATAATGTCACTTGTGGGATCAAGAAATATGCATGTCAAACAGCGTGGGACGGGGAAAAATAGAGATGATAAACAGAACTGGTAGAGGGCAGGCACAGCATGTTATGACAGCCCACAGTGGGGATTCAACACTGATGCACAACAAGATGATAAAAAATATGGGAGAGTAGTAGGAGGAGCTTTTTAGGAACGTGGAAAAACATCTTCCTGCATGTCATTTTGTCCACAAAAAGTTCACATTTCGAAAGTCTGCTGGATATAGAAACAAAACAAAAGCTTTTAGGAATGCGTGCACACCTGTATTAAACCACAGCGAACATCTAGCTGTGGGCTCTCAAAATTTCCATAGCTTTGTTATTGGTAGTCCAGTGCAGGAGCCCAGTTCAGTACAGTCATTAAAATAGTGAGATTACTTTAAAAATAAGATTTTAATTCGTTCACAAAAGACGGAGGTTAAAAAAATCATCCAGCTGTTGTTACTGTCTACTTCTCAAAGTCTTCACTGCTACATTTTCATTTGCACCCTTACTGGTTAAAGCCTAGAATACTAAATGAAAAGATTTTGTTTTATACAAGAAACTCTGGCCGCTGCATCAAGACCTTTATTTTACAGCTTTTTTTCTAAAATATAAGTTCTTAGTTGTTGGATATTTTTCTTATTTTCTTCTAAGGGAATGTTGATTTCAAAGTTTAAATGTCTCGAAGAACTTAAAAGTCTAATCTCTCTAGTCTAGACTGTTGATGCTTTCCATTTACATGAAAAAATTACACTTTTTTAGTGTTGATTTCCAGTTTGGGGTATTTTTTTTCGTGCACCACCAATTTCACCATTAACGACCATTTTAGCCCGATGATTATTGCACTCATTACATCATTACATCCATCTGTTTCCCATTGGCCAGATGGTTTCACTTCCTAATAATTCATTTAGAACTGAGTGAAGGACTTTGCAGTTGCAGCCACTAAATCACTTTGATTCATGATGCAGGTTGGTGCTGAGGAACGCTACAGCCAGCGGTATTATTGACTTCAAGGTACCAAAGGGAACTGTGATATTGTGTTTTAGTTCTAGGTGTGCTCGTGTTATTACAAATTGAGCAAGAGCAGTAAATATGAAATTGATAACTGACTCATTCTTTGGAGTGTTTTGGATGCCGTCATTGTGCATCACTTGTGCAACATAACCCAGTAATCACTGACAGACAGATATTGTCATTATTAGGTAGACCCAGGAGACTCATGAAAGATCATCTTCTGTTGTAGCGCTATTGCCTCACCGCAAGAAGATCCTGGGGTTGAATCTTTTAGTCTTTGGGCCTGCATCAGTTTCCACTGCTTTCCTTCAATGACCAGTCCAAAGAAATGCATGTCAGGCCAAATCGGTGATTCTAAATTGATCATAGGTGTAAATGTAAGATAGATAAAGTGCTTCACATGCCTAGAATATGAATATGTCCAAAAGGTAAAATGCGTGAAGTGCGCAGTGGTCAGTAAGACTAGAAAAGCACAACATAAATGCCATACCACTTTATTCCCTGACAAATCTATGTTCCCAAGGAAAACTCTGATTTCAGAAGCTACTTAAGCTGTGATTACGTTTTGGCTTCCAAAGGCAATTCTGATCTGACTTCATTCTTCATTCTATAAACAAATCACTGAATTGAGTTTGTTTTTCCAGAGTGGCCTTGCTCTTAAATGGTCAGTGTGCAACGTGCGTTGGTGACCTCTGATGCCATTCTTGTGAGTTCAAGTGATGGGAGAGTATGTTGAAGAAAACACATGAATATTGTCAATCCACACACGAGTATGCGTACACGGACACAAATACAGATACACTACAATCTGTTATGTGTAAGGCTACGTGATATTTTAGACTCTTTGTCTTCATGTGAAAATGTAATGACAGTGCAGAAGAGTAATTTCAGCGACACAGAGCCACAGTTTTATTGCAGTTTTTGACTGGGCCTCCCTCGTCTATCTGCGAAGCTCCGTAATAAGAAGCTGCTGATTCCCCAAGGGTGGACAACGCCATGCTATTTTTCTCTCATTAACATAGTGGGGGGTTTTTTTGTAATAGCTGTTTTATATGAGAAATGCCCAAGATATTTCAACAATAAAGGATAATAATTAAAATTGTCATTAAAATCCACAACCTTGCTACTGAATGTTTGGGTTTCTTTCTGTTATTGTAGGGTCTTTACCTTACAATATAAAGCATCTAGAGGTGACTCTTGTTGTGATTTGGTACTATATATAAAAAAAACTGCCTTGTATCGAAGACACAATCAGGCATAAGGAAGGAGATAAAGGAGCTACACTGTAGGTGTTGCTGGTGTTGCAGGGCAATTTATAACACAAGTCTCAGATGAGAATAATTCCGATAATGTATTATGTTGAAATAATTTCTTTCTTTCTTTTTTTTTTTACACTTTATCAGCTCCACATCATCCTGGTATGAGAGTCTAAAAGATTAGGATTTCATGGTATTTGTTTCACTGAAGGTGTGCTGCGGTTGAAGTGTTTAGCTTCCCATTTATTTTTATTCTTTGCTCCCACTGCAACAAGAAAAGCAAAGAAATAAACGTTAACTTTATTCATATTTGGACAAATGTAGCCTGTTCACCTGACAGGGGGGGTTACGCTTCTGTGTTAAATCTACACTGTAGATACGCTGGAGGGAGATTGCAGAAAGTATCAGGAACAAATCTGTTTGCACTTGAATAATACTGACCACAACAAAAAGTGGGGAGTTTTATTTGTTTCTATCATTGCTGTCAGGTGTACATAAAACACAAATAAACCATCATGAAAAGTATGAATGCTGTTATTAGCGTCGTCTACTTAACATTGGTTATGCTGTAGGCCTGCTGAAGACAACTATTCATTGCAGAAGTCTAAATCATCTATTGGGGGCAAGGCACAAAAGTGGCGTGGGTACCCAAAGTCTTTCTTCTTCGCTCTTTGACCCACAAGGCCAAAAGTTGTGAAGTTTGATACACTGATTATGAAGCTTCACCTCAAGTATTTTAATGCCACCTCTGAGCAGATGTTTGAGGTGTGTGCATGCAAACCATTAACCATCTGCTAATGACATAACAATGAAATACTCAGATCATGTTTAAACATCCTATTTTATGAAAATACTACTACTACTACTAAATAACTGTACAGTTTTTACCAAGCTGACCAAGACAAAGTAATAGAATGAACAATATAATTTCAATACAACTAGCCAATCAAATTTGGTGAGGGCACTCAACAACAGCTGTTTTTTTTATTGTCACCAGATGTGCTGTGCGCATCGTGGCATTTGTTGCTTCAGGCTTCAGACCTGAACGACCTGAAGTTCTACAAATCTGTTACATTTTTTGATATCCTGTGTTAGCAATATAAGTACTGTAAAACTGCTGTGTTAGACTTTATACCTGTGATGCACTGACAGGTTGGTGAGATTTATAGTTGAATGTAATTAGTTACATTCAGCTGTATAATTAGTAGTATTTGGTCTTTGATATTTGTTTTGTAATTTAAGCTTTAAGGAGTTTAAGAAAAGTTTTGTATTAACTGCTTTGGATTATAGTCATTTTATACACAGGGTACCATTTTCACCGGCTCAAAAGTATTTGGACAGCTGACTAATAACCAGTTCTTTCATTGTCTCATGACAGCTTAAGCAGATAAAAGATGTGGAGCTGATAGAGTTGAGCTTTGGTAGCTGTTTGCTGGAACTCTCGACACGAGGCCCAAAGAGATTTCAGTGCAATACTTTTATTAACCCCCTTGAATTAAAATTGAAAGCCTGCACTTTAGCCACTTCTTGTTTGTTTAACGTGCAAGTAACAGGGACTACTATGGACTAGTATTCACTACTTTAGGCTATGAAAACCATATCTAATCTTTCTTTTTTGAAAACACTGTGTGTATTCCTGCTCTATTACTCTGTATACTCTCTGACTTCACACCCAGTGTTTACCATCCCATATGCATGTGTTATGTAAGTTAAATGAAAAAAGTGGTTGCTTAGTGTAGCAATGAATGACAACAAATGTGTTACAGACACTAATATTTATCAGTCCATGATGATTGCTAAAGTTCTTTTTAGCTCATGTATCAGATAGTTTATGCTGCTGTGCTATCATAATCTCCTGGTGAGAAAGTGCAGCTCAACCCATCACAGGGATCCTGACAGTCTTATTACACCTTGCCAAATGACTTTTCAGAGCCAAAATCCACATTGCTTTTTCCCACATGAAGCTACTTTTAACATCAAAGCACTCACTAAATCCAACTCCTGTCCAGAGCTTCAAACTTAGATTCACCAAATCATGTTGGCAGCATAGAGCCCAGGTTAAACAACATTTTAGGGCAAACACATTTGGTTTAACCTCTCTCATTCATGAGGAAAAGAAACAAAGTCAGTCTCAAAAGATGAGATTTTTCTGACTGTGCCTGCTGATGGGCAAGTTCACGTGTATTGTATTAACAGAGTGAGCCGTACGACTCCTCTCAGCTTGCATAGGTTTTTCACATAAAATGCAGCCAGCTTCATATTCCTTGTGGATCTTTGCTGCAGCGGTTTCAGGAAGAATTCAAGGAAAGGTCAGGACAAGAAGCACATTAGAGGTAATCTAGGTGCAGGTATGCACAGCAGACAGCTCCTTCCAAAACACACTATTCATTCTGGGCCAGCTCTGACTCGAGTAGTCAAAGTGAAAAAGATTGATCTGAGTAGCGAACAGCATGTGCTGCTGCACTAAAGACAGATGTTCAGTTTAATCAAACTATGAACATGTTAATCAAACTCTAAAAGTATCAGACGTCGAGACGTCGATGACTGATTGTAAGGTTCTAAAACACTGACATTTCAAGCTTTGGAGTTATTTATCATGGAAGTGAAAAGTCTGGGCAGCTGCCACAGTATTATCTCTGCAACAGGTGTGTTAAATTACACCTGGATTTAAGTTTAGTCCAAGACAATAAACCAAGAATGTGCTTCAGTGATAGGATGCAAGCAAAAATGTTTTGTACGCTCGCTGCTCACTGAACATCTGCCAGCATACAGAGTCCAAAATTGTGCTGAGAGAAGACTGCATGTGCTGAAGATGTTGGAATTGCACTGGATATTCATTTTCACAGGGGAGCCACCAAAGCAGCTGTCACATGCAGATGGTGGGAAAGCCAGAAAGAAATCCCTGCAGGCCTGCAGCTTTCTTTGAAGCTGTGCTACAAGCAGCGGTCACGAGAGCATAAATAAAGGCCGGCCCGCGACAGCTTTGGCCACATTAACATAGTCACCGAAACACCATTTGCACATATTTACCAAAAAGTAAACATACCCACAGCTGCCTGAAACCAAACTGTAATTACATTTCATTGCACATTAACCGTAGCATTTGTACACTACTTTCCCTCTCTGATATGCAAACATTCACATTCCTTCCCACATTTTCTGACAAACTGGCAGCATCTTTTTCTGCTGCCAGTCTGAACAACTGTTTCACCAAAATAAGTAATTATTCAGTTTTTACAGCAACTAACAGACACTTTTGTTCACCAAATACGCTGTTTTTCCAAATAAATCCAAATACAATAGAAAATCAACTGACTTATTAGAACAATGACTGAAACACAAAGAGTCACAGGAAACAGAACTGAGTTAGTCACAGCATCCGATAAAATAAACACTTTAGAAATAACCCCACAGTTCTTTCATGTTTGATGTTTAGACTCACATAAAGTGATCAAAACTTTAAATTTTGGTTGAAGTCAGTGTATTATTAACAAAGCACACAATAAAAGCAGTCATACCACCTAATGTTACACCTACAAAACTACAAAATATTTCTGCAGTATCTGCTTCCATAAAGCTCTATATTCTATTATGATTAGGAGTTAGGCCAAAGAAAGTATAAACAAGGTGAGCATGGAGTGCCTTAAAACTTTTTTTAAAATTGGCCACTAGTGGGTGGCTCCTTTGGTTGCACACACACATAGAAAAATAATTTTGGTTGTATAGTCTATGGGAAAAAATAATTCACTTGCTCTGTGACGTCAGTAAACACTTCACTGATGACTTTATGGGGTCAATTGCGAGTTTCAGGGCATGCAGAATTGAACATTAAGTCCATTCTGTAAATTATGGTTATTTTGAGTGTCATTAAGAAAGATTAATGAGGATATGAACTTGAGGTTTCTGAGGTTACGTTGTTAGAGCCACTGCTGTCTCGCCACGTCTAGCTTCAAAACATCAGATGTGGCAAAAAATACTCATGACAAAGGCTTCATATCAGCACTTCACTAACCAGCGGGCGATGTCACAATACTTCCTCTCAGATATGATTGTTAGCATTAGCAGCAAATATGGATATTTTTATTAAAATAAGCAGCTGATGCAGTGAAGAAGCTCATTGACTAGTGAGCTACAACATGATTCTCACCTCTAATTATTACCTAATTATATTTCCTCTGCAGACCTTGAAGATTAAGTATTTTTTATCTTTGAGAAAAACTTTTCCCTTCTGAAATAAACCAGAAAACAGTCGACTAACATTAACAAATTATGTACATGTACATGCTGTACGCTAAAAAAATTTGACTGATATTTTAGTATGTCAGAACCAGTGAGGTGAGGAATATTGAAATATGCAAACATTGGACACCAGCACAAATATCCTATGATGCAATGAAGGATGATGCACATAACAGACATTGCTGAAATTTAGAGTAAGCGAGCTTCCTGTGAAGGGTGGCTGGAGTCACTTTTAGAGACAGGAAGAGGAGCTCAGTCATTCGGGAGGGACTCAGAGTTGCTACTCCTCCACATTGAAAGAGTCAGTTGTGGTCGGTTAGGAAAAGGCCCCAGGCCAGGACATGCTAGAGTTTCTCTCGGCTGGCTAGGGAACACCTTCTGGATGAGAGGTGATCAGGGAGAGAGATGAGTCTTGGTTTAGACTGCTGTCCCTGTGACCTGGATAAGCAGCAGAAAATTGATGGATGGATGGAACTTTTCAGTTCAGGTTAAAAACGTAGCTTCACTTTCCTAGGTGTAAATTTTTTTCTTTCTTTCCTGTGAATTTCTTATTCATCACTTGGTTCATCTGAAATATTTCCATGGTAACATGTCCAAGTGGCAACACGACTTTTAGGAAGTGAGGTTGACACACTAAGCAGGGTAAATGCTATTGTTGTTAAACCATAGCACACATTAACTACACAAAAACAATGTACTGGTTTTAACTGGCTTTGTATAAAAGAAATTCATGTATTCCTTAAAGGTGACGAAAACTTTTCATAATGTCCATCTCTGTACAACAAACGAGCTGCTGTTTTGACATGTGTATGTGGTAAATTAAAACTATCACACCACTGAAAAAACGTTGAATGAGTAATCCAAAGATTTATACCAGGAAAACCTTAGTCGTGAACAAACACACCACATTATCCAGTGATTAAATCAGCACTATAAAGCAGGAACAGGCTGTGCTGCTAAAAATAGCTGAGTGTATAGCCACAAAAAGCAGCTGAATAGGAGGGGGGGTTGAAATATTTTCTGTCCTGACAATCTGAACAACATGTAAAAAACTAAACAGCTCACACTTCCCCACCAACATTCCCTGATTTCAACAACCATAACTTTCCAGTCTAATTAACCCTCGAGTGGCTGTCACACACAACGTGAGCCCTCCCCATCTCTCCTCCTAGTTAAAGCCAGGCAGCAGTGTGGTTAGCAGGGGGTCGGTTAGGGGTCGCCCACAGACAAAAATAACCTCCTGTTTGCTCACTGGCATGCCGCAGCTCATGGTGTTGTTTTGAGAATCGGGAAAGGACTTTATGTTTTGGTAGTGGATATGGAAAACCACTGACAATGATACCACACGCTCTGTGGCTCACAGCTTATGTTTAAAATCTTTGGAAGATACAAAATGATTCTTAAAAGCTAATATTTTTTTAATAAGACTGCTAAACTATGTTGTAGCCTATGTAATAGGGTCACAGATATGTCGCGACTTAGGGAAAAAGAAGAAAGCTTCTTACTTTATGTCAGCCATAATCTTCATATTGTATTTTGATGTTTGTACCATTAATTCAAAAAGCATTTTCAGAAAACTGATTTTAGTTTAGAGTTTAGTGTGAGGCATAACCAGTGAACATGATGTCATTGAAAAGGGTTCGTGGAGGTCCCGAAGTGCAAAAAAGTCATTACTCTAAACGCACCGCACTCGAACAGTCACGTAACTTTTCCATGCCTGAGTGGAAAATAAACACTTCTGCTCTTGGTATCAGATATCAGGATTTTGTTGTGCAAATAAAACACTGCCTCGAGACTTCTACAGTCACTGAAACATTTACAGAGTTTAAAAAGAAATAAAGAAAACTGATTCGGGGGACAAATATTATCTTTTTGCATTTGACACTCTTCTTTGTCAAAAACATGTCAAAACAAATTAAGATTTGCTTAACACAACATGAGATTATATTCATTTTCAAACTTGAGGGCCGAGCAGAGGGACTGCTTTTTTCAAGAAAAGGAGCTAGTTGGAGTGGTTCAATGGTTAGGATGCCTCCTGGGCACCTCAATTTGGAGGTTTTCCAGGCATGCCCAACTAGACGGAAACCCCGAGCAGACCCAGAACCCACTGAAGAGATTATAAATCTCATCTGACCTGGGAATGCATCGCGATCGCCCAGGAAGAACTGGAAAGTGTTGTTGGGGAGAAGAATATGTAGAAAACCTTGCTTAGCTACTGCCACTGCAACTCAACTTCAGATACGTGGAGGATGGATGGTTGGTTGGTTGGATGGATCTTGAACTCTTTAGAAAGACCTAATAGGGTCTGAAGTGTAACAAAGCCTCTGAGTTAGATGTTGCAGGGAGCTCAAGCTACACTGTGTTATACACACTGATATGTCTCATGGCATATACCCACCCATATTGTGGGTGGCTGTAGCTCAGGAGGTAGAGCAGGTCATCAGCTAAATGTTGGTGGTTCAATCCCTGGCTGCTCCAGTCTGTGCCAAATTATTAAAGCATCCAACATACACCATTGGATTATTATGTGTGTTAGATAGAAAGCACTCAGGGCCTGTGGATGTGAATTGGTTAATGAGACTTTGAGTGCTCCAGTAATTTAGAAAAAAAAAAGCTATAAAAGAACCAGTCCAGCACACGCTTACAACTTGTGAGTCTATTTAAGCTGCATCTCTCCCTCTGACACATTATTTCCTACTGCCTTGTGTTTCACTGCTCCAGAATCCACCTGTAGACTCTGGGGGGATGTTTATTAATCACTTTCCAGTTTTTATGGGTATTACATTTGCAGGGAGTAATGAGCTCAATTCATAGATCCCCTAAACTCTGTTCTGATGCAGTAATAAATCAATCATTTCAATATGATATAATTTGAGAAGCTTTATCAGCTTCAAGAACAACAAAGGCTTATATTGGATGCATGAATGCATGCAGTAGTACTCTGGGATGTAGGCAGTAAACAGGCTTGTATTACAATCCCAGCAGCCTGCTTGGCCTAAATTGACACTTGCTGGGTCTGAACACTAGGATTTATTTTGTCATGTAGACCCAAGCTACAGCTGTTAAGTTTAATAATGTTTCTCTCTTTACACATAGACACAGATGCAAAAAATATCTTGAAGAAGCATATAACTGTATACATTTGTTGCAGTTCCCCCGATAAAGGGGGAATAATCCATTTTACAGATGCGTTCTGAACATTTTCTTCCTTCGACACAAATGTTCTGTCCATCAACACAACCAAGTGGTATGACTACAATTCTGCGTCCCCAGGAATAGATCAGGAATAATATTTGTTCATTGGAATAACAGGTAAGAACAACAGTGTAACTGTGGCCTCAGCCTCCAGGGAGACAGACAGACTGGAAGAACACAATCCAGACCACAAGGGAAGCATTAACTACCCTATAAATGCCAGGAATATAAAGTGTGCAGTGTTTTCAGATGAACAATGTATAATACAGCTTATACACCGAAAGCAGTAAAACGTGAGATAAATCCATCTCATTTCTGTGGAAATATGCACATCAGAAATAAAACATATAAATCACATCTCAAAACCCAACGTTTATGAAAAACCTCTCCTTGTTTTGTGTCTATCAGGATATGCTACCTCTATTCATCTACTGTCATCTCCCTGCAACTGATTTACTTCCTGACTCAGCTATGGGAAACAGTGAAGTTACCCTGATTACAGACATTTCCTTCCTCCCGTATTCACAGCAATGCCTGGAATGGCTGCACTATTTACTCAGGCCCGAAGCAGTAAACTGCAGATCCCACACCCACATGGCATATGCATCATGGGTTACAAAAGCCAAGGCTTCCTTGGAGAGTGGTTCTTCCCCATCCAGACAGAAATAAAAATAATCGTTCACAAGCTATGCAATGCAGTTAGATAACCTGACTAGTTTGGTTGGCATTTCAAAGGATTTTGACTGGTTTTATTTTGACTGAATCCATGGTGCTGGTGTGGGACTTGTGACCTGACCCGAGACTGGGTTTTGTACACAAATGTCTCCAGAATGATTGTTACTCTGTGAGTAAGCACTTTGGCCTCAGGCCCACTGATGCTGTGAAATCCCTAGTGAGTGAAAAACAAAACATTCACAAACACCTACAGTATAAGTATCACAAATATCTGTTAAAAAAAAGGGAAAAAAGTTTGATTGACTGTAAAAATGTCGGGTGAAATACTCATCGGGTTCTTCTTCACTTCTCTCCTAATGTTGACCAATCCTGTGCCAGGCTTGTAACGCAGATAAAATGACTTCAGTATATTTGAATATGAAAACAGAACTGCATTTTTACACACCGTCTCTGTGAGGGAGAGGCCAGCACCTATTATATTATACCACACTACGTACTGTTTCATAATCTTTGAGGAACCACAATGGGGCAAGGGAAGTGAGGGGTGGAGCTCCCGCAGTGCAGCATTGTGATGGTTTTATTATGTACTGGCACACCAGGACATTCTTGTTCTTTTGGATGAGATAGGATTTGTGCAGTTTTAATACACCAACACATTTATATGAATGCAAACACAAAACGTTTCCATGCACAGAATTTGCTGAGAAGGCTCGATCTAGCGATGATCATATTTAAGACTCTTAAAGTTTTGAATAATGCATCAGTTGGCCTTCTGGTCTCTTAAAGAATCTTTTTCACTGAGGTGATGAAAGGATGCAACATGAAGCAAAGATCGCATATTTAAAACTCCACCGTGTGGAGCGTGGAGCTCTAGAAAGGTTCAAACATCACAAATAGAAGTCAGCTGAATGACACTGCCATCTAGTGGAATAATCAGAGAGAGGATGAGCAAGAAGAAAGCCATTATCAATGTCCTGTTACTCGGGAGCCATATGTGCCCCACAGCAAACAATGATGTGATTTATGCAGAATTGAAACTTGAAACCAAAAGCAGCTGCAGCATCATGCTTCTATTCATCTGAGACACGACACAAGCGGCCAAACATGTTTTTCATTTTACCTTTCAAATTAGCATGAAAAGCAATAAGTGGTAGAAGATACACCAGATACACCATGGACTCTCACTCCAAAGATGAAAGCATAAATTACAAAGCTGTGTTGAATATTGGCCACATGTACTTCAGAATTTTTCACATCTAATGTGGAAATGGGCACGTTCAACCAAGTGGGGGTGCAATTTTAAAACCAAATTAATTTCTTAAGTGAGCACAAGCTGCACGAATGTGAATTAGTTCTACGGGGATGAGCAAGCTGGAAATTGAGTGGATAATGATCAGTAGTATGATCGTGTAGCTGCTTTTTGTGAGATGTTCTTTGCTTTATTAATTATCCAAAAAAGACAATCTTTATGTCAGCCTTCAGAGCTTATTTACATGTAAAAATGAATGCAGTGATTAGATTGAGGACTAACATCATGTATCTCTTGCTTTTCCTCTCATGCTTGGATTTAATCACAGACACAAGGGGGCAGTGAAGTCTTTAAGAGCAGCAGCTTGTCATCTGGCTTTGAATAGAGGAGGTTAAAATTATATCTGAAGTGTTGCTCGGTGCCACAGAGCGATAATTTTAAAATCTTTTTCAGTACATATGCCCTCCATCAGCTCTGCCCTAAATATGGATCCAAGTATGAAGCTACAAGAGTGTGATGATAATATTAGTCAGTGATTTTCTCCCTCGGAGGCAAATTGTGGGAGTGACTCCATCAAGATTCTGCGGGATGTTATCTGTTCTATAACTATATTAAAATTACCACGAGGTACGCCTGCTTGGGATAATTCTTCTCAAATTTGCACTCACATCTATTTCAGTCATTTTGATGTGTTATTTTTATGAAGTTTGAAAAAGAATGATTAAAAGTTTCATTATGTATGTCAGGATGGCTTAAATTTTTTGTAAGAATCTCATATATAGGGCGATGGATGTCAGCTCCTTTCAGCACACTAAATGACTTCACTTCAAATACAGCTAAGAGGAATAGTGAGTGCTGTGCAAAAGTCTTGATCCAGCTGTCATTTCTTTACATTTTGCTTCTAAGGAGCCAGATTTCTTCTTGAGCAATAAATCTCCAGGTCTTTTAATGTTTTCCTTTGGACATTGGCTGCTATTACACTCATTTTCAGTCCAGTTCTTATACCTGACAATTGTCAGGGATGTTTTTTCAAAGTGCTTTAAAATGACCTATAAAGCTTTAAAGCATAAAAAGGCGCCTAACTCAAGAGATGAAGTAGAGTTCTGTCTACAAATAACAGACAAAATAACCAGTTATTAATAGCTGTTTAGATTTGAATTCAAAATCCTGCTCCTCACATATAAGGTCTTAAATAAGCAGGCCCCATCTTATCTTAATGACCTTATAGTACCATATCCCCCCATTAGAGCACTTGGCTCTCACACTGCAGGCTTACTTGTTGTTCCTAGAGTATTTAAAAGTAGAATGGGAGAGAGAGCCTTTAGTTTTCAGGCCCCTCTTCTGTGGAACCAGCATGTCAGTTCGACGAAACAATTATAGGACACAAGAAGAAGCGGAAGGCCTAAAAAACTCTCCAATATATCTGAAAGTAATGTCCTTAAAAAACAGGAAAAAACAAATCCAGTAAAGCCCTGACACGGGACCTAATGAATCACGACCATCTACTATTTGTTGAAGCCTCAGAAATGTTCTTGGTGAAAAGGTGGCTATTAACCAGCCATTTTGAAGGAAGGGAAATGGAGAGCAAAGCCTTAAGTATAACAAATTACACAACAACTAGAGTAAAAATTGATGACAACAGCACTTCTGGAGTGAAGAATCAAAATGCGAAGGTTTTGCTTCAAATAATGTTCAGTATGTACAATAACACCTTTATTTCAAAATCACACATATACTGGTAAAACTCTGACAAAATGAAATTGCAAACCGTTTCTCTTAATGTCACATTTCGCAAAGCAAGCAAACAATGTGTAAAGAAACATGTCCAAAAAACATAAAAAATGTGGTTTCATATTAGCAGCAATATCCTGCTCCATGACTAAAATCAATCTCAGTAACCACAGGATTCGGTGTAGTTTTTTAAAGCCACTGGTGGCTTTTAAAAGCTGTGTCCATGCTAAATTGAATAGAGTCCTTTCAGTTTTAAACAGTCCGTTGCTCTCTCTCCATGGATACAGTTGTGTTTGCAGGGTTGCAGTGGTGATTAAGGCATATACAAATAAGCCGGACTCAGCCTGATTCCCTCTGATTGTAAATGTCAAAACTATTTGAGAGGTAGGACACTGCCATTTGGCAAAAGCGCCACCAGAGTCACTGAGGTTTCCGAGCGTCTATCATCTCGAGAAGCACAGCGTTTGTTTTAAATAGATAAGCGTTGACAGGTTGATATAAAATCCCTCTGGGTACAGCTTATTAGCCCTGTTCTTGTTTCCATTTATGGCATTTAGTTTTTAGTTGTTCATCGAATTCCCACAATAAGCCAACGCTATAATTGAAACAGCACATTCGCACTGTAATCAGGTTTTTTAAGGGGTGTTTTGCAGATTGTGATTTTCTGTGTCATTTGTTTTTGCACCCTGGAAGTCTGTATTCAATTTAATTCAACTGAATAATCAGTACAATCAGTATAAATACTACCTTCCAAAGAGCCCCACTTATATAAGTATATTAAAAACCTAACACAAGCAACTTTAATTAAAAATGGCTTCAGTGAATCAGCTTTGTTTTTTTCTATTAGCTATTATTTTGACAGCTGTTTTCTTAATTAAATGATGCATCATGTTGTCTCTCAGTTTTAGGCAGACTGCAGTTTAAAGATGACAAGTTCCAGTTTTACAAAGCATAAAACTACTGGATCAATTCCAAAAGCAGCTATTTTCTGTTAAAGAACTAGTCAGTCATTTCAGCTTTAACAAGACTATGTCTGATGTGAGCTTTTGAAAGAGTGCAAACCTTTATGCAATGTTTGTTCTGGGCATTTAGTTTGTCCATGTGAGCCAGTAATTAAGATATGGAACTACGGAGACCCTTTGTAGAGTTCAGCCTATGTCCAAAGTGGTACTGAGTCAATTATATTCAGAGGGTTATAGGTGATTTAGGAAAACAGAAATCTTTAATAAGTCTCAAAATATCACCAAGTGGCCACAGTGGTACTTTCAGCATCTCGTCTGAACCCCTTGTACAGAAATAATATGAGCTAAATGGTTCTGATAACTACTGATCAGTGCGCAACAGCTTGGAGTAATTTTACCCCCAAAACAGAACAACTTCATCTGGGGTGCTGGCTGGTTTTCTCACATGAACTGCAAACTTAATTTTTGCCGACTGAGATCAGTCTTAAACATTAACTGCATTCTTCTGTGACCATTCTCTGGTATAAAAGACATGTTTGTTGTCTTGCTGCATGAGCCTCTTTCGCTTGAGATTCAGTCGTGGCATTTTCTTTTTGAATTTTCTTGTATAATTCAAAATTCAATTCTCCATCAGTGGTGGCAAGCCGTCCATGCCCGGTGCATCAAAACAGGTCTAAACAATGATGCTAACATCACCCTTTTTCATAGCTAGAACGCATCTGAGCACCAGACAAGGTTTTATTTTGGTGTTATTCATTCGATCATTTATTCTTTTCATTTATAAAAGGCTAATCAAACTACTTTCTGGTCTGTCCATGTGATTTTTTGCAAACTGCACTTTGGTAACAGTCTTTTTATTTTTTGGAGAGGAGTACATGGCATGGCTTTGTCCTTGCACCCCTGCAAGCCACATCTTTCAGCACTTTCCTGATTGTGAACTTGTGAATACAAATGGCAGTATTCCTTTAAAATCAAAAACATGCACAATCTATATAATGACTACACACATTAAGAAAGACAAAACTCAAGTGACAAAATATAGACAGACAGTACAGGGCACAAACTTCAGTTTACTGAAACGCTGCATGAGCGATTCCACTTTAAAAACTGTTTCATTTTAAAATGATCCCAATCAGGATCCAGTTTGACTTCTGAACCGAAACCCTGTTTGTCCAAATGAGCATTTGGCTTTTGCAGTTTCAAATAGATGCTCCACATGTTACTGAAACCAAAGCTTTTGGAGATCACTGAGCATGGGAAGCCCGATTATGTAAGCATTTGTATGGCAGTCAGTCTCTAATAAATTTAAATGCATGCATGTTGCTAAAGCAACCTTGGTTACCTTTTTTAATATATTTAATATATTTGTTTCTCAATTTTCAGATGTGAATGTAAAATAAGGCCCAAATATCATACTTTATATCTTAAACCTCCTCTACGAATTGCACATAAATATTTACATTTAATGTATTGGCTTCTTTTAAGGACCCAGTCCTGGAAAAAAAGCAAAATGACACTGTTTTCTTAATGCTGTGTGTGAGATATGCTTTCAAACCATGCTGATATGAACCATAAATCATGCAACAGTCAATCCATTTCTGTCTGATACATATCACCGTATTGTTGACATAAGTCTTGAAAAGCTGCTCCAAGACATGACTGTGAGTAGATAATTTATCTATAATTTAAGCACACCAACAACTGACTCCAATGAACTCTGTGGTTCAGTGATCTTTGTAGACCCCTCCTGAGGAGGGTAACACAGTCTGTTTGAGTGTGGATGGAGTCTAAACTCTTTAGAGATGATTCTGCAACATGTTTCAGCCTGAAGACGACCGGCAAGAGTCCAGAAACCTGATTCATAAATAAACTAAGATGTCCATTCATGATTTAGTTCACAATCAGAATCGCTGCTAATTTTCCAGATTTCCATCTTTATGCCACTAACGGATATTATTTTCTCTTAATAAGTACACGAACAAGCCTAATATCGATTTCATTTTCTTAATCTCTAACGGGTTTAATAAAGACCCTGTAATAATGAGCAATTTCATCATACCAGACCACAAAAATTAGATCTGTTTAGACTGTCTGAGAAAACATCATAAAAATAGCTGTGATGCCAACAGTTGTCAGTTTCAATACAACACCAACGAGCACCTTTAGCAATAAAGCTTTAAAAACATTGGGCAGAGGTAAAGGCAGGGCTGAATATATGACACGGAAAAGAAAATTTGCAACAAAAAATAAATAAATAAATAAATAAATAAATAAATGTCAATCTTTGCCGCCTTGAAATACCATCCCGACACGGGCTTGGTGAAATAAAAGCACAATTTGTCGTAAATGTAAAAGTTGTCTAGCCCTGACAACAGTTGAACAGCTTGATCACATTGTAAAGAAGTGTGACAAGCAACACTCACCAGCTTGTTAAAGCTTTCCTGATCTATGAAAGGCATCTGCTCTGTCCACATGCAAACAGAAAATATAAACAGAGCAATAAAGACACAGCAAATACGTCTAGACATAAGTGAGAGGCATTAAAGGCTGTTGGTGAAGCACTGTTAACGAGGCTGTCTGCAGATCTGGGTGTTTTCAGATACTATTTGCAGATTATGATGGGCTGGGCAGACCTGAGTCTTTCCCTCAAAGGTCAAATTTAGCCTCAATTTGATTTGAGTAACCCAGCCAAGTGTCTGCTCAGTGTGTGCAAGTGTGTGTGTGTTTGTGTGTGTGTGTGCGTGCACTGCTGCCAAATTCTCCCAGAGAGCATGTCAGGGAGATCAGCTTTGCTCCAGTAAAATGTGTGAGCTGAAAATAGGCCTGATCGAAGAATAGTGTTTCATATTACAGTGCACAGGAGACCCATGCAGCTAAAGCTCTTGCTGATGTCCTCTTCACTTTTCTGGACTGAGGTCTCCACTTCTCATGAACAGCACACTGTGGACTCTAACAGGACACCAGGCAAGGTCACATTATCACCACAGGGAAGTAAAAGAAGCCAAGGACAGGGAGCTGCACAGATACTAAATGATCTGTCAAAAGAACCCTTGACTTATAGATTACTTGAAAGGTGCTTTAACTTGTTTGTTTTGGCTCGTGACCTCAAACAGGAATTAATTATTCGACGTCATTTTAAAGTAGGTCATAAACATGCAGGTCCACAGTGCTGTCTTTTGGCACAATTGTTTTCTATTCTTATTACAATGCGTGACTTTGCTTCTTACACTTGTGCTTTGAAAGACTCTAAAAATAATCAAAGAAGCCACAAGCACATTGCACATAGTAAAGGGCATTTTATGGGGCTGCTCACCCGGGAGCAGACTGGACAGACATCCAGACATTAGTGCTATAGTTGAGTCACAATTCTCTGGGATATATGCCAAGGCTGGCAACCCATTTCTGGATATCTCTGCTGTCGCAGGTCCACAGTCTTTTCCCTCCAAGCATCTAATGTTCCAGCACCAAAAAGCAATATGTCCCCCCCCTCCACAGACCTACATATCTGGGTCTCTCACACATAATGCATCGCCTGCAGCAAGAGTGTTTTTGAATGGCAAGGTGAATACTCAATGACATCTGAAAATAACCACCTACAGCAGTGATTCTTGGAAAAGAAGAACAGTTTTCTACAGTAGAGCTATGATTGTACATTTTTTCAGTTCTATTGAACTTTCAGACAAGTGGAAGTTGAGTGTTCTGGGTTAGTGATTATTAAAAGTGCATGTTATGAGGAGGAGATGGAGCACTTAGATCAAACATTAACTTAAGATTAAAAAAGACAGTTAATTAAAAAAAAGAATTAGTTGATCACATTCTATACATACAGCTTTTATAGCTATATAAATAACTGACCAGACAAGTACCCAAATACATTGCAAAATTGCTGTTGAATGGAAAGAGTTGCTTCTTGGACTTTGAAGCCATCCGACACACTTTCCACAAAAGTATTTTGCTCAAATGATCCCAAACACCCTAGCAAAACTACATCAGAATCGCTGTGGGGAAAAAGGTGTGAGCTGTGCATAAAGGTAAGGGTGCAAACATTTGTTTATGCACATCCATTATGAAGTGCCTTGAGGTGACTGTTGTTGTGATTTGGCAGTATAAAAATAAAACTGAATTGAAATTGAATTAAATTGAAAACTGAAGTGATCTCTTAGCTGAGCTGGCGTTTTGCAGCATAATTTTATTGAGGTAACCGAGGTGCAAGAGGTTCACAGTAACTGGAACACTATCCTACACTGTTAAAAAAAACATCTTAAAAAAACAGTAATATTCCGGCAGCTTCCTCATAAAAATACGTTTTTTTCCAGTAATGACAATACAGTTTGTTGCCCTAATTTTACATGGGATCTTGCCTTTTCAAGTGATTTTAGACATCAAATTAAGAACATTTTAACGTGATCAAACAATGAAATTACCTATAAACAAGGTCAATGAATGTGGCAATATGAATCATAATATGTAAATGTACAGAAATATACAGTTAACAGATGGCTTAAATAATAATGGATTGCATGCCCTGGGACAGACTGACAGAGGCGAGGCTGCCATATCACACCATCAGCCCTTCTGGCCATCACCAGTAGGTGAAGAGTCTTGACCACAAACACAATACCGAGAGTGTCTAAGCCGGGGCTCGAACCGGCAACCTTCTGATCACAAGGCGAATTGCCAAGTTTTGAGCCACGATCGCCCTAAATTGTAATAATAATAATAATACTTATGTGATGTAACACAAGCTTATAGGAATCATGTTATATACTTTTCCATAGCATTACATTTGAATTCAACAGTTCAATCTTTTAAATAACGGACAGATATTTGTGAAATCATGATACATTTGTGAATGTATTTTAACAATCTAAATATGCATATGTACAGACAGATACATTTAATAATCATGAAAATTATTTTTTATTACATTACAGTGATTTAACGTTAATTTACATTTGAAATGTGAAATCATAGTCTATTTACGTAACTTTAATGATATTCTAGAAGAACAGAGCAAAACTGTAAAATGCACAGTAAAATACTTTTATATTAGGATTTTTTCCTACAGTGCAGCCATACCCACGACCTTGTGGTTGTTAGTTCACATTCATTGGCCGATGCTTAGCGTCATGTTATTATGTGTCCCAACATCCAATGGCATGTCACATTGTTTTCATGGCCACACCCTCACCCCAGGTGCAGAGGCCTATTTCTGTTCAGGAATGTTGTGAATACTTTGAGATTTATATTAATTGCAATTCCTACCTCTACATTTATTTTTAAAAATATATAATTAGCACAGCGTGGCCGTGCAATGTTTTATATGTTTTTTTTAGTTTTTATTCCTATTAATTATATTTTCACTTGTTACCTCTGAATTATTGAATCAGACCTAGATGACATGAAATTTTCAGCACAATTATAATTCAAATACTCCTTTAATTATTGATTATTCTCATTAATTTTCGATCATTTTATATATTTTTCCATAGTATTACATTTGACTTTAACAGATCATTCTCTCACATAACAGCTAAATATTTGTGAAATTATGATACATTTCTGAATGTATTTTTACAATCTAAATATGCATATGTACAAAAAAATATATTTAAAAAACAAGTAAATTGTGTTTTACTATATTTACAGTGATGTTATGTTATTTTACCTTTGACATGTAAAATCACAGTCTACTTATGTAAATTTAATGATATTCTAGAAAGACAGTACAAAACTGTAAAATATACAGTAAGATACTTTGACATTACTATTTTTTGGAACAGTATAAATCTAGTGTCACTTCCCAGATGATCTGTTGGTTAAAGGAATTTTGGAAGGTTGCATTTGTACATCTGATTGTTTCTCACTGCAGATCTGTTGAGTACCAGAGAGTATCGAAATACTTTTTAATCCTGCCAAAACTAATGTATTTCTATCATTTTTGAGACCTTTTAGTGAGCTTAATGCTTCTAAATTGATTATGACCAAGACAGCTCTGCTAAATGCCAGCTTTCTTTAAGGTCACCAAGTTACACAACAACAAAAGCAAACAAACATTAAGTGTAAAGTAATCTCATGTAGTCAGAGAAATAGTGCTAATAGGTAGATGCTTCTTATTTTAAATCACACCAAACTAACCAGCAGCTGCATGTGTCCTTAAACCTATTAGATAAACATGCATGATACCATAGATGGATGGTACTTTTCCAAAATATCCACATTTTGCTATAAGACAAGTTTCAGTAACATTAAATTAAGGTATATTATTGCATATCACAGCTTATTAAAATGTTATAGTAATATGTAATATACATAGCTATAAGCCTAGCTGACCTATTAGAAAACATTGCAAGTCAGGGAGAAAGCTTCTTCAACTTTGTCTGCTTGACACAGACAGACTGTAGCAGCCAGACGAGTATTACTCCCAGTGGTCAGGAGGCTCATTATCCCCTGTGAAGCTCATATAGTTAGAAGAGAGGTGAACTCTCATTCTGGTATAATGACCTTGGCATCCCGATGGAGACTTGCATGAAGCCGGCCAACTCAGAACAAATCAGCCACCCTGTTGCTTCACAGATGACTGAGGAAAATGATTGGACCCTATGATGATGTCCTGAATGGGCCGTTAGGTACCCACTGCCAGGCAACGCTGCTTCCACCACTTCCTGTGAGCACTCTGAGCCAACTATTAAAAAGGCATTCGGGACTTTTCTTATAGTTTTCTCTGACTAAGTCGCAACTGTTCATATCGGCATCTTACAAGAGCAAAAAAAGACACTTAAATATCTTGAGTCACTCCACTGAGGTATATAAATTATTAGCCATGATTTTTGTACATATTTTTGCTTTTTTTCTTGTGTTTTGGAGGAAGAACAGGATGTTCTTTTCTATTTTACTTTTCTCACTCAAGAAGAACAGTACAAGTGTACCTACTTTAGGAGCTGGTGCATTAATTATACCACTGCAGAATACATACATACATTGTATGATCAAACAAAAGTAAAATATTCACACATGTTGAAGCTTTTAGATTAAAAAGACAACTCCGTTTTCGATCAGTGTGTTATTTTTATTGTGATTCGGCCCATTTTTTCCCTGCTGAAGCAGATAAAAGAAGGGAAACTGCTAAAATAGACATTTCTATAAAAATAAAAATGTTCAAAAACTTCTCCTGACATCCTTTTAAACATCTTCTTTAAAGATGAGAGAGTTTGAAATCTTTCCAGTTGCTATTTGCAGCTACAGAGTCAAAGATGATGAAACATTTCTTACAACTCTTTGTCAGAGTAGTACGCAGAAACAGCTGCAGGTATGTCAGTGGTTCAACTCTGTCTCAGCAGAGAATCTTCTCCTGTGTCACAGAGCAGCTTCTTTATGGGACAGCGACCACTGAGAGTGACCGATGGATTCTGGCTCTTAGGCAGAAAGTGCTGAAGTGTAGAAAGAGTAAAAAAAAAACATAAGAGGCTGCGTACTCTTCTTACGACACCAAGGATTAAGTTTAAGTTTCCCCGTCTAATGACAAGAACATACATCATCAGAACAAAAACAGAGAGCTGATCTCAAACCTTTTCAGCCTTGTTCAGCTTCTTTCTGCTTTAAAAAAAACAGAAAAAACTTGAGAACACAATTTCACCAGTTTTTCCCCAACCACACAAAACTATCAGTGATAAATCTAAAAAATGCTTTGAATCAATAATAGCTGTCAGTCTATGTAGAGATTGGTACGGACTACACAAAAACCAAATTATTATTTTTCTTTCCCTCCGCTACGTACTTTGAAGTTGATTTCCAGAAGACATACTGGGAACACAAAAAGAAATAAGCAATTTGGAAAATTGGCCACAGTGACAGCAGAGACTTCAGCGAATGAAACAACCTCAGAAATATGCCGCTGTTCCAAATGCATATTTAACAGCTTAAGCTACAATGAAATTTATTAACACCATCTCAGGGCAGTGATAACCTTCACAAAAATGCTAGCTACACACTAGTATGAACCTTAAGGCTAGAGCTGGGCGATAGAACGATAACGATATGTATCGCGATATAACTTTGACTCGATAGAGAAATTAAGCTATCGCGATAGACCCGCCGCTCTTGTCCTCAAGAAAAAAGAAAAAAAAAAGGTCAACCAATCCAAATTAAGTAGCGCAGAGCCGAACCAATCACAGCCGCAGCATCACGTCGCGTGACTTGTTACGTACAGCACAAGTGCCAAGCCGCACGTGTGTTTGTTTGGGAAGCAGCCAGCAGGTAATGGAGCCAGCGCGTAATGGAGGAAATGAGTGTGCCGACTAGAAAAATCAACCGAGCGTGACCGAAGAGAAAACAGATGATGGTTCCAATGCCGGAGAGATTGTCGAACGGAAGAGCCAAAGAAGTTCCGTAGTGTGAAGGTATTTCGGCTATTTCAAGTCTGACAAAAAACAGAGTAGCGTGCACTGTAAATTGTGCCGAAAGCAAGTCTGGAAATACAATAAACTGGTGCATGCGTCACACTGTGCGCCACGTTATTGTTTCGGTGAAATGAATTTCTACAATACTGTTAATTCTACTCTCTGCAGTGTTTAAATGCTTACATATACACAAAGTTACTGTCCCTCCACACATACGACTCTGTTCTGCTTCTATGCCCCAGCTTTGTTTACTTTTTCCCACCGAGGCTTCTAGACTTCTGATTGGCCAACATTTCGGCACGGTTAGGAATCTAGCGCCACCTGCTGCTTTGGCATGTTCATAGCAGCGTTTTCCTTCATTTCTGCCTTTATGTGTGGACGGGATTATTTTTTAAAACGAAAACGGAAAATCTCCGTTTTCAAAGATACCCGTGTACGTGTGGACGTAGCCTCAGTCTCTGACTGGAAGCGCTAATTCGTCATTCGGCTTTTGTCAGACTAAAGTAACTGTTAAAACTGTTTGAAAAGCTAAGCTATACAACAAGGAGAGATTGAGAATTTCCTTTTAGTTCTCAGTTTATTTGATATTGACAAAAGTTAGTCAGTTTTGTCTGTTCTTCTGTAAAACAAACTAAGATTTATTTTTAGAATTAATATTTTGTTTCTAAGTGGAATTGACAATTTAGTCTGTTTCATTTGTTCTATTTTGAAACTTAAACGCTTTAGCGGCTGCCTTTTGTGTAGTTTGCAATATTTGCCTTTATTTATCTGAAAAAGTCTCATGTTCCTTAAGTACATCTACCCTGTTGAACTTATTATGGGAAATAAATATTTAAATAAAAACAAGCTGCTGATTATTTCACATTTTACTTGTGAGCAACGGCACATTTAAATCTTACAAATATAGTTATTTGGCTTATATCGTGATAGATATCGTTATCGCCTGAAATGAAAAAAACATATCGTGATATGAAAAAATCTCATATCGCCCAGCTCTACTTAAGGCTCACACTCGTTTTTTTTTATCTCACAGTAATATCCTGCAGCTTTAGCGTCAGGTCATGAAACCCCTTTGCAGAGTACAGCGTTCAATCAGGTCTGTCTCACTCGTGGTCATTGGGGCTATTTTTTTCTGTTACCATGACAACATCCCTCTGCACTCCTCTGCCTCTTGATTGTGTGGAAAATGAACGAGAAGACAAAGGGAAAAATGTCAGGCGCCGAGCAGCAGAGACCGACACAGGCGAACAGTCAGCACTGACTGGCCTACTTTGTCTACAAATTACTTAAAAGGCTCAGCTTGATGTGTTTGAGATGTTGAATATCTCACCAACTTTAGTTGCAGTGTCGCTGTCTATCTATAGCTGCGGAAAAGTGTGTCGCTCGATCTTACAGGCCAATCCTTCGCTGCCATTGCACATTTAGTGAAACCAGTCATGGGGTGTAACTGATCAGAGTGAATCAGACTGATCAGATTGAATGGGAGGCGCCAAAAAAAATTGTTTTAAAAAATTCTCCATTCAGTGGCGTACCGCTGATGTGACCTTCAGATTTGAAGCTCCAGTGTTTTCACTGTCCTCCAGTACTTCTCATAACTAGGACAAAGGAGAAAACAAGCACATTGGATGTTCACCAAGACACACTATGGGACCAAAAGCCTGAAGTAAAAGCGTACAGCTTTTTGACCCAGTAACACTCAGTGAAAAGTCCTGTGAATGCAGTAGCCTTAAGAGGAAAACTTCAGTATGATAGCCGGGCACTGTATTTTCAAAGAACTTCCTGTAAACGTACTAAAAATGGAACTAGGACTTAAAAACAACTCACTTCAGTGCCATAATTTGAGCGCATGTTTCCCAAGTGCTGTAAATAGCAGTTAATGATCCTTGGCAGTGACTTGCAGTATTGTTTTTTGTGTGTCATGAAATAAATATAGCCTTTTGAATGGCAACTTAATGTCTGTAATCACTTGAGTCCATGTGGATGACTGAGTCAGCCATTAAGTTGTTTTGCTCTCGATTAACGCCATTTCAAAACTCTGATCCCTGTCCAATATATCAAATGGATTTCCTCTCTCCGAAGAAATTTGCAAAAGCATTTTTAAAGGATTTGAAAATTTGTTTGTCATTGCTCTGCCATTTGTCAGTGAAGTAAAATAAAACTGATGGCGGGAATGTGTTTAACGCTACTCAGTGGAAGCAGAATACATTTTCACTCCCAAATCGTCACATGGTTTAGCACAAAAGCACGGCTTTTTCTTTCTGGCTTGAAAACAGTGTAGCTCCTCCGCATTTTGTGTCCTTCACTGTCAAAAGACTCTGGAGATGAAAAGAAACCACAGATTTGAAAAAGTAAAATCATAAGGTCATGTACTTGTTTGTGTGTCTCGCTTTGAGGTAGCAAGCTTCACGCCACACCCACATCAACAACTCATGCAGCTGGAACTCGAGACCATAACGCCAGGATCACAAGAGCAATCGCCGTTTGCACGATGGTGTACACTTTTATATAAAAGGTGCACAAATGGCACCCAAAGTAATCTTAATTGAAATCTTTATGGGAGAATTCTACAACAACAAAGATGGTGATTATCTGTCCCCAAAAGAGCAGATCAATAACCAAAATTGGAGACATGTAGGTGTAGGTAAGTGATGTAGGTAAGTGTGCTTTTGTTGTCTTACTGAACCTGTAACATGAATAAGCATTGCATTTGTCCTGTGTTTTCTTTGGATGAGCAGATGTGCTGATCGTCTGGCACTCTTGAGTCAATAATGAAGTATAGGATTGTGAAACCGTATAGCAAAATCAACATAGAGTTAAAGAAAACATTAAAAAAACAAATAAATATTTTTTTATGTTTTTTTTGACTGGTGAATGAGTTGAATTCCCAGTTGTACAGAAATAAACGATGAGGCGCTCTCCCTGTTCATTAGCTAGGTGTCTCAAAATAACTGCCTAAATAGCTGCCTAATGGCTGAGGAAATTTGGTGGTAACTGCATTTTACATAAATGACTTTAAAGGACTATATTACCAGGTTGTCCTAAAAACTCCCTGAAAAGCCTTCAGCTGATCAAAAGTGCAGCAGTGAGATTATTGACAGGGATTAGAAAAACAGAGCGTATCCTGGTTTCTATTCACCGGCTCCCTGTTGAATCCAGAATCACATTTAAAATTGTTCTCCTCACATACAAGGTCTTGAGTAATCAGGCCCCATTTTCTCTTAAAGACTTCGTAGTACCATATCACCTCAACAGAGCACTTTGCTCTAAGACTGCTGGTTTATTTGTTGTTCCTAGAATGGGAGGCAGAGTCTTAAGCTTTTAGGCCCCTCTTTTGGTGAACCAGCTCCCAGTTTGGATTTGGGAGTCAGACATCCTCTCCACTTTGAAGTTAAGTAGGCTTAAAATCTTCCCTTTTGATAAAGCATATAGTTAGGCCTGGATTAGGTGACCCTGAATCCTCCCTTAGTTATGCTGCAATAGGCCTTTCCTTACCCTTGTTACCCAAGTTCTAATATTTCTAAAGCACCTTGAGGTGAATGCTGTGGCACTATATAAATGAATTGAATTGAACTAAACTGTTAATGTTGATGTTTTGTTGTATGGTTTACCTTTTTTAATTAGCACATTTCACTTCATACAATAATACAGTAAATTAAATAATTAATAGTTACTGATTGCCAATAAAAGGCATATATGTTAAAATGAAACTTTTACAAGATTTTCAGAAAACTTGACCCCTGACCTTCAGGTCAAAGTCACTGAAATCCAAACTCACCTGAGATTTTTTGTAGATGCACCTATGGCATCAATTTGAAACTCTTACTATGTTCTGCCCACATTGCCCACATGCCCAGCACGGTGTCAGCAATACCCAGTCAGCCTTTTATGGCGTAGGGGTAAAAACCAAGTTACAAGTGCAAAGGACCAAATGTGGATCCACTTCACTCTGGATAGTACACTTTGGAAATCTCAACCTGTTTAACCTGATCAAAGGACTGATGTTAAAATGACATGTAAAAGAAGAGATAAATATAGATGCCTGAAGAAGAGAATAGAACTAACCTGAAGTGACAAAACAAGAAGCTGTAAGGGAAACAACTCAAATGTCACAGAAAGGTATGAAGTATGAATATGCAGATAACTGAAATAAAATCAAAACCAATTAAACATGCTGTCACACTGCTGCTGACACTGAATGTAAGTGCTAATGTTATTCTCCACGTGTTTCTTTTACAGATCTGACACAACCACGCGCTACCTCACCTGATCTTTCCCTCTAATCGAGAGACTTGGCTACGTGCTGAAAGAATACAACAGAGACATAAAGCCTTGCCTTAGTCAAGCTAAAGTGTATGCGTACAGTATCTATATTCTTTGATAATTATAACATGCAAACAGGTGACAAACTAAAGGAGAAACCAAACTACAGTCTGAAAGCCTATTGTAAGGATTGTAAGATGTCTCAACACCTTACAATCTACCTTTGCATTAAGGCTTCCAGTCTTCCAAAAGAATGATTCAGTGTTTTGATGATGGCTTTGAAGAATGCAGTCTAACATGTGTGTTCAGTTGGCTTGAAATCTGGTTAGCATATAATTCACATCATTTTCATACTAATCAACAGTGTAATCATTCAGTGAACCCTACAAAAAGAGATGGTCAATGTAGTGAACAGCAGAGACCTTTCTCCGAATGACCTACAGGCCTCACTGTAGGGGTCAGTCATCTGGGGCTATACCATTTTCTTATTCCAAATTGGATGACAGTTGTGATCACTGCCTGTGCTTATGGACTCTTACACGATATGCATTTAGGGAGCTAACCAAATTCAAACACGGAACTCCGGAGTTTCCTCAATTACACCTGCAGCTGCAAAAAGAGCTCTAACAAATTTAAGTAGTTCCAAGAACGCCCCAGTTAAGCCTTAAAATGCAGAAAAGCGTTAGCTTTTGCTTTAAAAAAGTGCGTATGCATGAAAGATAGGAGAGGAACCAAGATGCTGAGAGAAAGTGAAGCCTATTTGGGCCTGGATTGTTAAGCGCAGTGTGAGTTCAGGTCAGCGGGGG
Organism: Aulonocara stuartgranti; assembly: GCF_965226115.1. Lineage (NCBI taxonomy): Eukaryota > Metazoa > Chordata > Actinopteri > Cichliformes > Cichlidae > Aulonocara > Aulonocara stuartgranti. Next base: position 10,718,432 of record NC_138942.1, on the reverse strand, counting down.
AGTAGGAACAATTGTGTTTGGGCACGGCACATGGTACAAGGAACCCATGCCAAGTGTGAGTACACCCCTTAGTGTTCCCCACACAAACACACCCACTTGTCAAGAATATGGTGGAGGATGATTCATCTGACCACATATCTCTGTTCACACCTCTCTGTAGACCTGTGCCTCTCACAAGTGCATTCATCTTCATAATGAGGGATTCATTATCAGTTGCAATCCAACTCTAAATGCACTGACGCCTAAGGACTAGTTGCTCTTCTCTTCTACCTCACTTATCACCAAGGCACGAGCACCACAGTCATTTCTGCCTTCACGGAGACGTCACTGTTCCTATTAAAAAAATTACCAAGTTGTCCAGTCTTCGTGACTCCTGCCATCTCAATGCAAAATCAGAATCAAATAGATCTCGTTAGCCAATTTTATACATGTTACAGCGTGCTACGCCATGCAGTGCATCTTAGTGGAACCGTCTCCAATTCGTGTGTTTCTTGACAACTTTGTTAAGGTTCTCAATTGTAATTTGTCATCTAATTGGCCATTTTTTTTTACAATACTGAAGTGTTAAAGGTTTTCCTGAGACACAGGTTTCATTAAAGATGGTACAACATATGGATATGACAACATATAGCACAGTATAGTTCCTTTTCTTCGTATGACAAATAACAGACTAGCACTAAATATTGATCCATTCCATTCTTTGCCACTTATCCTTACCAGAGTTGCAGGGTGGCTGGAGTCCATCCAAGTTACCAAATATTGATAATTTTATGAAAACATGCAATCACTGCAAATTAATTCCTCCAACAATCTGACTTATAGTAACTCCTTAATAAGTGGTTCTACAAGGAGACAAAATTAATACTAGTACTACTGCTAATAACAATAAACACCATAATTGCAGTGAATAAATGCATAAGCCCTTTTTGTGCCTTTTATTTCCTCTTGATTTACACAGATGTCATGGTGTGGCATATATAAATATTTAGTTTAACTATTGTATCACAGCACTACTATTGTTATGAGCAACATATGGTGAGAATATTGTATTGTCCCAACTGTACTGTAGAAATCACAGTATGCATACAGGTGGTTCATAGTTCCCTTTAGGGCAATCCCCACCAGCAGACTGTAACAGCAGTCAGCGACAGTCGCATTACTCAGTTGGAACAAAACAGGATTACACTGAAATCCCCCACCGTGCGAGCATTTCATTAAGCACGCTCCCGTCAGAGTGGAATTATAACCGCCGCGTTTGCCCACCTGTTCCCACCCAAAACACAGCACAGGGTGACTAACTCTCTGGCAAAGATTTACCTGCCAGAGTCATGCAGTTTTCATATGGCAGCTTCATGGTGCAAATTGCTAGAATTTATGAAGAGCATGTTTGATTTCTGTAGAGCAATCCTGTAGAAATCCATTAGTTGTTAATGCTTTAAAATAAAAACCTTTACTGCTAAAGCCCCTTCATTAAAGATTGTGTTATTTTGTAATGGTACATTGTGTCATTTCCTCTATTCATTCATTATCTACTCGAGCTTAGTCTGAGAGTTGAAATTTTAAACTATGTGCCACTTGCTAAAAACAAACAAACAAAACAAAACAGCGATAACACAGCAGATGTCAAAAATTAATTGAACAGACTAATAAACACTAAAGCTTTAGCATTTACTTTGTGGTACTCTTTATTAGGACATATATCAAAACACTTTAGACCCAAACAAACAATAATTTTCTAGACTGAATTTATAAGCAGATTTTTTTTTTAAATCACTTGGTTGTTAAATTCTTTAGTGAGCCATCTACTTAAAGAAGGTGTAAAGAAAAAACTAAAACAACAAAAAAAGTGTCACCATCATCAAAAAAAAATACAAACTGATGGGGGGGGAATAAAGAGCAATAAAACTAGAATGTGCTTTTTTCACTGAGCATTAATGTAGCATTTTAAACTTCACAGGAATACATAGATACGAATTTATTATCTGGAGTTGATCTGGTCCTTATAAAACTTCATTGCCTGCACTTTGTTGGAACTCTGAAGATTCATCCCTGGGGACTGTGTATAACTATTTATAGTAAACTTTAAAGATTCACAAAGACAAGCAAAAACTCTTCTGACAGCCAACTGTAAATACAAGTAGCCTTCCATACCTAAGATGATTCAACATCAAACAAGAGGAGTGAGAATTCTCAAGTGGCAGATGGTATGCCTCCTTTCACTAATCATAAGTTTAGATGAAACGATTTGTCTAAAAATAATTTGCCACATTCTTTTTTTTGCAGCTCCATACTTGTCGACACTCATTCATCGTCCTTTTGATTAGTAATCAATAGCTGAGGTCAACAAATGGTAAAAAATTTTTTTATGATAAAACAGGTTATAATGTTTATTAAAATAAAATGTTTATTAAAAGTGCTTTAATCTTAAATTCAGGTCCAAAAGCTGGATGGAGTTTTACACCTATCAGATAGAAGATAAATTCTCCACAGCGCTTGTTTTCTGTGGAGCAGGAAAAAACACACACCCTGAATGATAGTTTTCACTTGTGTTACAATCGTGTGGGAGAAGCGACAATAACAGAGGGCAGGAGGGTTACCGCTCTAATTAAAACTGCTAAAATTAAACGTTTTCTCCTTGGATAGACTTCGAGGAAATGAAAACTTCTGAGATTTATTAGAACCTCATTTGTGTGTTGATGAAAATGATTTAAATCTAATTTCTCATGCATGATTTCTGGGACTCTTTTGTCATTGATCAAATGACATTTTTTTCGTGGTGCAACTTGAAAGGTCACGGCTGTTTCAACATGACCTTACGCCTAAACAAGAAAGAGGTTTGAATGGATGCCATCACTTTTTTAATCAGAACTGTCGACTAAACAATGTAACACACTCTGTGTATCATTTATCTTTATGGACAAAATAAAATTGACTGTGAAAAGCTACTTGTTTTAATTCTTTCATATACAGAATATTGTGTAGATTTTTTACACTGGCTGAGCTTCCCTGAAAACGTATTTACTTTATGATTTCTCATTAACCATCAATCATTGCACTGCTGTGCAGACATCACTAAGTTGCTCAATAATAACACCGTTTGCTTCTACACATCAAAGCCCTGCCAACTAAACTTGGAAATGACTGCTTGGAATGACTGTTTTTTTGGTTGATGTGGATCACGAATTGTAGCCTACAGACGATTTTACGACACAACCCGATAATAATGGGCTGTCACGGCTTGTAATTAGCGCTATTGCACATCGCTCTCTCTTTCTCCCATTGGCTCTCTCCCTTCTCTCGCTCTCTCCCCCAATTCACATGCTCATAGGGTCCTTTGCGTTGTCTTTCTCCCACTCTCTCTGTCTCTGACGGCTTTGTGGAGTGGAGCAGCCTCAGAGGTGTGTGACACCCTCCAGCGCAGCCAGGGGCACAGCTTCGGTGATGCTCTCCAACTATTTACTACTATAAGCGACCCTTTGGGTGTCTGAACTGCTTTTTCCACAACAATCGTTTTGCTGTTGTTGTTAAAGGAAAGAAAAAAGTACAGAGTGGCATATTGTTTTTACGCATGGAGGTTGGAATCAGCCTTTTCCCGATTACGCATGGCTGTATCTCATCTCCTTGGAAGATGCTTGCGAGTTTGTGAGAGCGCGCCAGGGCGTCAAGCAGGGCGGAATAAGTGAGCAATGATGCGGGGCACTGAGCTGCTGCTCGGTTACTTTCTGGTGAAAGTTATGGTGTGCGATGCGGAGGGCGAACCCGGTCAAACTATCGATGACTATATTATACCCGGATTTAACGACTCAATGGAGGCTGAGATTGGAGTCACGGAGACCCCACACGTGGAGGACAAGTGCCGTGGCTACTACGACGTGATGGGCCAGTGGGATCCGCCGTTCGTGTGCAGGACGGGCAGCTACCTGTACTGCTGCGGCACCTGTGGCTTCAGGTTCTGCTGCGCGTTTAAAAGCTCCCGACTGGACCAGACCACCTGTAAGAACTACGACACCCCACCGTGGATGATGACAGGGCGACCTCCGCCAAAAGTGGACGTAGCGCTCGAGTCCGCGAAGGATAAAACCAACCTCATTGTTTATGTCATATGCGGGGTCGTGGCCATTATGGCACTGATAGGGATTTTCACCAAGCTTGGTTTGGAAAAGACGCAGCGTCCACACAGAGAAAACATGTCAAGGTGAGCTACAAATGTAATAACTTTTGGTTCTGCTGGATTACAGTTTCTGACTTTTTGTTTTGTTTTTAATCTGTCTAAATATTTAAAAGCCCCCAAGTTAGACAAATTCCGTCAGTATGGAAAGAATGTTCCAACTTTATATCAAGAACGAGTCAAAGCAACAGGTTGTTTTATTTTTATATGGACATTGATTCTGTTTAAATACACGCTAAATGAGTCTTATCAACCCGAGGTAGCGCACGGACTTTAGAAACATCTTCCTCATTCTTAAGTCTGTTAATGTTATAAAGCAGAATATAAAGCTGAATGTTAGCTTTTTGGTCTTTATCTATAGCGAGATTGAAGATGGTAAATACAAAAAAATGGATATAATCTATATTGGGTTTGGAAAACTAGGTCTCTGCCTATTTTCAGTACATTACAACTGAAACCAAGCCGGTGACCTATAATGGGACTTATGCCTTGCATCATTATTTGCTTGCAGTATTTACAGCTTTTCAATCAAACACAAACACATGCAGGGCTGATGCTCTATATATACTCACAGTGATTTTGCACTAAAGGAAGAACGACCTTCTGAGAGACTTAAGGAGCAGTCCAGGATATCACCATCAGCGAACCGCTTGTGTCTGTTTACACCTATGTTTGTTGATGACTTTTCAACACAAATGTATCCCATTAAATCTATGTTTTATTGGAAGTACACTCTTGACTTACAAGGTAATCTGTAAGCCTCAACTGAATCAATCCTTCTACCCAATTTGTAGAAATTTCCTTAAAGAGAACAATAGGAAAGAGGTGAGGTCATAGTAACCTTTACTAAATTCTGATTGAGAATGAGTCTAAGTGGATTTTACTGTAAGATTTAATGCAATTCACAATTTTTTTCATGCGTCATAATTGCAAGAGGCAGACCACCCTAAAAACATAGTTACTCCATTTATGAGTACCACAGACAAATAGCTATTTAAAAGAAATTAGGAAAAAAAACCCTCAATGCCTCAATTAGTCAAAATCCATGCATGTGTATAGCTCGTAAAATCTCGAGTATTTTTTTTTTAACAACAATGTAATCTTCACTTCATCTCCCACTACAAGTGTGCTTGTGTATCTGTCTGCAAAGACCCTGTCCTCTGCATGTATGTTTGACAGCTACAGAGGCAGCGCTAGTATTCTTTTCACTTTGTGAGTCTATTTGTGTATTCATGGCAAAACATGGTCCTGGAGACTGCAGCAGGAACTACCACAAGAGTTGTGAGAAGTGTGAGATGTGTTTGAGGACAGAATTGCTGATGTGAAAACATCACATCCATAAATATCATCAAGGTTTAGAGGTTTGTAGTTAAAATCAAACTAGGTGTATAACGATTCTCCAAGCCAACAGCTGTAGAGAGTAAGGTGCATTTAGTTTAATTTAATGGAGAGCAGCAGATATTTTCTGTTAAGACCTCCCTCACATCTATCAGTGCAGCATGTGTTTGTTTACAATAAAATGACACAAATAGTTCTGTTATTTTCAAGAATGAAAAAAAAAAATCAAGATAGAGAGAGAAGATCAAATCCCATCTCCTTTCTCACCTCTGCACAGCAGGGCGGTCACGCTGTGAAATGAGTGCGAATGTTACAGAAATAGTTAGATGCAACCCTCCCCAATACACTGCTGGAAAGGTGTGTGTGTGAAGATATTCGACCTTCTGACAAGCAGTGTTGACAACCTAACTCCAAGCCCTGATGACATCTGGTTTATGCCAAACAAGGACTAAGACTTAAAAGAGAAAAATTCTGCATGTGGGATGTAACGTGTGGAAGCTTTAAGGAGGCAAACATGGTCTAAAGATTTGCTTTCAAGATATGATCCAGTGTTTTAACTCTTCAAGAACTAAAAGTTGGAATGACTTAGCCTCAGTTATTTTTCAGTCTGTCTCTTGAGAGTAGTGTTGCAGATGTTTAGAAGAGCAACAATCACTGGCTGCAATATTTCTTAAAACTGCAGAAACAAAGCCTGCGACCTTAGTACTGTGAATTGTCTCCTGAAAAGTTGATGAAAACCATTTTTGCAACTTTAACCCCAAGTAGATTTGGCTATGGATTATATAACATGTTAAACAGATCTTTACTTATATTTTATTTTTTCACGTATTTCATGTATGTGTTCATATTCACATTCTTCATCTTTTCAGAGCTCTTGCACATGTGATCCGCCATCCTGCCTCAGAACATACAGACGACGCTGGACTCGGTCAGCACTATGAGAACATACAAACCAGACTCACAACTAACAGTTTCCGTAAGTAGCCGCATACATATCTACTTACATGCACATACATATCATAGGACCATACATGTTTGGACAGAGACAATGTTTTTCTAATTTTGGTTCTGCACATTACCTCAGTGGATTTTAAATGAAACAACTCAGATGTAGTTGAAGGGCATTCTTTCAGTTTTATTTAGTGTATTGAACAAAAAGATGATATGAAATAAAAAATGTGAGGAACTAAAAGATTTTGAACACAATCCCTTCTTTTCAGGGGCTCAAAAGAAATTGGACAAATTAAACAACTGAAAATAAAATGTTCATTTCTAATACTTGGTTGAAAACCCTTTGTTGCCAATGACAGCCTGAAGTCTTGATCTCATGGCCCTGCCAGGCCTTTACTGTAGTGGCTTTCAGTTCCTCTTTGTTTGTGGGTTTTCTATCCAAAGTTTAGTCTTCAACAAGTGAAACACATGCTCCATTGGGTTAAGATCAGGTGACTGACTTGAATATTCAAGAATATTCCACTTCTTTGCTTTAAAAAACTCCCGGGTTGCTTTGGCTGTATGTTTTGGGTCAGTCCATCTGTATTATGAAATGCCACCCAATCAATTTGAGTGCATTTAGTTGGATTTGAGCAGACAGTATGTTTCTGAGCACCTCAGAATTCATTTGGCTGCTTCTGTCCTGTGTCACATCATCAATAAACACTAGTGTCCCAGTGCCACTGGCAGCCACGCACGCCCAAACCATCACACTGCCTCTGCAGTATTTTACTCTTCCACACCTTCTCCATACTTTTTTCTTGCCATCCTTCTGGTAGAGGTTGATCTTGGTTTCTAAGAATGTTTTTCCAGAGCCGTGCTGGATTTTTAATATATATATTTTTTAATATTTTAATTTTTAATATTTTTTTTTAGGAAAGTCCAATCTGGGTTTTCTATTCTTGAGGTTTATAAGTGGCTTCTACCTGACAGTAAACCCCCTGTATTTTCTGTTCATGATAAACTTGGATATCGATATGCCTATCCTCTGGAGAATGTTGTTCTCTTGGTTGGCTGTTGTAAAGGAGTTTCTCTTCACAACAATCTACCATTGTTGTCTTCTGTGGACGTCCAGGTCTTTTGAGTTCACCAGTGCTCTCTTAGATTTCCATCCATCCATTCGCTTCCGCTTATCCTTTTCAGGGTCGCGGGGGGTGCTGGAGCCTATCCCAGCTGTCATAGGGCGAAAGGCGGGGTACAACCTGGACAGGTCGCCAGTCTGTCGCAGGGCTAACACATAGGGACAGACAACCATTCACACTCGCATTCACACCTAGTGACAATTTGAATTATCCAATTAACCTATCCCCACAAGCTGCATGTCTTTGGACGATGGGAGGAAGCCGGAGTACCCGGAGAGAACCCACGCAAACACGGGGAGAACATGCAAACTCCACACAGAAAGACCCCGGCCTGATGGTGGAATTGAACTCAGGACCTTCTTGCTGTGCGGCACCTTAGATTTGTCCACTCCTAATACAGTAGCAATTTGTCAGATGGGTTTTTTCTGTTTTTGCAGCTCAAGGATGGCTTGTCTCACTTTGCATGGAGAGCTCCTTTGACTGCATCTTGTCTGTTCACAGCAAAATTTTCCAAATGCAAGCACCACACCTCAAATCAACTCCAGGCTTTTTATCTGCTCAATTGATAATGACATAAAAAAGGAGTTGCCCACACCTGCCTATGAAATAGCCTTTGAGTCAACTGTCCAAATACTTTGGTCCCTGTAAAAAGAGGGTGGCACAAGTTAAGGAGCTAAAACTCCTAAAACCTTCATCCAATTTCAAAAGCGGATACCTCCAAAGGAAAGCTAAGAGTCTACAAATTATGTACATGTCCATTATATACTATAATTGAAATATGTTTCAGTAAACAGTTAAAAAAAATTTAATTTGTGTCAGTGTCAGTATCTGAGCACACAGGATGGATGGGTAATATCTGTTAACTCATGTTGCCATCATAAGCTTTTAATTCTAGTAAATTCCCACTTTCAGCGACTAATTGCTTTGTACCACAAAGCTCACCCTCGAAGGTCTTAACTGTTTCAAATACAAATATGAAACTGTGAGCTTTGTATGTTTTTTGTTTTCTTTTTGGCCTAAATGTGCGGAACCGGAAGTATCGGAAGCAGGGGGAAAAAAATCCCATATCCTCAAGCCTGGCGAACATATTAGTCATACCCTCATACTGACAACCTTGAGCTCTTCCGTTGCCAAAACATATTGTATGCCACGGCCATTATATTGCACCGTGATTTTTCATTCGTCAGCACCAACGCCTACACACACCCACAAATGCACGCAGACAGAAAGGAGTTCTTATTAATGCTAACCTGCTTACTGCCAACCTACTTTCTGCCTCAACAGCTACAGCCAGTAAAGGTCTCTTTGCACCCCCACGCCCCAACGAGATGAATAATTATGGCAAATGCCATTGTAATAAAAAAGGTTTTACAGACACAGTCAAACAGCACTCATTTTTGAAAAGCTGCTACAGCCAGACATCTGACTTTTAAAAAGTAAATTCCAAACTCTTAACTTAGGATAAACACTGACATGATACTGATTAGGTCCAATATTATACAGTATATACTGGGAAGTATGAGTTAGAGGTAAAAGAAATAACATGATTTAAGCTAGGTTCTGATTCAAATAAAGAATGAGGGATGCTCTGCCATTTTATGGTAAATGGTTCTCTTAATTAAAAAAAAAAAAATTCAGGTGGAAATAAAAATCACCAGTTTGTTAATTTATCATTAATGAGGCCCAGACACTTGCACTTTCTCAGTAGAATTTACGGGCGCAGCAAGTGCACCCTTATTATTTTGCAAGGGTTTCTAATTAGTGAAAACATGAATTCTGTGATTAGAAAGAAAATCTTTTAGGTCTTAGCACATACTTGTCAACTTTAAGATGTTGAGACATAAATCCAAGATGATCACAGATGAGTGATGAATAGTAATAAATGTTCTCATTCATTTTTAGATGACAAACAGAGAGAGGGTCTGGAGGACTTTACAAGCACGAGTTAAATCTCTTTAAATCTCTGTAAAGCCTCAACTACAAAATAAATGCCAGAAAATTCTCCTTTTTAAACTAGAGTGCTTACTGAACCTTATGAAAAAATATATAATATAATATGCTACATATGGCATTTTTGTGCAATTTATTGCTTTATAATGTGTTGTGCAATTTATTTCATTTTTTTGTGAAAAAAAAATCACATTGTTGATTGTAGACATCGCAAAAACTTACACAAAAACTAATGTATCAAACATAATACACTTGGCATTACAGAGTTAAAATATAGTATAATAGCAGCAATCAGGTGTATTAAAAGGCTGAAGAAATGTTATGCAATCACACCAATCATGCTAATATTGCTAACACAAGACCGCTGTGCGTGATGTGTCACGTACAAGTGTATTTTTATACATCAGTGCATTCATACAATTTCAAGGCAGAAGGGGATTTTTGAAACTGAAGTGAGATGTCTGCATTCACAGGACAAATAACTAACCAACCAAACAAAGCAAAACAAAGAAACAACAAAAGCGCTAATACGATTTGTGTTTATTCAGTTAGTCTCTACTTTTTAACTATATTGAGGAGAAGACGGTTGCAGCTTTTATTTTGTGACCTTGCACATGCCATTTCAGAGCACAGCAGCTTAGAAATTTATGACAAGGACTCTGTGTAATTGAGGTGGCAACAGAAGAGTCATGATTGTTTTCTTGACAGCAAACCCTGGAAGGTTACATGAGGTGAGGTGGTATTTTTTGACACATGTACCCATCTTGTACAGCTGTGGTTTCTAGTGGCATGCCCAAGCCACTGTATTTTACAGATAGAGGTGTAAATCTCCGTAGGATACCCGTCTTTATCTGCTGCCTGTCAAAGATAATAGAAATCTGTTAAACTGGGCTATGAGCTCTTATTCTCCTTAAGACACCAGCAACACTGTCTTTATGACAAGGGCTTCTTTGGCTACCGGGACTATCATATCTTTGTCCTGCTGGACATCCGAGTACATGGGGGTAATTGTGAAGAGTGGCCTCTTTTTACTCCAGGCAGTCAGCCAGTGAGAACAAAGTCTCCACTCAGTGCCAACACTCCACTGGTGCATGACAGCCCATTTCCTCATTTTCAGATAGAAATGTATTTCAGCAGCATTACTTATGACAGCAGCTGAGAAACAGCTACCAAATGTAGAGTGTACCTATAGTTATATTTCCGCCTGCCACATGCTGTACTCTGAAACTCGTAGAGAAGGCTCAAAGAAGATGATTACTATGTGACTACATAGTGACCTGAAAAATTATTTGGATGGTGAGAGAAAGTTCAGTTGTGGATTCTCACTTATAACTGACTGGCCAATACTCTGAGGAGCGTTGCCATTATGAGATTAATATGAGCTTAATATGATCTTAAAGTGCAGAATCTAAAGTACACATGATGGGGTAAACCATTATATTGTAATAACTGTTGAGGAATTATTTCTTTATTTATATAATATAATAATTTATCATGAATCCTTTGCAGCCAGTGATTGCATAAAATCTGATGTTGTTTTCAAGGATTTTACTTTGGATTTCTCTGCAGACCATTAACAAATATTACATTTCCTGGCCTTGAATCTTTCAGGTTGCTTCTGCAGTATATTTTGGGTTCCTCATTCGTACTGTGACACACATTCCAGTCAACTTTACTGCATCCGGCAAAAATAATAGCTTTTCAGAGCATTTCCAAATTCATGGAGCTGCACCTGTCTTCCATCGCATCAGTAAACACCTGTGACTCACTGGCATAGGAAACTATACATAGCCATGCATCACGTAGTCCGTTTTCCATATTTTTCCCCTAGTTCCTGTACAGGTTGATCTTTGCTCCATCTGTCCTAAGAATGTTGCTTCAGAGTTTTGCAGATGTTTATGCACATTTTATTTACTAAGTTTAATCTGGATTTTCTTGAGAATTATGAAATTTTCTTGCAACCTGGGGTGAGTCCTCTGTATTGGCACTCATAAAGTCATCTCTTTATAGTAGAGTCAAATATAGTGAGTCTTGTTTGCTGTGTCTTTTCTTTACAATGGAAAGGATTCCACACTTACTTACTTACTTACGTACCAGTCTCTGTGTGAATCTCTTGTTTATGTTGCTGAGCTCAGTTTTTTTTAAAATAACAAATTATTACATTCAAATTGATTGTTGGAGATTTAATAAAAAATATAAGCGAGGAAGCATTGAAAAACACGAGCGGTTATAATTTACAGTAAGCAAACTTTTTTTGTAAAAAGTTTGTTTTACAACTTTTATTGTAAATAAAAAATCTCTTTAAGATACAAAAACCATTCCTAAATTAAATTAATGTTAGAACACACTTCAGTTGTAAAACATCACCAGTTTTCACAGGTACACTGGTGGATAGGATGTCCCAAGTATACTCTAGAACTTATCAGTCTCTGTGTGTATCCAGGCTGTCTTAATTGCTTTTGTCTTTTGATGTAATCCCAGACTGATTCCATGATGTTGAGCTCAGGCGTTGTGTGGGCCATACCATCTGCTGCAGCACTCCTTGTTCTTGTCGTCACTGAATATAGAGCTTCATAATTTTGGCTGTGGGTTTGTGGTTGGTGCTGTCTTGATGCAAAATGCAGTTGGGACCAATAAAATGTTTCTCTGATTACATAATATGATACCTAAACTTCCTCAACCTTTTGCACAGCACTATATGTACTTAAATGTTAAGAAAACTAACAAAAGTTAACTAACTTTTAACTTCACCATGTTTTCAATATCTGAGTTTGTACAAAGTTTTTTAATGCCTTTAGTTAAAAAAACAAAACAAAAAAAAACAATGAAGCTTTGTACACTAAGTAATCCTCACTTAATAATTATCAGACTAAACCATACTCGTTGGCCAATTTATTAGGTCAGTCTTCTTAGTATTGGACCCCCTTTTGACTTCACAACTGCTTTATTCTTCTTGGCACATACTCAACAAGGTGCTGGAAACATTCCTCAGTGATTCTGGTCTATATTAACATGACGGCATCCCACAGTTGCTGCAAATTTGTCAGCTGCATATTTATGATGCAAATCTCCCACTCCATCATATCCCAAAGGTGCTCTTTTAAAGATTTGGTTAAGTACAGTTAACTCATTGTCATGCTCAATAAACCAGTTTGAGGTGATCTGAGCTTTGTAATATGAAGTATTATCCTGCTGGAACATGGGTACACGGTGGTCATAAAGGGATTGGCACGGTCAGCAGCAATACTGAAATAGGCTGTGGCATTTACATGTTGTTCCGTTGGTACTAAGGGGCCAAAACTACACCAAGAAAATATGTCCCATACCATTACTCCACCAGCAGCAGACTGAACTATTGATATGAGGCATGGTGAATCAATGTTTGACTGGTAGTTACACTAAATTCTGATCCTGCCATTCAAATCTCACAATAGCAATCAAGATTCATCATATCAGGCAACATTTTCCCATCTTCTGTTGTTCAGTTTTGATGATCCTGTGTGAATTGTAGCCTCAGTTTCCTGTTCTTAACTGACCATTTCCAGTGTGGTTCTCTGCTGCTGTAGCTTATCCACTTCAATGTTCAACATTTGTGTTGTGCGGTCAGAAGTGCTCTTCTGCATCTTGGTTGTAATGATTGGCATATGAGCTGCTATTTGGAGGTCAGGTTGTACTCACAGTGTCTACATGCCTAAATGAAAACTGCTGCTCAAATTTGATCAAGTAATTTACACAAATGTTTAAATACATAAACTGAAATAAATATATAAATGTGTTTGGTAATTCAAATTTTCATAAATCTGGTAGAAACGTCAAGATATTCAATCAGAAAGAAATTAATATTTTCATTACCAACTTGAAAGTAGGGTGCCTGTAAATAAGAGCAAAACTTCTCCTTGTACCATTTATTCTGGGGCATACAGCTCCCAAAATACTCTCTTAAATCTTTTATGAGTTCCAGGGAGGTGTCTGTGTCTGGAGTGTTAACTCACTTATTTCCCGCATCAACCATTGAGTCTTTAACCTTACAACTCTTCAGAAGTGGCCTACTTTCCACCAGCAGCTGACACAGAAGCCGTGACTACAACAACAGTGCAAGCTCAAATGGCACTCAATCAGAGTAAAATATGCAATAAAGAGGAAGATAATCAATAGTACACACCAGTACATCAGTTTAATGATGCTGAGTTTGGAATCCTGAAAAAGACATCAGATGCTAAAAAAAAAAAATCAGCTCCCAGTTTCAATTTTAGTGTCCATTTTTCAAGAGGAAATTTGATTTACTCGAGACCTCCAGACACAGAAAAGATCAAATGTTTATGACAAATGTTGAAATGACAGTTTTACCAAAGCATTCAGAGTATGGGAATTAAAATATTTACTCTCAGTGGTCTCTGCCTTTAAGCAGATACCTAGACTTTGACCTTGGCTGGAGTATCAGATAAACAGAAGTCAGGTGAAACAGCTCAAATGGTATCACTTACAAACTTGCCTGAGACTGTGGCCCAACAAATGAGGGCATGGACAGTTTTCCACAGATAATAGCTTATCCAAAAGAAAATTGCACTACATGGAACTATATTTAATTGAGGAATGTCATTTAACATGTATGTCAAAGAGTAAACCGATTGCTTTTATTAAAAGTAAAGTAACTTCTGGGTATGAAAGCAAAAGTTCTAATCCATGAGATTTAACAAGATCAGGCTGAATGAGAGCCTCTGTGGCTGGCCCACTTACAACAACTGTATGAAACTGAAACAGGTCAATAAGCTCAGAAAAAAAGTATGACAGCAATTTAAACCAGACAGATTTAATGTAGGGATTTGATTAAATGTATTAACGTTTTGACTATTTTTACCAGCAGTGACTATGTGGCTGGACTTTCTTCCACTGTTTCACTGTTTTCTCTTCATGACCAAACCAGGTCTTGGTGACGTTAAAGGTAGCAGGAAGCATGGCACAGTCCGTTTAAAGCGTTTATACTCCATCGATCCATAGAGACCGAGAGAATATTTATTTGCATATATGGACAACTATGAATTATGAAGCATGTACATGAAGCATATGGACAGACAAAACAAGACACAAACTACAGGATGGCCATTATACTGTAGTTTTACTTTAACACCAGGGTCTCATGATGTAATAATACCTGCTAAGCCCATGAAAAAACATTTTTTTAAAAAGAACACCTTGGGGGAAAAATTTATTCCGGTTATTAAAACAACTTGAAATGGGACCATCTGGTGTTTTCAGTTTTCAAGGTAGGGGAGACAAATATAAATAAATACATAAATGCATACATACATAAATAATCTGCCTCATAGGATTTTAAGGTGCAAAAAACAAAGTCATGTCAGCTTGAAACAGGAACCCATCCATTCCTGCATCCATCTATCCATCCACCAGCTCCTCCCCAGGACCCTGAATTTGATAAGCAGAATTAATAGAGGAACATCCCGTAAAAATAAAATAGGCTAGTTGTTAAGCTGGCCCGAGATAGTGAATAACTGAAACAGGACCAGGTTTCTGTCTTGTAGAACCTTTTCTTCCTCCCCTTATTTTACAGATGGTCAATATGGTTGTCTTCACTTGGACAATGGTATTTGAGACCTCGTGCTCTTTTGTGATGTGTTTGAGAGCCTGTCATTTGAGTCATCACACAGAACAGTGGTTTCTTTTTTCTTTTACCAAGAAAAGATCATTTTAACGGCATCTACAATGTTGGCTGCCGACAGCTTCGCAGTCCTCCCTCCTACCTACATCCTCACCCTCACCACCAACACTGATGTTTTCCGTTTTCACGTCTTCAGGACCAGTCCATGATTGATCATGTTCCATTGTGTATTTCTATTCAGGGACAGTTTTACTGCACCAGCAGTGTGTTTGGAGTCATTGGCATGGTGAAAAGTGAAGAAACTGCATCAGATCTTTTCCAAATGGTAATATATGATGGATCAAAATCTGATGATAGTTTTCTGCGTTCATAATTCCAGCATATCCCCCAACAGCTAAACCTTGACAGAGCCTCCACCGCAGCTGCAGACGCTCACTGTTGTACGTCTCTCCTGACTTGTTTTGTACACTTTGAAAAAAACAAAGTCATGTCAGCTTGGAACAGGAACCCATATATCCATCCATAGGCTCTAGCCCTCCTATGACCCCAAATTTGAGAAGATTGGTACATTTGGATTCATCACTCTATTAGACTTGTCACCACTAATGTTTTGACCTCCACTTTTTCAGTTTCCTTAAAAATATTGAGGACATACTGTACAGGAAATTACTTGTTTCTTCCTTGCAACAGGCTGCTGATAAAAAAGTGCCAAACGACTGAAAGAAAAGACCATTTATAATTCTTTGCTAAGTTATCTGCTATGGACACATTCAATACCATGTCATTTCTTGACTTAGGTGTCTTTCTTATGCCTGAATGATTCATAAGTCAGTGTTAACTGGCTTCACTAACAGTAAAAACAGTGACTTGAAAATGAGCAGGTACAAGGACTGGACTGTCAACTCACATCTCTACTGAAGTCTCCTGCTCAGACCATGACCTTAAACCTCTAATTCATAGGTTGAGGGTCACATATTGATTTGTATTGATTTGTTTCCACTGACTTTATTGGACTCTTATGTCATGCTGTCATCCTGATGCTCATTTTGTTGAAAAATTTGACCACACTGACAAAGACAAAAACGGAAATATAACTGTTTCCTGTTTCAATTAGCTTTGCAAGTACAAAATATTGTTTTTTTGTTACCTTTTGCCTTTTTGAATATTTTTAGTTAACTAAAAACTTTTTTTACAACTAGTTTTAATTTTTTAGTTCTGTTTTAGTGAACTACTGTAAAATGTCCTTGATCACAGATGATCTTTAGTTTTTATTGAACTGAATAAGTTAAGTCCCAGGAAAGGAAAGCTTGATATATAGATATTTTTATAATATAACGACCACTGTGGCACCACTAATCCTTTGCTATTTAAAATCCCCAAATCTGTTCGTACTAATTATACCCTCCCCTTGTCTATGGTGAAGTATCTGTTGCAGCTGTCCTCTGCATCATTTCATGAGACAGCATTGATAATTTGAGACTTTCTGAATTAATTAGCACAGTAATAAAGTTTCTTGCTGACCAGTGGGGAATAGGAGCCTAATTAACCCATTTTCTGTATTAATGATCTGTTTTTATGAGATGTATTCTAGACCAATGGGGCTAAAGGAATCATTGCATTTTAAACTTTGTAAACTTAAATAAATATAATAAACAAACATTTAATTAAAACTGTCCACAACATGTACAACCATAAGCATGTTGATATCTCTAATCAGATTCAACACAGCACACAGCGCAGTCCTCAAACAGCCGGCTGTGAATTGGTACGTTCTCCAATCTAAAGTAGGAGTAGACACTCTGAACATCTGTTTGCTCTGTCATGCCAGTAGGCAGGGGGCCAGTCTATCTGCTGTGCACCCCTTAATTTACCAGATGTCTACTATACGATTAGGATGGTTTTACAAAGCGCAGTTCAGCTCTACAGCTGGCTCCCCAAGAAAAGGCTACTTAAAGGAAAGTGACACTAGCAGGTCAAAGAAAACACTTCATGTTTTAGCCTATATGTTCACATCTGGACAGTTGATTTGTTTTTTGGAAGTTTGACATCACTGAACATCACTAGCTGACTGAGACACGACTAAATAAGTGAATAAAATACAAAAATTTCATTCATAAAACCTGAAGCATAAACTTTGTGCACAGACTATACCACACTGCAAACCATAAAGCTCAAAAAAGCACTGCGGAAACATGATCAAGTACCTTTTAAAGTAGCCATGCCCCTAACTCTAGTATCAAAATCACTATCTAAGAAGCTATCCATGGAGATGTGTCTGTGAAGGTTCTCAGTCAACCAGGTCATTGTAGTCTAAGGGGCTTGGAAAGAAAAGCATCTGGACTTCTTTAAGTTTCCTTGAAGACGTTTGACCTCTCATCTGAGAAGCTTCTTCAGTTCTAAGAGCAACTGGTGGAGAGTCCCAGATTTTAAACCCTATGGGAGTGTCCCCTGTTGATTCTCTACCTAATCACACGAGCCAGGGCGCGAAAACGGGTGTGGGTCACAATCAGCCAAGTTTTCAGGTGAAACCTGGCCCCACCCTATCATGTGATTTACTGAGGTCAAATGGCCCAGGATGTGAGTGGGCGTTAAGGCGTCTGGGAAGGGATCTCATAAGTGGATTATAGATGGCCGACAGTTGGTGTTGTAAGCCACCGCCTCTGTTCAAAGATGGTCGCTCACAGTGGACATAGATGGCTTCTTTCACTCCTCTTTTGGGGCTCTCCACCTGTTGCTCTTAGAACTGAAGAAGCTTCTCGGATGAGAGGTGAAACGTCTTCAAGGAAACTTAAAGAAGTCCAGACACTTTTCTTTCCAAGCTCCTTCGACTATCCATAGAGACCAAAACAAAACACTTTTGGATTGAGCTGTCTGTCTGTAAGGACTAATTTGCTATTTATTTAATAGCATGGCCACTAGAGGAATTGCAGTTTCTAGTACTAGTACACTTGAATTAAACATACTCTGAAAAAAACCCAACATTTGTAATTTCTGTTTCATATTTATGTCAAAATATGTCGAAAGAGCTAATGCGTGTAGCAAAAGCAAAGTTACTTATTATCAGTGATAAGATCAAACCTAGCCACTAGCCCGTCTTCAGTTAGCACAGAACACAAAAGCTAAGCTGCTAATAAAAACTTAAAAACCTGCACATCACTCCTGTTTTTGTTCCCCGACACTGATTCTAAATTTCATTTGACGGCAATATTGAAATGTTATTATTTACATGTAAATTACATCCAAGGCAAGGCATTATGGAATTTTATTTTCCCAGCAGTTGGTCCTCTGTAAACACCTGATCAACCATACTTTTGAGGTTGTAGCGCCTCAACTTTAGATCAGCCCCTCTCAGCTAATCAGCTCACCTGAATCAGTAGTTCGTTTCAAACGGCTGCAATGCGCTCACATAGATAGGCTTGTATTTCCTTAATCTGTTCCATTATTGCATTAATTTTTGCCTATAGCTCAGAGCAAATGCATGTATGGAAGAATGAAGAAATGGAAGGCCGCATGATCGACTGCATGCTTGTAGAAATGTACATTTTTTTAATGTCTATTTCATCCATGAAACTGTGTGTTTTGAAAACTGCTACAGTAATAAAGCTATTGTGTTATTATGACTCATTTTAAATTTGTTGACATCTTGCTTACAAATGCACTTAAAGAGGAAACTGTAATTCAGTTTCTGCATTAATAACTATTGATTGCCCTTCTTTAGAGAGCAACCAGATGAACAATGCAGCTCATGTACCAACTCTGGTAAGTCAGCCATATCCAGGTGTGGGACCAATAATCAGCCCATATGAGGACCCAAAGGATCTCAACAAGTACACCACACTCAAGGCTGTGGGTAAGAGGTTGTTTATCACAAACCAAAAAAACATATGGTGAAAAAGCACTTGAAATTCATTGTTTGATTTTATTAGGTAGGATCTTACATCAGATATAAATGCAATTTGCATAATTAATGAGGATTTCCCTGGATCTATAATGAGTGTCAGGGTGAGTGAGCTGAAATAATCTGTCATATGAGTAACCATGAGGGCAAGTTCAGAAGTTAATGAGGCAAAGATTTTGGATGAAAATCTTCATTAAATATTCTTTGGCATTTCAATAAAATTGGTGTTAAAAGTTGCTCATATCAACAGACAGAAAAGAGTAAGATGACATCTCTCTCTTTTTAGTTTAACATCAACAATTTATCTAATACATCTAGCTTTTCTTATTTGATTATTATCTACATGCCAAGGATACTACTTACATAATACAGCGGTAAAACTTTACAAGTGCTTTTTTGTTATTATAAAGGAGAATAGTTGGTTTGAATCTCTATCAAGTCTCTTGCTGTCAGAAATCCTTGTGATTTAATCCACCGTCCATCAATGCCAACAGCGAGGGGAACTGAAAGATTATTTATAGAAGCAAGTTTGTTGTTCTTCTCATGGGCTAATTTTGGAAAGTCTACAGCCAGTTCCTGGACAAGCAGCACTTTAAACAAGAAATTATAGAAGCTGTCAAAATAGTACTACTTAGAAACGTGGCTAAAAATATCTTTTTAAATATCTTTTGACATGCTTTTAATGTCAGGGTAAAGAAAAGAAAATCACTTCTCAGTTCCACTTTATTGTTCGATTGGTGTGTTCATATATCCTCAAGAGCAATAAACTCCAACTTCAAAACCTCAGTTTTGAAATGTATTGTTCCCACTGTATTATATTAACCTTATCAGTAATCTGAATGAACTATAGTTAACCAACTACTTATCACATTGATTACTGAAGGAAAAAATAATTCCAAACAAATAGTCCTAATTTGACCCGATCACATCCAAGTCTCTAGTGATGGTATTTGTAGATCTGTGCATAATGCTATTAACACAGAAGTGCAATGCTTTATTTAGATTCCATTGAAATCAATTGGCTCTGTTTGACGGACCTGAGCATGGGAGAGATGACAGCTATCAGCATGCGTGAAACGAGGTCCAATCACTGCTCGCAGTCTTTGTGATGGCACAAGCAGCTGATGCTTCTTCGCCGCTAATCCACTGAAGTGCCGTCAAACGAACTTATCATTAGGGAGCAAATCTTAGCAAATGAGAGCAGGAACAGGAGACAATCAAGAGCAATCAAAACAAAAATGAATGAGGGGATGGTGATGTGATGCATCTTGTGTGCTATACCAACAATGATTTGTGTTTCACTGGTGCAAGGATATGCTTGTGTGTGTGTCTGTGCCAATTACAGCATCACTTTTGCCAAATCAAAGATTTCTTTCTGTATATATTTATTGTTTTAGTAAACAATGTCTAATATATGATGATGACACAAACGCACACACTTTTTGCTACAATAAATCTCTTGTTTATTTTTGTGTTTATTAGCGGAGAAAGCTAATGACAGCTTTCACAACAACCGTCGACAAGTGATTGAGATGACAGCCAAAGGTAGCCTTCCAATGGAAGGTGTGGATATGGAGCCAGAGCCGAGCAATCCTTACAGCCCTCCCAGACAGCTGTCAAAGCAGAATGGACACAAGTATAAAAGCTCCAAGAGCCACAGCTCCCAGTCACTGTACTACAGCGCCAGCAGTGCTCCCAGTCCAGGAGTGCTAAGATCCTGGGAAAGCAAGGACACACTGGGACTCCGACAGAGCTATGGCCCAAAGAAACTCTGCATCACAGAAAAGGAGCTGGACACCATTCGCTACATGCCTCCACAACCATACTATGTCACTAACAGCAAGACAGAAGTGACAGTATGAACGACTGCCTAATCGTCAGGCTTATAATGAGTCTGCAGACTCCAGATGTAGTTACAGGAAAGCAGTGTGAACTGTAGTATGTGGCTCTGTCTTTGTAATGGATAACATTTATGACACTGTCACGAGGTGAAGTGTACTTTGACAGGACTCTGTATCTAACACCGTGCCTCAGATGGGCACTGTAATGAATATTTTGTGTTTAATATTCACATAATCAAACTGCTAAAGTTACATAACTTATAGTACAGTGATGAGATGTGACACATTAAGTACTATCGCCAGTATCTACTGAAAGGACCTTAAAATAAAAGCGTATTATGTAACTTCTATTAAGAAAAAAAAAAAAAAAAAGAGGTTTATGTTTATCTAATCAGAGTGGAATAGCCTGTGGTTGGTGGGATCTTTATGAAATGCTTCACTAGATAATGAATAGTGTTTAAAAATGTTGGGAACTGTTCATGTGTTAAGAGTACGGATTAATATCCAGTGGCAGTTGGACCAATTGCAGGGACCAGGGTTTGTATTTTCAGTCTATACAAATCTGTACCATACTCTGAATATGAGATAATCTAAAACCTCACATGAGACTAAATATCTCTAAAGTCCAACTTAAGGACTTATTCACACAGGCACAGAAACCCTGGCAGCTGGAGTTTTCCAGAGAAAACTGTGTATTCCCCAACCAGCTGTTGACTGGTGAAATTGGTCACAAAAAAGGATGCTGCTCTGGACACCTCTCTGCAAATGCTTTGACCTCTAGCCGATTGTTGCAGTTACCCGTATTTTGCATGAAATACACCGACTTGCCTGGAAACGATTACTATACTTTGAGCTGTAGTGAAATTTGAAAATGTCTGAAACTGGAAACGGATGATAATAACCTTCAAAGTTGAACCTAATTGCTGCAAAAAAAAAAGGTGTTTCAAGAGGCGCAACTTTTACTTTAAATGCGAAGGGTCTCCATTTAAAATTTGCATTGCTCTTTTCACAGTTTCACAGACAAGCCGGCATCTTCCGTGCAAACTACAGGATTTTAGTGCCAAATCAAAAACTTCTTTGTGGCAAATTCTACACTCGCAACAGCTAGCAACCTCTAGCAGCTTCATTTCCTCATCGCAAAATACAAACTTTTCCCTAGTAGCCAGGTGATCACTGTCTGATCTCAAGGCTTACATGAAAGAGGTTTTAGCAATTGATTTTATAGTGACTGCCAGCAACCGCTCACCAACCAGCTGGAGAACTTTTTCCCTAGCAAACGGTGGGAGCCCTTTGGGACTGGGGCAAGATAATAGCTGTACTTATTTAAAAGGAAAAACAATCAGAAACAAGAGCACTCAGAGAGCGTAACTCCAGCTTGATCTGATTTTCACCAGAATTAAATTAGCTTGAGCTATTATTGGTATCTGCTATCAAACACCATTTGAACATGATATCTTGAAAATTGTGGATGCCAGACTGCCAAACATACCTTACATACTAGATCCCTTCACGGGGAGAATCAATCTGTTTCCAAAATCCCGTCTATTTTCAAAAGCTGTGTTTGTTGATAAAGCATAGATGAATCAGTTTGTAAAAGTGTTGATGTTTACTTAAATGACTTAAGACTCATTTAAATTTGACGTAGTTTCCCTTTTTAAAGTTGTGGTTGTCTTACTTTGAAAGAAAACCATGTCAATACTGACGTACAACTTGGAGAAACATTCAGTAGCTGTGGCGTAATCAAACCAGTGTTGTCATGGTGTAATAGACCCTCATGCGGTATCAGTATGTGTGATTATCCTAGAAAATCTTGTACTTGAAAACCCAGCATTAGAGCGGAAACTGGTTTTATTCTTAGTAATGTATTATGCTCCCAACAAAAGTAATTTAAATGTTTGCATTATAGTTGAACCTTTTGGGTTTTTTAACATGTTATTTTTGTGACTTAAATCCCAATTTTGACATTTAAAGAATGTACGTGGTATGGATAGTCTAAATACAAGTGATATTAGTTGACTGTTAGAGGCCAATAATAAATCAGAATGAATGTAAAATTCTTGTGAAGCAATGTAAGTGGGTATTCAAAGGTGTTTTTGAACTACAATGAAATATTCCAAGTCAGGTCTGAATCAATAGGAACATTTTTGCCATACACTGAATTTTTTTTCTTTACCGTACATGGCAAAAGGTTTTTAATAAACAGGGTTTTCAGGTGCCGTTGATCATTTGTTACGCTGAATTCACAGCCAAGCAATACAAAAGGACATTCACGCCTGCCTCCATGCAAGTCTTACTCATGCATTTGACTATTTGAGGTAGCTGAGGACAGGGATGTTCTCAGAGCTGCCACACAAGTGGGAAGTGGGAACTGCTAGTGTAAAGATATATTTATGTCTTCTCGAGTCCACATCTTACCAAACAAAAAATATAACAAGGCCAGAAAATATGCATATTGTTGTGTTTTGGTAGTTCGTATTGTCACACACTTCCAATCAAACTTTATGCACTATTTTCCATTACACATATCTAGTGGGCTGAACTAGCTTATCATGTCACCTTATTAATCAACTGTGTCAGCAATCACCTGATCTGATAATCACAGTATTCAAAGGTCAGTTGAGATTTTTAATCAATACTGAGTAGTCACAATCTTTGACTATTCTTGTTTCGTGAATGTTTTATTACCTCGTCAATACTGTTTAAATCACTTACTGTATATTTAACTACAGCACATCACATTTAATCATGAAGCTCTACTGTTATACTGCCAGTTAAAGCATAATGTGACCAATACACATCTGGACTGCAGCATTGGTAAAGATTAAAAGAACGCTCCTATGAACAGTGTTGTTCACAATGATAACTGCAATTTGTTTGATCGCTGTTTTTTCATTATCATAAGATGCATTTGAGTACCTATTTTATCTTTTATCTGGCATGTGTTATGTACAGTACAGGGTTACTTTGTTTTTAAAAAATGAACTTTTTCTTGAAGTGGTTAACATGTACTGGGAAGTTTCTGAGCAACTCGTTGAACGTTTTCCATATGTTATTTTTGTGTTGTGAACTGCAGTTCCCATGTTGTTGGTGCCCTGCAAAACCTTGAATCCAGTAATGTTTCACTGTGGTTCAAGGTTCATGACAGTGTCCTTGTATGTGCAACTGCTCTAATGTTCATACAAGATTTCTACAAGACAGCACAGGCACACATGTACAATAATCACCTGCGCTTTGGGGTCCTTAGGGACTAGAAAAGCGCTATACAAATACAGGCCATTTACCATTTACCTGTAGTTAAGCCTAAGTCACACACGCCTGGAGATCTGTCAGTGACCACCTGACAACCTGCTGTTACTGAAGGAAAATATTTATTCCCCGACCATTTGGTGAGTGGTTGTTGGATGTTTCTGACAGTCACTAGGTGAAATTGGTTACAAAGACTGCCTAGTCTGCAAATATTTGCCAACTACTCAAAAAACTGTATGAAACTTGAAAAAGTGCACAGCAAATTAAAAACTGAAACGGAGTACTTTGCCTTCAAAGTAAAAGTTGTACCGGTTTTAGCCAATAGTCACAACTTTTACTCACTGAAAGTGAACAATTGGCAGACATTTGTAGATAAGTTGACATCTTCCTCCCACACTATGAGTGACCGCGGCAAACTGCTAGCAACCAAAAGCGACTCTCAACGACCTCCAGTGAGCGCTATCCTTCCTATCAATGGAAGGTTGCCAGAGGGTCATTGACTGGACTCTAGGCCTGTTCGACTGGGGCTTTAATAGACTTCACTAACATTCCAGGAACAAATGTAATAAAATTTACACATTAAACATTTTATAACTTGTTTTCTCATTGACTTTTTCTTTTGCAAAAGGAAGACAGTCACCTGACATATGGTAGGGCCTACTGTGGCAGCACTAAAAGTGACGAGCACATAATCACAGAAACATTTCTAGAGCGCTCAGTTGACAGTAGCAGTTTTGGTGCTTTAAAAACACGCACACACTGTCACACATTGTGTCTTTTTGTTCCTAATTTATACTTGTCCCCTCTCTACACACACACACACACACACACACACACACACACACACGCACCCCTCTCAAACACCACACCAGATGGTATCATAACACAGAAGAACCTTTGAGCTATGTCAAAAGACCACTTTGATATCACACACATTGCAGTTTTTGGGACCTTCTGTTAAAAATGCGCTCCAGCTGTACAGAAGTGAAGTGTGATTATAGTGTCAACATTAAAGTAATGTTTCATTTAAACTCTGCCTTGTGCTTACACATTCTTAAAACCTAGATGATTTGCTACTTTTGCTCCCAGTGAAACTGTATCTCTCAATTCATTAAGACATAATGCTGACATTAGATCCCTATGAGTTTGAAGGCATTTTTGAGACTCAAAATGTGGTTTTAGTGTCAGGGTTACAATTAGGTTATGATTAGATTTAGGCTGAGGTTTAGGATTAGGCATTCATTTTTGATGGTTATGGTTAGGTTAAGCTGCTAGGGAAAGCATTATGTCAATGAGATGTCCTCACTAAGATATGAAAATGTGTGTGTGTATATTAACTAAATAATATCAATAATATCAATCTGCTACAAGTAAACTCATTTACGCCACACAATTTCTACACTCTGTGCAAATAAATTTCTTTAACTGTGGCCTTTCCTACGCTCATGTGACACACTCATGCTCATCTTTCAAAACCTGGATAAGTAAAGGAGATGAATCAATTCAGCAAAGAACTAAGACCCAGGGCGTTATGTTTATGATAGCATAAAAGGACAGAACAACTTAACAGAGAAAATATTTTGTTGTTTTTTCCTCTCTTATGTGTTTGGTAATAACTTTGCATTTAAATTAAAAAACATACGTCTTTGGAAAAACATCTCCAAAACACATCAAAGTACCCAAACTATAGAGGGCTGATTGGAGACATATCCTTATACAGGGAGTGCAGAATTATTAGGCAAATGAGTATTTTGTCCACATCATCCTCTTGATGCATGTTGTCTTACTCCAAGCTGTATAGGCTCAAAAGCCTACTACCAATTAAGCATATTAGGTGATGTGCATCTCTGTAATGAGAAGGGGTGTGGTCTAATGACATCAACACCCTATATCAGGTGTGCATAATTATTAGGCAACGTCCTTTCCTTTGGCAAAATGGGTCAAAAGAAGGACTTGACAGGCTCAGAAAAGTCACAAATAGTGAGATATCTTGCAGAGGGATGCAGCAGTCTCAAAATTGCAAAGCTTCTGAAGCGTGATCATCGAACAATCAAGCGTTTCATTCAAAATAGTCAACAGGGTCGCAAGAAGCGTGTGGAAAAAACCAAGGCGCAAAATAACTGCCCATGAACTGAGAAAAGTCAAGCGTGCAGCTGCAAAGATGCCACTTGCCACCAGTTTGGCCATATTTCAGAGCTGCAACATCACTGGAGTGCCCAAAAGCACAAGGTGTGCAATACTCAGAGACATGGCCAAGGTAAGAAAGGCTGAAAGACGACCACCACTGAACAAGACACACAAGCTGCTACGTCAAGACTGGGCCAAGAAATATCTCAAGACTGGTTTTTCTAAGGTTTTATGGACTGATGAAATGAGAGTGAGTCTTGATGGGCCAGATGGATGGGCCCGTGGCTGGATTGGTAAAGGGCAGAGAGCTCCAGTCCGACTCAGACGCCAGTGGAGGTGGAGTACTGGTTTGGGCTGGTATCATCAAAGATGAGCTTGTGGGGCCTTATCGGGTTGAGGATGGAGTCAAGCTCAACTCCCAGTCCTACTGCCAGTTCCTGGAAGACACCTTCTTCAAGCAGTGGTACAGGAAGAAGTCTGCATCCTTCAAGAAAAACACGATTTCCATGCAGGACAATGCTCCATCACACGCGTCCAAGTACTCCACAGCGTGGCTGGCAAGAAAGGGTATAAAAAAGAGAAAAACTAATGACATGGCCTCCTTGTTCACCTGATCTGAACCCCATTGAGAACCTGTGGTCCATCATCAAATGTGAGATTTACAAGGAGGGAAAACAGTACACCTCTCTGAACAGTGTCTGGGAGGCTGTGGTTGCTGCTGCACGCAATGTTGATGGTGAACAGATCAAAACACTGACAGAATCCATGGATGGCAGGCTTTTGAGTGTCCTTGCAAAGAAAGGTGGCTATATTGGTCGCTGATTTGTTTTTGTTTTGTCTTTGAATGTCAGAAATGTATATTTGTGAATGTGGAGATGTTATATTGGTTTCACTGGTAAAAATAAATAATTGAAATGGGTATGTATTTGTTTTTTGTTAAGTTGCCTAATAATTATGCACAGTAATAGTCACCTGCACACACAGATATCCCCCTAAAATAGCTAAAACTAAAACCAAACTAAAAACTGCTTCCAAAAACATTCAGCTTTGATATTAATGAGTTTTTTGGGTTCATTGAGAACATGGTTGTTGTTCAATAATAAAATTATTCCTCAAAAATACAACTTGCCTAATAATTCTGCACTCCCTGTACACACTTACACCTCTTAATCTTTGACTTCCAGTCCCACTGTCATATATTTGATGATCAACTGTAAATGGTATTATTGCAAAGTGGAAGTGTTTAGGAACCACAGCAGCTTGACCAGAGTTGGGGTTGTAAAGTGTGGAGGCATACATTGTGTAAAAGTCACCAACGTTCTGCTGACTCAATAGCAGGAGAGCTCTAAACCTGGGTTTACAACGCAGAGCAACTCAAGGAGGAGAAGGTGGCCCCTCCTGGATTATAAGTGCCCCAGCATTTTAGTCCACAAAGTAAATCCTTTTGCTGTTCACTCTTCTTTTCACTTAATTCAATCCATCCTGCACAAGTTACTGTTTACAGTTTGCATTTCTATCAAAACTTGAGTGTTAACAAGCCTCTGGGAGCTCTGTCATTTACTTGAAAATGCCAGGAGACATTTGTTAATTAGCAAATCATGTTTCCTTCCACCAATGTGATTCCCTCTGGAAATTAAATCAGCACAATAACCTAATTCAGTCAGATAAAAGGGCACAGCTATGGTGAGAAAAAACTTCAGCAATGACATAAAAAGAAAAAAAACTGCATGCTTTTTCAAACATGAAATAATGCAACAACAGTCCATCCACAGGGGAGAAAAGTACGTTTCAGTTCGAACTTGCAAACAGGCAAATGCATTGGAGTAAAAAATTAAGTATGCCAAAGGTTTTAACTCAGAGAATCATCTACAAGTCAACCACTATAACATAGTTTTATAGTTCTGCTTACACAAACCCACATGTTGGGAAGAATATCTACTTTAAAAAAAAAAACATGTTGGGAAGAATTAAAATTGGGCAGCGACAGAGTTGAATAAAACCTCAAGCAGAAATACAAATAGATGCGTATGGTTTATCTTTCTTGTGGTATGCAGATAAAAGAAATGTTCAGCTTTCTTCACCGAAAAAAGTGGGTGTGAAAAACAAAATGCTTATTATCTCACATACAACTCAAATGTCATTAAGTTCAATTTATTTTAGAGGTCTTTTCTTAAATATCTGCTTAATTTTAAAGTCATTTTTTGGCATTCTCTAACTGAGAAACCAAAATAATTCACTCAATAATTCCCATCATTTTTATCAATCATTACTCATAACAGTAACAGTACACCAGCTTCTAGCTATAATCACACAGAGTAGAGTGCATATTTTCAACATGAGTGGTAACAATGTTTCAGTCCTTTACAAAAACTACTCAGCTATCAGAACTTCATCTTTTGGGCTATGTCCTCAGAGAAGTCATCAGCATCACCAAAGCCCTGGTGTTCATATCGATTTCTTTTTTGCTTTGATTGTGTAATTTAAAATACAGCTGTGCAGGCTAACTACTCTATAAGACATTCACTGAAAAACAAATCTTTGCTTCAACAGCTTCAACAGATCTTCCTCAAAACATTTTAGAAAAGTATTAGTGGAATATAAAATGACTAAAAATAAATTCATAAAGAAAATAATCCTGCATAAAAAAAGTTAGCTGTGCATTAAACACACAGTATAGTGAAACCTTTATAAATCCACTTTAACATAATGCTGGCAATACAAGTATCCAGTGTGTTGTAGAGGAGGGGCCTTAACACATTAACATTAGGAAAATCTTGTTTTTTCCCCAATAAAATGATATTTATTTGAATTAGTTTCACTTCATATTTGTTATCTGATTTTCTAATCAAAAATCACCAGCAATGTAATAAAAAATAGATTTTTACCACTTTTAATAGGAAAGGAAAGAACAGACTCATGGCCCAAACTATATGTTGACCATGCAGCATTTTGACTTTATAGCATCCATCACCAAAATAATGAAAACCTGTTTAGGGTTAGATTAACATCCACATGTTTTTTTTTACATATCTACTGAGGGTTAACTCAAAACAACTATGAGGCCAAATGCATGCGTGCAACTTCAGCTTTGTGTAGCACGTGACAACAACCTAACCAGTATCCTAAAAAAAAGTCAGTGCGACTCAATGAATGCATCAAAAAAGCTTATCCGATATTACTGTTCAGGATAGTGACATCAGCAGGCAACGTTCAGAATAAGTACTTTTAGACTATCTGATTAGTAACTGTTAGTATCTAAGGTCACACTAGCATATTCGCAGAATCTTGACTAAGACCCTCTCTCCTCATGTGATAATTTTCAACCTTATCATCAAGCTCACCAACAACAGGCTAATAGAACAGTTGACTGATGGTTTGAAACAGACTTACTCAGGTGCTCTGTGTGGCTTCAGCAGCAGACAAAAGACGCAATTATAAGAATGCAATTATACAATGAATGGATTGTGTAAGCCCTCTCTGCTTCCACACCAGTAGTGATACAATTCTTGGGGTTCATGAAATGTGCATTGCTGGACTAAAGGGAAGTTTAACATGTCTTATTCAATTACTCAGTTGATTTGACTTCTGACTGCAGAATCGGTTCCCATAACAATTACATGCATGAGGACATACATACAGTCATACATATCTTTTATGCGCACAGTAAACAGAGAGGAACTGTGCCAGTTTTTTTCCCTTGTGACTGCAATAAAAATAGGAGCCCAGTGAGAAGCTTCAGATGACA
Source organism: Aulonocara stuartgranti (assembly GCF_965226115.1). NCBI lineage: Eukaryota > Metazoa > Chordata > Actinopteri > Cichliformes > Cichlidae > Aulonocara > Aulonocara stuartgranti. The sequence goes on along the minus strand of NC_138942.1, from coordinate 10,688,430 downwards.
AGCTGTCGAGATTTCATAGTCGCTGACATGACAAAGTGAACAGGCTGCATATTCTGCTGCAGATGCATTCAATATGAGCTGATGCTTATTAAAAAAAACAGCTGATAACTACCTTTTATGAGTCATAAAGTGAGGAAATGTGGGCGATTTCTGTATTTACAGGAAAAATGCACTTGTGGCATTTAAATGAATACAATTGGTGTTTTTTAAGCAACAGCAATACAGTGAAGGTGTTCTTTGGTTTGATGTACCTGGAGGGCTGAGGCATTTTGAAATATGCTACACTATAGTTAAGTATTTATAGGTTCAGTTTAAAGAGCATTACAATACCAGTAGATGTTTACTGGAGTATTGTTCTCATGACAATTCCTTAATGCAAAGAAGTCATGCAGCATTTCTAATGAAAAGGCAGCTATGTTAATTGAGAAAGGCCAGAAAAGATCACAACACATTCAGCTGTGCTGCAGCCAAGCTAGACGTTAAACGAGGAAGAAATTTCCAATTGCAAAGCAACTTAGCCTAGATTGTTGTGGAGCAAATGAAACAGCACAATCTGAGACTTTCTGAAGGGAGGTACACAGAGATTAGGAATGTGGAGCTCCTCTGAGAGATGCCTAGACAGCAGACAGAGACACAGGGAAGTCTTTCCTCTAGCTCAAGTCAAAAGAAAGGTCATTGTGTTATTTTGGGGATAGGCACAGTTGAGATACTCTAATTACCTCAGAGAAGCAATGCAAAACCTTTGGAGTTTGTGATAACTTGGGTTCATAGTGTTTTACCTTACTAATGAAAGTTGCTTTATTTCAGCTCCTCTACCAAATTTTGGGTGTTGTATTCCTGCACACTGAAGATTTGATTCAATCATAACGGTGAGTGCTGCTGTTTATGTTTTTTGTGCATAAAAGTAAGATAACATAATGATGTCAGTGTGAACGTAATAATTGTAAATTCATTAATTTACCTAAAAGTTAAGATTTCACTAAATATGGAATTAACTGTATTATAAATGCATACTTGTGTTGTGCTTTCATGAAGATTTAAATACAGTTTTCTATCAGCCTTCTTCGTTTGTCCTACAGAGACTTACAAGACTTACATGAACCATTTTAGTTCTTTAATCCTCAAAGACCAGATTGCTTTTTCTTTACTCCAGTATTTTAGTGAATGTTCTTGCTTGTCATCTACTAAGAGATTTCAGTCAATCCAAAGAAAAGCATACGTGTGACTGTGAGATAAGTACACCTGGACCTCCTGTGTTGTTTGCGTGTTGGTCCCAAGTCACATATGAAATTCTAAGGAAAGTAAGTTTAAAAATATTACAGCTTTAAGATTTATATTTGATCGTTTGTTTCCCCACCTGTCCTTCAAACCTTGCTTATCCTTGGACCCAGGAACTGCCAAACCACTCCAGGTCCTTTTGGAATCCTTTTACAGACAGATTCCTTTTATTGTAGGGTCTACCTTACAATATAAAGAACATATAATTTTTTTTATAGTTTGTTACTTCTGAGCTTGAGTTGTTCCTCAGTTTGGGTGCACTTTAAATGGGCCAAGTCATTGCTGTAAAGGTAAAAGAGACACAAAAAGAAGCTTGGACTTTAAAAGTCCCTCTATTTCTGTTCAGCCATGTCTAACAATACCCTCTTGTACTTCAGCTGTAAGCACAGCAATTTTTAAGCATCTACAGAAACCATTTTATTTCTGAAATCTCTCCTTGAATGTACCCATGACACTTAAAAAACAAAAAACAAAATGAAGTCCTTTGGAAGCAATCTACCCTAATTGCATACTTAATAATAAATTGCAAATTATGAATCTAGCAATTATGTAAAATGAGAGTAAATGTAAATGTACATAAACTTAGAGCACTTGAAAATGTGTCTGATCCTCTGCGGAGTGCTTAGTTAATCAAGAAATGGCACAGAGAGGGGAGTGACAACTGAGAGCAAGCTGATGAATTTCAAAGTCCTCTGCAGCTTAATAATATCAGTGACTTTGAAAATGAATGCTTGGGAACCCTTTGGTTCACAAGAAAATTAAACCGGCTCCCAAATTATTCTGCAAGCTCAATCAAGGCATTCATCGATCCATTTTCTTAACCATTATTCCAACGAGGGTTGTAGAGGGGTTGGAACCTTTTTTTTTAGCTAACACTGAGCAAGAGGTGGAGTACACGCCATCACGAATTCTGTAAAATCAGCCAAGGCTACATGCTATTGTGTTTTATTTCATGGTTTACTTTTCCACTTGTACTAAAATTCAAACTTTCCAATAATTTGACATACTACCTTCAACACAACTCAATTCTGAATTGCACGCGGCCCATTAACATATATCTACTTACAAAGCTTTTCTGTCACCTGCAAAGACATCTTGTGTGTCTTTATGAGTTGCTCACAAAATATCATACCTCTCAAATATCTAACCTCATTAATTAAATGCCATTTCATGTACTGTTCAATCTAATGACAATGTAAATGAATGCCTAAATGAAGCAGGTAGTTACAGTAATGCAAAAGCCACCCTTGTCATTTATGTCTAAACTGATATACTGCCGTCACTTTAACACACTGACAAAGCTAGCAATGATATGTACCCCATTTCTGCAAAGTCCTCTGCAGCTTAATAATATGGACTTAAAAATGTCATATGATGTATTAATTTAATTTCCTTCATTTCTGTGTCAGCTGATCTTTTTTCCATTTACTGGTGGCAGTTCATTTGGGTTGCAGACATGGCATATAATTTTTAGGTCCTTTTGTGCTCGGAGACAGGCTTCACCTCTTTATCTCATTTCTTTCTTTCACACCCGTTCCATGAAAGGTTTCTCACCTTTGCTTTGGCAGCCTCACAAAAGTCCTCTGTGATGGTTAAGCAGCAAAGTCACATAATAGACCCAGCACTATAAAATTCTTGACTTTATTTTGAAATGTAGCAGGCCATCCTTAGAGCAAAATTAAAAAACAAACAAACAAAATAACATATCAGCCAACTTCTATTGATCCACACACTTAGAAAGGGAATTTATTTTGATGATAATTTATATTTTAATTCCCTACAGTTCGCTCTAAGAGTTAAAGAAAACAAAACAAAGATATTTCACTGCATGCATATGAAATAAGAAGGAGAAAAACCGCGTCCCTACACTGCTCATTAACAATAAGTGACAGCAGCCCATTACAGTAACAATTCTCTTTCAGGAGAGAAACAAAGCTAGAAAATTACAGCCCCAATAAAACAAGACGGGAAAAAGCAGCTTTATATTTCTCCAGAGGAGCATAGCAGTTGGCAGAATTCAAAAGGCAGAAACAGAACCCATGTTGTCAGCAAAAACGAGCTCTTCTGCAGTGAAACTACTGTTGGACTAGTTAATAATTCATTTATCCACTGTCTGTAAGGAATTCTGACTGTAAAGTAAATCTGAAGAAAAAGAAGCGCATGTTGCGAGTTTTTACCAATCTAAACTGCTTTGAGATGCTCTTAGTTTTTCCCAGTAATCCCAGAATAACATCTCTTTATCCAGACATTAGGCAATTCAACTGCTGAGGCCCAGTTATTAAAGTTTTAAATAAAGTAGTAATGGATTGTTTTGGAATTAACCTCTTTATTTGATGAGGTGCCACTATTTTGGGGCCTGAAAAAAAGTTCAAATCAATGGGCCGTTTTGGTTGCTTTGTTTCAAGAAAGACCTCAAGGATGGTCTATGGGCTTGTTAATAGTATAAAGACATACTACGTTTCCTTATATGAAGGGCATACTAAGAGTGAGTATATTCACTCTGAAATGATTAGCATGCTGCACAGCTGTATCACAACAAGAAGGTCTTCTGTTCAAATGCACTGGGTTGTTGGAGCCTTCACTGTGCCTGCATGGCTTCTCTCTGGGTACTCCAGACTCTTCCTGCAGTCCCAAAGTATGCAGTTAATGGGGTTAGTTTAACTGGTGATTGGTGTTGTCCACTGTTGTGAGTGTGAACTGGTTGCCCCTCTCTTTGTTTTAGCTCTGCAATGGATTGGCAAACAATGTAGAATCTTGCCTTTTACCCTTTAAAGCCCTCTCATGGCTGTATGATAAAGCCAAAGTGATATCTATGTGCTATAAGCTGTCTAAGAAAAGGAACTATTAAAATATTTCCATTGTCCCATAGGCACAGTGTTATTTTTTTTATTATTGACCTACACTTCTATCCACATTTATACACTCTACTGCCTTAAATGTAGAGCAGGAGCTGCGGGCTACAGACTGCTAACACAAAACCAGTTCTATTGTCTTGCCCTGACACACATTTTTGACTTGACCTACGTACAAAGACAGGAGTAGATAGAAAAGCATCTTACGTGTTTTACCACTTCAGGAATATATATTGTTTATAAACTGTAAGACGACCACTGAAGCATCTCAACATTGTTGTTGAAGATTAAATAAAAGGCATGTCAGGAAAGTTTGCAGGACCAACTGAAAGAAGGAAACTGCCACGCGTGAAGGTTTCTTACTGTAGTGTGACAGGTCCAAAGATATAGTAAATGTCACAATAGCGATGAGGACTTGAACGAGAGAGACAGTGCAAAGAGTTTTTGTTGTTAAGAAGTATGAAGATAAGAATGTAGAATTATTTTCAAGGATGCAGTACAGGAAATTGTTTGATTCTGGCAGAAAGCTTTGAAAGGCGCCAATTTCACTGTCAATTGGAGAACTGATGTGACATGCACAAACACGCTGCTAAAGTTGCTGAGTAAAGGTAAAGTTTTGGCATTTTTTAGGGAAATGTCTCCTCAAAAAAATGAACATGAACTACCAGAAGACACTCTCCATTAATAATAGCATGTAGGAAAAAAACACAATCAAGATCGGGTCTGCGGCAACTTTTCAAAGCCAACTTTTAGGAAGCATGCCGAAATTGCAGACAAGCCGACAACTAACATTAGACAAAGGAGATCAATGATATGTCACTATTAATGTTGCTCCACCTGCGTCTGGCCCACAGGCCTCCAAAATTGGACCACAATACAAGTGAACCCACTGCAAATCAAATCCATACCCTTCAAACAGCATTCACCAATGCATTTGAAAGGGAGGTAATTACAAAGTCCTTATAATGTTTGATATGTAGCTTTATTAGTAATATATAAAATAGCTAATATACCTTTATATTTCCATTTTTGGGTTACGCTGGTCACATGAAGTTGCATTTACTCATGTGAAGATAAAAAAAAGGTATAAATGAAGAAAAAAATGAATGAGAGACCTAAATGAAGCTTCAGATTATCTGCATTTCTACAGGGATTCAGGAGCTGCTTTTCTTCCCTCCTCTCAATGAGATCCAGGTCTCTTCCCAGTTGCCTAATTCACACAGACATTAGTGTTTGGTTGTGTCTCTTTCACCTGTCTTCTTCAACTGACATTGTCTAGCTGTTTCAGTTTCATCCTGGATCCCCTGAGCATAGCTAAATGGGCAGGATGACAGTGAGGGGAAAAAAATGAGAGCGTTTCAATGGAGTTTCATTTCAATTCAGAGCTTTTTCTTTGATGATATATAAATTGACATGTGTGATAGCAGTTTACTATAAATCAATTTAACCCTGAAGTAGCCAAACTATTTTTTCACCTTGTCAGGATTCTTGTCTATCACTGCAAAACATTTTCTTTCTTTAATAAATAGAAATAGAAGGGCATCAGGTGTAAAAAAAAGCAACAAAAAAAAGCATTTAAATAAAAATAAAAAGCATTTAAATAAAAGCTTTTGCAGCAATAAATCTTTAAGTACTCGAGGTCTGCTAGCCAAGGTTTACTGCAAGGCATTCATTATAATGTTAGATAAAATATACTTGTCGCATCTTGTACATATTGACAACAGTTCTAACCAAAAACCTCATTTGGATTCATGACTCTATCAGACCTCTTACCCCTGATTTTCAGTCTAAGCCTCGTCTAATCTGGTATACATAAACTTTTGTTTCATTTCCCTTCCTTAAGGATGGCTTCTTGGCAGCCACCCTTGACATTAGATGGATCAGCTAAAGCCTGTGATTCATCTCTCACGTCATGTGTCTGGTTTCTTGCTTGATCATTTCTATTTCTATGGACATAATCTTCAGATACTGTTCATCTGCTGTACACATTCATTTAGGTCTGATACGTTTCAGCAAATAGCTCTTTAGAAATCACCTTGTTGGTGCAAAAATACAATTTTATATATGTCAGAGTGTGTTATCTTAAACTAAATATATGGGAACAAAGTATATTTTTGTAACAGGCGGCATGTAAAAAAGCATAGATAGGCATTCGATTGGCTATGGCAGCACACATCCAACGGTTACAATGTTACAATAGAAATCTAATCTGGGTCCTCAGCTGCATGATTTGGTCACATCATCACAGTCAATTACCAAAAAATGGCCAGTTCCAGCAGATTCCAGATGTGGACACTGAGTCATTGAATTCTCTTTCCTCCTTGAAAGCAGCAAGTTGACTGTGAGCCCTGGGTGTTATTAATAGCCACTGCAGGGGTGTTGAGGGTCTTTTTACTGTCAAAGGGTGAGGTGGCAGCGCTTTCAGAGCAGTACTGAACCAAAGGCAACTGAACAATGATTTAAACTCAGATAAAACACGTTTCTCTTTTATTAATTTGTTTTTAAAATGTAAAGGGAGGAGTGCAACAATCGACCAGAGGATGGCAGTGTTGACTGTCACTCCATATGAAGCTCTTATATATGTTTATCGTTATGTGTCGCTCCAACTTTAATCAGAGACAAATCAAACAATTTGGGTCACTAAAGTCTCTCCACTTCCCTAATAGCAGATTATAAGAATAAGAAAAGAGATCAGTTATTTAACCTTTCTTTAGTAGTAAAAAGTTATTTCCCTGTTACAGCAACAGAGCACAGAAATGAAAATACTCCTTTTGGCTGTTTTCCACTGTGTTATGTGCAACAGATGAGAGCAGCAGGAGGGTCCAACATTATTCATGTCCTGAGGCCCACTACAGCAGCACAGGAGGAGTAATCTTTGGTTTTACAGCTTGTTTTTTTCTTCTTCTTTTGATAGAGCTATTTCTTCACCGAAGTTACTACATTCAGCTGGTTTTTATGTACTTCTCTTAGACTCGTTTTAGAATTCTGGTGGTTTTTGTCTGTCATTGCTTTTCTAAAATGAAGCAGTTAATACCGCACACAGTCTTTTTAGTGTTGGCTTGTCACATAGCGTTTTATGTTTGAAAAGACAACAAGATAAGTTGTGTGGTTTCAAAGGTGAATCAGCTTGGACTGTGAATTGAATACCAGCCAATTAAACAAAAAAACACAGAGAAAAAACAAAGTACTAAAGTCTGAGTCATAATCACTTTAACAAGCACAGCAACAAATTTTCATCTTCACTTGCTAAATAGGCATGTTTAATTGTTTTTTACTGTGATGTTGAAAAAGTGTAGGTCATTGGATGGGATGAGAGTGACTAGATATATGTGTTTTACTGTTAATGATGTACAATAGACAGATAGATGGACAGGCAATGTAGAATAGTATATATTTCCAAAACAGTTAAACCTAATAAAAATCCCTGAAAACCCAGTTCAGTTTAAACTTGTATGATTTCTGTATCCAGATAATGACAAAAGTCTAAGTTAAACAGGCCTAACATAGCTGCAGCAGGATAAGCCTGTGTGTTCATTAGCTACAGTGTATGTGTTCTAATACTTTATCTCTCTAACTGGCAATCTCAATTATTGGCAGAGTAACAGAATTAATATTAGTTTTAACTCGGATCAGCATCCAGCTGCTTAATTTAGATTGACTTCTTGCTTTCTAGCCAATTTATCTGCTGCTAAACAATTAAAAAAATGTATATAGAGTTATTTGAGAAAATTATTCTTCCTTAAACAAGACAAAGCCCAGTCAAAATACTACAACCACAGCGACAGGCTTTCCCGCTCACTATTAAGATGCCTCTCCTCCACCAAGTGAGCTCATAGCAACCGACCAAGCTGGAAACCTCTGTGTATGCCACAGAAGGAGCCAATCAGAGGTGTTTGTCAGCGATGCAAAAATCAAAGAACAGCTCGCTGCAGCAGCCATTCTCCAAGTTTTTTTTTTCTTTTCATGTCATTTAAAAGAAAAAAAAGAAAGAAATTGACTTCAGAACGAGAAAGCTGCTTTCCACGGTTGATCTAGTGAAGCCTAGAAAGACACAGCAAAATCCATAGATCTGCTTATCGCTGCTGCTCATACTCTATTAAGCATTAACCATTTTGGTTAGTATAGGAAAGGCTTCCACAGATGAAGACAGTGCTGTTTGACCAAGATTAAAACAGCAAACCAGCAGTGCTCTCTACTGGCAAGAGAACGTTTTAATGCTGTTTATCTCTGTACACTCTGCAGCCTTTATCAGAGTTGCAGGCATGACAAAGGTTTCAGTCAGGACACATGATCCTTTCATATGAGAAATATGGAGTGCATTTCTTTTCAGCGTGGGACATAAAAGTATTATTATATACCTAAAAAACGATGTGTAAACTCTAACTTTGTGCCACATGTATTAATCAATACAAATGTCTATTAAAGATCATTTAAAAATGTGTATTTTAGATCAAATATAAAATAAGACTACAATACACACACCAAGCTCCATCTGATTTAGATGAATGCTGGAATAAACATAACTATCACTGATATTAACATATAAATCTGCCAGATGTAATTATCAACAACTGAAGAAGGCTGTGCTGCACATCACGTACACTTCTTAACAGATAATATTTTGCCTATTTGTGGAATGCAGCAGTGGACAATATTTAGCAAATAGTCACTATATATGTAATATAATGTGTCTTCATATTGTTAAAAATTCAGTGTTGGAAAATCACCCAATTAAATTAAATCAAATGAATGAGTAAGCACACAGTACTATCTAGATTTGCTTGGCCTTCAGAGCTTTAGCATGGTTCTCTAAAGATCTCAGATATGAGGAAAAAGAGCAAACACAAAGTTAGTCATTACAGCCATTGATAAGGAAATTGACCTCTGGAACTGACCCCATCCTACATTATGAACTTTGTGAATGAAGCATTTCTGGCACTGCTGTCAGTTTCTATGTCACATGCAGCTTTTGTCAAAACACATACATCTTAATTTTTTTCAAATATAACAGCTTTGTTCCAAAAGTATTGTTCAATAACAGATGACAAAATGTTATTGCATATTTAATATGCATATGATGTATGCTTCCAAGTTTAAGTTTGGAAGTGAAATATATGTTCAGTCAGTTTATCCTTAGACAAATGTTCCTTTGATAATGGGTTACCTATAAGCAGGAAAAAAAAAAAAAAAAAACTGAAAAACATCATAAATTCAGTCAATGGCTCAGTGCACTGTGTAATCTTATCTCTTTAACACTGTATCTCAGTTAAAATCTACAGTAAATGCACTCAGTGGCATGACTCTGCCAGCCACCTGGGCTGACAATATTTTAGAAAGCTTACAAAGAAATGAGATACATAAAAAGAGAAATTTCAGCACAGCAAAAACCGCAGAGAGGAATGGAAAGTCTAAAATATTCTCATTTTGCAGACTTTGTTATTATTATGCTATTATTATGACACTGAAATGATCAGTATTGATGCTGGGAAGAAAGGTTTAGAAAGCCCAACTGAAAATTCTAAGAAAAAGTACATGAATAAATGTACTTACTAACAACTCTGACGGAAATGAATGGGTTAATGGTGCAGAAAAAGTAGACCTGACCAAAAAAAAAAAAAGAAGCTTGGGGGCTTGGTGGACTTTTCATTCAACATACAGTTGCACAAGGATCAGTCATTCACTATTACACAGGTTGTCTGCCTTAAATCATGACCTCTGAAACTCAAGGTAAATCTTTTCTGGCCTTTAACTATTAACAATTTTATAATTTAATGTTTATTTCTTATTTCTTAACCATATTTTGCATTCTATAATGAATTTATGTATTACATTTTTATATTTACATGTTAATATTCTCTCCACAGCTAGTATGCAAATCACTGCTCTGATGGTAGTCTGGATATTGGGAACATCACTGGTGTTTCCACAGCCAGACACAGCAGCTACAGAGAAGGTGGCTGAAGATCCCATTCCCTGCTCTAAGGTGTGCACCTGTCAATACGATGATTTCATCTCGGAGCTCAACATGTACTGCAGTTTTCACAACTTCACACAAGTACCAACTGACATGCCACCATCCACTTATTCTCTCTGGCTGGATGGCAACCGGTTTACAACGCTCCCAGCCGCAGCTTTTCGGGATTTGACCAACCTGGACTTTTTAAATCTTCAGAATGGCCAGCTGACGACTATTGACCCTCAGGCTTTCAAGGGCCTTGGGTCACTAGCACATATGCACCTTGAGCGGAATCGCCTCCGGGTATTACCAGGTACAGTCTTCCAGAATACACCCAACCTTGCTTCACTTAGTCTGCATAACAACCAACTCAGTCGCATTGAGGAAAGACTGTTTGCAGGACTCTCACAAATGTGGCTTCTTAACCTAGGTTGGAACTCATTAACGGTCTTACCTGAGACAGCTTTCCATGACCTGCAAGGTCTGCGAGAGCTGATACTCGCAGGAAACAGACTTGCTTACTTGCAGCCACAGCTCTTTCAAAACCTTGGTGAGCTCAAAGAGTTAGATTTGACAGGAAATTACCTGAAGGTGATCAAAGCCAACGTGTTTCTTAAACTAACTAAACTGCAAAAGCTTTACCTGGGACAGAATCAGATTTTAACAGTGGTCCCCAGAGCTTTTGCAGGCATGAAGTCACTTAGATGGCTGGATCTGACAAACAATAAAGTGACTTCTCTACATGATGACACCTTCCTTGGCCTGCACAATCTCCATGTACTTCGCCTTTCTCACAACTCTATCACTGGAATTAGGCCTAGAACTTTCCGTGATCTGCAGTACCTAGAAGAACTAAGACTGAGTTACAACAGGATTAGAAATCTGGGGGATAGGATCTTCGAAGATCTTGGCCATTTAGAGGTCCTAGAACTAGAACACAATCAAGTGCAGGAAGCACACGTGGGGGCTTTCACAGGCCTCTCTCATGTGGCTGTCATTAACCTTTCTGGAAGCTGCTTCCGCACTCTTCCAGACCAAATGTTCAAAGGTCTGCCAAGGCTTCACAGCCTACATCTGGACAGAGGCTGCTTAACTAAGATAACAACTCAAGCTTTCAGAGGACTGTCTGGTTTAAGGAGGCTATTTCTGCAACGCAACAATATTTCTGTTGTGGAACACCAGAGTTTTGTGGATATGGTAGGCTTATCGGGACTTGATCTGAGTTCCAACAAGCTGGGTGCTCTCACCACCCATACATTCTCTGGCCTCAAGAATTTGGAGTACTTGCTGTTGTCCAACAATGAGTGTAGACAGTTTTTGCAAAATGGCACAAGGCAGATTCTTCCAAGGCTGCGCTACCTAGACTTGAGAGATAATGCCTTAACAAGCTTGGCCCCAGACTTCTCTGATAATATAGAAAAACTATTACTGTCTGGAAACAGGTGGAAATGTGACTGCAGCAACCTCCCACTTAGAAACTACGCGTTGAGGAAGTCACAGGTGATTCCTCGGCTAGTGGAGACCCACGCAGAAGGTGAAGAGCCTGATACGACAATCACCATATACAACAACATCACATGCACCAGCCCACCTCGCCTAGCAGGTCAGGACTTACGGGATGTGGACGGTGAACACTTCCAAAACTGCTAAGCTGCACTACAAAGACAGTTTTATGGAGCTGGTTGGTTAAAATTCTGCTATCAGCATTAGCATTTCAACATTGTAAATTACTTAAGTTTGATTTGAACATCAAAACTGCAATACTGAAATGTGTTTCATGTTCTTATATAGCTATTAACAGATAAGCTCCTGCCATCTCATGCTTTTACAGAAAATGCTATTTGTTTCTAAACATATCTGGATTCTCTTCAAAGGAAATCCCATGAAAACCAATATTTCTTTTGCTTCATTAGATGTGTTAAATATGTGGTTGTGGTTGAATGTGATGACAGTTGGCAGATTGTCAACACTAGGAAAAACAAAATGTGATGCAGCAACTTCACAATGCTTTGTGACACATCAATTTATGTTAGTATTAGAGAGCATGATGGAATGTGAAGAGCTCAATTTGTAATACCTTTGCTGAAGTGCTTCATATGGATATGAGTTTGCCTGAGATATTTAATAAAACATTTCAAATGTGCAAATGTGGTTCATTGACTTTTGCTAAAATAGTTATAAAATGATCTGTAACACAGATAACTTAACTTTAGCACAGAACGTATTAAGATTATGATAAGGCCCGACAGTACTTTAATTGCAGTAATTTCAAGCAAAGTAAAATAATAATATTAATAATTATCATCATCATCATCATCATGGGCCTTTGAAATTTGAAGAAATGTTTGAACATGAATAACTCAAAACATTTCACAGATTAAATCCTGGCATTTTCACTGGCCTGGCTTACCACAAAAATGAAACAGGATCTGTAATTTGGAACAAATGCATCAAAAATATTGGTTAGTTAAAATTAGAAAAAACATCAAGCAATCCTGTAAAATCGTATGAAGGCCTTGAAATAGTAGGTATAGTATGGCTATGCACAGCACCTGTAGGGGTGTCCAAATTCATAGCCTGCCCTGCATCCACCTGAGGACCCGGCCTTCGCGGTCTACGTGGGCCGGGTCCTCCGAAGTCCCGGTAGGCCGGAAGTGAGCGGCTGTGAAATTGGACGGTCTAGCCTTCAGTTTTGCGTCATCAGATGTCTCGGTGGAGTTAAATAAACTCAGCCGTCTGCTCCTTTCTGTCTAAAATATAACAGGACACTGGCGTAAATATTCGATCATCTCAGACTTCTGTTTAATCGGTTTTCTGTTTGACGTTTATTCAGCTGTATGAAAACTATAACTTTAAGCAATTTTAGCACGGTAGCTAGCAAACTAGGAAAATTCCTGTTTAAAAGGTCATAAAAGAGTGTTAGCCAGCATAAAAAGAACATTTCCCTATATTTAGAAAAGTTACATCCTGGTGAGCTTACCTGCCCTAACACACACACAACGCAACTTTGGAACACTATGCCAATTTAGTACTTGTTTGCTTTCACATTTTCGCGAAACTTTCGCGTTTCAGTATGGGAATTACTGGCAGCATTTGAAGGCAACACTGTTGTGAAGCTTCTCGTTTCCAATGGTAACCAAGAAGTACCCAGGGACTAGCAATTACACATTCAGCTCAAAGACACACCAACAACACAAAAAACGTTCTTACTTTAAATTAGTTTCTTTTTATACATTGTTATGAATGGATTTTAACCGTTCTTCGTGTTGGAATTCAATTTTGGAGAAAGTTAAACCAAATATTCCTACCATGGACTTTGACCTTTCACCTGTAAGTTGTGTTTTTAAACTTAAATCTTGCTAACGTCCGCTAATAACTATTTATTTACACAATTAATGCCGTTTTAACGTTGTATAGCCAGAGAAAGACGAAATCATCGCCATATATGAAAGACCAGCTGCTCTTTCCCTGAAGCTTCCTGAGGACTTCAACAGTTTTTCAGTAGATGCTGAATTTGAGGTCAGTGAATTTTTTTTTTTTATTCTTAATGATAGAAAAATCATGAAACCCAAGCAAACGAATGACTGATTATGATGACATGAATGATAATAATAAATACTCAATTTCCCTCTGTTTCTGTGATTCTGATTCTGAATGATCATTGTTATTTCTTATTTTTATTATTTTTATTTGTCTCGTTTCCCTCAATCAGGAGCTCCCAAAACCATTATCTGAAGAGATTTGCAAAACGATGGATGTTAGTGAAACTGTAGAAAGCAGTACATTAGCCTGTGTGGATGATGCTGAGGTGGGATATACTGGTCTGGTTAGAGCACAGCACCATAAAGCCACAGCATTTTAAATGTACTTTGTTTTCTTGTTATCATTAAAGGCGGGTGCTGGTGAGGATAATTCTGAGGTGTTGAATAAAGGAGTCAAGCTGAAGGCCTCTTTAAAACCAGACCTGGAAAATGTGAAATCCTATGATGGTTGCCCTGTTCTCTCACTTGCTGTAAGTTTGAAGAGTAGAAAAACATCATATGAAAGCAGTTATAAACAATGCAAGTAAATATTCTCTAAAAACTTACATTCAGAGCCTTGACCAGTGGGACTTGGATGATGCCCTTAAAAATCTAAAAGAGAACAAGCTGTCTTTGCAACCCCATGTAACAGTGGCACCCCTGAAAACGCATCAAGGTAAGTCATTATGAAACGATTCACTGAGGCTGTAGTGATCGATGACAGGTTTATGAACTGAATCTTTGTTTTGCAGGTGGTGGCACAGACAAGTTGCAGGAGAATATAATGGAGAAATTAGCTGCTTTCTGTAAGAATCAGACTGCGTCTGTGTTAGAACCTGTGAGTCCAGACTCCGACAAGTAAGTCATATCACTGCCCAGGATCCGTGAGCCTTTAAAGATAATATTATTATAATAATCGACCTTTTTCTTGCAGAGAAAATAGAATGTCGAGCAGATCAGTGGAAAAGTGCGGAATAGATTTGCAGTTAAGCCACCGGGAATGTTCCACTGTTTATATTGACCTGCGTTGCCCTGATCCCTCAGTAAAACCAGCAAGAACATCCCCAAGTCTTCCATCAGAGACGTCAGCCAAACACAACAACACTCACCAGAAAACATCACCTGCAAAGAAAAACAATTTAAAAGTGCACCGTGGATTGCATATGGGAGGCAGGTAAATACATCCTGCGTCAGGAACGTTGGTCACACTTCAGTTGTGCTTGTTTTCTTTATGCTCATGTTGTCATTGCTGTGCTTGCAGGGAAGAGACTGGAAAGAGTATGTTGCTTAAAAAAGTAAGGGAGATGAATAGAAATGAGAATAAATATCCTGATAAACGTATGCGTCATCCAGAGCTCGGCGTGGAAGCAAGCACAGATGTTAAGTCAGAACATCTGTGGGTAGATAAACAATCCGAACCTGAAGTGGAAAGCCCACAAACTGTTTTAGGAAGTTTAGTTAAAGAACCAAAACAGCAGAGGTATGGAGTTTGTTTTGTTTGCCTTTATTTGTATTAACTCTTATAAACAAATATGTTAACCGCGATGATGACGAACTATTAGGGACCAACTGAGACGACGGGTTAAGAAGGCGTCTCACCATGAACAAGCCCAGGAAACTCTTAGGCAGCTGGAAAAACATTGTCCAACCAAATCTGTGTCCGGGAAGCAGCCAGCTGCCGAAATGACTGATGTTCTCTATGAGTTTGTAAGTGTCACTTAATTCAGAGTAAATGCACAGTGCATTTCCCTACACTTACTACTTCCCATTTTTCAGGAAGCATCTCATCAAGAGCCAATCAGCACACTACCAGCAGGTATTGAAAGTAAGGGCTCCATGCTGCTGAAAGTCAACCTCTGCAGTCCTGGTGTGATAGAAGACAGAGGACATGGGAAGAGAAAATATCCAGCTGCAACCAAATTGCACATCTATAACACTTTAGTGGCATGGTTTCTGTCTCTGGTTAGTGGACAGTGGCTTCTATCTTCTTATGTTAGCCATACTGTAGTTTGTTTTTTTGAGTTCTTTCCCCTCTGTGTTCATGTTTTGTCAGGTCGGTTCAGAGCCACGTAGCAGTGAAGACAAGATCAGTGCAAAGGTCCCATTCTGGGTTGCAGGACTTCACCAGCTGTGGACAGAAGATGGACTGGCTTTGCATGTTTTAATTGTGGCTCGTCACTGTTATCCAGCAAGGGTACATGCAAAACAAAAGAGGAAGAAATTACACACACAAAAAAACATTTAAACTGCACAAAACTGATCTTTTAAATTCTGATTTGAGCCAATTCAGTCTGTGGCCTAAATCAGACACAGGTCTGTATATAGTTTGCAAAGATTGTAGGTACATCATGAGTTCAGACTGAACAGTAAAATCAGAATTCATGTCACCGGTCTCTAACCTGACCTGAGAGTTGAGTGGAGATGTGCTGGCAGACACAGTTCCTTTTTTGTAATTACCCCCCTGCAACTTTTAGCTAAAACTTTCACCACCAGGATGCAAAATTTTACCAGCGACTCTTACTGCTTTTGAGACTTCTTTGAAGCTAACTTAGTTCCTCAAGAGGCTCTACCCTTTCCCAGATTGGCATTGTAAAATGCTTGTAGAAGTTTTTTTTAATGCTTTGCCTGCTTAAATAAAGGATAAAGTGACATGGTACTTGGCATGACATGAAAGTATGGCCTGGCTCTAGTTCAGCTGCACAGGCTATCGCTTCAACAAAGTGGTCTGATGTTTTGGATATAAACTCGTTGTGATTATCTTTTCACATTAAAACATTTTTTAGCTATTTTTTTGGAAGGAATTTTATTGTCAGAGTCAAGATTCTCCTTCCTTTAACGGCATCCTGACACCTAATACAGAAGTAATAGCCACTGCATCAGAAACAGTATGTGAAAGCTTTGTTACTGAATGGGCAAACAAACAAAGGGATGTAAACCGTGGCTCAGATTTGAGTGCTAAGGCATGCAGTGTGAATGTAGCCTTTGTCTCATGAATTTGACAGTGACGCAGATCTCATATTTGTTTTCTAGAAACGGGACACAGACGTCTATGCACCTTTCTATAATAATGTCTGCAGGTTCCTCTCTGAGACCTCACTCACTGCAATTACCAGCTGGCTGCCTCACCTTAAAAACCTGTTGGACCAGCGACCCTGCACCTCTCCCATCCACCTCCCTTCATCTTGTTTAAATTGTTTTATCTCTGCCACCTCCAACCAAACGGTGGGTTGCTGCAGGAAGGTTGCTTTAAGACTCCCAACATCAGAGCACTCAGATGTTTTTCCTTCCTGCTCACTGTATTTTGTTTTTTGTTTTTTGTTTTTTAGGTCATAGAGAGGACATTTGGTCTAAGTCCAGGTTTTTACTGGCAGACAGTGGAAACTCGGGATCGTGCTTTTAAGGGGAAAGAGACCACACAGGAGGTGCACACAGAGGTGAGCGGGGTGTCTTTAAAAGTGCTATCTGCAGGAGTAATTGTGCTTTCTTTAACGGCTTTCTTTTGATTGCAGGAAGCACAGAGTCAGAGGAACAGCAGGGACTAAATTTATTTTTACTCGACTTTGTTGTAGGTGTCAGTTGTTCTGGGGTGCAGTGGCTTCTTTCAACATCCTCTTCTAACACACTACACCCTCCAGCTGGTCCTAGACTCAGGACTCGATGTGTGTGGTCTCCGGCTGCTTTATCCACCACAGGAGCTTCTGAGTGAGCGCTTTGGTAGGACATAACTAATACCATCTGTGCTTAAAGTTACTCCACTTGGCCTGGATGCTTGTTTTTTTACTGATTAAAAAAAGCCTTTGAAAACGTCTCCTCTCATTCAGGTAGAACAGCGGGTAGTCTGAGAGACCATGAGCCCTGTCATCCCGTTGTTACTCTAGCAGTCCGAGGTCCTTATGCCCACTCCTTGTTGAAGGACATAACTAGCTCCTTAGATTCTCTGCGGCCCAAAAAGGCAGAAACCACTTCCAGCGATGGTCTACACTGCAGAGATCAAGAACCACCATTCATCTATTCACCCCAACTGGCCAGTCAGGTCCACAGTGAGCTGTGCCTGTGGTTTTCAGGAAGACTGCAGGGAGGAAGTGCACAGGATCACAACAGGTGTGTGGAAAATGTTCTTGAACTATGTCCATGAAGTTTTTTTTTTATCAAATAACTGATTATTGCACATTTTCCACCACCCTGGACAAATTCCAGGGTATTTATTACATTTAATTGATGCCATTAACTGATGGGTGTTGGTGTAATCCTGTGGGGATGACTGGAGCTTATTTTAAAGTGTTACAGTGTGATGTTTTTAGAATCAGCTACCTAACATTTTCTTTTTAGAAGTGTGCCTTCAGATGACAGAGCTGGAGCCATCCTGTCCAATCCAAGCAGATCATCTTCTTTCCTGTGTGCCACAACTAAAGGTATGATAATTCAGCAAGTCCAAACTGTCACAGTAGGGAAAATTTGTCAGTGCTTACCTTTCATTTTTAACTTTTATCATCCTGAGTCAAAGTCCTTGTTTGTATCAAGGATAAAAACATTTTACTTGAGTGGAGCTCCTCTTCTTTCTCTCCCTAATTTGTGTAGCTGATTTCCTCCTCTTGGTGTCACCTGTTGTTCCTCCATGCTGCTATGGCCAAGTGCTGGCTGTATGTGAACGCAGAGGCTTCAGTCTTAGAGGGCTGCAGAGACTGCAGGTTCATAGCCACGGGGCCTCCCTCCTGGGCCTCAGCAGCTTCCAGGTAGAAGAACCAAGACACTCGCTCAGTACACAGAGTCTTAGAGAGAGAAGCTCTAATCAATCAAATCTAAGCAAAAAAGGTTTTGAAAGTGATTGTCTTAGGTCTCAAGAATTATTCCTTCTATCTGTCTCAAAGGTTCATACTGAATTTGGAAAAAGAGCATTCAAATGCAGCTCTTTCCTGCTGGAATCAAATGAATTTAAGGCAGTTCAGGTTTCAAATGTTTTGCTTGAATAACCTGAATAATTAGTCATTATTATTGTACTGCTGTCCTTTGAGTTATTCTTTTTCGTGGTTAAATAAGGGTTAATAATAATAATAAAAATGCTAACAATAATAATAGAAGAGAAATATAATATGACTTTATTTTTACTCATAGGTACAAGTTAATCAGTAAAACATATAATAATATATAATTTGTTGGTAGGCATCTGTGTTCTGCAGTCCACCTGCTTCCACTCCAGATCAAAAAGAGCTAGAGCTGCCCTCTCACTGTCTCGTATTACTGCTGAGAAAAGAAAATGCATCGCGTCACAGTGTCGGTCTACCATCAGGTCTCAAAATCTGTCTCAACCCTATAACATAATTCATCTCTGTAACGTGAAATGTCAAAATGTGTGTCTTATAATGCTGGAAGTCTTTGCTGTCAACATAATCTCGTCCAACTGTCATATGTTTCAGTGCTAATGAAAGAATTCAAAGCTCAAAAGCTTCTGGGTTACATTCACTCAGGAAAGGATGGTGTTCACACATCAGAGCCAAGCTTGTGTTTCCACACTGTACCGATCAACAAGAACTTATTCCAAAACTTTGGTAAGCAGTTTATGGTCAGTACAGATACGAGAAGACGATCCCGTGCTGTAACTCTCTACTTATATATGTTTTCTTTGTAGTTAGTTGCATGTGGGCAGTGCCAAATCCCTCCAGTGTGATCCTGTCTCATCACAGGTGTTCATTCAGACCTGACATGGAGCAGGTAGTAGTTTTGACTCTGTGTGGGAAGGACTTGACCCAAGGCCTCAGCCTCCTAAACAGAGTGCTGATAGAAGAAGGTAGAAGTATCTGAGAGCACAACTAGCTAAACAAACCTCATTCTGAGTGATTTTTTTTGGCCTCATCACAATTCTTTTAATTACCTTTATTGTTTCTAATTGATTGCAATACTTTTTTTTAATGTTATAGGTGATGAACAACATGCTAGATTTAGGCTCCTCAGCCTGAAGTGGCTTCCTGTGCTGACTCGACTTCAAGCCCAGGAGCTGAGCCCGTATGAGGTGGGAGATCCGCTCTGCTACACCAGCATGGAAACGCTGATGTCTTCTCCAGCTCTAGTGTGTGCTTTGAGAGGATTTGCTGATTTTTCTTCGTTGAGGAAGCTCCTACCGCATGACTGTCCTCAAAGCCTGAGTGTCCTCATGTCTCCCACACCTGAAGTGGCCCTCAGACAAGCCTCCCTTTTTTTCTTCGAGCATGAAATGATTCCCGGTAAGTTTGTTGTTCTCTATGAAAGGTGCTCTCAGTGATACATCAGAGCTGCTAACTTTCTGTTCAGACCCACAGATGCTGCTCACCATGTGCCTGTTGAAACCACGAGCTTGGAATCACAGTCTCACTAAAATAGTCAGCAAACTTCAGCAGAGTGGCCTCACGTTGGTGGGCATACAGGTAGTGACCCATGACAAAAGTGGTGCTACTTCACTGCTGCGTGCAGAAAGTGGGCACAACCTGTGCTCTGGCCCCTCGCTGGCTCTCTGCCTTCAGGGAGAAAATGCTGTGAAGAGGCTGCTGGACATGCTGAGCCAAGAGGACTCTTCAATGTGGATGACCTGTCATGGTACGACCTACTTATAAGCTTCTGTGATCACTACCCTGTATACTCGTACACGAGAACAGGATTACCATGTAAGTATTATGTTTAAAATGTCAGTAACCAACGTTACAGGATCAGGATCGTATCAGCAAGCAATTATGGATGTAAGGAGGTTTTTTCCTGAGGGGCTCTGCTGTACTGAGACCAACACAATGAGACAGGAGCAGGTATGCTTGTTAAACACGGGACATGGGTAACCAGACTTCAAAGCCATCCTATGTTGAATACAAGGGTTGTAATTTTGGCTAAAAAACAGATGATTTGTTTTCCCCAGATACTCAGCTTATGTTCAGACCCATTAGCCTCCGTAGAGCGTCAGCGGAGCTGCACACTGACTCAAGCAGCTCAGGAAAGTCTTTCAGTCTCCTCTGAGTCACGACCAAATGGAGGTTCTGGTGTTTTCTTTAATATTTTATTTAATTATACGGTATTGTTGCTGACAAAACAGAGCTATGAGCACCTATGCCTTTTAATCATAACGCATTAGCCATGTACTCATATTAATGAATCCACATCTCCCCATTATTAAATATGACTCAGTTTAATTGACAACAGTGAACATTGCAGGGTTCACTAGTTATTTTTAAGCAAATATGTCCCTTTAAATGATTTATCTTTTTGGCAGAGGTTCTCTTGGAAAGGATGTTGAAATATGACTCAGTTCCAGGTAACCTTTGTAAGCTGTATGCAAACAAATGTTCTGTTTTGCTTGTTTGTTGGTACTAGGGTCCCTGAAGCACAGGCAAACAACCTGTCTGCTGATACCCTTGAACGCTACACCAGGCAGCCAAGTGCCTTCCCAACTGGAGATAGTGGAGCAGGTGCTGGGATCAGACTGCCATCTAATGGCAGGAAGGATGAGCATCCTAGATGATGAGCAGCAAAAACATATATCAGAGACACTTAAAGTGTCAAGCATAAGGGAGAAGGTGAGGAATGGGACCTTGATACAGGTTTATTTGGACCATAAATTCATGCAGACAGTGCAGTCAGATGCTGACTTTGGCTGTTTTCTTATGCTCTCAAAAGATCAACTCAACTCTTTGTCTCATCGTGGCTCTCCGAAGAGAAAATATCGCAACTGAGTTTGGCCTGATTCTTAAAAGGTATGGAGGAAAAACAAACTTGATAAACGTAGACTTTGTTTATTTATTTTTTTAAATTCTGCATTATTGCAACAGGATTTACAAGGAAAGGCCAGACCTGGAGCAAGTAGGGAAAAGCATTGTCTTCCCAGAAAATGAAAAAGAGGTACACCTGAAAAATATCAACTTTTGATTCTTTTTTATTCTTAATATATTTAAATAAACCACATCCTCAGCAGCTTAATAACCCTAACAATGTGTTAATATACATTTGAAGTTTGTTCATTTTATATTGTTTTCCAGGCTATGCTGCTGATATGCTACCTATTTGATACCTTGTCTTCTGAGAGCTGTGATGTCACTGTGCCATAAACATTCAAATGTGTGCACGTATAAGCATATTTTCCAAAGGTTGCTCCAAAAAGTGCATAGAAATTTATAGCTTTCACTTGTTTTACTTTTTAGATATTGTTCAATAAATATTTATTCAAAAACAGCATTTTGCCTCCTCTGCTAGTCCACTTCCTCTTTAAGGCGCAAAATCTTTTTCTGTCAGTTGTGTTTGAGACAAAAATTAGTCACACTTTTCAGATGAAAAATTATTTTAATTCTCAAGATGATAAAAATAATTTTGTGAACTCTGTAAACCATTGCATAACTGTAGTGTAACAATTTAACAAGTGTTAACAAACTAGTAATACACTACAGTAAATATGCGGTACACAATCCTCAATGTAGAAAAGAAACATCTAGTATTCTAAGACTTGCACCTGTTTTTGTGTTCACAACACAAAAATATCAATATATACCAACAGAATAATTTCTACAATTATCAGTATAGAATTTCCTACATATCCATACAGCTCATCACAAAATAAGGGACATATGTTTTAATCTATAATGTCTAAACCCACTTACATTAAGTAAATAGATCCATGAAATGCAGTTTCCTCAGATTTAACATTCTCTAACAAATCACTGTTTTACCCTGAGAAAAATACATTTCTTTCTTTATAGTTATTTTATGATTATGCTAACAAATAGAAACTTGAAAACTTGCATTTGTTTAAGTTCTAATAAATTTTATTGAATAGAAGTTCACAACTAGATGCTACATCATAATCAATTAACTGCGCTCCATAATATCCAGTGACCTATTCATTGAAATTCTAATTTAGAGCAATACATTCAATATTTCAGGGTTTCAATGTTAAAATAACATTTTTACTGAAATTTTCTAAAGTACATGGAACAACCGGCTCCACATTAAGATCATTTACTTTTGACTTTACACTAATATTTCTTTTTTTACTTAATTTGAACAGCTCCATACATGTACAAGATTGCATAAATCTTCTGGCTCCATTTTTATAATGTTAAAAACAAACAAACAAACAAACAAAAAAACAACAAAGAAGACACAACAACTAACAATAATGCAAAATAGATTAAACTATTCCAATGCAGAGCATAATGATACATCTATTACAGTTCATATACAAGATTCTCCCTGTTTGGTGCTTTTCTTTGCAAACTGTTGGGTTTCTGATATCAAATGACAAATCCACATCAGATCTGTGTGTTCAGTGGTCGGGCGTTGCTGTGTTTTCTTGAAGTGCATGGCAAATACAGACGATTATCAGTCAGTTAAAAAAAAAAAAATCTGCTTCATCCTCTTAAACTGGTGAAGCAAACCTCATTAGATTAGCCTTTTTCCTTTCGGCTGAATGTATGAGACATTTAGCGATCACATTATGGTCCACAAAATACTGTAAGGCACTGAACTTTTGATTCCAATTGAGCAAGTTATATTTTGTCTCTTCAATTAATCCACATTACAGAATTATTAAAAGGCACAGACACATTTGAAAGCGTAATTGGTCCGAGAGAAACAATTAAAGAAATCTGAAGAAATGTAAAGAAAAACCAAGCTGTGCTTCCAAAGAGAACGTTTCATTTCTTCTAGAAATTTTTGGCAGGTAGACTAGTCTCTAGAGAGACTGAGGGTCAGCAACAAATTAAGTGGAATTATGTCTGTATCTGCAATTGATGCGTCACAATTGTCATCTGTCCCCGGGAAAACAACAACTAATTTGGACCACGGCTTTAAGAAACAGAAAACAGAGTCGGATAAAAAGAAAGCACCTTACAGGCCTAGCATAACAGTACACAATGCTATTCATTTCCAAACTGATTTTTATGTAGATAAGCAAAAATCAACAAACAAAATTGACTTCACAACAGTAGTGAAGTTTATATGGCCACTTCAGAAGCACAAATGTCATTCACCTTTGACATTCCTTCACTGTAGACAACAATTAAACTTACACTGAATCCGCGCTTAAGGTCAGCATGTGCTTGCCAGTACTGCACAATGTGCCATAAACGTCAATGTATACTTAATACAAAAATCAAATGTACGAATACACATTTTGTAAGGATCTGACCCATGCATTTATAATCATCTGCCACTCACTATGACAAGCTTTAGATAGAAAAAAGAAAAAAAAAAAGATTACTGTTAATGAACATTAACTATTTAAGGTACTAGGTGATTTACTTTTTAAAATCAATTTCACTTTTCATTAATGAAGACAAATGATGAAATGTAGTAGAAAAGAAATAACAATACAGGTCTTTGGTAAAACTACAAAACATGGGCTCAAGTCTGTTACTGTTGTAAGCGAAAGCCACTGGCAAAGTCCTGTTATTGACTCAGGATATACTGAATGAAATATTAATGCAAAACAAATTACAATAAATCCATCTAAAAATAGAATTCCTGCCACTCACAACGCTGTCTCACCTAGAGATTCGGGAAAGACCGAGCTATGCTGACAGCTACAGGGTGATCTGCCCAATACTCGAGTACTTGTCTGAATTCTGTTCAAGGGTAAATTTTCCCCTCACAATACATAATTGGACAGCTACTAGACCACCGCTTTGGTTCATTTTTAGATTTTCCCCACTAGACATCATTAATTTTGTTGGCTTCACAGGCAAAACAAAACAGAACAAAAGGATACTGTGAATTAGCTGCACTGTACACTGCTATCCAGTGTATAGGGGGGTGAGGAAACAAAGCCAACCTTCAATCAATTCAACTAAAAATAAACAAAAAAGGGACCATCTACTGTAGTGCAGGTCCTTGACATCATTTTAAGGATTTACAAAAGTACTGAAACTTAGACTGAAATGAATTTACAAATGAAGAATTCAATTTGAAACAAGAAAAAAAGATTAAGTCAAGTTAGATGCAGAAGACATTATTCCAGGATCTGAAATCTGAGCTGTGGATGCACAACAACATTCAAACATCTAAATGTTTACAAGAAACTACATTAATACCTTTTCCAGTAGCAGCGAAGCTTGCAGAAGTTATTAAGCCTTAACTACACTAAAATAAGTACAAATATTCTGGCAGTGTGACACAGTGCGAACATTTTTTTTTTCTTTTTTCTCCTTTTGTGTAGCTGGTTAATATATCGCATAACATGCAATACATGAAATGTTTAGCCTGCCTTTTATGCTTTAATATAATCATGAAAATCCTAAAATACCATTAACCTTTCTTGATATTTTTCCTCTGAGTTTCTTAATTGTCATCTGTGTAAATGTAAACAATGCATTTTCCCATTTATAAGTAGCAAAAAGTGTACCTGGAGATGCATGACTTTCTACTGGTTTTAAAGCAAGAATAAAAAGGGTTTTTTTTGTTTGTTTTTTTAAACACAGTAGAAGGTCATCTGAATTACGGGAATCTAAGCACAAACCCAACGCAGAAAATTACTGTGGAAATCTTCATTCACTGCAGAATCATTACAACAAACCCTACTGAACTGTTTAAAAAAAGCATTTTGTATGTTGCCGTATAAATTCATGTGGCCTAACTTTGCATACTCCCAAATCTTAAACTGGAAATCTAAATTCAAAGACTGAAGCTGCACCAAAAGAGCACCACAACCAAGGAATGAGTGGGTGAGTGGGTAGGTGGAGGGGAAGGTTCATTTCTAAGGGCAAAGTCAGGACACAGGCACTGACAATTTTCATATTCAATCATCTTCTGCAGAAATACTTAATGGAATTTGGCCAAATACACTGGCATATATTTATATTTACACACATATAGTCATAAACATGTCAATGCCTCTGCAGAATTAAAATACACATTTTGCAGAAAACGCGTGCACAAGCTTTGACTACTTGTGTTTGCGTTGACAATTCTACACATAACCTTTTGAACTAAGGCAAGGCACTTTAGAGTTAGAGGCCGATATGTTCTAGACAAGGTCAAGAGGCTAGATTCCTACAAAAAATAAGAGGAGAAAAAAAAAAAAGTGGGAAAAAAGGAAAGAAAAAAAAAATCCCAGTTTCAGGCTTATAGCAAATACAATACATGCTTCTCTAATGGATAGGCTATATAAATTTCTACAAAACAAAACTGATTGAAAAACAGCCTTAACATGTAGCATGTGCCTTACTGATATTACAGCTGCTGGTTATGCCTAAAGTGCAGTTTAAATTTGCACTTATTTGATTGAAATTTTTATAAATCTAGTTATGAAAGTAGAAACTATTAAGTACTTTTTTTTTAATGAAATCTTAATATGTAGAACCATGCTATGATCTAACAATAGGAAACATGAAATATTCAATTATGTTTCACAGTACACACAAAAGCTTCAGACATTGTGTAGCTTATTATGTAGAAAACAAATGTATAAATCTAAAAAATAAAGACACAAAAGAATACCTACAAAGCAGCTTAAAGCAAATTTCTATATTTATATATATTTATATATACCCTTGAATAAAGTCCCAGGTCAACAAAGTGCTTTTAATAAGAAAAACTTCTTCAGAAAGTTGGTCAAAATAATGATGCTTGACTGTTTTGCATTTAAAAAAGAAAGTTGGTGAAATTTTATTTTGGAGGGTTTAAAGAAAATATGACTTTAATTAAAGAGGACTGCTTTAAATGGTGTTTTGAGATTTTCTCTTGATTTAAAGATGACAAACCTTACTGGATCTTTAGTATTTTATGAATCTGTTTTTTTACTACAATGAAAATGTGGTTTTCATCACATAAACAGTTCTCGTAGCGCTGTGTTTAATAATGAAATGTATACTAATTCAGCTTGACACGGACCTGCTTTGTGGTTCTCCATCACATACACCACCAGTGCACATATTGTTTTCCTGATCAGACTAATTGAGCTTAAAACAAATATGTGATTCCTGGATTAGACATCAGTCACTTGGTGCTAGGATGTCTGGTTTCTTGAATGGTTTCCAAATTGTTATTTTTTGATCCGGATGAGTTCCTCTGTAATTAAAGACATATCTGCTTTGAGTTTTGCTCACTTTAGCTTTACCATCAGCAGAATAACCTCAGCTTTGGATGGCCACCATGTTCCCAACATTTGCCAATTTTTGAGATGTCACCCTAACATCCTTATGGTTCAATGCTTTAATGTTTATTCACATTAAAGCAGTTCATAATTGTAAGTTATAAGCATTGCATTTAGATACAAACTCAGTCCTTATGTACGGAATTTTTAAGTAAGCTTAGTAGCAGACTTCTAATGTATAATTTTGTATGTACTCTTGCCTAGGTGGGATAGTAGACAGGTGGCTGTGTGCTAGGAGGACCTGATTTTATGTCCTGTACAATGTTTTAATCATGATTCCATATTATTCATTAACTAAGTGCCTGGTTTTCATATAGAAAGTGCTTGGCTATTTGATGTCAAGTGAACATAAAATGAGCAAAAACCACAACGATTGAATCCCCTGTATGCAATCTGATTGATAATACTATTTGTTTGGTCAGTCAAACACCATTTCATCCTAACAGACACTGCTGTGTAGAAAATTGTAATATTTATTAGTAGTTTTTCAAAGGGCTAATTGATTAAATAGTACCTTAAGTAACTGTACATCACCACTTCAATATTTTTGTTCTACAGTAGGGACATTCTGTTTTACTAGGTGCACAGTTCTCACAGAGTACATAATGTTGGCAAGGCTGCAGAACAATGCAACGATCATGCTTTTGGCAAACTATACATTTCTTTGACTGAAGCTGATATATTACCTGTTGGGGGAAGAAGAGAATTGAGATCAGCTGCAACTTAGGGAAATGCAGTTCATGCAGACTTTTCAAATAAACATGCTTGATGACAAACATGGATCTGAATGACAGTCTGACAAACTGTTTTAAAACTAAACCGATGCTACAAATGAAATGCTGTGTGTGCTCTGGGCTTTCTTACCCCATCTATAAGGTCTAGGTCATTACGCAGCTGACTCTGGATGGAGTGAAGCTTAGACAAGGGAAGCTGGTCCAGCTCTCCATAGCTACGTAGAAGAGGTGTTCCAGGGGTGCGACAAAGCGCATCAAAGTCCCCCTGGAGCTCTTTCAGCTTGCGCTCCGTTTCTTCCCATTTCTGTTCTGCCAGCTGCCGCTCTGCCTCTGCTGTCTTTGCTTGCTCCTTTGCTTCATGAGCGTCTTTCTGGCAAGCTTCACAGGCCTGGAACAAAGGTGAGGGTTGAATTTAAAAAAAAGTATAAAAAGGGAAATAACTGGCACACAGTCAGTGTGTATACTTACTTGCTTCACCTGATGCCAGGCCTCCTCAAATTGTTTGATCTTCCTCTTGGCCTCATCCAGCTCTCTGAAAAGGCGGGCCACATCAGCACTGGTGGTTGTGGAGGTTAGGCTGCTGAAAACTGGAGATGGACTGGGTGAAAAGCTGCCACTTACAAAGTCCCAAATGCTGCTAGCTCCTCCGTTCAAGCCTAGGTGAGCGACGTGTTAAGATAAGAGCGATTTAGATTAAACAAAATCTTGGTTGCACTAACTTGTGTCACTTTTTACACGATCCATCTCTATTAGTCATACTTTCAGCTTCACTACTGCACACAGAACTAGATTAAACACCGAAGGGAAGCTGAAGGAAGGGGCTGATGAAAGCAAATGCTTTCCAGCTTGCTCGGGGGAAAATGCGATCAGCTTACCCAGAGAGTTCTGGGAAGAGGAGGTGGGTGTTCCCAGAAGGCCGTGCTCTTGCTTGGCTAGCATGTTTGAAGGTTGATTTTGCTGAGATACTGTCCCAGACAGCAGGGACTGTGACAGCGACTGGGAGAGAGAACTTAGAGGGGAGGTGGAGAGCGATGATGAAGAATTAAAAGAAGATGATCGTGCCAATGAGCCAGGAATGTTGACAGGAGCAGATCCACTTAGCACCCTTTGACCTGAAGGACAAAGCATATACAGGTGTTCTTTAGAAACACACAAATCCTAATGGAAGGATTTGTGATGAATAAGTGCTTGAAACATATGAAGTGACCTTACCTGCCATTCCCACACTGTTATCTTGATCCTCTAACTCCTTATCAAGCGATGCAACATTAATGTCACTAAAGTTGAGGTCCAGTGCGGATCCTGACGGGAAACAAAACAAATCTGACTGAAATTTGACAACAAACTGCAGAGTGACAGTCAGTTCAAGCTGTTTTCCCTTTGTTTTGCATACACTTACCAATGACAGACTCCACTGTGTTGCTCCCTGGATAGAAAGGAGTGGCTTTTGCATTCATCGTTGATAAGGTGGTGGGTGAAGAACTGTCTGAACCAATACTAGAGGCCAAGCTTGATGTTATACTGGAGGTAAAGCTTGATGCCAATGGGTTCACCACAGAGAATACAGTATTTTGTGTCTAAAAGCAAAGCACAGTAAAGCGTTTAATTCCTATGTTCTCAATTACAAGTTTCATAATAAAATAAACACATTATCTAAATGACTCACTAAAAACAAACCTGTTTTTCTTGGTCCATCATTTTTTGATCCACCTGTCCCTTGTTCTTAATCTGGAAATGATCAAATGGCAAAGACAGTCTATTTCAGTGCCATATCCTTTACATCAAGCCAGTATTAATCAAAATAGTTTTATTGCACCTGCCCTGGACTAACACATTTTATCTTAACCATTTTTCACCGTCCCTGCACTTAGGCTTCGCAGCGCTCACGGCTCTTGTCATTCTGATGATTAACATTTATGGAGCACCTTTCTTCAGACTGACTGCAGACTGTAATTAAACCGATCACGTTACTTCATTCTGTCTTCATCTTGTAGCACTAGCAAATCGTGAGTGCAGGAGACAGTAACATTTTACTGTGAGTGGAAGTCTTCTATAAAGCCAGAAAACATTTAAAAATTCCCTTTAGGGGAATTCTTAGCAAGGAACTATAAAACCACAAATGCAGTTTAAGAACCGAAACTATTTGCTGGTCAGCTTGATCATAAGACAATGCTACACTTCAGAAGATTTGACATTTCTTTAGACAAACAGAAATGCCATAAAGTGAGCATATTATGTTCATTTTAAAGTCCAGGATGTGGTTTGTGGCTCAGCTGCAGGGGAGCGGTGGAGACCATTTTTATGCCATATTTTTATTCTAGGGCTCTAATAAAGCAGCTTTCCATGATTCACAGTTCTAGTTATTTCATCTTATACTGGGCCTTAGTGTAGTGTCTCAAAAACAAAATTTTAGCTCTTTTAAAGTCATTTTAAAGCAATTGAAAAGTGTCCTGTAATATTCGACGGGTGTTTAACATTTAACAAGTCATCATCACATACATATAGTGCATGTACGTAATGGGATATTTTAAAGAAATCAATGACATGACAAGCAAACAATGAAATACGAGGAAAAGGGCTTGAAGTGGTCAAATTAAAATGGCATGGCAAACAATAAACGAGTGACAAATGGCTGCGATAAAAGTGTAAAGCCCTAAGCTGTGTGTGGGGTTTGGTTTTCCCGAGGTTAGAGAGAGCAGTCTGTGTACCTGATCTTCACGTTCAAAGCCCGGAGCTTTGGGATAGTTAGACGTCAGAGATGAGACACTGGATGTGGTGGACTCTGAACATGAATTATTATTATTTAAGGATTTGAGCCTGCTGCTGATGGATCCCATTGGGGATAACAAAGTGTCGCTTCCTGAGCTTGACGTTACAGTTGAGCTATTAGAACATGAAACCTGAGAAAGACAAGTGCACATGGTCTTATAAAAACGATGAATACAAAAAAATGACACGAAATAAAAACATCACAATGGATGAGCTATGAAAGTGATGACAGAGTTCTCAGACGTTTGAAATCAAACTGTTTAAAATTGTGTCTCGTGTGAGTGAGAAATGGAGACAACCTACACTTCCTATTTGTCCATTGCTACTGGCTGTGCTGTTGGTGGAGTTTCCTCCACTGTTCCACTCAGTGACTGGACACTCTGAATACTGCTGAGAGCTCAGCTGGGACTGAGAACTCGACTGTATCGCTGTTAGCAATGAGCTCATGGTCTCTTCTGTAGAAGGAATTCCTAAAAACATATAAACATAACATATGTATATGTTAAGTCTCAAAACACCCTCAAATCCTTTTCACTGTACTCAGATAGTATTAAGGCAAACATGCACTTACTTTCTACATGTGCAAATGCACAAAACGGTCCTCTGGGACAGTATCCAGTCTGGCGCATGTCATTGCATTTGGTGGATCTGTAGATCTTGGGAGACAGAAAATCAGGATTATAAAGAAATAAGATGAAAATGTGTCTCACTATAGAAAACTAACCACAGCGTCAGTCTCATCAACAAAACAATATTATGGTTCATACATTAGAGACCGAGGAGATGAGTGATGTAGTCACAGTAATATGACTGTAATACATGAAATCTGTCTGTTCAGGTGACCCTGAACCAGCCAATGGTTATGCTACAGGCTTAGGCTCCTGGGGGGGCCTCTCATTCTATACCACTGATATTGTAGGCTTTTTACTTACAATAAACAAAATAAATATAAAGCATCTTGAGGTGGCCGTTGTTATAAACTACTGCTAGATAAATAAAACTGAATTGAATCTATATCCACAGAAGTTGAATTACGCAGGATCTAATGCCATCATGTTGCCTGGAAACCACCTATCAATGGGTGACAATCCATTTTTAGCCTTTCCTTCAGCACCTTATGAAAGCTTCCTATTGTTTTAATTTCACAACAACAACTTCCATCACAAAAATTTAACTGTACATGCCTAGTAACAAGGCTAAAATTACTCTGTTTTTCCATATAAACAACATCCACCGAGCACTTGTAATTTTTCTCAATGATACATGTATCTGTCTGGCAAGAAGATGAACAGGACAAGAAATACAGTACCATGGACATGTACTAGTAATGAAAATGTGCAATAATCTTTATTATTATAATCTTAATTTTAAAATTAAGATTATAATAATAATCTTATTTTTTAAAATAATCTTACTATTACAAATTTTTATTTTTTTTAAAATGTAGCATTAACACAAAATGGTTATAATTATGTGAGTGAAAGAGTTTTTTGCTTATAAGCATCTCTATGAACATTTTGTTGACATTTCACACTACTTCTAGGCACAACTAATGCTCAAAAATACATCATATTATGCATTATGGCCATTGTATTTTCACTCTAAGCTTGAAAAACTCGCATCGTGACTAAAACAAACTTAACTCACCTCTGGATGAAACTGCTGTTCGGTACGAGAATGGCAATACTGGCAACTGTCTCCACTTTCACACTTTGAGGGCTCGCCCCATTCATCACCGTGCTTCACATTAGGGCAAGGAGTTGACCTGCATTCAGAAGAGGCAGCTTTAACATTTTAGAATTAGAAGCCTTCATATTTTAACTTATACAGAATGAAAACTCACCTGTACTTGAACTTTCGAGGATTTCTCCTCCGATCTCTACTGTTGTGGTAGTGGGGGCAAGCATAGCCCTGTCTGCATAGTCTGGGTGGCTTAGTACACTGATCTGTTTTATAATTGGCTAAAACAAAAGTGGTATCTGCAAAAAGAGGCATCGCAGTTTACTTTCTTATCCCTATTACAATGAAAAATAAATAAATAAACAAAACGAATAAATAAAGAACATTGATTTGATTAGCATTCAATACAACAAACGGCATGCAAGTTGGAGTTTCTAACCTTGCCACCGGGGATCTTCTGTCAGAGTTTTTTCAATCATAGCTTGGCTGGCTAGCACACCAGGCTGCAAATCAGGAATCCCTTCCCCAGATCCCAACTGTCCATTTTGGAGGGCCTCTTGTGCTTGGATTTCTCTGTGCATAAAGAGTTAAAAACATTTTTAACTCAGTGTACCTTAAAAAAACAAAAAAAAAAAACAAAACAAAAACAAAAACAAAGCAACAACAACAACACCAAAAAACACTTTTAAAGGAAACTGAAAAACACTCTGAAGGGGAAATCTCCAAGCCTACTCTCATAACCAGTCAAAAACAAGTTTCAATCTAATGATATTTGCTTACTTTGAAACTCAAAATACTACACAAATAAATATAAAGAGACACCATATCATGGATTAGATGTATATAGTACATCCAAAGGAAACTGCAAACCTACGGCCTGTGGGCTGGAATTGGACCACTAAAGGATCCAACAGGGCCCACTGTAATGGTTTTTGAGAGTAAAACTTTTAAGGGATTTTGGAGAAGTTACAGCAGAAACACTGACAATGATGTCATTAAAGTAGTAGTGTGAGCTGGTAATTTCATCTGAGTCTGAACCATTGTCACTTTCACAAAGACAGACAGCGTGAAAACCAAGACCCTGTGCCCACACCCTTCTTTCATCTTCAATAGTAGCATTTCTTTGTAATGTGAGTGTAGTCCATGCTGGAAAAACCAAGACATGATGTCTTCTTTTTCTTAATTTGGCTGTAACTTGTTTTATAAATGACTAGCTAATTGTTAATGTTGTCAGACTGTCTTGAGACATGAGAAATAAAGACAAATTTGGAGGCGTTTCTTTTTAACAGGTTGTCATTGATGTGTTTTACTTGTCCAGCTCACATGAAAGTCAGCAGAGCAGTACATGACCATTACTTATGAGTGTATGCACTGATTTAAACAGACTCCTTAAGCTCATTAAAACATATTTATATATTATAACTTGTTCAGAAAAAAAAAAGTCTCTATAAACCAAATCCACACATACAAAATAGCTACTCTGCACTGCAGGGGTTTAATGTAGCTCATTTGCTAAATGCATTGTAAGCTCTGAGTGAAAAGTCTGGCAGGCATAAAAGAGGCCACTATTTGCTTTGCATGTCACCTGATATCATAGACTGGAGGTCGGAGATCATGTGGCCCATGAGCAAAAGCACAGTGGAGGCCATTCTTCACACAATGCCCTCGAGCATCTGTCTCATGGATACAAGTGCCAGTCTTGTAATATCGTAGATGGTACTTGCGCTCTGTGTCACCAGTGGTCCGGTGTAAATAAGGACAGCTAAGAAAAACAAAGAAAACATTCACAACTTTCACCAGTTGATCCAAATAGGATATCCGAACAGAAACAATCTGACAAGGCAATGAAATAATATGCAACATAAAATGTCCAAAAACTAAACATATAGCACAAGTACAATTATTTTAAAATGCTTCATCCTTCTTCGATTATTAATGTTAATGCTATAACAATTCACTATAAATCCATAAGGACTATAAAGGAATTCTTATAGCTGTACATATTTTAAGATTCTGCTGTAAGTGCAGGACTCTGGAAATCTAGAGTTTTAAAATGGTAACTTTGCAGGCCAGTGATTGACACTTTTAACCTTGATGTAAATGTTGCAATCTGTGTACCAACCACACAAGTTGCAACACACTCTTCCGAGCAAATGTTTTCAAACTTAAAAGCAGCTCTGCAGTTATCAGTGCTCAGTTCAAAAGCCTGCATCTCTGACCCGTATGATATGGGGTATAATGGGTGCATTAGTACCTATGGATTTGCAAGATTGCAAAGGCAGCATCAAAGCTAAAAAGATATACTGGCTTCAGAGCAACATATATTCTGATCCAAATCACAAACTTTTTCAGGGAAGGGATTGAATATTTCTGTAGGGCATACTAAACCCCAAACTTCATCTGTTACAGCAGCAGTTTCTCATCCAAAGAGCCCAAGGTGCTGAACTGGCCTGCTGGTAATTCAGACCTTTCACCATCTCAAAACATTTGTTGCACCGTGAAATAAAAAAGTACAACAAGGAAGACACAGGAATGTTGAACATAATCCTATATCAGACAATAATATCTCTTATATTTATTGATTTTTTATTTTAAAAAAGACCCTAACCTAATAATATCAAAGAATGTTTAATTAATATGATTTTCCCCGTGGTTCCAAAATATGTGTATTTTTTTCTTTTTATGATTTCAGAGCATTTTTTTAATAGTTTACACCATTTTATTTGGATGACATATCCCTTTGAAAGCACTTTTTCTTTTTGTGAAAAGCATTTACATGCATACGTCATTTTATTTACCCACTGTACTTTTCTTCCTGTTGTTTTAAAGTGCCCCTTGTAGTGGATATGTGTGTGATACTAGATGGGGATTTCTTTTTTTAAATAACCCCAGTTATTTACACTCTTCCTGTCTAAGTGCCACATTAAGTACCACCCTGGTTTTCTATTGGGCACACCCCATTTTCAGGGACAATGATTGGCTTTAAGCCACATGACCATACACCCAGCCATCTGTGCTGTTGCCTCTTTCATGGATATGTATGTTGGCCATATAGAAATGTTTTTACTTATTTATTTAGTCTGCACACATTAAAATGTTGCCTGCAGCACGTTTTATAATGATCCTGAAGGCCACAAGCTGAATCAGTCAATGTTAAACTTGTTCTTTATATGCATGTTGCTTGAGCTTTAATTGCTTCAGACTTTGTTTTCCTCCATACATGTTGGAAATAGGTGAAGTTGCGCTAAAACGCTTTATTCTGTTACCACAATGCAGGGCTAACACACTACCAATGCCTCAAGATATGTAGAGCAAATAAGCCTCTTGAATAAACCAAATTTTCCTTTCTTGAGCAGTTGCTATAGCAACACATAAGGTCATACAAAAATAGCATCCATTAGTAGAGGAGGAATTGTAAGGATTGAATACTTTAATCATTTCATTTTTTTAAAAA
The DNA here is from genome assembly GCF_965226115.1 of Aulonocara stuartgranti. Lineage (NCBI taxonomy): Eukaryota > Metazoa > Chordata > Actinopteri > Cichliformes > Cichlidae > Aulonocara > Aulonocara stuartgranti. The sequence continues at coordinate 10,653,090 of NC_138942.1, read as the reverse complement.
TCATGTCTATCAGGCACTCGATTAAATGCGCCATCACAATTTCCTGTCACACCGAGAGGCTGCTGTCTGTATATACTACTCGGCGCAAATTATTGCATTAGTATTAGGAATGTCACTGCAACCCTTTAGCAGCTCGATAATTAAACTTCCACCTCACCGAGAAGCGCAGCCCTTTAGCGAAACCATTTCCCCCCAGGGACAGCCCACAAAATACCCAACACACAAAACTACAGATGTTCCATAATCAGTAATCACATATTAAACTATAAATGGGGCACTGTGGTAAATGGATATTTCGAAAATATGACGCCTGGAATATAAATAAATGGTTGTGTGTCAAATTACACAGCCTTTAGACAGAGGTAATAGCAGAAGCAGTAAATATAATGCTGGGGGGCAGAGTCAGCCTCTCAAAGGCTACATTCACACTGCAGGCGAAAGCGCATCAAATCCAACTTTTTTGACCCTATGCGACCCATGTCCGATCATGGTATGACAGTGTGAACGGCACAAATCCGATAATTTTCAAATCCGATCTGGGTCACTTTCGTATGTGGTACTGAATCCGATACATATCTGATGTTTTAGAAAGCGACTGCTGTTTGAACGGTCATGTCGCATTAAATCCGTCTTTTACGTCACTGACACAAGACAGACGGCAATTATCAGCGCCGGTGAAGCGCCAGATAAGACATCGCGAACACTTCCTGGCCATCCAGTGAAACTGTTGGGAAGACAACGTTGAAGAAACGTGAATATTTTATTTGTACTGTATAATCTGCAGATTCTGACAGAAATCTGCAACTATCCTTTGAAGCACCGCTCCTCTCTAAAACAGCAATAAGGATCATTGTTAGGCCATATGTAAATAACAAAATAACTTTACAACTTAAAGAAAAATTGGGAAACGTAAAGTCCGACACAAGTCTTTATATTAAGGGCCATCAGTCAAACAATATTGTTTGGTCTGGGTCTAAACAGAGCGCGTTGTGTGTGACGTCTTCTTTTGCGCATGCGGGCCGCTTTGAGGGTTCACACTAGAGCGTGTTTGCTGTCACACTTTATTTGTAGTGTGAACAAGCAGAGAAAAAAAAATCGGATTTGATCAAAAAATTGGAATTGAACATTAAGACCTGCAGTGTGAACGTAGCCAAATATCCCACTTCAAGGACAAGAGGGTTTGCTCTCATACTACACATAAAGGGCAAATCCTGTCAAAAAAAATGGTGATTTCAGACTTGTAGATTTTTATCAACATCAGTAAATGAAGATGTGGCCAATATTTGATTTATCTGTTGTGTCCCATGATTTTGCAGTAGCTACATTTTCAGACAGTCATAAAGAGCTAAAAGTCTCTGAAATAGCTCCATTATTTATTCATAAGAAAGAACTCACACTGTTCCAGTGAACATCAACAGTAGACCACAATTCCAGCATCAGTGTATCTCTAAATATTACATTAATTGCATATTTTTTATATTATACGTAGTAAGTGTATGAGACACCAAAAGGCAAGGTGATACATCGCCAGTGCAATGCTACATCTGTAATGTGCTGACAACATCTGTGGCAAAATTTCTCCTTTACAAAAGGGATCTAAATGGTAGATGCAGCCAATTTATGAGTTAATAATGGCGCAGTAAAGATATGCAGGAATGTTTATGTCTGACCTGCACCTATCTGCACAATGCATGCAACACTGGTGTGAAGTCATGCAATGCCTTCATACAAAATTGTTAAAAAGATTGTTAAAAAAAACAAACAACAACAACAAAACATACATACATACATACATAATGGAAATGTCCCCCCCCCTAATTATCACTATCAAACTTGAACTGTACAATTATGGCCAAAATGCTTATCACAGTTGCTTGGTTCTATACTGGGATTGTGAATATTTAACAAAATGATTGATTCATTTTTGTGATTTAAAAAAAAAAACTAACAAAAAAGATATAAAGCTGTTTTTATATTCATATTGCATGACAAAACTATGTAAAAAAATTTGTATTCAAATAAAACTGGTCCTCATTCAGTGAAGCTTTTAGAAGAAAAATATTGGGGAAAAAAAGCCCCAAAATAAGTACAGCTTTTACTCTTACATTGTGCTCCATTGCTATTCATTTAAAAATTCTGAGGTGTTGTGATATACACCAGACCGAAGTGCACCTTTTGAAGCACAATATAAAGCCTTTCATGCAATTCATTGTACCTGCATGATGAACCTGAAGTCCATTTTCATGGAGGCACATCGTTGGCCAAAAAGAATGTGATTGCTTTGTAAAGCGGATGGAACACTGAGTAGTTGTGCTGTTTTGTGGCGCAACACATCTAGAAAAAATGCTGCAGGCTTGTTGCATTTATTAACATCACCTGCCCTAAATCCAAAGCATTTCTAAACAACAAATGATGATGATCCAACTTCTAGGAATGAGCTCTTCACTTTCTCTTTCACTTATCTACAGTATGTCATCACTGCGGTCCAGTGCATTTAGGAGCCCTGAGGCTGTGTAGTGTGCTGCAGGTAACAGCTATGATTGGCACAGGCAGGCATGTCGTCAGGGAGTGTCTGATTTGCTCTTGCTTTATGTTCTATTGGCGAAGGACGGATTTACAATATCAATTAATCATCATCATTTTATTGTGGAAAATCAAAATCACGATTGAGATTAATATTCGATTAAATGTGCAGCCGTATATCAGAAACACAAAACACTGAGTCATTTTTTGATGGACATTTCTAAGCAATACTGATGTTAAAATTAAACACAAAATATGTTACCTAATGCTGGCATCATTTTTTTCTTATTTGCTTTTTTACTTGTTATTAATTTCATTTTATGTGCGAGACAAAGACATGTTCATTATACATAAACAACTAAAATTCTTTAAAACCTTTCAGGAAAGCTATTTTGGTCATACAGCTTGAAAAATGTAAAACATGACATGAAAAGAGTAAACTGAGATCAAACAAACATGCTTCAAACGTCAACAGCTGCCAGGACGCAGTGACACACTCATGTAGCTGCCCTGACTGAAGTTGCGGGACTTACTCATCGCCATCTGGGCAGATGCCTGTGGTCTCGTCGTACTTGGTGCAGTAAACGTCGGGGCTGTAGTTGAAAGTCCCGTCCCTTCTTCGTATGGGTCGCCTTCGTCGCTGGTTGAGAAAATGCCAGTGAAAGCACGTAAAGGGTCTGTGCTGCGTACACTTGTGCTGGAGGAACAACGGGCACTGCTCTGTCCTGAACTCCTTCAAGTATCTGAAACAAGCAGGGCAAACACGAAGCGGGATTTAAACGGCTATCCGCTAGCAAGTAAGAGCTTAGCCAAGGGAAAAGTTTAGCAGGGAGTCGTGTTGTAGCCTACTATACATTTTGGGTCAGTAGAGTTAGCTTGCTATGCTGAGTGAAGACTACGTATGTTTTTCGTCGTAAAGCTCGTACAGAGCACCTGAGCGTACGTCTATAAATGTGCGTAGCAAGAGGGAACTCAAAATAAGGCCGAGCTATTTACAAGCGGACTGGTTAGCGAGTTCCTGGCTAATCATTTAGCGAACCAAGTTGACGGTGTAATATTAACCAGACCCATCAAAACCCTTTCATCAACAGCACGAAACACTTCAAAACGATCCCGCTAACGGTTGGCTAACCAGTTTGGTGATTTAAGATCCTAGAGTTTCCTGTATTGACGCAGATGTCTTTAGCGTACAGTCGCTGTCTGCTATGTAACGTTAGGTAGTCACAAAGCCAGGAAAAGCACCATGTTTTTAACGCACGCACAGGAGTTGAGGAATGCTGGAAATGCACGCGCGCAAAGGTGCGCGTTCAAAAGAGCATTTTCAGCAGCGAACGATTTTGTTGTTTCTTTGCAGCAGCTTTACTCACGTATAGTGGGTAGGTTTCTCGGTTTGAGGAGACGCATTGGCCGCCGTTTTCGAAACCGACGGCATTTTCAGTCAAAACAATGAATTGCGCATGCGCTCGGATCTGTTGCTCCCGTGAATGCATGTTCGCCTGCACGCCAGCGCACTGCAAACACCAAACGCGACCGCACGGGGGGAGTATGGGGGCACTGTAATCACGGAACGATGACTCACTTCACACACTGTTTATATCTTATTCACATGCCTTTGTTACGCCTCATACCAATATACCTGTATTTGTTTGTATTGTACTTAGATTTTCATTCGTTTAGAGATTTCATGATATTTCAGTCATTCTTTTTGTAGTTTTTACCTATGGATATGGCGTTCTTTCTTTTTCTTTTGTATTTATTTTTAATAGTCTGAATAGCTGTTTTGCTATAGGTTGTGTTTAATATTTGGCTTAAACACAAAAGTAAAAAAAAAGCTTTTGTGTTAAATAATTTCTCTGCCTTTATTTACCTTTTTCTGTCTGTTTGTTTTTAAATAGTTGCAATCATTAAGCTTGTCGTGTTAAAACCTGTAAAACCCTCAGTGTTACTTGAAAAAAGTGACTTTGTTTAGTCAAATGCACCTTACTGCTTGTGAGTAGTATAAATAAATGGTCTCTCATCCAATTAAACCTTTTAAAGGATTATCAAGCCATCACTGAGCAACAAGTGGAGTTTAAAGCTCCAGTCAGAGAGGGCCAGAAAACCAAGCTTCATCTTAGAATCAGTTGTTTTTCATGTTATGTGCTGAGTGTTCATTAAATCTAACCGATTTCAGGCCAACTTTCTGTTATGTCACAGGATTTAAAAAATATGCTTGAATGATGAATTATCTGGAATGACAGATAAAAATCAATGTGATGTAGTTTGTAGTAAGTAAGCTTTGATGTAGTAAGTTATGTTATGAGATGGTGATATATCAGATTGTTTTTTCTGTTTCTTTATTGTTGAAAAATCTAAAGGAGTAGTTGTTTTGCTTTTTGCATCTTTCTCAGCTTACCAGAATTCCACATTAAATTGACATCAGGTAGTTTCAGGGGTCTTTACTCCTGTATCTGGGAATATAATCTGCACTGTTCAAGTTCTTTTTTTCCTGGGATTTTAATGTACAAATGCAATTATACAGCTCATCCATTATTCAGCTGCTCAGGTGCACCGAGTGCACTGCCTTATATTTATGCATAAGCTCCAGAGCATCCCGTTGTAATTACATTGACATGCCCCACCTATGCTAAGCTTACAGTTAGACAATGTTGGGAATGTTTGTTATGTAAAAATAACATTTAAGGAGCGGAATCATATTTTTCAAGCATTATTTTTGGTATGCTTTAAGCAGCTCATGTTCATAGCAGAGGATAGATTCTTTTTAGATTTCAGCAATACGAATCCTTCAACATACAGTAATGTGCAAAAGTCTTGAGCCACCCAACCTTTCTTTTATATTTTATTAGGAAAATGAGAAATAGGTGCACAGTAGGGCTGCTCGATTATGGCAAAAATGATAATCACGATTATTTTCACTGAAATTGAGATCTCGATTATTTGACGATATTTATTTAACCCTTTAAGACCTACCATAGAACCAAGTCCGCCAGAGCTTATATTATTTTTTTACATGTTGTAGTGCCATTTGTGGGAGCATTTCAAGTTGCTATACAACTGTTATAGCCCATATTTTAATAATATGTATGCATTATGTCCATAGTAACTACATAAATTGCAAAAAAGTTGCAATAAACTACAAAAAAATTGAAAATCGGTTTTGTTTTTTTACATATATTTCTACTTGGAGAAATTTAAGAGGTTTATCCCTCAAAACTTTAAATACAAAAAAGTTGCAAAAAATAGTTTACAACAACAGGAAATTTATTTTGAGTGTCTTCATAGTTTTATTTTGGAGATACACCAATTTTTATATACACTGCAGGAAAAACGAAAAAACAATCCTATGATGCAAATTTGCAAAGAAAACAGAAGGTGCATCAAAATAAACGATTTCCAGCAGTGCAATTCGAGTTCTAAGCATCCCAGAAACTATTCAGAAAAGTCAAACATGACCAGTATAGGCTTTTAAGGCCTACAAGTAAAAAACTACATTTCCGCGAAAATGACGTCACTTCCGGTTTCGGGGAGGAAATGGCCGACATGTGATAGTTCGTGCTGACGTCTGATTCACTGTGGGAAGTGTTACAAACAGCTGATCGGATCGGCAAAGCGTGTTTCTGGAATATTATGTTTTTGTTCCTGCAAGCGCTTTCTATGCAGTTTTTGCAAAGCTTTATGTGGAAGGAAACCGTGACCGAGGACAAGCTGATGGCATCAGATGTAAGTACAACTCCTCCGGTTTCATATGCAAAAAAAATTATTGCGCTAGCTTACACGGTTCAGGTTCTACAGGGATTTAAAAATAGTTACACAAAACGGAGTGTGCTGCTCTGACCGGCTTCAATGACTTTAAAAAATAATATAAAATAGTGTGCAACACCACTGAAGTTTTTTTTTTTTTTGGGTCATTCTTACTATTCGGTGCCATTTGAGTCCTAATGACGACATAATATGGTATATTTAGTGTAAAACTTGTCTAATGCTTATTTCTAAACCATTTTCTTGTATGTTTAACCCCCCTCTACCATAGAACACATTGATATATACACAGGATAAATACATTAAAAGTAAATTACTTTTATTTTAGCACAAGTCACTAAAGTACTATGTCCCCAGTCATGCTTGCTCGACTTCAGTTACAAATATAACTTAAAAAAAAAAAAAAAATCTAGATTTTTCATCATTTCTGGATTGGCTTATTTCTAATGTTCCTCATCAAATGTTCTTTTTTATTATTAATGCATGTTTAATACTTAAAATCTTTAAAAAATGTTGTGTCCCTGAATCAACTGTCACCCCTGTTACTCTGATAAGAATTCCATAGAACACATCACCTGATTATTCTTTTAGTCACATGACACTCCCGGATGTAACATATTTTGGAGGGAAAACTTTCAAGAAGAAGACGAGTAAGTACCACTCTTTAATCAACCCTTTTTTCAATGTTTTAGCAAGATTTTGTAATGTGGCAAAGCATAACACGTCCAACCTGTTACGCTTATTAATAGTGGAAACAATTTTTTTTTTGTAATTTTTATAATATGGCTAATAAACATGTTAAAAATGGTTCTTAGTGGTCACCATGTACTAGCTTGTTGTTCATCATACTAGTAGTAATGGCTAAGTTTAGCATAAAATCTCCCCCCTGTTACCGTCACCCCTGTTATTGCTATGCACTGTAACATGAAATTTCCTTGCAGATTTTAAAAAGGGACATTGTAGCTTTTAGAAAATGTAAATATTACTATAACTGTGTATTCAAAACAGTTATTAATAGAAAATTGAATGTCCTGTAACAGGGTGGACATTTGGCACGTCATGGGTAAAGACTTTGATTTTAAAAAATATTATAATATAATATCCTTAGCTGGACCAATACATTTTTCTTATAGGTTGAAAATCCCTCTTTTAGATGAAATGTTAAAATAATTCAAAATTTTGTATTTTTTGATGAAGAGTGATCACACTGAAATGGCACCGAATAGTAGGAATGACTCTTTTAACCTCTCTTTTCAACCAACAGCAGTCACTCTCTCCTCTCCAAATAACTTCTGCTTAGCTTTCCGAGCTTCCCTCGGGTCCTCTTAATCAGCGGTCTCCAACCTTTTTTGCGCCACGGACCGGTTTATGCCCGACAATATTTTCACGGACTGGCCTTTAAGGTGTCGCGGATAAATGAGGGAGGGGCTAATAATCGGCTCAGTCATTTTTAATGATCGTTGAAAGCCCAGATCGTAATCGTGATTAAAATTCGATTAATTGAGCAGCCCTAGTGCACAGCTTTATTGAAATGTGCAAACACGCATGGAAATACTGTACATAAAGCTAAAATGGAGTTAATAGAAATATTTTGAGCTTAAAAGTCAGTGTCTGGTATGACCACCTTTATTCTTCAACATAGCTGGAACTTTCTTAGACAAGCTTTCTTGTAGTTTCTTTAAGCAGTCTTCAGAAATAGGTCTCCAGGCTTCTTGAAGGACATTGTTATTATGCGTTACAATATAACGTACCTTGAGGAGACTGCTTTTGTGGTATATAAATAAAATTCAATTGAGTTGAATTGAATGTAATGCTCTTCTTTAGATGTTGGCTGCCCTTTATTCTCTTTTCTGTCAAGATGATCCCACACTGCTTCAGTGTTGTAGTCTGCACTCTGGAGGCCAATCCATGACTGATATTGTTCAATCGTTCCATGCTTTTACTGGATTATCAGTATGTTTGGGATCATTGTCATCCTTGAAAAATAAAGCCATTGCAAGTCAGATATTTTCTAGATGGCATTGCATGGTTGATCAAACTCTGACTGTACCTTTCTGTGTTCATATTTCCATCACTTTTGGCACAATGTCAAACACCAATGGCTAGAATTCAGCCTCAAACCATGACAGAGCCTCCACTGTGCTTTACAGATGGCTGTCAACACCTCTTTCTCAATCTTCTCCATACATGCTGATGAAAAAAACAAACATTTTGAATTTGGAATTATCATTCCATGAGACCTGTTGCCACTATTTTTCAGTTCAGTTCTTGTGTAATACCTGGCATACCTCAGCCTTTTCTATCTGTTTCTCTTCCTTGATAATGGCTTCTTGACAGCCACCCTTACTTGTCTGAGGCTTTGGCAAACAACAGATGGATCAACTGAAGGGTCAGATGCATCTCTCAGGTCCTCTGTCAGGTGTCTGCTGAATTTCCTCTTAATTCTTAAGGACAATACTTTGAGAGACTGTTCAGACTGAAGACACATAATTGGTTCATCCCTTCAGTTAGCTAACTTTTGAATTAGCTGCTTTGAATGATTCACAAGTCTATGTTATGGTAAATGGCCTGTATTTGTATAGCACTTTACTAGTCCCTAAGGACCCCAAAGCGGTTTACACATCCAGTCATCCACCCATTCACACACATTCACACACTGGTGATGGCAAGCTACATTGTAGCCACAGCCACCCTGGGGCGCACTGACAGAGGCGAGGCTGCCGGACACTGGCGCCACCGAGCCCTCTGACAAACAAAAACATTGTTCTGAAAATGGTCCGGTAAAAGCACTGGATTCAAATGACGTGGGAAAGAAGAAGAACTGTTAAAACCCTCCAGAAAGAGCGAAGAACTGTTGCTGAAGACCACTTTAAACAATTACAATCGATTGTTTTTCCTTGGAAGCAAACTATGAAGAAATAAAGCAGATCTCCGTCTTAAGGAATGACCAAAAATTCAAACATTGGATAAGTCAATAGTATTTCATTTTGTGCTTTTATCAAATGGTTCTTGCTTATTGTGCAAGTCAGAATTATCAAGAGGAAGGACTGAATTTAGGCAGTGGAAAAGTCGCACCCTTTTCCCTTCTGTGACGTCAGCCACCACAACCCTTTAACCTTCCTCAGTAGTCTCAGCTGTTCACATAGTTCACTGAAAAGCTCTTCTCACAGTTGTGTGTGTTTATATGTGTACAGATGGGGGGTTTTGCCTCTCCTTCAGGGCTTAACAAAGAGGGTCTTGCCTCTGGAGTCTAGGTGTTGCTTGTTTATATCAATGAACTTGACAGTCCTCATTGCATTATTACTTGCCTGTCTTCCTGTTTCTGTGCCCTCACGGCACTGTTATAGCCGTGTGCCGTTTACAGAACATTATAAATCTTCAGATAATGTCTACGTTCATATAAATTTTCCAAATATACAATCTGTGCTTAATCTTTGTTAAGATTAACAGATTTATGGACAGGTGTGAAAAGCAGAGCTTGTTGAATGGGGAAAGTGCAAAACAAAAAACCAAAATTAGCGTAATGGAAACACTAGTCGAGAGAATTTTTAGCATCGTGCACTGCAAAAAGTTTAGCATTTTTTGCGGATGTCTAATAAACAATCACTGAAGCAATACTGAGAGTAGCTTTCCCAGGCTGAGGGCCCGTTACAGCTGGAATAACAGTTTGTGGTTTGGACTCCTGTTTTTCCCAGTTACGCCATTATCTTTGGTCGCCTAATGCACACACACACACACACACACACACACACACACACACACACACACACACACACACACACACACACACACACACACACGGCCTGCAGGCTGGCAATACACAGATTGTGTATAAAGATAACCTGGTTGTGATGGCAATTCCTGTATCCAGTATTCATAATGCATGATACTGTAAAATGTTTGCTTTTGTAAAAATGTAAATAACACTGTTAATATGCTTTGAACCATGTTATAATAAATGATAAAATATATGACTAGAAGCACTTGTGAAATTAAGAAGGAAGTGCAGTACTACACAAGAATTTACGACGTTGATTACAGATCAACAAACAAATTATGACAGGTTTCATGCAACGCCTCAGGGACCATACAGTTGAAAATTTGTACACTGCACCTGCTCATTTGAATTAAATTAACCTTTGTGGTCATTATCTTAATGTTTATAATGTTCTGTCAAAATCATTTTGTCAATTTACAGGCAGCTATATCGCAGTGATGGCCTCTGGGAACACAGTGAATCTGGAACAAACACATGTCTGACTGGCCAAATTGTGTTACTGTCATTAGTTGTTTGATTCTACCTAAAAAAGAGAAGTTTTTACCTTGTAAATAAAATATGTGGATGCAGTATGAGAAGATGAAATGTTGTCTGTCAAAGCCTCGTACTTAGAAATTAAGAATATATGTTAAAGAAAGCCTGAATGAAGCAGCAGCTTTATGTTGTTAGCATTGAATGATATGTTTACTCAGTCTCCTGCTCTTCTGGCAAAAACAACACCTGCCTCTTTGCTTTACCGTCATGCTAACAGGAACTGACAAGTGAGGTAATAACTGCAGCCATCTTTAAACTGAGCCCTGATCCCGATTCTGACATTGGATTCAATATAAATATGAGCACAAATGTTCTGCTTATCAATTAAGAAATAGAGATTGTGTGTTAACTTCTATTTCCTGAAAGATCTACAAAATAATCTCAATATTTAAAACTGGTTTATTGATGCTATCAATAACTTTGACTTTCAGTTCATGGAAAAGTGGGACATCTTCTTTATTTATAACAATAAAGTAAGTTTGTGAACATGTGTTTGCATGCTCCAGTGAATGTTTAAAGTGGACCTATTATGCTTTTCTTTGTTTTCTGTCATGTTAAACATGGCCAACATTTCAGGTTGCTAAATCCATGTAAAAGAAATGTAGATTTTCATCCACTTATAGCTCTTTATGAGGCTGGTTATACCAAATATGGCTGTCAGAGATAGATCTGCAAATCTTTTGCTTGCGAGGGGCAGCTAATAAAGAAGGAGCTACGTCTTTTTTTGCAGGGAGCTGAACTGAGGGGCTGAATGACCCCCAGTATGAGATAAATATGGATTATTTGGAGCTGTGAATCATGCAAAGTCACTCCAGTAGAGTAAAAACATAAAAATCTGGAGTTTTAAATAAGTTTAATAGGTCCACTTTCACTAAACATGGCAACATTTCAACAAAAGTAAAGAAAAAACTTAAAAGCAGAAATAAATAGGCACTGCATTGTCTTAGACAGGAAGAGAGCAAAGACGGTTGCTAATTTAGTTCCAAATGAGGCCACATGATGGTGTGGATGTGTAGGCGTCCTTATGCTATATATATATATATATATCACACAGGGTGATATATTTATTATATATATTATATTATTATTATTATTATTATTATTAATCTCACTTTGCCAGACTTTAAATAGCACATACCAACATCTTGCTTGTCATTCATTTTCTGATGCCACACAGAGAACTTAAGGAAAAGTAAATTTGGAGATTAGCATGAAATAGATTTTATATACTGTATTTGTGTGTTTGATATTTACTAAACACCTTGTTTTCCTTCTCATGGTGTAAATCCTTAATTTTTTTGTTCAGAAAGTGAGCAGATTAACTGAGACACTGGCACAGCTACTGTATGAGGCAAAGCTAAATAACAGTTGAAGAAAACTGATACGTAACTTTGATTTGACGCAAGTTTGTGTAACTTTAGTAACTGTCTCTCTTCACACCTCTGACACCTCACCCCTGACAGGGAGGTGTAAATCAAGACCATGGTGGCAAAAGCGGTTCACGGCCGACCAGCTGGCCTTCTGCTTAATGAAGAGACGCAGCTTGTCCCTGAAGGTCTCTCCTAGAAAGCTGTAGATAATGGGGTTGAGGCAGCTGTTGGAGAAAGCTGCCAGATTAACAATGTGGCCTGTGAGCGGGTAGTCGTGCCACAGGGTGGTAGCAGTCCTCTGCGATGGGTCAGCTGTGCCCTGCAGTAGCTGAATGCTGATGAAGACGTTCTCTGGCAGCCAGCAGATGAAGAATACCAGAACCACCACCACAATCATGCGCAGAGCCTTCTGCCGCCGTGGCCACAGTCCACGGTGCTTCTGGGCCCTCATGAGAATTCGCCCAATCAGAGAGTAGCATAGACCAATGATGGAGAAGGGCACCAAAAAGCCAATGGTTACCTCCAGCCACTGAATCTCAAAGACATTGGCGAAACAGAAGTGCACCTCACCTCTGTGCTGGGTCTGCACAATAGTGAAGGGGAGAAGCGTGGCCAGGATGGAGGCCATCCAAATGAGGCCACAGCTGAGCTTGGCGTGCTGCATAGTCCTCAGTGGGTTGCTGCTCATGGAGCTAGCCAAGGCGATGTACCTGTCAAAGCTCATCCACGTGAGAAAAAAGATGCTGCTGTACATATTGACCTGCAGGAAAAGTGACATGAAGGTGCAGAGGACGGCGTAGTCGTAATACTTTTCATTCAGATTAAAGACCTCAATGAGGGAATCTGCCACCAGGATGAGGTCAGCTACAGCCAGGTTAACAAAGTAAAGATCGGGGATGGTCATCTTCTCTCTGTGGTTCAGGTTCACCACCAGGATTAAGATGTTACCAATAAATCCAATAGGAAAAAGGAGGATGGTATACAGGCAGGAAAGGAAGAGACCAACGATGTATGACTGGTATTTGTCTGAGTTTTCGCTTAAGTCTGTAGCATTGTATGGATATGAAGTGTTCAGTTGTTCCGTACTGTTTACATATATCCAGACCCAAGAGATTGTCTGCCCTTCCATACTGTCTGTGGTCGGCCTGTCCTAAATCATAAGCCAAGTGTAAGTCACCTGTAGCTGCTACATCATTACACCACAGTAGTTCCCAGCTTCGCCTCTTCAAAGGGTGAATCATCTATGCTGTGACGGCATGCTGGCAGAAGTCAGGTGAGTGGAGAGAATCTTTTATGGCTTCTTTGACCCCATGCTTACATCAAGTTTCATCTACCAAAAGATTTTTGAAGCCGAACAGGAGCGCCTCCATGTCTTAAAATGGCCATTGGCCCTCAGCTTCTCCAATTCACATCACAACTGCAGTCCTGAGATTAAAGGGTGGCTTTTTTTTCTCCTCTTTTGAGTCATCTGATCTGAGTCCTGATTTGTCTCTTCAAGTCCACGTGTATCTCTATTCAGCAGGCTTTGACCCAAGATGTTATTGCTGTGACACCTGAGCTGTCTGAACAAAAACGCCCCTCCAAAAACAACAACATGAAAGACAATTAGGGGTAAAATCTTGGAAAAACAACACAAATCATTATAATCATGATACAAATGAGATATATCAGGTACATAACAGTTACTTAAAAATACTATCAAAGATAAAACATGAAAATTATACACCTTAAACAGAACAGTTAGGGGAATAAATGAATAGCAACAACCAAATGTGCACATTAACATTCAAGCTTTAGACTTAAACAGATGCATTGAAATCCTTCTTTAAAATCCTCAACCAATCCGAACACCCTCCCTGGTGAAACGCAGAGTGTATTCTGTATGGCAAACTTGACCTTTAACAAAAATTCTCAGCTCCCAGGGTTTTATTCCCATCAGAGTAAACCCCTCTGCAATATTAATGCACTCTTGGGAGGCAAATATCATAAATTAATGTGTAGACTATGAATCTCACAAAGCAATATGTGTACAGTATATTTTTATCTTTACTTTAAATGTCTCTGCTCTTTAAATGCATTGCACGTCATGATTGTGCTGCTAATTAGACTTTTCTATTAAACATTTAAAGGCAGTGCAAACCCTGAAATCTGATGGCAGCATTGATCAACAATTCACTTTATTCCTATATTTTTTCAACAATCAATTAATCAGGGTGGAGAATTTCAGTAAAAATCATCTGACATCTAAGAAATGTAATATATTACAGCTTTCTGAGTGATTACTCAAGTTGAAGACCATGATACATAACTTACGTAACTGCATTCACACAAGAGAAAGCCCCATTCACAGTGAAATTAACTGAGTACATAGCGTAACACCCACACGTGATGTGCTATTTTCTGTCTTTTTAAGACAAAACACATGAAATACATAAATCTCCAACCAGTACAAAGAATTTGGTGATAAAAAAAAATACACTTACATATAAATCTAGCATTTATTGCTCCTTCTTGCTTGCCTGGTGTAGAAGTCAGGGAGCCAGAGATTTGTATATCCCATGTCCAGGCTTCTCCTCTGCACCACCTGCTGTTTGGCCCAACCCTGCCTGGAAATGAGGGGAGGGCGGGAGGCAAGAGATGATCTGTCACGCATAGTTTGTCAACATGCTTCATTTCATTATCTTACTCTTTCTCCTCCGACTTAGTGATTCCAAGGATCTGACAAACATCTAAATCCTAAAATCACAGAATTGAACAGGATGCGTGCTAAACTTTAAATCAAAGAAAAGTTCTGGCAACAATTAGATGCAGCGTGGTATTTACCTGGACACAACCAGCTTGTGTTGTTATAGAAACCACATATTGTTTTAAGTATTTGTTCACCTGGGTAGCCTAGCATTTAGTCCTAGGGCCAGTGGAAAAATACCAGGCATTACCTTGCTTTTTCATTAGTATGCTTGTATAATAAGTAAAGAATTGATTTTTTATGTACAACAAAAAACAGTGACGGTTGCTTATTCAATGCCCATGGTCAATACGACAATTACACCCAGATAAATCTTTAAAACGCTGTGAGGTGTCACTTTCAATAAGTGGGAAACAAAACAGGCATTTTGCTACTGGCCAGGGTTTAACATCAGTATAATTTGTGCTCATTTCTATTACACCTGAGACTATGGAGAGCTGTTGGATGTAGTGTTGGCTGATTTGGCATCTTCCTGAACACTCAGATGGATTAGCCACAGATAACTACAATTATTCCAGACATACAATAACCATGTGCTAAAACAGAGCTATTTACTGAGAAGACATCAATGTGAAATTAAATTATGCTTGAAAATATAATAGATTAAACTATCCCAGTATAATTATTGATGCCCTAAGCCTACAGTGGGGCAAAAAAGTATTTAGTCAGCCACCGATTGTGCAAGTTCCCCCACTTAAAATGATGACAGAGGTCAGTAATTTGCACCAGAGGTACACTTCAACTGTGAGAGACAGAATGTGAAAAAAAAATCCATGAATTCACATGGTAGGATTTGTAAAGAATTTATTCGTAAATCAGGGTGTAAAATAAGTATTTGGTCACCTCAAACAAGGAAAATCTCTGGCTCTCACAGACCTGTAACGTCTTCTGTAAGAAGCTTTTCTGTCCCCCACTCATTACCTTTATGAATGTCACCTGTTTGAACTCATCATCTGTATAAAAGACACCTGTCCACAGCCTCAAACAGTCAGACTCCAAACTCCGCCATGGCCAAGACCAAAGAGCTTTCGAAGGACACCAGGAAAAGTATTGTAGACCTGCACCAGACTGGGAAGAGTGAATCTACAATAGGCAAGCAGCTTGGTGTGAAAAAAATCAACTGTGGGAGCAATCATCAGAAAATGGAAGACATACAAGACCACTGATAATCTCCCTCGATCTGGGGCTCCACGCAAGATCTCATCCCGTGGGGTCAAAATGATCATGAGAACGGTGAGCAAAGATCCCAGAACCACACGGGGGGACCTGGTGAATGACCTGCAGAGAGCTGGGACCAAAGTAACAAAGGTCACCATCAGTAACACACTACAACGGCAGGGAATCAAATCCCGCAGTGCCAGACGTGTTCCGCTGCTGAAGCCAGTGCATGTCCAGGCCCGTCTGAAGTTTGCCAGAGAGCACATGGATGATACAGCAGAGGATTGGGAGAATGTCATGTGGTCAGATGAAACCAAAGTAGAACTTTTTGGTATAAACTCAACTCGTCGTGTTTGGAGGACGAAGAATACTGAATTGCATCCCAAGAACACCATACCTACTGTGAAGCATGGGGGTGGAAACATCATGCTATGGGGCTGTTTTTCTGCCAAGGGGACAGGACGACTGATCCGTGTTAAGGACAGAATGAATGGGGCCATGTATCGTGAGATTTTGAGCCAAAACCTCCTTCCATCAGTGAGAACTTTGAAGATGAAACGAGGCTGGGTCTTCCAACATGACAATGATCCAAAACACACCGCCCGGGCAACAAAGGAGTGGCTCCGTAAGAAGCATTTGAAAGTCCTGGAGTGGCCTAGCCAGTCTCCAGACCTCAACCCCATAGGAAATCTGTGGCGGGAGTTGAAAGTCCGTGTTGCTCGGTGACAGCCCCAAAACATCACTGCTCTCAAGAAGATCTGCATGGAGGAATGGGCCAAAATACCAGCTACTGTGTGTGCAAACCTGGTAAAGACCTATAGTAAACGTTTGACCTCTGTTATTGCCAACAAAGGTTATGTTACAAAGTATTGAGTTGTATTTTTGTTATTGACCAAATACTTATTTTCCACCCTGATTTACGAATAAATTCTTTACAAATCCTACCATGTGGATTCATGGATTTTTTTTTCACATTCTGTCTCTCACAGTTGAAGTGTACCTCTGGTGCAAATTACTGACCTCTGTCATCATTTTAGGTGGGGGAACTTGCACAATCGGTGGCTGACTAAATACTTTTGCCCCACTGTAAAGCATTACGATCTTTACTGTGTTTTAATAATGTAAAAGACATAGCAGTATTATTGAAGGGACTTTTAAGGGACAACAGCAGCATGCAACAGCAATATGTCGCAGAGCTTCATGTCGTCAAGGAGCTGTGTTTTGGCAGTGAGGATATGGTACAGCAGAGCAACAGTAGCAGTCTGAGGGAGCAGACAGGGTCAATACAGCAGCTGGAAGCCCTGCTGGTGCAAACAACTTTGGGGTTTTGACAGGAGAGTGGACAACAGAGAGCTGTTTCTGTGGGTTACATAAAAGAGGATTTTAGCTGCGGTAGAAGGTCAGCACAGCAGCACACATGAAGAAAGACGAGAGCAGCAGGTCCGAGAGGTCATGCAGTCAGCCAGATTGGTGTGATTGTTTTTTCCCCAGCTACCTGAAATCTGAGTTATTCAGTCTGCGTGACTTCACACAGATAAGGGGAAAGCGGGGATGTAGTGGTCAAATGTGCAAGTCAACAAAACCAAATTCATGATGACTGCTGAAGCACACTTAGTTGTATTTGTTTTAGTAGAGAACAAATACCTCACATATGCCATTCCCCACCAAAGCACGATAAAAAGCTGAAAAAGAAAAGGTAGGGCACTGACCGATTGTTGGATTTCTCTGCAGTATAAAACACTTCTGAGAAACAAATCAGGCTAAAGGTTACATAAAGTCTGGGCCTCATCTGGATAAGGTTTTTTGTTTTTTGTTCCAGCAAGATCTTGCACGGCTGAAAAGATATTGAGCAAGACACTTTTTAAAACTTACTTAAAAATGCTGCAGGAAATCTCTGTTTTCCATATTTTGCTCTTTATTATACAGATAAAAAACAAATCATTATACCAGTTTTTGCCTTTTTCATGATCTGCATAACATAGAATTTCCATACTGTGCTTCAAATATATATTTCTGTCTTGAGGCGTTTCAACTGGACTTACAGTATATGCTCAATGTTGTCAGAAAGGTTGCAGTTCATGCTTATGTCCACTGGATGGCCCACTGGCATTAACAGTGATTGATGTTGGAGTGGGATGAGCAGTGGGTTACAGGAATCCGGTAAAAGTCTTCTGTGGTGTTTACGATGATTTATGAAAGTGTCTGAGTGTTTCAAAGTATTAAAGCAGGTCAGATGTTGATGTTTTTATTCTAAAAATACACAGCAGGTCAACTGATGAAACTGATGGATAAATGCACGATGAATCAAACATTTCTTTTGGTCTCATTTTTTAAAAATTGAGCCATAAAATTCTGTCATAACTACAAAACATACTATTGTTATAACTCCTCTTTAAGAACTAGGCTAAATATGGAAGCAATACTATCAGTACAACCAGTGTTAATGGGAAGTTTTGGGGTTTAACTGCTTGTGGTTGGGGGAGTGAAAGTGGGAGGTCTGGAGGAGGGAGGGTACAGCACCCTCATCTGCCTCCACTTACCGGTCTGATGTGCTGCTGGCTCTATTCAGCATCTCCCACAGCCACAACCACAAACTCTGAATGGAACATCCTGCCTGAGTCCAGCTCCTCTGCACTGCTTCCAGGCCTATGTTTGATATTTAGCTGATGCTGGGATTTTTATTGTTAGTCTATTTATTTTTTTTTTTTTTTCGTTTCTGGAGATGAGAAGCAAAAAGAACAGGTTTGGCAATGGAGGAAGGGTGGGTTGAAATCAAAGCATCTGCCCTGGTGCACATGTTTCCCCAGAGCTGAAGCGATGCGATGGGCTGAACATGAAGGTTCCTTCCTGAAGCTTTCTGGTCTGTTCTGAATTTATTATGGTGGGAGATTTCAAACGTGTCAAGGCCAGACCTTCCACCATGTGAAAGGAACCGTAGCCCTGTTATTCTGCCATTTATCAAGAACATGTTCACCATGTTCTTGATAAATTGCAATCTTTAGATTTGTTTTTTCTTTTGTACAACTGCTATCTTTTTGCTGTGCTCCTGCCTTTTCACTTCCTTTGCCCTATTTAATGTATTAATTCTTATTCTTTTACTATCATGTGGAGGGTTTTCCTTGCCTGCAGTCAGACACTTTCGCTCTCTCTTTCTTGTGGCTTGGTTGCTCTAGGAATTCAGGATTTGACGCCACTTCTTCCCCTTTTTCTGATCCCAGCGTGAGATACCTGCGTGAGAACTGTAACCTGTTTGGTCTTGCTCCTGCCTTTACATCATATAGCCCATTTTTCATCCACATTAAGAAAAAAACAGCGGTGGGTTAAGGTTTGTGTGTGAAATGTGGATGAGTGCCAGATAAAACATTTCAAACGGCAAGCCAAATTCTCCATCTTCATAGGTGGTCTCTGATACTGTGTGTAAGACCGAAGCCGACCCTCATACTTCTGGTCTGGCTGAACCTTTAAAGGAGAAAAACAACATTAAGACTAATGTAGCACATTACGAAATCTGTGCTATGTCAGCATTACTCCATTTCCAGACACATGCTGGTACACTTAAGAGCTTTTCCTGGTGCACTTAGCAAAATAAGGACGAAAGTGTGAAACTTGTAACCTGACACACTTCACACTTCACGCTTTGCTTTTATTCCAAGCAGATAATCCATACCAGGTAATGTGTATGTGTAACTTTACAGTATATGGCAAAAAAAGTCGTTTGACATTATTGGAAAAGATCTTCTATATGCTTTCCTTAATGCACCTGCAGGCCTGGGGGAGTTGGTATCAAGTGCAACATGTTGTTGCATAGTTCCTTGAGGGCTTTTAGTTGGTGTGCAGTTGTTTGGGTTGTACGCGGTTTGTATGTTTCTTTGGACATAATCATGTGGGCTTGTAAACATGTCCAATTACCCAACTGTAATCAGCAACACATATGAATAATAATCCCTGCGTGCATGACAAGTTTCCTGCTCTTTAAGAGTGACAAACAACTGACAAACTCAGTAACTGATGAGTGATGGTTTGTGCTTTTTGAGTTAAAAAGCTCCGAGAAAGTTCAATCCTCAGAGATGGAAACAGCAGCCATGACAACCATGTTTTTTCACTTCATTATCATATCATTTCCAGATGCAGTGCACATGATTCAAGACCCCCCCCTCTTCCTACTGGAGATCTTATGTTTGCCTCTATATTTTGGTCTCTCAGGTATTATTAATCCACACACTGTTGTGCAATACAGTGTAACTGCTTCCTAACTGTAATATGAACATCATAACCGATTACTTCAGCCTGTTCAGATTTAACTGAAAAGTTGGCTGTTTATAGTGTGATCCTGCTAACTCACACACTTCAAGCTCTTACTTGCAGACATTGGCGCAGCTCTAGTGTGTAGGGCATTGTTATTAGATGCCTACACAACATTGTTTTGTGACAGAGAATAGCAGCAGCCTCGGACTGTCAGACCCACAGAATGTTGGGAATGCTGCTATTTTCCCCAGCCTGTGTGTCCTGGTTAAAGGGTCCCTCCACAAAAGATGTGGTGTTAGCCATGTGGTAAGCAGGAAGGGAGCTGTGGCATTGTTCACAATCGCTTTCACTGCAGCTTAGAAATACAGGACAACCTACACAACTTTCACAGTCCCCTCCCAGATCTGATAAAGGTCTGTGGGATTAAGTTGCAGACATGCACTCAGTCTTCCTTAAAAAAGAAAACAAAAAACAATGCTTTTCACTCTATGCAGCCTTCATCATTAAAACGTGTAGTTTTTAAGCATTCTACTTTACACTCACCAGCCGCTTCATCTGGATACACATGTTCAACTGTTACTGCAAGTATTAACCAATAATCAGCCAATCATATGACAGCAACTCAGTGCATTAAGGTATGTGGAAGTGGTGAAAACAACCTGCTGAAGTCCACACTGAGCATCCGAATGGAGACGAATGATTTACTGGGATTTTCCAGTAAAAACATCTCTCGGGTTTATAGAAACTGATCTGGAAAAAAAAAAACAAGCTATCCAGACAGGAAGGCAAAAAAAAAAAAAAAAAGAATCTGAATGCACAACATGTTGTCCCACATAATGGGCTACAGGGGAAGACCATCCCAGGTGTCAGTCTGGTCAGCTATAAAAGTGCACTGAGGCTTTTACACAGGCTCACGAAAATAAGACGAGCCTCTATCTTTGCTGTAACATTAAGATGGTAGTTTAAAAATGTGACATAAACAACATGAAAACATCTCGTTGAATCTTTACTGTCAAGAATGAAGGCAGATTGTGGTGGTACAAGCAAAGTGTAATTAATAAAGTGGCCAGTGAGTATATAAATGCCTACATCAGAGCTGATTCACTCATCCCATCATCTAATCAGGGGTACTACTGAGATTAGTGTCACTAATGAACAGCTCACATATGCACCACCAGTCCACCAATAACCAACATCTCAAGATGACTTTAACTTAGCCAACATCCACGTAAGCTCAGATCTATGGATTCAAAACACAAACATGTACACTATTTAAAAATAATACAAACATCTGACAAACAGAAACATTGTTCACATGACCACACGAATGGTAAGATTTCACTGAGACAGGAAGGAGCGGTTATATCCATTTTAGTTTATTGTTTAATCAGTCTTTGACTCAGCTGACAGTAGAGTACTTACAGAATCTAAATATATCTCTCAGAAAATAATACTGTATTTTTTCAAAGAGCACGGTGTCCTCCTGCAAGATTTTTACATACAATATATACAAATCATTTTGTACTATACATATACATTTGTATACACAGTCACAAAAGCATAACATCTGAATGTGGATTCATCTGGATGTTTGAGGTTTGGTTGTTCAAATAACTAAAATGTATCTGTACTCGTTCAACATACAAGACCTCTTAGGGCTGTTTCTTTGCGCCGACGCGAGGTTTTGGCCACCTCTGAAATAATAAACCATCCTCAGACACGAGCAGCCATCTGAGTTAGGTGTGATTTGAGCTTTGATCACGCTTTAGTTTCTAGATGTGAACATCACGCTATCACTCCATGTAGTGACCGCTGATCATTAATTCTGCCAAGGGATTGGGGTTGGATAGTTAAAAAACATTTTTAAAAAAACAGACTAATGGATGAAATTGCAGCAGTGGTTAAAGAAAACTGATCAGGCAAAGTTAGGCAGCACATGCACACATCATCTTCAAGCAATTCAGAAAAACTCGATGGTATTTTGAAGCAAAACAGTGCAGTTATTTAGCTACTGGAATCTCTACATGATTGTCACTCTCTTAGTGTCGTTTGGTGCAGCTTCAGGACTTATGCTAAAAAAAGATTAATTATGAGCACCCTCTGTTTGGATATCTTTTCATAACACTTACATGCAGTTGGTAGTGTATCACATGAACTGCATAAAATCAATTTAAGTACGTTTTTCGGAGGAATGAACTTATAATTACAAAACGTAGCAATTTCTATGCTACATTTAACAAAATAAAAGGACTTTTAGAAATTCAGTCCAGTGTTTGCTCTTCATTCCTAAATGCTCAGTTCACATTAGGACACTGAACTGAGAGCAAATAATGATTAACTGTGCCAAAAACCATCCATTCAAGGATTTTGTGGGGCAGCACATGATGCATTTTAGGTGAATACTATTTCCCAGTGACCGAATCCATATGCATGTAACGAGGGCAGCGCATGAAATGCTTGGAAAAATAGAGAGAGTGTGTATGTGACTTTGTTATAATCTTGACAGAAAAAAAGGGTCAAACCTGTTAGTACATCTGGCATTCCTTCACATTTTACAGCAAAAGAGCACTCGCTCAAATACTTCAAACATTTCAGCTCAGCTTTGGGTCATTAACAGAGTTAATGTGTGCTTGAAGGTGTAAATTAAAACTTTTAATTCAATATGCAAACTAATGCGGTGAAGCAGCAGACCGAATGCTAGAACGTGTTTTTAGTTCTGATAGCTGGGATTCGTCGCCATCAGATTGTTATGTTCACTGTTTACCATGGCAGGCAAGGAAGCAAAGCAGCTTTGATAATAATGTGCATGTGAGCAGCATTAAAGTTCAAACTCTTCTGTATTGTACACACTGCTTCTAGGTGCTTATCAAGTGGGCTTTTCATATGTTTAAGAAGGTTTTTGATACTGTTAGTGTGCAAAAACTTCACAGCCAGTCATGAGTCTTGTGGCCTGTGCATGACAACCCCTCAGGGCTCTCTCTGTGACCCTGTGTGGGGGTTCACTGATCCACTGGGTGGATAATTCCTGCAGAAATAGATCAAAAGTTAACAGAACACTGGCTGTCAGCTCAGCTTAATGAGGGGATTTCAAACTGTTTGTGGTTATCAGGTAAGGTTATAATCAGCAGAGATCACACGAGGTATACTGGTTATGTCTGAACCCTGAATACAAGCTTTACGTGAGTGTTCCATTTAGTTCTGTGTGATTTCAAAGTGGTGTAGATGTGTGTGTGTGTGTCTGTATATATATAGTGGAGCTTGACAGACGTAAAAATAATCTCTTTGTATGTTTGAGTGGATCAAAACTTCAGAATACAATCTTTGAAATTAAAATGGGAACATATCTTAATATCAGTACTTAGTTCTAGCCACAGGGTAGTATTGGTGTCCAAGACAAACTTAATATTGTACTCCAGCTTCAACATGTGAAGATTATTTAATCTGATAATCAAAACAAATTAAAGCAGAAGGAAAACTGAGTTCAAATAAAAAAAAAAGAAGTGGCCGAGGCTTATAGTTTGAGGGCGGTAAACAGTGATTTCCACTGGCACGCACACCGTTCATTAGTGGTGGTTGCTTATGGGTATACCAGCCACCATCATTGCAGGGGTGGAGAGGGTTCTGTTAAAAAACTAAGTAACTTGGCTGCATTTGATAATTAAACTTTTATAGCTTATTGGATCTGCTTGTGTGTTAGAGGTGAAATGTAGGCACAAAAACCACACCCACTCCCAAAGGAGGATGCGGAAAAACGGGATTTTTTTGTTGTGAAACTCTGTCCTCGGTAGTTATTGGATGATTGTTCCCAATTTACTACCCTTAAACTAGAAGCCTGAGTTTCTTGGTGGAGAAATGTATTAAAAATAAACAAACAAACAAAAAAAACCCAGCACTTAGTGGTTTTTGTTTGCATTGTCCCCTCATTGCAGACCTAGATAGAAATTCCAGAGTTAGCTACGTCGCTCTCAAAACAGTCCGGGGTTGTGAGAGATCCCCGTCAGATACTGGCGCTATAGAGGGGAGATAAGTGCTGGCTAGGCCGAGAAGTGGAAAATGCAAGCAAGGGGGGCGGGGGATCTCACGTCACCACTTGCTGCACTGTTGAGCGTTCACGAGGGCAGGACTGGTCTCTGCAATGCAGCCTCCTGAGCAGCCGCTGGAGCTTGTTGGAGAAGTTTTTGTTCATCTGCCTGTACATAAGAGGCATTGCAAAGCTGCTGGAGAACGCCAACAGTTTAGATACGCATCTCAAGAAATAATAGATAGGTAAGTAACGTGCACTGCTAATGTATCCTGGTGCAACAACTACAGTATGTACTAAAAGAGTCATGTAGTACGGAGTCCACAGTACGAACTGCACACAGACTGAAGCTAGCAGCAACCTGTGTATGGAAGGGTCCAAGCGAGCAGAGTCCTGATCCAATGGTGTAGATTCCTTCCTGATGCGCAGAATGAGCACAAAAGCATAAAGCACAGCCAGGGCGGGCACCACGTAGCCGATGAACATCATGATCGAGTCCGCTGCCTCCTTGTTCTGCATTTTGGAGCATTCGACCATCTTGGTGGAGATGTGGTTGCACACATAGAAGAGCAGCGAGGAGAAGCTCGTGAGCACTGCGCCGCCCCAGATAAACCCGCACACGTGTTTGGTGTTATACACACTAGACATGTACGTGCGAGGCAGCGCGCGCTCTATGTAGTAGTCCAGACTGAGCAGCGTGGTGGAATACATGATAACCAGAGATGAGATGTTGAAGAGGATGAGTAGGGTGATGTAAACCTCATTGTTATACTCCCACACATGCCAGCGGGTGAAGGTGGAGCTCAGCAGCTCCACGGGCGCCACCAGGTTGAGCACGAGACCCGCAATGGCCATGTTGACAAAATAGACATCAGGCATGGTCATGGACACCTTGTTTGAGAGGTTGACCACGACCAGCAGCATATTGTAGCACAGGCCCAGTGGGAAACACACCAGGAGGTAGATGAGGGAGAGGATTGACAGGATGAGGCCAAAGTCCCGGCAGAGCCGGAAGTCCACGCTGGTGTCCGTCTCATTGTAAACCATGCAGATCCACATCGCTGGGCTCTGACACGGATCAAGCACTCTCAACAGGTCGACTGTGGACAGAGTCAAGGAGAAAAGAATTAGTCATTAATGAGATATGTGTATGATAAAGGTAAAAATAACATAGAATTCCTGGTAGATTCATTAAACTCTTAAGCTTTGCTATAAGGATTAGTTTACCATTCTTCTCAAAAACCATAAAGTTCACAACATCCTAAAGTTTGTGTGGCTTTTGTTTTCTTTTTGTTTGTTTAACATATATGAATTTCCCTCATCACGTGCTTCCACTGTCAGAAGCTGGAGGTAATGCACCTACACGCCTTTTGCCAAGTGCCACTGTACAAACAGGACAAACGCGCAAAGTCTGAGGTTAATAACTGTTAAAGAGTAATGTTTGGAATTCCTTTGAATAATAAATCCAAACACGGTGCAGTGCAAATTAGAACAGATAAAGATAAAGCGTGCCATAAATGTACCACAACTATACAGAGTCATCAGAGAGCGGTTTAGGACTGAATGCGAGCTTCGAATAACAATCGAACGGTTACCAGAGAAAGCTGAATAGCACGTTTGCTATTTGAACTCTCCATCATTTTCAGACAGAGCAAATCATTAAGTGGCTTCTTGCGCCCTTTGAATCAGGGCATTGAAATCCTGAAAAAAGACGACTCTAGTGACACACAGGGAACAGTGAAGGACCTCTGAAATGCTAATGATGGTGGCCACCAATGAGGGCATAAGTGGTGAGCCAATTAACAGCTTAAACAGGAAACATATTAGCCAATCCTGTTGGAGTAGAAGGGTTACAGTAGAAGAAGAACAGTAACTCCTTCTCACTCGTGATGCATACAGCTTTCAAGAGGAAGAAGCTTTTAAAACCTTTTCTTCCTGGGATGTGACTGTTGATTATAAACATTTAATTTTTACGTTAAAGTGAGTCATTCTCGTTTCCCCATTCATTTAGATAAGGGCTTTAAAATAACAACCCAGACATGAGTCAAAATAACAGTCAAGTCGCCAGACTTTCTTTTAGAGGGGCTTTGATGACGACCATCGTGACAGAAATGTTTCATTATAGGATAAAAACAGTCACTGTATTTTGTCTTGCAAAGGGATTTCCCTCTTAAGGGGCACAGACATAGGAAGAGCCTAGCAGTGACCATAACATGTCAATGAATTCAGCAACTTGTGGTGACGGTGGGGAAAAATAACCACTGGTGACACAAAGGGGGCGAATATTGAGGTAAATGTACCTCACCTTTAGGTGAGAGACTGAAGCAACAATCCGTGGAAGTAAAGGATACAGCTGTTGACATATGACTAAATACATTAGTGGATTACCTAGGCAACCGTCAGAGGTAAATCCCTTTATATGCGGACTGGGCTTTAGGGAACAAGTGCACCTAAACAATGTGCACAACGAAATACGCTCAACAGCTTAAGGGAGCCACTGAGTTCAGGCTTTTCCTTTAATTTGTCATCTATGCGTGTACAGCAGTATATATGACTGTAAAACATTTTAAAACTTATTTTTAACATCACCCAAAACTATCTTTATTTTATGTCATATTTATGGCTTTTATGAAAAGGTCTCTGAGTTTATCCTGCTTGATATTATTAAAATGATTAGTTTTTTAAGCAAGGCCGCGACACAAAAAC
This sequence comes from Aulonocara stuartgranti, assembly GCF_965226115.1. Classification (NCBI taxonomy): domain Eukaryota; kingdom Metazoa; phylum Chordata; class Actinopteri; order Cichliformes; family Cichlidae; genus Aulonocara; species Aulonocara stuartgranti. The sequence goes on along the minus strand of NC_138942.1, from coordinate 10,626,250 downwards.
ACGTCCACCACGTCTCGCCTATTATGCCACGGGTAACACTGTTAATTTCACTTCACTGCATCTGACTGACTGAATACAAACGCCTCACAATATGTTTGATTTGCTAGCTCAGCCTCAAAAACCCACCATTGCTCCTCACTGGCCAGAGCAAATGAGGCCTTTGTTCTGGTGGAAGAATACAAAACTGCATTTGTTTGACACCTTGGCGTCTCTCCCTCGCTCTGCCTCGGCCTCCTCGTTCTCCCTCCTACAGTTGCATGCAAGAGCGCCGCTGACTGTGCAGAGCTGCCCTTATATTTTTCATTCACACGCAGCGTGATAAAGAAGAACATTTCACAGACAGCTTTGGTGCCCAGTCAAAAGCATTTATCTTCCGTTCAAAGTTACTGCCAAGCTGCCTGGGGGCTGGGCAGGCGGCGATGGGTAGATTTATAAAGAGTGAAATGTGAAGCAGGCTTTGGTGAAGGGTCAGCGAAGGACGAGGTGTAGGTTGGAGTTCAGGACAAGGTCAAAAAACAAAGGAAAGGGGGAGACAGCGTAGATGTCAGGAACATTTAGGAGTGAAGCTGATGGGGCTGGATGATTTAGATGTTTCCTTACATAATTAACTGGGGTCATTCTTAGGAAGATTATTATTATAAGCTAAAGTAAATAACTCAGGTCCCACAATATTTCCTTTCCTCAGAACTAAATTGACAGATATGTTTCCACATGCAAAACTGCTCTTGGGAAGGGACGATAACATTTTTACATGGAAACAGTACGCCCGCTAATCTGTGCAGAATTTTCTGGAAATTTTCTCCCCGAGAACACCCTGAAACAAAGTGTAGGAAGGCAGTTTTGTTTTCAGAGAATGAGTAACGATGCCAGTAAAGGAGAAACATTCTTCTGTGTGCTTACGTAACACCACTACAGAGAGGCTGTTTTAGCCTTAAGCCTCTCACACACACACAGATACACTCAGTCTCTCCTCTGTGCTGCTCCAATTGGCTGCAACGGGACTGTAGTGGGGGCTGGAGCACAGAGACGGACAAGAAGTGGATCGGGAGGAGGGCAATCTTCACCGAGTTGGGAGCACTGGTCAGCCCACTTGTAAACACTGCTCTCAAACACCGGCAGCTTGGTGACTCATTGACGAAAGCAGACCTTGAAAAAAAAGCACACTATAACCAGTGCTCCTCTTTTCATCGATTCGTGCTAAACCCCCCTCACCACCACCACCACCACAATGCTTCCATATACTAAGAAGTACAGTAAGCTTATTCACTCTTTACTTCCTCCCACAACCTTTCATCACTTACAGAGAAAATGACTTGAGGGGAAGTTCGTGATTATTAAAGAGGACTCACTGCAATGTGGCTGGCAGTCCTCATTAATTAGCACCTGCTGTATACGGACATTTCTAACTCCCTGTCATTAACACATTGGCTCACTCTACAGCTTCTGATAGCTGCAGGAGTTGTTAAAAAAAGAGGGCAACTGTTTTCTCTCGTATGTATGACTCGAACATTTGCACTTTGTGTAGGTTTCTAATTTATTTCTATCTAATTATCTTATTAAAAAAAGTCTATTATGCTTGAGAATGTGAATCCCAAGTTAAGAAAACAGGTTAAAAGTGTAATTCTGTAACACTGCTGGTGAGTTTTCTTTCCATTTCCCTTAAAACCATCTGTGGGATGCCAAAAACCCTCAGGAAAATCCCTGATACGCATCTCAGTTTATTCCCCTGACACTCTTCCCATCCAAAGGAGTGCTCATTGGGCCAAAAACAGATCTTAGTTTGCTTTTCAGGAACAAATTTAGTGACCTTCTGGACAGTACTCCCCCCATGAGGACAAAGTTGTGCTTTCCTGTTGCGGGCACATAGATGGTGGGAATCACAAAGTCACTCAGGATGCAGTGATGCTCAACAACTCCAGAAGAAAAAGCCCCATTAATAATCTCCATAGGGAATCGGAGCCGTATTGTTGTAACCCTCCAAAGCAGAGTTAATAGGAGCTGTCTGCTGTTGTTGTGGAAATCCACTTACAGAATCTGTAATCTGTAATTTGACTAAAATATCGATATCTGACAGCGGCATATCAATAATTGCATTGCGAGAGGAAGCAATGCTGGCGTATTGATATTTTTCTCCACTTAAAGGTCGCATTTTCTCTCTGCTTCTATTCTTTTTGAACAGTAGGAAAAAGGCTGTACGTCATGCGAGAGGAAAAATAACGGGAGCGTTCATGCTTGCTGTCATCGCCTTCGTGAATGACAACAGTAACAGTAACAGCCTTTTTGCCATTGTGGTGCGATTGGCGTGACCATGTTGGAGACACGATTTCACGATCGTGTTGGTCTTAACCGCCATTTCTGTGATATATCAGTACACAAAGTCACAGATGATATACACAGAGAGACACTGCAACAGTTTGGAAAAAAATTAGACTTTCTGGAGAAAACTCCTTTGCTTCCTGTTTTGACTTTTTCCAGCATTGATGCTGAGGTTTGTTTGTTTTTTCTGAGCTCTGACACGACGACTGCACACCTCAAATGCCGGTGTCAAATAGTTGTGAGGCTGTGGAGACTTGTGGAGTGCACAAAAACCAATGCTCTGACCATAAACAAAGCTTTAGAGGGATCACACTGAAAATGCATAGTAAAACAACCATTGCCGATTTTCTCAGACAATATTATGCATTAAAAAATATGACCAAAAGACATGCATTGTCTTAATTACCAATCCAATCTTACAAACAACCAATGCAGTGCAGAGTATATCAGAGTTGCATTATTAATATTATTTTTGCAAAGATTAATCTTTAAATGACCTGCTATGTAAAATTGGAAAAGCCCACATTCTAATGAATGTTTTCGTATAATCCTTGTGGACTGCTCGCTGTTTACCAAAAGCATTCATTCACTCTAGGCAACAACCACTCATGTCGTGAAAGTCAGTGCACTTTAGCTCTGCGCGTTTTGCCAGCAGCCCACGATAATGAAATCACTAGTTTTCTACTCAGCTGAGGGAAAAACAAGCGGGGTGTAAGAAAACGTCCACCCCTGACTCGGAGGCAGAACAGCTTCATGCTGCATGATCCACGTCTGTTTTGATTCAGTGTAATGAGGGCCATTTCATTTTCTATCCCATTTTGGAGCCTGTCAAGGCTACAGCTGGAGGTGACGTTGTTGGGGTTGAGTGAAGGTCAGAGAGAGACACTACACCCAGCTGTTATTACGGCACGAGCGCTGTCAGAGCAGTTGTGGTCAGGGCTAAGCTCATGCAGTCATTGAAGTATGCATATTATCTTTTATTAATTTCCAAGGAGAATGGTAACTTGTCACTTTATTTTCCTTTCATACGGTTGTTGAATAAAGTCTTTCAAGGACCGTTCCTTAGAGAACATGCCCATCACGGTTCCCTTCTTTTATGCTACATTAATTATGAGCTGTGCTAACAGGAGATATAACTATTCATTCATTTACATCTACTGCTACAAGCATGCAAACCAGGAGAGAGCTCTATAGCCTAAGCTGAAAACTCTTGAACGTGACTTTGACTGCAGTTGTACACTTGGTTAAACCTTGTCTGAACTTTTTGCACTACGCCATGTGAAAAGTGGTTAAGTTTATTATCCCCAGAGGGGGCAGCCCTGCTTCGGCATGCTTCGGCCCCACCAAACACGATCGTGTAACAGTGACGCCCACGTGCTTGACGTCTCAGCGTTCTGAAGCCAGATATCACCGCCTGATGGGAGCAGTGTGACATACTGGGCGCACACCCCTCGTATAGCCTTACTGGAATTTACAGGCCCTTCTCAGAAAGCTGCGAGTGATGTCACATGATTCTGTAGCCATGTCTACAGCAACACAGCAGCAGCAGAATGTACTACAGCCAGAAAATAAGATTACGCCACTCGTTTTTGCACGTTTTTGTGCAAGGGTGTTTCCGGGGCTTTTTCAAACGGCTGTCCACGGGACGGAAATCATAATATTTGATTAGAAATAAACAGTGTAGAAAATTGGCTTTGAATATATTGGACACTGAAGATTGTTTTTGCATGGACTATTTGTTTTCCAATATTTAGACTGTTAAAAATATATAAAGAAATATGCTTCAAGTATCTAAAATTAAAGCAAGCGTTATTCTTATCATCATATATAGGATATTATTGAATCATAACTACTGATTTATTAATGTGGACATTGGTTTATTGTTATGTATGTATTGTATAACTACAGCATTGATATAAAATGGTACATTAAGTACAATCTTTATATTCAAAATAACCCACACTCTGAGGGGTGGCCATCACCCCAGTAGACTCGCCTCAGATACTGTTGCTATGCAGCAACATCAGACGTGACAGGTGACACAATACAGCACATGCATTTCTTTAATAACCCTCAAATCTACAAAGTAACTCATTGCATTCCAATTCAAGCCCTGGGGAAAGGTTCTATGCACAAATTGTACAAATTGTTATCAGTTTTTGTACAGTGGAGGCAAAATAGCTTGAGTCTGAAAGCTTTTAAACGGCACATTTTCCTGCAAACGATAGAGATCTGCTTCCTTGATTAATGAGCGCATCACTGATGCTTTAATGGATTATCTACTTCAAAAGGGGTGTCAAACATCATCTGATTATCTTTGAGGAAACAGTAGTTCCTCTTATTGAGTTCTAGTGTAACAGAGTCTGGTCAAACATAGGTCGGTCTGAGTCTCAGCAGACTTCCCGGCTTCTTTTCCGGCAACTTGCTGAACTGTCAGCGGCTTCAACAAAGTGAAGAGTTCAATGGTCAGCACAAAGCAGGCTTACTGTCATTAAGCCACAGCCACACACGCCCAGTTGCCCTCCGGTCACATGGATGAAGTTGATGACAACAAGTGCAAAGACCGAGTCTTAAGAAGCATTTCATTTGGGTGACAAGCACCACTGACTAGTGGCTAGAGCTACTTCGCAATGAAGTGGCACCCATTTCAAAATGAATGATAAAATATAGTAATTACCAGTAATAACCTTCCTGCATCTGCTAAAAGCAATGATGAAGTAAAAAAAGGACTGAAGTAGGTAAAGCAAAGACACACGATCTGTCAAAACAAACCGAAAGTTGGGTGTAAAACCTCATTAAAATTAAGATTAAGACTATTTTTTGTGTGTATCTTAATGGTTTAGCACTACAAGACTGTATATGTGTAGGCATGGATATAAGGGAGCGCATTCAGACCTAGGTAACAAAGCTGTGCTCATGTTGCAGCTTGTCATAACATACATATTCCTCACAGTTAACAGAGCCACTAGTTTTAGCTCCCAACAGAAGGTATCAACAACAGATTGGAAATGATTATTCATATAAAGAGCAGATTACCTGAGAGGCCTTTTGATCAAAATGATACAACTTTTTTTCTCCCCTGCACCTCAGAAAGCTGATCCCGTGAGAAACCTCCTCGTCAGGTGTTGTTTTCCAAATACAAGCCCGTCGCTAAAATTGTGGAACTTCTGAAGCTGAACAAAGCTAAGAAAACACCAGCTAATGGAGTTGGAGGGGGGGTTTATTTATTTTTCTTCACGCCGTGTCATTACACTTGACCAGGCAGATGAAAGCGAGGATAGCTGTCACGACTTTACCATTATTTATTACACCCCCTTCTTTGTTGGCACAACTGCGACTACTCACTCTCGCATCTAGTCATCCCCAGCGGTGCAAATTCACTTCTTCCCACTTTCAGGTGAAAGCCAGAGACCGATACCTTTCGCATTTGTCGAGATGAAACAATGGAAACGAGAAGAGAACTCACCACAAACGTATAGGCTTGGATCGGTGACAACCCTAGGGAGGCATTGGGTTTTGATGTAGCATTTCCACTGGCATTTCTCAGTCGTTTCATTTGGGTATGGAAAAAAAAGACTTGCGCTCGTGAAAAGTAAAACAGCGGGAAGGGAAAAATCACGTTTTAGTGGATTTCAGTTGTTTCGCTTCGCATCTATCAACTTTTCGGACGAGGCTGGATCTGAAAGGGGGCCGACCGTTACAGGCATTACTACTGCTGGAGTGCTGCTGAGCTTTACAGTGTGTACACACGTGACCCTCCCCCACTGTCTCCTCACTCCGCTCCCCGCTGCTGCTGCTGCCGCTCCATGGTCGCGAGGCCCGAGTGGCCGTTCTGTGCTCTGATTGGATGGAGGACAGGGAGGTGGGGCGCGAGGGACACCCCCCCCCCCCACACACACACACGAACACACACACAAACTCGTGTTTTCATCACTTTAGAGGACATTACTTTGATTTATGTTTGTTTCCTGGAGTCCTGTCTTAACGTTCAACTTAATCCAAACCTTATCCAAACCTCAAGCTAAGCCTTCATACTAAAATCAGTTACGAACGTTTGGTGGACTTAATTTTGTATACCCCCCAAAAAGGAGTCCAATGAATCTCCAGGACATCATGGTGCAAAATATACACAGTAATTCATCAGAAGAATGGCATAATACACAGCCTGATTTGTTATGGACTTCTCTGTGAATGGCGAAATCTCAAAACATTCATCATGAATAAACAGAACATTTTTGTAGCAGTCTGTCCCCCAATTTTGTTTTGCTTAACTCCAACCAGGAACTTAACCCTTTTATGCAATGCTTAATTTTAACCATCCAATCAACCTAATCCTACCTAAACCTATTCCCAACATAACTAGTTGTCCCTAACTTACCTAACCTCTACCTTAATTTACTTACCTGTTCAAAACAACATGAAAAAAAATATACAGGTAACCTAAAGTTTTGTCACAGGACAGACAAAGTGCTTTTATGATGATGCACACACAAAATAGGCATGCATTCCTCCTCCTCTACATTCCACACAGTTTGTAACAGGATCACTGGGCGGCATTATTTTTAGATTAGTTTTTGGGGTGAAAGACAAAACAGCTACCAATGTTATGTTTTTCTGAGATGTAGTATCCTGTCTGAGCAAAGTATTTTTGAACTTTAAATGCATGGGTCTGTTACTTAAGCTGTATTTCACAGTTTGGTTTATTGTCTCATCACAATCTAAAACAATCCAGCTCATTGTTTTAAAAGATGCGTTTTTTTAAAGGCCAAAGGACCCCTAACCATAACCTAATTTAATGTTGGGTTCAGACAACCCAGTGATGGTAAGTCGATTGGTCTGGGATCAGTGTATAATCTGTCAAAGACATCAGGTTGTGAAAGAATAGGGCAAAAGCTGAGTTTGTATTGCTGAAACTCTGGGGTACAAAGAAAGTTTCCAAACCTCCTTTCCAACTTAATGTTGCAAGTTGCATGACTTGCTTTACTCTTAAACTCTTATTGTGATTCAAAAGCTTTGACATGCAACATTTTTAGGCGCTCTTGCTCAATTCATTTCAATCAGAACTGATCAGAAATTTGAATTTGGCTTTCAACCCATTACTGACCTTCATAACACCTGCAAAGTTCAAAGTAGCTTTGGTGTTTCTCCAGCTGATTAAACAGTAACTGTTGAGAGCAACACCAGAAACAATTGAAGTCTTGATAGAGGTGAAGACAGATGCCTGTATATACAATTTCTGCTGTGGCTTTGTATGATTCCTGAGAAAAATATTGTGTTTTAATGCATTTTGACACATTTTTATAAACTAACGAGAAAATTAAATGAGAAAGTAATGATAACGTTCCGTTTCTGTTTTCTTTAATGAAGATGAAATGCAATGTTCCCGTCTCTCAGAAAGAAAGAAAACAAAGGTTACATTCATAACCCCAAACGTAGCGTACTGGTGGATTTCTACTTTGTTACACGCACGAGGAAGAAATTGGAATATAACAAAGCTTGTAATTAGCTTGAGGAAACATTACAATAAATGCAGTACAATAAAAATCGTTTGCATTGTCCTGCTGAATGGACTCTGAAAAAGCAGCGGGAGTTTGGTTAAGGAGCTTAAGCATTATAATGCAAATTGTTTACAGTTTAAAGCAGAAATCCGGATTATGAGACATGTCAGTAACATAAAAAGTAACACTATAGGATTATTGCAACTAATAGCTCATTTTGCCAAACATTACATTGTTACAAGATAATGGGCCAAGTTAGAAACTCATTTATTTAAAAGCAATGGTGTTTCAAGAAGAAATATGCAATTATTGGGATATCATCATTTTATAGCTGAACTGGAGCTCAGTGATCTTAAGTATTTAAATTACCCTACAACAAAAACCTTTTTGCCCATACAGGAGTCATACATAGAGTGTGAATTTACTGCTTACCTGAGGGAAGGAGGAATACAGTAACAAAGTAAAACACAGTATTCAAGGACATAAAACATATACTTCATTAATATCTAAGAGAAGTAGAAGTACAGTACCTGTGCTTTTTGTGCTTCGTCGTCTCAGTTAGTATTCCTGCCCTTTAAGAGTGCTGAACATTAGTCTCTTGTTCCACTTTCAAAGAAACAAAGTAGCTACATCGGCACAATTTCTGGTGGTTACTTACAGCCAGTCAAAGATACTGAGAACTGTGATGTTCAAGAACATTAAGTTTAATCAGATAAGTAGTCATAATACAGGAAACTGTATGCTACACTATTTCCTTTGTTATCATTGACTCTGTCAGCTAATAAGAACTGAAAACTCTGTGCTATACATGCAAAAGGCAGGGATACTGAGTATCGCATGAGTGTGTTAGTTTATTAGTCAGTGTTACAAAAGGCTTGGACCAAGCAGAAAAATGTCAACAATAGTACAACTATCTAGCAACATAAAGGCATCACGAAAAAGAGTCTAACCTTTACAAAACAGAAGCAGTTGTAGTTCCGTTTCACAACTAGATTGAAAGTGGCCACTCTGTAAATTAAGTATAACTTCAATCCCCAGAGTTCTTGTAAAGTGTTTATTTTCCTTGTTCCTGCTTGTCTCAGTCTTTTATCATTGCTTTTCAGCTAATTGAGGTGCTGCAGTAGAACAGCACACACTCGCTGCACTTCTTGTGAAAGCATTGCCCTGGAGACAGAGATGTTGTTCCAGTGATTACACCGTTGACTGTGTTCCTTTGTCCGGTAAGACATTCAGAATTTGTCACATTGTCCTTGGAACACAAAGTGCTCATTCATGCAACCACCCCCTCTGCTTCTGAAAAAAACTGATCAAATTCATGAACGATTGGTTTTCTTTACAATCAGTGAATTTCAGTATTACGTTAATCTCACAGCCCGCTGTCTCGCAGATTGACAGTCTGTTTTATATCATGAAATTGCATTCAATTGTTTAAGGCCATTGAGGCGAACTTTAAGTAAGGAACAATTAAAAGCAGGGGCACGTTCAACCCCACAGGTATTCATTGAATCATATACTTAAATGATTGATCATTAAAAAGCAAAAAAAACAAAAAACAAATCCCCCACATTTCCTTTAATGCACAGAGATCTAGAAAACAGATACCTGCTACTAGGAAACCAGTTTTATTTATTTAACTACCACATGTCCATGCTACAGTATTGTTTGGCCTATTTGTGTGTTTCTTGATCACACTGGAGGGGGAAAATGTGTGGTAGGTGTTATTTATGTGCTAATATTAGGTCGCTTTAACATGTTGCTAGATGGTTGCTAGGCAGTTATAATGAAAATGTTATCACCATAAATGAGAAGCAACCAGGTATTTTAAAACTAGAATGCTTTTATAAGATGTGATGGGTGCAAAAAGGTCAAAATAATTTTAGCCTGTTGCTAGAATGTTGGCAGGCAATGTGATTGCATCGTAATGCATCATCATATCAATTCAGTTTTTGTGGTTATAAATTTGATGTCACTGTTGCAAAATAAAAATGATCTGATACATCTGTAACATTTTACAAGTGTATAAATGTTTTTTAAAAATGGGTCATTTTAGCCAGGTAAGGTTTGGTTGCTATGGTGTTAAGAGGAGTTTGCAGATAAAGAAACAAACAGAATGAGATTTTATGTATTATACTTACCATTTTGTCATGTAAACTTGGGTCTGCACAGGCTATCCAGGTTGGATGAACAATTCTGACAGCTTAGATATTTCAGGTTCACTTATGCTGCACATCTGTTGTAGCTAATCAAGACACAATCTCTTGTCAAAAATTTATTTTAAACTATCACATACCCTGGTTGAATGTTCTCCATCATCCATATCTGCATCACAACATAATTTCACAAACTAATTTCTAAAGTTTTGGGACTCCAGCAAACTACAATGAGAAACATTATCGACAAATGGCGAAAACATGGAACAGTGGAGAACCTTCCCAGGAGTGGCCGGCTGACCAAAATTACCCCAAACGTGCAGCGATGACTCATCCAAGAGGTCACAAAAACCCCCAGAACAACACCCAAAGAACTGCAGGCCTCCCTTGCCTCAGTTAAGGTCAGAGTTCATTATTCAACAATAAGAAGAAGAGAAGAATAAAAAGACTGTGAAAAAATGCCACCCATGGGAGAGTTCAAGGAGAAAACAATTGCTGACCAAAAAGTACACAAAGGCTTGTCTCACATTTGCCAAAAAACAGCTTGATGATCCCCAAGACATAACATATTCTGGGAATTTATTCTGTGGAATGATGAGACTAAAGCGGAACCTTTTGGAAGGTTTGAGTCCTGTTACATGTGACGTGAAACAAACGCAGCATTTCAGGAAAGAAACATTGTACCAACAGTAAAATATGGTGGTAGTGTGATGGTCTGGGGCTGCTTTGCTACCTGGGGACCTGGAAGAAATGGAAATGGAACTGTGAATTCTGCTGTCTACCAAAACATCCTGAAGGAGAATGTCTAGCCATTTGTTCGTGACCATAAGTTGAAGTGCACTGGAGTTCTGCAGCAGGACAATTATCCAAACCAAACCAGCAAGTCAACCCCTGAATGGCTTAAGAAAAACAAAACAAAGACTTTGGAGTGGCCTAGTCAAAGTCCTGATCTGAATCGGATTGAGATGCTGTGGCATGACCTTAAAAAGGCGGTTCATGCTCGAAAACTCTCCAGTGTGGCTAAATTACAACAGTTCTGCAAAGATGAGTAGGCCAAAATTCCTCCACAGTGCAGCAAAAGACTCATTGCCAGTTATCGCAAACACTTGATTTCACTTGTTGCTGCTAAGAGTGGCCCAACCGGTTACTAGGTTTAGGGGGCAATCCCTTTTTCACACAGGAAATAGGTTTGGATTTTTTTCCCCTAATAACAAACACCTGCATTTTGTGTTTACTTATGTTATCTTTGTCTAGTATTTGAATTTGTTTGATGATCTGAAACATTTAAATGTGACAAACATATGACCAAATAAGAAATCAGGAAGAGGCAGACACTTTTACATACCACTGTTACTCTAACCAAGAATTTAAACCTTGAATTTACACCTCATATTTCCCGTGTTTATATCAGTTAAAGATCAGAGGTATAGTCTAACACCTTTTCAATTTTAGATTAATGAGCGTCATCAGAATAAAGTGAATTCTTTTAAAGTCTTAATGGCAGGTTTAAACAAGGAAAACGTGCTGACGTGTATTTGTTTGCGTGGCAGTGCATGTGATGCTGGCATTTACTCCAGCAGGGAGAAAGTGAGTGTTAGGGGCACAGTGTGTCGTGAGTCTGAGGACTAAACACAGTTTATCCCTAATCACGCTAAAAAAAAAATCTGTTCTTCTTGGAAGCCTCAATCCACTGTAAGGTTCTGGACTGAATTTACTTTCCCCTAAATATGTTAGGCTGCATGACGACATAGGGGTTGTTTACAAATGCTCATCTACACTCAGCTTCATTCAGCCCTGGATGCATCTGTTTGCACAGTCACTTTGGCACCAGATGGTCTCAGACACGTAATGTGAGTCTAATGATAATGAAAAAACACAGTGTCTGTGGACACTCTGAAAGTATGAAGCATTTCAGCAGATTTTAGTCTTACTTTGTGTCCTTTTACACAGAACAATTGCCTAAATAATCAATGATTAGGTTGCTCAAAGAAATTTGAGATATTTCACAGGAGCAGACACAGCTAAATACTTATTTGACTTACAAAAATATTTATGTGAGAAACTGCCTCCTCACAAACACATTGAGGCAAACTGCATAGCACTATGTTGTGCACACTCCTTTTAAGCTCAGAGGCCTGGGAGTGCACATTAAGCTCATTAAGTCTGTGGCGGAGATTATGGTTTACTGCAGACCAGGCAGCGCTGTCCAGCAGCTTGGACATCTCCTCATTTTTAAAGGCCAGGGGAAAGAGTGGAGGAGCTCTTCTTATTATTCACTATTGACACTTCCGTTTCAGACAAAGGGCTAACCGTATTGTATTACATACAATTAGAGAGCAAGAAAATAGAAACACGCTCTTATTTCTTAATAGAGGAAAAGTATAATATGGTCGCACACAACATACCACCAAGAACAAACTAGAGCAAAGCTTTGCATAATATTTACATTTACTGGCAGAGGACAGAGCAAGCTCTCATCATAAAACATGACAAGTTCATAATTTAAACAACAGTATGTTCTGTGCAGCTTGTTTTTGTTTTGCAACACACTGAGGTCTGTTATCTTGTCAGACAGTTTCCTGGAAAAAGACTTTTAATATGGTAATATGCATTTGTGTCAACAGTTTTTACTAATAGAAGCGTTGCCTGTGTTTCTGTGTATGTGTGTGTCTGTGTGCCAGGGTTTTCTTACTAGAAATATGAATGTAAATACAGTATTAAAATATTTAATGGTGGACCAGGTATAGATGAATACATATAACCAATGGTGTTTCTCGAAAGGAAGGAATCCCAATGGAGAATGGATTAATATGACAAGACATAAGCTTATCCCTTTAAGCTGGTGTCTGCGTGTGTTTCCCTGCTGGGACAAATTATGCTTTGGAAAGATTTTTGCTGTCACTTTTTGGTACTCCCTTCCCATCTGTTTGTGTCATCCATTTTTCTCCAAAGATTCATTAACATTTGGGCTTTGTGAGCCAAATAATGTCACGAGCAGCGGTGATATTTTTGTTGTCCTGGCTCATCCTCATATTTATGCTGAAATGAGCAGTATGCCTTGGAGGGAGATGGCAAATAGCACATCTGTCAGTCTGAAGAAACATCTTACTCTAATCAGTGCTGATAAAGGTATAATGGCCATAACAGAACACTTTGAGAAGAAGTCAGGCACTATAATTTATGTACAGTCCCGTAAAGTGTGTGTACATGTACTTAAATGACTGAGCACACATGCATCATGACTGATTTCAGTGTAGGCCATTCGATCCCTACATAGCCATTGCAAGAGCTTGGTTCGCATTGCCGGCAATAAGTCGGACTCGTTCCCGGTGGGTGATGGGCTTCGCCAGGGCTGCCCTTTGTCTCCGGTTCTGTTCATAATTTTTATGGACAGGATTTCTAGGCGCAGCCAAGTGGCGGAGGGCTTTCGCTTTGGTGGCCTCAGAATCTCATCTCTGATTTTTGCAGATGATGTGGTTCTGTTGGCTTCATCGGGTGAGGGCCTCCAGCTCGCACTGGAACGGTTCGCAGCCGAGTGTGAAGCAGCGGGAATGAGGATCAGCACCTCCAAATCTGAGGCCATGGTTCTCAGCCGGAAAAGGGTGGAGTGCCCACTCCGGGTCGGGGATGAGTTCCTGCCCCAAGTGGAGGAGTTCAAGTATCTCGGGGTCTTGTTCTCGAGTGATGGGAGAAGGGAGCCGGAGATCGACAGACGGATTGGGGCTGCAGCTGCAGTGATGCGGACGCTGCACCGGTCCGTCGTGGTGAAGAGGGAGCTGAGTGTAAAAGCGAAGCTCTCAATTTACCGGTCGATCTACGTCCCTACCCTCACCTATGGCCACGAGCTGTGGGTAGTGACCGAAAGAACGAGATCGCGGATACAAGCGGCAGAAATGAGCTTCCTCCGAAGGGTGGCTGGCCTCTCCCTTAGAGATAGGGTGAGAAGTTTGGCCATCCGGGAGGGGCTCAGAGTAGAGCAGCTGCTGCTCCACATCGAAAGGAGCCAGCTGAGGTGGTTCGGGCATCTGACAAGGACGCCCCCTGGGCGCCTCCTGGGTGAGGTGTTCTAGGCATGTCCCACCGGGAGGAGGCCCCGGGGCAGACCCAGGACACGCTGGAGAGATTATATCTCTCGACTGGCCTGGGAACGCCTTGGTATTCCCCCGGATAAGCTGGAGGAGGTGGCTGGGGAGAGGGAGGTCTGGGCCTCTTTGCTTAGGCTGCTGCCCCCGCGACCCAGCCCCGGATAAAGCGGATGAAGATGGATGGATGGACATGAATATTTTAAAGACATGTAGCTCATATGTATAACAGTACAACACTGTCTCTAAGTTTATACTCATTATACTATGTACAGTTGTGCTGTGAAAGCCTTAATAAATTGTAGTTCCGGGTTTCTTATTGGGATCCATTTGTTTGTTTTTATGTCTTCACACTTCCCTCACCATATTCTTACCATATATAATAACTGTTGTGTAGTCAATAACCAGCTATTAATTAGACTAACTAGTTATACCAGTAATGGACTGATTAGCTGACTAATTAATTAAGGCTAATACATCTGATGTTCCTTTTTGTCCAATAAAAGCTGTTTCCAAAATTGGCGCAATATATTTGTTCCCTCTCACGCCATAGAAAAACTGTATTTGTGCTAACCATGACCATGACCCACTATGTGCGACTTTTCACATGCAGTGAGTCATATTTTATAACAGGAAAGACGTAACTGTCTGATAGGGAGCTGAACACTTTGCAACCGGCAGCAGAAAAAAAAATAATTATGTGCTATTCCTGTGCTGCCCATGTTCCCAGCATCTGCAATAAAAAAGAAATGATCAACCTTGTGTGTGTACTTTCAGCACCTGTGTAATATCACTAGGTCACCCAACGGTTCACGTTAATAACGGCAGGACCAGAGATACACATTAGCATGGTGAGCTATACTGCGGCCTTGTGCCACATGCAAATTTGATGTATTTATATCCAAACCATCAAGTTTACACAGCACAGGAATATCAACCCACATAACATATGTATGTGAGTACATAGTTGCAGCATAGTTGCTCCGAGAGTTTTTAGGAAGATATAATAACTCACCAGGAAATCTCCTAATTAAACCTATAAAATAAAGTCAATGTCTCCATGCATTTGGAGATATTCCTCATGTAAAATGAATCATGTATAATGTAGGGAGACATTATTACATATATATATCAACATACTGTCCATCCATTTATTTTTCAATTCAGCAGTCATATTAACTATTTAATTTGGTTTAATTCAGGATGATTATAATCAAAGTCAGATAGCTGTTTCTCGGAATGGAACAGGGAGGCATCGATGAAATGAGGAGCTAAGGTGGAGGTGGGTTGCTCAGTGGCTTGCAGCATGCAGGCTGAAAAAGCTTAAACAGCATGCCCTGTTTTAGATTAGGCAATCAGCTGCATAGAAGATTATCAGCTGATCGGTCAGCTGATACAGGCTGGCACACAGAGAGCTGATCTGCTGGGATTGGAGCTTAGCTTGACATTTTTGCTTACTCGAACCGATACAATTGTCAATTCTTAATTTGTTGTGCTTGAGGAAATGCAAAACTGCATAACAAAGAGATTAAAATTCAAGACTGTTTGCATATATTTCAATAAGGAACAGGGCAAAGGAAAGAGTTAATCTGACTGACTTTAACTCTAGATACAAAATCAAGAATAGATATACGATGTGTTGCTCACAGTTACATAGCAAGTACAAAGACAATCAAACAATGCCCAATATTTTATCATCAGTTGAGGCAACATTTTTTTTGGGCAGTTTCATATAGTCTAATAATTCTTTCTTTGCACATTTTCTTGAACTGAAAGATATTTACACAGCCTCTTAAGACATTCTTCAGGGAATTTCACAATTCAACTGCTGAGGCACACATCTGCTTTGAAGCAATGAAAGGAAACCGTTAAATGCAATTTCCTTCTTTGGTTTGTTTTTTTTCCACATTTTCCGTTGATACTCGGCTTTTTGAGCTATGTAAATAAACAAATACTGATTGCTTGTAATCTGATACACACTTGACTTAGTTTTAAACAGAAATACTTGTTATACCTTTGTTTTAAATGTGCTGTTGTAGTGAAATTGCACAGTACATGGCTGCATGGCCTAACATTCCTGGAGTAACTAAATAGGACTGATGTTTTGGGACTGGGCGTATTCGAGAAGAAACTACAGAGTAACCGAGGAGGTGCTCGAGCTCAGGGAGGAAAACAGACAGCTGCTTCCATACACTGCTCTCCTGTTACCTTGTCCCAGTGACAGAATGAGTACTGACCTCAGATCAACCTTGTAATCTATCCTTTTCAATAACATCCACCTCAGCTGTATGCTTTAGCGGTAGTTTTATGGCACGTTCCTTGAATTTTCCTTGTATCTCATGGGAAATTTAATTGTTGCCTTTTGTCACAGTATAGCAGTTCAAATGAGGCCAGCTTGTGTGAGGCTTTTAGTGGTAATAAAATCCAGAAGATTTGGGTGACCTCCATGAGGAATGTGAGTGATTAAATAGGTCTTGATTATGTACTTTCTCTTGCTGGCAGATTCATTATTGCACAAGCTTTTGCTGCGCAGCACATTTAAATGTCCCCTCGATATGTATTCATTATGTTTTCGATTCACTTCTTTTGGTGTAATGTGGATGAACAGCCATGTTTTGGATTGCTTATAGGTTATTAGTGGTACTTAAGCATCTCCCTGGTGGTGCTGTTTGGCACCAGCATAAAAGACCTATTTACAACTTGCCAGATTAACTTGCATTAAGGTCATACTGAGAAAACAATACAAAAACGGGTGGATGAACACACACACAAAAAAGATGTGTCAAGCAGGTATTGCTGAGATATTCTGAAAACATGGGCAAAACTATAGCGATAAGGAAATTTAAATGGATAACTCTGAAACTGCAAGTCAGAATCAATTCTTAGAATAATAATAATCAAACCAATAATGTCATTAGTGTGTGCATGCAATATGCTTGGGTTATGTCATATTGAAGTGCAAGTCGTTTTCAGATGTTTGTTTTTATTAGAGCTGCTGAGTCTGGGGAGGCCATGCAAATCCTCTTGCACCTAATCTAGTTAAGAATTTATTGGGTTTAAACACTTTAATTGTGCAACAGCCTTGTTTTCAACAGCTTTTTGTTGCTTATTTAAGGTGTTACGACTGTGGCCGTAATTGTGTGGGGATTTGAGTGTCTAGGTGCTCCTCCGGGTATGTTACGATTTGGCGTTGGTAATGTGTTGTTTTTGCGTGACTGTTATGTGTTTCCTACTTTACTTTGAAAGTCTGTGTCATCTTAGTGTGTTCAGTTTACGTTTCCTTGTCTCGTCAGTTCTAATTTGCCCCGGCTGTGTTTCCCTCCTGTGGTCCATTCCCTGATTGCTCCTTCTATGTATTTAAGCCTTGTGTTTCAGTATGTCATGGTGGCGATCTTCCCCCCCGTTGTAAATAGTTTGACGTTTTGTGTTTTGATGTAAATAAATTCGTTTTGAGACACTTTTTGGGATTTTGGTGGAGAGCCTTAGTGTTTTCTTCGTAGTTTTATTTTTCTTATTTTTATTTTCCTACGTTGCACCCCGGTTGCCTAGGCCGGGGTGTAACATTTAGGAATGCACTACAGTGTCTTCAATGAAGTAATTAGCTGAATTTGAGAGAATAATTAGAATTGGGTAAACAATAATTTACATAGCTAAGTTGCTTAATGGTTTGATGTGATTCTACCTATGACCACATGCCTTCGAAACAGGGAAAAATCAACTGAAAGCCTTTTTAGACCTATGTGTGAGTTTTATCCTTGGTTTCATCATATGACAAAGAGGATCAAAAATGGGATTCAGTGAAGGAGACCAGGACGTCTGCCTCTTGGGCTCCCCTGCTCTGATGTGGCCGTAAGCCAAGATTATTGCACTGTTTGGTTCCACCAGATGTAGCAGCACAACTGGATGGGCACTGTCTGGCGCTGATGATCAGATCTAAGAGGGATTAGTGAGCTGTTGAACACTGGGAGGCTGTCCACACACAGCTGTGTATTTTTGTGTTTCATAATGCTCTGGCCTCTGGTCTGTCTCTGGCTTTGGTTCCAACCCTGAACCACTTCTCCCTCCCGCTGACCTCACAGTTCAGGGAACTCTCGGACTGCAGACAGCAGGAACTCCTAAATTTCTGGAACAGCATGAAAGCTTTTAGAGAAACAAGACTCTCCCTGAGGTATTGTGGGAGAGAAGTGCTCAGACAAACACCATCATCTGACAGCGTTGTCTCTTTTTTTTTTTTAATGGCCACAACTGCTAGAAATTTATATAGTGTTGTGTAAAAACATCTCATGCATTTAAAATGAAAAATATTCAGAATGCAGTATCTTGGGGAGACATGTAAACAGCATTTAGGATAATGCAATGCATGCATTAAGAAGCACATTACTGTTCCTAAACTCAGTAATCACATCAGAGTTAGGAATCAAACTATTAAGTAACTTGAGTTATGTAAGTTCTGCATTAGCACATCCATCTGCCCATTACCTGCCTTATGGGTGAATTGGGGGGGGGGGAAGCAAACGGGCTTATTCATACACACTTTTACTGACTGGTGAGTGGTTGCTGGCTGTTACCAGGTGAAACTGGTAACAAAGAAGGTGGCATACCAAAAGTGTCTTTGTAATTTCTTTGGTTAGTAGCAGATCGCAGCAGTCCTCCATTGCACACATGAAAAATATCGATTTGTCTGCAAATAATTGCCATGTTTGCAGGATGAAGACTGATTGCCTTCAAATTCCTTCATTTGCCTTCAAAAGCTCCTGGTTACAGCATTAAGGAAGAACTTTTGCTTTGATTGCAAAGAGTTTCCATTCGGCAAGTAGTTGGCAAGTGTTTGCAGACAAATAGGGGTTCTGCAAACTGGGATGTCACCTAGCAGCTGCTGCCAACCACTTGCATCCACCTGCCAATCAGTCAGTTTTCCAAGTGACCAGTGGTTGCCAACTGATACCCTTGCTGGTAGTCTTAGGAAAAAAAGGGTGACTTTATATCCTTTTGGCTGCTATAGTCATATTTCACCTCCCTGTAGCAGCCCCTGTTAGCTGACATCTTTTATTTTCAGAAAACGATCCCCGTAGAAAAAAAAGAGTCAGATGATAAATGTCTTTGGGGAAAAAAAAACAGCTACAACGCACTGATGTGGAAAAATATATTAAACACAGTTTTACATTTATCATGGGCTTTGGAGACCACCATTTTCCAAATAAGTTGTGTCATGACACAAAAAAGAAACATTGGTTTCACTTTTGGAGAAAAAAACTGTGTTCTTACATTTGTGGTATGTGAAACGGAAAAACTGGGTGTGTTTAAGAGTTTTTGGAAGACACAACCTGACCTTACCAGCCCTAGAAACAATATCCAGAAGAAACACTGGTTCAAAGGTGTCTGATCCACAGTTTGTGTTGTTGACACAGGCTGTATTCCTGCATTGTTTCTCAAAGACTTTCCCTATAAATTGGAAAGTGGAGTGGTCAGGAGAAAATGCTGTCCTTCTAAGCTTTTTCTAGAAGGCTTCGGTCTGCACACAACATTGCTAACAATTTTTTGGATTCAGTGTGTCTCTCCTCTCACTCTCTGTGTGTGTCTGTGTGTTTGATGTCGTGGTTTGGCTGTCCTCTAAAGTGTTCATTTCAGAGTGGTTACTCTGGGCCTCATTTTGACTCACTGGCTGTCTGCCTACACCCTGTGGTCTACCATCCACTACAACAACTGCCTGCTTTGTGTGTGTGCCTATGTGTGTGTGTGTGTGTGTATATACACAGTATTTCTTCTTGTGCACCACTACTGTAAATTTCACAATAAACTGTCACTCCTATATGCTGTATGTACTTGCTGCAAAACACACTTATTCAGCCAGCAGAGGAGGTGAACCATAAAGAAGAGCCCCTGGCTGTCAGCCAAGCACCCAACAACCAATCCCAAGTCAGCTGATGTTTTTCCAGCTCTGCTCATCATTTAGTTGCAGTGTATTGCAGTCATCTCATAATCCTATTATTGGGAGGATGAGGAGTGTACATAGAACATGCTCATTACTTTTTAATGATATCCATCATCTTTAATCATGGTCAGACTCGGAGCAGACTGCTCATTTAGGTGCAGAGCCTATTCTCTCTTGTTAACCCTCTCAGGCTCAAATTCAACTTTGTGTTGCTAATGCACAACCAAGTCCTGCAGTGGTACTTCTGAGTAAAAACAACCTCATAAAATATGTATGTGGGGTAATCAGGTTGTTAGTTTTTAACTGTTGCAAATCGGCAACGCCTGCCTCGAGAGGGTTAAGAGTGCTCTTCGTTTAGTTTTTCAGGAAACTAACTTTAGTCACACTTCCTTAGTTCCTTAAACAGCAGACATACCATTCCAAATCTATTCTTAAATAGAAGCAGAAACAGAAAGACTTTGACTTATAGGAAATGATGACTCGTGCTAAGAACAGCTTGTTTATTCGTTACTAAATGCAAACTTTGTAACTGTGGAAGAAATGGTAACGTTGTCCAATATATCATTATTTATGCTAACATGAACTGCCTGCAGAGTGGGTTGTTGTCTTGTATGACTTCATGATGTGGTTAACTCATGTTCTTATTTTTCAAATATTTGTGTTAGGCAGCTGTACACAGTGAGATGAACAAAACCTTTGTTTGTTTATAAACATTTAAAAGCGAAGTAATTTATATATATAGGATAATATACACATAAATATATTTATTCAATGTCTTTGCAAGCTGCATAGTCAAGGCACGTAGAAATCCGTTCAGTTTTAAAGACAAAAAACCCCCCAACCTTTAAAATGGGTTTGCTGTCTATGCAGAATACTGTAATGTTGATATGGCTGGTGATTATTACGAAAAAAATGTATGCCTTAACCAGGCTTTTAAGAGACATAGTTCATGCACTGATTTCTTACAATTTAAGTGACAAAATTCTGTCACAAATGCAAAATGTGGTAACTGTTAATTATGTAGTCAAAGGAGCTTGCAAAGAAATGTTAATTATGTACGGAATATGTGCCTTTCTAAAGAAACAAGGCAAATATTCCACACAGCCATGACATTAAGGCCTGAATGTCTCTTAACTTTTTAAAATTCAATGATAAAAAGACTGAGGGGATGGTTTTTGATAGCCCCACTGATTCTTTTATTTGGAAGAGAGAAAAAGTGATCGGGATCTTGTCCAATCGAGGACCTCTGTGTTTATGACTTTTGATCGGCATGAGGAGTTTGTCTCTGCTGCTCGGCTGTATGAGCTTTTGGCTGTGAATCAGGGCAGCCTCTCTGAGTGTGAAGAATTGAATTGGTGTGGGTATTTGTACAAGGGACTGGATGATGGCAGGGGAGGAAATGCTAATGATCTTTATGGGGCAATAAACAATAAACTTTGCTGTGATTTAGTTCCACTGAGTGAGTGTCAGGGGAAGAATGACGTCAAAAGGCATTTTGGCTTTTTAGTGAAGCAGAGATGACAAAACACAGAAGTTGAAAAGCTCTTTGCCAGGACATGCTGTTGACTATAGATCATTTCTGTTCTTCTGAGCATCATATTTCGCAACACCTACTGTCTAAAAATAGTTTCCCAACTTCCCAACTTTCAATCTATGAATGACTTACTAACATTGATGTGTCACCTTTCGACTACATCTGTGTAGTCTGGTAATCTGCTGATTGGTCACTAGGCCTGTGCCACTAATGGTGGCATGAGTCTTATGCCGCCATTAGTGGTGAAGAGATACAACTGATTTTGAACTTCTTCAAAAACATAGTCTCTTAACTTTTTAAAATTCAATGATAAAAAGACTGAGGGGATGGTTTTTGATAGCCCCACTGATTCTTTTATTTGCTTTTAAAGCTCTCCATGGCCTAGCCCCATCTTATCTCTCTGATCTGCTGCAGCCTTATATACCCACCTGCTCTCTCAGGTCAGCTGATCAGCTGCTCCTGAATGCACCCAGGACTGAGCGTAAACTTAGGGGAGATCGTGCTTTTGCTGTAGCAGCTCCCAAACTGTGGAACGATCTACCTTTAGAGATTAGACAGGCCTCTTCTCTGCATGTTTTTAAGTCACTCCTGAAAACCCACCTCTTTACCCTGGCCTTTGGCAACACGTGAGATGTTGGTTTTTATTTTTTTTAAAGTTGTTTTTAGTTGATTTTATGCTGTTTTATCGTGTTTTCTTTTTAATATAGGGCTGTTTTAATGTTTACGTATTATGTGTTTTATTTATTTATTTATTTTTGCTGTTTTCTGTTATTCTATTGTTTTTAACTTATTTTCTGTACAGCATTTTGGTCCTGTGCTGGGTATTTTAAAGTTCTTTATAAATAAAATTGGATTGGATTGGGATGATGTACGTTGGTCCACCAGTTAAGGGGGAGAGGCAAAATAGAGATATAGATACTTACATGTGCCACAAACGTTATAGTATGGTATTATTTATATTTTTTATCTGATGTAAATCAATCATTTATTATAAATGATTGTCTGCAAACTATTTTTGAATGAACCCTAGTTTTATGTTGAGGGAGAACCTATTTTAAGACCAGTTTGAGCAGATGGTTAGACATCCTTTCAAAGATGTTTTAATTGCAATGACAGTGTAAAAATGTGACGCAGCTTCCAGGTCTGAAAAGTGGACCAAGTGCTGAAGTGTCTTAAAGCTCTTTCTAATAGCTTGTAGGTGGTGAGCAAGATTTGTCGATGTCTACGGGGACAATAACCCTCAGCTGCCCTGCTGACCAACGAACCAACGAACTTAAAAAAGGTTCGTTGGTTGAGGCCTTGTCAATCACAAGTCACCAGCCAATGAGACGGCAGTGTTAGAATTAGTTCTAGTGCTGTTTCCTTGCCAAAATTAAACTTTTGTCATTTGACATGTTTTGGATTTTTTTTTTTTAGTTAAATTATGCATTTTCTACCGATTGCAATATAAAGTGGCAATTGATAAACAATATCTCAAACTAGAAAGTATCCCTGCAAGGTTTAATGAACTTTCCCATACAGCATTTATACATCTATAAATCTACAAAGTTGTAGTCGGACAGAAATGTTAATTTGAATTCTTTTTGTGTCATAGCAAATTCAGGACTGACATAACAAATTTAGGAAACTGAGTGTCTTTCATATATACACAAGTCTACCTTCATCTGTCTGAGGGGGAAGTCGCCAACTGTGATCAGCCCAAACATCTTTGCTTTCTCTATCAGCGATCAGTTTCATTCTGCCTACAAATTGTGGTGCCACTTGAGAGTGCAACGCATAAATCAGTTTTTATTGATATTTTATGCCATATCTCAGTATACACCGCTTTCCACTGCCTAGACTTCAACAATGGATTGGCCTCATGATGACTAAAGTGTTATGTAAACATGCAACTAAGAAAAAGTTCCATTTGAGCACAAGTGGATTGATTTATGAAACCGCATACTTCTGCTTTTAAATTTTCTGTGTGGAATCCTGTTGACAGGGACATGCATTGTTTTAAAACAGAAGTGTCTTTTTATTGTGAATATGTAATGCCCTAGGGCATGCCAGTGTGGGTTCCCCCTGAAGTCATTGTTAGAATAACTAAAGCAGAGACAGACAGGAACTTTGCAAGGACTGATTGGAAGCGAGAAAAAGTGATCGGGATCTTGTCCAATCGAGGACCTCTGTGTTTATGACTTTTGATCGGCATGAGGAGTTTGTCTCTGCTGCTTGGCTGTATGAGCTTTTGGCTGTGACTCAGGGCAGCCTCTCTGAGTGTGAAGAATTGAATTGGTGTGGGTATTTGTACAAGGGACTGGATGATGGCAGGGGAGGAAATGCTAATGATCTTTATGGGGCAATAAACAATAAACTTTGCTGTGATTTAGTTCCACTGAGTGAGTGTCAGGGGAAGAATGACGTCAAAAGGCATTTTGGCTTTTTAGTGAAGCAGAGATGACAAAACACAGAAGTTGAAAAGCTCTTTGCCAGGACATGCTGTTGACTCTAGATCATTTCTGTTCTTCTGAGCATCATATTTCGCAACACCTCCTGTCTTAAAATAGTTTCCCAACTTCCCAACTTTCAATCTATGAATGACTTACTAACGTTGATGTGTCACCTTTCGACTACATCTGTGTGTGTCATTTGTTGTAACATTATTGATCATTCTGGTATATCCCAGTTATTGACCTCTGGTTTACTATTTAATAAGGTAAGGGAAGACTAGTAGGACACTTCACAGTATGCACACTCCTTGGTGCCAATTCTACAAGGCCTCAGTAACACAGGCCTAGAGACCAATGGGTGACTGCTTGTCATCCACCAGATGCTAGGAAAATAGGTTATTCGTGCACACTCACCAATTGCTTGCCAAGTAGTAAACAAATGGTGAAAAGTGTGACAAAAACCCCCAGAAACAGTTTGCCTTCAGAGTAAATGTGCCTTTTGAAACTTGTTGGTTTCATTGGCAAGACACCAATGTTAGTTGGTGAGTGTTTTTACTTACTCTTCCGTGCAAGTTAAGGCCACCACTGGTAATCTGCTGATTGGTCACTAGGCCTGTGCCACTAATGGTGGCATAAGTCTTATGCCTCTTATGCCGCCATTAGTGGTGAAGAGATACAACTGATTTTGAACTTCTTCAAAAACATAGTACTAACTTTCTTGCTGATGCACCACTAATGGCTTTATGGTCAAATTATAAGTACTACTAAAACATAATATTTAAACAACAGTCACTTCCTCGGCTGGAACTTGCTTCTTCTTTGCACAATTAGTTCCTTTGGAAAGAACTGGTTCTAGTTCATACATTAGCTTTAAAGCCTCTTCAGTAGCTTAGGCGATTGTGCTACAACTGTTGTATAGTGTTGGAAAATGTTAGTGTTAATTTGCAAACTGCATAAATAAGTCAAATAAAGTTTAAGAGCTGTGAGAAATACCTTTCCCAAAGAAGAATGATTTACTGCCTGAAATAAAAAAGCTTTACTTCCTGGAGCCAGTTAGCTTAACATACATACCATAGCAGTCACTTTTTTTGTACAAATTAAACAAACAAGACGTGACCTGTTTAGTGTCATTCCTAAACATGTCATGTCACACCGTCACCCTGTCTAGGGTTAACATAGCTACT
Source organism: Aulonocara stuartgranti (assembly GCF_965226115.1). NCBI lineage: Eukaryota > Metazoa > Chordata > Actinopteri > Cichliformes > Cichlidae > Aulonocara > Aulonocara stuartgranti. Next base: position 10,601,122 of record NC_138942.1, on the reverse strand, counting down.
ATAGCTATATTAGGGTAAGCTAGTAAGCGATAGAATGGCACATATTTCATAAAATTCTAAAGTCAAATACACAAGTAATCTCACCCTTCTACTAGTTTCATCAACCTGCCAGTTTTTTTTAACTACTTAGTGATTTCTGCATGCAAAGATATGCTCTATTGTGTAATTTAATAACAATAACCAAAAAGCAAGACGTTTTATGACTTCATGCTGTGGTTGTGGCAAATGTTGTAGCTTTAACACGAGATCAGGCTGAAACCATAATTTGTAAGACGTTTCTCTTTTCACACCGTTGTGGTGTGCCAAACAGCCACCAGCGGGTGATCTAACATTAACCATGCATTTTTTGGGAAAAAAGCCGCAGAATCAGACCACATGTTTCATGCACAGTCCCATAAGGTACATGCTGGCTCGCAAGTGTTTGAATGAAACAGCTCAAATAATGATTTCTACATGGGGAACATGTACTGTGTAATAATATACTTCAGGGAGAAGTTGACTGTGCTAGCAGATGAATGCAATCCAGCCTTAAATTCATTATTTATGCGGCTTCCTCCTTTTCATCACCCTCAGCTGTTAGGCCTAGACTTCTAGATGAAAGCACTCTTAGTGTCACTTGCCTATACTTGTGTTTCAGTTTTTCAGCCCCATATACCTGATAGTACAGTCAGTGTATGAGGTGGGACTATTTAAATTCTGAATTCATTATCCTAAGCTTCTTTTCAAGTTGTTAAAATTTCTAAAGCCACAAAACATACAGCTGTCATTTTTGCACAACCAGCTTCAAACGCTGATAATCCACATTCCTGGATTCAAGTTCAAAGAGTGCTTTTTCTCTCAGAGCTCAAATTATATGAAACTACATACGCATGAAGTCCATTGATCTCGCGCTGATGCTCATTATATGGATGACTGGCTCCATGAGATCTCTTAGTGTTAAAAGCTAGCGCACCCAAATTAAAACATCTGCTGTGTGCATGATGTTTAAGTGGCTGTAGCACCTGTTCCAGCTTGATGAATAGTGCAGATACAGATCAGGTTACACTTGCACAAAAGTTGATTTTGTATTATTTTTGTCTATTTTTCTCAACTTGAGCTTTTCCAAGCAGGGGAATGCTTTTGTTAAAGGAGAGGAAGGAAAGCGAATGGATGTGAAAACATGCGCAAAAACAGTGTATTCATCAGAGACGAGGTGGGTTCATGTTGAAATAGCCCCCGAAAGATTAATCATTAGCTTCCTTACAAAATACACATTTCTGCTTTGACTCATGTGGGGATAAAAAGGAAGGTTAAACAATATCAGCCTTTCTGGCACACTAAGTTGTACGATTAAAACATCTTCTTGACTGTAGGGAAATCTTTGGTTACCATGGCTCAAGCCACAGTTAGGGAGGTCTGGACAAAGTTACCCAACATAGCGTGGTTGAGAAAAGGCAATAAATCTGAAGGCTATTATCATAACTCAAACCTGTCATATTTCTGTATTGTGTGGTAATAGGCACTTTAATACTGTGAAGCAAAGCCGTCAAGTTACAAACATGTAAATGACTAAAACAGCTGTGTTTTGTGCATAATGCCAGAAACATGTCTTAGATTCACTGTAAACATGTACTGTTCTTGCCTTTGTTTTTAAATTCTGCTGGCAAACATGATATAACTGGAAGTGAAATCTTGCAGCTTGCTGTTGTTTTACTAATGTTACACAGATGCCCTGAGAAAACACTATAATTTTTGTTATAAAAAAAAAATCAAGTTCATAAGTGATGTCATAATGAGTAGAGTTGGGCGTGTAAAGGCTGGGCTGAAGCTGTACAATTTGAAATGCGCCTTTTTTCTTGTTTAGAAACACACACACACACACTCACTACAGCTTTCTAGGACTTGTTTGGACCCTCTTTTGCTTTTAAACTGCCTTAATTCTTTGTTGCATACATTCAACGAGATATTTTCAGATATTTTAGTCCATATTAACATCATAGCATGATGAAGTGGACCAAAAAAGTGTTCCCCACACCTTACACCACTATTACTAGCCTGAACTAATGAAACATGGCTGGCTGGACACATGCCATCATACTGATAACGCCGAAGTTCTGATCATACCATGTAGATGTTGCAGCAGAACTCGAGACTCATCATACCAAAGCAGCTTTTCCCTTTCTTCTGTTGTACAGTTTTGATGAGCCTGTTCGAGCTGTAGCCTCAGTTTACTCTGAGACGAGTGACACCCAGTGTTGTTTTCTACTGCTCTTGGCCATCTGCTTCAGGATTTTCAGAGATACTCATGTTGGCTGTAGCCCGTGGTTGTTTGAGTTACAGTTGCCTTCTTGACATCTCAAAGCAGTCTGACCATTCTCCTCTGACCCCTGGCATCAACAAAGGATTTTCACCCAAAGACCTTTTGCTCACTGGATATTTCCTGTTTTTCTCTGTAAATTCCAGCAGATCAGCATTTTCAGCAACACACATGGCACATTCAAAGTCACTTAAATTAATCTTTAAGCCTATTTTGATTCAGCAGGTCAGGTGGCTATGTCTGCCTTATAAAGTGGCCTGCTGGTATAAAAAGGAGAACTTTTCCAAGTTTCTCACAGACAAGTCTGAGCTAGCTTATTCAGTTGTACAGTGAAAAATAAAATAAATACACCAATAGTCCACCTGAGTCAACTACAACCTTGGTTGTGGTTGTTCTGAAGAACAGCCAATAAAACCAATTGTGTTTTCAGCAAAAACTAATCAATGTGCACACTGAGCTTCCAGATGTGCTTGTAGGCAGATGTAGTTTTCTTGAGAGGGAGTTAAATCAAAATGCTTCTTAGCATGCAAAAGAATGCTATTAATCTTTTCATCCAACCTCTTTCTTATTTTGACTTTAGCTGGATCACTATAGAACTGACCCGTGCAATAAGCTGTTGGTCTGTCTGTATCTTGTACCCATTTGGTAAAAAATCTTCAATTAGAAGATCATTTGAAATGGAAAATAAAATGGACTCTTTTCAGTAGTACTCTTGTCTCCTAGAGAAAAGAAACGCACACAGTATTTGAATCTAACCTTGGTTGGTGTTGAGAAAAGATGCGGTTTAAATGAAATAAACACATCGTCTCTCAGGTCACTGTAAACTTTATTTGTGTAGACTTCAATATTTTGCCAACCTGACCTCAAGGCTGTGAGGGTTGCAGTCACCACAAAAGTAATTGTACTGCAAGATGCAATAACTTAACAATTACTTGATGAATTAAGTTAGAAAATGTCATCCTTTCTTCCCAAAACATATTACAGTTGCAGTTTAACTGTTAATACATTTCTTTTCTACATAACTGTTTAAATTCTTCCACAAAAGCCCCTTTTTAATGAGAGGTCTGCTCAACACACACACATACACCCAGTACTAGTCTGTTGCCTCCATGTTAGTGACATGATGACATGACAGACTTTAAAAAAAACCCCATCAAACTTTGTATTTTAATTTATTCCAAGCTCCAGAGTCATTCCCTAAAACCAGTTCCTTTCATCAGCTGATCTTACGGTTGGAATATTGGCCGGTTTTGGTATCTGAGTTACGAAATGTAGTTGCTGATCTGTGAAATAGTGCAAGCAAAACACATTAGCTATGCTGTTTTCAGAGTGGTGCTGTGTGTGTGTGTCTCTCTCTGTCTGGCTACACTGTGGGCCTTTTCAGTTGCCCCTCTCTGGGCCTCCTTCCCCTCCAAAACCCTCCTACTCGCTATTGTTCATCTGTTTGGTGCTTTGTTTGAGGCTTTCTCTTATCATCTGTACAGGCTCCAACTGTCCTATTTATAAACATCTCAAATTCTCCCCCCGTTGCGCACTAACTGCCTGGCTCCCGAAAGCTGCAATAACAAATATAACATTAAACACAGCTAATTAGTTGACAAATCTGCAGGACATATTTGTCTGCATCCATCATATTTACCAAGTTTTCCTCACTCTCAGGACATTCTCCACCCTTTGCCTGCCAGCAGCCCCTTTTATTGGCCCTTTTAGTGCATTGTGGGAGGCTTGTGTGGAGGTAGAGTTAAGGCTGCCCGCCCTTGTCTGGAAGGTTTGTTTTATGGGAGGTCTGCGTTCACCGCACAGGATTTTCTAGAGACATGCAGAGTTTAGCAGATGACAGACTTACCTCTCTGTCTGCACGCAGAGTTAGAATCTACACGATGCAGGTACATAAGGGATTGTTCCCATGTTTGTAAAATTCTTATTATTTATATGCTTAAGCTGCAAGACCGGAAAGTCGTGTTGGGAAAGTAAAGCTATATAGGTGCGACTAGGACCACTGAACCGCAAGGGTGTCATTACACAGTTTTGCTTACATCAGCCACATATCCTTCACACCCCAAAACACATGACTGTAGTGCAAACAAAGAGCATGTCTCCACTCTGTCCAGAAACTCAAAGGCAGACTGACTGCCCTCACCGCAAAGTTTGACTTCCCAAAGTCCTGGGTTTTCCAGGGTGACATCTTGAACTTGAGTTACTCCAGAGCAGCTGTGCAGGAGAGGCAGACTTCAAGCTTAAATGACTTGTACAAGAAAGCCTGAATAAATGCATGGGCCTCCATGTGCTTTCAATCAGATAAGAGTAAGTCCAGGGAGCAGGCATGGACTTCTCTGAGCATTCCTGTGCTGCTACACAAGACGGCTTTTGTCTTCCCTCCGTAGCTGTGGCCCCTATTTCACTGGGAGTGTTAGATGTGTGCTGTTTTTAAGATGCAAAAGGCTTTATCTGCTTGTGCCTAACTGGATCACACAGAAAGATGATGCGATTAGAGCCTACATCTACTGTAGATAATGGGCCACCCAGCTGTACGTGGCATTAAATGCCATATAAACTCCAGAGAGACAGTACTGCATCTGCATATTAAATAACCAACTTAAAGTTTAATTTAGCTGCACTTACATAATTATTATATACGTACAACATTTTATGTTTTGTTCACCTTTCAATAACGATTCCCTTTCGTGTGTCTGAGAAACTGCATCAGACAGCACATGTAAGTTCGAATTCATCTTGAGCTTTGCACTGTAGCATTCAGCTGGAGATACAAGGGGTTAATGTTCTTTGCTGGGACACAGGGAGAAGTACTATCATTATATTCAAAGCCCTCTAGGGCATTTCTGAATTTCCGACACCTGGCTACATTAAATTCAAAGAAAATATGCTGCACAAGTAAAAAAAAAGATCATTTACATTTCTGTGGTAGATGTAGTCTTACCTGCCAAGACTTTTAGGATCTCTTAATCACAAAGAAAAGGATGAAATATAATCTGGCCATTTGATTAGGTACATATCACTAGCATTGGGCTGGACCCCCTTTTTCCTTATGAACTACCTTAGTGTTTCATGATTTAGAAATAACAAGGCAGTCGAAACATTTTGAAAGTGAAAGCAGTTTGAGATTACTTTTTGACGTGGTGCGTTATCCCGCTGGTAGCCATCAGAAGATGAGTACACTGCGTTCATGAAGGGATGGAAAGGGTCAGCAGCAACACTCACAATCCAGCCTTTAACAAGCCTGCTGCGCAGTCAACTTTACAGTAAAAGTATAAGGATCACTTGCACATTTGATTATGTTATTTTTACCATATGTTCACTTTATTACTTCGATCTTGTATCCTGTGTTTTATCACTTTACTATTTTGTGTACCTGCAGGGAATACAGATGGAAATTAACTAGCAGCTAAATCTGGAATGAGAAATTTTTTTTCTCATGAGATCAATATTTTTGTGCATAATCCCTAACAAATAAAGAATAAAACTAAATTAACATAAAACATCTTTTCGTATCTAGAAAGTACATCTTTCTTTTTAGTCAGAATTTCTTATTAGGTAATGTCTGCATATAATTGCAGGTTCTAACTTTTTCCTTTAGACTCCTGCTTCCTGATTTTCATACATTGCATCTAAATCTTCTGTCCATCAAATCAAAAGTCACACTTATGTTGTCAACCAGCTTTCATCACAAATTGCTGTTAAAACTGTAAATCTTTTTCCGTTTACGGTAACACACCTCCCGAGTTTTGCTGATGGATGAAGTCATCATGAAGTATTTCCATCCCATTAATATCTGATGTCATTATGCTGGCGTTTATTTTTGCAGCATTCAGTTTTCCTTAAGTAATATTTCATTAAGTCTAATGGCTTGTTTACTAGTTTTGGCTCGACGAAGAGTGTGATGTATGGTTCTTTAAATGTTGTGCACTACACTGCAGTTTAGCCGGGACAGAGATTTATGACACCGATTATTGTCTAAGTGTGTGCATACAAGACAAAAAAAAAGATTTTAAACTGAGGGGTAACTATGTGTACGTGAGGCTCGTGAACTATTTTGAATTCAATTCACTGAGAACATTGAACATTTAATGGTTTCTACTTTTTGTGTGCTCTATCCACCTGGGAAACTGAAGATGTAGATTAACACAGAGCCAGACTAACCTGTTTGTTATCTCCATTCAGACATCTGCTCCTGCAATAACGGCGAGATAAATGTTAGATGAACAGACAGAGCAGGGTTTTACAGTAGGGTTTCATCCTCAGATGATAAAAAAACAACCACTCCCCACTCTCCTCACTTCAAAGAGAGCAGTGCATTCTGGGGCAAACTGCAGGATTTTACTGTTGTGTAACAACCATGGGGTGTTTCTAGGATCTGAGTGAAAGGGAAGCTGTATGTGTGTGTGTGTGTGCGTATGTGCGTGCGTCTGGCTGGCTGGGTTGATATGTGTGAGCGTGTGGATGTTTGTATGCACTTGATCTGATAAAGTACAGTCTGTCTGCTCATGCACTGATTACCGAGGCTGTTTGGTATTTTCCATTGAAGCTTTGGGAGATGTGCATATAAACGAAGACTGGATAACCTCGGTTTACATTCACGTCAATTGTTCAGCTTATATAAATGTTATTTCATGACATAATACGTTGTTCTTTTTTTGTCTTATTTTGATAGAGAATCCTGACAATTTACTGACAATTACTAAGCTTTGAAAAAGTGGAAGACCTGCTCACGTTTTTGTCTGATTTTGGATAAATTTGCTGTTAAAGCAAAGCTCCGCTGCTATGTGAGGAATCAGCCATGTTGTTAGTGGAATCCACTCAGGGGTATAGGATGAGACAGTGCTGGTGTTGCCAAATAGCAGGCATCTGGATTGAGTTTCATCACGCTGAGGCCTGGTCCTCAGCAGATGGTGCTCGCCAAACAAGCAACGTTGATTAGAACCAGAGGGGCAGCCCTCTCACTTATATGCACACATTTCACGCATGCTTGTCCAAAGGCCAGTTTTAATAACATGTAAGGAAAGTGAGTGCCGTACACGCCTCTGTGATCAGGGTAGGGGAAGCTTCATTTACAGTAAAAAGCTGGTGGTGACTGATTAACAGCATTGTCTTTCTGTTTCTGTCCACTTTATTGCGAACCTTTGAGTGCTGATTGTAACCTTTACTGGCATTTTGGGTAAGAACAAAGTCTACAAATTTGTTTGCATGTTACTTTAGGATTTAGGGGAATTTAGGGGCAAATGGTCTTTGTCAAGCATGCCAGCAAGAACAAACAAGTACATTAGCATAAAGAACTGCATACTACTGAGCATGAGAGGGATGCCCGAGCTACATTTCCACTGGAATACAGGATGGCAATTTTTTCTTTCTAAATCTCACCACATGATGTCCACATGATATGAAAATACGGAGCAGTGCTTACCCACAGTGGCCACAGAGTTTTTTAACTGCGTGGGAGCTGATGAGAGCAGACTGTGAGTGTTGGCAGCTGCCATGGTGGTCCCAGGGACTCAATGATGGCATCCATTGGGGCTCTGAGCAAACTAAATAGGCTGAATGTGGGTTTTTGGCTGAAGTCTAACTGTAGAGCATTTTGACTTGTCGAGGCCAAATAGTTTGCTTAAACTGTCACCTTTGAGCCGTTTGTCTCCTTCTGTGTATGCATCTTTGTTCCAGTGACACACTCAAATAATATACTGCTTACAATACAGAGAAAAGAGCTTTTTTAAATTTTTGAATTTCTTCAGCTTTGTGGTCACATACTGTGTTTAACTGAGGCTGTTTATTTATGCAGACATGGCATGGCTGGAAGAATGTTTTGGAGACAACAGGACTATTTCTGACAGCCTCAGCTTTCCCCTTTGGCTCATGTGAAATCATTTGCATGTTTCAACACCAGTAAGACAAGCTAGGGTCTGTGCCTTTGTTCCCGCCTTTCGTGGTAGATTTCCTACCTGCTCTGATGATCTGTTAAGAGGCGTTTAAAGTCAAGATCACAGGAGACTGCAAAACAAAACGTGGGACAGCTGAGCCGGCTGTAAAATATGTGTGATTGGACAGGGTGTTAGGATAACATTTTAACAGCTGCTCCCGTCCATGAAAAAACACACAATTTGAAAGTGCCAACACCCCCATAACTGAGACCCCATCCACCTACTCTCCACCACCCAGGGAAAGTTGATTTGGCTTATGTGGAGGTCTGGGGGCATGGGAGAGAGGCTGACATTTATACACTACACCCACAGGCCGAGTAACCGCAGATTTGTGTTAGATTTGTGTTTCTTACCCTTATTCTCTTTTGGGAGGATTCTTTGAATCTATTCCCACAGCCTCCATGCAAGAGGTCCGGTCAGGAAAGAGAAAGGGGGGCACTGTTTACAGCTGTACCCTCTACCTTGTGAACCTCGACTTTATGGCACTTTCAGGAAGTGCTGCAGGAATAGCCCCCATTATTGCAAATCTCCTCATCGTCCACGAAGAAAGGGGTGTTATTGTATTTCATCTGAAATTGTTGAGGATATGCGTTTCCCTGTTCAATACAGTTATATTTCACCACTTCATTTGCACACTGCATTGTTCAGTCATCCAGCTAATGCTCGCAGTGAAAGAGGGCATGAGATCCTTCATGTGAGCTGACTGGAAATCTTCCAAGGAAACGGAATAGCTGGCACTGAAAAACAAGACAGCTCTTTAGAGCTCTCACGTATACTTTATGAATTTGCAGTCATACAAAAGCCCCCAAGGGATGCGAGAGGAAACACATTGTGGTGGAGTCTGCTTCGGCAGCCAGCGTTTCCTGTATGAATCATCACAAGCCTATGAAAGTTATAAAGGAGCGGTAAAGGTTTGGTACACAATTTATATCTTGTCCAAAAAAAAGTTGGGGAAGTGTGAAAAGTCTGCTGACCTTGAAATGAACTGGGAGATTTCAACTGCAGTGACTGGTCACATTCTCCCTCTTTCACCACTGGTGGCCATGGATACAGTTGTCTTTATTAGTTAGTCACCTTCAAAGACTTCAAAGATGGAGCTGTGGGCACTTTGGCTTTAAGACTGACCACTTGACCCTCAGATGCCCTGCTCGTGGAGAGCTGTGATAGGAAATGAACTGAAGATTAGTCTGCCTACAATCAGTCAGGGGATAAAAAGAGGCTTTACACCAGAGGATATTAGCCTTTGCAACAAGAAGCGAGAAGAATACACCGGGCACTCAGAGATAAATACTAGGGTGGTGGTCCTTCAGATTCAATTAATCCTGACTTTGGGTGGCACGGCGGCTACTTTGAAGAATTCAGACTTTGGTTCTGTTATTTCTTGCCTGTGAAAAGGGCAGCGGTGACAACGAATGAATAACAAGAGGTCTAAACAACTCTGGTCAAAATGTCATCTTTAATGTCACCCCAGGCATTGGTGCAATGGTTTGCATTCTTCGATATGCATGAGATACAGATCCATTCTTTTGGATGTGGTCCCCACCTTTTGTGACCTTCTTGCTCTCTCGTGAAATTAGAGTGAGCGCATTTTTTTTTCTTCCCCATTTTTTAAAGGAAGTGAAATAACTTTCATTGCATCCATCAACACAGCCAGCATGAGCCAGAAAGAGGAAAGGTTTAGGTTTGCTTGTGCAGTTGTAGTAAAAGTAAGGCTGCGTCACATCGTATGACTAATGTGATGAAAAATAGATTTAGTGCTGGATAAAAATTATTCACTTTGAACTGTTTTATCAATGCCAGATTGCTGGCACGATCCCTAAATTCAGTTCTCCTTAAAGCCTGCCAATGTTCTCTCTCAGTGCCAAAGCAAACAGCATGAATAAGTGCACATTGTGTTGAAATAGTGTGTTTTTCTAATTAATGCTATTGACTGCATATAAGGAGTGAGGTATCGAAAGCTATTAGGGAAACACGCAACAATTAAAAAGTCGTTTATTTCGCTTTGCTCTTATAATAAGCAGACCAGAAGTATAAACAAGTAGAGATGGCACGATACCACTTTTTTATGTCCGATACCGATACCGATATCATAAATTTGGATATCTGCCGATACCAATATGAATCCGATATAATGTTTTTTAATCAACAAAACTGTTTTTTAAATATCTTGCTGCATTTTGTATAAGTTCATACTCAAGTTTAAAACAACAACTACACTAAAGCTATTCTGTTATACCTGTATGCAAAAAAAAATATTTCATAGTTCAGCAATACTGATCAATCTAATAAACTCAAACCTGCACCATCCTCCCTATTCTGGTATTTTAAAGAGTACTTAGCATAAATATTAAGCAACCTAACTAATAGGGTTCCAACTCCCAGCAACAACAAAAATAAATAAATAAAAAATAGGGAACCATCCCTCACACTCCACCTCATGATGCTTAATCAACGTAATCAACCTTAATTTGATGCAGTGTGAAAAAAAATGCACAGAAATCAATTATTTTTCAAGAAATATTAAATAGATTCAACATCTTTCTTCAACAAAATTGCAGACTGCACAGATGGTACCTTCCCAAAGGAAAAAGTACTATAGCTTACTAGGGTATATATATTAGACTTAATAGTCACTATATACAGTAATGGACTTCTATACATTTTACATCAGATTAAAACTTTGGGTGTAAGATTCAGATAAATATTAAATAATTAAAAGCTCGACATTTTAAATGAGAATAAGAAAGAAAAGTATGTCTTTGTGCCCCCTTTTCCCTGTTAATGCCCTATCGGCCCCCCTGGCTAAACTTTGCTAGATCCGCCCCTGCACAGTTACCAGCGTCAGCTACGTAGAAAAAGATCCTAGCTACGTAGAAAAAGATCCTGGAGTAGAAAGTAATATTAAATAAATTCTAACAACAGCTGATCAAGCTTAAACGTGCTGCTGTTGTTCAGCCGCTGGTTTCCTCTTTCTGGTGCAAAGTGGGCCAAAAACAAACAAGAGACACGGACTCGCGACAGAAAAGCCGATCAGCTGATCATTAAGCAGTTTCATGATTGAAGTAGCAGCCGGAGAGCGAGAGGCAGTCGCTAGTTAAGCTTAACGCAGGAATGCTTTACAAACATTCAGAGATGGACTTACACACTTGCTTTACTTCTCTCGGGGTAACTTTGTCAGAGATGAAATGCCGGGTTGCTAGCGAAGCTCCACATGCTATCCAGACCACCGACAGGTCCCGCATGCCACAGCCGCTCTATCACGTGATGCATACTGCTCCGACTGCTAACGTTCTGAGGTGAGTTACGGCGTGTTGCAAGTTTTGTGAGGTGCTTTCGTGATATTTAATGGATCGGATTACATTTTTTATTTTTCTCCGATATCCGATCCAGTAATTTAGGTCAGTATCGGACCGATACCGATACGTAATATCGGATCGGTCCATCTCTATAAACAAGTCCCCCTGATTGTAAATGAAACTAAGAAAATAAAAACATCCTTGTGGTGAGATATGTTTTCTCATGTATTCAAAACCTTAAATACAACCTGCATTTACATCCAAAATTAAAATCACACACATTCAACTGAAATGACCATTTATGGTATGTGTTTTTCTACCAAGCGCTATATTGTGGCGAGTTGTGCACAGTCTAGCGTCTAGCTCAGGTTTTTAATCTCAAACTTTCCGTCATTTACCATTTTACATCTGCTCTGAACCATATGTTCGCTGATGAATGTTAAATTTTAGCGGCATCTTACTGATGAAGACTTGAAGACTCGAAGAAATCAGCAGCTTGAGGCCAGCCTTGCATGTAAAGTCCTGCCAAGCAGCAAATTATGTTGGCCTCCTGTTAAACTACGGGCTTATTTTAAGACTACAAGCAAAGTTAGGAACAGTTAGTCTCTCCATTAAGACGCACTGCCAAGAGAAAATCAAGCATGAATGCCCATACTGTAGACAAAGGAGAATACCAGGGGGAGATAACAATGTTTAATGCTCACTTTCAGTCATATAATTACTGTGCCAACATGTTTTTCTTCCAGCGTTGTGATTTGTTTGGGAGCTTTGTGTAAGTACATACTGCTGTGGAAGTATAAGTCTTTTATAATGTTGCAGAAATAGCTGGGGATAGATGTGCGTGTTTGAGACCAACTGAGTGAACTGCGGTTAGTGTGCTCCCCGCACTGAGTGGATAAACAGAGGATTCATGTGGACATGCCCTGCCACAATAATGACTTCTTCACAGAAAGAAGAAAGAAAACCGTTCTGTTTTTATTTAAGTCCCAAAATGAACATCCTTCACCAACATCAAAGCGCAGAGCTGGCCTGCCTCAACTGTGAGCTCCTGTCTCTGCTTTTTAGGTTCTGGGTTTGTGCAGCTGACCTCCTCAGTCCATGGTCTACCAGCAAAGGAGTCATTCACATGCAAGCTGTCTAGTAATTCCTGGAGTATGACTAGAAAAAAATCCTCTGATAACCTTTTACAGATATCATAAGTCAAAAAAGGCCAGAATGCTGAATGTGTGCTGAGGCACTGCACATTTTTTGTGTATACGATCTATTGTTTAGCTGTCATAACTAATTATTTACAGATCTTCAAAGCTTACAGCACAATTACTGTGTGAACACAATGGAGACATTTGAACAAGAGCATGAACAGAAAGATGGAGTGAAGGCTTTGAGGCAGACTCTGCAAGGGCACCAGCAGGGGAGGAGCGAGACAGCGGGGTGTCTCCTTGATTAGTTTGTTCTTTAAACTACTTCCAACTGTCACTCCTTCAAGTGAAGAATGAGGAAAAGTTAATTATTATTGCAACCCGGGAGTCATGTCATGTGGAGCAATTGTGGACAAAGAAAACAACAACATAATGCACAACACAGAGAGAAGAAGGGAGTTCAGTGGCGTGCGAGTGCATTGTGTAGACACAGGGTTAAACACAAATGTATTGAAGTGTCAAATAGTGTTGTGCAGGTTACTGATATTCTGACTTCTTTTTGTAACTGAATTGAAGAATTTTCTGGCCACTTGGGAGCAACTTTAACAAACCACTGGCATTTTAATATCTTTCAAATTCATAGGTAACTTATTGCAAATTCCTTCCTGCTCTCTCACAAATGTCTCAGAGGAATAAATATCTAAATGCTCTGCATTGCTAGGGCTGAGAAATTTAGCAGGACAAAAAAAAAAAAAAAACCAGTTACCTGGTTTAAACTTTGAATGCTAGATGAAAATTGACAACCAGCCATTCACAATTTTAAGGCCCCAACGCTCCTTTTAATCTGAAAAACCTTCTGCAGGCCACCCAAACCTTTGATAACACCTCTGATCATCAAGCAAACCCAAAATAAAGTCTTTGGGGTTTTTTTAAAATTCATTTTATTCTAAAAATAATTTACCTCTTAAAGTCTATTTTACTTTAATGACTGTTCTTCGAGCACCATCGATTTAGTTCTATGACAATTAAACATATCTTTTTTTAAAAGCACAAAATTTAATGTAATTTAAAAAAAACAACTTTCAATAGTTTTCATTCTTTTAAAATAAATTTTTTATCACTGTTGAGCAAACAAGTTTTATTATATTTATTTATTTCAAATGATGTCAGCAGTACCTTCGCGACCCATCAGGGGGCCGAGCTCCACACAGTTTACTTACCCCTTGTGAAGCAATCTGGGTCACATTTGATTACTTAATTATTTGCAGTCTAAATTTGAATAGGTCCGGATGCATCCCTGACAAGTACACATCAAGGAAATATGTCATCACCTCAGTACTCTGAGGCTGATGTGGCAACACTACCGGTAGTAATTTGTATTTATGTAAATACATGCGCGCTAGCTTTTGAAATATTTCTGTTTTATTATGTAGCCTGGGGGTTGCGTCAAGAAGGGCATCCAGAGCAAAAGTCTGTGCCAAATCAAACATGCAAATCCATCCATTGTGGCAACCTCTCAGGAAATGAGGGTATTTAGCCTGTGCAAAATAAACCTGAATTAATAAATGTGTGTGGATCTCTTTCACTTTCTAAAAACACTGTTTCTTGGGAAATGAAATGAACAGTGATGTATCTTGGTAGTTGTTTCAAGGTAGTTCACTTGTTTGAGGTGAGGCCACAAGAAACTGGTAATCAAACAATATAGCACAGCTTTAATAGTTTAGAAAATCTGTATTTAATGGAATGTATATGAACTTTGCTGGTTTTGCTGGTCAGCCACGGTGGTTGGCACTTGTCACCCTTTGCCACGAGTGGTGACCTACATGCTTGCACTAACGTCACGGACAGGATAACATGAATGCATGAGGATAATAGCTCAAAATAGCATATTGCTCTTCATAGTGACCGGAGCACAGGCATTTCTGTGGTCAGGGAAGTGAGGCTCATGTTTTGTATCTCATTAAATGAGTGTTACTAAAAGGGGGGATAATAATAAAGCCATATTGTTATTGGCTGAGATCATCTATAAACATTAGAAATTTGCTATTATTGGATGAACTCACTGCAATGGTGCCTGGCTATATTCTTGTAGGCCTAAACTTGTTCTTTCCAAATCTGGGGTCAAATCCAGGCTTTGGGTTTCCCTTGTTGTTCATTTTAATAATTTAATAACGCTATGAATCATGGGTAATGTCCCGACCAGCTGTCGCTCCCGATTCTTGGATTCTGACCTGGTGGAAACACACGACTCGAGGCGGACTTCTCAGTTCAAGAACTTCTTTATTCACCCATGAAGGGGAGATGTGCACAGCGCGAAGTCCCTCGATCTGTTACATTTATACTTTTTCAAAGTTCCTCATTCAGTGCCTACTTTTCCTGTTATTTAGTACTCTGTGTTCCTGTACCCTTCATACACAGTTTTGATCAAAACATCTCCTCCTTCCTTTAACATTCTTATCTTTTCCTTTTACAGTCTTACATGAATTCATCTCTCCTTCTCTGCACGCCCTCATTTTCTATGCACGTGGGTGCTCCATGTAGGGTCTCTAAATAAGCTAAGCTTTCTACCTAGTTCTACTTTTTTGATCTATACTTATCAAGATGTGTTAGACGGCAGTTAGTGCTGCCCTTTTCACCCACTCCTGTAATGCTGCTTCTGAACTCTTTCCTATAATGCTGTTTTATGTTGTAACTACTTGCTCCTGCAGTTACAAAGGGGCCTGCTAGTAGGGCTGTTCGATATAACGATATGTATCGGATGATGATATAAAAACGTCTATCGTTTCATTTTACGCTATCGCTTGTTTTGTGGTGTTGCAAAAGAAACTGTTTACGGCAATATTTTTTCATCGTTTTGATGGTCACTGTAGTGGCTCTATTAATTTCTTAAAGTTCTCTCTTTCTCTTATATTTAATATAACCACACTACCAACAGACAAGCGCCTGTTTTTATGTGTTGTCGTTAGCAACAACGATGGTTAAACCATCATGTGCCTGCGTGTTTATTTTCCACATAAGCCTTTCACAATAAAGCTCAAGATCCTGTTGAGACTTTTCAAAATAAACTGAATCGCGTGAAATAGTATGCAAAGAGTTTATGCATGAGAAGCAAAAAAGAGCCGCCAGGTGCTAAAAAATAAACCTTAGACTCAAACGTTAGAACAGGTTTTTCCCCGCAGCACGCGTAATAAATACTCACAAAGAAAACGGCGGCCGTTACAACCTATGTCTAAAAATGTGTAGTTTCGTGCATCAATAAAACACTCGACTCCAGGTGCACACTGGAAACACTTCAGCTACCCGAGAATTCACAGAATTTACAGAAAATGTTAAATTTTTGTGATTTATATCATTATCGGACGATAGATGTTTTATATCGGGATATGAGATTTTGGTCATATCGCACAGCCCTACCTGCTAGCAGTATAATACTATATACAGTTCCACAGTAATTCTTTTAAAAAGTGTTGGTGGGACTGTAGACTTCAGAGAGACCTCAAGCACTTATTGCTTGAACATTGGGTTAAAGGTAATGTCTATGTCAAAACCCATGTGTCTATATTGATGGACCAGGAATAGACTCGCCTTCTCACTCTATAGAGATCAGTCGATACAACTTTGTGTGAAGATGATTCTGCGATGGGTCTCATTAAAAAGCTCACTGGCTTTGGCCCAAACACTGTCCTATTTGCATTCCTCATAGGCAAGCTGTCCAATATTATCTCTACTCACTCCATCACAGGCCCCTGAAACCACAAAGGACTTGCTGTGTTGGCTTCTTCCCACATCATATTTGCCGGAGAGGAGAGTCCAGACAGACTCTCCTCTCTAATAATGCTGACGCCACACCAAAGGATGCACCTGCAGTCAACAGGTGTTTTTGTCCTCAGCCTGCGAGGAGCCTTCCTTTATTCTGAGGAAAGCTTCTGAGGTCCTGCCAGTGTGCTGTGTCTATATATATTCACATTTTCCGTGAAGCCTCAAAGGTGGATCTTTCTCTGGAAGCGATTCAGATGTGAATTCTTTTCATTGTTTGAAGTGGAAGTTTTTAAAGATTTTTTTAAGTAACTCAAGCAAGCGAGTGCATGCTGATATACATGACAGATTGGTTAAGCTGAATTAATAACCTCCCTCTCCTCCTTCAGCACATGTATCAAGCTACAAAACTAAACCTGTGATATCAGTCTAAGAAAGCCATACAGTGCCATGTCTGGAAATCTGCAGGTGTGAAATTTTACATCTCAGACAAACAAAACAAAAGTGTCTGTGTGGGGGATCCAGGCTGACCTGCTGCAGTGGGAGGAGACGGCCTCTGCAGCGTAACATTACTGTGTGGAGTTGGAGGGTTGTTTGAGGGAAGATAAGAGATTGTGGGATCAGTGCGCTGTTAAATGTATCTGCCAGAGCCAGCAGAGGAGCTACAGCAATGCAGTGACTCTGCCAACATTCCTGGGGATCAACACGAGCTAAATGCTCCCACCTCTCTCCTCCACAGCCAGAAGTTAAAGAAAACCTGATAGATGGAGCTCACTGGAGCTTCCAGCACACTAAACTGTCTTCTTATGTCTCTATTGCTTTGTTTTAAATCAGGTTACTGTCCAAAAATAAAAAACTAAACTCTGTTGATGGAAAATACTTACACTGTAAAAAATGCCCCTGATAAAGAACAATACTGGCAGGAAAACACATCACAAAAATGGTATTATAGGCCTATTCTATGAATGAATATGGACTATACTTTATGATGCTGTCTGTTTGGTTGGTATTAAGTGTATTGATGTAATCTCCACAAAGTTTATTACTGTAAAATATAATTGCACACCCTCCCCCTGTACTCAGCAACTGTTGCCCATTACTTGCATTGCAAGGGGACAGAAGTCTGAATGTATTCATTGCAAATGTCATTCACATTGGCAGCTATACTTTAACACTGCTCTTGGTCACACAAACAGTGCAAACTGCATCACACTTCCACAACAAAGTCTACATATATTGTATTTTAAAAAAGTACAGTAGTTTGCTCTTATTTTCTTTTACCATAAAGGCCACCAATCTTGCAGTATAGCAGATTATTTTAGAAAACGTCCTGGGTTTTTTGTAGCAATTTGTTACATTGTTAGTACTTCATGTACTTCTACACCACTAAAGCTCAAAGAGCAACATTATTTCTCTCATTTCTGTCTCTCTGTTTGGTCCATTAAGATTTATTTAAGATTTGCCACACAAACATGACGATAAGAAATAATAACATGCATTTTCCCACAATTATTACACTTGCTTTTTATGTTTTGACTGAATCAAATGACTAGTCACAGCAGCAGGCGCTTATGTCTGTATGTCTGAAAACATGCATGCATGCCCCAACACCCAGCGTCACCAGCTGAAGGCTGTCTAGTCCTTTCGATAGAGGAAGAACCTTAAAAGGATAAAGTAGTCACTTCTTATTCTGTGCTCCTATCACAAAATAATGTAAACAATCAAGTGACATCAGGCCTAGGGCGACCCCTATAAGGCTGAGTGAGGATTTGTAAAGTTACGACTACATCTAGTGGTTAGAACTGGAAATCCTTGGGACCATTTCTGTCTACTGAGCACCTCTCTAACACAAATACATGTTATCGCGCAAACACTGAATATAGCTTGTATTTTAGAATCCAGAATAGATGACAGTCAACCAGCGAGAGCATTAATAATCTGTACGTCGGCTCACAGGTGCACGGAGACAAAGACCAGAGAGCTGTCATATGCACCGACAGATGTAGTGAGCGCTGGCACTGACTAGAGGGCATAATGTCTGCATTAGATGACAAGTTCCTCTCCACACCTGAGCCAGCATGCAATTCAATACCCTTCAGTCATCACCAGGCTTCTAATTTAGAACGTATCGACTAGTGTTCAGTAGAGCACAAGCACTCGCAGACATTCATGTCCTCCAGCTGTGAGAAATTCTTGTCTAATCTACTATCACAGCAGCTCCTTGAGAAATGCGAACAGCAAGGCGATTGTGTCGAGGTATGTTTCACTGGCTGTGGAATATGATTTTTGTGGTCGTATGCGATTTTTCTGAAGGGCTGCTGCTGCGTTACAAGGTGCATTTGATCTTCATGTAACCGCTGCCAAGGGGATGTAAAACATTAAAGGTCATCCGAAAACCAGGGACACAAAACTTGGGGTGGGGGTGGGGTAGGAGGGCTGATGGTCGGGATGACGAAGTGAACAAATAGGTGTGAGCCTATAGCATGCCTCCACACTGACACAGATGCAGCAAATGCTATCTAAGTGACGGCACTGAGTTTAAAGTTAAATACAATCTTTATTGGGTTTGTAGACATTTCCCAAAGGTATAATCCAATAAACAGCAACACAGGCATTTACAATTCAAGGACAAATAATTCACTTTCACAATAACAAATTGAAAGAGTTTTGCCTCTTGCAGATACTTTTCACCAGCAGTGCCTTTGAATCGAAACGACCAAAGAAAGTGCTCAACTCAGCAACATATCACATAATAGTTTAAATAAACTATTGGTTAAGCCGTGACACTAGGTCATAATGACGGTGTGTTGATTCACAGTCTGATTTCCTTTGCCACACTTCCTGTATATTCAGAACTAAACATTTTACATCGTTTTCAATGAACCAAACACTATGTTAACACTTTGACTTAACTGAACATTTAACGACCAAAATGTTTCATTTGCTTCTGTATAATCAGCAGAACAAATCCATAATAATACTGACCGGATCTGCCTGTCTAAGGGCAACGTTAGGAAATTTACAAAACTGTGACTGAGTATAGACAAATCTTTAATAACTGGAAAATATAGTTGCATTCTTCAACTGCATTCTGGAAAAAAAGGTTTTTGCTTCTTTTTCTAAAATTTAAAATCATCAGTGTTAGTTTTAATTTGACTATAAATATGCAACTTACTCCTGCATGTTGATCCTACAATATAAGACTTATCTTATAACATTTATTTGACTTTAAAATAGTTGCTTACGCTCAAAGTGAGGTTGCATTTTTCTTTGTAAACATCTGGCCCAGAAGAACTGGTTTTAAAATAATACGGAGAAAATATAATCGCAACACTGGTACTCACTCAAATATCACAGTTACATCCTTTTATCACGCCTATGAAAACCTGCAGACTTAACAGTGGAGATGCTGGGTGATTTTTTTTTCTGCAACAACGCCAACACTATTCTACCTGAAATATCCTAAGAACTAAATGTAAAGCCAAGTGCTCTTCAGATGGACTGAAAGCATTCCCAGCTCCTGTTTGTAAGGCAGGCTTATCGAACGCTTTAATAATGCCTGTAAATGCAGCACACTCTCCAGGCATAGATATGGTTTTTTGGGTGCTTCATCCTCACGACTCCACAGGTTAACGACAAAGCACTACACAAGCAGCTACTGTAAAGTTACATCACTATCAAAATGCTGTCGGTGTGAAGATTTTGGTGCTAAGTACTTGCTACAGTGTTTTTTCAGTGTTTCTTCACTACACCTCTGTTACTACTCTGTGATCCCGCTGTCTCGTCTAAAAAAGGTTCCATTCGTAATTAGAACTGCGATTTTAATACTTTCCAATAACCCGAATGTATTCCTGTTTTTTAAATGCTTTTAACATAGGTCTCAAATCCCCTTTGGGGTCACGTCAGGAAGGGCAACTGGCATGAAACACTCTGCCAGATCAAACATGCAGAGCTACCCGCTGTGGTGACCCCTTGTACCAAGGGAGCAGCTGAAAGTAGCTTGTTACAACAGCAGATGACTGTTCAGAGTTTCTAGTGCATTACAACTGTAAAACTTGAGCTACATTTTTGATATTAGGGGCAATTTCCTAGAAAAATATAGCATTAAACCTCCAATTTAAAAGTTCTGGTTGTCAATGAAAATAATTAAAGGTACAGTACTCGGCAGAACTCTTGAGCCACCCCTCATTTGTTTTTATTTTCCTTCCTTGCAGACTCAAGTGGTCTTGAGCAATAGTTCTCCAGCCTTTCTGATGCTCTTTCTGATTTTTTCTTTTGACATTGACTGCTTGTTTGTTAAGCCACTTAACACTGACCTATGAACCTATCAATTGACTCATTCAAGCATAAAAAAAGGTTCATATCTCAAGGTGTGGAATTAGTGTTGAGTCAGACCTTAACATTTTCAAGAAACCTGGAGAACTATTCCAGCAGACAACTTAAAGAAAAAACAAGAAAGCTGCTTAAGAGAATTTGGCTTGTGTCGAAGAATAAAGGTGGTCATAGTGAGTACTGACTTCTAAAATATGTTGTATTTCCAGGTGTGATAAGACATGTTTCAACAAATGTCTGCATGTATTTCTCAATTTCCTAGCAAAAGTCAAATAAATGAGGGGCGGCTGATTTCTTTGCAAAGTACTCCGCTCGTTTTCAATGTTTTGTTCCTTTTTTAAAATTTTGTTTGCTGAAAGATGGCTTGAGTTGTTGATATTATTCTCAATGTCACCAGACCTCTAACACTAAAGACTGAAATTAAGCTCATTAATCCACAACCTCCCCTTTAAAAGTAAATATGAGGTTTACTAAAAAGCCTCTTTTTAAAAGCATAATTGGCTAATTTTTATTTCAACCTTCCTAGGAAACGAGCCCTTTAGAATTAAATGAGTGTGAAATTGAGAATACTCCATTATTATATTTTTTTTTTAAATAAAATGGTTTGTTAATCTTTAAATTGCATAAAAATATAACAACAATCCCATGTGGTTAACAAGATAAATAGTGGCTGGATTTCTGGGTGTGGTTTAACCCTCACCTTAACATCCTAACCTCTCAGTTACTGGCACAGCTTTGAGAGACTGGCTAGTGTTATTTCTGTCAGCCACACGAGAGCAGCTGCTGGTAAGGAGAGCTTTCTTTACCCCTTAAGTATGATTAAGCCCCTGCGCAGGTTCATTAACCTTATTTCCTTTTGACCTCAAGAGATTAAACTTCAGAACACGACATAATGTTCATTTCTTTTCCTCGCAAAAGGACTACGATGAGTTCAAATGTGATCAATGGAGATCTTTTGATGTTTGATGGTTTTCTGAACACTACTGTTTCACCTAATGAATATTTTTTAACCTCTTTCATCGGGGTTTAGGGCCACACACTGTGCCACAAAGTGTATTACTTTTTGAGAGTGTCAGGGGATATATTCCCCCACCCATCAGATTGATCTAGATCTGATGTAGCAAAGAGTAATAGTTATTAAGGATTTCACATGTACTCAGTTGAAAAAAACAACAACTAATTTATCATGTTTAATAACGAAAACTTTAAAAAGGTGTCCTGCCTCTCTCTTTCGACTGTTCTTTGCAATTCCACTCTGCAATTCCCCGCGGCCTTGCAGATGCAGTGAAAGTCTTTTGGTGGTGAGTGGGCTTGATTGCATGATTTTCCACACTTGAGAAGATGTGGATAAAAGCATTACTAAGGTAACAGAGAGGGACACCACTTTTTACCATTGCTCTCCTGACTGTGCTTTTCAATAGCTCGCTCCTAGATTAGAATTTTGAATGTGCAGCGAGTTCAGTGCTGCTGTTTTCATAAGCTCTACTCTCCATCTCCCAACCACACTGCCTTGGATATCAGATCGTAATAATAAGTGACTAATAAGTCGACATGTGTGTGACGCATTAATGTAACAACACCCCCTACCATAAACCAGACTTCTTAATAACGCTGAACTTCTGGAGTACAAATGTTATTAGGAGTTATTTCCTCCTTGGGATATCTGCTGTCTAAATGAGCCAACTGTCTGTTTAGCAGGAACCTCTTATACTCTTTCATAACTGCATCTTTATTCTTGGACTCTACTAGAGTATCTCTGGATGAACAAGCTCTTTAAGCTCCTCTCACTTTGCCAACTTTCTACTGATTGGCTGCCTCTTGGAAACAAAAGCTTTGTACATCAGATGGGGAAAGCTTCTATGCTGAGATGACCATATTATAGATATCCCTCTCAGTGACATCATGTCAGATTGAAAAGCAGAAAAAAGTGTCTGAAATTGAGTGTTAGGGATTAGCTACACATATGATGCCCTCATTATCTGAAAGTTTGTCCATATTTTAATGAGCATCCACTAAGGAAATGCACAAACACGCAACATTTCAACCTTTTGCACACGGAGGATACATTTGTTTCTGGCGCTATGTCTGTAAAGTTAATCTGTCAGTTGAGGAGGTGGTGTCGCACAAAATACGGGAAGGAGTTCAAATGATAGAGCTTTCCAGCACTAAGGTAGCACTGTCTTTGGTCTCTTCACTGACCCATCACAATCTTTGTGAGGAACAATCTGAAAAGTTGAATGAACCCGAGCTGTGGCGTGTGCCTCAGGGGAACGTTAAGCCTTCCTGCTGCTCCTCCTGCTGCTCCTGCTGCTGCTGAGTGAATGACTGGTGCAGTTTCCCAAAGCTGTGCATTATGTTTTCATGAGTTCTACTACAAATTTCTATTTAAAATTCAACTTATGAAATGGAAACTAAATGCGGGTTCACGGTTTTACTTTCTTAATAGTCCTTCCCACAATTTATCTCCACAAAGTCATGAAGAATGTCAAACTTCCCTTCAACTAATGAGCATATCTGAGGTATAGACTTTGACTAAATACTATTGGATGTGTAAGCTACTTCCACAAAATAGTTCTAAAATGTTAAATCTATCATATCAAAGAGTATACAACAAAGATAACGATTACCTCATTACAAAAAATATAGACTAGTAACATTTAGGATCAGCTATCCACTGAATTCTAAAATATAGTTTAACTGAGACAGCATCAAGTTGCACAGTGACAGGACGTTCATTCAGTAAGAAAACAGAAATATGCTTCACTGTCTTCCTTTTCTTTTCATTTTGGTATAATTACTGAACAAACAATACATCAGGGAGGGGAAAAAATAATTTCAATAGTGTAAACATTGTACCAGTACAAAAGCACATGTCGCAAGACGTGGTCAGAAAACACCAACACAGGCAGCGCTGTCACCCTTTACTCTTCCTCCATTGACTTCTCAATCTCTTTCAGCCTGCGGACAAACTCCTGAGCCTCCCGGTCCCCGACGCGAGCTTCCAGCATCCCCATGATTGGCTTCTCTGGAGGCGAGAGAAAACAGATGAGCACAGTTTCTACACCTGACACAAATATCTCTTGATTGAATGGCTTTTCATGCTGCATTGAAGAAGTAATTGGAAACCCAGACTTACACCCCCTGGTCTTCAAGAAGCAAACATTATGTTTGAGTAAACAAAACGACGGCATAACCCCCCCCCCCCCCCCCCCCCCCAAAAAAAAAACCCCAAAAAAACAAAAAACAAAATAAATGATACAGCCCGGAGCCGTATGTACCGCTGGGTTTACTGCGAGACAGATGCAGAATGACAGGCTGGACGCTCTTGCCAGCCGCTGAGGCGTTCGGTCTCCCCGGCCAGCAGAAGTCGCTGAGAGGAGCGACGGCTTCTCCAGCGAAGTCGTTGGTGGACAGCCAATCGTAGTCCATCACAGTAAAGGTCAAACAGGCAAACCTGTGCCTGTACTGTTCAGGACTGACGTGGCTGGAAGACAATGGAATCAAACAAATCAGCCACAGGGTGTGTGCATATAAACAGGGAGACCTAACAAAAGGGCAGAGTACTCACAAGTAAAAGAGCTCATCGAACACTGGGTGCAGCGTCTTAAGCTTCACTTGCGTGCGTTGACTCTTGGCCATAGGAAACAGGTGGTGAGGACATAACTCCACTATGACGAAGGGATCACTCAGACCTGAGGAAGTAGTGTTCAACTTTAATATTTAATTTAAGACAAAAATTTAAATTCATAAATTCACATATTTACCATTGGCATCCAGTGCAATGATATCAGCAGCATGCAGGATCTCCACTGTCAGGCGCTGCTCTGGAGCATCATAGTAGCACTTCACGCTGATCCGACCGTAACGTGTATGTTTGAGAGTTTTCTGCAACATTAAGTATTGACAGAAATATTAAGCATGCATCCATCCTCATTTCGCGGGTTGTGTCGTGTCTTCAAAGGGCCGACGAGAAGGCAGATTTTTAATCAGAGGTATAACAACAGAAGAAAGAGCACTCTGCTGTCCAATCAATACTTCCTTCTTCACTTCAAAGGAGAACAAAATGAGATTGTCAGTCTTGTAGGTTGAAACGCACCTGGTGGGAAATCTTCTCCAGATAGTACTGTTCAATCAGCTCAAAGGATGAACATTTATTCAGCCTCAGCTCCTCATCCAAGACCTAAAACAGCATCGAGATTGTCACAAAGCGATCAATAGCATGATGGATAACGCAACATAAATCTGACCTTAAACCCATTTATCAAGATACCAGGAGCCAGACTAGTAGATGTACTAGTAGATGTTCACCACTAAAAGTGTGTGTAATGGAAAAAGTGCAGAAATTTGCTTCTTTTATAAATCTTTGGACTTTACAGAAAGTGGAACTTGTAGAGTTTAACAATTTAGCAGAGCATCTGTCATAAAAACAAAAATATTTTAGAAATCTTTCGAAAACTTTAAAACTAAAAACTATATCACTTATTAGCCAAATAACAAACTGAATTTAGATTTTTATACCCAAACTAAACTTCTCTGGAAAATTAGGAATTAATCAAGTGTTTTAATGACATTTTTTTTTTAAATAAATAATGTATTTTACTGTTTTTTCCTTATGTAAAACTGAAAGGCTGCAGTTTTATGCAACATTTTAGCATTAAAAATATTATTTTAATTAAAGACCTTGCACATACTGGTGAATTAACCATAACAGAAACATAAAAATATTATTATTATTATTTGGCAATTACCAACAATGACAATTAAGGGCAGCTGTGGCATATATAAATAAACCTGGCATTGGGTGCTGGTCTTATAACTTGGTTAAGCACTGTAGAAAATTTCCTTCCTTATGGAATCATGAACAGAAGAAAAATGCCAAAAATGTAAAAGTAAAAGTAACTGAAGCCATCAACTCTGTAAGTTCAGGGTAAAAGATCACGGCAGATTTAGGACTGGAAGACAAACATGAACCATTAGTAAAACAGAAGGACCACCTGCCAAAATAAGTGTAATATTAAACGCAAGTTTTGTGAAAATTGTCTGTTTTGTTGCACTTTTTAAAATCTCAACTTTTTCATATCATGTGCAGTGTGCACAACATTTTTCATGCACTTTTTTGTTTATAAAAATCAGTATACGTTTGGGAAAAGATGTACATTATTTATACAGCCGGCTCCTGGTTGACAGATTGGACGAGTTCCTACCTTGTAGTCTCCGCTCTTCATGTCTTCCAGGAATAGACCCTCTCCCCTAGCATGAAAGAACTGCAACAGAGTCTAAAGCGATTGAACAAAAGCATTAAACTCGGGAGCTCATAACATTTATCCCTCTATTTTTGATAGACTTGTTGTTCACACAAACAGCATGAAACCTCTGGCAAACATTGCATCTGTCTGCCAGCCTCCGAATTCATGCCATGACTTTTCATGCAAATATGTCACGTCCTCTTCCAGCTGGTTAAATTGGAATTAGAATATACAACAGTTCCCACATTGTCATTCATAAGGGAGCTCACTTTGGCACTGAACTATTACCTAGTGTCTTCATGAATATCTGATATATGCTAATGATTGCACGCCAAAGGGCATACCGAGATAATTAAAGAATGCAAGTGGCAATGATAATCTTAACATATTAGACACGTCTTTTAAAACAGACCATTCTTTTCAGTGGGCACACAGACTAAAAGGATTATTGTGCGATGCAGTAATCACTGACCTCTACTGTGTACTGGAAGCGGTTGTAAAACTCCACCTGGACACCCCTGTTTTCAGTGACCGTGTCCAGGATCATCCGCAGGAGGAGCTCCCACATGCTCTGGAGAACTCTACCAGGAAGCAGACAATGAGACACCCACACATGTGTGTTTACCAGCTCTTCCAATTACACCCCATGTACTCTCACTATGTTTTCACAGATAATAGGCCGATAATGAATACTTGTAAGTAGTGTAAGTGCTAAAGGCTATTATTATTATTGCAACGCTTACATTCATACACAAGCGCAGCATCTTATTTGCTGAGCTGTCACACATTTTATGTAGTGCAACAGAATAGGGAAAATCTCTTTTTAAGACAAGGAAACAATGGATTTTGTTGTGTAACTGCGTTTGGAGTGAACCAGAAATCTATTTTGGGTTGGCTTGGATTCATTGTGGTTTTAACAATCAAATATATGCTGATCATGCAGTGTTTCATGTGCATGGGAAACATAAGGAACCAGGGGATATTTGGTGTGGTGCATACTGGCTGAACTCATATAAATCATATTTATAGTACAGTGCAAAAATCTTGAGCCACCCTTATACAGTTTGTACAGTTCTAACAAGCCTAAAATTCATATTTTGTATGGCCTCCTTTATTCTCAAACACGACCTGAACTCTTTTAGGCAAGCTTTCTTGTAATTTCTCTAAGTCGTCCTAAGGAACAGTTCTCCAGGCTTCTTCAGGGACATTAGAAGTTCTTCTTTGGAAACTGGCTGGCTTTTCTTTTGTTTTTATCAAGACGATCCCAAACTCCTTTAATAATATTGAGGTCCAGGCTTTGGGGATGCCAGTTCTTAACCAATAGTGTTCCATTGTGGGTTTCCCTATCCTGGTATCTTTCACTGCAGTGTGTTTGGGATCGTTGTTATAATGAAAAATGAAGCCGTGGCAGATGCTTTCCAGAGGGCATTGCATGATGGATCTGAGTTCATAATCCCATCAACTTTGACAAGATTCACAACAACACTGACTGAAATGTGGCTGAAATTTATGACAGAGCCTCTGCCAGATTTTATTGGTTAGTCCAGTTTTGTGTAATTTCACACACCTCAGCCTCCTTGATTCCCTTCCACTGACACCATTTCTGTTGAGGCTTTGGTGAACAGTAGCTGGATCAACTGGAGGGCAGATACATCTCTCAGGTCCTTCGTCAGGTCTTTTTTTGCTATTTCTTAAGGACATGACTTTGAGATACTGTTGATCTGCTGTAGATAGTTTTTCAGGCCTGCCACTTCTTTTTTTTGTCCTCCACTAGTCCAGTTTCCTGTGTCAAGATGTCAATTTTTGGCTAATAGCTCTTTGGGAATAACCTTGTTGTAGTGCAATAGGTGAATCCTAAAGCGCAAAAATAAAATCTTGCTATTTTATGCCTGTCAAACTGTGTTATCTGTGTCATCATTTCCCGTAGATTAAAAAATGGGGGCAATTATGTGCTTTTTCTGCAGGCTACTGAAAAACAAAAGGGTAAGAGTTTTAAATTTGACCTTTGTTTTTTTGAAAGTGGTGATTTGCTAAATGCACTGTTACATGTCTTTTTAGGCTTGAATGATTCATAGATCTGTGTTAAGTGGCTTAAATAAACCAAAAAACAAATAAAAACATTCCTCTGAAAAAGCCTGGAAAAGATACAAGCACTGGACGGAAAATTAGTGAAAAAGCAGTCAGTGTTAAAGAAATCATCCAAAGCTTCAGAAAGCCTGGAGAACTTTTGCTCAAGACCACCTTGAAACATTACGAGAAAGTCTAGATCCTTGGATGCTTGCATCAGTGTTATGCACATCTTAAGTTAGTATAAAGATACCATACTTTGAAATAAGCCTCAGAACAGTCTTTTCCTGCTACAGTCAAACTTATTTTCACAGTATTTTGACTATCACTCAAATTAATGTTGTGATTAGTTTTGCATGTATGCCTAAGGAGCTTGGAAAGAAAAGCGTCTGGACTTCTTTAGGTTGCTTGAAGACATTTCACCTCTCATCCGAGAAGCTTCTTCAGTTCTAGGGTCAAATGGTGGAGAGTCCCAGATTTAAGCTTTGTGGGAGTAACCCACCAAGAGGGACAATGAACCCCCTAATGATCCTCTACCTAATCACGTGAGCCAAGGTGTGGAAATAGGTGTAGGTCACAATCAGCCAAGGTTTCGGGTGAACTCATTGTGAAACCTAGCCCCACCCTGTGAATTCCTGAGGTCAGGTGACCCAGGATGTGAGAGGGCGTTAAGGCGTCTGAGAAGGGATCTCAAAACTGGATTGGCAGACAGTTGGTGTCGTAAACCACCGACTCTGTTCAAAGATGGTCGCTCACATCAGACACCAACTAGGGAGGATAAGAAGGACAAACGCAACAACATTGCCATCCCCTATGTAAGTTTCACAATGAGCTCACCCGAAGCCTTGGCTGATTGTGACCTACACCCATTTCCACACCTTGGCTCATGTGATTAGGTAGAGGATCATTAGGTGGTCCATTGTCCCTCTTGGTGGGTTACTCACACAGAGCTTAAATCTGAGACTCTCCACCATTTGACTCTAGAACTGAAGAAGCTTCTTGAATGAGAGGTGAAACGTCTTCAAGCAACTTAAAGAAGTCCAGACGCTTTTCTTTCCAAGCTCCTTAGACTACGATGACCTGGATGACTGAGAACCTTCACAGACATTTGCATGTATGCCTCTTCAACTATGAGCTCTATGTGCCCATTCTGATTTCTCATGTTCTTTGTTATGTTCATGTTTTGTCTTGTGTATGACATGATTCAGTGGTTTTGTACTGAATGTCTATTTCTTTTAGCACATTGTGACTCACAACAGTTATTAACACATTAAAGTCTACCTCCCCCCTGCCTTTTTTGGCATCTTGTGATGTCATTGCATAGTGACTCAAAAAGCAAGTTTTGCTGAAGGCAACAAAAGTCTGTGTGCTGTTTTTTTTTTTAGAAAGAAATGCAAGAATAAGAACTTAATATTAATAGTAAAAAGAGAATTAAAAAGTACCTGGTTAGATTTTCTTTTACAAGGTTTTCTGTCAGGATGACCATAGTGTCTTGTAAGTACTTCATGAGAGGGGAAACAGCCTGGGAGAATGTCACACATTACATAAATACCACAAAACACCGCTAATATAAGGATAAAAAAGGCTAGGCGGCTATTGCTACATACATCATCATTGTTGATGGAGTCAGGAGACAGGCTGATGTGCTGGATGTACCTCCGCAGCTCAGGCAGCATCTGCACAGGAATATTTAGTCACAGATGTTCATGAAGGTGCATACTTCAAAGTATATAGATGTCCGGATACGCTCAAAAAGTTCTACAAACTGGTTTGTGAGAAACAGGAAAATTATACTCCTCGTGTTCACCTTGTCAGTGAGCAGTGTGATGAGGCGTTTAGCTTCTCTCTGCAGATCCAGGTCCATGTTGAACAGCTGTCCATTCAGAGCCTTGTAAACCTGCTCTTTCCCCTCCACCCCGCATGATTCCTCCATGGCGCGCTCCACACCCTGCCAGTCCAGGTCCCGGGGCAGGTGACCCAGGAAAACACGCACATGCTCTGTGTTGTTCAGGGCGATGCAGAGCTAGCAGAAAGCGAGGAGGAGCAAAGGCGGAGAAACAGAGGGTAGAGATGGAGAAAAAAAGAAGGAAAAGAAGCAGGGCTACAGAGAAGTGGAGGGATTGAGTTTGAGTGTAAATGATTGATGACGACAAGAAGCAACTGCTTTGTTTTTGTGTGTATAACATATCTGCTCTCCCACTGAGCCCTTTGTGTTGACAGAGAGCTTGCTGACATCGTTGACGTAATTCTGTGCCCACCCCCGGTTCTGTCTTGCTACAGGCGTTACCTGCACTGTGAAACTCTTGTGGTCTCGGCCCAGCTGGTTCCTCTCAATCTTGTGCGTTATCATCTCTGAGTAGCACACGGCCTCACTGCAGAAATTCTGCAGTAGATAAAATCAGTCTTGTCATTACGGCACAGCTCCCTCAGTTTCCTTTATGATTTTGACTGATAAACTGTATGTGTCATGTTTCTATGTGCACAGAATATGAGTATGTGAGTGTGGCAACACTATAAGTGGCACTCACGTCTGTCAAACGTGTGACAAAGATGAAGGCCCCCGCAGAGTCTGGCCAGGCCAGCTGGACCCAGATCTCGCGTACCTGGCTGAAGCAAGCTGTCACTTCAACTGCTGAGGAACTGTGCTTGGCTTGCTGCAAAGGTCCAAGCTACTCACAAAAAATAAAATCAATCTTAAAAAAGACAAAGCATGGATTTCCTAATATTTACATTTTTTTTTTTTTACATGCATGAAAATCTGTAACATTTTAGCATATTTTGCAAGCAGGGAATGAATAACTGTTTTAAACTTAACACGGTAAAACATTTTAATGTAGTTCCAAGGAGGTACATGACCTGCGATTAAAAAATAGGCAGTTCATTCATAAAAAACAGACCTGATTTAAAATTTCCCCTTTAAGGTCATATAGTTGTAAAGCTCACTTCCAATGCTGCTCCTTCTAATTGGATCACTTCTATTACAGCTCATCTCAACTGATCGAGGGACTGGCTGATCAGCTAATGAATGCTAGCTTATAGCGCCAGACAAATAATTTATCAGCAGATTACTGCTTCTCCTTAAAGTGAATACTGTACATGTTTAATAATGGTGAATAAATCATTATTGTACAAAATATTTTAATTCTTAGGAAAAAATATAGAAAAACAAGAGAGCTGGGGGTCTCATAATTTTTTTACACCTTTGGTAACAATGGAACACCTTTGAGCAATAAGGATACAATATATATATATATATAATTAATTACAGGTTAATTGTACATTGATGCTGTGATAATGTGTTAATTGATAACACATTAAAGGTGCCTTTTACAGCTATTCACAGCTACAATCCTAATGAGTTTTAGCTTGTTCTAAAGCTTTAGACCTACTCTATGTGGCACACAGCTATATTTTACACACCTGCATGTTCAGTACTTCTGTAAGTTGACTTGTTTTCTGAGAAAGAGTCTATTATGTTCCTTCTATTATTCATGCCATTTCTCACCTTATCTGTTTCCACTGCCTTGCGAATCCTGTCACAGGACCTGTCGTGAACAATCTGCAGCCACTTGTGAATTGAGGACTTGAACCAGTTATGGAAACCTGTCAAGGCCAACATTTTAGCATCCCTGTAAAAGAGAAATACATTCATTAGGACATGACTTCCAGTCAGAGCCTTTTACATTGTTACATCAATAGACGTTGGAGTCAAAAGGATAACCAACTTGAGAGGAAGAAACTCTCGAAAGCCTTTGAGGATTTTCAAGGACACGAAGAGCTCGAAGATGGTCTCTCCCATTGTCTGAGACAGTCTGGAGCTCTCCTGCTCGAGAGTCCCACACACCCGCTCCATCGCCACGTTCACATCATCAGCTACCTGTCAGGTCAAAGGAAGTCAGCGTGTTTCATCCGTGTAAAAGTTAGCAGCAACAACAACATATGACTCAGAAAGACTTGTCATGTCATGTTTACAGTGACCTGTCGCATCATTTTCAGTGACATACCTGCTTTTCCAACAGTCTGTATGATATGCTGAAGAAATCTACTTTCACTGCACTGTGGAGAAAACAAACAAACAAACAAACAAAGAAAAATATAAAAATCCCATCAACAACCAAGCACACAAATCAGTGTGTCACCACTGAATAATATAGCATGACACTTATCGGTTGTTTTTTTTTCTCCCTCGGATTTCTTGCAGAAAACTGCTGTTCACCTGTAGAAAAGTTTATTGTAGATGTTCTGGGCCCTCTGGACATCTGCACATGCAGCATCAATCACCTGAACCAGCTTCTTCAGCTGTTCCTCCAGAGTCTGCATTGTCAGAATATAATGAACATCACCCTGGATGAAAAAACTCAAGGTACACTGTGTAAAAGATGTTAGGATATCTATGATTTAGGACCAAAACAAGCTTACTCCTTCCTCTGGTTTATATCGAGTGATTAAGCTCTCGTACCACTCAGCAGTTCCTTTCTGTTCAAAAGATTAAAAGGAGAATAACTGGGCTGAAGTAAAGGGCTCTTATTGACTAGTAAGTATTTCTTACATTCATCATTTCTCATCAAAAACACTCTATGAATCAATAAAAGCTCAAGTGTTAAACACATTTACTTCCTCATTTAAAACTAATATCCATATTTCCATATTTTATTGGTACTTTGCTCCATTAAGACCAACAATGACATCCACAGATATGCAGTACATCACTACACTCTGTACACTAAATGACTAGGTTATTAGGTACATCTGTTCAACTGCTAACCAGCTATGACAGCAACTCAAAATATTCACGTATGGTTGTCAGTTTATTTCAGAATTTCAGAAACTGCTGATCTGCCTGGACTTTCCCACACAACCATCTGTAGGTTTTACAGAGAATGGTCTGAAAAAGATAAAATGGCACTGGGTGCCACTCCTGTCAACTAAGAAAAATATCTACACAAGGTCAACAGACAATAGAAGATTGGAAAAACATTGCCAGGTCTGATGAATTTCACTTTCTTTCCGATGCTAGTGTCAGGATTTCTCATTAAATACATGAATGCACTGATCCATCCAGCCTTGTATTAATAGTTTGAGTTGCTGCTCTTGGTTTAACAACGTGGGGAATATTTTATTTGGGACACTTTGGGCCCTTAGTACCAAATGAGCATCATTTCAGTGTCACAGCGTACCTGACCATGTCCTCCATGGCAAGGTCACAAAATTCAAATCATCTCAAACAGTTTTTTAAACATGAAAACGAGTTTGTGTTCAAACTGTATCCACACCCAGCAGATCCTTCATGACAATATAGACCAAAATCTGTGAGGAACATTTCCAGCACCTTCTTGAATCTACACTATGAAGATTTAAGGTCAAGGTCAAGGTCAAATTTATTTATATAGCACATTTCCAGATAGATGATGCTGCACAAAGTGCTTAACAATATAAAAATGTCATAAAAAAGAAACAACGTAAAACAATAATAACAATATAAAACAATGATAGGACAATAAAAGAATTAAAACAATAACTAAGATTATTAAATAAGACCAAAATGCTTGGGTCATAGTGTGTTAAAAGCCAGGGCATAAAAATATGTCTTTAGTAGTGATTTAAATTGATCAAGTGTTTGTGCAGATCTAATATTTTGGGGAAGACTATTCCAAAGTCTGGGACCTGCCACAGAGAAGGCTCTATCGCTACGAGATTTGAGATTAGTCCGTGGGATGGATAGCATTAATTTTGAGCTAGACCTAATGGATTTTCCTGGAGCATAAACAGAAAGGAGCTCAGACAGGTAAGAAGGGGCTCCAGCGTTAAGTGACTTAAAAACAAAAAGTAAAAGTTTAAATTGGATCCTGTAGGAGACAGGAAGCCAGTGTAGAGAAGCTTGACTAGCTGTCTTAACTGAAAAAAGCAGGATTAGACTACTGCACTCACCTGCTTATTCAATTTAAAAGAACCATCAAGGTAGACACTGAGGTTTTTTACATGCAAGGTTTTTTTAGGGCAGTTCTAGCACCTGGTACCTAATAAAGTTTCATAAGTACATGCATGAAGGACAACAATTAATTTATGTACTACATTAAAAAAATCCTGCTGGTCAAAAACTTCATGAGTCACCCACACAGGTTTTCTTGTTACCTTAATAGCAGTAGTGATGTCGAGATGCAGGTCATTTCGAAGAGGACACACAGTCTTAAAGGCACGCATGTTTTGCATGTACCCAATCCCCCTGACAGTCACAGACAGAAAAAGCCAGCGACAATGTATGAGTGCGATTATATCATAAAGCAGTTATACAGTAACATAATGTTCTTTACACCTCAGAAAATATAAAAGCTATATCTATTGCACTTTAATTGTATGCAAGATTCTGCATATCTGTGGAGAAAATGAGAAAGATAACTTTAACTGTTAGTGAGTCACTTTATGTGTGTGTGTGTTTCAGAGTGTAGAAAAGAGTTCCCTTGAGGTGCTGATAACTGGGCAGAGCAAGACTTCTTACTGTAAAAGCTTCTATAAAAAGCCAGTCGCCTCTAAATTAGTCCAAACCAGGCACATGAACTTCAATAATTAGCTGCTTTTACTGCAATTTATAAGATACAGACTCCTCATCTCTGTGCTCTTACTTTCTTCCTTTGGTCACTGCTACGTACAAGCAAAAGCCAAAAGATGGCGATTCTTCTCTTGCTGATCCAGATTTTGCTTGTCGATGGCTTCTCATTTCTAGTTATCCAAGACTTCTAGTTAAAATTTCCCTCTTGGTACATTAGTCAGGTGTTAGTCTCTTTTTTTTTTTTACAACAAATTGGGCTTTGAGGAAAAGGTGTTATAGCTCTTTTGACATGAGTAATGAACAATGACATTTAAAACATTGTTTAGTGAGTAAGGAACCCAACACTGCTTCCTCCACAGAGTGTGACTCTCTGTAGTCTCTCTGTGTTTGTTGGGGTGAATGGCTGAACATGTTGGTATGAGAGCACGGGCGAGTGCGTGATGTGATGGTGGTGTGCCTTTACCTCAGCATGAGCTCGTAGCGTGTAATGGCAGCAGCGCTGGTGCAGGGGAAAACCTGACGCATGTTCTTCATCAGGCACAGGCAGTGCTCTGTGTACAGCCTGAAGCTGTCTGACAGCTGCCTCTCCTGGACACAGGAAGGGCCCTCAGTTATAGCTTCTAGTACACTGGCTGTGAGACATTTTTGGCTGAACCAAAAACCTTGATGAATGTCAGTGAGGAGCTGAGCTAATGAGGTGACTGTTTCTAGATGATGAAAGGTTTTTGTTTTTTTCCCTGTTGGGGGAGCAATGGTGTAGAACCTACTAGGTCTCCCCGCACAGCGGGAGGGTCCCACTCTGCATCGATAGTCCTCAGGAGGCGCAGCAGCAGGGAGTAGCACACCCTCTGGGTCCGATGGTGGCTGCTGTAGCACTGCCAGCGACTGCATTAAAAATAAAACACGCACCTTCCTCCTGATGCTAAAGCGTTCATATAACATTTGATCAATTTTATTCCTCCATTAATACTCACATAATAGCCTGTTGCAGAGGTGAGAGATCAGTTTGCACAGCATGGTGAGTTAGCACAGTCCATGCTGGAGGAGAAACCTGCCCGTTCCAGTTGTACGGCTCTCGCTGGAAATACATGTGGAAGATTACAGTCATTTCAACCACACTTCAATGTAAGAAGAAACTCTTTGTACAGTTTGTGCACTTTTGAGGCTTTGTTTCTAAATACAATCATTTTAGCCATGTGATAAACTGGCAGCCTATGCAGGGTGTACCCTGCCTTTCACTCTCTGACAGCAGGATTATTTCCATCTGTATAAGTTTACATTTAATGATAAAAAATATGACTAAATAGTTAAACAGAAAACAATAGAAGCTGTTATAAAAGTGTGTGCGTAGAAAAAAAACCATCTAAAGGAAACTCACCTTAACATGAGCATGCTCATACTCCACAATCTGACTCAGCAGTTTCTTGTGAATGGAGACATTTGTCTCCTTCTTAGACAAAGCTGTGTCTCTCTGAAGGTCAAATGAACATTTGAAGTCTTATCGTACACAGAGGAAGACACATTTTTATATAATGAATAACTGTTGTACTTTTAATACCTGGCTGGTGAAGAGCTTCAGAATCAGGTGACATTCTCCCTGAACTTTAGATGCACTCGAGCGTGGCTCAAGCTTGAACCAGGTGTCGTAGCCCATAACGGGAATTTCCTGAAGAAGGAAAGCAGCTTGACTTGACATACTGACAAAACTTTTACAGTATGTCCTTTAATGTATATGAGTTTGTGTGAGATTTTGAAGATGCAAGGGGCAGGGGTAGAATTAATGGGCTAAACCATCTGAAGCCACAGATTGAGCATAAGAGAAGGGAAGAAGCATGGAGCGGGTGAAGTATTAGAGGTGATTCGTGACAGAAGGATAGCAGCAAGAGAAGGAGATGATTTACAAGATGGTGGGAGACGTGCTATGATGTTTGCTTTGGATGTGGTGGCACTGGAAAAAAACAAATAAACAATAACCAACCAATCAACAAAAAAAAGCCCAAAAGAGGCCAAGCGGAAGCTAGCAGAGTTAAAGACGGTAAGACTGTTAGTGACCAGAAGTGACAGGACAAAATTAGAAATGAGTATATCAGAGTGACATCTCAGGTTCAGCAGTTTGAAGACAAAGGTAGAGAGGCAAGGCTGACATGGTTTGGACATGTGCAGAGGAGGATGACATGTACAAAGGATGTTGAATATGGAGCTGCCGGGCAGGAGGATAAAGAAGATTTGTGACAGAGAAGATTCAGGGATTCAGTGAAGGAAGACATGCAGAGGGTTAGTGTGATGGAAGAAGATGCTAAGGATTGGGGTGAGACGGAGGCAGATGGTTCGCTGTGGTGACCCCTAAAGGGAGCAGCTGAAAGAAGAAAAGCTTGTGTGTGGTTTCTCTGCGGAGACAGTTGCACTTTGTTCACTCACATTCAAAGGAATATTGATGCATCCGAGGAAGTCATCTACATTCTCCTCAGAGCCCGATGATGCAGATCCATTCGCACGCACCGACTTTGCTATTTGCTTAAAATACCTGAGCGGAAAATGCGAGGAACAAAGTAAATGGTGAGTTTTCAGTTTTTCTGCATTTAGCTAATGCCTTCATTATGTGTGACTCACAATTAGAGATACTGCATTTATTTACTGATGCCAGCTGACCACTTGTTACTTTCTTGTTGGATTAAAATTGCAGATTTTTCACCACGGGATGAGGATCCTTTAATCCCTTGGCTATGGTTGGCATTCTCAGGTTTTCATTAGACATGTCTGCTATTTATTAGTCTCTCTGTGACCTGGCAGATCTCCTCATGTTTTCTGTGTGCACAGATTTATTGGCACCAGGGTTTTCTGTATGTCAGTCTTTCAAAGGGCAAATACCAAATGATCCCGTAAAATTAACAAGTAGGCTGCTATCAGCTTTTTGAACATGCGGAGACAAACCAGGTCTCTATACTCATCAGCTGGAACTTCTGGAATAATTCACATGGAAATTACATATTTAATGACTCATATTTTTACTGTTGCAATGTCAACTGGACTCACAAATTAACAAGTTTAATTGTTTCCAAAATTAGGAAAGTTTTAAGGATTTCTGACAAAATTACGCTGGAAATCCAGAATTACTGTAGTTAGCATGCAGTACTTTTTTCTACCTGCCCATTCCTCGAAGTCCACTGACTTCATTGAGCTTTTTGCAGGCCTCAGCAACAGATACGTCGTCATCGTGATCCCTGAAGGAAAGAAGACAAATAAAAGCTTGTTACACTCTCACTTACTGCAAAACATGAGAGGCTGTAAGACGCTGTAATAAACTGAGAAGAGAAGGTCATCTATAATCAAGGCCCATTGTTGTTTAAGAAAAGCAACTTTTACCATGACAAGAGGCAGGAAATGTTTCGGTAACAGCTGAATAATGGGGACATTTTGTAATTTAGAACATCACATTTTAACAGGCTATTTGATTTGCATAGTAATGATATTCACACTGAATGATGCGGATAAAATTGTTACATTTTTGCATAATTAGAAAGGATGATTGCTTCGCTTCACTTTGGACGTTTTCTCTTTTGCTTGTAAAACTTTGATCTGCTAAAATTGACAAAGTGAGCAGAACCAGGCACTAAACTGGGAAGATTGTAAAGCTTTTGACAAAGTAATAAAAAAGATAGAGCTCTGTGACTTTTCTAGAGCTGCAGTGATGAGCTATTTTAGAGGATTTTGTTGCTCAAATACAAAATATCAACTTTTTTTGACTGTTAATTTTCCAAAAAACCCAAAATGTGATGATTTATGTTTCTCAGCTGAAAGAGTATGCTGCCTTACATTTAATTTTAATTGAATTGATATACCTTTATTAGTCCCACAAGGGGAAATTTCATAAGGCTGCCGACCTATTGCACTCAATGGCAGCGCCATCTTACACTCCGACCATATATACATTACACAAAACATCACATGGGGAAGACAGGTCAGAGAGGTATAACAATGGAAAATGCCCCACATGAGGAAAGATAAGGAGAAAAAAATAACTCCAGACTGAGCTCCAACAGGGAGATCAGTTTGAGAACAGAAAAAAACACCTCTGCACATAGCACATGAAAAAACTCTTAATACACCAAAGAAACACATGACAAGCAACAGGGGTGGGTAAAGGGTGCAGCATCGGAAGGGAATAAGCGTCGAAGGCGTTTGGAAAGGGAGGGGGGATGAGTGTGTGCATATCAGTGTATATGTTTGTGTGTGCGTGTCCAGAGTTCAGCTGAGACAGTGTCCTTCGCCCTGCTAGGCTAAGTAAACAGTCTTCCA
This sequence comes from Aulonocara stuartgranti, assembly GCF_965226115.1. Lineage (NCBI taxonomy): Eukaryota > Metazoa > Chordata > Actinopteri > Cichliformes > Cichlidae > Aulonocara > Aulonocara stuartgranti. The sequence continues at coordinate 10,562,217 of NC_138942.1, read as the reverse complement.
GCCAACCCAGGTGGCCTTGCATGGAATGGGAAGGAACAGACTAAACACAGTCGTTATCAGGGTGTTTTTGTTCGGCTCCAGCCCTGCGAACGCAGCTGGCGCCAAAGGGGTATCCGCATGAGGTGATGGTGCTTTTTACGTTAGTGCGAACAGCTCATATGAATTTCAAAGCAGTTCTACAGTCCAACACTGGTCTCTCAATCTCCCGTTGGAGAGCCGCGAGCTTCGCCATACTTGCGTTCTGTGATGTTGTCATTTCTTGTGCTCAAGGAGCAGATTTCTGAGAACTCACGGCAGTGTGCCTCCCCGAGATGTCATCCAATTTGCGCCCAGAGATGTTATTCCGAGCTAGCCCTTCTGAGATGTATCCAGTCTGCAGTCAGAGATCTTATTCTGAGTATTCACAGCAGCCGTAGCCTCTCCAAGATCTTATCCGTGCTGCACTCAATGAGCCCATTTTGAGAAACTCACGCCTCTTCCCATCGTTCCAATCCCAGCGGGCAGCCTTGTGGGGTTTGAACAGCTGGTTCCGCTTTCTTAATTCTTTGATAAGTCAGGGCCAAGCCAGCTCCGATCCGCCAGAACCCTGTTACCATGGTTCCGAATAGGTAGATATCTTCAGCACTCAGGCTCACCCAAGCCCAAACTTCTCGTTGAGAAAGGGGTGTCAATTGCATTTAGGGACCAGTTGATCCAATCCATAATTCCTCTTTTAGGTTTTAGAGAACAGAGAGAGTGTTCCAGGGAAAAGTAATACAAAAAAACACGAGACTAGACAAGGACATAAGAGGCTAAGCAGGGAAGCTGAGGGAGAGGAGGAGGAGGAGAGGAGAAAAGTGCGACCGCCTTAGTCAAGAGCAAGAGCAGAAGAATTAACTCAATTGTATATCAATAGATTTTGACAGCTAACTGATCAAATCAAACACATTAGTTGAGAATAATTCAATTTGTCATGTTTTTCAAAAGTTTGCATAGATCTAATTATTAACTGATAAAGTAATCAGTTATTGTATACTTAATATATTTATTTACCACCTCTTGTTTCTCTGCTTCCATATATGTTTTCTTTTAAATTTCTGCAATGCAATGTAGTAATCTGGCATTAAAGCAAAATCAAATATACTGTAGGTTATGTTTGTAGCTGTAAGAGCTTGGCATTACTATGCACAGTCTCCTCAGATCACACACTGCATTAATAGGAAATAAAGTTGAATTGAATTATCTTACCATATGTCCAGATGTAAGAGGTCATTGTGGACATCGTCTATTTCACTAGAACACAACAACAGCAAAGCAACAATAAAAAACTAAAGACCCGGAAACATCATCGTTTAAGCGCTCAATTTCATCAGCAACACTGACAATAATCGGCTCAATTCTTCAGTGGCTCTTTTCACAGAAATGACATTGTGGCGCACTGGTCACATAACTAGCAGCTTTGGGCGTTAGTGTGAAACTAATGAAACCGTGATTCCTGCATATCACACATACCAGCGTGTGCAGCTCTCTGATAAAGGTTAGAATTTGTCTTATACTCACAACACGAAGTGCTCGTCCCACACTGGGTTCAGAGTCTCAGGTTTGACCTCAGTCACCTGAATACACCTGGCTGGTAACACTTCCTTGGTGCTGGAGCGTTTCTCCAGCTTGTCCTTCCTCTTCCTGAAGCTGAACTTTCTCTCCTTCTTCTCCTCCGTTTCCCGAGGGCTCTGGCCCACGAGGATGCCCAGCATGCAGTACGGGTCACTGTAGCCTGCAGGGTGACAACCAGAAGACAGTGTTGGATAGTTACTGTTATTGCTGTTTCATTAGCATAGTTCATTGGTCATAGAGTAAACATGATATCAGATTACTTGGATTATAACATCAGCACTCATCCTTACACTTTAGGCTTATTGGCTTCTTTTTGTACAAAGTGTCAGAGTAGAGAAGTAAAGTGATTAATCACAGTGAGTGGATGAAGCATTTCAATTAAATATTAGAAAAAGAACATGTAATGAATGAAATATCTCACCATTTGCATCCTTGGCCATTAGATTCTTTGCTTTCATAACAGAAACTCTCAAGGAAAAATTAGCTCTCTGTGGAAAAAGAATTTCATGCCTGTTTAGTTTAAAACATCTGAGTATATTTCAAGGATGATGGGCATGAATTTTAAAAAACAATAACTTCCTATTTCCTGATAAACTTCAAGTAAAAAGTCAGTAAAACTCAGGCAACCTCTATTTCAAAACACTTCAAAGTTCTTTACGTGGATATTAAAAAGTGCAAAGTGGCAGTCAAGTAAATAGCCAAAAAGCCCCAAAAAACATGCTGTAGCTTTTACTTGTTACTGTCACGGTTCTGGGTCTTTCTGACCCAGCTTTTTGAGTTCTTGTGTTTTTTATATTATGGTTCATGTTTTGAGTCCTTTGTTGTACTGTTTCTTATTTCCCTAGGTTTCAGTTATGGTTATCATAGGTTTAGTTCTTAGGTTTTGTAATATGGCTTCCCTGCGTTCCATGTTATGTCTACTGTGACTTTTTGTACCATGTTTCAGGTTCCTATGTTCCGTCTCCCCAGTTGCTGTTAAGTTGTCTAGAGTTCAGTCAGTGTGTTTCCTGTTTTACTTTGAAGGTCCGTGTATCATGTCAGTGTTTCTAGTTTTTCTTCCCTTGTCTCATCCAGCATGACTGCTCCCAGCTGTGCTCTCCTTCTGTCTCTCATTCCCTCGTTATCCCTCAGTGTATTTAAGCCCTGTGTTTCTCTTTGTCAGTGTTGTGTTGTAGAGTCCCTCATAGCTGTGTGATGGTCCCTGTGGCTCCTTGTGCTTTAGGTTTTTTAGTTTAGTTTAGTATTGTTTTTTTGTGTCCCCCTACACCAGCAATAAAGCTGTGTTTTTGAGTTTACCTTTGTCTCTGCGAGTTTGCGTTTGGGTCCTTCTCTTGCCTGCACACAGCCGTATTGTGACAGAAGACTACGACCAGACAATGGACCCAGCAGCTCACAATCCCTCCGCTGAGCTCCAGGAGGACATGATTTACGTGGTGGAGTTTCTATGTCAGGAGTGGTTTGCCCTGCCTTTTAAGGAATACCAGGAGGAGCTAGCTATTCGGTTACAGAGAATGGTTTCTGGACTTCCCTGGCTATTTGGCGCACTACACCCACTCATTCAAGACTTCCTTGTTTCCATGGTACGCGTCCACCCTGAGCAGCCGCTCCTGTGTGAAGAGCTGGAGGATTTTCAGCCAAGAACGCTGGAGGATTCGCGGGCCGACCCGTCTCCTCCCTCTTCCAGGAGAAGGCAGTGTTCACGCCGCCATCGCTCCACGGCAGCTGAGCAGATGACTTTCGTGAGTGAAAATGACTGTTTGCCACATTCTCCACATTCTGGTACCAGACTTACTGCCATTTCATCCATGGTTAATCACGCTCCTTCTATGAACACTTTGGTTTTTCAACCGACTCCTCTGAACCTCGATAATCCTGCTTCTGTGTCTGAGACTCCCAGTGTTGCTCCGCCAGTACCTCACCGTATTTTTTTCTGTGCCTCAGTTGGAAAATGTGACTAGCAACAGAGTACCATCTGCCTTATTAAAACTGGCTAGCTTGGACTCAGTGCCTCAGAACCATTGAATCAAGTTGAGTTTTGTGTTTCAGAACCATTTCACCTTGACCCAGCTCACCATGCTTTTGTGTCCACCGTTAGAGTGGCTTTACCCCCGGACGGTGCTACTCACCAGCCCATTTACACAGAAACTGTCAGTGAAAATGCTCCTGAGCTCCAGTCCCTGCACCCAGGGCAGCTCGGGCCCAACTTTCCCCTGCACTTGTACCAGTCCCTCAGGTGAGGGAGGCTGAGGTCCAGCTGGTCCCTGCTCTGGTTTCCAGGCTGGCTGAGGCTCTGCCAGTCCCTGCACCTGTACCAGCTCCTCGGGTGGGGACAGCAGCTGCCCAGCTGTCGCCGGTACCTGTCCCGGCTCCCAGGGTGAGGCCAGCCAGGACACAGCCTACCTCTGCACCCGTACCTACTCCTCGGGTGGGTGGGCTCATGTCTGGCAGGTGCCTGCACCCATTCCTGTGTCCGCTGGAGGCTCAGGCAAGCCTATCCAGCCCCTGTCCTTGTGTTCTGGAGGCTCAGAGTTAAGTCAGCAACCACTACCACAGTCACTACAACCTCTCATTTTTTCCATAGTTCAGTCTGTTGCTCAGTTATTATCTCAGTCATTTGTTCCGTCATCAGTTTTGCCTCCAGGTCAGGCTTCAGTTTTGTCACCTATACCCCTTTCATTAGCCCAAACATCTGCACAGCCAACTGCTCAACAGTCTGTTCAGCACTCCGCGGCTCCCACGTCGCTGCATGTTCCAGCTGGAGGGCTCGGGTCTGTCCAGCCTCGTGCCACGTCAGCTGGGGGTTCTGGAGCACCCACCCAGCATCTCTCCGTGTCTGCTGACATCTCTGAGTCCGTTCAGCCACCGCCTGCTCCACCACCTGTGGCTTGCAGCGCCGCCATCTGCTCCTTTGCACGCAGCTGGACCTGCCTCGTCTGGTCCTGCCTCGTCTGGTCCTGCCTCGTCTGGTCCTGCTATTGCCACGCCACCACCTCGTCCACGCCTAGCACAGCTGGCTTTTCCACGGTCATCTCCTTGACATCACCGGCCACTTTCCAGGCCTCTGGCTGGGCGTCATGGCCATTGTGGGTGGCCCCCGGACCTGCTCCATCGCCGCCACTGCCGTCCGCACGGCTGGCCCCCTGAACCGTTTGATCATGAACTCCTGTGCCGCCGGCCTCTAACGAACTATGGATTTCTGGACCATCACCCTCCGGGTCGGCCCCTTGAGGGGTTATGAACTGTTCCCTGCATTCCTGTGCCTTTGATGGACACATCAAACACACATTTTGGACACATTTTTGTTTTTGTGCTCTGATTCTGCACCTCCTGCGGGGGCATGGCTGACTTTTTTCAGGATTTTTTTTTTTTTTCCTACAATGTTTCACTTTAACTTAGGGATATCGTGAAAGGCTCACCCGAAAAAAGAATATTTGATAGAAGTCACATAATACTACAGCTGAATTCTGCCTGTCCTATAACAGAAGACACAAAATTTGCTTGAACACCACAAACAAATCTCACCTTGGATTCTTGAACTTTTTGGAGAATGATTTCATGTTCTTCCTCACCCATATCAAAAACCTTTAAGGAGGAGAGTGTCAGTCAAAAAAGACCTTTTAACCATATCTGACTTAGAGTTTCTTGGTAGCAAGATTAAAACCTACAAAATAGATAACAGAGTTACTGCTTAAATCTAACAAACCATCTCAGAAATATAAAAAAACATAATTCGGTCAAAGTCCCTGGCAGAAGCTAACCTTCTGTTAAAACAAGAAAGCCAGAAAAAGATGCCCACTTCAGAAAAAAACAAAAGGAGACTACGATTCATAGCATGACATCATCTGAATGAATGTAATATAACAGCTGAATATCAGTACACAGTGTGACTGGGCTTTGATGTTTAATCAGTTTTGAGCCAAGAGCATCTGCTCTGATTCTTACAGCCCGCTCACAACAAATAACGCTCTCTCTGAGGCTACCATCAGTGTTACTGACAGAGATTTAATGAAGCTGAAGAAATACAGTCTGCTCTTCTCATGTGTCCACGAGACAGAGAAAAAGACGGACGGACGGACAGACAGACAAATAGATACCTTCAGCAGGTAAGCAAATAGCTCATCGTCACTTTTCACATGTTCGGGTGAGGGCACTCCAACCCTGTTGACCACCGTGTACACAGCTTCCTCATAAAGCAGGTCCAGCTACATGAAAACACACTCCAGTTAATAACAACCTTTCAAAAATAAAAAGCTCGTGTTCTTTTGCCCTTATGCGTTCTGCTCCACTGCACATCAAAAGCAGGAATAAAAAGCCTCAACTGTGTTGTTATTGTGAGTTTTGAGATTTAATCCCTGCTGAAATAAGATGAAAACAGAGAAGCTGAGCTCACGCACCTCTGTCCTGCTGATTCTGTCGGGGATAAAGGCCTGGTCCACATGCTCTTGGGGTGGTGGAACTGTGCAGGCCCCTCTTTGGCACTGCGAGAGGACAAAACCAGTTCAGCCAAAATAAAATTGGCCTTGGATAAAGGCTGTGTTGAGAGGAAGAACTTATAAGATACATGTTTGGCTTTTTTTTTTTTTTTTTTTTTCAACCTAAAAAAATCTTCCAGTGGTAGGAGAAGTACAACGCCCATTTATTTGGGTAATAGCATCAATACAACAATATAAAAATAATAATCTTTTTGAACTAAAAACACAAAAGCAAAAATTACAATCTAAGACGTCTCACTGAAAACTGAGGAAATTTCATGGAAATTATCTTCAAGACACATATCTAATTAAAAAATTCCTACTGTGTCACAGATTTCAAATGATTTGCAGTTTTTCCATGAATGCACAACTCATCCTAAGAGCTGCTCTCTTTTGCGAAAAAGAATAAAAAATGAAATAATTTAACAGGATCTGCAGGTAATAGGTGGTGTCAAAAAATCATAAAAACTGAAGGGTAGTCAAATGCCTTTGTTCTCCAAAAAGAACATTACAGCAAACCTGCCACTGAACACAAGGATAAAAACCGTGCCTAAAAGAATGTGCTCTTGATGATGGGTCAAAGTCATTGGCCAACAAATATTTGTACAATATTTGTTTGTTGTTGACCAATGACAGCTATGAAAAGAACCTTATAAAGGCATAAAAACATTATGGTCTTGTCCCCATACCCTCAGGAGCCAGTCAGGTTGTAGTTATTGATTCAGCAATGTATTCTGCACAACATCAAAAAGTGCTGAAAGACAACATGATCACAACCAGACCGAAAGTTGAAACGGAACTCAAGTTGAACTTCCACTGACGACTGGTTCAAGAATGGAGAAATGGTCAATAGTTATGGACAGGTTTACAAGGGACAACTCGTAAATCAGTGCCAACATCAATGTCCAAACTCTTCTGAGCTCCTGGAAAAATGGTCAAAAACTTCTATAAACAAACTCCTAAACCTTGTGGAAAGGAATGGGCTGAAATCGGATTAGACCCAATGTATTAAGAATGGGATGTCACTCAATTTCATTTGCATGGAAAGCCCTCTGTAAAGCCCTTTGACTTACCTTGTGTTTGAATAGCACTATACAAATGAATCTGACTCAACTTGATCCCTCTGGTGGAATAGAAATTCAGAGTTCAATTGTCTTTCTATCTTGCACACACAAACAAAATAAATAAATAAGCGTAAATTTAGCCACCGACGGGTAGGGGAAAAACAAAACAAACAAACAAAAAAATCATGTTTCCAGAAGACAATATGATAAATGGCATGCTGAGTGAATATACCTTCTGTTTTGATCACAGTCAGCAGTTTGCTTTGGGCTTATTGGCTATTTTGCTGACAGCGATACAGCAATTTGGAAATGAAATCATCAAGCATTTGCTACAAATTTTTAAAAAGCATCACTGTCTAGCTTTGGCAGTAGGAGAAACTGAACACAGCCTCGACAGCAGTTTGTCACAGCCGAGTTTCCAGCCCTTTGAGCGCCCTGCTTGACCTAGTCCGTCTGTCCATAGACGTCAGAGTGGTCATGGTGGTGGGCTGAAAGACAGCGCAGAGATCTACACTCGCTACACATGCTGTACATGTTTCAAGCCTGTAACAGACAGAAATGAGGAGGTTAGGTGGGGGTTACCTCCGCCTGGGCCGCCCGCATCATGTTCTCCTGTTTCTGCAGGATGGCATTCATACGCTCAAAGAATTCCACGCTCTCCTCTGAAATCCTGCCAAGTAGACGGAACACATTGAAAATCGATTATCTCTAAAGATAGAGAGGGAAAATAAAAAAGTGAGTTGAAATGCATGTTGTACTCTGTTATACACCCACACAATCTGATCAACCTAAATTATTTATGGATGGTAATTACAGCAGGATTCAGTGACATTTGTGGGATCACACAGCATCCTGTTTGCAGACACTTTGAAGAAGCATCTGTCAATAAAGAGGATCTTTTTCTTTTAATGTTGAACTACTGGACTCCATCGCCTACCGTTCAGCTTTTTATTACTTATCAAACACCCTCTTGTCTCAAGCTTAAAAAAAGAAAAAGTCAGCATGTCTGCACCCTGCATGAACCATGTTAATCTGCTATGAGCCGGGCTGTGTGCAAAATGCAAATGATGTTTCTGTTTCCTCCAGGTGTGAGTGAATCCCCGGACTCCCGCCAGCCCCAGTTGTCATGGTGATTCGGGCACATTCACTGAGCTGGCTGAACACCTTGGGAATCCCCACCACCACCACCACCACCACTTACACCCCATCTCTCCCAGTATCGTCCAAATCTCTCTAGGGGGAATCTTCCCCTCAGCCTTTATGGAATTCACAGACACCGGCAGCCACTCTTATGTGAGCTGTAGCGGAACCATCAGGATCAGCCATGCCGTCTGCCTTTAACTTCTCACCTCCACCACCTAACCCTACCACCACATCTACCTCTTTTCTTATCCTGGCATACTTTAAAAGAACTGTCCACAGAGGCCCTGACACACTCCTTTATTAGCATCCCAGCATCCCACATCCCAGCACTTACTGAATATCACAGTGGTGGGGCAGCAGATGGTAAACCCATGAGGTTTTTAATGGATACTAATTGCTGCCATGCTGGGTGAGTTGGTGAAGTTTCCACTGGGGTGAGGCCCAGTTGAACTGGAAAAGTGAAAGTTTCCTTGGGTAAACTTTTATAATCATATCAGAGTCACTAAAACATTCATTTTAACATAACACTCATGCATGGCTATAACTATACCACATAGTCTTTTTTTATGGGTTTATAATTGTGAACAGGGATAAAGAGAAAAACACTGCATTGCAATGGTATTTGATTTATCTTTGAGTGTCATGCCTTTGGTATACCCCCCCAAAAAAAAGAAAAAAAAGAAAAGTGAGGTGTACAGCTTGACAGTGAGGTCAGTCCTCCCAATATCAGTGTCTAATGTTAGGCCTTCAGTGGTTGTTTTTTTTTTAATCTACAGCCAAGAAACCATTTTACCAAAGCAGTTTATTGGCATGATGCCATTTCATCTGACTCTGTTTGTAAAATTGATGGAGTTAGAAATCTTTTTTGTAGGTAAGTGACAGCTTATAGATATTTGGAGGGAATAAATCATGTATGAATATTTTCTAAAGAGTATTTTCTTCATTGCAGTTTCAACCCATAAAAAGTCGACAACTCATTTCAGGTGACTGAGCCATTGCAGCCTTACTGGTCATTATGGCAGGATTCACATGGCTGTATTTCAGGCTTCAGTGTTCTCACTTCTTGTCACTTTGAGTTGGTGATGTCATGCATTGCTGAAATGAATTCTCTTTTCTTACGCTACACGTGGCGAAAGTCAAGAGAAATTCAACTTCTGAAGTGCCAGCATGGCTGTTAGTCAATTAAATTTTTTATGCAAATATCCTGAGAGCATGAATTGGCCCGTCTGTTTATTTTTTATAGGAGTAATTGATCATTGCAGTGAATAATCAAGCTGTTGGATATAAACAAAGTTAGTAACAAGCATTAGCTAGCTTGGCTAATGCTAACATTAGTCAAAGCCCTGCTAGCTAGTCTTTTGATGACTGGTTATAGTTGCTATGACAATTGCCCTAGTAAAGATATCCTGACCTCAAAATTCTGGAAAGCCTGAATCCTCTGTGAATCTTGCCTTAGTGATTTGATCCCCAACTAATCTAATCTGAAGTTTCTTTGGGTCAGATACTAAATCCCAAATTTCCCTCAACACATCCCCAAAATAAAAATAAAACTTTTAAAAAACCCCAACCTTTTTGCATATGTTTGGAACTTGTTGAATGTCCATTAGTCAGTAAGACTAGCTAAGCATTATTTAATGTTTACTCAATAAAAAATTCGACACTCAAACTTGCTTCAGGATTTCTTGCCTATTCCCATCAAAAATCCCAAAACAAATGGTATCTTCTTTTGTCTAAGTGACATTTCAACAACAACAACAACAAAAAATCCAGCAATTAACTGATAACCAGGACAGCTGCTGAATTTGCTCTACATTAAAACAGTTCTGAATAAAACCCATAGCTATACTTTTCAACCACCCTCCTGCATTATACAGAAAATAAAACCACAGCTGTTTTTCGTAAGTAAACCTCCTCAGACAGCATTTGAAAGAAACCCCCAAACCGAGTCTGTCAAAGACAAAGCCTGTTCCACTAACAAGGGATTGGGAGCTTTGTTTCACGGAGCTTCAGTTTTCATTTGCACAAATAGTACAAATAAGCTTCATTCCACACTAAGACTTGTGTTTAGAGACACTCGGTTCTCTCCACATCCGGGTTGAATTGAGAGTATTTTTGTATCCAGAAATCTGTCCCATCTTTTGTCAGTCAGCTTGAGGATTTGTCCAAACAGTCTGGGATACTTTTTTTTCTTTCTGGGGGCTTGGGACAACATGTTCATGGGAAGCAGTACAGCACAAATGATGCAAATCAAGTCCATTTTAACATGATACATCAAAAAGATATATTAAAGATGTATTAAGTTAAATCGTTCTCTCCATCTCTCATCCACACACACACACACACACACACACACACACACACACACACACACACACACACACACACACACACACATACACGCACGCTACCAGAATAACAAACTGATTTGATGTTGCTAGGAAACAGGTCCCTTTTTTTAAAACCTCATTTTATTGTAATTTATTTTCCGAATTCATTCAAATGCTTCAATTATGATTTCCTGTCTGGAGAGTAAATCAGAAGGAAAACAAATAAAAACAAGAATGTCTTCTGTCTAAAAGAATATCTCAGAATAAACCTGAACTGACTGAGAGTGCGAAGATGACAGAAGCCCTTCACTTCAAACCCCAATACATGATGGCAGTGCATACATAGTAATTAATATTGCCGACATCGCTGTCATCTGCGTCATCTTCTAGTAAAGTTAAATGTTGTTTTATTTATTTATTTATTTTTAATCTAATTCCTTATGGATGTCAATCCATAATATAAGCCTGTGGCTCCAATCATAAACTGAGATCTCTATGACAAGGAACCCCTCAAAACAACACAGAAGACTGTTTGTTATACTCTAATTACACATTTGATTAAGCAGCAAAACATTACAGGTGGAAGGCTTCAGCGCGGAGATAAAATCACAAAAGCTCTGATTGAATCTTTCCATTAAATACCGTGGAAGAATCTGCAGTCGCTCATGCAGCCAGTGGTACTGACAGACATAAAAGTAGCCTGGTGTGAAATTATTTCCAACTCAAGACTTCTTGGTTGCTTCCCAGTTGCGTTTCACAGTTTTTACTTTCTCATTCCGTGGGTCAGTGGCTGACTGTGGATCTGACATATTTTAAAACAGACCACTGTCAGGTTTAAAGTAAAGGTTTGGCATGCCTTCTGAAAACAAAAGCAGTGTCAACAAGAAATCTGACACAAAGACACAATTAAAGGATTGCTGAGGTAAAAGACAATTCTCCTGGATACTTTGAGTAAATGGCTATTCCTTCCTTCAACTTTTTCCCCACTTATCACATACTGTTTTCACAATTTTAAGTAAGATGTGCCCCCTCAGAGCTCTTTGAGCATGCACAATCTTATTCTTCTTTTGACGGCTCGCTTTAGGGGTCATTACAGCGGATCATTTGCCTTCATCTAACTATGTCTTAGTATCCTCTTCTGTCACACTAACTCTCTGCTTGTCTTGCTTCATTACATCCACAAATCTTCTAGGGTGGTCTTTCTCTTTTCTCCTGTCTGGCAGCTCTATATTTAACATCATTTGCCCAGTATATCCACTATGCTTCCACTGTATGTCCAAACCATCTCAGAATTTTATCGTCACTTTTGTCTCTGAATGTCTCAACTTCAGCTTTCCCTCTGATATACTTGTTCATAATTCTATCCATTCTCGTCACCCAAATGATAATCTTAGCATCTGCATCTCTGCCACGTCCTGCTCTGCGTCATGTCTTCTTGTTAGTGCTAGTGTCCCCAGGCCATGCATCACAGCATGTCTCATTACCATGAAGAATAGCGCATCACTATAACATTTCAAATGTTGTAAAAATGTGTGGGACCACTTTGTTTTTTTACACGTTTATTTTTGTGTTTGATTTGTCTTCTCTGTTGTTATTTGGTTATTTTTAAGGGAAAAAAAATGCAATTTAATGCATTTAGGCATGGAGACATGGTTAAGGCTACCGACTATTCTTAAAATCAAAAATTCTAAAATTCACAGATCTGGTTCATTTTCTCACAGCACAAATTATATATAAAGCAATAAATAACCTGCTTCCTGACAATATTCTAAAAATGTTTTCTAAAAGGGAACGGGGATACAATTTGAGGGGGGAATTAAATTTAAAACATCCTCGTATCCGTACAACATTAAAAAGTTTTTGCATCTCTGTGTGTGGAGTGAAGCTGTGGAACAGACTAAGTAAAGATATGAAGCAATGTCCAAGCATGGCGCAGTTTAAAAAGCGGTTTAAGGATATGGTTTTTACAGGGTACAGGGAAAAGGTAGAGATTTGATAGGGTGTTCTTGTCTAATATTTTCATGTGTGTGCGCATGCACGGGTTTGTTGGTATGGGTATATATGTATGTGTATATGTATGTATGTATGTATATGTGTATATATATATATATATATATATATATATATATATATGTGTGTGTATGTGTGTGTATGTATGTGTGTGTATATATATATATATATATATATATATATATATATATATATATATATAAAATTGTAGGTTGTGTATCCTTCAGGTGTTAATGGGGTTATTGAAAATGTGTATATGTGCGTATGTGCGTATATACGTAGGTATGGATAGATAGAAACATATATGTGTATATATTAAAAAAAAAAAAAAAAAAAAAAAAAAAATTACACATAACATATAATGTAATTACAAGGAGGTATTTCTGTAGTCTATTGATACTAGATAGTGGAAAAGGGGTGGGATTAAATAAGCTTATGCTTCTTCCTGCTCCTTTTTGAACATGGACGTTATTTGGAGTTGTGGTTGCTCGTTTTCCTTTTGTTTGCTTTGTTCATTTGTCTCTTTTAATTCTATTTTTTTTTTATTTTTTTTTTATACTTTTTCAACATGTTCAAAATAAAGATTCAATCAATCAATCAATCAATCAAAAGATCAAACCCAAAATTAGCATTGGGATAACAGGTCATTTAATAAATGACTTTGAATGTGACAAGATTGTTGTTGAAGACAGGCTTGTCAGTGTTTTTTTCCCACACCACCATCTCTAGGATTTACAGAGAATGGTCTCCAAAAGGGAAAATATCTACTGGTCTGCAGTGAAAGAGAAAATGCCTTGTTGATGCCAGAGTTCAGAGAAGAATGGCCAGTCTGCTTTGGATAGCCAATATTAACTCAAACATAATGTTGAATCTGGAAGCAGATGGGCTATAGTGGCAGAAGACCACACTGTGTCACTCCTATCAGCTAGGAACAAGAAGGTGAGGCTGACATTCAAAAGTGGACAAAAGAACTTTGGAAAAACATGATGCGGTCTGATGAGTATCAGAGCAGATCACCCCTTTTATCTTCAAAAATTAAGGATGTTTTGAGGGTAAAAGGGAGACCAGCCCAGTATTAGCAAGTTTTACCAAATAAAGTGGCCAGTGAGGGTATACAACATTAACCAGGAAATCTTTTCACATCTGCAACAAACCCATGATCTCATAAAACTCACAGTTGGCCAAAGTCTAGCTATTTAATTCTGTGGAACTATCCTGCCCACTGAAAAATGAAGTTAAATGGAGTCCCAGCGTACTACAATGCAATCCTTACAAGTGCTGACCAAGCGTTGTAACATTGTGCTTACTGACACAACTAAATGTGCATTAGAGGTTGCCTGTCTGGTAGTATTTTAGATTTTCATAATTTCCACAACTCCCACAACTAAAAACCAAATCCAAAACTGAACTTTAAACTAAACTAAAGCTTAACTACAAACTGAGTAATTTTCAAAGTGTTCCAATATCTGATCCAGAATGCTCTAAATGCCAGAAACCGGCTAATTAAATTTGACATTTTTATTCATTTTAATTCATGAAACATCCTTGTGCAACAATGTTTCACTCTATGTCATGTTCATTCATTACAATTATAATATGTACTGTGATATAAGATACATTCTGATATTTATATCAGTTAAAGGAAAGGCATTAGAAAAATGCAAAAATAAAAAAGTAGTGATTCTACTTTAAAAACCGCAGGAACCACATGTAAGCCAGCAATCCGAGAGGATAGGGTTTTATTGAGGTGATATGGTATACTATGAGGTCTTTAAGATAAGATGAGGCTGATTATTGAAGACCTTGTATGTGATGAGAAGGATTTAAAGTTAAAAAATTTGTTTGACTGAAGGACAAAAATAGGATCAGCAAAACATACTTTGAGGAAACCAATCAAGGAAACTTGATCATTATTATTCTGGAGGTTGGAGCAACCCATCAGCTACTTTTCCTGTGAATCGCTGTCCCTCATAAACAAAAATGTAAACACGTGGGTTAAGCTATCTGAAATGATTACAATATTGCCTCTCAATAGTGTAAAGAGTTAAAAGAAACGCTTAAAGCCTAACTTCTGAAACCTAAAATTTTGTCTCACTGTGACTACTTCCACATATGGTCATTATTTGGAACTTGTGTAATATAAGGATTCCCTACGGGAACCGTATATAAATTTTATCCTGATCAGTGTGGTGTCATGGTCTGTGGGTTTTGTTTGGTAGCTTTTTGTTCTCAATTATCCCCAGTATTTTGAAGATTCAGCTTTTGCTATATTTTAGTACTGTTTATACACTGTAAAAAAAAATTGTAATATAAAAGTATTTTACTGTGTATTTTACAGTTTTGTACTGTTCTTCTAGAATATCATTAAATTCACATAAATAGACTGTGATTTTACATTTCAAATGTAAATTAACATAAAATCACTGTAAATGTAATAAAACAGAATTTTCTTGTTTTTTAAATGTATCTGTCTGTACATATGCATATTTATATTGTTAAAATACATTCAAAAATGTATCATAATTTCACAAATATTTGTCCGTTATTTGAAAGATTGAACTGTTAAATTCAAATGTAATGCTATGGAAAAATATATAAAGTGATTCTTATAAACTGTTTTTACATCAAATAATAATTATTACCGGTATTATTGCTATTTAGGCCGATCGTGGCTCAAGAGTTGGCAGTTCGCCTTGTAATCAGACGGTTGTCGGTTTGAGCCCCGGCTCGGACACGCTCGGTCGTTGTGTCCTTGGGCAAGACACTTCACCTACTGGTGATGGCCAGAGGGGAATTATAAAGTGGAATTGTAAAGCGCTTTGAGGTTCTCAAAAAGCGCTATATGAATGCAATCCTTTATTATTTAAACCAACTGTTAACTGTATATTTCTGTACAATTAAGTATTATTATTCATATTGCCGCATTCATTGACCTTGTTTATAGGTAATTTCATTGTTTAATCACATTAAAATGTTCCTAATTTAATGTTTAAAGCACTTGAAAAAGGCAAAATCCCATGTAAAATTAGGGCAACAAACTGTATTGTCATTACTGAAAATAACCGTATTTTCATGAGAAAGTTATTTTCTGGTATTATTTTGGCGCCCCAGCTGCTGGAATATTACTGTTTTTTTTAGGATTTTTTTTTGTACAGTGTAGTACAAAATCCTACAATCCTATCCTCTGTGTTTCCTTTTTGTCTATCCTCCTGTGTCTTTCCCCTGTGCCAATCTTATTCTTGTGTGTGTTTCCCTGTTTTGTGTGCACCTGTGTCTCATTTTTTCCCAACTGTGTTTAAATTCCTAATTCACCATCAGTGTGTATGTGTACCCTTTGTCCTCACAGCATCTGCTTTCCTCCCCATGTGTTTTCTGCCTGTTTTGGATTCTGTTTTTCTTTCTTTGGATTTGTATCAGCTGAAATAAAGGGCTTTCCTTTTTTTTATTCAGTCTGCCTAGGAGTCTGCATTTTGGCTCATCCTCCTCTGATACTTGACAGGTGGAGCTGTTTGGAACAAATACACTTTAGGATGTTTATATATATCCTATGTTTAAATAACCTATTTAGGAGACCATATTACATTTTGCAGAGCTTGTAAAACAGTCAACTTTACAATATTTATCCAAATCAGAGTGGAAAGCACAACTGCCTCTTTTAATAGTGCATGCACAGAACTACTCTGTTACTTTCCATCCCTGGTTGGTTATTCCCACAATACGATCTAAATTCTTGTTTGAATGCAAAAACAACTACTCATGTGATGCTGGAAGCAGTCTCAAATAAGTGCAGTATTATTATTTGACTGACATGCTAAAGGCTGAGATTCTCAGCTACTTTACTGAGCTCTTTTAAAATTTAATTACTACACAAAGAAATAAAGATTTACTAAGATTTTCTAGGTTTTGGGAAGACAGCCAGGAAGTCAGGAAAATAAAGTAAAACATGGTAGGTCCTGCTCGTTTCAAGGACTTGTAAAGCAAAAATTAAAAATATACTAGTCTTGGCTGACTTTGCAATAGCAGGTGTTGACTTTTATTGCATTAGGGGTTTCTGTTTAATGTCACTCTCAATTGACTGTGTTATTCTGCATTATTAAAAAACGAGAGCCTCGATACCGTGACACTGAGAAGTGAGAGCCATTAAGCAAGCTGGGGATTCAAAACACAGTGAAGTCAAGTGTGAAATATGAAGACTACTTCTCTTGACGGATGTGGAAGTGGACAGCAAAGTAATCAAGCAACAACAACAACAACAAAAAAGCAAAATATAAATTTAAATATAAACCCTGGTGGGTTTATATGCTGTACCGCCAGTCGAGCTGATTGCTGACAGTGTATTGTGCTTTTCCACATTGTTAAAAAAACCAGCTCACATAGAGGTAAAACATAATTTGCTCTACTGAATTAAAAAGTTCACCTCCGATGTGCAGGTCTCTGCTCGGAAAGGGCTCGGCTCTGACAGCCGACTGTACTACTGGGTCAACAACCGTGGATGGAGCAGCCTAAATCCACCCGGCCTCATTTGCAAATTCTCAATTAAAGTGAAAGTGCATCCAGGTCAGCAGGCGTCTGAATGGATAACAAAGATCAACAGCCTGACTCTAATGATGAGGGCTCAGGGTATGCACACAGCTGAGACTCAGTGGGGAAGCTGCAGCACCAAGAAGCTGGCATGGGAAATGAGAGAAAGGTGCGATACTGTCAGGTCGAATCACTGCTTAATGAAGACAATAAATCAGGTCTTTAATAAAGAGCACAAATCAGCTTCTATTATGTGATATTAATTTTGCTTAAAAAAAAAAAAATTCTAAATCAATAAACCTCTTTAAGTTATCTTAAAAAATACAATGAATTAAAATGTATGTGAAAAATGCGTCAAAAATAATCTGTATGTTCAGCATCACACTTTCAAATTCAAATTCGATTAGTGTTCAACGCAGCGATTGAGGTTATCTTCAATGTTAAAAATAGAAATGGTTGTTATTACAAGTATAAGTTCACATCACGGCAGCAGCCTGTGTTTAGGTTGCTATAGAAACCTCAGGTTCATACGATTACTTTTGGCTTTATATAAAGCTTCAAAACACGACTGAAATAAATCAGATGACTCTTTTTTTTTCCTATTCCACTTGTTGCGAAGAAAAAACTAAACTCCACTAACATAACTAGCATAAGCTAATGGTAACACATTTAAGAAATTAATTAAAAATGGCATTATAAGAGAGAGAAAAAAATAGAAAACATCACAAGGTATCTAGTGGATATACTGCAGAGTATAGATAAATATGTATGTGTGTATGGCATGAAGATGAACAATACAGGGCAACCACTGTCTATACTGGCTTAAAGGGTGACTAAAATACTGGATTTAGATTAATGTGCCCTTTCAGAGATTCAGATAGGTTTTATCCATTTAGTTTTCTATTGTTGGCTATCTGCATAAAAAAGCTCTGAGGTTAGCATATTCACTGGCCTGTCACAAGGTTTCTATCTACCATAATCTCATTTCAGAAATAGGATCTGTAACATTACTGGCTTCATCAGACTGTCACCATCACGGCGCTTTTGTCATGTGAATGTGTCACTTTTACGTTAATGATCCTCATAACTCTATACAGACATATCCATGACAGTAACAGAGCCACAGTAACCAGGCAATGTTTTTCATACACTCAAGAATACAGTGCCTTCAAAAGAGAAATATATAAGGTCTCAGTTTTCTTGCTAGTTTTGTAGTTACTTAGAAAGAACTGCGATGAAGCTGAGGAAGACTAAAGTATCTGCAGTTAGTCACAAACAGCAAATTATTTAACAGTAGGATATAAAGCGTGATGGAGTTTTGTCAAATCCTGACTCTACAGTCTTTGTGGATGGATCTTCAGTGCAGTAAAGGTTTTACTTAAAAGTTGTTGTTTACAGGTGTTTCAATTTGTAATAGGAAACTGTTAAATGAGGGAAAACTCAACATCTATTAAATGTGTTTTGTGATTTTGGAGAGGTCTAGTTTAAAGCAACTGAACTATGTCTTTTGTGCTTTCACTGCAGGTGCCAAAATGTGGAAAAAACATTTATTTTTTTTCCTTAAATGAGCTTTGAGACTTCCGCTTATCATTAGGGAGATTATCATGAGCATTATATATCTGATTCTACATCTGGCAGAGATTTATTTTTGCCTCATGGTAATGGTGTTTAGGGCTTTTGCAAAACCTGTCATGTTTGTGCGCTGAATAACTCTTGAGTATCCACAGGAGACTAGGGTTTCACAATACTAGGATTTAAATGTTTCTGCTACTGTAAACATTACGTCCGGATCAACAGAATGAACCTTTTGGGACTAGGGTTTAAACTTGACACGGATACCCAGGAAAATCCTTGACACCATTTTCAATACCACAGGGGGAAAAAAAGACAAAATAAAATCAAGATGCACTTTTTTCAGTTACGTAAATGAGAAAACTATTTGTCAAGCTCTCTGCCATAGTGAGAAACAAAACAGAAGCTGTAAAATAACCATGCAACCAATTCTGGGTTGCGCGGAGGCTGGAGTATATCACACATTTTAAAAGAAAAGATCAGGTAGTTCAGTAACTTTTTAATACTACAATGCTACATTTCTTTTTTAAATGGGACCTTTACTCACTTTTAAATTCCTCATAAAGTGTAGTTCAGTGGTATGAATCTCAACGATTGCTGAAGTGTTCAGCTGCTAGTGAGGGGAGGGGGCTGTGATAAGGATGGTCAAGGCCCACTTCCCCCTTGGAATGAAAAGTTCGTACAAATCAATGCAAAGTTGTTTGGAGTGATCTGTCCTATGACATAACATTTCTATCCTGATAAGCACGTTTTCATCTTGTTAGCGGTTGTGGGATCAAAATAAAAAAAAATTATGAACACTTTTACCCAAAACTGCCGGGTACGTCATTTTGACCCCAAAGGAATTAATGTAAAACTACTACTGCTGCACGCCTGGTTGCCTAGCAACATTTTGTTTTTACACATAATTAGATTTGAAGGCTGCTATAACATGACCCAAAATTAGATAGACGTTATTGATAACTCTGCATGCCTTTCTTCATCAAATCCTAGAATCTTCTCTGTGGTCTTCATCATTTCCTCCTCTCTGGCAATTCAATATTCAGTGTTTCCAAACCATCTCAACCTTGCCTCTCTAACCTTGCCTCCAAAACACTCAACCTGTTCTGATATACCAATTTCTAATCCTGACTGTTCTGGTTGCTCTCACTGAAAACCTTAACATCTTCAACTCTTCCAGGATCATTCATCACAGCAGGTCTCTAATTACTATCTTGTAAATTTTCACTCTATTCTCCTTCTCCTCTCTAGTGCAATGTCAGTTGCTTTATATGGTCGACACCAAGCATTTAAACACATCCACCTTCACTACCTCTGCTCCTTGCAGCTTCTTGTAACACCTGTCTCCCTCTCATTTACATAGGTATTCTGTCTTGCATCTCCTGACTTTCATTTGTCTTCTCTCTAGAGGATACCTCCACCTCAGACAGACCACAACAATGTCTATGAATATACAGTCCACAGAGACTTAGCTCAACTGTCAGCCTATCCATTACCATTGCAAACAAAAAGGGGCTCCGAGGCGATGCCTGATGAACCCATCTGTCACTCCTATCACACACCTCTCCACTGCCTTGCTGTCCTCAAACATCTCCTGCACAGAATACTTCTCTACACTCCTGACTTCCTCATAGAACACCACAGATGTTCTCATGTTATCCTATCATATGTTTTCTCTAGATCCACAAAGAAACAGCGCAACTCTTTCTGACCTCTATACTTTTCCATCAACACCCTCAAAGCACATATTTCATTTGTAGTGCTCCTTCTCAGAATAAAGCCATACTGTTGCTCACTGAACTCTTCTAACATATCTTTAACAACTCTTTCCCATATTCTCAAAATTTAACCAACTTAACCATTTTATTCCTTTGCACATCCTTGTTCTTGAAAATCAACAGCAGTACACTTCTTCTCCACTCCTCAAACATCCTCTGACTCTCCAACTTTGTGTTAAACAGTCTGAATAAAAAGCTCACTGCCCTCTCTCCTAGACATCTCCATCCCTGCACAGATGTGTTACCTGGGCCAACCATCTTTTTAACCACGTGATTCACTAACCTTCCTCCATCCATCCATCCATCCATCCATCCATCCATCCATCCATCCATCCATCCATCCATCTTTTCATTTTCATCATTCACGAGCTTCTCAATGTACTCCACCTTGACACTCTCTTCACTCGTTGGTACATTTTAATATCCCTAATTTGCTGCACATCCTTTCCAGGTCGATCTTTCTGCCTAACAAAAGTCCTTTTCCCCAGAGGTGGCGTGGAATGCGGGTATGGAAATCTTATTCTCGGTGAACATATATGATTGAATGTTTGTTTATTTGTTTGTGGTACTATTTGTACATGTATGTGCATCCGGCTGACTCACCTGCGAGGTAAGGGGTCAGGACAGTGTGTGAGGGGGCTGCTGGCAGTCGGAGGAGGAGGTTCCCTTCGGCTCCTTAGCGACTGGCTCCTCTGCACCTGCCTCAGCACACTACTTTTTAGGTCCAGCAGCGTAGTCATGATGTTTCACTGCAGAGTGGAGACAGGAAGCACATGTTAAGACTCTGCAACTCGCTGCAACCCCTGAGAGTTAGTAATTTGCAGGCTCAACTCTGGGAAGGTTTGTCATAATACATTTGATTTTAGGTACAAGACAATATTCATAAAACTACTTGTTTCTAGAAATACACTTGGTCTGAAGGCTTCTTTTAGTTTAATCAGCTGAATAATCACCCTCTTTCACCTTTAACATAATTATTCTCTTCCTCAACAGGAGCTGTGTTCTATTTCTGTCTGCACCTAACCGATGCTGCAGGGTATGCAATTTATCTTTCACCTTTATGTCTGGCCTGCTCAGAGCCAATTGAACCCTATTTTTTCCACTGCACTTTGTAAAAAAATATGCAAAACAAAAGAGAGAGTGGAAAAACAAGGCTGCATAAAAGTAATGGTCACAAAAGATGTTTTATAATTAAAAGAACCATAAAATATATGTTAAAAAAATAATGAGTTACGTAGAAACTAAATTTGGAAATGAATGTCTTAATTATAGACCTGGTCTTTGTGCGGATGTAATTTTATGCAATTCTACATCGTACTGCTAAAACAGTTCAGATTCCTCGAGGCGCAGACTTCGCTTGATCTTCTAGCGTGTCAGGAAACCAGACGTGAGTAAGAGGTAGAGATCTGTGGACTGGACTGAGTTTCCACTTTACTGGTATCTGGTATCTGGTTTACAATCATTTTAGGTAAGTGGTAGTTGGCAGTGTAATATCTGCATGAATGCCAGGAACAAGGATTTCTTAGCAGAACTTTAGCCAGATCATCACACCATGTTCACACTACAATATGAGCCAGCCTTAGCTTTTCACAGGCGTCAGTGAGCTATGGCCACCCCAAAACCTATAATGGGCTTAACATTTGTCCTTCTTGGGAATTAGTAGGTACTTATTAGGTACTAACAACTGCATATCACAAAACCGGCTGCTTTGACCCTGCTGCTTGCTGTTATAATTTGCTCCTTTGCTAAGTCATCCACATTTTTTCCTGCTTCCAGTACATCAAGTACAAACTGACTGTTCACTTTGTTCTAGACTAGGATTGTACTCGCTTGCAGACACTAACACCGACAGCTATACACACGTTAACCAAGTATTTGTTCCTGTTATACATTTTAGAAGTCAGTGTCTGCACAGGCTGTCACAATAATTCAGCAGGCACACATAAATTTTCATGGAGCTATGATTTTGACAAATATATAACACATAGACCTGGGCAGACTTTCTCTTACATACAATACTTATGTATCCCACTCCTTATCAACTACTATTGTATCAACATAATCAGTGTTATTCACTTCCTTTTAATTTGCTGCTAATCTGTCTAGCATGTATTAACCCTGCCTGCAGTGACTGGGGAAAACATCTTGCATAATCAAAACCAGTTTACATGAAAGCAGTAAATATTAATGTAAACGTAATTATTCAAGTTCTCATACCTGACCATTTTCGAAGAATTGATTTGTTTTTGTTTGTTTGTTTGTTTGTTTAAGCCACTTAATGTTGACTTAAAATAGACAAATAAGACAACTTAAAAAAATGATTTTTAATTCCTTTAGGCACGTTATTACTAGGTGCCTAATGCAAAAGTATAATTTGTTCTGAGGTATGCCAAATTACACAAGAACTTATGAGATCTTATGGAGGGATGAGTGCAAATTTGAACTCTTTAGTTCAAATGTTAAGCAGTATGTGCATGATCCACCCAACAATTCCTGATTTGATTGGCAACATATTCATTTTTCAGCTTAACAATAATCCCAAACATACTGCCAGTGCAGTAAACGGAAAGAAAAACACACAATGGAACACTATTGGTCAATAAATCTCTTAATAAATAAAGATTATATTCCCAATTTTCCTAGCAAAATATAGACAAATAATGGGTGGCTGATGTAGCTATGATGTAGCTGCACTTTGGGGGATTCAGCATTGTGTGATGAATGGGAATTTTAACATCTCGAGATTTTGCAACTTTTACACAGGATTGTTTTGCATTTCTTGGCAATTAACGTTATTGTTTTGTCGCTTAAATTTGATTAATAAGATTGATAGCAAGTGTTGCGTCTCTTAGTAAATAAGATGCTGGCAGCTTCAGCTGCTCTTCTTGGCTTAGCTCACAGACTGATAACTGTACTGGCTGCCTTTACCTTCTGTTTTATGTACATTACACAAAACAGATATTACGGAATGTGGTGACTAATGATAGGTGGATTTTGAGAAATCAGAGATTGGCAATTCCCTGTAGGTTGGAGCTCAGAAGACTACCAGCTGCTTTCTGTCGTTTTATATTCATTTTTGGGACAAGTGCTATCAGTCCTGTCATCTGTCTTTTGGCTAGAAAGTCAGGATCACAAAAAATTATTTATTAATTCCATCTGGGTAAAAAACAAAACAAAATCCCCTAAAGGAACTTAGTGATCTCAAACTGACCTTGGTCATTCAATTATTCTGGATGATGAATGTTTTAACTTGTAAATGACCCATTTGTAACAGCATTAATTAGACTTATTGAACTAAGGAGCCATTCATCAAGCTATGCCACACACACTACTGAAGCATTCAATGAGTGGACAGCTGAGCTACACAGGATGAAACCAGGTTGACTGTTATCTTTGCAAACAATAACTAAGAGTTGTTTGCATATAATACATTTAATTAAACAAGATTATGTCCAATAGTTAATTTCTTATATAGTTATTTCATAACATGACAGTTTTTTTTTTTAACAAATTCAAAAATGGCATCTGAGCATATATAAAGAAAGCTATCCTCGGGCTGTCATGAGTATGAAATATGAATTTAGAAATCTGAGCCTATGCAACATCCTGAAAGAGATTGGCACTGTGTTGCTAAGCGATTCTCTGAGACTGAGTAGTTCTCTCTCAAAGCCAATTGCCATAAAGTGAATTCTCATTTTGGCTTCATAGTGACTTTCAAGTGTAACTAAATTATATGTCCTAATAACAATATCATATGCTGTCACAGCTCCGTGCAGAGCCAAACAATCAAACAAATTCTTCTGGATGGAAATATCACATGCTGTCATTTTCACCATGTAAAGGAATAACACAAATATGTGAAGGAACCACAATATAAAGCTTAAAATATCAAGAATATCAAAAATCAGCTGTGGTTAGCCTATAACCACAGTTTGCTCCAAAACTATGGCACACAAAAATATTTTTTTAAGCTTCAGTTTTTTTTTGTCTTAGTCAAGCAAAGAACTTCATTATGTATGTCGGAAGCACGTGCTGTTTATTAGGACTTAATCTACAAATGCTTGCAATTTAATATTAAAGTTAGGGTGTGGATGATTAAACATGTTTTATTTTTAATTGTGATTCTAGGCTCTAGTGATTATTTAAAAATACAATCAAGAGACGATGATTATCCTGCTGTATTTCATTTCCTGTCTTGTTTTGTAGAGTGATATCAGATGAACGGTTAACTCTTTTCACTCTATTTCCAGTCTTCAGTTTCACACACACTCTAACCAATTTCAACCTTGCTGACCAATTTCTAAAGGCAAAATATAACATCATATCAATTTGTTACTGATCCATAATAGGGGTACCGGAAAAATATCAATAGAGCATCATTTTGTGATATTTTGCATGGTGATATTCTTTTCATACAAGGACACTAAATATCTATATTTTATAAAATAAATTTAAATACTAAGAAAAAGAAGCCTCATCTCAGACACCACTATTGTGAGATTACGTTAGCAAATTGACTCGGCCCAAAAAGACAACCAAACAAACAAAATAAATCCAACATCGGACACACTTAGCTTGATAAAGCTAGCTCCTAATAATGGCTCAGTGACAGGAGTCATCAGTCACAATTAAAAAATAAATAAATTGGTGGCTAAATGGTAATTACATGGAATTGTTTTGGGGTTTTTTTTACATCCTGGTACCGATCACTACTTGTGGTGACTAAATAGGCTTGGACCGACAGCAATCCTCCTCAAAGAGATAGCAATTATTTGCATATCTCACAATCTAATTTATAAATGCAGACAGATTGCCAACATTTTGCTGTCATTCTGAATTAGTCTTTATCAATGAGGACAACCTAAGGGCACTCAACTCAACATTTATGGCAGGTTTTGCTGACAGTGTCATCAAATGAGACAGCTTTATCTTTTTGATAAAACAGATATTGACAAACTTTTAATTTGAGGACATCATTTGCAGTTGAAGAAGGTTACAAATCTCACTATATGTTATTGCAATACTTACCATACTGAAAAATGTCAAAATATTGTGATCACATTGTATTTTGTGGTGGCTGGTGTGTCCCACCTCTGATGTTAACATACTGGTTTTTCCTGGAGTTTTAAGAGTGGCAAGCAACAAAGTAAAATAGTCTTAAATGACCATATTAAGACCTTTTTTTTTTTTTTACTGTGTTATGAATTCAGCACACGCCTTTTCTTTGCAGCATTCCACTTTGACCTCTCCTTAAAAGCCCAAACCATGTTTTGAACTGTTTACCTCAGACAGCACATGACAGGAAATGAGCTTTGGTCAGCAAGATTGATCTAGAGGATGTAAAAGTCATAAGGAGGTTTTCAGAGGTAGACATCTGGAAACGTGATTAATAGTTACCTGCCTGATCACCACCTGTCCTCCCTCTTTTGTGCCTGGATCAGCCACAGGGGTATACCTTCAGGCCTCTGCAGTTCTTATCTGTCATTCATTCACTTGAATTATATGAAAAATTGTGATTTAGCAGAATATTATTTGCTCAGCCTTAACTGATGTTGATTACCAAACTTTCACAGGAACACAGCACACTTATTAGCTGCCACATTTCTGAGCACTAACATTACATTTGTAATCACCGCAGCAGCAAAACAGTTTATAGTTGTGTTTACTTTTCATTTCACTCTTCATGTCAAAAGGCTTTACAATGATTGCAACCTCATTAATCACGCAGCTTGTATCTGTCTAGTAACTGATGAGGAGAGTATCAAGAATCCCCTTCACATCTTCCCATCGACACTGCTTATGGCTTTTAAATTTTGATGTGAAATTTGTATAAAAGGGACTGAGATTGCAGCTCCACCTGGATGAATGAGTGGCTTTTGTGCAACTGCAACAGTGTCTGTGCCACGAAAAACAGTGAAAGAAGAAGAGACAGAACACTCAAAAAAAGAAATGACAAGGACACAACGGAGAGAGGGTCTGATTGATGGAGAAGTTGTTTCAGAAGACAGTCAGACAGCCTCAAACAGTCAGACTCCTTTTCAATATTTGACAGCCAGTGTCTGCGCATCGACGAGAAAGAAACAGAGTGAGCCAGGGGAAGGGTTTGTTCTGACTTTTACAAGACACAATATCAACGTTAGAGGATAATTAGCTTGGTGGGTATGTGGGAAGAGATTCTGAGCTGATGGCACCCATTTTACTGGCAATGTTGATTTTTTTTGTCTTTTTAGGATGGTGCTGATGAAGGTTGCCTGTTGAATTGAATTTGCTTACACCAAATGAATCCAGAAAATGAAACATACTGTATTTGTGTGTGTGACTGTCAGTCGGTGCACCAGGCCAACTGCACAGAGAGAGCAGCATGCAGTCGGCTTTCCGGTTCGGAGTAAGCCAGAAGCTCGGGGTAGAAGTTGCATCATTGACTGTGCCAAAGGAGAGTATGCTATCGATCCTGGAGGCTGGCATCTGTTGTCCACATGGAGAATTCACACTTTACTTTGTTAGACTCAAGCGTTGATACTTCTTCTCTGCTAGATAACATCAGTGTTTTGTTTCCAGTGCACCACAGAGGGAAACTCTTGGAATTTCCTCTACTTCGACGCACTTAGCAGTTTTCGATGTTTCCCAAAATGGTAGCGATAAGGCGTAAATTTGCTGTTTTGAATCAGTGGTGGTGATTGTACATATAGACATGCCAGCAATTACAACAGGACTAATAAAGATTGCATGTTTTTAAAATGTAATTTTAACTCCTGACTATAATATCCTCACATAATCTTTCCTGGTCCTGGGCACTTCGAGCCAGCACTTAATTAAAACTAATTTTTGTTGTGGACTTGTGATTCTGTTCTTTTGGGAAATGAAACATTCAACTTCTATATTTTGTCCTTTGAAGTATTATATTGTTTGTTTGTGTGTTTGTCTTTCTTTGAGTTTTGTTTTCTATCCTTCTATCCTTGTCTTTCCTGTCCAGTCTGCCCTAGGCTTGTCAGTATGTCTGTGTGCCTTTCTGTCTCCTCTGTCGTGTCCCTGTGTTGGTCTGGTTTCTCAGTGTGCTGTCTTTGGGATCCCTTTTTAATTCTCATTCAAGTTTGTATGTCTTAGTCCTGATCCCAGTGTTTGTTATCTCCTATTTTACCTCCTACTTTTGCACCCCCTTGTCTCATTAGTTAGATTCAGTTCAACTGTGTTTTCTCAGATGTTTCCACTCTACCCCAATCTCCTCTTGTCTATTTATACCCTCAGTTTGCCTCTGTCTTTGTTGTGTCCTCCCTTGACATTTATCCCCATAGCAGACTTGTTGTTTTGGTTTCCTTGGTTTTTGACCTGCATTATTTTGTAGTTAGTTTAAGTTCAGCAATAAAGCTGCGTTTTAGTTTACCTCTTGTTTTAGAGTCCTGTGTTTTGATCCGACTCCTGCCTGCCACACAGCCAGCCTCGACAACACCATTATTTTTTTCATATTTTACAATATTTGAGTAAACTGTAAGACCTGCTATGATATATGGTTTAGAGATGGTGATGCTAGGGATATGGTGAGGAAGAGGAACCACTGCGATGACCCCTAAAGGAAGCAGTCGAAGAAGAAAAGTTATTCGTAATCGAATGACTTCCCGTGGTTTTGAGATTCTCAATGTTCAAATATGTTTGATCAGTAGGGTTAAGACTCCTAGTCCCCTACAAATGCAATTATTAACACTTATTTGTTTGACTTATATTGACATTTTTTTTGCATGATAATCAAAGACCACACTATATTCAAGTGGTGCTATAAATGAGACATTTTTAGTTTGCTTCCTATTCATATGATACACTTGTAATTTACTAGGTTTCCTGGTTGACTGCCAAAAAGTAGCTTATAAAGGAAGCAATTGTGGCCTAATTTTCAGGGTGCTTTTTTCAAGAGCTTAAATGTTGCTTCTTCAGTGTTTGACAGGAAACAACAGTTAAGTCCTTCCAGTTCTTTACTGTGAGTTGTAGGTGAGAGGAAAGTGACAGTGAACAATGACAAGTTTTGCAGTTATCCAGAGATTTAAGCATTCGGAACAGAAAGCACAGTGCAGTGGAAAAAGAAAAGGCTCATGCTGAGGGTATGTATGGGATACTTTGTACTTGTAAAGCAAATATTTATATGATTTGTATAAAAAACAGATATTGCAAAAAAAAAAGTTTTTTTTAGTCAGTCAGTTAATATCACAAAAATAAAAAAATTAATTCAAGCCTAGAAAAATTTCAAAAAGCATTAATTGTAACATAAATGTTATGTTCCAGCTGGCTTCGTGTGCACTTGCCACTTGTCACAGCTTTATTGCAGAGCATCTATTTAACAGAGTTATGCTCTGTGGATGACATCTTACAAAGGCCACACAGCTGAAATACCCGAGGCATCTCTTTCAACTTCCACACTATGGCGCCACCAGTGGAAGACTTGCTCAGGCATCATATTATATCTACTACATGCAGACTGGCAAGCGTGGACTGTTGACAGGTAGCAGGCGCCGCAGAGCAGCTGTCTCCCAGGTGAACTCATTTCAATTACGGGAGTGGATTTCTCCCAGCTGATTTCACTCTGTCTCGGCTGTCAACCCATAGTGACAAAATGGGTCGACGTGCCACTATTGGTGTGGCGCCAGCTGCCAAGGAAACACTGTCAAAGCCAAGCAAATGCCTTTCTCACTACACTGGTGCCGAAATCAAGCCAGGGAAACACTGGCTCACCAGTGTCTCTTTCCTGTGAGATCCAATGAGCCCGGCAGCCAAAGGCGACTTGCTGATAGGGATGGTTAGTCTCTATGGTAACAGCAGCGGAAAGGAGTCGGTAAATACAGGTAAATGGAATTCTGCAAGGGCTGAAAAAAAGACCCTGGGTTTTATAATGCATTCACTTTAATGCTGCAAAATACAAAGCTGATACTGACATTACATTTGCCTATTTAGTGCCAGTCATTAGTTCACCTAATGCTCAGTCCTGAGAATATTTCAGTGTGACTCATGAGCTAATAACTACAGTTCATACTTTTAACTTGGTCCCATTTGATATTTTCAATTCTGTCCAAAAGACAGCGAAAGAATAAAAAATCAATAACCTCAAAAAAGTGTAGCGCGTTCTGCAATAGTTGATTAACAACAGCTCTAAAGAGACACCTCGATCAACATAGTTGAAATGCTATTACATTCCCCTTGAGTCGCTGAAATAAAAGGGAACAATTAACCATCCCTTTGTGGCAGTTTATGTAATTGAATAAAACAAGACGTGCTTATTTTGACCTGCATATTCCTCAAAACTTAATTTAAGCATGGCAGCTTACACATTCAGATCATATCATAACTCTAAGTAGATTATTCTGCAGAGTTGCCCGTGTTAAAAACCACCTTTAAGTCAAATCCAAGAGCCTCGTCACTGGAATGTTATTATGTGGCTGGCCCTTGGGGACACAAAAGGCTAAATGGATTAAACTGCCAGCTCTCTGTAATATCTTTTCAGTGGGATCAATGGGAAAAAGTGCAGACATTACATCGTAGTGACCTGTCCTGTATGCACCTGCAGATAACACCTAATCTATGATTCACCTAAAAAACACTGAACATTTAGCTGTCTATTCCCAGGAGCTAACAGAGTCGGTGTTGTCAAGGCACATGACAGGCACTCCGGCTTGGAAATTGATTGCCAGAGAAAATCCCAGGAATTGACGGCAGAGAGCTTTTGTAAAGGGCATCTGCAGCACAGTAAGGCAGCAAAAACCACTGACAGCCACGCACAAAATATAAAATTTAAACAATAGTGAAAATCCCTGCTTATTATACTACACACAATGCATCTTTTGTCACCCTGAAAGCGCTCAGCAGCAGTAACACTACTCTCAAAAATAGAAACCACTGACTTATTATGCAGCGGCAATAATGCTCTATAGTTTACGCAAAAACATCAATCTGTATCTACAAGACACTGAGCTACAATACGATTCTCTGAAGACATGCAACACTTCACAAAGGCTGTAATTAATGGCATACTACCAAACATCTGAATACTCTGTTTGTACAGCATTACCATAACCTTTTGTCATGCCTCTATGAGTGTGCGCAAGCTGCTTTTTACATAGACAGGTTTGTGAGTAATAACCACTGAGGCCCTGTATGATAAAAAGAGGTAACGATTAATTAATGTCTAATGGACTCATGACTCTAAAGTGGGGCTATGACCTGCACCAGCAAGGCTCATAAGGAGATAGCTGAAGGGAGGCCACAGAGAGCAAGGAATTATGAACTGGAGATGATTTCTGCAAAATTGAGAATCACTATGTTTGTTTGTTTTTGTTTTGTTTTGTTTCATACACCACCAGCGCTTCGAGTTTTATACAGATGGTGAATAATGAGATATAATCCTTTTTATTACCCTTTTAATCTGCTGTACATGTAATTATTGTCAATATAAATAGCTCAGGTAAATTACCAGCTCACTATTGCTGCGGCTTTCACTGGGGAAAAAGACGCTTCAAGCAGAGAAGTCGGTGTTTGTGTGTGTGTGTGTGAGAGAGAGAGAGAGAGAAAGAGAGAGGGTGCGCTTCACATACATCTCTATGACAGAACATTGATTTATACATAAAGCTCAGTAAGCATTACAAATAAGCTCAATAAGCTTTAGAACTGACATGATTAAGTAGTAAAAAAACAAAAACAAATCAAAAGGTTTAAATCCAACTTACCTTTATCTTCCTGAGTGTGTGTGTGTGTGTGTTTTATGGGTGTGGGGCATTGTATCTATAGAAATTTGAAGAGTAAACAGCTTTATATCCTCAGCTCAATTATAAAAACCACATGCATAAAACATAGTAGTAATAATACTAATGATGATACCATACAATCATATCTACCTGTGAGAGTTTAAGGCCAACATAATTCTACTAAAATGAATATTTATTATTAAATGTATACCAGTGTTTCCTCGAGCTTCTGATCAAGCTTGCAGCACCATGTTTATGATCTGTATGTTTATCAGTGGGGGCAACTTTTGGCCATATGGCAGAGAGATTGTGCAGGATCTTTTTTCGAGAAATGCCATAAATGCTGCCCAGTGCATAAATCCTCACGTCGTCCTTCATGTGCTATTCCAGTAGAGCCTACTTTCATATCATCAGTGCGTCAACAGAACTTTATCATCCTTTAAAAAGACTAATTTTAAATGATTTCCAACTAGAGGAAATGCAGATCAACAGGTGCCAATTTAACATCCTTATAAATGACGATGAGTCTGCAGCTGTGTGACGCATTTTTTTCTAATTTCTTTGGTTAATTAGTTTAAAAGGGGGATTTTTGTAAGGTGTTAAATGATTCAAAATAAAAAAAAACACCTTACCTGTGTCTCCTGACAGTTTTCTCAGTGTCAAATGTTCTTTTGTTGCTGCGTGTCAGAGTTCCTGTGAATCAAAGCTCACTGCAGCAGGACGCTGCTTCCCTCTGTGAACGCGGCGCAGTCAACTTATGTGAAAACAACGTTTGGATTTTTTTTCTTATGACAGACGACAGACAAAAGCTCATTTTAGTCCTTCGAAATGCTTTCCTGTGCTCACGCTCCACCGATCCTCACTCCAAATATGGCCATAGGAAGTGCCGCGATACTTCAATGCCCTTGAATACGGTCGGATGTATGGCTATTAAGCGTTGACCGTTTTGTGGACAACCGATCGTTAAACAAAGTGTACTGCGTAGATTGATTGTTACTGTTTATACACGAGTAAGTAATATGGCTGGCCGGGTTAACCGATAAGGAGAAAAAAGTATAAGGCAAAGGAAATAGAAACGAAACAGTCGAATCATTTATCGTGTAACATGGCCAACATTTGCTACCTCGACTTAAAGTGAAAATCAAAAATAAATTTAAAAAATGTAGGCTACATATTTTTATGTTAGTAATTTTATTTATTTTATTTTTTAACTTTTGAGGGGTGAGGTAGGTTTAGCAGAGAATTTGTTTTCTGATGACAAGTTGGGTAGAATACAAGAGCACCCTTTTCTTCTTCTACTTCTACTTCTCCTCCTGCTGCTGCCTTTAGGGTTCGGCCCAGCGTATAATCTTCCTTACTTTCACATCACCTCTATTATCTTTCACACCAACGTCCTCCATCACTATATTCATGAATTTCCTCTGACTTCTTCCTCTTTTCCTCCTGCTTGCCAGCCCCATCTTCAAAATGCTTCCCCCTTATATCCACTATCTTTCCCCCGCACATGTCCAAACAATCTCAGCCTTGCGTCTCCAACTTTAATTTCAGCTCAAACCTGTGCTGTCCCTCTGATCATTTATCATTAATATTCAAGTCACTTTTTTAGTCATATTCCACTTAAGTCAGTAAAATTACTAGTCTACTTTCTGTCCTTTAAATGAACGCTTTCCAACACTGATTTACAGTACAGGTATGTCTTGTCCCCTGCCCGTTTCATGCTGATTGTTACTAACCAAGCTACTTTAGTGAAATTCGGAAGTTTACATTGTTCACCTGAAGGCATCATTTGACTGTTGCTGAGGGATGTCGCCGAGAATAATCCTCTCAGCGGCAGAGGGGAGCAAGTTCAGCTGTCAGTCAGATTGAGATTCATGTACTTTTTTCTTTGCTTTGCTTAATTAGCTCTTCCGGTGCTCTGACAGCGTTGTTGCACCTAAACGGGACTTTAATAAAAGTAGAGTATGCCCTATGCAGAATACCAAAAAGGCATTAGAGGTTTCTCAAACTGAGGTCTCATTTTCATACAAAAAGACAATATTTCACTTTTTCTTTTCTTTTCTTTCTTTCTTTTCTTTCTTTTTTTTTTTTTAAATACAGAGTATTAGTTCTGAATGTACATTATGTGTTGAACATGAAATTTCTCCACAGGCAGAGCAATGTGGGACAGAGGGACAAAAGAAAACATGCTGCAACCAAAAAAATTCAAGTAGACTACAAATACACAATTGGATATAATGGCCACTGTAGGTAATCCATTATTAATAATCATTTCCCATTTAATTTAAAAATGTGGGATTAGTATTTAAATGATAGAAATAATCCTTTTCTTTATGTAGCTAAATTAGACATCTTGGCAATACGCCTGCTTTGATAATAAGTTCAGGGCCTGTTTTTCATTGCAGTAATATAATGTTACTCTGAGGGTTAAATAGATAAAACACAGCATATGGGAGTCATTTCTTTTATGACACGTCAGAAATTTTCTCACACGACACATGAGTGAACGTGCATGTGCTTTAAACTGGCTCAGGAACATTAATCATACCATTGCTTTTTTCTAATTATAGACATCATAGCAGAAGGTGCAAGCAGGCATCATCTTGTAGCGTAGGACTGGCAATTCACTAATGTATACTATTCATCAGCGTCAACAAAGTCAAAGCTTATCTTATTAGGGGATTTCATTTATCACAGTTTACTGACAATAATGTACATAAAAGCCTGGAGCAGTTATTGTGTTACAATGGTTTTAAATTAAGTAAGAGTGACCTTTGTTTATAAAGCCTATAAAGCCCATAAAACATAGACATGTTTTATGGAAATAATTTAGCATATTATTTCAAATCACGGTAAACAAAAAAAAGTTTTTACATCTATTTTAGAGCCTCTTGACATTCCAATTAAAACCAAAACAATACCAGAGCACTTCAGCTGTATTTTGAGTAAACACATTGGCATTCAAGAACATAAGAGCTGTAGTTCAGTCTTCAAAATTAATCTTATATTTTGCTGTTTTTCTGCTCAAAGCCTTTCCTAATTGATACTTGATCACTGGGAGGGTCGTGATGGGATAATTGCCAATGTTAAAAGCCTGTTTATTTGATTTATTTATTTATTTCTTCATTTTTTTTTCTTTTCTATTTTTTTATGAGAGGTATTTTTTTCATGACTGATTGCAAGTGCCTCCTGTGAGTAATACAAAAATAGACTGACAAGGACTCCAAAGCTGGAGTCGGAAGAATAATATCAAAAGCCTTATCAAATCTACTAATGAGGAAAACCAAAAAGGTAGACTGTTCCTTGATTTTGATGTATTTTGACATCATTTTAAAATCTAAGAAAAATCAAGCACAGGGCTTTTCCTGTCTTGAGTGATAAGACACATGTGACCCTGTGCCTTGTTTCCATGGACACATCATTAACGAACTTCCCCAGCTGGCTCCAAGTGCTTGAAGTATTGGTGGCAAATAATAAGAGAAGGATTTTTCAAAAGGAAGACAAAAGCAAAAGTGACTTTCAAAGTCCAGCACTTGAAGAGATTAAAGTCCTACAGATGCCACATGATTGAGCAGTTATAGTATATATTCAATATAGTCTTGGAATTTAGTGCATTGAATCATTTCCTTCCATTGAACGAGACCTTGCACTTTCTTGATGAGAACTGCACTAACAACGTCAGTTTTTTCAACCATTATAAGGTGGTTAAAATACACTTCCTGTAACTGTTACCTTGAAATCCCCAACCCACCCAACAGCGTCATATTCTCAGCACATATGTATATTAGTTGTAACATCGTTCTCTGTACAGATAAATCCATTATACATTGCATAAAGGGTGTCCAGATCCAGTAGGTACGTACAGCTTTATTGATTTTAAAAAACAATAACTGGGATTACAAGTTGGATTCTTTTATTTTCTCTAATTCACAGAGGGTTAAAATTTTACGTACAAGCTAAAATGTATACTTACTCCCCACTAATATTTTTGCTGAATGTCCCTTAGAAAGTTGTACCTTGACCAGACATTTTTGGTAGTCAGGAGTAAGCTTCTGAATATATGACCACTCTTCTTGGCAGAATTGAGTTCATCTAAACTGGTTGGTTTCCTAGCAGGGACCTGTCTTCTAAGCATAAATTTTGAACAAATTTTCAATAGAGGTGAGGTTAGGGCTTTGCAAAGTACCAGCAAAACATCCCTAGAGCATGATGCCACTGCAAACATGCTTGAAATCGGAGGTTTAAAAGCCTCAACTGCACTCCTCCAAATATATACCTCTTGTCATTGTGGTCAAATAGCTCAATGTTTGTCTGACCATAAAACATTTCTCCGAAGTGCATTTGGCTTTTCCATGTGGATAACTGCGAAACTGAATTTTAAGATTTTTTTCTTGGTCTGCACCCTCAGTTTATGATGATAAAAAACTGGCTTCACGTGGGAGATGGGACGCTGGTGTTCTAGCAGTGTCCAGTTCTTGGCAAGGTTGAGTTTTGGTGGTTTCTAGGTTGTTTCTGAAAATCCTTAGCAATTTTATCCAAGGGTGACAGTTTGTGTCTTCTTCCAGACCTGGGCAAAGTGGTGACACATCCAAACTTTTACTTCCATGCTGCCTTTTTATGCTGCCACAGAGAAAACTGCCAATTGGAGTTCGTCACGATCACGAATGAGAATTTAATAGGTCTTAGCCTTTATCTGCAGCAGATGAACAGTATCTGAAAGTCACATTTTTAAGAAGGATGTGACACAGAGGACCTGAGAGATGCATCTGTCCCTTCATTTGACTCATGTACTATTCACGAAAGCCTCACCAGAAATGGTGTCCATGGGGTGGCTGTCGAGCAATCATTCTTAAGAAAAGAAAACAGGGAGAAAAGACTGATGTGTGCCAAATTACTCAATAACTGGACAGGAAATCAGTGGCAACAGCTCTTATGAAGTGATGAGTGCGAATGGGAACTTTTTGCTTCAAGGAGACAGGTACAGCAGAGAAGATCGTGGTCTGGAGCTGCATTTCACTCAGTGGTATTAGGGATCTTGTCAAAATTGGTGGAATTATGATGCCACACCATCTGGAAAGTAAATGATTGGCAACAGCTTAGAGAGAACAGAAAAAAAAAGGCAGCCAGCATCAAAATAGGCCTGGAAAGGTTTTCCTAAAGACTACTTAAAGAATTACTAGAAACCTTCTAAAGAAAATTTAGCCTGTGTTGGAGAATAAAAGTGATCATACCAAATATTGGCTTTAAAGTACTTTAGAAGTGCACAAACTCTTTTTTAAACTACATCTATATACTGTATTTCTATGTACGACAAACATCTTTCAATAAATTACTGAGCCTAGTTCTCCTTTTTCTAGCAAAATATAAATGAATGAATAGGGTGGGGTGGCTCGGACTTTTTTACACAATGCTTTATGCTTTATTTGAAAAAAAAAAAAGAAGCTCACATTTGGCCCTGTAATCTCTGTAATCTTTAAAAGGATGGCTGGAAGTGTCACCCTGTTAAGGTTAGTAGCAACAATGTTACCTGACTGTTTTGAGAGCATCAAAAATATCCAGCCTGAGTTAAATTATAACCCACAAAAACACATGTACAAAAACACTTCACAAATAACAGTCAGTTTGACAATGTAGCTGCTACTAACTAGCTAAGAGTAAAATGCATATGACCCTTTTCAGACTGAACACAACCGATATCAGATTTGACTTGGACACAAGGACATTAGAAAGTCTGACTAAGCAGCTTTTAAATAAGATATTGCTGCATTTGGAGTGATAAATAAAATACAATCTTCTCTCACAGTCACGACAATGTATTTTATCAGACATATCCTGCGTTAATTATTTTGATTCTTTGTTTGAAAAAATGTACAAAGATATGGACAACCATATGCTAGCATGGCCATACAAAATTCACACACGTGTAGATATACACATACCACCTTCTAATATATGTACTTCAGTTACTCAGATAATCAGATAAATAGGCACACTTGTGGCTCTCCTTTTCCTTTTTTAATGCTAGTTGCACCTCCTTCAGGCACAATAGTGAACTGAAAGTAATGCATGTTGAGACAATTGCTTCCAGTGTGTACACATCTTAACAACTTAACACTCAATACCCTTCCCAAAGCCCTGGTCTCAACCCTACTAAGTTGTGTTGTAAATTGTGGACAATGCTTAAAAGCCAGGTCTATACCAAGAAACCAGCCAACTTAAGTTTTGCCAAGAAGAGTGGTCACTTATCCAACTAGAATTATGTCAGAAAACTGGTTATTAGCTACCAAAAGTTTCTGGTTGAGGAACTTGCCAGAGGACATTTAACCAAATATTAGTGCTGGTGTATGTATTTAGAGCCTGTATGTTTACTTTTGACTCTTTGTGGATTAGAGAAAATCCAGCTCCTGTAAGCTTTTGTAAAGTACATAATAGATGTATACCCTGGAAAAAGAACACTTCAAAGAAATCATTAAAATCCCCAAATTACTCATGTCCATGATGTGTGTGAACTTCAGACTACAATTGTAAATCCCAGAATAAGATGTGATCTAACCAATTTGAGAAAGATTAAGAGATGCAAAATGATTACAAGAGAAATTCACTAAGCCCAAAGTGTGGCACAAAATGAGATATAAAAACACCAAATGAGAGACAAAACCCCCAAAACAAAAGAAAGTATAACACAAAGATACACAAAATGACACTAAAGATGCAAAAAACAAAACAAAAAAAACAACAAAAAAAACAACCCAACCAAAAACAGTGTCAACAGGGCAGACGCAGAGGAGCAAATGACTGTAAACAGAATCATAAATGATCAATATAAGAGACAGACGATGACTGGTATCAGCATGGTTAGTCCTTTGCGTGTATTACACCCCTGTGGTGAGTACAGCCCAATACTGTCACTAATCTGAATTCTTAAGATCTCCTTCCTGAAACTAATATATCTCTTAAAAATTAAACCTTTGATCAGACCTTTAGAGTTAATTATAACTGAATGATAGCCACGGTAGGTACATTTTCCCAGTTAACAAAAGAATATAATCTTAAACCGCTGATCCAACTCCTAGCCAATAGGTGGCGGTATATTAGCTCTAAACAGAGTTATCTGCCGACTACTCGGACAAGAAGAAAAAGAAGAAGTAAACGACAAGCTACTTGGTAGCTTATCCCGAATGTGCCTCTGAATGTGCTAGAAGATGTGAGGTTTAACTGGATTTCGTACACACTCTGCTTAGAGTGTAATTGCCTGCATACCATGGCGGACTGTCTGCTCGTATCGGACCGTGGTGGCTGGGCCGGGAAGCACTGCCGCGGTTTCTGCTGCTCTTGTTGAACCGTTAGCTAATTCAGCTAACGCTGCTGTTTTTACTTCAGCACAGCCGCTGTCGCTTCGGTGCTGCAGGGCAGTAGATCGCAACAACACGGTAACTTTGAAGCAAGTTGCAGGCATAAACAGCTAACCTAAGCAATGTCAGTGCTGCATCTCTTCCGCCATTAGGTCATTTGTTTTGTTTTGTAGGCAGGATTGTTGTGGAGGATTAGCTAACGTTTTTTGACAACATAAAGACCGCTGCATGCTTTTGGAAGACACAACTTAGTGAACATGTTACCCGCTAACGCACCTAACACTCCCTGCAGCTCTAACGTTAACCACTGCTGCTGTCTACATATTTTGAGATGTAGCATCAGTTAGCCAGCAAGATGACTCGGACTCCGTGCAGCACATCTGAGTTTTCCGTCTGCATGTGAGCTGTCTGTGAGAGGGGAAATCATGTCTTGTAAAGCCGCAACCAAGGACAAGAAGTCCAGCTTCAGCAAGAAGCTGTTCAGGCGAGGCTCTGTGCGCTCTGTGGGCAGTTTTATGAGTAAACTCCTGAGGACACTCACAGCGCTGTCACACTTTGGATCCGAAGTGCAAACCGAGGATGACAAAGATGATGGAGGATTTTCCACGTTTAAATCTGGAAGTAAAGATGTACCCATGGAAGATGGGGACCTGGGGGGCTTCCTATCCAGGGAAAGGGTTCCTGGGGTGTCCGGTCTAAAAAACCACGGCAACACCTGCTTCATGAATGCAATTCTGCAGTGCCTCAGTAACACTGAACTCTTTGCCGAGTACCTCGTTTTGGAGCACTACAAAGGCGAGGAGGAGGACGAGGACCAACCAAAGACAAATGGTGTGCATTTGCAGAAGAAGGGTCTTCTGGCCAAAGGAGAGGTCACGGAGCAGCTGTCAGGACTTGTGCGGGCTTTATGGACGTTTGAGTATACCCCCCAGCATAGCAGGGACTTCAAGGTAAGAGTGACATCAATAAATCAAGGCGAGATAAATAGGGGACCTATTATGCTTTTTCATGTTTTCTGTCTTATATATACTCTTACAGTAGTGTATACAGTCATATTTAACATGACCAAAGTTTCAAAGAATGAGGGCAGTGCACTGTATAAACAAGGAATTCCTTTGGGCCAAACTTAAGCTTCTGTCTGCTTTAGATGCTTGGATGGAGATATGTTTTTCTACTCTTGTCTCTGTATGATGTCAGTGATTGCAGTGGCTGCTTTTGTTTGTTGATGCAACCAACCACTTCTAATAAAATAGCTTAAAGGGAGGTTGAATGGGCTCGTTTTAGACCGTGGATGAGCAGGAGTGGTGATAAGGGATCTGAGATAAATAAAGATTATTTTGAACCGTTGCTGATGCAGAACTACTTGCATAGGATAAAAAAAAGTATTGAGTTGGACTTGAGCATAACAAGCCCTCTTTAAGTAAAGATGACCAGGATTATATTTTTATAACAGTGTATGGTAAAAACAATGCGTACCTACACCACACAAGTCTTATACCTGTTGTTAATAAAGCTTTACTCAATGATCTAGATATTCAGAGTGATTTCAGGATAAACGGTGGCAGGCATCGTAACTTTTGGACCATGCTGTTTCTTGCAGAATGTTGTGTCAAAAAATGCCACACAGTTTAAAGGAAACGCTCAGCATGATGCCCAAGAGTTTCTGCTGTGGCTGCTGGACAGAGTACATGAGGATCTCAACACCGTCAACCCCAACAGCAGGCCTGCTATTAAGGTGAATCCAGAAAATATTTGGTGTTCTAATGTACGTAACCCCCCCTAATCAAGCCACAATTGTGAATCATTAACTGGATATTTTCTCCTCATTGCAACTCATCAGTTTTCATTCCAAGGCTATTTTGTTTCAGTTTATATCTCATCAGTGTTCGGGGTGTTTTGGTCACTTGGTGCAGCTTCCAAATGAGCGGCATTCACAGTCTGGCTCATCTAGGCTTGCCAGGCTTTGTTTTCTCTTTTTTCCCCAGAGCTACTCAATAACAAGACTGTGTAGCTCCCACAGCAGCTTGTGAACCCTGATAGACCAGAATTTATTATGATGAAGTAATCAGACTAAACAAACCTGTTTGTTTTTGTTCAGCCACCTATTGAAGAAGACGATCAAAGCATAGAGGGACCATCTCCTCCCCTTTCTGCTGGGTCGTTTGTACAAGAACTGTTTCAGGCTCAGTACAGGTAAGCCGTAGATGTAGAAGCTCTGTTGCTCTGACAATGTGACAGGGATGTCTCTGCACCACATTAAGATTTTTAATGTTTTCCCAACAGGTCTTCTCTTACCTGCCCTCATTGCCAAAAGCAGAGCAATACCTTTGATCCCTTCCTCTGTATCTCATTACCAATCCCGCTGCCTCACACACGGTGAGTTTCTCCATCTGAGCTGTGCTATAGGTCAGGGAGTAATCAGTTAACAACACTTTGATGACATGTTCTTACATGTTTCTGATGTGTTTGTTGCTCTACCAGGTTGTTTGCATTTCTACACTTTAAGCAGGCATGTTTGTTTAAAGGTCTTTAGAGGAATGATACCTTTCACTGGATGTAAAACAGAATGTGTGTGAAAATATGCAGTATATGTGATTGCAAAAGTGGGCGTGTTAAATGTCCAGGAGTAGATTTGTTTGTTGTTGTTGTGTTGTAGAGCATAGATCTCATTTTATAAATTAAAAAAAAAATTGTTCTTCAGGCCATGATATTCACATTTTATTTCAATTAAAATAATAGATTTTTACATGAAGGTCTAAAGCCATGATTAAGTTTACATCAGTAGTGAAAGAATTTGATATGGCCCTCTTAACATGAATTCCATTAGCTAAAAAGTAATCTCTTCCCTAAAGAAAAGAGCTCACATGGCTCAGAGGTGACAGAGTTGGAATGTGTATCGAGGTTGTCTGACATTTTAAGGAATAAAGCCCTTTGGAGATGAGTTGGAAGGCCAAAAAGCACGACTCCTCCCACGAAGAAGAGAATTTGAGAGTATGTGACTAGAACCTTAAAGGATTCATAACAGAAAACAAACACTCTGTAAGCCTCAGAGACTGAAAGACCCAGAGTGAAATTTCAAAAGCATACAAAAGAAGCGCAGAGTTTTTGAACAAAGCTTTACTGTTTGGATAAAGTAAAGATGATTCCCTAGCTAAGTGAAAGAAAGAGGAAGATGTCACCAGGGAAGCTACAAATTGTATGGCGATGTCTAAAGGTCACTGACAAACAGAGTTCCACAAACTATGAAATATGAGGATTTTGGCGTGTCACCATCCTGTTACTTTTTAACCTCTGGAGCTTGGGCATCACCAGGGCTCTGCTATTAGAAGTCTCATAGACATTTCTGTTCTATGATATGATCCTATCCAAATATTTACTTTATTGTAATATCCATTATTATACTTTACACTGATTGTTCTGGACTCGCAAAGAACAAATATTGCCTAACTGTCCAAATGCTTTTAGGCTCAAAGTATTTGGATTACATATCAAAGTATTTTTATGGTTGCAGTATGATAAAGATAAAAAGTGGCTTTATAGCACTTGGACACAAAGACAGCGTCATGGACTAAACAAACCTGGCGTAATGTTATCTTAGCATGTACTTTCAGGTAGCATGCAGAATCAGAGGTGTGATGTGTTACACAACAGTGCCTGCGTCTAGTGTGGCACCTTTCCCGTCATATCAGTTCAGCTCCGGCTTACTTAAAGGCCAAGCTGCAACACCACACCCTCCCCATTTTGTCCAGTATTAAATAGGTGTGTGAATTTTTTGTGTGTGTGTTTTATTTGTGCTGCTCATTCCCGTTTCTTTTTGTTAGGCCCTTGTATGTGACGGTGGTGTACCAGGGGAAGTACTCTCACTGTATGAGGATTGGAGTTGCTGTTCCGCTCAACAGCACCGTGTATCGCCTCAGAGATGCTGTGTCACGCGAGACTAAGATCCCAATGGACCAGGTGCTATTCCTGTCACTTATCAGGGTCTGCCACAGTGAGACTATATTACGGGCACAGTGTCGGTACAGCCAGTTCTAAAACAGAAGCGAGTTTTGCTCCAAGCCCCTGGCTGTTATAGGTTATATTTGGGAGGTAGTACGCAATTCTAACATTTGTTCTTAGTACTACAGCAGCAAAAAAAGGCTTGAGAGCATATGTAAATTACAGCTAAAGCAGGATGCAGCTGCTAATAAGATTACTGAATTGCTGTAATACTGATATGGACTTGATACAGAATAATTGCTACAAGGTTTAAATGTGCTGTTTTTCTCTTGTAGTTTGTTTTGACTGAAATGTACTACGACGGCTTTCACCGTTCGTTTTGTGACGATGATGACGATCTTGACATCATACAAGAGAGCGATTCCATCTTTGCCTTTGAGACACCCGAGACCTTCAGGCTGGAAAACATCCGCACAAAAAGAGGTTACTCAGTAGTTTTACATTTTTATGTTATTTTATTTTTTTAAAAGGTGTGTTCTGCATTTTCCACGTTTAATCAAAAAGACTCGCGTGCCATTCTGTCTTTCGCAGGAAGCCTTCTGGCAAATCTGAATCATAACAACTTGAAGTATGGGACAGAAATCAGCAGGACTCCGTCTTTTATGCAGGGCGCTGTGACACCTGTAACTGCATCACCCAATAAAAACCTGGGACCAGAAAAAATGATCCTTTTGGTGTGTAACAGAGCGTGTACTGGCCACCAAGGAAAGAGGTACTGCATCTCAGAATGATTTTATGTTCTGCATTTCTTACTCATCCACTCTGCTTCTTCTGATTATGTAATACATGCCCTGTTCTTGTGGGTCTGTCAGTGATAAAGAAGGGTTATTGACATAACCCACAATTTGTCCCTGGCATTTACCTAATAACAGGCCTGATGGAGAAGCTGATAGCAGCTAATGGAACTTGTGCATTTTGTTTTTTTATTTTTAGGTTTGGCCTGCCTTTTGTACTGTACTTGGAGCGCACTGTGACCTGGGATGCTCTGCAAAAAGAGATCCTTGAGAAAATGCGCCATCTTTTGAGGCCTGGGGTCTACATTCAGGTAGGATGACAACCACTCACTGCCTTATACTCAGTTTATTTCCTTAAGTAGTCCTGCAGCCTTTATTTACCTGAACTGCTGAAGTCAAAGGTTTTATTTGGAGGTGGTTTATAGTGATCGTACCCTCTGTTTGATCACAAGTAAGTACAAACCTTCCTCCAGCATTCTCCTGTTTATACCGACTATACAAGCAGTGACTACCACTTGTGGGGAGATTATTAAGAAAGCTTTATTTTAAACAACAAGGTATCTAGACCCATCAGTCTAGATACCTCCTGCACTGATGGGTCACATCTTTGCTAGCTTAACATGAAAGTTCATAAAACAGAAACAAATGTCGAGTGACACTTTCTGACAGATGATGTACAGCTGGAAAGACAATAGTCTTAATTTATTTTTTAAGTGAAGTTGAAATTTTAATAGGTATCAAAACTATTTTTAAGACAAAAGAGTTTAAAGTAGTTGGATGACACTGGGGGGTTATATTTCATTTTCATTCTGTGTGCAGGTTGGACCTTTCAGTCTTCGAGTGGTTGGCGTTGTTGGCATCACCTACCTCCTGCCCCAAGATGAGCGACCACTGTGTCATCCAACTGTGGAAAGGTCCGTTCAGATAGCCATTGTTATATTTGATAACTTCTTGATTTCAGATGAGAAGTATGACCTAAAATTTAACTAAGTCGGGATATGTTTATTCAGAACGTTCTTTAGTAAATTTCAGCTTACTCACACTGTGACTTCTTGTTACAGCTCATAAAAGCAACTTATAAGGCTAATAACCCAGACTATAAAATGACTGTTTTTCTCTCTAAAGCCTGTTTACATTGCCATAATTATATTGGATCACTGAACTTAAAAAAATAAATAAAAATGCAACCTTGCCTTGCAAAACAAGTATAGCCGTTTGACATGTCGTAGTCATGTAATGTAGTAACAAACTCAGCAGTTTAAAAAAGGTGTATTACCGGTGCCAGGCTCTCCAAATGCCTTAATGTTTTGCAGCAGTCACAGCACGTCAGTGAAAGTGAGAAAATCTGAAATCCTAATAAATACTGGTGCATAAACATAAAGGTAAAGGCAGGCATGAGCTTGAGTAAATAGTTTGAAGTTGTAATTACATCAATTTTCAGCTTTAATCTCACCTCTCCACACTTGCCCCATCAGTTCTACTTCACTTATGACCTGAGCAGAGGACATGCCCTAACAGGATTTGAATGTTAA
The DNA here is from genome assembly GCF_965226115.1 of Aulonocara stuartgranti. Classification (NCBI taxonomy): domain Eukaryota; kingdom Metazoa; phylum Chordata; class Actinopteri; order Cichliformes; family Cichlidae; genus Aulonocara; species Aulonocara stuartgranti. Next base: position 10,517,402 of record NC_138942.1, on the reverse strand, counting down.
ATTACCAGTTTGGCCTGTTTGACTTAGAAACTGAATGATTTCAGAATAACAAAACAAGTCACAACACTGCAGATGCACAAACCAAAGTGCAATTATATTTGATTTTATTATGATCATGATTAATCAGTGGCGATCATAACTAGCATTCTTTCTTTTGTTTATTGATTACAGTCCTGAAACATTTAATAAAGCTCTGTTCTCAGTATAAACTATTAACTCTCATACTGTATTCAAATGTCTGTCTGACATAAAGGTGTTTTTAAATTACATTTAAGTGAATGAAACTCTTGTCATACAGTGCTTGGAAGAGGGGAAAAAACCTTTTTCACTCATCTTACTTTGTTGCTAAATTATTTTTTCTCATTACAGAGCATACAAGTCCTGTGGACAAGGGGGACCACCACATGTGAAAATTGTGGTTGAATGGGACAAAGAGACCAAGGACTAGTAAGTGGAAAAAAATACGGATGTGTATGTTTCCAGTTTCACTTGTCTACAGCACAGTTGTTCTGCAAAGGATAAAAAGTTTGAATTGGAATTTGTGGGCCCTTTAACCAAAGCTAAACAAATATCATTGTTAAATTAAAAAAGTATAGTTTTTGTTAGCCATGACCTATCTACCCAAATATAAAAGCCAGCTTTGACAAATAGTAAGAAATGAGGTCTTTACTATAGGCAGACCAATTCTGCTTAAGACCCATTTTGAGATGAGGAAATGCTGAAAACTGTTCTGAAAATTGGTAAAGCCACTGGTTATAACTGACTTTGTTGACATAACATTGACTCTGTAATTGATTATGATTGCTACAGACAGCCTCGTTTTGCTTCGTAAGCAGTTCCATTCAGGCCACCATAGAAATGATGGAACATTACAGACAAATGCGGCTGAACTTCAAAGTGTTTTGATGTCTGCAGTTGCAGAATTTTGACCCGTTTCTGGTCCTGACTTAATGTAACTGCCTTTTGACTTTAAGGGCAAAATCTGTAGTGCCACAGACACAGAAAACCCCCCACCTTCCCCACTCCCATCTCTTCTATTGTAGCTGTCAGGGCTGTGGTTTAGCAGTTCAATGTGTCTCAGCATTTTCAGTAAAATTGATGGTGACAGTAATTGCTTTGCCGAGTGTTTATGAAAAGACGTTCAAATTGAGCAACACCTCAAACTTAACTAAGGATGTTTCAGAGGACGTGGCCTTTTCTGTGCGTACCTCCTAACATATCGTTTGCTTGACAGGATTTCTTTTTTCAAGAACTAACTTATGTATGTAAAATGTCAAAAAATTCACGCTGCATTTGAAGCAGTTCCTTCTTTCTCACTAAGCTGACTAATATGTCAAGCAGTTAACACAAACGCCCATGCTGGCCAAATCAAACTTTTTTTTTTTCCCCTTTTTGGTACTTGGATGTTGATGATGTTGATGATGTTGGCTTTGAACAAATCCTGTCGAGTTCATGTGTAATGCATGTCTGCACAAGTGCTGATTGTGAAGCCCTTTAAAGTCTTAAATCCTTTAGTTGCACTGCTGGGTGTGAACCGTTAATGTAAGGACAAACAGCATTCTTATGACATGGTAAACAATTACTTCATCTGTCTCAGTTACAATAAAATACTGGTCAGTTTATTTTTCTTTTATCAATCTCAGATCCTGTGATCCTCACCTGACTGCGCTGTTACACGAAGGGTGTGTTTCTTTTTCTGTTTCCCACAGTCTGTTTGGACACACCGAGGAAGAGTATATTCCGGATGCTGAGAGTGTCTATCTGCATAGAGAACAACATCACCAGCCGCAGGCCTGCACCCTTGCTCAGTGCTTTCAGCTGTACACTAAAGAAGAGCAGGTAGACACACGAGCATGTATGCATGCGTGCAAGACGGCACTGTTAGTAGTTTAAGTTGAATAAATAAATCGTAAACTGGCCTTGGCACATGCGCTCACAGTGGTTTTACTGTGTTTTGCTCTGGAGTAAAAGAGAGAAGTTGGAGGGAAATTCGGGGCCTCATCCTGTGTGAGGTCTATTATATAAGCTCTGTGGTTGGGGCTTTCTCTTCATAGCTACTCCTTGGGTCTTGTGTGTTTTAGCTGGCCCCAGACGACGCCTGGCGCTGTCCCCACTGCAAGCAGCTGCAGCAGGGCCGGATTAAGCTCAGCCTGTGGACGCTCCCGGATGTACTCATACTGCATCTCAAGAGGTTCAGACAGGTATTTTAGTTCATCTGGATATTTTCAGTAAGAATTTGTAAGTAAGTTTTTTGCTAAATCCTATATGTTGACCAGCAGATATTAAAAATTAACACTGTACATCTGCAGAACTTAAAGGTTAGAGTTTTAGTCTAGGTGGACAGCTGATGGTCAGATAACGAGACTCTGTTGCAACATGCTTCTATATTTTTGTTTCAGGAGGGGGACCGGAGGGTGAAGATGCAGAACATGGTGAGGTTCCCGTTGATGGGGATGGACATGGCTCCTCACGTGGTTAAGAGAAGCCAGAGTAGCTGGAGTTTACCTTCCCATTGGTCTCCGTGGAGACGGTCCTATGGACTGGGAAGGAATCCTGATGACTACCTGTATGACCTGTATGCTGTTTGCAACCATCACGGGAACATGCACGGAGGCCACTACACTGGTAATGCGAGCAGTTCTTTGCTTCAGACCTATTTTAAAATGGATCAGAAATGCAAATTAAACCTTTTTTTAATGCCTGTCCTTATTTTCTCTCATATGTGCAATGTTACTGTGTTTGAAAGTCAAATGAAATGTGGGCAAGCTGTCAAATAGTGATGTAAAAGTATATAAAAGTAATCCCTGTAAGCCAAAAGCTCAGAGTCAGCCTCCAGACTACTGGAATATAAGCTTCATGCCAAGCTAATGTCAGCGAAGCACATGATTTCCTTATATTTCCAAGTGTTATATCCCAGTAGAGTCAAACTACAAGCTGCTTGGTAACATTTTTGCTGAGCAGTATTTTGGGATTAGGAGAAAGTGGGCTTTCAGACAAGCGGGCATTTAAAGGGACAAAACCAAAAAATGGCTTGTTTCAGCCTGAGGTAAAACTGAGTGGGACATCAGGGGAAGGAGTAAAAAAGATCAAGTCAAACAATGAATCACCGATTTGCTTTTAACTGTGATAAGATGCAAATTAAACGTTGTATTGGAAATGAGCATATCAAGCAGCTGAATGTGTTTGCCATCCATGTTAACTCATTCTTTACTTTGTGCTCACAGCATACTGCAAAAACTCCATTGATGGTCAGTGGTACTGCTTTGATGACAGTGAAGTTACAGCAATAGCTGATGATGACGTGTGCCAGCAAACAGCCTATATACTGTTCTATCAGAGGAGAACAGTCATCCCCTCTTGGTCTGCCAATAGCTCTGTGGCTGGTCAGTATTTATTTATACACCATTTGTCCACCTAGCATATGTAATGTATACCGTACCATAAAGTGGCATAATAAGCTTTATGTGACATTTAAGGCTTAAAATGTATCCATGTTTGTGTTTTAATCAGGCTCTACTAGTTCATCCTTGTGTGATCACTGGATCAACAGGCTACCTGGCAGCAGGCCTGCTAGTTTGGCCTCTGGAGCCTCATCCAGACGCACTTCTCTGGCTTCACTGGCTGAGTCGGTTGAGTTTCCAGTCGAACGTAGTGAGGATGACGGTGAGAAAATGCTGAACTTTCATTTATTTATTTATTTTTATTTAAAGGTTCCTGATTGTTCATTTTCATTGATTTTCATCATACACACATCTACTGCCTCCTGAGCAGGTCATAGTTTCAGAAATGCACAAAGTTCAGAGTTTGGTTTCAAGGTTTTTAAGTCCATCGCATTTATAGGGATACTTTAAAGCTTCCTCTAAAGACAATATCTAAAGTGGGATTAAACATTACAGTCAAGAATTACAAACTCAGACCTTAAATTTACCAATCCCAACTCTAATAATTAAAGTCACAAGGCAAATATGGCATTGGAGTGAAATGAACAAGTCCCCACAGATCTCTGAGGTGTGGGAAACCTTCACTAGCCAGTCTGCAAGATATGGCTTGCATGTTGTAAAATTTCAGAAAACTATGCATGACTTGTCTTGGATGCTCCCTTTTTATTAACTTATAATTTAACATGGTTTTTACTAGTCATCGTGTAGGCCTTGGTCTTGTACTAAGCGAGAATAACATTACAGGCACTGTAAATGTGATAAAGTCCTTTATTATATAGCATAGCTTTGTAGCAATGTAGAAATATGGCCTGAGTGATGTTTAAGGTCCAGTGGGTTATAGCTGTTTGCAATTTTATTGATATTGGCTATGGGGCGATCGTGGCTATGGGGCGATCGTGGCTATGGGGCGATCGTGGCTCAAGAGTTGGGAGTTCGCCTTGTAATCGGAAGGTTGCCGGTTCGAGCCCCGGCTTGGATAGTCTCGGTCGTTGTGTCCTTGGGCAAGACACTTCACCCGTTCCCTACTGGTGGTGGTCAGAGGGCCCGGTGGCGCCAGTGTCCGGCAGCCTCGCCTCTGTCAGTGCGCCCCAGGGTGGCTGTGGCTACAATGTAGCTTGCCATCACCAGTGTGTGAATGTGTGTGTGAATGGGTGGATGACTGGATATGTAAAGCGCTTTGGGGTCCTTAGGGACTAGTAAAGCGCTATATAAATACAGGCCATTTACCATATTGGCTTTGATAATGGCTAATAAATGGAAATTTAAAAACTAGAGAGTATTACATAGTTTGTCCATCAGATGGCACTCTGCAAGTTCCCTGTTGGTAACATGTGTTTATAATGCTGCAAAACAACCAGCTGATCACAGTAGAGTCAGTGTTAATGAGCAATAGATAATCTGTTGTGGTAATAAAACAAGATTATTTTTTTTAAACAACACGGTCACATCATCTAATAAGGACTCAAAAAAAGAAAACCAGCCAAAATGTCTATTTTTTAAATAATCAAATATCAGTGTCAGTATTGTTATTGATGTAGATACACTGATGGATTTACCCCCCCAAAAGTGTGAAACAGTACAACTATTTCATTTGATTCTTAATATAAAAATAATAATGCTTGTTCATTATTGTGTAGATGTTGGTGTGTTTTAAACTAAATAATTCCCTGTTTTTTAGGAGGATTCTCTGTCCGCCCCTTTGTGAGGAGTATTCAGCGACAGAGTTTGTCATCCAGGTCATCCATTGCCAGTCCTTTAGCTTTCAGTGACAGTGGGATAAAACCTTCCTGGTCTCTCTCTGCCAAGCTGCACATGAGATCTAACTCGCCCTCACGGTTCTCCCTTGACTCTCGGTGTTCCCCTCCTTTAGAGAGGATAGGAGAGGCATGTGACGACAAGGTTTCCACATCGTGTTTTGGCAGCTACAGTAAACACGAACGATACTTTGGCAACAGGACTCCGTTGTCTATGATGGAGAGCAGTTTCCCCGACCAGGACAACAATAAAAGGTTCTTAGACATGTACTGTCGGGCTTCCACTCCAGTGGAAAAGAAGATCACCAAAAATGAGCCAACTGAAAACAACAACCAGATCACAGCTATAGACCAAAACATATTACCCACTCAAGCTACTCCCTCCAAAGAACAGAAACGTAAGAATAGTATCGGAGGATTTGGCTTAAAGGCTGAAAGCACAGGATCCACAAAGAGTGTCAGCAAAGTGGAGCAAGATAAAAGCTCCAAAAAACGATTGTGCTCGACCCACAAGACCTCTGCACCTGAGACGTCTTCCAGTACACCAGTGAAAGGTAAAAAGCTGAGCAATACTAAAGAGAAGAGTGCAAATGCTAAGAAAAGCACCTCGACACCTAGTGGGACTCCCTCCAAAACGAAAGAGTCAAATCAGCCTCCAGAGGCTACGCCACAACATAAGCCATGCGTCCGTTCCACGCCTCAGTCCTCAGCTTCTCCTTCACCAACCTCAAAGAAGAATTCCACTGTCACTGAGAAGAGCTCAACAAACAGCAGGAAGCGGCTTATAGAAAGGAGCTACAGTAGAGATTCTATGCACACTAGCCCTCTGGCTGACAACCTCAGATGCGGCTCGGTAGCACGCTGCTCACTTTCAAAGAGCGGCGAAAGCAACCGTCCTGAGAGGAGATTTGTGCGGAGTTCCAGCAGCAGTTCTTCTGTCACTAGCCTGCGTTCACCCAGCGTTTCCACCAGAGATCTGCAGCGCAGCAGCAAATCTGAGGAGAAAGGGTTGTCTTTCTTCAAGAGTGCCCTCCGACAAAGGGAAAGCCGCCGGTCGGCTGATTTAGGAAAAAGTACCATGCTCACCAAAAAAGCCTCGGAGAGGACATGCAAGCAGAATGGACAAGCCAAGGAGATCGGTGGCAATGGTGGAAAGCCAGGAGACGCGGCGTCTTCTCCGAAATCTGCAGAGACTCCTGGAGGTGAGACAAAATCAGAGACAAAGGAGTCTTCCAAGCCCCCCAGCTCTCTGAGTCGCTCTCTTTTAAATGTAGGCAAGTCCAAGTCTTCCACTTCTGAAGTAAGTTCCAAATCTCCTAATGGGAAGAAACCCCTTGAAAGAATGACATCTTCCCGAAAACTGTCATCGAGCATGCAATCTCCTGCACGAACAACACAGAGGCCTCAATGATACATCTATAGTCGGTATATTGAACAAGCATAATGCAGCTAATCTTTGTGCCTAAGTTTCAGCGAGCTCCAGATGTATTTAAGACACATTTTTGATGTTATGGTTTTGTACTCTTGGTTTAAATGCACATGTTGGGTTTGCAATTTTAGTATTGGCAGCCAGCTTTGAGTGTTTAAAGATATTTAAAAGTACTGTATCATCATCCGCCTACCTGAGTGCCAAGCACTTGTGTAGTATGCTGCCAATTTAGCTTCTTCCAGTAGTAAATATTGATACCTTTTCCACCTTTGGTGGTGCAGCAGCATATTTGATTTTGTGCACGGAAGACCTGTACGACACGAGCGTGAAACAAAACTTGATTTAAAATGCAGCAGCTTATCCATTTGAACTTGAGTCTCTACGAAATACTTATCAATGTCTTGTGCACCAGTAACTTGTAATTCAGATATTGTAGTAGTTTTGTTGTAGTTTTCTGTTACACAGGTTCCAAGTCTTCTAGTTATTCTAGAATTGATTAGCTGGCTGCTGATGCTTGAATTCTGCTGCTGTTCTGTAAGCATTTCAAATCATTGTCAAAGGGTACAAAACTTTAACATCAAAAATAGCCTCTGACAAATACTGAAACAAAATTATTCAGACATGCACACAAATACAAAAGAGTTTCATTCCGAAATAGAGTTGGCTAATAGTACATTTCATTGATTGTTTTTACCACTGATGGGTTAAATCTCTGTTCTTCAAGCAAGTTTCTCCATGCACCTACTGCTTTAGTCTATAAAGGTCTTACAAATATTATTCTTACTCCATTTTTCCATTAAGAAAAAATAAGTAATCTCATAATGTGGCTCTACTTGATAGTTCCTAGCATTGATACAGAGCAGCAGGAAGAACAAAACCAGAACTAATGTTGGCAAGAAATTAGAATTGGTTTACAATTTGTCCAATAATTCAAAACGTTATTATTTTTTTTACGAGTACCTTTTTAAATATAAATCTATTTTTCAAAATTTTATTGAAGTACTTTTGCATTAAATTGATAGTGTGTTTTGGAATGAAACCCTTTACAGTCACGGTATATAAATATATGTATATGTGTCTGTACATATATTGACAGAAAGTATATGGTATGTAACTCATTTTTTATTTTCTCCTTCCATGAGCAAGATGAAAATAATCTTAAGCGCCTTTCAATGCTGTACATGTAAACAAATAATTGCCTTTGGCAACATAGTAGTCTTCTACTGTATGCATCACTGAGTAGGAATGTTTTGTTCGCACTTTGTAAACACGAAGCAGTGTCGTAATTATTAATTTAGTAGTTTCGAGACATATCAGACAGTAGATTCAACAGGCCTTAGACTTGAAATGATAAAAGTGTACATTCATCTCGATGTTTCAGGGGCCATTTTTTTTAAGAAATCACCCCTTTATTTCACCTGGTGCTCTAAAATGCCACTGCTCCACTAGCTGTTGTTTCTTAAATGAGCATCTTTCAAATGATGACGTTCAGAACTGTGACCACAAACTTCAGAAAAGGTATTGTTTATCATAACCCGCGGTACCTCACTGGAGAATATTTTCCATTTTGTTATTCATCAGCTTGAATCAGAATATTGATAATGAGCCATTTGGTTGATTATAGATCTACACATACATTGTCATGGAGTGGTTGTTGTCCAAATATGGACATGTACGCGAAAATAACAGATGCATTGTGGAGTAAAGTTCAAAGCAGTGGCAGAATATTATCAGTGCTGCCGTCATGATGCTTGCTGGCCTTTTTGTGAACAATCAGCTTTAGTTCACTATAGAAATGCCCCATTTATAAGGCAATACTCATACATTAGGCACCACTGTAGTGTATGTTTCAAAAGATTCAAAGTTATTTTATTATAAACCACAACTAAGTGATTTTACTTCTAGCATAAAACATTTTGAGTTTGGTATTTTGCAGTATCTTTCTCACTATTTCTCTGTAGCATATATGAGGTTTCAGGTTTACATTGGGTTCTCAGATGGTTTTGGATGCCACTCATTTTTAAACAGTTCGGTGTATTATTTCAATGGTCTGTACAGGTTGTTAAAATTGAAATTATACCCAGAAACGTTTAATCTACCTGGTTTGCTTGATGAATTGTCACGTTTAGACAACACGATGTGCTCGAGCAACACTAGATGACGTTTCATGTCTTTATTGAAGCCACCTGTTAAACCTTTCCTTGCATTTAATAACTGGTCGAACATCCTGTTAACCTTCCAGTAATAATTAATTTGTTTATAACTGGGACACTTATTAAAGTAGCCTCAAACCTGACATTTAAGGGAAGCTTTTGAAGGTCTCAGTCAGTGATGAACATCCTATTTATCCTCAGGACGTTTTTATCGCTACTTCTGCGATTTAACATGGCGTACTAATCTTTAGTGTTAGTGTGGGGTTGCATAAAAAGGTGTCTGCTGCAGACCTGGGACTTTTCTCCGTACGTGGACTGACTATGGCATTCAAGCTGCAACAGACCACAGAGATTACATAGAGCTGTTTAAATATGGTGGTGTTCTTGTAGCTGCTCTTTTCTACTTAACATGTGTAATCTATCAGGAAGCTGACAATGGCACTTTGGATCAAAGCAGGATCATTTTAAGTACATTTAGCTTTCCCTTTCTTGTTTGCCTGTTTAGAAGTCTGTAATTGAAATGTAGTGGTTAGTGTGTATTTTAGAGAGCTGGGCCTTGGCATTAAGCTTTTTTGTTTTTTGCCCATAAATTTTCTTGCTACATAAACAATTTATTAGAACATCTCGCGAAGCAGTAGACAATCTCATAATGTAATAAAGTCAAAATGTATAGTGTTTATAACACACTGTGTAAATACGGTTTGTGGTTTGAGGTGCGGATGTCGCCAAACCTTTTATTTGGCTTTTTTCCTGTATATGTTGGACACTAAAAACTGCAGGATGTTTTCACTCATTTTTATAGATTGGCTTTGTTTTGATAACGTAGGGTTAGATGAGAGCTGTTGATTTAGCAGTTGCAGTTAAAGGTCCTAATGGCAAGCAGTTTGTTGAGCTTAAAATTGGCGGTGTGCAGTCTAAACTCTTGAAAGAAAGCTGGAAGCATATTGCGCACCTGTTACAGCCCTGCTGCCAAACATGAACCATAAAAACACTACGATTGCAAAAATCTAAAAAAAAAAGAAATCATAACAATGTCTTTGTTGTTTGGTGTTCATCAGATGGATTCAGTTTGATTTACAAAAACGTGTCAAACTGCCGCATTTGAGGGCCACTGAATTTATTAACGGTTGAAGGACAAAATATAAGATTCCTAGTTATCAATTCCAGGATCGGTCATCTCGTAGCTTTATCTCCACGCCAGTTATGTGTCTGCATTTTTCATTTTTGTTTGTAAATTTGTTGTCAGTGTACAAAATCGAGAATGATTAAGGAATGCAGTATTGCATGAAAACGCTAATGCATGTATTTATTAACTATGCAAAATTCTGCAGCTGTGTTAAGTAGAAAGCAAAGCATGGCTGGTATATTCATCGCTTAATTTGCACGTCATTTAGAAACTGTAAAATCTAGCATACTTCATCATTGCTTTAAAGGATTAAACTTAATGTTGCCTATATGAAAGAAAATCTAATTAATTCCCTAACTGCATATAGCATTATATCAATTAGTGTTTTGTTTTTTTCTCACTTTGTTATTTAATTCTGCTTATCTGTGCTCTCTGGGTGCTCCTACCACAGTGGTTGTTTATTGTGTGTCTTCTTTAATATTTACTGTTGTACACCAGCAGAGACAACACTATGGAATCGATTATCTCTCTTTGATCACTATATAGACTCATTATGTACGCGTATATCGTAAGAATTCCAACTTTGGTTCACCTCAGTGAACGGTTTGTGAACCCCTGTTTCCATGTTCTCAGCTGCATTGAAGATGTGGTCTGTCTGTCATATAAAATAGATACATGTAGCTCAATGCAATAAACAAAGATAGTAAATTTATAGTTTTATAACACAGTACATGATCAGTGACATTATAATATTAATATCTTAATACTTTTGAGGGTTTTTTAATTTTATTTTTCTTATTGTAAACTGTTTATCAACAAACGGTAACTTCCAATGTTTTAAAACGGTGCCATTTATTCTCTTTTTTCTTTCTAATGACTGGTGAAGTGGGTATTAAACGTTAATCACTTTAGTTGTAAAATGCATTCAGGCTTCCCTGCAGAACTTAATTAGGATTAGAGAATCCTGCTTAGAGTTGTTGTTGCGACATAGACGTTTTGTTTTGCTGTTAAATTCATGATGTTCAATTCAAAGTTGCCGTAGCAAAACTACCATAATCCTACATTTGAGGTACAGACTTAAGGTTCTGCAGATGGCGAGGTACTGCAAATACACACCTGGATGAGCTGAAATAGCCGGTTAGGATTTGAGAAGCTTTTGAGAGCATTTTCAAACGGAAACACTACAAAAAAAGGATGCTGAAACTTTTCAGAAGCCTTAAGCAAAGAAAATTGTAATGGACAGTTTCTATCTTTGGATCAGAGAATCTAAGGAGAGGTTTGATGAATGAATGTCACAAGTCTCATTTTCTTTTAAACTATTTTAACACTACAGTGCTTAATGAAAGCATGCCTCTTCTTTTACTTTCTGTATAAATTGTAATGCGTTTGTACACTGCATTCATGGAGATTTGTTTTCATTCTAAAGTCTTTTACTGTACTCCCTGCTGAACTATGTGGTTATTATATTGACATCTGCAGTGTCTGAATTGACCAATTTTTCTTTCTTTTTTTTTAAATTTTAGTTTACATTAGAATATTTGTTCCAGCATATGCCTGCTATTTCACTTTTTTTTAATATATATTTTTACAATTGAAACAACCAGTTTCAAGTTCATTAGACTGTGTCCAAGCATTCTGTTAATTTATTTGTATTTGTCGTTTTTTTAAAAGTCATATATGCACTTTTTTTCCCTCCAAAAGAATGAATGTGTATATACTTTGTTGGTTAATCCATGCAAGTATAAATTGAAAAAGATTAAAAATATTGAAACTGTCTTGGTTGTTGTGCTTTTACTTTGTGTAATGTTGAGGTATAACTATTCCTACACTAGGGGGAGTGTTTCTCTAACAAATCTGTCCACAGCATGACTCCTAATGCATCTCATGTGTTTTCTTGGTTTATGCATCATTAAAAAAATGAAGAAAAAAAAAAGTAGTCTTTGGGTAAGATTGTGTGCATTACTGTTGCACAGCTCGAGATTGATAAATGCCAGAAAAGCATGACTTACCTACAATTCAGGCAAACCTATATGTGGTCAGTTTTCAGAACACTGTTCAAAGCTTAGTGCATTAAAAAAGAAAGGGCATTCTGGAGTACAAAGTTCCCTTTTTATCAATATCAACGTGAGCTAGGTTGGATGTCCAAGTGAATGAGCACACAAAATTTACTGGTTATTGTCTCGCTGCTGTAGAGACTATTGTCTGAGATCTCAAGGTTTTGAAATACATAAGAGGCTCTAAATTTCTGGACAGGGTTATTATTTCAAGCTTTCACTGGTTCCAGAATATCGAGGTCCGGGGGTGGGAAGTGCAGATGGGAGCAAGTCTGAGCTTAGCTTTTACTCAAAGACGTAATCACTTGTCAGATTTTTGTTTTTTTCCATCCACCTTTTGGCTTCTGTGTCAGTGAAAAGGGATTTAAAAAACAAACAAAAAACTTGCATAGCAGAATAGCAGAGCATGTTCCCAAGACAAGTTAAAAGAAGATCATTTTCTGCCAATACTTTGCAACAAATTAGATAAAACATATCTTTTTCAGGCAGGAGGTAAAATATGAGGTATTCCCAGTAATACTTCAAACTTCCAGCTCTGAGACACTGCAAATTTACAATTATGTTTTAAATAAACTGATTATTTTTTTTAAAAGAACCCTTAAAAAAACATGAATTTATTATTAGTTTAGCATAGTTTCTATTCTCCTATAAAATATTTCATAGTGGTCGTATTAATACTTTGTGTAAAGATCTTTGATAAATGTTCATTTTTTTTTAAAATCAGATTCTTCATTTCGTTACCAGATAAGAACAATCAGCATTTAGGTGCCACATGTAGAGGCCTCGTTACTGGCTCTCTGTCATGGGTCATTGTAAAGCAGCTGTTAAGCCATAGTGGTGTTTGCCTAAATTTTGAGGCATCTGAATATCTCTTACTGTCTGTCTGACTGTTATCAACTTGTCAGCTTACACTATCAAACAGGACAGCCAGTCAGCTGCTGGCTGACATCCACTTCATGCATCATTTGAAATTTCCTGGTAAACGAAGGATGCCATTTACTCTTATTCTCCAGTGCTTTTAAATGGAGTCAGAGCAGCATCTGAGTCTCCTCTCACGATAATACCAGTCCCCTGTGGTACAGTGAAGTTACTTTAGCAATTCGCCTGTGGTTTTATCTTCTTTGTCCCCTCTTTTGACTCCACCCCAGAGAGTGCAGCAAAATCAATAATAATTGATTTTAGAAAGCAGGAAAAGGAGGTTAGAATTCAAGGGAAGGACCAGAGGAAGACAGAGACAGAGAGGTACGAGCAAAGAGGTGCAAGACCCTAAGCATAATATGCATGTGCTGGCACAGATAAAGGTCACCAACATGAACCTGTCTGTAACAACAGATTATAAAGTGTCTAGCCTCGCAGTTACTGAGGTCTCGCGTATAAAAGAAGAATAGTGGCAGCTGCAAACAGTTACAGTGACAGTAAGTCATTTTATTCAATAAAAAGGTAGGTGTGTTGAGTTCAGTAAAAGTCAATTTTAGAGATTTTTAAAAGAGAAGACATTTTTTGGCAGTTGTGCTTATAAACGCTGTAAGATTTTGACATTTTCTGTTCATTTAAAAAAAAATGCATTAAATCGGATATAAAACCTGCTGCCCTTGTATAAGCATTCATGGTGATGTTTCTCCTTGTAGCAGCCAATTAGTTGCTTATTTTCCTGTTTCCTGTTGTCGCTTTTAAGGTTGAGTTTTTATCAGTCCTCTATTTCCAAGACCACTCAATCAGGGTAATGTTCAAAGCAGGACAAAACAGCAACAGACTTTCAGTACAGAGAAAAAAGGCTGTTTGATTTCTATTGCAGGATTTGTCTGGGGTCTGATGGGTCAGCATGGCTGACAGCTTGGAGATTGATAGTTGAGATCTTTCCCAGGCGGAACAGTGTTGGACAACATGAGCAGTGATCCAAGGCACCAGCAGAGCAGAGTGGAGGTGGGGCAAAAACTGCAGATGTGGTGAAGAGTGTATATGCGAGCGGGCCTGTGTGTGGTCTTTTGGCTGAAGGCCATATCCCTCCTGTCATCAGGACTGCTGAATGGTACTCAGTACCTGCAGACTCAGATCTAAGCACCTGGGGATCCACCAGTGCTTCGGGATGAGTAAAATTTCAAAGAAAATGGAATCTTTTATTTTTTTTTCTCTTTTTTTGTTCTTTGTCCTCTTATTGAATTTTTTTTTTATTATTCCCTGCTGTCATTTCCTTTCCTTTCTTATCTAGTGTTCTCAGACAAAGCAAATACCCCAAGATTAGCACTGAGAGAAATCGTCACTCTTCCTGATGTTGATCAGAGCCATCCGAACGGTGAGTTGATTTTAATATAGATACATACACACATGCACATCCAATCGCAGTGCAGCTGCAGTGTTCCACTGATTTTTCCTCTCTTATGAAAACAACATGCTTATAAAAGTGATTTTAAAAGTTGATATCGCTGGGTTCTCCACTTCAGGGTATGCATTGTGGAAAGGTGGATGACCTTTCACATAATATTGTGTGCGTCTCATAGAGGAAACATTTTCTGACACAAGATTTTGACTTCAGCCGGCAGCTTGTTATTGTGACGATATATGGAAGTATTCATCAGTATATGGCAGCATAAAGTATAACTGAATAAACAATTACTATACAGCGACCATGTATCGGCAGGACTAGGAATCTTCAAAGTTTGCAGCATAGCTTGCAGTATGTATTAAAAATCCCTTCTTATGTTGGTTGCATGACCAGAATCAGACAGGTGCAATAACCTTTTGTACAGCTCAGCAGATTTATAGTGAGAGCCTTTTCACTATGACTTTGATGGCCAGTTTCTATTTTGGCTGTATTACTTTCAGTGTGGGATAAAACATAAAGAACTCAAACCTGGCACTGAGCAGGTGACAGGTACTTGAATATTGCCTTTGCATAGATGTATTTGCATACATTTCTGGAATAATGATGTAAAATGAACATTAATGTTGTAAGCATTTTCTTGAAAATGAGTACTTATTCAGTTAGTGTAGCTAATGCAATTGCTGCCCTACCGTTTCACTAAGAGGACAAAATAATTCTCAACGCTTTACAGAAACATACATTTTAAATATGAAAAATATCACAGAAATAACTCATTTTCATAAGGCCCACAATTAATTGTGTATTTCCGCTAGAACGGAATCTATTATATCTGAAATATACTAAAATAAAGGGGTAACACTTAAAGTTTATACATGAAAGAAGAAATAATTGAACTATACGTAATTTTAAGTAGTGCATAATGTCTTAGAAGTATATAAGATAGGCCTATAACCTGCAATGTTTGATGGTGTTTATTTTTTTTTATTGTAAGTAGGAAAGGGAGATTGGTCATTATCACAATTTATATGTACTATAAGAGTACAGCTGAAGAGTCAAAAACCCATCATGTGCACTAAAATATTGTGCAATTACGACATAAGACTGGAAGGTTAAGCTACTCTAGAATACAGCCCGTGGCCCTGAAAGTACAGTGCATTCACAGAATAAGTTGTGGAAATATTGCTTATTTTTATGCGGGAATACGTGGAAGATACTCACTACTTGCTTGCAGGATAATTTGTGTCTTCTTGTATCTTGTGTAGATAAAATATATTTAAATTCCTTTTAATTCTAAGGAAATTACACCCTTAGCCGTGTCCCTCATTGTAGTTGTAACAAATCAGGAAACAAAAATCTTATAATGGATAATGCAATTTGTCTCATTGCAGTTCAGCAATGAGACAAATTTCATTATTTTTGCGTCTGTAAGTCATCACAACAGCTTTAAAAAAATAAATAAAGCAAGATGCAGTTGAAGTCTAGACTCTCACTTTCGCAGTTCCCTATTTTACGAGATTAGAAGATATCAGTGCAAAAGAAATAGACCACCAGCTGCAACAACAAAGCAAATCCAACATTGTGAGAGCAGAAACTTTAGGGGTGGTTGGATAAACAGTTTTAAAACAATCAGGGGGATAAAAAAAAATCAACTTGGCAACATCAAACAGCCTGATTGTCCACTGAGCACAACGGTGGTTGTTGATCACAGGATCCTTTCCATAGTAAAGAAAAACTCAAGCCAATTGAATAGCACTTTCCAGCTGGCAGAGGATGTCCTTATGCAAGTTGACCATAGAGAAATGACCTTGTGATAGCAAATACTGGGAGCTCATTACACTGGTGTTTACTGATGATGTGGAAGTTGGATGAATTCTGATGAATTCTGAAGTGTGTAGAGCAATGTGTTCTGCTCATATTCAGGCATATGGGATAAAGTTGATTGTGCAGCACTTCGCAGCACTTCGCAGCACAGATACAGTGACCCAAAACATACGGCAAAAGCTGCCAGGAGTTTTTGAAGGTCAGATAGTGGAATATTATGCAATGGGTCAAACACCGGATCTCAACCTCATTGAGCATGCATTTAATTTGCTGAAGATAAAACTAGAGGATAAAGACCCAAGAACAATCAACTGAAGCGTATCTGTAACCGGAAGGTCGCCGGTTCGATCCCTGGGCTCTCTGTCCTGGTCGTTGTGTCCTTGGGCAAGACACTTTACTCTACTGCCTACTGGTGTTGGCCAGAGGGGCCGATGGCGCGACATGGCAGCCTCGCTTGTGTCAGTCTGCCCCAGGGCAGCTGTGGCTACAACTGTAGCTTACCTCCACCAGTGTGTGAATGTGAGAGTCAATGAATAGTGGCATTGTAAAGCGCTTTGGGTGCCTTGAAAAGCGCTATATAAATCCAATCCATTATTATCATTATTAAGATAGGCGCAGTAAAAGCATCACAAAAATGATGAAGTTTGAAGGATAAAAAGATGGATTGTGTACACAAACAAATGCAGTTCCTCAAAAGTTAATGCAGTTATTCTGTTCAATGCTTTAAATTACAGCAAAAAGCCTGAACTTGTATTTATCATGTTTCGTTTAACACAAAGGAACACTGTGTCACTGTCTAGAAATCTCTACACATATTTATGTGATCGCCCTTTGGACAGTAAATAATCAAGGCAGCAGAGTAAAAACTGTAAAGGTCATGCATGGTCAAGTGTAAATTGTATATCTTAGACTAGATCCAGCATAAACTTTGCAGCCTGACCTAATATATGTTCTGTCAGTATTATATCTGTTTTTGCTGTGAACCATCACATTGCTGGATTTGGACAAGAAATATAACATGACTCTTAATGTTATGTTTTTCTACAGGAAGAAAAGGCTTGAAGGAACAATATTTTAATGCGGCTCGGTGCTATGAATCCTCTTTATCATGATACATGGTTTTACGAGCACAGCAGCTATACGGATATAAAGCCAGATGTCCCTATAAGCTGTTTCACCATTATTTATTCATGAATGAATATCCTCCAACTTCACTAATACATCCCTGGGCTTAGGGAAATGGCCTAATATTTTTGTTAAGCATGGCCTGGGATTTTTTATTGCCTGTCAAATCTCTAAAGTTAACACTTTGTCATTTGTGTTTTTTTTCCTGTTTTCTTTCACCCCCTACTATACAGAAAATCTGCAGGAGCTGACAGTGGATGACAGTCGAGCCTGTAGAGGCACTAAGATCTAAATAAGTGCTTTTGTTATTATATCCTGCAGTTGATGCATTCTAAAAACAGAAATGAAAATTTGATCATAATCGTCAGAAGCGCAAATGCTGTTGATTGCTCACCAAAGCAGGAAAGCAGTAAAAGCCCGAGCAAATAGTTTCTGAGTATAAAGAAAATAGAGTCCTTTTCTAATGCAGCTTTAAAAGAGGAAATGATCTTCATTTCTTTATGCCCCCGATGCAAATACTCCATCTTCACTGACATATTTACGTAATAAACATAACCTTGTGCTTTGAAGTTGAATGAATGATAAACCTAATAGTGTCTGAAGGGGATATATCCCTACTCCTGTAGTTCTACTTTTGTAGCATTTGAGAAGAGCACTTTGGTTGACACAAAGATACATTTAAAACTGCTTTAATATTCAAAACAATCTCTGGTGAATTCTGTTGGTTTAATGTGGATGAATACAGCAACAAAGTGCTTCCCTTGTACTGAGTTGAGCTTATTTATTCGGTTCTGAGGTTCCCATATGTCTTTGAAACCCCTCAATTAAGCTCAACCATGAACGCTGAGGCAGTGGACAAATCCAGAAGGACTTGATTGGCCTTTTTTAATTTTTTTTTTTTTTTTTACTGTTATTCATATTTCCTTGCTGAGAGATAGCTTAAAAGATAGCTTTTACAAAGAAAAGTGAACTACAAATTGTACCGCTGCTATATGGCAATGAATCAAATTCTGCACTCAGTAACGGCCTTGTGTCATGTTCATGAGAAGTGAAAAAAAAAGCCAATCTCTCTGCTCTGCTAATTAATAGTAAGAAGAGACCCTATCACATTCCCCAGAGTCTCCTTTTCACCAGTGAGAATAACAATGAACCCAGCTGAATGAATTATAGATTGCCCTATACTCTGAAGAATAATTCGAGTGCTTTAGTACACAGTAAATTTTGGTGACCATTTAAGGCACTTTTAAGCTGTTTTCAGCACCCACAGAAACTGACTAATGAGTGTACTCATGGTGCTGTAATGAGTCAGCCAAGTGTTGGCTTTAGCCAGAGCAGCACCTTAAACCAGAGCCCATGCTCCTGCTGATGTGTGTATGCTGTGTTTCAAGCGTTCTCCTTCACTTCCCACCAGTTTCTGGCTGGGTTCCCAAACAGGCTTTCTTCGGTGATAAGCACTACCTTTGTTGTTGTTGTTTTTTTTTAAATTTTGTTATTTAAAATGCAAATAAGCAATACTTGCTGCAGCCTCACAAGAACAGCACATTCTTGAGACATAGATACCAACAATTTCAGATTCTCAGTGGATAGCATGAAACAGAATTTCAGATTTGACTATTTTTTTCAATTTTCCCATAAAAAGGGATCTTTTTTCTCCAGATTTATATACTCAATATATTCTTATCGTCTCCAGCCAGAATGAGTTCATTTAGCTGTTGATGTAAAAGATCAGATGAAGCTCATAAGTGCTGGAGAAGAGTCACTGCAGTTTGCTCCTTGAAATGTCAGCATTGACTTTGAGGCAAGCTCCTTAAGTCTACCTCTATAATTATGACGTGAGGAAACACGTTAATGAATAAAACATCAAACTGTGCCTTGAGTGTGTAAACTTGAAAACCCCCTGGCAACTCACGAGGATCTTAAAACTCCTACTTTCATGCATTTTTAATTGGTGGTAAAATAAAGGGAACGGGAAAGAAAACAGAGCAAAAATGAACTCCACAAAAAGTCTTTACATGTAATGCAGAGGCAATTTACAGCAATTTAGTATGGCTGGAATCCAGCAGCCTCCTCAGGCGCCTCTTTTATTTTCATAGAAGATGCAGTGACAGTAATGAATCATAGTTAAGACCATACTGCAGTGTAAGCTTGCAGTTTATTAAACAGTCAGCAGCTCATTGCTTTTGATCCTTGGGAACGTCACTGTAATAGATTACAGTCCACCATGTTGATAGTTCTTCCACTGATTTGTCTCTGGTATTCTTTCCTCTCTGTGGGCTCAGAGGAAACAACAACAAGCAAACAGACCTAAGAAACCATGTTTTGGAATGTGAATGCGGTGACCTTGGCTTGCGTTATCCTCTCGAGCGTCAAGTTTCCCCGTGGCTGAAGGAAGGAATTTAATCATTGCATTCTTTTGTCTCTGAATCGGGTTCGCACTGACATCTCGGTGAAGGACGAGATATGTTTGGAAAGAGTTATCAGGTCTTACAAAGAAGCAGAAGACTTTCACTTTCCCTTGACTGCATCATTTATCCTCACATGACTGATACTTCTACCTGGTGCTAACATGAAGCCATTATTCTTAATTCTTCCCAGCCTCTGCTATTTAAGCCAGAGGAATGAGTTGGAGTTGGGTTACATTGTTGATTACTGTGACTCATCAGTATTGGTGAGATTTGCCACATTAACATTGCCTGCCAAATACTATTGATTATGAAGGACAAAAATATTGTTCTGTAACTCTCAAATGGGTAACAAATGTGTGTCAGCTGAACAACATAAGGAGGTGCCAGTGCCCAATGAAGAAGACATCCACCTTCATGTCTTAAGTCACAGCTTTGGTTCTGGTTACTAAGTGATCAATGCCAGGTTTCAATTAAATGATATGTATGAAATTTTATAGCTTATACTATTCAAGTGCTTGTTCTCATCTTCACAAGCTTTCCCTTGAAGCCTGTTTTGAATGCTCTTCCAGCCACCATTCAGTGTTAGCATTTCCTTATTACTGTAGGAGCTATTTTTGGGTTGATACCCTATGTATGCAGCTAGAAGTCACTTTTTGATGTGTTGAATGTATTTAAGGTAGACACGCGTAATTAGCGGCAGGTGTGTTGTTGATTGGAAGGAGGCAAACAGTTTGTGACCACTGCGCTGCTATGTTAAATCGTGGAAGGACAAGATGAGTAAGGCTGGGGTTATTGGACTGTATCAAGTTTAATCATTTCAAGCATACCAGTGGCATCGCGTCACCCCCGTCAATGAACACCTCAGTGGCTTCAAGCGTAGGCTTAGCCCCTACAATTACAGTTACCCACATTTTACTAAAAACAGTATTTTCTTTTATTTATTGCACTTTTTACACAGGACAGTTGTTTGCTAATCTTAATTTGCAGAATATATCAGTGATATTGTGCATACTTTGCCTCCTGCTCTATAACAGCTGGGACAGGCTCCAACCCAACCACAACCCTTAGCTGAATAAGTGGAGCAAAATGGACGGATAGATGGATACTTATTGTTCACTGCCTTACTGCTTGCTCCAGCAATTCTCCTTAGTATTCTCTTCTTGTCCTCAGCAGAGACTTTTTGCCAGCTTCAAAAACCACTGTTCAAATCTTACTTTTTCCCCCCATTCCCCTTTTATTTTTTCTCTCTTTAGTGCTTACATGGGTAACTCAGTTTTCCAGACAACTATCGTCACAACAAAGAAAATGTATACATATAAAGAAGTGGAAGCCAGAAGACACGTATAGAAAAATGTAGAAAGTAAAACACAGAAATGAGATAAAAACACAGTTGGCTATTGCTGCGTACCTCCAAAGCCCCCGACTGTCTGCGCTGGCTGTTGTGTCTGTCATGAATCTCAGTATTGATCTCAGTTTTGAATGAATACCTTTTGTATAACATTGTAGGTGATGGGCCACACAGTGGTGCACAAGTTGTGCACACAGTCTAATATTTCAGTGACTAAAAAAAGCTTTTGTAAAAGTTAATTTACAATATTGTGCACAGTGGAAAATATATAGTGAAAAAACCAGTGATCAAATATGAGGACATTTATGTTTTTGTATTTGGTGATTTAAAATAATTTTTTCTTTCATATACATGAAACATACAAAGATTTCCCTAAAATTGTGTAGTTTATGGGTCTTTACTAAGGTAATATGACCTTACAGCTCTCTCTTCTTTACTCTTTAAATTTATTTGTTGCCCATTAATGAATGTTCATCCAAATATTGGCAAATAGCTAATAGCTCTATTTTTTTTTTACACTTTGTGTAAACCCATGCACTAACAACCAAACATGGTAAAAAAAGATATATAAGTGATAAAAAAAAATATAATCACAATAGCATCTATAACATAATCATGTGTTTATGTTCTCTAGTGCACCAGAAATAAGCCCAGGCATGTCGAGCAAGAGACGTGTTCAGCCACCATAATTATTACTGAACAAGGGCGCTACTTTAGCAACCGTCAGCAAAACACAGTACTTTTGCAAAATATGCAAGAAAACTGTGGAACTGTTCAAGTTGGAAACAGCAAATGTGTTTTAGCACTTGACCACCACTGGTCTAGTATTACCAGGTTATGAAGGAGTGAATGCTAGTAGCTGGTGATGTGCAATGTAAATGTAAATAAATTGCACCACCCAGTACTACCCAGTGGAGTACCTGCTAGTTGCTCTCTATATGACACAAAGAACAAAAAGATGGGAAAGCAGGTCTTTAAGCAACTGGTTAAAAAAGTTCGGCCCTAGATACAATATCCCAATATTATGTGACAATAATATGTGAAGAAGAGTTACAAGGTTAAGTTACTTCAGTTAATGTTAAACTAAAGTGTGACTGAGTTGTTTTATACTGTTACTTAGAACTTCAAAAGAAAACACTACCTAGGCTACTTTTGTGCTTACATTTGACTTATGTTGTGTCACTACTATCGCACTATAATGTTGCTGCTGCTAGCACCTTTTTCAATAGATTCACACTTCAAATTAGGTAGTGTATCATCAATGACAGTAGCTCACTGGAAAAGAAAAATGGGAAATGCTCTTCATTTCTTACACTTACTGTATGAATGCTGCTACCTGCAAGCCACAAGCATTGATAAAACATTCAGTAGTTTTTCTGTATCATCAGAAATACTGCTATCGCAAGTTTTCTTGAAATTTCATGATATAATTTTACAGTACCCACCCCTACTCTGGACCTTCATCCTTGATAATCCAAAACTTTACATTGGGAACAAACTGAGCACATGCGTGCTGTGTCATACACACCATCTCTGCAGCTTGAAATATTCGTTTTATGAACTGATACAAAATAGTAGAGGTGCACTCTTTTGGGGCCTGTTGTGTTTAGATTTTGGATTCCCTTTTGTCCTTTTGCCTTGAAAGCATTGCATTAGTCATTAGCGTTCTCTTCAAAGTCGTTCTTCAGAACTGAATTTATTCAAATTTTTGACAGAGTCTGTCATGTGTGAAATAGTTTAGAAGCAGCCACCAGCTGCCCAGCTCAGCTTCCATCCTTGGTGAGAGGATCGAACACAGTCCAGGACATAATGGACATAATGTGTCACAGACTGCAAATCACAGCACACAGAGCTGCACAATGAACAATGAGGAGGTTGCATTGCATAACATGCCAGGTGCTACACTTTCCTCTGCTCCCCTACAGTTCTCTCGGCATGAATTTTCCCTTGGTAATGTTCACAGTGGGGGATTGGGTGGTTGAGCTGGTCCAAGTTGGTCAAAGCTTTTCCTCTAATACATGAAGGGCCTTTGATGCTGTTTCTGCAATGATTGCAAAGAAAAGTCTGTGATAGTCATCAGTCTACTGTCTGCGTGCAGCTTTGACTCAGAAAAACACAGAAATGTTACGCATATAATCCTAGTTTCAGAGGCACAGTGCATCAAATTTTGAGCTAAATATGCAGTAACAATGAGGCAAAGTTTTTAACATAAAGCAGTTTTGTAGAAAGACGGTCATTCCACTTGTGTTAGTTTGAATAAAACATCAGCTAAAAGATAATAACTGGAACTTTGAAGCACTCAAAAAATGGGCAGCAGGTCTTGTGCAATGTGATGCAAGATTTACAACATCTCAAAGTAAAAACACCAAAACAACAAACATGAAAGTGACATGTCATGAAATCTTTTTTCTTTAGGGAAGCTGTGCTAATATATAGAAAAACATCCTTGACAAAACCTGAATTAATTAATAGCAAAATAATTTAAATGGTTTCAGGTGCTAATGAACATCAATTTGCTACTTTATTACAATTCCAAAGTCAAATCAGTACACACTTCCCAGCTGATTGTTTAGCAGTCTAGCCCTCACTGTCATGTTTGACTGTCATGTTTCACTCTCACCTTTTTCATAGTAATTTAGCAGACAGCGCTTTTCAAAAATAAAACAAAATTAAATAACTGAAAAATTTAGCTTACCAGTAAACATAGTGACACATTTTACAGATTTGGTCTTACATTTGGCAGCTTGCTATAAAAATGAATCGTGAATGGATAATGGAATTTAACATGGAAATGTTGAATTTTTGCGTAACCGTATGCTAACAGGTGTGCTGTATTAACTTTAAATAGTTGTGTTCCTAATTTATTTCTACTAAGACATTCCCACAATACGGTTCAAAATGCTACCGGACACATTTATAAATTCTGTTTGAATGGAAAAATTTGTACCAACAATCTGATCAGAACACACAGAGCCGCATTGTTTCACTGTGATTAACAACTGATTAGAAAAACAAAGGGACTCCAGCCCCCACCTGGCATGGAGCAAAAGTTTCTTTAATCAGTGTCATCATATCCCAAGCTGCCTCTGCCAGGTATTATCAAACCCATAGAATAGACCAGGACAGCCAATCCCATGCCTGCTTTGCTCAGCATAAGAATATGCAAGAGCAATCTAAAAGCTGTTCTACTAACTGAGACAGAGCATCTAACGGCCCCGTTCCTGGGGGCATATAATTTCCCATTTCAGCATACTGGCCGCTTGTGTAATTAATCTTAATATAGGGACAGGAATTGGCAGGACAGGGTGCTATATGAAAGGTTCAGAGTTTGGTCTGCTGTCAGGTTGAACCTTGTGTCTCAAGAACACAAGTGGTTGTTTTCAGGAAAACTTAAGAGGCTGCAGGAATGATTTAGCGTCTCTGTTTGGGTTATAATGAGACAACACATACATGTGGCTGATTTTGATAGGATATCTAACTCCACAGCTCCAATCAAATCAAATCAAATCAAATTGCTAATACTTTGTTATACATCAATTGTCTTATTATATCATTTCCTCAAACAGAGAAATACATTTGTATTAGCACTGAATGCTACTTCTTTATGATTTCTAAAACAGCAGAGTCAACAAATGGGTATACTGTGATGATCGTATGTAACGACAATGCCCAGATACACTTAAACATGGCTGAATGGAGAAATGTGCTGTAATGTGTGTGTCTATAATTACTTTTGCTTTCACTAGAAAAGAAAATTATTGGTTATTTTTAAATTTTTCAGATGTTATTTTCTAATTAAAGCAATGAATACTGAGTCACACTGTAAATATGTGACCGCCCATCTCCATATTTACTTGAAATATAAGCCAAGGACTGAGATGGAAAAGGACATGGTGTTTAATGTGTTCTGCACATGCTAATGCAGTATCTAATTTATGTTTGCACATAACTTAACAAAGATGAAATACGACTTGGGGCTTCAGGGAAGTTACTCAAATGTCAAATGTTTAAAAATAATGTTAACATTCTGTGTGTTTCATCTGAAAAATCACCCAGAGCCAGCTCCAGTTTTGTAATAACCCCACAAATGAAACTGGACATGAGCTCCATCTTCAAAATGTAGATAACCTCAACTGACAGGTGAAACCTCAGAGCTCAGAGGACACACTGCTGTGTATAGGGGTTTAATTGCAACAGTTTATTTATTTAAATCTGTTAAAGGACACAACGTACTGTAGGATTTACCATTAGGTATCTATATGACGATTAGCTTAAGAGATGCAGATCAGGACAGTACCCAGAATTCTCTGTGAAGTTTTTAAGGACTTGTATGTGTTTAAAGTGGGAATCAGTTGCTCAGTAAGGCCACATCCTCCCTCACAATGCAGACTAATGAATGTGTTGTTTAATACTACAAAGATTATTGGGCTGATCCTTTTGCAAGACTGCAGCTGGTTATACTGAGATTCCAACCACAGTCTGAGGTTCAAGCTCAAAATCCCCGTGACGTGTCTAAAATATCAAGTAGCTGTAATTGTGCATATTTGCATTGATGGACTTGCTGTTATTTCACTTGGATGATATGCAGGATATGTCGTTTGGGAGATATTAACTCCTCACCCCACTCTATCTCTTCCCGTTTCTCCTCCAGTCCTCCTTTTCTGATTCTCCCTCCCCCTTTCATCTCTCATCTGCAGTTCTCGGCTGATCTGCCATCTTTAAAGTCACTCTGGATCACTGAGACTGTTGCTCACTCAGCAGCTATGGTTGAGCTTATCCTTACAGTCTGGTGCATTATAGAAGCCATGTAAGTGTGTGCGATACCTATAGCTTTACTCATATACTCTCTATGACAGATTTATAGAGTGCAAAATATGAAAGATCGCTATCAAATGGAAACATGAAGACAGCGTTTTCCTTTATAAGATTAAAATTGTGAAAACCTTTGTTATCTATAATGGGAAAAGCAGAGAGACTTTATTTTACTTATCACTACAGAAAGTCAACATGTCTGGTTTTATTTGTCTAGACACTGGTAACATACAGGCCTGAATACTTTCAAAAATCTGATGTAGAGCAATCCAAACAAGATAGGCTCTTTTCTTCTAATCAGTGCCTTGATTGTTATCGATCTTCTCTCCAATCTGCAAACAGAAGTCCAGGAGTATTTTTATCATTTCAAAGTGGAGAAGCTTCTCTCCTGTGACTGTGTTGGTTCAGGAGAAGCGGTTTGATTTTTTTTCTTTTTCTTTTAATGTATCTATGTATTTATTTATTTATTTATTTATTTAGTGTCAATAATTTGCCTTCTGACTAGTTGGAATGAGGCAAGAGCAGACACAAATGCGATTTCACACGGCTGTGGGTTTATTAAAGTGATGGACATCATCACAATCAATAATGAATACGAAAAAAATCTTAGAGCTCCTGTAAATTTTCTAAAGTGAAGCGAGTTCGCTTTATAATGAGAGCTATTTTGCAGCCAACTGATACTTAAAAATCAGGTCATTGTTTGAAATATGTCTTTGACCTTGTTATACGAGTACACTGCAGCAGCAGCAGACGCGTGTTAAACTGTGATGACCCTTGGACTTTGCTGTCAGTTCTTTTCTTTGTCTGCCCACGTCTCAGGTGCCTGGTGGGCAGGGCAGGGATCCTGTAATCCTTCTTTTGATTTTGTTTTCCTGCACCACACAGCGCTCACCCACTACGTCCAATCTCATGCGCATCTCCCAACCCTGAATCCACACTGATCCTCATGCATCATGTATTTTCTTTGTTTTTTTGTTTTTTTATTTTTATTTTTTATTTTTTTTAGGGGGGGGGGGTCGTATTTAATCAGTCTCAGTGTTTCTTTGCTTTTTTTTTGTTTTCATAAATTATTTTTGTTCATTGCATTGGACTTGAAAGCCAAATGACAAAGCACTCCAATGATTTGGGTCAAGTTGTGTCAAAATGCCACTTTTTTATTGTGCAGGTGGATAATATGTTATCTATAACCCGATGCCCTTAGTGAAAATGACAGTCATTAAAGATAATGATCGTCAATCTATCAATCACAGTTGACAGTAATTAGCACACTTTATCCAGTCCTGTGAACCCTCAGCAATTAGTTGGTGTTTTACAAGAATGTGTAATGTCTGTCTGCAGGCCTTTCTGAACATCAAACAAGTTGGGTTTTACTTCTGATAAATTATATAAGACACGATTCTTCTCCTCTCGGGCATATCAGTTCAAAAGAATCTTCTGTACAATACCCCGCACTCATCATTTTATAAGACATGAACTCTATATGAAAAATCAATAACAAGGCAACATAAGTCTACCTAATATACTTTATATATAAGACTTCTTGTTTGGCTCAGTTTTGCCCTTTCTTGTTTGTTTTCAGTTTCTCTCTGGCAGAGCTGAGGCCAGGATACGCTTGAGTGTTTTTGAGGGCACTGACCTGTCCGCCTTCACTCCACTTCCTGCCAACGAACAATGTGTCACTTGGACATGTTATTTACCAGACTTTTGCTGTTCTTTAACGCAACACTAGAGCGAGACATCCCATGGATGAAAAGAGTGTTTTCAAATCATCTGTATCCCTAAAAGAGACATGACAGCAAGGGGTAATCTATGGTGCCTGTCAAAAAATAACACAGAATAAATATCTCGTGGTCTTTCTACATAATGAAGTGTTATTGTTACTGCCTGCACCCATGTAAGTTAACCTCCAAATAATTTGCTGTAGATACCAAAAGAAAACACTGCGTTCATAATCAGAACTGCAGTAATGCTATATTTGTTGTGTGCAGGCATAACTTTCCTACTTCTCAGTATTTTTTGCGTCAAAGATTATGTAGTAAAATACTTTTCTTCTGGTCATTTCAAAGTTTCAATGACCAAGAAACACTAAAGGAACAACTCAAATGGATTCATTTATGCTGATACGAAAAACGAAAGGTTTTCATAGGATTCGATGCAGGAATTTGAGCCACTCTTTTTTACACCGGTGTTTCATTTCAGGTACTGTGGCTGCATAACTTGCTCAAATCATCACCCCTTCACCGCTCTGCTGAACAGCTGGTTTGGGTTGCTTGCGCTGATATGCTGTGTTTGGTTTTCTGTATATATGATGGTGTGCACTATGGCCAAACATCACTACTTTGGTCTCATATGTCCAAAGGCCATTGTTCTACAAGTCTTGTGGTTTGTTCAGATGTTCAGAACTTTGCAAACCTAAGCTATGCTGTAACCCATCACCCCACTATGCTCTCGCGCTGCAGGCTTACTTGTTGTTCCTAGAGTACATAAAAGTAGAATGGGAGGCAGAGCCTTCAGTTTTCAGGCCCATCTTCTGTGTAATAAGCTTCCAGTTTGGATTCAGACACAGACGCTCTCTCTACTTTTTAGGCTTAACTTCTCTTTTTGCTAAAACAGATAATTAGGTCTGGATCAGGTGACCCTGAATCCTCCCTTAATTATGCTGCAATAGGTGTGGGGTGCTGGGGGATTCCCATGATGCACTGAGTATTTCTTCTTCAGGGACCTTTCTCACTCACTGTGTGTTAATAAATTTCTCTGCATTGAATCATTGCTTGTTATTAATATCTGTCTCTCTTCCACAGCATGTCTTCTGTCTTGTCTTCCTCCTCTCTCCCCAACTGGTCGCGACAGATGGCCGCCCCTCCCTGAGCTTGGTTCTGCTGGAGGTTTATTGTTAAAAGGGAGTTTTTCCTTCCCACTGTCACCAAAGTGCTTGCTAATATGGGGTCATATGATTGCTGGGTTTTCTCTGTATGTATAATTGTCGGGTCTACCTTACAATATAAAGCCCCCTTAGGCAACTGTTGATGTGATTTGTCGTTGCATAAATAAAATAAAATTGAACTGAATTTTAGCGAGATGGCGCTTTCTCTTGAAAACTCTTCCAAAGTCATATTTATTCACTGTTTTTCAAATTGTACAACCATGAACTCAAACATGTAGTCTTGACTACTGAGCTCTATAAATTTGGAGATGTAGTTCTTGGGGTTTTTGGAAATTCCCTGCCCGTTCTCTAGTCTGATCTTGGGGTAAATTTGCCGGAATGTCCATTCCTTGGAAGGTTTTAATATTGTGTTATGCCTCTTAATTTCTATGTAAACAGTAAGGATCTACTTTTTCACAGGACTGCATAGAGCCTGGAAAATGTTCTTTTTAACATGACTATACATGTAGAGGGCAGCACAGTGGTGTGGTGGTAAGCACGCTTGCCTCACAGCAAGAAGGTCCTGAGTTTGACTTCACCACCTGGCTGTGGCCTTTCCGTGTGGAGTTTGTACTTTAGAGATGTTGAAATGTAAATAAAAATAAAATATCGCATGGAGTTGTTACTCAAAAAAGATGCTTCTTTAGCATTTCCCCCCAGCTTATATCTGTAAGGTGAAAAATATCTCCACTAATGAACATAAAGGAGTTTTTATGGCCCATTTACTAGGTACTAATTCGGAAAAAAACCTGAATGAGTGGGAGGCTAACTGAGGAGTTTAAAATATTACTTGAATAAAAAGAAGATGAAAGCAGAGATGCTTCACTGTTGCTAATTTTGCTGGTCAATTAAACTCAATCATTACCATTAGCCTCCAGAAATCATAAATTCAAATAATGATTAATGTAGTTTGAAAGTAGGGATTATAGTTACACAGAAGAAATATTTATTACAACTAGCATCAGCAGATTTCTCCTTCAGTGGCTAAAACAAGCCTATATTAATCTCTTTGCACTGAAACTGACCTCTTATGCTGAATTTCTATACATGACAGTCTCTTTCTATTTACACTGAAGAATAAACAATATATGTTTTATGGATTTCCATTCAATAACATACACGTTCATGTTTAATCAGAGAAAAAACACAAGCTCTCCGGATTGCAGCTTGGAAACTTGTTAGAATGTCAGCCAACCATTCCTAGTATGTAAATTAGCATAGGGCCAGGAAGCCTAGCATGAGGAATTGTCAGTATCAAGGCCTCTTTTTTGATCCCTGACCTCAGTGGGGCCACTCAGTGCATAACAAAGTGACCCGTGTGCTTCATTCACACCCTTGCAGCACTCTCTGTCCTCTCAACATCTGATTTAGGTGAAGATATACAGTTTGAAAAAATGAAAAAAAAAATCTACCAAACACACACCTAACAGATAAATTCATCATGCGCGCTGCAAGTCGCACCACTTGTGCAATCAGAAGTGTGAAGCCAGTGCAAATGAGCAGCTTGTGTGTGGCTGGTGTGCAGTTACAGAGCTGCAATCTGAATCTTACAGCAGAGGCTTGTGATTGTTCCTTTAGGACAGTTTGCGTGCCATAAATATTCAGGATCACTTTCAGTGTATCTGCACCTACCAGATATTTGTTTAACCAAGACCAGACTCTTTATTTCTATACTTGTGCATTAAGAAAGCTTATTTGACCAAAATCCTAGTTATGCATTTTTGCATGTTTTTCTTCTTCTTCATTAAGCTAAATTATAAGGCAGTGTCTTTGGACCCAGAGTGTTTGGCTCAAACTCTCATTCAACTTGAGACTTTTTCATTCACACCAAATGGAGTGTTGGTTTGGTGTACTTTGGAGACTTTGGAGTGCATGCACAATTACTCCAGGCTGTCCCATTTTCTGAACATGTTAAATACTGATGATAAAACTGCCAGGGAGTATGCCAGTGCTTGTTTGTTTTTCGGATATGTTTCTCGAGGCTCTTGCACAACAGCCAGGTTTCCTGAGGCTCCAGAAAAAAATCCATCTCGCTGCCAAGTTGAACCTGTGTGACTTTAAGGGTTTGTGGTCATCCCAGTCTGAAACACTGGTGAATGAGATTTATACTATATCAGTAAACTGGTGCTCTTACATTTAGATGAATACATAAATGAACATATAAATGAACAGTTTGATACATTACAATCAGTGGCGGTCCGAGCTTGTTTGGTGCCCTGGGCGAACCCCCCCCCCCCCACACACACACACACAAAACTGTTGTCGGGACCATACTGAATTTCACCAGAGAAACATAAACACACACATATGAAGAGAGAGAGAGTATGCAGACAGTTACCAAACAGCCATCATAATTTGTCATACAATGAGAACAGGACAAATCAACAATTGACAATGACTAATTAATATTAAAATCTGTAACACAATGTGTCTTTTGCTCGTTCCTCCTTCTCTTCTTTTCTCTTTTTTCTAAAGTGAGCACCTGATGGCTTTGAACTTTTCTTGTCCATCTTTCTTTGGTTTTAATTTTGCACTCCAGTATGAACACAAATCCCCCAACCCGAGAATCACCACAACAAAACCTAATAGACCTACACCTTAGTTCACAGATTTGCTTTGTCTAGGGTTTATTTCTGGGATTTCGCACAACCCAGGATTCAAATCATGAATACATAATGGGCTTGGATTGACAATATTATGAATCAAATGTGCTCTATTTGGAAGCAGCCGCCCCCCCCCCCCCCCCCCCTTTTTTTTTTTGACGGGTTGTGTGTGAGACTTTAAATCATCATCAAACTGTAAGTTATAAATTTTAAATTGTTATTGATCCCATTACCCCGAGTCCTAAAGTCTATATTTATTTTCTTACTCTTCTTATATTTATTGTTTGTTTTCTTGCACTGCTGTAACTGGAGCCTCGTCGTCTCGTCTCTCTGTATACTTGACTGTATGTAGCGGAGATGACAATAAAGTTTACTTTGACTTCAGCAGCGAGCAGGCGCACCGAGGGCTCTCGCGCTCACTTTATAGAATTGCGAAAAAACATCGGTGGAAATTATAAGTCTGTATCATAATGTCTGGTGTTTTCGTGTTTGTTGGTTTGTTTTGATCTTGTTTTATTTTGCGAGTTGGTTATTAGATGCTGCTCCAGCCAGCCAGAGACTCCCCCGCCGCCCCGCCCTCTCCTCCCTGTGCCGCAAGCAGCAGGCGCACCTTGCAAACGGAGGGCGCCCTTACTCCCAGCAAATGGGCGATAGAAAACCGATCTGTGCCTGTACCATTCCCAATATGCGCTGGCATGATGTTGGGGCAGCATGAGTACGAGCAATTTTTATTTATTTATTTATTTATTTATTTATTTATTTATTTATTTTTGCCGATGCCCGTGATGCCGCCCCCCACCACGATGCCGCCCCGTATCAAAAACCGCTACTGAATACAATGTAGCTGTACTAATCTATTGGTTATTAAACACTAGGCTTCAATCATCATATCTCCTATAGACATATTTTTATCACTACAGCCATGATTTGCCATTTGTCACTGTTTTACAGCAGCATCCTAAACTCTTCAAGGACGGCACATCTATATGTGCCATTGCCAGAAAATTTGCTGCATCACCCAACATCAAGAGCATAAAGAAATTTCCAAGAGACAGGCAGCTACTCTAGGAGACCTGGACAAGGATTTAAAAGGTCTTTAACCCAGCAGCGGGACCGGTAACTGCTCCTTTTTCCAAGGAGGAATAGGATGAGCACTGCCAGATGCTTACAAAATAACCCCAGCAAGACAGTGGTGTGAATGTCTCTGACTAAGCAATTAGAACCAAATTTGATAAGGGTGGCCTGAAGGTACGGCATTCCTTAGTGGGGTCTGTGTGCACTGCCCGACACCATGGAGCCTGACTGACATTTGCCACAGAACACCAGAAATAGCAGGTTCACTACTAACACTCGTTGTTTTTCAAGGGTTCACCCTGTGACAGATGTGAAAGGGTCTGAGAACATTGAGAACATTATGTTGCCTTTAACATTATTTTGCATGACTGGTTTAACGGTGGGTCAGGGAATATCAGTGGAGGGACACACAAAACTCTACAGGCTAGGTAACTGGCCTGACTCCCATTAGGTTTTGGGATGAAATCCTTAGACCCATTGTCAAGCCCTGCGCTGGTCCAGTGGGTCCTGGGTTTCTCGTGCTGCATAACAATGCTCAGCCTCATGTGGTGAGAGTATGCAGGCAGTTCCTGGAGGATGAGGGAATTGATAGTATTAACTGGCCCACACGCTCACCTGGCCTAAATCCAACAGCGATTTTACAAACTACTGACTGCCATTCTGGCAAATGCAAAGGAAAAGACATATAGTGAGGTGGCTGGACACTAAGAAACAAGAAAATGACTTATATCAGTTGGCTAGGTAAAGAGATTGAGCTGGAAAGCCCCCACAGCAGGTTAGGGTGATTAAAGAATGAAAGATAGATGTGAAAATGTACTAACAAGTGAAAAGACGGTGGAAGGAGTGCTCTGAATGAGATAAAGGAGGACAGATAGTGAATATGAAAGTGCAGAGGATTAGTAAGGAGGACGTAAACGCAACTATGAAGAGGATGAGGAGTGGAAAGGCAGCTGGTCCAGGTGACAAACCTGTGGAGGGATGGAGATGTCTTGGGAAAATGCCGTTGATGTTTTAACCAGATTGCTCAACACAGTCTTGGAGAGAGAGGATGTGTGAGGAATGAATAGATGTACTTGTACTGATTTCCGTGAACAAAGGTGATGTGCACAGTTGTAGTAACTACAGAGGGATAAGGTTGATGAGCCATACCATGAAGCTATGGGAACAGATGCTGAAGGTAGGCTGAAAAAGAGGTGAGAATAAGCTGCAGTATGGCTTCATGCTGAGAAAGAGCACTAGAGATGTTGTATTTGCTTTAAGCGTGTTGATGGAGAGGTACAGAGCAGGTCGGAGTGTTTTTGTGGATTTAGAGAAAGCATATGGCAGGGTACTGACTGTGGTTCTACATGTATGTGAGGCTGGTGCATGATATGTGGACAGTGGTGGGATGTGCAGTAGGACTAACAGGTGGACTCAAAGTGGGGGTGTGATTTCATCAGGGATTGGTTCTGAGCCCCTTCTTGTTTGCAGTAGACGGGCAAATGGTAAATAGATTGGTTCTTGCATAGCACTGTTCTACTTTACTTAAGCACTCAAAGCACATATTAGATCAAGCAGCAAGAGAAAAGACATCACATGCATGTTAGGCTAACTGGTGATTCTAAATTGGCCATAGGTGAGTGTGCATGATTGTCTGTCTCTCTATGTTAGCTTTGTGACCTGCTTGTGAACACTAAGATAGGCTCTGACACAACCGCTATCATGCACTGGATAAGCAGAAGAAAATGGTTGGATCAAAAGAGCATAAAAATATATTAAACAAAAGAAAAAAGAAGTATTTTAAGTGCATGAGTGCAATTGCCACAGATGCAAACCTACACTTAACAGTGTAGTGTAGAACAATCACCTTTGCTGCATTTTTAGCGCTAACTGTGTCTATGAGTGTCTCTAAGCATCCATCCAACTGATTTAATCCTCAGACTGTCTGGAACTGACTGCTGCTGAACATGAAATTTCTAAGTAATTGCAGGAAAACAGAAAAATCCCAGAACATATACACTACTGTACTATCAGGAAATGATTTGAATTTTTCTTGACATTGATATTACAATCACACGCTTCATGGCAGGTTGTCTGAAAAATTTCTGAGGGAAGCCTGAAGCATAAATATTCTTTTAACACTAAAGATCAATTGTCTCCAATGATCAAAAACTACAGTGCTGAGCTGATTCCCTTTGAAGTTTAAGGCAGCACGGCTGAAGGCTCCTGATTTCAAACATTGCTGATTCAGTGGCATTTCGTAACCTCTGCAGTACATTATCACACACTTATCTATTCTGAATAATACAAGGATGGCATAGTAGAAACACTATCTTGATCAGTCTAATGCAGCATGTTATGCAGCATAATATATACAGTTAGGTGCATAAATTTTTGGATACATATCACATTTATTGCTGCACATATTGATAGTGGATTTTAAACTAGTTTAAACTATTCGGGTTGTTTTTACAGTGTGCTTTTTATTCATTACTGGACAAACAGGTTAAATCCATGGAGGCCTCACCTTGCATCTCACAGGATTTAAAGGATCCATCTTGGTGCCAGATACCCCAGGGCACCTTCAGTCCATGCCTCAAGCCAGTCAGAGTTATTTTGGCAGCAGAAGAATATTAGGCAGATGATCATAATGTTACCCTACATTAGAAAGAAACCCCAACAATCAGATGACTGCCTGTAAGCAAGCACCTGGGAAAGAAAAAACTCCCTTTAATAGCAAGAAACCTCTGGCAGAACCAGGCTCAGGGAGGGGTAAGCATCTGCTGTGATGGGTTGGGGGTGAGGTGAAAGAAAAGGGAACAGAGAGAGAACTATGGGAGCTACAGCCAAAGTTGAACACTTACTGCTTAAATATAATAGTGATGTCTGTAATGTAATGCACTGTAATATGTGGCTTTATTTTAAACAAAAACAAAGAAACAAACAACACAAAACTGTATAAAGAGATGAGTGAATCATGGGAAGTCCCTCAGCAGCCTAAGCCTACTGCAGTATAACTGAGGGATGGTTCAGGGTCACCCGATCCAGTTTTAACTATAAGCTTTATCAAAAAGAAAAGCTCTAACCCTAATCCTAAACTGTAGAAAGCATCACGAATCCAAACTTGGAGCTGATTAGTTAGTTTTTTAAAAAAAAATTAGTTTAAAAAAAGGCAGCACGGTGGCACAGTGGTTAGCACTGTTGCCGCACAGCAAGAAGGTCCTGAGTTCAATTCCACCATCAGGCCGGGGTCTTTCTGTGTGGAGTTTGCATGTTCTCCCCATGTTTGCGTGGGTTCCCTCCGGGTACTCCGGCTTCCTCCCACCGTCCAAAGACATGCAGCTTGTGGGGATAGGTTAATTGGATAATCCAAATTGTCACTAGGTGTGAATGTGCGAATGAATGTGAGTGCAAATGGTTGTCTGTCCCTGTGTGTTGGCCCTGCGACAGACTGGCGACCTGTCCAGGGTGTACCCCGCCTCTCGCCCCATGACAGCTGGGATAGGCTCCAGTGCCCCCTGCGACCCTGAAAAGGATAAGCGGAAGCGAATGGATGGATAGTTTAAAAAAAACTGTGCAAAAAATAGTTTTCTTGTTTGTTTATCAAATAGTGCCTTCTAGGCTTCATAAGATTTGTCTGGTGTCCCTTTTTCATATTATGTGTCAACAGTGCAATGTCAGCATTTCAGTTCATAGCACCTCATTATACTGAAATCAAACTTGGTGTGCTGAAAAATGACAAGCCAGCTCACGGTCACTAAATGGGGAAAATGCAGCAGCAGTCACTTTAAAAGCTGGACGGGACAGTGCATTACAGCGTGAAATATTCGTAGTATTTTGCGATAATCGGTACCAAACTGCAGCTCTGTGTTGAAATGCATCTCCTGTCGACTTAACATGGCCTCTCTCTTTGGATGCGCATCAGACTCTCTGTGCAGCAATATGTGTGACCTTTACATGATGGACCATGTGGGGCCACGGTTCTGACATATCGTTTTGTCTTGGGAGTATTTGGCAAAGAGGCTCAACTCTCCTCAGTGCAAGAAAGCATGACAGAGTTCTGGAGTTTTTGAAAGGCCACTATCCATTTTCAGAACATTTAACAAGCAATTAGGACACACTGCGATTGCTTGGCCCCATGAATCATATCTCCTCAACCACATCATACCCCTTTATTTGCTCTAATGTGTTTTTAGCTTGAGGAAAAAACATTGAGTTGTCTTAGTGATAAAACAGAGTTGAGTTTATGCTTGCCAGTTCTACTTCTCTAAGTTCTGTAAGTGCACCATGATGAACTTCAGCGGAAACTGTACCCTCTACATGCACACTGTTCTGTTAGTTAAGTGGGAAAGTATTGTTGCAAACATGATGTGCATAACATATTGAAGTACTTTTTTGATGTTGACATAAAAATGATAAGAAATAACAAATTAGTTTTAATGACCAAATTCATTATTAAATAGCACTACAAAGTTCACTAACTGTTATATAATTTCTTTATTCAGTGTTTTTTATTCAGTTTTAATTCTGCCAGAATTATACAGTAAAATGATCCTCTAACAAGAAAAAGAAATAGCTCAAATTTAGTCAGTAACATAAAACTCACCCTCAAATTATCTCTTTTTTGGAAACTTTCTGTGACGTGAAAACCATGAATTCTATTAAGGTGGGGGAAAAACTGTATCAAAAAGTTTTTGGAGCATAGTTGACTCTAGCTTTAACTACTGGAATCATACTTTGGTATTAAGACTTGAATAGTCCTTGAATTTTGATATGTCATCATTTTTTTTATTTATTTCAGTTCTTGCTGCTGAGTGAAGCACACATGTCATTCATTTTGAGAGAAAGAAAAATGCATTCGGAAACCTTCAGCATGAGCTCCTTGAAGACGTTTGGAAGCGTTGGCGTGTTTTAAAGAAACAGACATTCACTTCAAAGTCAAGCATTGATTTCTGGCTGTGTTAAAGCACCAACACGACTTCTAGAAAGAGAAAAAAAATCTGCAGCAAATAGAACTGCACTTACTTGTTCTTGACACTTTGTGGTAAGTCACTCCTCAACACTTACAGATAACACAATATTTATATAAGAGCAACTGCAGAGCAAACATGATAAAATAAATCAATTCTCTGCTTCAGTCTCAGAGAAAATCCAGTACAAAACTCTTCAGTACAAGCTCTGTTTTCTGTTAAATATTTACATGCTGGGGAGTCGAAAAAGGTCCTGAAACTCATGATTACAAATTGAACTCTCATCTCAGAGTTGTTTCATCACCTTCTGTTACTATCCAAATAGTACGGCCATTAATAGAGGAGATTCTTGCCACGCTTTTCTGTCTTTTTGTGTACAACCAATGTTTTATTCAACTGAATCGTCTTACACAACTTTGATACTATAATACAAAGGCTGACAATTGCAGTGGAGCTCACTGAAAGTCCCAGTTATGTCAGCAAACATTAATCCTCATACATTTCGAACCCATGTAGAGTAACTTGTCATGCATTTCACATTGATTCTTTGTTGCTTGCATATAGCTGTAAAGCGCCTCTGCCAGCTACAAGCCATTAAGCTGCACCCATTTCACAGGCAGAGAGAACAGATGAGCCTTGTT
Organism: Aulonocara stuartgranti; assembly: GCF_965226115.1. Classification (NCBI taxonomy): domain Eukaryota; kingdom Metazoa; phylum Chordata; class Actinopteri; order Cichliformes; family Cichlidae; genus Aulonocara; species Aulonocara stuartgranti. Next base: position 10,479,422 of record NC_138942.1, on the reverse strand, counting down.
ATGTCTTTACCTTCTCTCTCAAGATTTCGAGGGTGTGTTTGAAATCATTCAGACTTAAATAACTGTACTTCCACACGAGGAGAACTGATGAAATCTGACATTAAATGGGTGATTTTCTCTCATTTGCAGAGAAGATTGTTGTTTTAAGTGTGCATTAACATATCATTTTAAGCTCTTAGCACGTAGTGTTGAAAAAATGCCAAAATGAGGGATGCATTAACACACACTACCCGTGTCTTCTTTGGGTCTGTTCTAATATTGCCAAAGTTTAAATGCTTTCTATAAAATCAATAACTGTGCTGGAATAAGCAATGGATTGCAGAAAATCCTAGATGCATGAATTAATAAAACCATAAACATCCACATTAATCACATTCAGTCTTTAGAAGCACCAGACTTGTTTAATGATCAAAATACTTAAATCTTCAGGTTATCTGTCTATGATGAGCTGAAGAAAGTCTCATCTCGCTATAACTTCAACCACTTCTAATTGAAAAAGTCTCTGTGTGCCATAGCTTAATTAATTTTAATTCTCCTTTTCTTTATTTTTAGCCCTTATCTACGTACTACACTTAAAATCAATTATATATTTTTTAAATGGTCTCTGTGACCATTTCTTTGATGTATTTTTGTGTCTTAGTGAGCTGTTGTTCAAAGCAGTCATAATGTTTGAAAGTTGCTATTGATATAAACTTACTTTGGATGGCTGTAGCTTTCTGTTTGTGCCAAGTTTGTCATCTTTGAGGTTGTGTGCTTAATGTTAGAAATTTCTGATGAAAAGATCAATACTTCTTTCATATCTGTATTTTACAAATTCATAATAAAAATATGAATAATATTAATAAATGTCTGGCTTGCAGCTCCTCGTTAGCCCTGCTATTAGCACATTTTCTCTATGTAACCCAAGTGTAAAAACAATAATTTTAGCTATTGTCACTGAGTAATGTTTCTGGGCTTATACCATGAATCAAGTTTAACATACCTGTAATATCTGAAATATAATTACAATTGCTATTCTATTAAATTAATTAAATATGTTCATTAGTTTCTGTAAACTGTTTTGGCCTTTTTCTTTCATCTGCAACCCAAGAAAACATAAAAATGGCAGCAATTAAAAGATGTGGGTGCCTTGTTTTAGGATGATGTCACTGTATTAAGGTTTATAGAACAATATTGCTTTAAACAGGAAAAAAGCATGAATAATGTTGCTGCTTAAAAGTTCTGTTTGTTGATTGAGGCTCAACAGAGAAAGACAAAAACTGTAGAATATCTTTCAAATGTATACACTCACTTACTGCCTGCTCACTGACATCCAGCGGCTTTTCCAGGAACGGACACTATTTTCCAGAGAACTGATTGCTCTGTAGGTGGTGATTTCATACCCCTTGATCTCTTATCTACAGTATTACCTGCTCCTGAGTAGGTCTGCTGTGCAAGTTACCACTTCTTACCTCAGTAAGAAGTGAAACACCTTTGTAACCTTACGTTTTCTCAAATCCTGTTTATAATGCTGTGTTTCTTTTACCTCAGAAGTCGGATGTAGGAGCTGCGAGTAACGTCACTCCCAAATTGTTCACTTTTGAGAAGAATAGCAAAGAAAAGAAAAAATACAGATTTGTTTTGCTCCCTAGCAAGGTGAAGCCATTCATGCGTCACTAGAAATACAATGCCTCTTCTTTTTTTTTTAACAGATGCTGTATAGAGCCTTCTTGGAACTTTGGACTTTTTTCAGTTCAGTTCAATTCAAATTAGTTTCATTTACATAGCACCAAATCACAGCGACAATCACCTTAAGGTGTTTTAAATTGTAAATAACGATCCTACAATAACACAGAAAAAACCACAACAATCAGACTAACCCCTCCAAGCAAGAGCTTGGCGACGATGGGAAGGAAAAACTCCCTTTTAACAGGAAGGAACCTCAGCAAGAAACCGCACAACCAGGATCAGGGGAGGGGAGGCATCTGCTGCGACCAGGTGGGGTTGAGGGGAAAGACAATGTGGACGAGACGCAGAGATTAATAACAACTAATAATTAAATGCAAAGTGATGTATAACCAAAGTGAAAGCAGAGAGTGAAAAGATGTGAATGAAGAAGAACTGCTCAGTGCATCATGGGAAGCCCCCAGCTGTGCAGGCCTATTGGAGCATTAGTAAGGGAGGGCAGAAGAAAGTCTGAAAACTGAAGGCTCAAGCTTGTCTACTGTTTACATGCACTGCGGCCATCTTGGATGGTGATGTTGGAGATGTGCGACTTCTCCAAATTGGGACTTGGAAGTCTGGATTTCCAATTTCAAAGCAGCAGTAGTGCAGACCTCAGTGAGTTCTGTTTGTCAATCAGACAATCCTTAATTTGTCCCTAAATATGTGACACAGAGTGTAATACTTTGTTTGTCATGACCATTGTATGTGCGCGGTTTTAATTCATTATGTCTCTAGATCTATTTTAAATAACCCTGTTTGTCTGTTAGTTGTCTTCAGTGTTTTTTGGTACATCTTAGTTTTTCTTTGCATCTTTGACCTGTCCCTGCCTCTGTGATACCCTGATTATTTAAACCTGCTCCTAATTACCTTGGTATATTTACCCATTTATTTTCTTCTGTGTCCTTAGTTTGTTTTTCTCTCTCTCACCATTTAGTTGTTTTTAAGTCTGTCTTATCCTTTTTTTTTAAATCTTCAATTTGCTTTAAACTTGTATTTTTTTATTATTCCTTTCCTGTCGTGGTCTGGGTGGTTTTCCACAGCATCAGCTCCTCCCCACTGGGTGGAGTCTTTGTTGTTCCTCACCTGATGGCAATCGGACCAGCAGTATTTATGACCGGCGCACTCAACTGGTCTTCGCCAGATTATCTGCCAACTTTAGTCAGTTCTCGGCCTCACGTCCGTTCCTTGGTGACTAATCGTGTGTATTAACCGTATCTCTGTTTTTTTCGTCAGCCTCTGAAAACCACCTACCAAGCTCTCCTGGATACCAGTTTGCTGCCACCGGTAATCCCTCTCCGTTTTGGAGCTGCCATTTTCTCCTGCCTGCCTCCCTGCCTTGCATGCAGCACCCACCTGGACCTCTCCTGCCTCCCCCCTCCACGCAACCCCCACCTGCAAGCTTGTAAGACAGCTCAGTGTACTATTTTTTAGATTCACTCGCAACCCTCTGTGGGATTCCCCTGACTGCTCTGTCCTCTGTTTCAGTGCCCGGGCCCGCCACAGTTTTCCCTGCCCAGTACCTGCACCCAGTTATCCCTGCCATCTAGTTTTCACCACAGTATTTTTCTCTCGCCTCAGACATCTAGTTTATGTTCATTGATTCTAGTCTGCACTTTCTGTTAGCCTCTGAGCATTGTAAAAATAAAGTCTCTTTTCGTTACACCTCACCCCTGGCCTCCGGTTTTGAATCTGCGCTTGAGTCCATCCCATGTCCACGGGCCACTGCGCCTGACAGTATAATCTGGCCAGTATATGGACTCAGCGGATCAAATCCGGACTGCCGTCTCGAAACAGGGCGCCATTCTTGGTACTCACGAGGACGCGCTCCAGTTTCTCCTGGCGAAGGTTAACTCACTCACTGACGAGCAAGAGAAGATGCAATCCGCGGTTCAGAACCTTCAGTCAGCCACTGCCCCTGAACCCGAACCCATTCCCAGTACGTCGGCACCGGTACCCGCGCCGCCGCCGCCTCAGCCCGCTGCGGATTCTGAGCCTCTGCAGACGCCGATGTTCCGCGATGCCGCCTCCCCGGAGCCGGAACCCTTTTCTGGCGGCCGGGGGGGATGCAGCGGTTTCCTCCTTCAGTGCGAGCTAGCGTTCGGTCGCTCACCCCGCTCGTTTGTTTCTGATACTGTGCGGATTTCTTATTTAGTCGGGAAACTGCGCGATCGCGCCCTTACATGGGCAGAGGCTTATCTAGCTAGACATCCGTTACCGACTTGTCATTATGATGACTTTTTGAGAGAGTTTAAGAAAACTTTCGCTCACCCGACCTCTGAATGCAGTTCGGCGCGGAGGCTGTTGCATCTTCGCCAGGGACGGGGAGCATTGCGGACTTCCTAATCGATTTCCGCATCGCCGCCGCCGAGGCGGGCTGGTCTGATCGGGCTCTGCATGGGGTGTATTTGCACTCTCTCAACGATGAGATGAAGGACCACCTGGCCTCCCGGGATGAGCCCGCTACTTTTGAGGAGTTGGTTTCCCTCACACTTCGCATTGACAGCAGGTTGCGGGAGAGAGAGTGGGAGAGGGACTACAGTTCCCGTCGGTCCTTGCGGCGGTCATCTCCGGTCGTTTCTCCCCCGCCACCGCTTCCGGTTCAGCCGTCCACTCCCATTGCTGGCACCGGGGGTGGTGAACCGGAACCGGAACCCATGCAGATCGGGCGTTACCAGCTGACGGTGGAGGAGAGAGAGAGGCGCCGCCGTTCACGTTCTTGCTTTTATTGTGGCTCCGGTGAGCATTTGATTTCTTCCTGCCCTAAGAAGGGAAAAGAGACCGCTCGCCGGTAGGTCCGGGGATATGGGTGGGCGGTACCAGGGTTAACGCCAAGCCCCGATTTTTGCTTTCTGTGACACTCTTACTCGGTCAGGGAGCCCACGTCTCATCAGCGCTGGTTGATTCAGGGGCCGAGCAGAGTTTGATCGACAGGGGATTTGCTGAACAGCTTCAGATCCCTCTTTTTGAGTTAACTCCGTCTATTCCAGTTAGGGCATTAAACGATCAGGTCTTTTCTTACATTACTCATCGCACTGCACCGGTTACCTTGATCACTTCCGGCAACCACAGAGAAACACTGATCTTTTACACCTCACAATCCCCTGACACGCCCATAATTTTAGGTTTCCCATGGCTAAGACATCATAATCCTCACCTGGATTGGGTGGGACAGAGGGTCGTGAGTTGGAGCCCATATTGTCATGCCAACTGTCTCGTCTCAGCTGCCCCACCTGGGGCCACTGAGCCCTCTAGCAAGGAGAACTGCACCCCTGACCTCTCTGCGGTTCCCCCCGAATACCATGACATATCAGAAGTTTTTAACAAAGATAAGGCACTGTCCCTACCACCCCATCGCCCTTACGATTGTGCCATTACCTTGTTTTCCGGCTCCACGTTACCTTCCAGCCGTCTCTACAACTTGTCACGCCCTGAACGGGCTGCCATGGAAAAATACATCGGAGACTCACTGGCGGCTGGACTCATCAGACCATCGACTTCCCCCGTGGGTGCTGGCTTCTTCTTCATGGGTAAGAAGGATGGCACACTCCGTCCATGCATCGACTTTCGGCCCCTTAATGACATCACAGTTAAAAACAAATACCCATTACCACTCATCAGCTCCGCTTTTGAGCCCCTCCATGGGGCCACCATTTTTACCAAACTGGATCTCAGGAACGCATATCACCTAGTCAGAATCAGGGAGGGGGATGAGTGGAAGACTGCGTTTAACACACACTTAGGACATTTCGAGTATTTAGTCATGCCATTTGGCCTCACTAATGCACCTGCAGTTTTCCAAACCCTAGTGAATGATGTCCTTAGGGATTTTCTGGATCGTTTTGTCTTCGTTTACCTCGATGACATCCTGATTTTTTCCAAGGACCTCAAGGAACACAGAATCCATGTCCGGGCCGTACTCCAGCGGTTGTTGGAGAACAAATTATATGTCAAAGCCGAGAAATGCGAATTCCATGCACCATCTGTGTCATTCCTGGGTTACATTCTTGCAGGGGGGCAGGTGAAGACAGATCCGGCTAAAGTGAAGGCAGTAGCGGAGTGGCCACTACCTACCTCACGAAAACACTTACAAGGGTTTTTGGGCTTCGCGAACTTCTACCGCCGCTTCATCAGGAATTACAGTCAAGTAGCCGCTCCCCTAACTCGTCTAACTTCCTCTAAGCTTCCTTACCATTGGAGTCCAGAGGCCGACGCCGCCTTCTCCCGGTTGAAAGAACTGTTTACCTCTGCGCCGGTCTTAATCCATCCCGATCATAGTAAACCTTTTGTCGTGGAAGTAGACGCGTCAGGCGTTGGGGTCGGGGCGGTGTTGTCCCAGCGTTCAGGTTCATCTGCTAAGCTTCAGCCCTGCGCCTTTTTCTCCCGCCGCCTCTCACCTGCGGAGAGGAATTATGACGTTGGAGACAGGGAGTTGCTTGCTGTAAAGCTAGCGCTGGAGGAATGGCGGCATTTACTTGAGGGAGCAGAGCATCCATTCACTATTTGGACTGACCATAAGAACTTAACCTATTTACACACAGCCAAAAGGCTCAACTCGCGCCAAGCTCGATGGTCCCTATTCTTTACTCGATTTAACTTTTCCATCTCTTACCGACCAGGCACCCGCAACACCAAGCCGGATGCTCTGTCCCGCCAGTTCGACCCTGTGTGTGACCCGTCTGATGCACCCACCATCTTGCCGGCAGGAGTCAGGATCGGTTCTGTCGCCTGGGACGTGGAGGAGGACATCCGCCGTGCGCTGGAGACTGAGCCAGACCCCGGCACGGGCCCTCCGAACCGACGCTATGTCCCCACCGTGGCTCGCCCTAAGGTGATCGATTGGGTCCACAAGGGCAAATTTTCTTGCCATCCGGGTGGGGGGAGAACAGGCTCACTCCTTAAAAGGTATTTCTGGTGGGAGACTATTGATAAAGACGTCAAAGAATATGTAGCTGCCTGTCCTGTCTGCGCACGTAACAAATCGAGCTCACTACGCCCAGCTGGACTTTTACGACCCCTCACTATACCTCATCGCCCCTGGTCTCACATTGCGTTGGATTTTGTCACTGGCCTTCCCGTCTCCTCAGGTAAAACCACGATTCTCACTGTGGTGGATAGATTCTCCAAAGCTGCACACTTCATTGCCCTAAACAAACTCCCCACTGCAACGGAGACAGCCAAGATTATGACTGAGCAGGTCTTCAGACTCCACGGCATACCTTGCAAGATCGTGTCAGATAGGGGCCCTCAGTTCATTTCGCGAGTGTGGAGGTCGTTCTGCACCGCTCTCGGGGCTAAACCCTGCTTGAGCTCAGGATTTCATCCACAGACGAATGGGCAGGCCGAACGGCTCAACCAGGAACTGGAGGCCACCCTCCGTTGTGTCGCTGCCTCCAACCCCGCCTCATGGTCCTCGTTGCTGCCGTGGGCGGAATACGCTCACAATTCGCTTACGTCTTCTGCTACTGGCCTCTCGCCTTTCGAGGCCTCCATAGGTTACCAGCCGCCTCTCTTCCCCGACCAGGAGGCCGACCTCGAGGTTCCCTCGGTCCAACACCATCTCCGACGTTGTCAGCGGGCGTGGAGGTTGACCCGTCGGTCGTTGTGCCGGTCCGTTGCTCGCCAGTGCCTGTACGCGGACCGTCGCCGCAGGGCAGCCCCTGCCTACTCCCCTGGGCAGAAAGTGTGGTTGTCTGCTAAGGACGTTCCCCTCAAGGTGGCATCCCGTAAGCTGGCCCCGCGTTTCATTGGACCCTTCGAGGTGGAGCGGGTCCTCAGCCCTTCTGCGCTGCGGTTGAAGCTGCCTTCCTCGCTGCGCATTCACCCGACCTTCCACGTCTCCCAGGTCAAGCCGGTGGTCGTGAGTCCGTTGTGCCCTCCTTCCGCTCCCCCTCCTCCCGCCCGGCTCGTGGATGGGCATCCTGCCTTCGCGGTCCGGCGCATTCTGGACGTCCGTCGGCGGGGACGGGTCCAGCAGTTCTTGGTGGACTGGGAGGGTTATGGGCCTGAGGAGCGGTCCTGGGTGTCTCGTTCCTTGATTTTGGATCCTGCTTTGCTTTCTGCTTTTTACGGGGCTCGACGCGGGCCGCGGGTGGCTCGGTCGCCGGGGGTCGACCCTTGATGGGGGGGTGGTGTCGTGGTCTGGGTGGTTTTCCACAGCATCAGCTCCTCCCCACTGGGTGGAGTCTTTGTTGTTCCTCACCTGATGGCAATCGGACCAGCAGTATTTATGACCGGCGCACTCAACTGGTCTTCGCCAGATTATCTGCCAACTTTAGTCAGTTCTCGGCCTCACGTCCGTTCCTTGGTGACTAATCGTGTGTATTAACCGTATCTCTGTTTTTTTCGTCAGCCTCTGAAAACCACCTACCAAGCTCTCCTGGATACCAGTTTGCTGCCACCGGTAATCCCTCTCCGTTTTGGAGCTGCCATTTTCTCCTGCCTGCCTCCCTGCCTTGCATGCAGCACCCACCTGGACCTCTCCTGCCTCCCCCCTCCACGCAACCCCCACCTGCAAGCTTGTAAGACAGCTCAGTGTACTATTTTTTAGATTCACTCGCAACCCTCTGTGGGATTCCCCTGACTGCTCTGTCCTCTGTTTCAGTGCCCGGGCCCGCCACAGTTTTCCCTGCCCAGTACCTGCACCCAGTTATCCCTGCCATCTAGTTTTCACCACAGTATTTTTCTCTCGCCTCAGACATCTAGTTTATGTTCATTGATTCTAGTCTGCACTTTCTGTTAGCCTCTGAGCATTGTAAAAATAAAGTCTCTTTTCGTTACACCTCACCCCTGGCCTCCGGTTTTGAATCTGCGCTTGAGTCCATCCCATGTCCACGGGCCACTGCGCCTGACATTTCCTCTTTGTCTCAGCATCTACATTTATGGTAAATGGTAAATGGCCTGTATTTATATAGCGCTTTACTAGTCCCTAAGGACCCCAAAGCGCTTTACATATCCAGTCATCCACCCATTCACACACACATTCACACACATTTATGTCCTTACACTGAACTACATAAAAAGCAGAATAGTTTGAAATCCAGATAGATGCCTCTCTCTCTTAAAAAAATAAAAAATCTTAAAACCAGTGAAAAACATTGATGCCCATTCTCCTTTGCATAAAGAAATATACTGCGCAGTCAAACAATCAAAGGCTATGAGGAAGAGTAATCGGGGCAGAGAGCTGGTTGGAGTGAGCAGCAAATATCTTAAAATATTTAATATGTGGGTTGGGGGTTGAGGGTTGCTGAAAGGCGAGACGGTAAAAGATAAGAGAAGGAGTTGGACTGAAACTGACTGAATGAGCCCATTTTCTCTGAAAGCATGAAAGTAATGACACAATGGAAATGCTTTAATAAGTCACATTACGCTAAAGCAGAGCCAGTGTGATTGCAAAAACCTTTGCTACAATCTAAGCTAATTTCTCTCTAGAATTCATCCCAGGCAGACAGAGGCAATCTCAGTGGCTTTGCATTTGCTCTGATTATTGTCTCCTGTTCTCCAAAGTAAGGCCATTAGTTCCACAATTACAGAGAGTTATATTCAAAAATGATTCCCCATTCCCCCCCCTAAAATGCCTACACATTAAGGGTCAATGAGGCATTATATCAACAGAGCACGTCCTCATCCATGTTTATGACACTGATGGCATTTTGCTCATACCCTGAAAACAATCATGGCAGCTTTATAGTTCCATTTCATTAGAGATGCCTTCATAAATCTCAACCTTACATTAATAATTATGTCTGAACAAGCAGCACAAATATGCAGTGTTATGGTTCGTTCGATTTAGGGAAGAGAAGAAAGCAAGCCCAGGCTGAAGTAGGTGTCAAAAAATAGTGACCTTTATTACACACTTTGCGCAGTCAGTGTGGGAAAGACAATTTGCAATCCAATCCTTCGTCAACTGGACCATCCCGTCTCCTTATATTGCCATTATGACATCACAGTTGGATCTTTACTGGAAATGATCACAAATGATAACAATTCCCCGCCTATCAAAGAGTTTTCCCTTATATAGACATCAACTGCTACTCTTAAGAGAAAAACAAGTGTGTATTACATTGTGCATTTTGTGAAAGTGTATCTATCAGAGAAACTGTCCTCAGACGACCCTCCTATTATTACTAAGTGTGTAGGTGAACGTGCGTGTGTTACATAAGTGCGTGCATGTGGTTACAGGCCGGCGTACGTGCAGAACTAAACGCAGGCGGGCCTGGGCCCAACAGGACTGGTGGGTCTGAACGGTGTGACTGCACTAAAGTGCAACAACTTAAGCAGATAACAAGAATGATACAGAACCTCAATAAACAGTCAGTGTGCATTAATATTTGCTCAGAGTAACACAGATGTAATTAAAAGATTATTCTGTCAACAGATTCAACAATGGTAAATGATTAATCAATGATAACTGATTATAAGAATACAAAATAAAATATCTCCTGATCACACTCCTCCTCTTTGGCCTTTAGAAAAAAGGCCAACATTTAGAGATATTGTGTCACTCCTCCGTCCAAGCGGCTTCTCGCAACGGCATCATATGTTCCGGACCAGCTGACCCAGCTGAACCAGAAGCTATGGCCCTGCTCACCAGATTACCCAACACCTGCCTCACCAGAGGAATGAGACAACACCCGATCAGCAATAAACCTAGAAAAACTAAAAGAGAAAACATGGCAGACATAAACAATCCCTTATATTGCCCAAAAACAGATGTGAACCAGTCTCCCAGCCTCGAGTTCACGCCTGATTGCTCATGCATGGTTCTAGATAACGCTTTCAAATTCTCCAGCGCCCGCGTGACCGTTCCGTCCGGAGCTGTATTGTTGGGAATAAAGGTGCAACATAAATCCCCAAACATCGCACAGACGCCTCCCTTCTCAGCCAATAACATGTCCAGCGCCATTCGATTTTGGATTCCCATTAACGACGTCGGACCTAATTGTTCTGCAAGACCTTCCACCGCGTCCCTGGTGAGATTAGAGAGTCTCAACACATTATAATGAACATAATTAATGCGATCAACGTTTTTATTTGGAGTCACCCACAAAAACACACTTTCAAACCCGGCCGCTATCTGATCAACTAACTTATACTCATCTGGAACTCCTCTGGGAACTCCTATTGAGTCTATCCAGGTTGGCGAGTCCCGTCTTGGATCATACCTGTGGATACCCCCTGTGGCTCTCCTCCGTCTGGCTGTAGACACATCCGCGCCTTGCTGTGGAACTGTCTCTAGCCTACTGCCTATGAGCATCAAAGGTGCAGCTAGGCGCACCAGAGCACACGTTCCCACACTCCCCAAGGGAACCTGCACCAAAAGGGTATACTCCCCACAATAATAATATAGCCCACCTCTCGCCCAGGTGCCTATAATTGTGCTTGGGTCACTTACATCATTGGTAGTCCTACCTGTGATTGTCCTCTGACACCAGCTTGGATCGATCCTTCCTAGCCTAAATCTCACTCTGTCTGTAGAGAACTCAAAACATGTATAATTATCTCGTTTTGGTGTGAATGAACCTGGTTGTGTACGTTTATCAATTGGCGGATATAAACCTGACAAAGTGGTGCAGTTACCTGTGTCCACCGCCTCTCTAGTTAATCTCAGCATGCAATTATATCCCCACTCATCCTCTGGATACAGAGGAGCGGGTTCAGTAAACAAATGAGGTCGAGCGGTAGCACAAGCAACACAATCAACCACTTCCTGCTCCTTAGCATTTTGAGCCACCCAATCTAACCAAAGATTCCTATCTCCAAAACCTGTGGCACGCTCTATCAACTCCTGAGGTTTTAACCTAGTATAATCAGTGGCAACAAACCATTTCTCTTCTGAATCCTTGTAAGTAACTGTCTCTAAGGGATCCATTTGCACCGTGAGATTCAGTGCTGAGTCATTTCCCAGCGGTTTAGACCTGGGATTAAATAAATTCACCCGAATTAACCCGAATGGATCTGTCCCTACTTTATCTACCCCTACTACTAAATAAAACGCACCTCCATCAAACCCAGGTTCAGGGAGTTCACTCCATGGTCCTAGGGAAAGAGTAATAGGGTTATTTGTAACAGAATAATCTCTCTGAATAGCTATTCCTTCAAGGGCCGGTGGCACTGTTGGCTGCCATCCTACCCCTGTCCACGCGACCACATCCTGCCAAGAACACCACTGATCCGTTACATAGGTGTAGATGTCACTATCCCATGATGGGCCCCACACCGACTTAGGGTAACACATCATTGGATGATAACAAACCCACACATTATATGTTCTCCAGCTATTCCCGTCACCCGAGCATTTAATTACCTCACACAAATCGAATGTGAACGCTGTCGTGGATCCATTAACATACCCAAACTCGACTCCGCCACTGGCTTTGAGACACCCATCATCCCCACCTGAACCAACCGCACGCTTGACTTTTTTCGACGATTTGATCGGTTCGGGCTCTGGAGCGGATAGACCTCTGTGTCTGGGCAATTCACCTGTCTGCCAAAAAACAAAGAAACACGTTATAACACTTATTAACCCCAACACCCCCGTTATTCTCCAATTTTCCCACAATTTCATGATGACTGTTCCCAGGCTCGTTTACTTTTACTCTATACTAAAAAGATAAAGTTACAAAAAGAAGAGTATAAAGTTATGAGTATAAAAATATGCGAGTAACATACAAAACTATTACGATTCCTTTAAACTATCAAATACTTTAGACTAGAGCCCTAGCCTATTTAAGAGCCTGGAATGGATTCCTCCTTGGCGCGTGACGCTCCTCTTCTTTCTTCGCCTCACTCAGGTTAGACTACTGAGGAGGACCGTGGCACAGGGGGAGAGAGGATTATTCTGCCTCTATGTTCCCCCCTGCGTCGATGGGGTGGAGGCTAGCTCCAGCAAGCTCTCGTCCGCGACTGCACACTGAGACCAATGGAACCAGGTCTCCCCTTTCCCCTTCAGACGGACAGCACTGGTGGTTCGGGCAGTTACTTCGAAGGGTCCGGTCCACCTCGGGTCTCTCCACTTTCGCTTAATGACCTTCAGCCACACCGCCTTGGCATCGGGGATGGACCTGTCCTCCGCTTTCACCCCTTCTCCAACCTGTTGTGTGAAACTAGACACAAGAGCTTTTAATTCTTTCCAACATTCAATATGTTTTCTGTTACTTTTTACACTTTCTTCCGCCGGAACTGTTGTCCAAGGACCTGGAAACTGTCGTCCTGTCAACAGCTCATATGGTGTGAAACCTGTGGATTGATTAACACAACATCTTATTATCATCAATGCAATTGGCAGGGCCGCTACCCAATTTAGCCCCGTGTGAGCAGAAATTTTAGCAATTTTATTCTTCAGGTTTAGATTCATTCTTTCTACCTTTCCCTGCGACTGGGGGTGATATACCGTGCCAAATCTATGTTGCAACCCCAGCTTCTGTTCTACCTCTGCCAAATCTTTGTTTTTGAAATGAGTCCCATTGTCGGACCTAATCCGCTTAGGGAAACCATGCCGGGGGATGTAATGATTGATTAAACACTTAATCACACTTTTTGCATCCTCCCTCTTGGTAGGCCATGCCTCAGGCCAGCCCGTCAAACCATCTACGCTTACCAGTAGATATCGAACTCCTCCTGGGCCTGGATCAATCATGTCAGTGAAGTCAATGACAATCTCTTCACCTGGTCTTTCTGGAATGGGGAACTTACCTGCCTCTGGTTTAATCACTGGCTTCGGATTGTGCCTCCCACAGATCAGACACGTCCTAGCCTTCTCCTTGATCATATCCTTCAAAAAGGGATGCCACCAATGGCACAGATGTCTCCCCATCTGGGCGACACCTACATGTCCAAGGCCGTGCGCTTCGGCAATCTTCTGTTTTGCCAAGTTGGCTGTCAACACTGGTCGACCGTCAGGTCCTCGCCAGAGACCTCCTTCTTCCCAGGCTCCTCGACTCTTCCAGATCCCCTTCTCTTCTGGGGCGGCCTCCCCTTGGGCCTTCCTGGCTTCCTCTAGCATGTTAACTCCTAATTCTTCTTCCACCGTTATTTGTACCATCTGTCATGATGCTTTATAACCCGCTGCCTCTTTTGCAGCTCGATCGGCTTCCTGATTTCCTCTGGCCATCAGGCCGGTCCCTGAGGAGTGGCCTTTGCATTTTATGATGCTCACCTCCTCTGGATCTCCCAAGGCCTGCTCAAGTTCCTCCATTTCCTTTTTGTGGCAGATTGGTGCGTTATCTGCTGTCCTGAATCCTGCTCTTCTCCATTGGGCCAGCTCCACATGAGCCGCTCCAAAGGCATAAGCTGAGTCCGTGTAAATGTTGACTCTTTTTCCTTTTGCAAGTCTCAAAGCTCGACTTAGAGCAATTACTTCTGCTCTTTGGGCTGACTGCTGCCCTTCAAGTCTTCCAGCCTCCTTCACTTCAAATGCAGCCCCTTTTCTGCAAACTACCGCGTAGCCTGCTTTTAATCCTTCGTCATCCCTGTAGCAGCATCCATCCGTGAACCAATCTTCAGCTCCTGTCAGAGGTTCTGCTTTCAAGTCTTCTCTTATCTTCTCGTCCACTTCAGCTCTCTTTGCGCAGTCATGAGGTTCTCCTCCTGACTCCATTAAATCTGCCATGTTAATTCCTTCATGTGTGAAGGTCAAGTTAGGAGCGTCTAAAACTTTACACACTCTCTGTTGTGTAAGAGGTGTCATGGTGAAGGCTTGTGAGTTAACATATGCCACCACACTGTGGGTGGTCAGCACCTTCAACGGATGGTCCCTCACTATATGTGCTGTCTTTTGTATAATTTTTGACACCCCAATGGCATGCTGAGTGCATCTTGGGTGCCTTGTCTCTAATGGATTCAGCCTGATGCTGACGTACATAAGTACATCTCTTCCTCCCCCTTTTTTCTGAAACAACACCCCATTAGCTATCCCGTGTGTTTCAGAAACATCAAGATAGAAGGGTTGTTCATAATTAGGGATAGCAAGATCAGCCGATCTGGATAAGTCCTGTTTTAATGCAATAAACGCCGACTCAGTGGCCGATGTCCATGGCAGTTCAGCCTTAAGATTTCTGACACCTGCCGTTTTTACCAAATCCCTCAACAGGGCTGTTTTGCCTGCATAATTTGGAATGAAGTGCCGGCTGTATCCTGTTAACCCCAAGAATGAGAGCAACTCCTTAACCGTACGCGGTCTTGGATGTGTCAAAATCTGATCACGATGAGTATTTAGCAGACCCACTGATTTGTGAGCAATGACACGGCCCAGAAATGTTACTTCTGGTCGGACCAACTGCAACTTTTCTTTACTGACCTTGAAACCGCACTCAGCGAGTCTCTTCAGTATGGTAAGTGAAGCTGCCGTGCATGCCGAAGCAGACGGAGCTGCAATGAGCAAATCATCAACATATTGCACTAGTGAACACCCC
Organism: Aulonocara stuartgranti; assembly: GCF_965226115.1. Lineage (NCBI taxonomy): Eukaryota > Metazoa > Chordata > Actinopteri > Cichliformes > Cichlidae > Aulonocara > Aulonocara stuartgranti. Next base: position 10,464,306 of record NC_138942.1, on the reverse strand, counting down.
TCTGGGAGATGGCATGGCGATAAAGCTTCTTTCAACACTTGGTTGAAAATGCCAGGGGAAAGTGCAAACCCTTGTGGCAACCTTGTGTATCTGTACTGTTGTCCCCCATATGTGAATGAAAAAATGTCCCTCAGAGACTCATGCAATGGGAGACAGAAAAATGCATTCGCTAGATCAATACATGTAAACCACTTCTGGTCTGGTGTTAATGCCGTCAATGCTGTGTATGGATTTGGGACTGGCACCGTGTCAGTACGTAAAATGGCATTGATGGCTCTTAAGTCATGTGCCATTCTGTACTTTCCTGTCCCATGCTTCTCTACTGGCAAAATAGGAGTATTCCAGTAGGATTGAGAGGGCTCAAGCACCCCTACTTTCAATAGCCCCTCAATGGTTTCTGCAATTCCCTCCTCAGCTTCTCTCTTTTGCCTATACTGTGGTTTCCAAATTGGCGTTTCAGACTTCAGCTGGAATAAAACGGGCGAACACGTCGCCTGGCCCACATCCGTAGGCCCTGCTGACCACAAGGTGTCAGGAAGAGTCGCAAGTGCGCCAACTGCATCCGCATGGATGCAGTTGGCGCAAGTCAAACACAAGTATAATTCTTATAATTTGTAATTGTAGTATAGAGACTAAGAGTTTAAATAGTGTACAGTTGTGCAAGCATTGTACTCATAGTGGGAGCAGAAGTGGTTGGGAGCGTTTGATAGATCACCTGATAGTGGGTGAGATATGTAAAGGAGCAAGTAAAAATGCTGTCCTCAAAGTTGTTGTTTTAGAAGCAGGAAAAATGGGCATGCATGAGGATTTAAACAAATTTAACAAGGATGGAACAACGGTGGTCCAGCAACAGACTCATGGGTGGCCAAGGCTCACTGATGCATATGGAGATTGCAGACTGGCCCCTGTGGTCTGATCCAACAGATGAGCTTCTGTGGCTCAAATTGCAGAAACATTTAATGCTGGTTATCAGAGAACATTATTTGAATGCACAGTCCAGAGCAGTTTGTTGTGCATGGGGCTACACAGCCACAGACCAGTTATGGTACCCATGCTCACCCCTGTCCAGCACCTAAAGCTCCAACAGTGAGCATCAGAACAGGACTATGGAGCAATGGAAGAAGGTTGCCTGGTCTGATTAATCATGGTTTTTTTTCATGTCTTTGGCAAGTACTACCTACCTAAACCAGACCACGTGGACTCTTTCATGGAATGGCTGTGACCTCTTTCAGCAGGATAATGTACCCTGCCACAAAGCTAAAGTGATCCAGGAATGGTTTGAGGTGCACAACAACACGTTTGAGGTGTTGACTTGACCTCCAAATTTCCAAGATCTCAGTCTGATTGAGCATCTAAAGGGATATGCTGGTCAAACAAGTCTGAGACCCATGGAGACCCAACCTCACAACTTACAGGACTGAAAGAATCTACTGCTAACATCTTGGTTCCAAATATCACAACACACCTTCAGGGGTCTAGTGGAGTCCATGCCTCCACTGGTCAGGCGTGTTTGGCAGCAAAACCAACGCAATATTATCGCAGATGGTCATAAGTTTATGCTTGGTATGCTTTTATCATATTCCAAAAGTATGAAAAAAGAAAAGGCACTATATAAATTATCATGCAATTCATACATTATATATTAGGACATAATAAAAATCATCTGGTCTTTAGCATGTCTTAAAATTACTTGAATACAATCTCTGATGAACACAAAGCACATGGCATATTACACACAGTCATTATTTATTATACTAGGTGTATGTGAGAAATTATTGGCCAGCAGTAACAGTATTGAGATTACTAGTTCAGATGTTCTTTTTTTTTTTTTTTACTGGGAGTTAAGTTTATGTTTTTTTAAAATGATATTTTATTCATTTTCACCACCTGCTCAGTCTAAAAAAGTTTTCCGAAACTATGAGCTTCTTGTAACTGAGGCTGATGGGCTCTGGGATTTAGTAAGAAGAAGAAGAGTAGTGGAAGTTTGGGTCAGTGGTGGTCATTTGGCTGAGCTCCTTTTTTTTTGCTAAGCAATCTTGAACATGCTGCCAGGCACATTCACATAGCTGAAAAAGGTCTTAATTAACTAGTTCCAGACTACATTTATCAGGGATCCTGGAGAGTCAGTCTGTTATCATTGCGTACCTCTGCTTCTCCTTTGGGAGGTCCCTTGGGCACAGTCCTGTACACTGAACTGACTTTGTCTGTGATCCCACTTTTAAATGGAGAGCAGCGGGCAGAGCATATTCCTCTGACAACCCTGAATAGTTGCTCGTCTTCCAAAGCTGCCGCCTCTGTAACAGTTTGTCATGTGTTCTCTCAATGTTTTTATCAAAAAAATTAAAAAATAAATACAAATGGCAGTTTAGTTTTGAGCAGATTATTTGCAAATTTTAAATATTGCATTATATACTGACTTAAAGTACAGATTGTTGCTAAAAGACCGTTTACCAGATCTCTGTAAAGGAGGGGTTCAATGTATTTGGCAAATATGCTTTAGAGATTTTGAATTTCCCCCATTTTGAATTAAGATCAAATTACGATTTTTAACAGTATTGATACCAAGGATTCTATCTTTGTCTCCTCCAGCTGACACAAACTCAGAGATTGACACCTGGTGTGGTTGTATGGTACTGTATCCCATCTCCTTCAAGGTTCAAAAATGTGCATTTCTAGATGTATTGAGTTGCTGCCATGTGATTGGCTTATTAGATATTTGGGTAGCACTTTCTATCACAGCACAGTAATAAAGTGGTAATAGTAGATTAACAAGGAAGAAACACAATTTGATAATGTGGTATATTCTAAATTGTTACCATGCATTTATCAAAGTAGTAACCAAGTAATATCATGGTAACAGTGGTTACAGTTGATTTTATGTAATTGGATAATGAGGGCCCAAGAACTGGGGGTTATAATGTGGAAATACAGCTCGGTAATAAAGTGGTAATAGTAGGGTAACAAGGCCGAAACAATATTGTAATAATGTGGTAATTTCGAAGTTATTGCCACTCAATTAACTGTGGTAGTTTCTGTGTAATAAGCAGGAAACAGACCAGCAAAATGCAGACCTGCCTGTTTCTATTTAATAACATACTAATAACCTAGCAAACTGTAAATGTGTGTGATTATTACCTGGAAGCACAGGCATTCCTGATAAAGTAGCTGGTGAATGTAAATTCAGCACTGAACTAGTACCTATATGCATTTTTGTCTTATTTTTCCAGTAAAAATATCATCCAGAAGAACACTTCTGCAATGCTGTTGGCTGGAATGCAGTAGAGGTAGTTTCTTTTTGGTTGTTTGTTTTTTTCTCTTTCTTTTTAAGGAACATTTCCTTTCAATGATAAAGCCATTGATGGATAAAAATAAATGACCAAATCTTTTAATCAAATAAGCATTTTGCATTTACATTCTCATACTATCACAATTAAGATAATATATATATATATATACTTGCATTTGTTTTATGGTATTTAATAATAAGTAATGTTTTAATGATTTGCATTAAAAAATGGGAATAGCTGAGTGATTCAGACATTGGTTTTTGGGTTTTTTCTCAATGTTACCATAAAGTTGATTTCTGTCCTGATATATAATAGTAGTGGTCTTTCATATTTCACAAGAGCAGTGTAATGCAAATCCCTTCTGTGCTTGCATTCGAAACAATATATTCGGTAGCCTCGAGGGTGGCTACCGACTGCAGCGGTCTCCTAGGAGCTGGTACGCATCTTCCACCACTACTGCTTAATTAGTTGAGTGTGTGCCTGGAGACCAGTTCTGCACTTGACCTTTCTGAAGGTAAGGCAAGCAGCACATGTTCAACAGACCAGAGGAAATGAGGTGAGGGGAAAGGTTTTTACATTGGTTAGTGGTGTGTGCATGTACATATAGCAGTTGTGCGTGTGTGGCTATGTTACTCCTCTTTCTCCCAAGAATGTGTAGTGCTCTTAATGGGAAGAATTTCATTAGTGCGGCACAAAAATTTGTCAGTCGCATCAACCATGGTGAAATTGCAGAGACATTTGAAACGTCCTCAGAAAATCCTAACATGCATCTGCAGTGGAAATAAATCAGTTTTGTACATCCTTTAATTTAGAGGAAAAGCTTGAAGTACTTGAAGATGCACAGTGATAGAACATATTCTAGGAAATACCTTGGGGAATGATGACATATTCAAACAGCGCATCGATGCAGGTAGAGGTTACCGCGTATGCCATTTTAGTATTTAATGAGATTTCATCTAGAGGGGTTTCTGGCTGCCAAGTTTCAAATCATCTAAAAGAAAGTCTGCTCTTCTCATTGTCCATCGAGAAAAGGGACATCCTCATTATCCTCCATGGCTTTGGCTCATTAAAGGGGACAAGGAGATGTATCCATATAAATACTGTCACACTATACCCCAAATGAAAAAAAAGACTTTTTGGGAGAAATTATACATTCCACCAAGAAACAAGGTGGAGATCAGTTTCCACTGCATGTGGAAATGTCAAGAAATTGAATATAAAACAAGGCACACTAGAGAGAACAAGTCTACAAATATTCTAACATTTTTTAATCATTTTATTGTTATTTATTTATTTATTTTTAGACAGGGTATATGAGCTAGAGAATATAAATAGCTGTTTTTCTTTAGATGTCTTACCTAAAATACAGTGGCACACACGCACAGATGATTGTGAAGTGTGTGAGAAGTTTCGAGGTTGAAATACAAGCTCAATAGACTTTTATAATGGCAGTTTCAAAAGCACTCTGCAGCTTTAGAGTCCACAAGAGGTGACTGTAAAAGACATATTTGAATTCTGCTTCGTTATTTATTTTTATTTAATAAAAAGGAAAATAAATGGACTCCATGGTAATGGATTTCAGTGTGTACGGCCAGACATTTCTGATGAGTAGCAGAGGTGTATTTTACCTGGGAGTCTTTCAAAGTTCATGACATTTACAAGAGCTTCTTTGGTATTTACTTTGAAGGTTAGAAAGGTTAGTCAGACAGCTTGTGAACCTTTGTTTCTTCATAATGAGGAGTTAATACAATATATACATCAATGAACTGTGTGCTTTGATCGCCGCAGCTACATCTGTGACATTGAAGGCGTAGGTTGTCTTAAAAAAAAAAAAAAGAAGCAACAACAACAAAAATATAAATGTGGAAAAGCTATGTGGCCCAGTGCAATTTGTTGCATTTGGTTAAGGAAGCATGAATATTTCCAAAAAAGTTTATTATCTTTTAATAGAAGTCACACGGGGAAAAAAGTCATATTTAGGACTGATAACACATGAGAGTATTCATTGGGTATCATATGGTGGCAATGATGTGGGAGCTTTTCCTCAGCGCCATGTCATCAAGCTCTAAGCATTCTTGGGGAAAAGTTATAATTAACTGAGCAGAGATAAAGTTGAGCTTGTTGCTAAACTGGTGTGTCTGCTGATGGCTCACTAAGTAGCAGGCAGCTGAAGACAGCATTGGCAGGTTAATCAAAAATTAATGGGGAATATCACAAATGACAGTTTAAATACTGCCGTTGGCCGACGGACATGTACTGGTGGAGCACAGTCGGAATGCAAGTGAATATCTAATTTCCTTAATATGGAAGGTCACATTGTCACATTTGCACATTAGTCTAAGTGTGACTAGATAGAACTCCTGAATTTAAAGCCCTGTATCAGGAGATTAAACAATGAAAGTGAAACACCTATAGAAGAATTTATTGCTTTTCATATGCTAAATATGCAAGAACTAGTTTGAAAATTAGTACAGCAAATTGGTTCAGCCAGGATGTTTTCCTTGTATATATATATATATATATATTCTATATTCTATATTCTAATATAGAATATTCTAATATGATCTACACTTTCAAGATGAAGCTATCCCGTGTCATTACTGTGAAACATCACTGAAAATGACACTGTGAGGCATTTTCATTTGTAGTTTCTATTAAGTTTAGCTGATGTCATGAAAAGTGTGTGTAATTTTTATTTGTAAAGTTTTAGATTCAGATATTTTCTGATTACATACAGCTGTGTGATAACACAATGCCCTAATCTTGCCCCTAGGAGTGGACATCCCACCAAATTCAGCCCAGGCCCAGAGTGTGCAGTACTTAGAGAAACTGCAAAAAAACAAACAAACCCAAGAGCTATCTCAGACTCTACAGTCAGACTCTTTAAGCTCATCAGTACTTTTGAAGATTGACTTTTGTTTTCATTCATTTTCTCCTTTTTTTCCTGAGAATTTTGGAGTCATCAGTGGAAATCATTAATGACCACTCTGATTGGCTTCAGAGTGAAATTTATGTGGTTAATGTGGCCCTTGCATGGTATGTACCACCGGCAGATAGAGGAAGAGGCTGACATCCAGAAGTCCCACCAGTGGAACGGCATAACTAAGTGGCCGGCATAGTGTACAGGAACATCTGTGCCGGAGACGCCTCATAGGGTGGTTGAGAATGATCGATCTAAGATCCTGCGGGACTTCCATATACAGACGAACAAAATGGTGGTGGCTAACCAACCAGACGAAGACGGCTGTAGTGATAGATGCAGCGATACTGAATGACAGCAATATCTGGAAGAAGGAACACAAAAAGCTGAAGAAGTACCAAGGGCTCAGAGAAGAGCTCGAGAAGATGTGGAGGGTGAAGATATCAGTGGCCCACTGGTAATCAGAGTACCTGGTATGGTGACTTCCATGCTAGGTGAGTGGCTCCAGCAGATCCCAGGAACAACATCGGAGATCTCTGTCCAGAAGAGTGCAGTCCTGGGAACAGCTAAGATACTGCGCAGGACCATCAAGCTCCCAGGCCTCTGGTAGAGGACCCGAGGTTGAAGGCAATACCACCCGCAGGGGTGAGAGGAGAATTTTTTTAGTTTTTTTTTTATCTCAATAGATAAGATGGTTGTGTATAAGTGATCTTGTGCTTTCTAACTGGGAAAAATGTCTTTATTATATCTCTATTATAAGATTATTCACACCAAGAATTTAAAAAAGATAAAACCTTGAATGCAGTCTTTTATTTTGATGATCACAACAAAAATGTAAACACAGCAAGAGCTGAATGAGTTCAGCAAATTCTAACCTTTATCAGTAATACAGAAGCCATTTTAATAAAGATGATGATTTTTATTCACATTTTATTTTTTTTATTCACACATTCTTAATTTTCCTTGCAAGCTTTTGTCAACAGTAAGGCAATAAAATGCATTGCAGAATAACTGACAGGCTGGTTTTATTATCGGTTTGGCGGTTTGCTGCGACATCATGTTGAGTGCTTTTTGACAGTAAAGACAGTGGTTCAGTTCCAGCAGAAATACTGAATAAATAAGCAATCTTGTTAATGAATATTCAAGCAATTCAATCTTTTTATGTCTGGTGTGACTAAATGACTAAGCCTTCTAATTCATTAAGAAGGTGTTGGCTACTTCTTAATGAATTAGTTAATGGAGAACTATTTGCATGTTAATGAATTCCTAATGCCATGTATGACAAGAAAACCGTGTTTGTATATATTAAGTGTTTTCTTAAAGAAATTTTTGTCCCCAGAATGATCGGGAATGTTGTGAAATCATTTCTATATTTAAGCTTTGAAGTCAGAGTTCTATATCATTTCTTTTAGATCTTTTCTTTAATCTACATATCTCAATAAACTTTTCTTTCAAATATTTTGTTAAAGATACATTTCTCCAGTGGTACAGACATTTTAATAAACAACACTCTCTCAATAAGGTACATTCAATCCCACTTGAAGTCTTGTCCTACAGTTTCATAGAATTTGATGTTAAATGGTCTATAAAACTCCTGCAGCTGTTCTATGACCTCCTCCTCAATCTGTACATGAGTCCTACCCTTGGATTTACCGAGGCATCGTGGCTGGCTGCTGCTCTCTGGTTTCTTCAGGCAGGGGAAACCTTTGGTTCGATTAAAGTAGAAGTGTTTGTCCGTAATAATTCGTTTCAGTCCCAAAAAGTCCTGGACACGTCCCATTTCCCCTGCTGGATCTGTTATCAGTCGCTCACCGCTCACAAAGTGCATTTGCGACAAGCGAAAGTATTGCAGCCAGTTCTCCAGGTGCACAATATACATCCCAATCCGAATGGCATTCCAGGAAGTATCAACAAGACCTAAGCTTCTGTTCTTAAAGGCCAGCTCTTCAAACGTGGGAATGTCAGGCTTCTTGGAAAGCGTCTGTGTGTAGTCAGAAATGGCTCTTGTGACTGGGTTACGCACCACAACGATCAGCTTGGTCTCATGGGACATGCTGGAAATGCGTCTGGGAGCCTCTCTGGTAACAAAGTAGCTGGGAGTCTTCTCTAATGTGATCTGGCTGTCTAGTGTACGTGGCATTAGTCCCCTGGGAAGAAAGACAAAAAATAAAATTCACATGAATGAGTCACCAGGAGTTGTTATTTTCATGTCCAGGAATATTTCCACATGCTTTTATGTTTTATGACTGAACCCCCCCCCTCCCCACACACACACACACACACACACACACACACACACACATCTATCTTAGGTGGAAGTTTAAAGGCTGTCAGTTGGATCACAGAGCTAAAAAAAAAGTGGGTGTTCAAATATTTTTAGGCAAGCAGCAATTCCACAATGAGGAAGATCCAAAATCTTTAGTTAAGCATATTGTCATTAATAACAACCAAAATCAAAAGCACAAATTATGCATAATGGCAAATTGAAATTTAAACTTAGTGTGTCTCTAATTCTTTTTATTATAGTTATAAAGTTATTACTCACAAATATGTCTATTTTGGTCTTGCATTGAAAATATTAATTAATAATATAAGGAAAGAAGAAACAAAAAAAGCATTAATTAAATGTCAATGTCAAATCTTACTGACTTTTGTATAACAGCAAGAGAAAAATACAAAATATTTAAGAGCTAACAAAGAAAGTTGTCCGTCTTTTGCACTGCATTGTTAAAACAAACACCCAAATAAACACGGTGTGGATGTATTTGTTAGGCATTCGGTGCTGACAGGACAGCTTGTACAACCAAAACATGCATCATAATTATCATCATCATGCTGCCAAGATAATGGCTTTGCACATCCACAGGCAAATGATTTTATCCATCCTATTTGTCACAAGAGTTTCCCTTCGCAGTGTAATATGTCATTCTGCTTTGGCACTTTGGTTCAATAAAAGTTGATTAATAACCATCTGGTGTTGGCTGTTGAGACAATGGATCCCCTGTTCACGATTCAGAGATCATCCATACTTCTCTATAGTTATGTCTTTGCTCTACATATTCAAGTGACTGCTGTAGCTTTGGCAAAATAACTCACCAATTTGATAGGAACAGCTCCGAGACAGTTCTTTTAAAATAGCCTTTTATGTTTATTATTACAGATTACAGAGTACCTGAAAACATAACATTAATATTTTGTGTCTGCAATATGTTTGATATTTGGTGGTTAGGACAAATGCTGGGTTGATGGCATGTTAAAAAGAATGCTTAAATGTCTGTACTGTAAATGTCTGTGAAGGGTCTCAGTCATCCAGGTCATCGTAGTCTAAGGAGCTTGGGGAAAAAAAGCGTTTGGGCTTATCTAAGTTTCTTGAAGACATTTCACCTCTCATCTGAGAAGCTTCTTCAGTTCTAAGAGCAATTGGTGGAGAGTCCCAGATGAAAGAAGCCATCTACGTCCACTGTGAACGACCCTGCTTGAACAGAGGGGGTGGCTCACGACACCAACTGTCTGCCATCTATGTGGAGATAAAGTATCGAATTTCAGGGGTGGGACCACGCCTCCAAACATGTTTCTTCCGGTTCTTATCTATATATGTTCCCCCAGTTCTACAAGCTGTTCATTCTCGTTTATGTGCCAATTCTTTAACTTCTTCGCTTCTATTTAGTACATGGGGATCTGCTAGGCCCGGGAGCCACCAGCAGTCCCCTTCGAGGCCTTCCCCAAACCGCTGCTCAATTCACGTCCAAGCCATTCACCTTCATCTACTAAAATGCTGTCTAACCTAAACGGAGGACGTGGGCCCAGCTAGTGAAAATCCAGCTTTGAGATCCCTTCCCAGACACCTTAACAGTCACTCACACATTGGGTCATTTGTTCTCAGTAATTCACATGATAGGGTGGGGCAAGGTCTCACAATCACCTGAAACCTTGGCTGATTGTGACCAACACCCGTTTTTACACCTTGGCTGTGATTAGGCAGAGGGACAACAGGGAGTCCAAGACCCTCTTAGTGACACTCCCAATAGGGCTTAAAATCTGGGACTCGGCACCAATTGCTCTTAGAACTGAAGAAGCTTCTCAGGTGAGAGGTGAAACTTCTTCAAGAAGCTTAAAGAAGTCCAGACACTTTTCTTTCCAGCTCCTTAGACTCTGTACTGTACATGAAATCTCAAAACAACATACACCCAGATATAGTGTATGCTGTAGTAGACTGCACCGGGACACCTAAACCTCCAGGAGCTGCTCGTCTATAGAAACCCATGCTGTGAAGTTCCTGGCATGCATTTTTTTTTAATCACAGATGTTAATGCAAGAGGAGGTTTCAAACTCTGCAGTTGCTGGGCCAACAGAGTACTATGTAACTTTATGCTGTCTCTTACTTTGTTGCTGAGTTACTGTGCTTCCTTACACCTCCCAGTTTGCAATAATACCACTTACAGCTGATTGTGGAACAGCTAGGATGGAGAACATTTGATGGACTCACTGATCACAATGATGGCATCCTATTCCAGTATCACGGTCAAATTCAGTGAGCTCTTTAGAATGATCTATTCCTCCACAGGGCAGACTGCATGGTTACTGGCTTGATTTTTGTACACTTGCTGCAATAGGACTGAAAACACCTGAATTCAAAGATTAGGGATTCTGGCCCAGTACTCTTTTATCCACATAGTTTATCTAAAGTTGGGGTTGACACAAAGTTCACACTGAAACAATGCTGAAACATCAGTAAAAAGTTTAAAGATTGTAAAGTGTCAAACCCCAACTCCCTTGTGTAGCGCTAATTAAAACAAACGACAGGTAGTGAGAGATGTTCAAAAAACACTGACATTAACTTCGGATGTTGGCGTGTCAGATGAGCCTTGAAGCCTTGGAGAATGCTTTCTGTTTGCTAGTCTTCAACATTCATTTGCATGAGTACTTAGAACACACACATAACATACTGATATGCTTCATGACTGGATCATATGCATCTGTGGAAAAAATACTATCTATGGTATTGTGGTTAGTAATTAGCCACATTTAGTGTCCATATAACCTCAGTAATTAGGTTCTGGACATGGCAAAAATAAACATTATACTTTTGATCTGCAAGTCCAGCACAGTGCTGGGTGACTTTAAACCATGTTACATAGCTACATTCTCAGCATGTGAATTGGTTTCTGGATATCAGATACATTACTACACAGTTCTGATGATAAATATCAAACTTTCTTTATTATTACCGGAGGAAGGCTTCGATTAAAACCTAACCTTTCTGAAAGCCTTTTCTTTCAAGGTAGGGGTAGCCATAGGTTACCTCTACAGTCTTGGAATTATTGATCCATTTAGTTTTATTTATGAATCCTTAGTTGTTGGCTCGGGTGCCTCGGGGCCACCAGGGAACTATTAATCTTTTATAAGAACAGCACCTTCCAAGCAAACAGCTTTGCTACACACTGGAAAAATAAATAAATAAAAATAAAAAAAGGCGGTGCAGAACCTAAAGAGATCTTCAGTTGTCTTCTCGAATAAGTGTTTTTGTTATCTGATTTGTCAATTCCTTACGTTTTTACCACCCTCAGAGATGAAGATTGTGTAGTTGCAAAGTAAATTCAATATGCACTGGTTAAAAACTGCAATTTAATATTACACAAAGCTTAACATTAACACATACAGAGAAAGGGCACATAGTGTTTACTGTGCAAGCATATACAACTCTTTTTCTGTAGAGAACATGTTAACACCTTTGCAGTGCAGGGAGAAGAGGCTGGGACTGTGACATTTATGAAAACGATAAGGATGTCAAATTTAGAAGATATTTGACAGGGATTCCTAACTCCCACTGGTAGTGAGCCTGTCTTTTAAGCTTGTTTATTCCCAGTGAGGCGCAGGACTAGACATGGATATTGTATTGACAAGATCTCCTTAAAGAAAAAGAACAAAAAAACCCCACAAATCTCAAATACATTTCTATTTTTAAGTTAAGGGAGGAAAGGATGTTATAAGCTACTGTGTTAATAAAGCCCAGTTGTGAAGCCATCATCATCATCATCATCATCAAAAACATCTTGGTGTTCTGAAGCCCGATGAGGCACGGCTGAGAAACTGAGGCGCACTGTGCTTTAATACCATAGCAACATGTCAATCACAGTCTAAAGCATACCTCCCGTATCTGCTGTTGAATCGTATGTGAGGCTGGACCAGGAAGTTGTTTTTTGTGAAACTGATCAAGTGTGGCTTGGAGTAATTGTCCTGTTTCCATCCTGATGGTATTCTACAAAGCACAATTAAATCATGTTATGTTGAACTTAAAGTTTTCAGTGTCACAAAGTTGGCTCCCTTTGTCCCTGATGCCAAACACATGAAGTCATCTGAAAATGTCACATTGTCTTTTATTTACAGTTTGCTTTGAGTTTCTTCTGAAGGAATACATTTATACACACAATTTTTAAACTGTCTTAAAAACACTACTTGTAATATTACCAAATGAAAACTAAGTTGCAGTATTTTATTTTAATAATTAGTCCTTATGTGCTGCACTAGTGTCTTTTACACAAGTGGAATGGCAGCTCAAAGCACAGAAAATTGATCAGTTATTTTTGTAGGCTATTTATCACTCAGAATACTCAATCAATAACAGTAATTTCACATTGATCTGCCATTTTCTTTATTAGTCAGGAGGGTGTCAGAACTCAATGGTCTAAAAATCTTGCTGTTTTAAAATTATCAGAAAAAAACAAAAAAACAAAAACTCTGATATGTTCTAAATGTTTTAGAGACAGGTGTGGGTTATATATGTGTGTGTGAGTGTGTGTGCTACAGCCTTGCCTTTTTTACGTGTCTGCTTACATCTTCAACACATTCATTGTTATGTGTTCATGGTGGAAAAAGAAACTGTGGCAACAGAACCAAAGCATAGCTATCTGCTGCCAAGGAGAGAGTGTAAATTAAGATTTTTTTAAAAGTGCTATATCATTTAAAGTTTTAAACTTAACACTGATCTATGACTCACTGTCACTAATATGTACGGAGGAGGTCAGGAGAGCAGTGCGTGTCTCCAGCCATGTGTAAAACATCAGAGGCTCTGTCATGGTTTGGGGCTGGATTTCATCCAGTGGAGCTGCGACTCTTGTAGAAATTGAGAGAATTATAAACACAAAAAAACCCTGTCAGATTTTGATCCACCATGCAGTACTTCCTGGATATCATCTGACTGCCAAATGCTTAATTTTTCAGAAGGGTGATGATCCCAACATCCAAAAAAGAGCTTTGAATGTGCTTGAAGAAGCCTGGAGAACTATTCCTGGAGACTACGTAAAAAATTACAAGAAAGCTCGCCTAAGAGAGCTCAGGCTGTGTTGAAGAATAAAATTGGACAGAGCAAATATTGACTGTTAAGCTTGTTAGAATTATACAAACTCTGTTTTCACCTTATATGCCTTATGTCATTCTATTTTTGCAGATGTTTAAGTGTTTTCTGATATTTTTTCATATTTCTCAGACTTTAACAGTGTTGGAAATCAGCCATAGAGCTATACTTATCTACTTATAGCTTGTAGACCAGGTTGACTAAATCCACAAAGAGCGCAGAGTACTGGAGTACAGCATAGGCCAGCTGATCACAGTGTGCTCACAAAGAAAAATCTACTGGAGCTCACAAAACAAATTATCATGTGTCTTATAAGTCATTTTTTTCATATATGCACTGTTACACCCAATCTTAGATGCTCGATTCCACTTTAACCTCTCGTGATGCTCAAAAGAGTGAAATGGTATGTCACATTTTATGCGAACCTGAAGCAGGAAGACCAGGTAACGAGAGAAACATGCTAAATACTTTTTATACTGTCATTACCTCTAAATGGAGTTTGAGGTTTTTGCCAAGAACGCCCAACTACATTAAACCTGCTTTGTAGTACACCGCTATGCTTTTTGTTTCTAATAGGAGTAATCCACCAACCAGATTAAACCACATGGTCTACTGGCTTTTTTCATTTGTGACCTGCTTCTCCTGTTCTGGTCTTTTGTTCAAGACAAAAGGTTTTTACTTGAAAATGCACGTAGTTTTTTAAATAAACATGTCCACAGAGAAAACAATGCAGTCAGCCGCATGTTAAAATCACATTAACATTTGAAAGGTGCTAATGCATGCAGCATACATTTGAAATCAAATGCATCTAAAACACATCTGAAGGTGGTCTGACTCACAGTGATAGGAAGGTGTAAGTGTAATCAGTGTAGGTTTAATAGATTCTTCAGATATCACATCCAACATTATGAAAGAATTAAAGTAATGGATTATTTCCTTCCAGTATTAGAAAGTAATGACCAGTGAGCACAAAATAGCAATGTATGATTTCTTTACGTTACATACACTTGAACAAAATGCATTTTCTGCAAATGCAATCATTGGAAAACTTTGAAATAATGAATACATGTTTAGAATTTTAGGTTTTAATCTATTTAGTCCAGAAAGATTTATAAAATCTAGATTGAGTGGTAATAGTTCTATAAATTTTTCCCATCAATGTGTGCTGGGAGGTGTTCAGTTGGTTTAGTTAATCTCAGACATGGATGCTTTCTACCTCAGCTTTTGTGTACATGTTCTATGAGCCCAAAACCAGGAAAATGAGACGAGGCCATTTAAAATATATCTTCAGGGAACATCTAGAAATCTATTTCAGAATTGAATAGGGCTGATTTCCCAGCCTGTACAGGATATCTCCACCAACTTTTCTCAGGCCTGAGTGGAAAGCATTACACCAGCAGTGAGTGTGATTCCTACTAAAACTATTCAGGTGTTTACAGTAATTGTCATTAATGGATGAATAAATCTTATATGAGTTAATTATTGTTTTCTGAGGGAATTTCTTGAATGAAGCACAATTTGTTACCAATTATGAAACAAATTGTGTTTTTTCTTCATTATCTGTTTACACATAAATTATTTTTACATTTATCTTCGGCTTTGCATCCTCCGACTCTCACGTTCTTTTTATGATTCTTTAAATAATTACCTGATGTTTCATCATATTGTTTAACTAGCTATAACTTCAGCCAGGGAGCAAAAAGTAAAATCCAATAATCAAACAATGATGGTCCTCTTTTATATATTAAAATCATAACCATTTAACAGGGACACTTTTATATTAGTGAGATATTTAGAGAGATGTTAATCGTGAACACTGGAGCAAAGGTTTATGTCCAAGTTTATTTGTCTGGTTATCACACAATTCGGTCGGGTATGGCTGATTTTTAGCTGAAACAGACTGAATATTTTATTTTAATAAAGCATACACCTTTGCTCACTTAAACACACAGTAGTAGCAGCCTCATTTGTGTGTCTCTTCATTACCGAGATAGCAGGAATCAAGCCCGAAGGAGAATATGCAATACCTGAGGCAGGTGTCTGAACCCATCATCAAAAATTGTGCTTTTCAGCGTTTTTGTTTCCCCCCCCCCCTCACCATACCAAGAAACTATCAGCACTGCAGACGGCATCTGAAATAAAAAGATAAAACTGAGGGTTCCTGCAGCAGCAGGTACGCAAAAGCTGCTCACGAACTCTGTGGATAATAATTATTTGTTACAACAAAATATATAGATTTTAATTCCCCTAGACTTGTTTGGGGGGCAGTCACTGTTTCTGAAAGTTTGAATCAAAATGCTTCGAATTAAAATACACTCCCATTTGAACACTTTGCTTTTTGGACCTGCGAACACAAACACATGCACAAAAACCCAGACACACACCTTGATTAACTGACATTTGAGTGAAGTGCCTTGATTGATTACCACCTTCTCACTCAGAATAAGTAGTAAATTCTTTGGGGGTAATTTGCAATCTACTTCACAATTCTTGGTCAAACTTTAAGTCAGGATGCATTACAGTCTTGGCTCTGACATTTTAATCACTTCAAGAAAATGAACTCATGGGTGGAAGATCTGCTCAATACAGTAAATGAGGCCGGCTCCTGGAGAACATGGATGAAAGCTAATTTGTTCTGGATGCTTCAGCACTGCATTTGAATCTGCAATTGCACTTTTTTTTTTAATTAATTAAAACATTCAACAGCTGATTTAATGTAATAATGTCACAGTGACACGTTTTCACTTCTTACCAACACACTTATAATTTTAAAAACACTGACTTAAATGATTGAAGTGGTGACATTTAGAATTTGTGCTGGAGTTAGTCTTAGAATAACTACTCTGACCATTCTGGTAATAATTACAATGTCGGTATGAGCGTCATATAAAAATGAATTTTGAAAACATTACACTGTGGTAGAATATTAATGAGAAAAGGAAGAAAACACAGAAATGAACATCCTTTTGCATCTCTTATCTACAGCTTTGTTGGGGTCAACTGCAGAAAGCACGTCAGTCCTTGCCTCTCATTAATGAAGTGTAGTATGCTGAAAGATAGTCTAAATATTAAAGTGAACCTGAAAAAGCTTGCTGGCTAGTTTGCTCAATGATTTTCTCTGTTGGCAATGTGGAAGCAGGGGGTTTGGACTCCATGCTGAGTTCCCCCCAGATGCTGCTATATCATTACAAAATTAATAACCTACAAATATGAACATCTTCATTTGAAGTACCAAGGATTCCCTATTAAACCCGGGTACAGCATTTTGCTTGTTATTATCTGTTTTATATATATATATATATATATATATATATATATATATATTTATTTATTGGTCAACTGCAGTAGGCCGGTGGTGCAGTATAGGTAAGCACTGCCCTGTGCAATATGCAGCTTTGTTGTTAAAGTTTATTATGTTACAGTTATTAACGTATCTATTAAAAATGTTATTACCCTCAACCTTATGACTATACTATGCACTGATAACATAAAGATTTAAATTAGGTGATGGCGCCGGTGAGGTCGGCTGCCGTCACGACTGCTCCGACCACTTTTTCTTTGTCTTTGTTTTTTAAGTTAGTTTTCAGCGTTTCTAAATCGGCAAAATCACCACCATTGGGTACATTAGGTATGACAGTGACACTCTTGTTTCTATTGGTTTACAATGTACTCACAATTCGAAGTTTTTAACTCCGGATCCGAGCTGGCCGAGTGAGATCTTGAGGGAGAACAAAGGGAAGCGGCGGCGGCCTAGAGGGAAGCGAGCCGGCGTCAGGAACAGGCTGAGAGCTCGTGCACACCGCACACCTCTGCCTAGCATCCTGCTCGCCAACGTCCAGTCACTGGAGAACAAGCTTGACGACCTCAGGGCCAGGGTAAAGTTCCAGAGAGACATTCGGGACTGCAATCTCCTCTGCTTCACCGAGACATGGCTGAACCCAGCGGTGCCGGACCACGCCATCCAGCCGGCCGAGTTCTTCTCGGTTCACCGCATGGACAGGACACGGGACTCGGGGAAGTCAAGGGGAGGCGGCGTGTGTTTAATGGTGAACAACAACTGGTGCAACAGTGCGAACGTTGTTCCTCTCACACGCTCCTGCACACCAAATCTGGAACTACTGTCCATCATGTGTCGTCCTTTTTATCTACCTCGGGAATTTACATCGGTCATTATAAGTGCCGTTTATATTCCACCACAAGCGGACACGGTCACCGCCTTATGCGAGCTGCATGAGGCACTCACACAGCACCAGACACAACACCGGGACGCTGCGCTTATTGTGACGGGGGACTTTAATAGCGCCAACCTCAAACGCGCAGCGCCGAACTTTTATCAACACATCTCCTGCCCCACCAGAGGTGAAAGGACACTGGACCACTGCTACACTACGGTCAAGGACGGCTACAAGGCACAATCCCGCCCTCCTTTTGGCAAATCTGATCACGCCGCCATCTTCCTCATCCCAAAATACAAACAAAGGCTGAAACAGGAAGTTCCGGTTCAGAGGAAGGTCGCGCGCTGGACGGATCAATCGGTGGCCGCGTTACAGGACGCACTCGATGACGCAGACTGGGGCATGTTCAGAAACAGCTCCGATGATGATGTCAACGTGTTTACGGAAGCGGTTGTGGGATTCATCGGGAAACTAGCGGATGATACCGTGGAGACAAAGACTATCACAACGTTTCCCAACCAGAAGCCGTGGGTGGATAAAACCATCCGCGACGCTCTGAGATCCCGCACCCCTGCCTACAACACGGGACTCATGACGGGGGACATGGACCCGTACAAAGCCGCGTCATATAACGTGCGGAGGGCGGTGAAAGAGGCGAAGCAGCGCTACGGGAGGAAACTAGAGTCACAACTCCAACAGAGTGACTCTAGGAGCCTGTGGCGGGGACTAAGGACAATAACGGACTATAAAGCACCAACAACTGGTATGACGAACGCGGCCGTGACTCTGGCAGACGAGCTGAACACTTTCTATGCTCGCTTCGAGGCTGCAGCTAAGGACTCCAACAATGCTAGTGTTAACGGCGCTAACGGCTGCAGACAGGAAGATACTGCCAGCACCGGAAACGTGCTCGTCATCTCCGAGCATGAAGTAAGGAGAGCCTTCAAGAGAGTGAACACCAGGAAAGCAGCAGGACCAGACGGCATCCCAGGTCGTATCCTAAGAGACTGCGCATACCAGCTAGCTCCTGTGTTCACTGAGATATTCAACATCTCTCTATCTCAGTCGGTGATCCCCACATGCTTCAAAGAGTCCATCATTGTTCCTGTCCCGAAGAAACCCCACCCTGCTTCTCTCAATGACTATCGCCCTGTAGCCCTCACCTCAGTAGTGATGAAGTGCTTTGAACGCCTGGTCAGAGACTTCATCATTTCCTCACTACCAGACACACTGGACCCACTACAGTTTGCTTACCGTCCAAATCGTTCCACAGACGATGCCATCTCTCATCTCCTCCACACATCACTCACTCACTTGGACACTAGAAGGGGGAATTATGTTAAAATGCTCTTCATAGACTACAGCTCTGCATTTAACACCATAATTCCCTCCACACTCACCACCAAGCTGGAGCATCTGGGACTCAGCTCATCTATGTGTCTGTGGATCTCCAACTTCCTAACTGGCAGACCACAGGCAGTAAGGATGGGCGGACATGTCTCAGCCTCCACCACTCTCGGCACTGGAGCCCCCCAGGGGTGTGTTCTGAGCCCCCTGCTGTACTCTTTGTACACATATGACTGTGTGGCCACTACCAGCTCCACCACCATCATCAAGTTTGCTGACGACACCGTCGTGGTGGGCCTGATCTCTGATAACAATGAGACGGCCTACCTGAAGGAGATTAGGAATCTGGAGAACTGGTGCCAGAGGAACAACCTCCTTCTAAACGTCAGTAAGACAAAGGAGCTGATAGTGGACTTCAGCACTAAGCAGGAGAGGAACTACCAGACCCCTGTCATCAACGAGTGCCCAGTGGAGAGAGTGGACAGCTTCAAATACCTCGGAGTTCACATCACGCAGGACCTGTCATGGTCCTGTCACATCAACACCGTGGTGAAAAAGGCCCGTCAGTGTCTCTACCACCTCAGACGCTTGAGAGACTTCCAACTGCCCTCCAAGGTGCTCAGGAACTTTTACTCCTGCACCATAGAGAGCATCCTGAAGGGAAACATCTTAACCTGGTTCGGGAACAGCACCATGCAGGACAGACGAGCTCTACAGAGGGTTGTGCGGTCAGCTGAGCGCACCATCCGCTCCGAGCTCCCTGACCTGCACTCAATCTACAGCAGGCGGTGCTGGACCAAGGCCAGGAAGATCGTGAAGGACCTCAGCCATCCCAACAACAGACTGTTCTCTCTGTTGAGGTCAGGAAAGCGATTCCGCTCCCTGAAGACCAACACAGAGAGACTGAGGAGGAGCTTCTTCCCGCAGGCGATACGGTCTCTCAATCACACCACCACACAGTACTGACCCACACATACAGTTCTTACACACACTGGACATTCTGGACATTGTTTTCACTTCATTACTTAAATCACGTTGCTGTTATTGTGTATATATTTATTTGTATTTCTTCATACATTTTTATATAGTTCTATATTGTGTATTTTGTTGTACAGTTATTTTATTTTCAACTTTAATTTATATATTTTATCTTATTCTCCCAGTTAAATTTACCCTTCATTCTAATTTGTGTTGTACAGTTATTTCATTTTTAACCTTAATTTATATTTTATTCCTTCCTAGTTAAATTTACCCTTTTTAATTTTTCATATTTATTTCCTATCTTATTCATAGCCTTTTCCTTTTTTGTTTTCTTTAGGTCACGAGCAGTTGTCCAAGCATTTCACTACATATCGTACTGTGTATGACTGTGTACGTGACAAATAAAATTTGAATTTGAATTTGAATTAGGTTATCCCAGACTGCTTTCTATCAATACTGCATAATTCGGCACCAAACGATTACAAACATAACCTCTCTGAAGTCTTTAATTGGAAGTTCAATTTTTCAACACTACTTGGATTTTGTCCCAGTATTGTAAGTTCTGAATTTTCTTAGTGTTTTTGGTTTCATTATTATTCATAATTTCTGATTAATATAAACATATATAAATATAAACATTTCGATTTCCTGTTGGTCCTCTTTCTCATCTAGTATTTTCAATTTCATTCTTGTTATTTTAGAAATATGTTAAATTGTTATTAAAATATTATATTTCTTTGCTCAGTTTCACTGTGATTCTATGTGCTTTTTTCCCAATTGTGAGCCTTTAGTTCTTGTTGTAGTTGAGTCCCAGTTACTGTTACATGGAGTTTGTTATTTGTGTTTAGTTTCCTCAGTATTCCTTCCTTCCTTCCATTAGTTTTTTCCTGTGTCATTGTCTTGATTGTCTACACCTGTGTTTAGTTTGCCACAGCTGTCGCCACTTCCCTGATTGCCCTTGCGTGTAAACAGGCCTGCCTTTCCTGAGGCTTTGTCACAATATCTGTTGTTATTTCTGTGTGCCACCTGAGGGGTATATATTAAAGATGATTTCATTCTGTTAGCTGCTTTGAGAAAACCGAAGATCCCAGTGAGAGATAATGGGTATAACAACAGTGGTTATCAGCTTTCTCACTTAAACTGTGTTTTCTGTTTCAGGCCCTGAGCATGCTCACACAGAATAGGGGGTTTTCCACATTATTATATGACTCTGACGTTATATGACTCTGGTTTCTATGAGTGCCACCTACTTCAATCAGAGATATTATCACATGATGATAAAATGGTAATAAAATTCTTTAGAGGACACATAAAAAATAACAGTAAAATGCAAAAGTGTTGACAGGAAATTAATGCCGGAGGAAGTCTTTAATCTTGGGCTTTAAAACACAGTGCAATTTAAAAGAAAGGAAAAACAAAAACATGTTAATACTAGATAACCATTTTAATCCTGACTGTTTTCTCTGTGCTGCTGTTTCTTTCTAAAGTTATGCTTGCACATTCAAGCTCTGAAACTATAAACTAGATACTCTTAAACATTAAAGGTGATTGAGTGTGCTCAGCTCTGACTTTGTCCAATAGCATAATAAAGATATGGAAACTGCTTCACTTTTTTTTGACAGATCAAAGTACAATGAATGCTACTGACGGAATAGGAGTTCTTGGTGTGTTTTGTGTTCTAGCAGCTGCAATGTGAGACTTATCACAAGATTAGAATCAAGTATACAAACCTTTACACATTCCCTGCATCGTTGGCTAAATATGTACAAATCTCACTAATAATGTGACACAGTTTTTGCAGGTGTAACTTTACAGGTAGGCTTCATCCCTGATGTTGATGGTTCAGCTTAGCAAATTAACTATATATTAAATCTATATTTCGCTTTAAACACACTGTAAATTAAAAAATTAATGAGAACATGGCGCATCTAGCCACATGTAGTTTTAAACTGAAACCCTGAACACACAATCTCCTCTCGACCATATTATGTGTATAGTATAGGATACCCTAGTCATTTAGCTAGGAAATAAAGAACACATATGAGACAGAAAAGTCACACTAGCAAGCTATATCAAGCTTTAAGCCATTCAGTCTTCCATCTTAGTACCTCCCTCTGCCAAGTCATGTTTCTTTTTTGTATTGTTGTATGTTTTGTACTTTAACCAATACTATCACCAATAATACCTATTCAGATAGTAAAAATTAATTCCAATATTGTCTCCATTTTATCATCATCATCATCATCATCATCATCATCATCATCATCATCATGTAACCTCTCTGATTGGAGCAGGTGACATTAGGGATCATTTTGTGAAGAGTATGAGTCATGTAAAGAAAAACATCCCTTGTGAAGCAGAAAGCCTAGGTTAACAAATGGTTAGATAGCGCTGATAAAATTCAGCAGAATTTAATTTAAAACTGTTAATGAGGAAGCAGGCCTTTATGTGTGATCCTGCATGTGTGCTATACTGTTAATAGGCTACAAAGTGTATAGCTGCAAATTGCTGTGTCACTTCCAGCACAGAAAGACTGAGGCGAAGAAAGAACTGATCTTCTCCAGATGCGCTTTGCTGAACAACTTAAACTTCCAAAGAGCAATGCAGGTTCATCAGGGATGCAGACCATCAGAACAAGTAAAGGTCAGCTTTGAATCATCTCCTTGTGAACAATCAATGAACTCAGAATGTATTACTGTCATTTTACCGTGGCTTGGACTTAAAAAACACTACTGCATTTTGCCAGTTCAACATAAGTTCTCTGTTCATTCTCTCAGTGAAAATAAAAGTGCATCTGTAACTTGTGCATTACTCATATATACCGTAGTCAGCATACCAGATGGGAAATTCAGAAAAATGAAGCCAATGCAGAAGTTTCTTTAGTTTATCTCCGACTTAATTAAGATAGCAATAGTTGTGCTGTACCTACTCAGTCCATATTTCTCTTCTGCTAATGGAGTTGACTTGGATTGTACTTAACAAGCCAACCTTCTTTTCTGGCTAAAAGCACACCCCTTTGAAGTGGGTGGAAGGAGCACTACAGCCACAAAAATCGCAACAATCAGTTGGGCATGACAACCTGGGAAATTGCTGCAATTGCTGCTGTCTTGGATGCAGTTTTCAGTAAAATACAGTTACTTTTGAACCGGTTTGGTTTGGTTGAACTATTCTGTATTCTAGAGTTGACCTTAAAGATTTTTTTTCTTCTTTAAAACTCATACCAAACTGTTGTTCCTGGCTGGCAGCTTCATTTTCAATCCTTTCAATCCCACTGAGTGTGGAGATCTTTGTCCAACATATCCACTACCCCTCCTCTGCACATTTCAAAACCATCTCACTCTTGCCTCTCTAACTCTGTCTCCAAAACACTCAACCCAAGCTATTCCTCTGAAACTCATTTATATTCAAATCTCGTCGCTCCCAGTGCTCCCAGTGCTCCCAGTGAAAACTTTAACATCTTCAACTCTCTCAGCTCCAACTCTGCCTCTTGTCCTTTTGTCACTGACACCATCTCCAAACCACACATCACTTGTAAACCTTCCCTTTCACTCTTGCTGCTATTCTTCTGTAACAAATCACCCTGACACTTGTCTTCATCCAGTCCACCTTGCTTATATTCTCCTCTTCACCTCTCTTGTACACTGTCCATTGCTTTGGATGGTTGACTCAAGGTATTTAAACTCATCTGCCTTCACTGCCTCTACTCATTACAAATTCACTGTTACAGCTCTCTCCCTCACGTATTGCATTCACACATATATTCTGTCATGCTTCTACAGACTTTCATTCCTCTTCCCTCCAGAGCATGCCTCCACCTCTCCGGGTTCTCTTCTACCTGGTATCTTATTACTCTCACTACAGATCACAATATCATCTGTGAACATTATAGTTTGAGAACTTCTGTCTGACCTCAACTGTCAACCTGTTCATCAATATTCCAAATTAAAGGCTCAGAGCTTATCACTGTTGTAATCCAATCCTCACCTTGAGCCCACCTGTCACTCCTACCACACACTTCACCACAGTTTGGTTATTCTTATACAGTACTTGACATACTTCTGTCGTTCTTGACTTCCTCATACAGTACCTGTTACGGCCCTGGGCCTTGGAGAAAGTGAGACCGCCTTTTCCCTTCAAGCAAAGCCAAGAGTGCCAGGACTCTCTGACGATTGGCTAGCTGGAGACTCATGCCAGCCCCTGTGCATGCAGATTGCACTATGGCAACCTACATAGACGATTGGCTGCCTGGGGATCCTGTGGCACTCCGTGAAGCAATCAGTGGCTGATCGTGCTCACCTGCCGCTACAAAACACTGGAAAACCTTCACTCGGGGCATCTGTTTTGGAGAGTGTGCAATTTGCCCTTCCTGCCTCCCTCTGTGAACTGTGCTCGCTCAACTCTATTCAAAGTGGTGAACTTTGTGGGTTAACCCCGGTGTATGGTTGAGCTTAGCCTGTTTAGACTTGTCATTTGTTATTCTCACCTGTGTTTGCCTTATGTGTTAATTGGTTGCCCAGTGGCGTGTTGAACACAGCCCTGTCAGTTTTCTGTTTAAAGTTTGCAATAAACCTTTTTTTTTTAAACTGATTCCCCTCAGGGTGGCCTTGTTTGTGTTCGTCTCCTTAGTTATGTTGCGGCTTTTTATGTTGTGGCAGTTCTTACTTGGCACCCTATCTTACACTTTGTCTAGATCCGCAAAGAAATGATGCTCCATCTGACCATCTGTAGTACTCTTTCTTGACAGGAACTGATCATCAGTTCTCTTCTTAACCTAACTTCAACTCTTTCTCATAGCTTGACATGGCTCATCAACTTTATCCCTCTGCAGTTACCACTGTTCTGCACATCACTCGTCTTCTTGAAAATTTGTACCAGTACACTTCTTCTCCATTTCTCGGGTATCCTCCCCTAGACCCCATCCCTAGACATCTCCATATATGCACAGGTATGTCATCTAGACCACTTCTCTTCCTCTTCGTAGCTACCAACACTGCCTCCTTAAAATCGAAGACTCAATGTGAGATCTTTGCTACATTTCTGTGCTTTGTAGTGTTGCCCTATTAATGTGAGATATGTGCCATGTTTGTGGGGTATTAATGGCTGCTCATTAATGATTTTTGTATCACAGTTGAGCTTATGGAGCGTGAACATTTTGCTTCACTATTTAGATGTACCCATTAAAACAATGATTCCAGTGGGGCTTTTTCTCCTTTTTAAAAAAAATTTAATCTAAATGATCATTATTATATTCCATTAACAACTATTGTTTTCGACCTTATTTTTTATAATTAGCAAGAAAACACATTTGACTGTGAGAGCTAAGGAACTAACCAGTGTTTTCTGCACACCATTCTTCCTATATCTTTTAATCAATCAAGGTGTTGCAACAGAGTATGACTAATAAATCAGTTTAATGAGTTGGCAAATCTGTTTGGGATTTAGCTTAGAAACCATTAATCACATTGTGAAGTGTTTCTGCAGGGGCAAAGAAATTTAGTGAATGTCTTTACCTCCCATCGGACAACCAGTGTTTGCCATTAGAAGGAGTAATAATGAACCCTGCCCATTAAACAATATGCAAGCTCACAGACTGACCGCAGAGACGCCCAAACTAAAGTATCCATTACATGCCGTGTTTATCCAGTCTCAGGAGTAATTTAACAATGAAACAGTTACCCAATAAATTACAAGAAAAAGTCACTTGGGCTCTCATTGCCAGTGTGTTATCAGAATAAGCAGCATGCAGAGTAATGATAGTCATACGCCTTAGCAATGAACAAAAAGTTGGGTGTAAAAGCAAAAACATGGCATTTTCTAGAATGAACTTAAACTTGTATGGCAGTAGTGCATGGAGAAAAATGTTTATTACTGAGTCGAATCATTTACCTAATGTTAAAATCTGTTTAGTGTAAACTCTTATATAATTATGGCTGAACAATGTACTGTTTCAGTGCCCTGTTATATAAGGATTGGTGTAATTTTTTTTAATGTCTTTGGATACAATGTTTTTAAACAGTCTTCATCTACATTACTGTTTAATTTAAGATCCAGCAAGTTAGATATGATGAATTTACTTGCATCATTTAATCACTTTTTAGATTGTGAAGTCCGAGCTAGTTCAGATAAGCAGCTCAAGATGCTGTGTGCCATACATACTTTAAATTCTTCACTTTCCTCATAATGGATTGTATTTATATAGCGCTTTTCGGGGCCCTCAAAGCACTTTACAATTCCACTATTCATTCACTCTCGCATTCACACACTGGTGGAGGCCCTG
The DNA here is from genome assembly GCF_965226115.1 of Aulonocara stuartgranti. Taxonomy (NCBI): domain Eukaryota; kingdom Metazoa; phylum Chordata; class Actinopteri; order Cichliformes; family Cichlidae; genus Aulonocara; species Aulonocara stuartgranti. The sequence continues at coordinate 10,437,965 of NC_138942.1, read as the reverse complement.
GGGCAGACTGACAGAAGCAAGGCTGCCATATCGTGCCATCAGCCCCTCTGGCCATCACCAGTAGGCGGTAGGTGAAGTGTCTTGCCCAAGGATACAGCGACCGAGACTGTCCGAGCCGGGGCTCGAACCGTCAACCTTCCGGTTACAAGACGAACTGCCAAGTCTTGAGCCACGATCGCCCTCATGTCATATATTGAATGCAAGTATCCAGTTTCGCAGATTGTTTAAGTTTCTTCTTCATACAACCCCTCCACCACCACGTCATCTACCCATAGGCTACTCTCTTCAGTTTTCTATGCAACATATTTATGGAACATGAACACCAAACTAACAATGTTCTGCTACTGATGTAAATTAATCAGTTCAAACTTGAGTTGTCCAATTGGAAATAATAAAAAAAACAGGTTCCAGTGTTTTCAGATGTTTTTGTTTGCATGATTTCTTTGAACTGTACAAACCATTTGTCCTGAAATGTCCTGAAAAGCCAATACCACAGATGCACAGACCTGCTCCATGGCGTCTAAATCCATTAGCACTTTGTATTATGCAGGTAGACTGTGCAGAGAAAATGTTCTTATGCTGCGTGATTCTCATAATGTCTGTGACAATGCGCTTCCTAAAAATGGCATCTTCCTTTTTCCTGATATGACAGCACAGATCCAGTCTCCACTGGTGAGGCGGCTCTATTATTAAACTATCACTCACTTCGATTACAGCTGTGATGACATCTGATCATTAATCACCAGCAACAGAAGCCTGCCACCTCAAAAGTCTATTAAGAGTTAACAAAGGGCAGTCAAGGCGATTACAGCAAACCTGCGGCCAGCTCCGGCTACGTGAGGCAAAGAGGTGAATAACAATTCAGTGTCCTGAGAATCAAGCATCTACTTCTCTAATTTAATTGGCTGAAAACAGCAGACTAACTGAGTCAGATGTGTTGCAGCAGGGGTTCATTGTGACACCAGGCATGTCGTCAGCTACATTATAAAATCAAAACATATCTAATGCTGTACAATGCAGTACTGCAGCACTGGAAAAAATGCATGAAATTTTTAGCCTTAAACAAAATCCCATTGAACTGCTGTCATTTCAACTCAAGACCCCTGTTTTCCTTGAAATAACAATTATTCATGGTTTGGCCTGCAGAGGGAAATGACTGACACTTGCTCTCCTTGAGCAATAACACGTTCAATTGAACTGAGTTACGAGCTGTCACATTAACATGTGGCAAGGCAAAGTATCCATGGACACTGAAAGACACTGAGACAGACAGGAAAGCCTCTGAAATCCTAAACTGCATATTCTCACCGGAGGATTACAGCTCATTCCATATATTTTTTAAACTCTTTAAAATGAATTTAAAGCAGTTGGGCTGTTGCTGAAGTTCCAGCTGATGAACTGCTATATTCATATTTTTGCGTTATTTGTATATCTGCATTTACATGAAACCCACATTATGACATTGTGAATGTCTTATTCACTGATAAGCAGATTACATTTGTCCCTTCACACTTCCCCTCAGCTTCTCACCCAGTTGTTCATCTTTACAGCACCATCTTAACTGACATGAATCAAGATGCCATGAATTTACATCAACACAGAAGCCCTTAGCAGTTCTCTCTAGCAATGTGACAGTCAAGGATATTTATAAATGACGAGAAGCACATTCCACACCTTTAGAGCTTTTCGATGTTTACTTAGATGATGGGAAACTACAAAAGGAGAGAGCAAAGGCAGAAGAGGAAGCTCAGACAGGATTTGATCCCTGCTCAGCAGGGACACGCTGGGTTAGCCAAGAGGAGAAAGTTAACAAGCTGACAATTACTAAAAGTGAGCTAAAGATTGCTGACAGCAAAATATTTCCACAATCATAATGTCAAATGATAGTAATTTGAATCTTACTATTTAGTAGAGGGATGACTGAAACGAAAAATTAGAATATATATGTATTGTTTTCTATGCATCTAACGGCACAGTCACTGTCAGACATGTGCTGCTTGACAAACAATATATTTACAATATCACTACTTGTTTCTTAGAACAATTAATGGTTTTGCTGAAGTTTATGTTCAAATTGTCTAAAAAAAAGTAGTGTGTACCAGTAAACAACAAGCTTACCTGATTATTGATGGGTAAATGGTGGGTGCACAATATATAGGACGTTGACTCTGGTGACAAGGATTCACATCCAGGGTCATGCCTTCAGATTAAGCCTAAGAAAACTGCTTACATTATCGAAATGACAGCATGAACTATATGAACAACATTGTTCACCATGTTTAGCAAATTTTTTGGCTGGTTTGCTTGACCTGTGTTGAGTCTTCCCTTCCCCTACTGGTTTATCTGTTACTTATGATCATCCCACAGGTGTATCTGGTCTGATGAACTGCAAACCTATAAATGATGAGCAGGAAGTTGTCTTTGTCTCTCTCTCTCTCTCTGGATTAAATTAGAGCGGACACCAAATCCCACAACAATTCTCAGGTTGTTTTGAGTCATTAATTTTGGTCATTTCTTTTGTTTCTTAACAAATGTGGTGATATTTCCAAGAAATCCTAGACTCTTTCTAGTTATGTTAAATTTCGTTTGTAGTGATACATTCTGGAAGCTTCTGCCACAAAGATAGCCAAAGGAAGTTATTAGAATTCTTCTTGAGGATCATGTGAATGAATTTCACAACAGTCTATCTTACAGGAAAGCCGGGGTTTAACTAAAGTTACAATACATTATCTGGGACTGAATCTGCAGAAAATGTCATGGTAACAGATATTTCTGTCTGGACCAAAAGCTAACCGGTCTGGGGCTTGATGTATGACTGAAGTATGTGCACAAAAAATATGCTTTTAATTCTTCCAGTTTCCTCATGAACTAGGAATATTGAAAAATGAAGAATGTGTGGACCTTGGATGTCTAAGACCATGCCCCCCCCCCCATCATTTTCTTTACCTCTGCCAGCATCCTTCGCTCAAAACTTAGAGAACTGATATCCTCCATTATTTTTTTTTTATCCTTCAGTAGTTTTCGTCTGTCAGGGAAGCAGCCTGTTTTAATTGCAGTAACTGTGCAACAAATTATATAGTTATTTGCAAATAGTATAGGAGTTTCTGCAGGCATTTCCGACTAAAGACAGGAGTGAAAATCACCTTTGGGCACTTGTGTAAAATTTCACAACAGCTGATATTATAAAAATTATTATTATTTTATAAAACTGATGACACAAATAACACACATCTGATTCTAACTAGTGAATCTTCACATAGTTTTATGCATCTTGCTGCAGGTTGAACTGATTTACTCGTTACTAATCAATAATTAATAAAGTTGTGGTGGAAAATGTGATTTTTCAGCACAATACCTTGATCTATGCTGAGTTTATGCGTGATCAGATTATATCCTGAACTTTTCTATAAGGATAAAAGTGCACTCTCTTGGTTCAGGCTGTCTACGCAAAAAAAGTAGTTTGGTAATTAATGATAACCACTGCATGTCTCTGAGCTGCGCTACAATAAAGACAGCTTATTAATAATGCAGAGTTAGACTTGACCATCCCTCAGTCTATAATGCGTAGTTTTCTGTGTTAAATGAGAACCATCTAACTTTCTGTCCTCATCAACCTTTCTGATGATACTGTTCCAGAGTTCCCTGCCTCCCCGAGCCAATTAATGTGGACCAGGAGAATATTTGTAGATGCAGCCTCTTGTACAATTTCAACACTTTTCAGAGAAGCAACTGGAAGTGCTTCTGACTCCTGTGAAATCAATAGAGCTGAGATGCCCTTTTAAGTCTTGATGGTGTATGGCAAGGTTTTTTTGTTTGATCTTTATGATTCTGCGAGAATGGAGAAAGTGGTGAGAAACGTGTGAGGAAATTGGTGGCAGAGAAATGTCTGTTTCATCAGGTCCTGTATGGTTATGCGAGTACCCTCACACAAAATAAATGAGGCCATGTGTGTGTTCTGTTCAGGAAGCACAGTAATGAACACTGAACCATTTTTCTTCTGAGCCTAAATGGTCTGTCACACGCTTAATGTAACAAGACAGACTGTGCAAAACAACTGGCCACTCTACTGAAACTTAGGGGAGTTAATTTCGTCTCACATGTTCTATGTTTTTGACTGTTTCTCAGTTATAAGCTGCTGAGAATGAATGTAAATAGAAGAAACAAAAGAAAACGAGCTATGATTTTCTTTTGAAGGATCTTCAAAAAAGGATGTTCCCAATTTTAAAGGCATTTTTACATATACATGTACTGGCTATTTTACTAGGTACACCTCTTTGCTAATTTGTACAACTGCTTATTAATGCAAATAGCTAATCATCCAATTAAAAGCAGCAACTCAACGTCTTTAGACATGTAGACATCGTCAAAATTACCAACTGAAATTCAAACCAAGAATCAGAATTTGGAAGAAAGGTTCAAGTGACTTTGAACATGGCAGAGTTGTTGATGCCAGATGGGCTGAGTATTTCAGAAAATGATCTACTGGGATTTTTCTCATACAACGATCTCTAGGGTTTACAGAGACTGGTCTGAAAAACAGAAAATATCTAGTAAGCAGCAGTTATCTGGGTGAAAATAACTTGTTGATGCCAAAGGTCAGAGCCTGGCCAGATTACTTTAGGCTGAGAGGATGGCGACAATAAATCAAATAGCCACTTGTTAGAACAATGTTATGAAGATGGGGATCACACCAAAAAACAGGAAACTGAGACTAAAATTTGCACTGGCTCACCAAAACTGGAAAATAAAAGGAAAAATGTTGCCCCGTCTGATTAGTGTCAATTTCTGCTGCAACCTTTGGAAGGAAGGATAACACTCAACACATAACAGCTGATCTGTACCAATATCAAACCAAGTTTTTTGTTTTTATTTGGTATTAAAAAAATAAGTGGTTTAAACGCCACAGCATACCTCAGTGTTGTTGCTGAGCATGTCCATCAGTTCATGATTACCGTGTATTTATCTTCTGATGACTGCTACCAGAAGCATCTTTGTCACAAAGCTCAAATCATCTCAAACCGGTTTCTTTAACATGGCAGTGAGTTCACAGCACTCCAGATCACCAGATCAATACTTGGTTGAGATCTTTTAGGATATGGCAGAACGGATTACTCACATCTAGGGCTGCCACGATTAGTCAACTAGTCACGATTACGTCGACTATCAAAATCGTCGACGACTGATTTAATAGTCGACGCGTCGTTTGAAGCTTTGTAAGATCACAAAAGATGCAGGAATGAGTAGTAGGATTTAAGAGTGTAATAACGGACTGAAACAGAAGATGGCAGCACTGCATGTACAAGGATGCCAGCTGCCGTTAAACCCCGAAGAAGAAGAAGCTGTGTCCCAGAATTCATAGCGCAGCCCAGCTCAGTTTCCAACAATGGCGGCAGCTAGTTAGTTTTAATGTTACTCTTATTATTCTTTCTGGGTCACACAATAAACGTTTAACATATTTTCAGGCGAGAATGTAGCTGTGTAAACCTCAAATATCTGCTCAGTTTATCAAGACACCACATATTTTCAAAAGCGCTCTGACGTTTTCGGAGACGTCTGTTACCCACTAGCTCGATAGCTAGCCGGGGGCTAGGCTCACTAGCGCCGTGAGAGCACCGGACTCCCAGCAAATCGTTTTCAAACTCACCGCCGTCTTTCGCTACTCAGGTTAAACATGATATATAAGTCACTTAGATAACTTAAAAATGTTATTGTTTGGCTTTTTTCAGTATTTTATTTGTTCCTGAGTGAATCGGTTTGGCTGAGATTAAAGTTATAGTTTCTACACAACTGAATAAATGTCAAGCAGACAGCTGATTATCAGAAGTGTGAGATGCTCGAGAATTTACTCCGGTGTCCTGTTATATTTTAGATAGCAAGGAGTTTATTAAACTTCACCGAAACAATCTGCAAATTTCATTAAAATTTAATAAACTATCATCTTGTCTTTATTTTTAGTTAGCACAGACCTTAAACACTTAAAGCTGTAAGCTAATGATAGTTATATAAGAGCAGATGCTGCTGGTGCAATAAGCTGTAGTTTTACGTCCAATGGATGATGATCTGATTAGTCGACTAATCGCAAAAATAATCGGTGACTAGTCGACTATCAAAATAATCGTTTGTGGCAGCCCTACTCACATCATAGATGAGTCCAACCGCAACTGTGTGATGCTATCATGTTACATTACGGTCAGGTACAGGTACAGGTACATTACGGTCCCTGACAGGACCATGATGGAAACCTGACCATAATGGGAAACCTGACTGTAATGACGAGGACGACATGAGTAGTAACGCCCCTAAGCAGTATTCTGGAAAAACTGAGGCACATTCATTTACAGGCTTGCTACACGAGCACTACTTGCGCAATAATATGTAGCACATGTGTGTATTTCTGGCAGAAAGATGTGGCGCTTTGTTCTAAACATTTCGATAGATTAATAAGGTCAGTGAAATGCTGCTGTAGGAGAGAACCACAAAACTCTGGCACTCTGCTTACGAGTCCCACATTAGTGGTCACAGTCCTGCCTGCATAGTCAAGTTGTCTGTTTCTTAACATATCACTTTGGTGATTTAGTTTAATACTCTACTCCAAACATTTTGCGCTGTGAAAGAGACACTCCAAATGCAACAATGGGTACATGTCCTGCCAATAAGTGTCCAACCTGCAGTCATTAATTATTTTTTTAGCTAGTTAGTTTTAAGTGAAATCTTCATGTGCTGAAAGGTAGGAGAGCAATAACAGTTATTAGCGATCAACCTGGTCTTAATGAGCGACTAAGCAAACAGCGCTCTCTGCCCCCAGAGAATATTATTATATTATTAACAGTTTGTCTTAAAGAGTGGATTGTGTTATCTTAACCGCCTGTTTTTGTTTTTAACTCGCCTTCCAAGTTCTGCACATCTCTGATAAATCACTGAGTGAATTTTAAGGCCAAAACTAACTTTTACACACAGGTAAGAGAGCGCAGACTGTCATTAGCATCTCAGTGGATTCCTTCATCACACATTACATTCAAACAGCTCTCCAACCCCTGATTTTAACACATGTAAATGGTATTCCAGGAATCTTTGACAGAAAGTATTATGACTGTTATGAAAACAATGATCTTCTTTGTATTTTGAATTTGAATTTTATTACAAGCTCAAATGAGGGATTTTTGCGTTTCTCATTTCATCTGCTGAGCTTCATTTCACCTGTTAATGATGTGAATAAGAGCCTTCTGCAGACAAGCAAACAGGAATGCACCATGAGGTCGCTTCTGTTTGGTCAGTGTTGTCCCACAATTCCAAAGACAGCTCCCACAAAACCCCAAAGTCCAAACAGCTGACAAGAGTTACACACCCACACACATATGTCAAGTTAACACTGGTCTAATACACTTTCATTTTTGTGGTTGCAAGTAAAAGTAGAGCTTGGAAAGACACCACCCTCTAAGGTACAGGACTGAAAATGACTTATAAAGTAGGAACTGTCCAAAGAACAGCTTTGAAATACATTCATAAAGTCTGGAGAGCAAGTAAAAAAGAAACTAGGTGAAAGTCGCTCCTCTCTATATGCAAAATATAGAGAAATTATGGGTCACTGAAGACTTTTGTACAATTTAAGGTTTTAAGAAACCTTAAAAGAAAAAAGAAAGAATACATCAAAATAATCATTTGCAACCTAACAGAAAAAAATGCTCCTAATCATAACAGAGGTCTGAAGAAGTAATAACCCAGCAAACAATAAGCTAAATGGAAAATTAAGTTTACCAGTCTCAGAAATGACCTCCACATCTGGCTTGGGATCTACGAGGAAGCTTGTATGCAAGAATAATATTTTTCTGTATTTCATTTTCCAGGAAATAGTTTTAGTGGTTTGCAGTATAAAATGTATAAATAGGCAAACTGACTGGAAAGTTTTATTATTTAATAAAACTTATTATTTCAAAACATAACTTTTTGTATTATTGGGTGGGTTACAATGAAAGCTATCAAAATAATGTGAAATTCAATTTAGTTTTTTTATATACATCACCAAATCAGAACAGTGGCTTCAATGCACTTTCTTATAGAAGGTAAAAACCATACAATAATACTGAGAAAATCATCTATAGCGAACGATTCAAGTCAACGTTTAAGAAAGAGAAATGACATATAGTGAAATGTAGATCCCTCCCAAGGGAAGGAGGGGTGACTCCTAGCTGCCAGCTGACCTCTGGCTATTTTGAATGGCTGTATCTGTATTTCTTAATCTTTAAATTCAGGTGTTTTTCAGTCCTATTTGCCACAGATAAAAACATTCAACAAGTTCTGCAGTCTGCCTTTGTAAACATTTGTAAAAATAAATACATAAATAAGTAAATACAACAAAAAATAGAGTGGTGGTTCTAAGGAGATCAGTGAATTTGAGTACCATAATAGGGAGTCATGATTACAAGTCACTTTGTCTTCCCTTTTTAGCTAGTCTACAATCAACTGTAAGCAGCGTTACTGCAAAGTGGAAGTGTTTAGGAACCACAGCAACTCATTGGCAGACCATGTACAGTGTGTGGGTGTAACCAACGGCACATCTTTCACGTTAGAAAAATCACACGGCACACCACCAAACAAAAAGCATAATTTTTCCCTGCATATCTGGTATAGTGGAACTGGTTCAGCTTGTCCCCAGTATACCCTTTTTTCTTTTCTTCTGACCACTACTCATGCTAGGGCCTTCATCTGGGTCGGAATTTTCTCCAGGACCCAGGTCAGATTGACTACTTTTTCTTTTCAAATACTAATCTATTGCCTGTTGCATCTCACAGCGTGTAATTTCTTCTTCATCTTCTTCTGTTTTACTGGCAGTTGGTAACCCATTTAATTAGAGCAGGTAGTTGTACTGCCCTCCAGTGGAAGAGAAAGTAATCATTCTGCCCGTTACTCACGCCAATTGCTTAGAGTACTAATCAGGTGGAAGCAGATAATCTTCCACGGCACACCTGATCATTTCTTGCAGCACACAGTGATTGGGAAACACTGGTGTAACGTATACGTGGCTCAGTACTCTTGCCCAAATAGAGAACATTTGTAATGGAAAGTCAAGCAATAGCTTTCAAAATCCTTTACTTTAAATTAGCAATGGAGAGCCACATGACTAATGTGGGTAAAATATGTTCATTTACAACTTCTCAAATATTAATGATGGTTTATTTTCGCTTTTCATTTCAAACATGTCTGACACTTAAATTTTTTTCATCAAAATTTAATATTTTTTGAGTGAATCATTTGATTTCTAAGCAAACAGTGAAAATGGCTGTGAAATGTCCTAACGCCAAGAATGACATCATAAAATGTATTTTTAAAATAATTTTCACCAAAGTGCAAAATCCCAAACTAATTCATGACTATAAGAATTGAGCTACTTATTAAAGCAACTGATTATTATTATTATATATATTTTTATTATAAAAAAATCAAATGAGGTATGATCTATTCAATAAAACTGTCCAATATATTAATATATATTTAAATTAAACTGCAATGACTTATTAATATTCACTTGGATAGGCTAGAGTGGGCAGCTTGCTCTTGAATAAAGGGGATACCACAAGCTGTGGCATTTTCAGTTTGTCTCATTGTCTACTCTGAATTTGAGTGCTTTTATTATTACTGTGGATTTATAAACACTACTCTTAAAATTTTATTTTATGGATATTTAATTACATCTCACCTCAGTTTTTTTTATTATTGCAAATTAGTTTGCTTGTTGAATTAATCATTGCAGGTATTAAACACGCAGATGTTTTGTATTGTATTTATTGCTTAACGAACAAAAGTCAGTTTAAACTTGTGCAGAGTTTATTTTGTTTAACGTCCTGGCTAAAGCCGGAGATACGATGACTCAGTACAACCTGTGATCGCTTGCAAAATTTTGCTAGATGTTGTGAACGTCTGGTGTAACATTTTGATTAGTTGGGACCAGATTGTTTTATTGTTTATGATAATTACAAATTAATTATAATGTATTGTTTACTATAATTAAAAAAAACAGCTGTTTTTGACACACAGTGATAAACAAATATGCCAGTTGATACGTTGTGTTACTGGAGAGCGCTCTGTTCTTTTCAAGGAAAATGCATACAGCCTATATAAATGCATTATCTTCTTTGCCTTTGGAGAGAAATGACACAATTAAATGAAATTTGATGTGCTGCCAAAAACCTAAACATTGTGACACATAATCACCGAGGGCCAGTCTTACACAATGAACATCCCTCAGTAACTCAGTAAAATCCAGTTGAATAATAGTTGTTTTAGCCTTAAACAGTACCTTGGACACAAAGTTTCAATTAATTAAGTTGTTATCTCGTGTATATGAACTGTCAGTTTGCCACAAGTGTGCAACATTTTAGCTTTGTAATTTTTCTACAAGTGCTTTATATCACTGAGAGACCTCGGTTTATTTATGTGTAAATTTGGAGTGACTCAGTGACTCAGAAGCAGAACTTCTAGTATGGCAGTTTGCGTACTAATGATGTGAACAGTTACTGTTGTGTATCATTAAGCTGTATTAAATGCCATATTTAGACAATGGGAGGTTGCTGTAGTAAGCAATGGACTAGCAGAGGGTCAGAAGCGTCATTGTTTTGTATTGAAATTCAGATGTTTGGTTCTTCTGTAATTGTATTGTTGTTGTTGCTGTGTGGATGCTCGTTATTGTAAGGTCTGTGTATGAATATACTATGTGCGACTGGCTCAGTTGCATTATGTCTACACTGTGTTGTGTGCAAGTGTTTTCATAAATTAGCCACCAGTTTCAGCAATGAAAAGATGCAATCCTCTGGGCCTTTCTGAAAGTTTACTGGGTGCTTGCTGAAGTGTTTTGCCATCTTATCACCTCATGCTGTTTAACTGCTTCCAAGATTTTGCTCCTTTGTTTGTGAATGCATTGTTTCTAAATCAATTTGATTTGCAAAACACATAACAATAAAGACTCCATGTCCATAAAGAAACTGGTTAGAAAGTTCGACCCCACTGTTTCAAAATTAAGTTCCTTATTGTGCATGCAAACACAATTAAGTCACAATATAAGGTTCATAACAAATGAAAGCAAAAATAAGATCAATCTCAAAAAGTGGTAAAGTCTTTAGTAACGTGAAAATATTGTTAAAAATTAAAGTTTTACTATTTTAACATTGCTGGGGGTTTCTGTGTTACCTTTTATGTCTTTCTGTGATAAGTTTTTTAATATTAGCCTCTGGTTCACTAGATTGGGATGAAAAGGATTTTCAGTTCTCTTTGCATCAGTAGGAATCTGCTTTTGTGATAATTCCATTGTATTAGAAGTCTTTAGGCCATCATTGTGTGCGCGCGCGCGTGTGTGTGTGTGTGTGTAGGTGTGTGTATGTGTGTGTATGTGTGTGTGTTGGCGGTTCTCTTATGTTTGCATCAGTACAATTTGTTCATACAGTATTCAAGAAAAACACATGTATTATAAATATGGAGTTCCAACATATTCTATGTGGAATCCACAGATGATGAATATTTTCATCAAAAATCATTTTTGGTAAGGGCTATATTTTTTTATTTTGCAACTTTATACACAACTTTAATTTTAGGAAGGGAAAAAAATCTGGTGTGAAATGATGACCTAATAGTAAATTGGATGTACTGTAAAAAATAAAAAATAAAAATGTTGGTGTAGTAGTAATAGTAGTTGTAGTAGCATTAAAATTACAAGTTAATTCCAGAGATGTGAAAATTTCAAGTTAAAAGATGTTAACATGAGTTATTTTAAGAATTAGCTGCCAATCAATCAATCTTACAGCTTTTAGCAGCTCAAATTCAAGTTAAACAAGAGATTTTATTGTCCAAAACTTTAGCATGCAGATTTTCTGAATGTGCTTTAATCTTGCTGCTAAAAGCCAAAAAATGTCTCAAACTGCATGTCTGAAGACATCTGAGAAAACATGAACTGAGCCGTGATGGACAGATACTCATATACATGATAATTTGCTGCAGTCCGTGGTGTTCATTCCTGCAGTGCAGCCTGAGAACAGACTTCCTCCCTGTTTTGCAAGCAATGGCATGCACAGTGCTGATGCCATAGTAGGTACGTTTTTGGGAAGATGAGCTTCAACAGTGTGATGTGATGTGAGACAACAACCATCAAGCTGTTTTGGGGAAACACTTGCAGACTTCACGCTTTCATGGCAATTAGTGTGCTTTTGGTTTTGAGGATACTTTTTACTTTCTGCTATATAATCAATTTGTTTCTTAGAGTTTAAGATTTGGAAATGCTCTGTGGGTTAAAAACAAGTCAGAAAGGTGTCGTGTCAGACTTATAAAAGGCCATGCAGATGGGAATCTAGTGAACACAACACACCTGTAGGCAGAGATGAGCCCTGGGCTTGTTGCGCTTGTGGGTCCTTTCACCTGCCAATGCAAGAACATTCTGTGCTCTGGTGCAGCCTGTTTGAAAGGAGCTGCGGGCTGCCTTTGTCAACTGTGGTGTTGACTGTGATGTGTGTGTATGTGTGTGAACTGCATCAGTCTACATCAGCCTCATGGCGCTGTCTGCTCAGCACCATGGAGCTGTGACAGCTAACATGTGCATGGCTGAAAAAACACAACATTACACCTTGTAAAAAAGTAGAGCCAGTGTATGTCCTTAGAAGCTGTGTTTGTAATACCCAACATGTGTATGTGTTTGTGTGTGTTGTAGTCCCATCAACTAAGCTCATTCAAATACATTTTAGCTTATTTAACAGAGAGTAAATGATAAGTGCTTTAATTACGCAATTTTGCTTTCCAGAAATCCACTTTAATGGACCTGGAAGAGCTCCCGTATCATAAACCAAGTCATAAAGACAAAATGAAAGATGTGCGATATTTAGCCATATCGATGACAACAATGTAAACGTGCTTATCTTAGTGAAAGAACAATTAGTTTTCAGTGTTTGCTTCGTTTTTCTCACCTGTACCAATCTAATCCTCTGTCATAGTTTCTGTCGAAAAAGTGCGGCTCTGTTCCAAGTGCGCGCACATCTGGATGTATCCGGATGAACTCCAACACCGCCCTGGTTCCTCCTTTCTTTACACCGACTATTAGCGCGTTGGGCAGCTTCTTGTTCCCATATTTTTGCGCAACACTCATGTTTTTCAACTTCGCGTCAGTCCAGTGACTGTCAGAAGAGGGGGCTTTACTTTGTTCGCGGAGATCGCTTGCTCCTCGCTGGGCAGCAGACTCATCCAGTGTGGACCTGGCTTTCAGCAAAGCGCAGTGGTCCAATTTTCCAAGAAGTTTCTTCCCTCCTGCGTTCTTGCCTGGCGGACACCGTTTCCCCTCGTAGCCCTGATTTGTCATGATTGTGCCGCGACAAAAAATGATATTATAGCATAAATAGGTGCAAGACAGTGACACGGTGAATATGAAGGCGAATCTGGCGCTGAATCTGTTCGCAGATGAAAGGAACCTATGTGCCATGTCTCCATGGGTTCAAAGTCCTGCATGATTTTCCATGGAGCTTGCCTCCTCTGTTGGTCTGCGGTCGGAGTCCGGTAGTAATGTGGGTTCCAAAGTCAGACAGGCTGGCATATGAGGATAGGGGTGGTTTCTTGGAGGCATCAGCTGCGCACAAGTCGTGTTATTTCTTTTCATAGGCTGCTCAGCCGAATATGATCACAGCAGAGAGAGAAAAAAATGGGTCACTCCTTTAAACAACTTGTTCTTAAGTAGTTTGAAGAGAGTCATTTGGATCAATTACTGATGGCACTGTCTCGAAACGTATACCGAAGGAATTCGACGCCCATCATTACCCTCCTTCTCTTTTTCTCTTGTGTCAATTGTGTGAGAGAAGAAAAAGTCCAAGGCGTCCTCGGTGTCTCTGAAACTCTTTGTAGCGCGAGCGTTCTGCTTGCCTTCGTGGGGATTGTGATGCCTCTCCCTTTCATAATGAAGTTGTGAAGATATATGCACTTAGACTACCAGGTATAAATATTTAATCAACCCTCTGACGTCATGCACAAGATCATAATTCTATATACGTTTATCTTTTAAAGGAACATCCCAAATATTTCAGGCAGGGGAACATTTCAACGTGGGTTTCATTATAAGTGCGTGCAAAAGGTAAACTGTGGTTGAGCCTATTGAAACTTGAGCCCATGATGACGTGTAGCTTCATAATATCTTGCAAATCTGCCCTAAAAGTTTGACACTAAGCAACTTGCGAAAAATATTTTATATAATATGTGGAACATTTAGGCGAGGAAAAAAGAGTTAGAGGAAATTAAAAAGTGATGAAGATGGGTGGGAAAGACTTGTTGCAGCCATGGTGACTCACAAAGTTAATTTCATGAAATTATTTTGTGTGCTGCTTAAATCTGGGTTATATTTTTGTGCTCTTTCTTTTCACCACCCCATCCTAGGCAGCACACACCACATACTGTGTGGATAGGGTTGCCAACTCCCTGAAAAATAAATAAGGGACACCTCGTGGCCAGGGCCGGGCGACCCAGTTGTCTTCACCCTTCCCAGTGTGGTGAATTTTCTAGCTCTTTTTTTGTGTGTGAAATTATTTTTTTAACCATTTGACTTGAATTTGATTTAAGTAGATGTGTATTCTTTGTGATATGAACACATGTGAAACAAATGATCATTTAGCCATTTATTTTTAGCTCAAAATGACAACATTAACACGATAAAACAGGTCTCCTTCTTAAACAGAAGCCTGTCATGCTTAACTTTTGAGAATATAAGTAAATCTTTCTTTAAAAGAACTCTGTCCTGCTTAACTTAAAATAATAGAAAACAATAGAAAGAAAAACATTCTTGTAACAGTGCACATTTAGTGCATTTAGTACAATTGGCTTCAGTTGAGGTATTATTTCAGCTTTTCTAATGCTAATCAGCTGCTCCTGTTTGTAAACCCACTTGCTCCCATGATTACGCATCTTAACTCATCATCATTATTCATCTATGTATTACTTTTATGTATTAGTCATCTATTTGTTGTAATCATCTATTCTTGCAGTTGTTTATTACACAAAATAAATTATATTATCACACTTCTGGCCACATAGCGCTGATATTCACTGCACATGCCCATATTAACTTTTTCCAGCCAGGTGTTTTCCTTTTCCCATTCTTCCCTTTCTCTGAGGGGAACAAACATTGCTGCTCTAATGCTGGGCTTACACTGTGCAGTTTTAGGCCCATTTTGAGCCGATTTTTTGAGTGATCGGACCGATTTTGGCCTTCATCGTGCATCGTGTAGTATACGTGGGGTAACGAGAAGTGATTAACACCTCACGACCAGCTCCCGATCATCAATCGCTCGTGAGGGTCTCACCACAGCCGCTCACACTGCTCGCGCGCAAACACGTAAACGTTGGTGTAAAAGATGGAGCAGCACGGCTGTGCAGCGTGTGATCTGGACACAAGCGATGGAGGCACAACTTGTAGAACTTTGGAAAGCTCATCCGAGCCTTTTCGATGTGGCATCACAAAATTATCACGACCACAACAACCGTGAAAACAGTTGGATTTACACTGCTGCTCAGTCACAGCTGCCCGATCAATGTTTTTCATTAGCAATTTAGCAAAGTTGATGGTGGTGGTGTGTGTGTCTGTGTGAGTGTAAGACGGAGAGAGAGAGCGCGACAGATTTTCTGTTATAACCTTCATTTTTATGGAGGCACAGTGTGAGCACTCAGGTCGCATCAGAGCATCGGGCGGTATAGTGTGAGACCTGCATCGTGACCTACCAACTGCGAGTCAATCGTGCAGTTTGAGCAGGAGCTGAATAACGTGACTGAAAAAAATTGCACAGTGTCTGCCCAGCTTTAGGTGTACTGTCGTCCGAGACTTGCACCGCAGTGTCTGCGTTTGTTTCCCTGTTGGCCATGCTTCTTGTTGTGGTCATTTGTTGTCTTCCGGTATTTTCTCCGTAAGCGACCTTTCCTCGACCAATGAGATGAGTGGTAATCTGAATTGTCATACTCGTAAGTGTGCTGTCAGCTCATTGGTCACAAAGCAGGAGAGGGGCTGGGAATTATGTTTTCAAACAAAGCGTTAATTCCATTAAAAGTTATAGACTACTTTTGATTCTCACTGTATTACGGGACAAAGTGCGTCCCTTATTAGCTCAATACGGGACGTGTACTTTTGTTTCGAAATACGGGACGATTCCGTATTTTAAGGGACGGTTGGCAACCCTATGTGTGGAATAATGCAGCCATAGCCCCCTTCCATTTGCCAGATCTGGATGACAAACAAGCTGTAGCAATTTTCTTGTTACCCAAAAATGAACCAAATAAACCGAAACTTAATCTATTCTGGGCCCGAATTAATGTGTATGGTGGCTCAGATCTCTTAGAGCCAGCACTTTGACTTTAAAGCTGTTCTCAGCTGCTTCTAAAGCCATAAAGTAAATTTCCTGTTGTGCGTTACAAATTTAACTTCTACTTTAAGCAAAATGACTAATCAAGGTTGAGTGGAATTCTCTACATGTCGAGTGTTTTTTGTACGCACACCTGAACATTAGATCACGTTTCCTCAGTGTCGCTACAATAAAAAACTGGATGTGGGGTGGAATGCAAAGATATTTGTCTCTTTCAGTGTCATGGTCAAAGTTTGTTTAAATATGTAGGAGTGGATAGATTTCTAAAGCAAAAATATCAATGTAATATATTACTATTCTGTTTGCGTCTCCAGCCTTGTGCAGATGCATCCCTGCCTTTTTCATGAAGTTTGGGATCCATTTGTAGCAGCTGTGTGTTGTATCGGTGTCCTCTGAAGCACAGTCTAAGCAACAGAAAGGGTGTGAAATGGTTGGAAGGGGAGATATTCAGAGCTGAGTTATGTAGCAACATAGAGCTGCTGCTTCAAGGCACAGAGTCTACAAAAGAGTGAAGCACGAAAGTGAAAAAGTTAGTTTTATAAAGGATTTTAATGATAAAAGTGTACTCAAACCGTAATACATAAAACTAAATAGCAGCTAGGTGCATGGAGGTGAAGGTGAAATTCCTCATAAACAGAATGAGGCAGAAGCTTAATATTGAGTATATGCATTTTCTAACTCTTAAACTGCACACAGAACTAAAAGGTCACATTTAGTATCTATATGTGCATATAGTATATTTTCCCTTACTTAATCATTAACTTGCTGCTTTAATTTAAAATAAATATGTAAATAGGGATCATGTTGCACAGAAAAACAGCCAGTTTTTATTAATTAAAACACAAAGTGGTTGAATATACCTCCTGCTCACATTGCTTACAGCTAATAGATTTAGTCAATGTGGGATTGCCATTGGGTTTATATTGTTTGTTGCTACCTTTGACCTATGCAGAAAAAAGGCTATGTGTATTTATGATTAGCATTGTTAAACTGATGTTTTCGTCTGATTAATGGTGTATAAATGTATTAATCAACCAGTATGGCTTGATTGGGTGTGTGTGAATATATGGACACGGTCTTTGTACGGTACCTTTTTAAATACACGTATCAGCAGTAAGTGAGAGAGTGTGTTGGAATTATATTTGTTCTTTGGAGCTTTTCTTCCAGTGCACCTGTTGCCCATTCAGAGATTTTTGCAGAGATTTTGAACAACTTGCTTATTAATTAATTCAGAAAACATCCACATACATTTTGGAAATATTGACACACAGCAGACTCAGTGCTGTTTTATAAACAGACTGCATTCAGGGCTCCTTGGGGTTTTCCACCATGCTGCTTTGCTGTGTTTTTGGAAACAAACAAGTGGCAAGTTTTTACTTCTACTGCAGCTGAACAGTTTTAATGAAATAATCTGTCAGCCCCCCTGTGCTGCTTACCAGACAGAATCAGTTCACCTGAAGCTGATGTTGGATGGTGTCCAGGGATGTAACCAGCTCCAAAACATTTGCAACTCAGAAATGCATTTGCTTTTGCCTTTTTTCCACATTTGTCTTTCTGATTTCAGCTCAAATACGGAAAAATAGTTAATGTTGTTCTTGGAAAACAGGCAGTAAGATAGAAGTTTAAATTTTTTTCCCCCTGTAAATTCCTAACTCCTGACACATACCTGAATGTTTGACCGGACCAGTCTTTCATGTTTGTCTTCACCAAACATATGCATCACTTCTATAGAGACACTAATAACTAAAGAACAAAATTGACAGACTGAGTCAAAAACAGTTCAGTTACTGTCACTCAAAAATAAAACATGAAAGAATGGCTCTAGTATGCAAGGACATTCATACTTGTAGCTGCTTTGAATGTGTACTTGGAATTAAAATTCAAGAGCAAAAGGAGGAAAAAATTTAAATATATTCATGCTTCAATTTTGAAACACTATTGACTTTTTACTCAATGCAGGTAAAGCTTCAACTTCACTCCACAAACGCAAATAAATACACACCTTCTTTAGGAAACCTCCTTCTCACACTTACACAGACATAAGGTATTAAAAGGATCTTTATATAACACTTGAGCTCCTGTTTATCTCCGACAGTGGAGTATAAACTGATATAATAGAGTTTTCCAATAATGCTCATGATATATAACCATACACAGATCCATAACAGGAAATAAAAACAGACACAAACACATTTATTTACAGGGCTATGTAAAACAACACAACACTTTAGGAATCATGATGGTTATTTTTTTGTTTTCTGATCACATAACTGCAATCCCATTGAGTAATGAAGCAGAATATTATAAAGCTGTTGCCTGATATGTGCTCGTATCCCACAGATTGCTTCTAAATACAAGTTTCTACAATATCTGATACTTTGTTACACAGATTTCAGAAAATGACATTTGCAGGGCAGCATGCTGACTTTCATGCTGTGCCTAGTTTTGCTCATACTGATCCTGCAGCAGAGCAAAAGTAACACACTATTTCCCTGTTGAATTAATCTGAGTTGACCACTTGCCACTATGGCCCAATTAACCTCAAATAGTATCTCTTTGCTGCTATACCATTTCTGCTAAACTGCCAGCTGGATCCTGGGTGAAACTTCTGTTTCAAACAGAGAATACTATTCCAGGGGATTCAAATAATCTTCTTTTTTAAAAGTTGATATAAACCACTGAGAATAAGCAACCTTGCCAAGAGCACCCTGTGGTAATGAAACACCTTCCCTTTCTTCTTTCCATCATTCTATAATGCCAGGGATATCAGGATATCTCACTTCTTCATTTAGTTTCTTGCTTTTCAGAGATTATAGGATCAGAAGTATCTGTGTGATATCAGGACTTGACAGCATTAAGTTATTCCACCCACTCTATGTGAAAACCTGACATTATGTGGCAAATTATGTGGCTTCCTGTAGACTGCAGGTTTGTAGATAAACTGAAAAAACAAAACAAAACAGTGGTGTAAGGACAATAGCTGTTGTTCCCTTAGGGGTGGGGGTGACAATGACAGTGATGATGGATTTCAGACCTCAGGTTATACAGCAAAATATGCCATGTTTATTTCTGGTTAACTCTCACCCAGCAGTCCCCACTCCAGATCAAGAGTCTTTACTTAATATCTTCACAAAAAAAAAAAAAAAGAAAAAGAAAAGTTTGTGACTCCATGGTGTAGTGGTTAACACATTCTCCTTATACATAAAAAATCTCCTGTTTGAGAGTGGGAGGAGACAGATCCAGACTCAGGGGGCCACAAGCTAGCGCACTTCTCGGGCTAGTCCCAATCTCAGAGAAATAGGAAGGTTGCATCAGGAAGGGTATCCAGTGTAAAAAAAATTCAAACATACTGATCCATCTACTGTAGTTACCCCTTGGGGAAATAAGGGAGCAGCCAAAAGTATTAAGAGAAGATATTTTGACAAATAAAGAAGAGTTTGCAGAACCCGAGCAGTTACAGCAATGTCTTGTGTCACTTCGACTGCGCTAATGTTTCAAACATTAAAAACAAAGATGCATTTCTCTCTGTCTTCTTTTTTTCCCTCTCACTGAATCCATAACATGTTATTATATAACTACCGAACAACCCTCATCATAATGTTCTGGCAGTGATGCAAGTGCGAGCTGCTGTAAATCATTGGTGTGATAAGACTGGAAGAAGCGACAGTTTGCTTCTTCCTTCTATTTTAGCTAAGACCTTTCTTTTTCTGCCGCCTGCACAATTTAACTAAGGCATTTCTACCCCAATTAGCCTTTTCTACCACCATTATGGTGCCATCAAAATTCATTTAAAGATGCTTAATAAATTTAGTGGCACTCTATGGGGTTTTTTTGTGGTCCTTTCGGAGGATTGTATATGTAGTTTAATTATCTACATGTTGGTGTTTTAAGGTCAGAGAATTACGCTTGAATTACCAACTGGTGGTCATTTAATGGTCTATTGAATGTATTAATAGTTTTATATTCATTACTTAATTAACAAATGTGCTGGAGCTCTTTCTGTGCTGGGCAAAAAGGGAGGTGTGTGTGTATGTGTGTGTGTGATTAACAACATAAAATTTCCTGACTGACTTGAACCTCTAAAGATATGTAATTAAATTGTGTCACTTCTACTAGACTGCTGGGTGTACAAGTGCAGACCATGTTATCTCGTGCATGAGTCTGAGCACTATACACATGCACTGCCTAATAAACATATTGTATTAAAATGCAGAGGGTAGAAGAAGCTATGTGTTTTGTTTAATAATTAGGGGGGAAAGTCTTCTTTTTTTCTCCAATAGCCACCCAAAAGCTTTTGCAATAAAGACGCCTTGACTATGAAACCTGTTATGTGCTGAACTTCTGGAAGCAAAATCATCACTTTTCAGCTTTCTCATAATTGAGTTTTGGTAACTTGTTTTTAAACGTGTATTCCTTGTATCTGCAGTTCAAACCAGTTTCTATTGCCACTATAACCATGATTATAACAACTCCTGTTTTTTTTCCCTAAAAGTTCTTCTTCCTCTGAATTTGCCATGGATTTATCAAGAAAAGACAACAAGAACAAAAGCCAAGCATCGACTAAAGGCCGTTGAACAGCAGGTTACCTCTCTCTTTGTCAGCTGCGGTGTCTGTTAATTGCTGCTGACATTTTGCCCACGTTGTTTAAATCCAAACTATTCTGATGCACCGCTTTCTTTTGTTTCTTCCCGAACGGGGGACATAGTTTAGAAATGCCACCTTCTCTGCTGTCTGCTGAGAATCTCAATATTTGACAAAATCTTCTAATTATCACACCGTTTGTTTTGACAGTACTCAGCAATTTTCCTAGATGCAGCAAACATTTTTGATCCTCTTGCATGCAGAGTGAAGTTAACACCCACAGATTTTACCCCCTAGCAGGTGAAAAAGACTTAACTGTCGAGAGGAATCCTGAAATTCCAATTAGTTACAAATTTAGCAACAAAAAAAAAAAAAGAAAAATCAGATTTCTTTTATCTTTAACACTGCAGAAATCTGATACACATTTATTTGATAAAGTAAGAGACACTGATTCTAAGCAGTCGATGCTCTTTTTAATTGCACTGGGGAATAGTTTCCAACACTGACTTTTTTTAGAAATGGAAATCTTGCCATCGCTTCTTTTCTTAACCATTTGTCAGTTCATAAAGTTGTTTGGGTTATGGAGAAGCTACTCAGTCATGCTTTTGATCAAGTGTATCTGCATCATTTTCTAGCACCGACCACTCCAGTTTGATGTAGCAGCTGTCTGACGGACAGCTGCCTCCAAAGAAGGACATCGGTGTGGTTAAATATGAAGCAGTCGCTTTGCTGCAAGCACTTCTGAACACAGTTGCTTATTGATTTAGACAGACCACATGGCTGATGGATTTTGTGCACTTTATTTGTGTCTCAATGACAGAGACAAAGGGTAGCTTTGCTGAATGATTGATCACTGTGCAGAGGAGGCTACACTCCTGTTTCTGTTACCTAAATGCGACAAGAGTCAATTGATGGCTGTGAAGAGGATTTCGATGTCCTTTCAGTATCTCTCAGATTTGTATTCTCTGATTGCATCACAGCCTCTTTATTCTGGATGACCAGCATCCTGTGAAAAAACACACAAATGGGGAGTACCTAATCCCCTCTGTTATTCTGGGGCTCAGCAATTCTGAATCCAGACAAAATGAGAACTGTCTTTCACTGGGCCGTTGTATCACAGAACAGAATCAAACTGGGGGAACAGTGAGAAAGTCCGATAATGACACAGACCACCACGAGTCTTTCTGTGAAAATTAACTGGCTGCTATTGCTTGGTTAAGAGAAGTTTTTGTTGCACAACTTTACTATCCAGTAAAGTCATTGTACCTTTTTTTTTTTTTTTAAATTAAAACATTGGTTCTGCAAAGTTAAGAATGAATGCTTTAGATGTTATTTCTTAAGACCCTACATTTCGGTTTTAGCTGTTCCACCTGAGGAGAGAATTAACAATGACAAATATTGGTTGGGAAGTCCAGCAGAATTTCATGTCCAGCGGAGATGAGAATGTTTAATTGGCTCATATTGTGCTCCGAGCAAAACTGTAGATTGTTTAATTTACACACACGCTGAAATGGCTGCATGATTAGAATATTATATGAAGCGTTTCTACATTTCCCACTCAAACAGTCTCTACATGAACATGAAGAGCAAAAATTAGGAATATGATCACATGCTACATGCATATTTAACAGCAAAAAACCCACACATACACACATACAGATGGATAGATCAGTTGATATGTAGGCCTGAACCCCCTCAGTGAGATCATTAACAAGACTGGCTACAGATACCGACTACTACAGGATGAAGCAATTTTCAGCCACCTCTGCTACATGGATGACATCAAGCTGTATGCCAAGAGTAAACAAGACTCTGAATCACTGATCCAAGCCACCAGGATCTACAGCAAGGACACTGGAATGTCATTCCTGTTCGAGAAGTGTAGTCAGACGGTAACAACGAGAGGGAAGGTAGTCAGAGCTGAGGGGATCCATCTACCAGAAGGCAACATTGCAGACATCAAGAACAGCTTCAAGTATCTGGGAATCCCTTAGGCAAATGGGAACCATGAGGCCACTAGGAAAGCTGCAACCACCAATAACCTGCAAAGGGTCAGGCAAGTCCTGAGAAGTCAGATGAACAGTAAGAACAAGATCCAGGCTGTTAACACCTACGCCCTGCCCGTGATCAGGTACCCTGTTGGGATAATAAGTTGGCTAAAGGAGGAGATAGAAGCCACTGACATCAAGATGAGGAAGCTCCTGGCCATGCATGGAGGGTTTCACCCCAAATCCAGCACCCTGAGACTGTGGTACTGACACTCACTAGTCCCCGCCCTCTTTCCTTCTGTTTAGTATACAGTCCAGGATGAGACAACGAACATCCATGATGAAGCACAGGCAGAAGCTGGACCAGGCGTGGATGAAGACACGGAGGCTGGGCCTGGCGAGGCTGAAGACACGGAGGCTGGGCCAGACGAGGCTGAAGGCTCTGATGGAGCTGGACCAGGCGAAGCACAGGCTGAAGCCGGACCAGACGAGGACGAAGACTCGGATGAAGCTGGACCAGACGAGGACGAAGACTCGGATGAAGCTGGACCAGACGAGGACGAGGCGGCCGCAGGTGGCGGCTGGACAGGCTCCTCGGGCCCTCCAGCTGACGCGGCGTGAGGCTGAACGGGCCCCTCGGGCACTCCAGCTGACGCGGCGTGAGGCTGAACGGGCCCCTCGGACCCTCCAGCAGAGACAGGAGGCTGAACGGGCCCCTCGGACCCTCCAGCAGAGACAGGAGGCTGAACGGGCCCCTCGGACCCTCCAGCGGAGACACGAGACGAAGGCTGGACGGGCCCCTTGGACCCTCCAGCAGAAGCCATCACAAAGCCAGCAGGCATGGAGTCCACTGGCAGACATGAAGGAAATGGGTGCTGTGCTGAGCACTGGCCCTGCTCAGACAGCACTGACACGGGGCACTTCCCAGGTGGCTGCTTAAACTCCAGGGGTCCAGCATCAGCTGAGGACTGGGACCTAGCCTCTGGGGAAGCCCTGGAGCGGCAAACAGTGCCAATGGCGGCTGACCCATGAAAAGCACCTTGAGTAGGACTTAGGCTACGTTCACACTGCAGGCGAAAGCGCATCAAATCCGATTTTTTTGACCCTATGCGACCCATATCCGATCATGCTATGACAGTGTGAACGGCGCAAATCCGATATTTTCAAATCCGATCTGGGTCACTTTCGTATGTGGTACTGAATCCGATACATATCCGATGTATTAGAAAGCGACTGCTGTTTGAACGGTCAAGTCGCATTAAATCCGCCTTTTACCGACACAAGACTGAAGCCAATTATCAGCGCCAGAGAAGCGCCCGAGAAGACATCGCGAACGCTTCCTGGCCATCCAGTGTAG
Source organism: Aulonocara stuartgranti (assembly GCF_965226115.1). Lineage (NCBI taxonomy): Eukaryota > Metazoa > Chordata > Actinopteri > Cichliformes > Cichlidae > Aulonocara > Aulonocara stuartgranti. The sequence goes on along the minus strand of NC_138942.1, from coordinate 10,413,675 downwards.
ATGTCAGTGAAACTGTTGGGAAGACAACGTAAACATTTTATTTGTACTGTATAATCTGCAGATTCTGACAGAAATCTGCAGCTATCCTTTGAAGCACCGCTCCTCTCTTAAACAGCAATAAGGATCATTATTAGGTTATTTACATTATTATGTAAATAACAAAATAACTTAAAGCAAAAATTGGGAAACGTGAAGTCCGAAGTCTTTATATTAAGGGCCATCAGTCAAACAATACTGTTGCTCTGGGTCTAAACAGAGCGCGTTGTGTGTGACGACATCTTTTGCGCATGCGGGCCGCTTTGAGCGTTCACACTAGAGCGCGTTTGCTGTCGCATTTTATTTGTAGTGTGAACGAGCAGACAAAAAAAAAAAATCGGATTTGATCAAAAAATCGGAATTGAGCATTAAGACCTGCAGTGTGAACGTAGCCTTAGGCTTTCTCCCTGCATGGAGTGAACGAGTGGAACCGGTAATGCTGGAGCCAGAGCTACTGGGGCCTGCGCTACAGGCGGCACTGGAGCTACTGGGGCCTGCGCTACAGGCGGCACTGGAGCTACTGGGGCCTGCGCTACAGGCGGCACTGGAGCTACTGGGGCCTGCGCTACAGGCGGCACTGGAGCTACTGGGGCCTGCGCTACAGGCGGCACTGGAGCTACTGGGGCCTGCGCTACAGGCGGCACTGGAGCTACTGGGGCCTGCGCTACAGGCGGCACTGGAGCTACTGGGGCCTGCGCTACAGGCGGCACTGGAGCTACTGGGGCCTGCGCTACAGGCGGCACTGGAGACTGAGCTGAGGGTGGCTGCGGGGGAGCTAACTGAGCTGAGGGTGGCTGCGGGGGAGCTAACTGGGCTGAGGGTGGCTGCGGGGGAGCTAACTGGGCTGAGGGTGGCTGCGGGGGAGCTAACTGGGCTGAGGGTGGCTGCGGGGGAGCTAACTGGGCTGAGGGTGGCTGCGGGGGAGCTAACTGGGCTGAGGGTGGCTGCGGGGGAGCTAACTGGGCTGAGGGTGGCTGCTGAGCAGGCGACACTGGGAGCTGAGCTGCTGGAGACACAGGTGACACTGGTGTACTGGGGTGAAGGCAACGAGGATGCAGTCCCTCTCTTAAGGGAGGATGGAATGATTTAGTGATAAAGCTTGATGGGAACAGATGCTGATGCTGAGAATACCAGGCAGCGAGGGCTTCCAGGAGGGTAGCTGACTCTACCTTGCCTGGACCGCCCATGCCAAACAGTTCGAAGCAAATCCTGGCTCTCAGAGCTGTTATTAATTGTTTTAATCCGTTAACCCTTTAAGACCTACCATAGAACCAAGTCCGCCAGAGCTTATATTATATTTTTACATGCTGTGGAGCCATTTTTGGGAGCATTTCAAGTTGCTATACATCAATACAACCATTATAGCCCAGATTTTAATAATATGTATGCATTAAGTGCATAGTAATTACATAAATTGCAAAAAAGTGCAATAAACTACAAAAAAAATTGAAAATCGTTTGACATATATTTGTAGTTAGAGAAATTTAAGAGTCTTATCCCTCAAAACTCTAAATACAAAAAAGTTGCACAAAATAGTTTCCCACCACAGGAAAATTATTTTGAGTGTCTTCATAGTTTTATTTTTGAAATACACCAATTTTTATACACTGCAGGAAAAACGAAAATAAATATTATACTGCAAATTTGCGAAAAAAAAAGCAGCATATGCATCAAAATAAACTATTTCCAGCAGTGCAATATGAGTCCTAAGCATCCCAGAAACGACACAGAAAGTCATAAAGTCAAAGATAACTTTTAAAAAGAGCAGTATAGGCCCTGAGGCCCTGATCGCAAAAAAGACTACATTTCCGCGAAAATGACGTCACTTCCGGTTTCGGGCAGGTAATGGCGGAAATGCAAAAGTTCGCGCTGACGTCTATTCCAACGTAGGAAGTGTTTTGAACAGCTGATCAGATCGGTAAAGCGTGTTTCTGGAATATTATGTTTTTGTTCCTGCAAGCGCTTTTTATGCAGTTTTTGCAAAGCTTTATGTGGAAGGAAACCGTGACCTAGGACAAGCTGATGGCATCAGATGTAAGTACAACTCCTCCGGTTTCATATGCAAAAAAATTTTTTGCGCTAGCTTACGTGGTTGCAGTGCTACTGGGATTTAAAAATAGTTACGCATAACAGAGCGTTCCCGCTCCGATCGGCTCTAAAGGGTTAATGTCCAAAAAACCAGCTGTGCAGAGGGTGGAAGACAAAAAGTTGTCGAAAAAGACCACCTGAAGGAGTCTCTTGGGGGTGTCCTCAGCGTGGATTACCTCCCGGCAGTAATTCCACAACTGCGCGAGATACTGAGACCGTGAGTCCGCAGGATCCATTTGATGGTTGCGTCGTTCTGTCATGGTTGGCTGTGTGGCAGGCGGGCAAGCAGGAGTGGTGGATCCAAAATGCAGGACTCAGACACAGAAATTCAACTTAAAGCGCAGCTTTAATGCTGGAAAACCTCTTACTAACTAAACTCACCAAAAGACAAACAAAAACGCTGGTGGACTAAAACACTGAACTGGAAACAAAACACTGGCAACACGGAGGCAAAACACACACAGCTTGTTGAGGGTACAACGCAACACTGACTCAGAGAAACACAGGGACTAAATACACTGGGAAGTAACGAGGAGAATGAGACACAGAAGGAGAGCACAGCTGGGGGAAATTAGAACTGACGAGACAAGCAAAGCAGGACACATTCACATAAGACACGGACCTTCAAAGTAAAACAGGAAGGATCACACAGAGACGCGAACTTGACACAGTGGAGACAGCAACTAAGAAACACAGAGACATAAACCATAAGGCAGAGGACTCTAAGAACCGAGAGACACAGAGGGGAAATCAAACATGCAGACACAGACTTACACAGAACAGAGGGGACATAGAGAAACATGAAGGGCAAGGGATCGAAACTAGAAACTCACACCAAGTACAATAATACAAAAATCACAAAGAACTAAAACGCTGGGTCAGGAGACCCAGGACCCTGACACATGAGTAGATTAGAAAGATGGCCACAACCTACCGTGTGCTCAGTGAATACCTCAGGCAGCAGAGACCCAAGAAAGCGGAGCAAGAGGAGGAACCGTTATGGAAGGACAGGCCCCTGTGTGGTATGTACCACTGGCAGATAGAGGAGGTGGCTGACATCCAGAAATTCTACTAGTAGTTGGACAAAGATGGACTGAAAGCACATGTGCATGACTATCAAGAATTTTTGCAGGGCTTTCATCATTAAATGTGGTAAAAACTCTCTGACTTCAATGTCCTTGCTGACCTTTTTGATTTTCCTGTAATAAGCAGACTGTTACATGACAGTAATAACACTTGGGGGAATATTCCTCCAACTCTAAACTTCTCCCTCTCTGCTGAAAGACTGAGCAGACTATTTTTTTTAATCATTCACTCATTATTATTTTCATTCCCCATCCTCAGTCACGGAAGCCCTTTCCATATTGCTGCCCATTCCTCAAGTTTGTGTTTTGCTAAAACCTTTTACATGTTTAATGTTTTCTTTCTTGCTATGGCCCACAAGCTATTTTTCAAACCTTCAATTTGGCCATAAGAAAGAAAATTGCTACTTTTTAATGGCATGAAAGAAACCCATACTTTGTAGAAACTCAAAGGGGTTTGGCTACGTTGCAGAGAAGTTGTTTGATATGTAGGCCTGTGAAGAGCAGAGATGAGATAATTCCTAAATTGGTGATTGACCAGAAACAATTTGAAAACCCTTCCATCTAAAAAAAACAGAAGAGGAAAAAAAAACATAAAGTTGGTCTTGTGGTCCCTTTTTTTCCTTCAGCCTTATTTGAGGTCCACTTTGTCAGCTGATGTTTTCTGTAGATGGTGGATCATTGCTGTTTTTCTGCAATTGTATTCCACATTATTTTTTCCTACCTGGTATCTTGTTAGAATGCACAGCTTATTGGGCCCTCAGCTCCTTAATTATCTGGGGTGATCGTGGCTCAAGAGTTGGGAGTTTGCCTTGTAATTGGAAGGTTGCCGGTTCGAGCCCCGGCTTGGACAGTCTCGGTCGTTGTGTCCTTGGGCAAGACACTTCACCCGTTGCCTACTGGTGGTGGTCAGAGGGCCCGGTGGCGCCAGTGTCCGGCAACCTCGCCTCTGTCAGTGCGCCCCAGGGTGGCTGTGGCTACAATGTAGCTTGCCATCACCAGTGTGTGAGTCCTTAGGGACTAGCAAAGCGCTATACAAATACAGGCCATTTACCATCTCCCAGTGGGCCTGAACATGAAATAAACATGTATATACCTTGCAGTTTGCCTGAAATTATCCTGGTAAGATGCCTCAAGAAGTAGTTTTTGCTTTTCTGCACAGGCATACCAATATCCTCCCATCCAAAATGCAGGTCACATTACGTGTTATGACTGAGGTGACTGAGATGGGCAGAGAACCTATCTGCCTCTATCCATGCATACATTTTTAAAGATACCTGGTACTGACTCCCCTAAAGCATGTTATTCCTTGAACAGAATTTTTTGATTTTCCCAAGAAGTCTTGCAGTTCATCAGACATCTCCGCATATGAAAGGTGTCAGTGCAGGAAAGAGCAGATCTGCTCTTACAGAGCATCCCGCTGTGAAAACAGAAGTGAGAACAGAAGGTGTTTGTAAAAAGTATCTTTTTATGATAGTGTATATGAAAAATGTGTAAATCTAGCACAAGTAACATGCAGCGCAGTGCAAAGATCTGGGACTTGTTAAAATTTAAAAACAGCTCATTTGTCTCAGGTAAGACACCTCTTTTTTTCCTCTCCAATAATGTGAAAGTTAAGAGCTTAAAGCTTATTTCATTTCTTCACAAAGAAAAACAAACAAGCCTGAAGTAAATGCAATAATTCAAATTTATAATATCGAATCCGATAAGTAAGGCTGTGCCTGAAAAGAACACACTGATTTCTGAGTTCATGTTTACTAAACAGGAAATGTCTAAACAATACTGGAAATCTCAGTCATCTAACGTAAAAAGGAACAACTGCTGTCATCAGTCCTGCAAACACTGGTGTATAAAACAGGATTGGCAAAGCACTAAACCATGTCTATTATTAAAGTGCGAAGGAGAATTTTTAGAGCACTCTGAAATTCTGCTGTATTCATAATTTATTTTTAAATCCTTCTTGGTCCCCACTACATATTCAGATCTCATTTACTGTCATCCGTGCAGACTCACCTCTTTTATCCTGCAGGAATCTAGTCTCAATTAATGTTCTTATTGGGATTTCAGGGAGGATTTGAAAGGAAAGGTGCTCAGCAGTGACCATGGAAACAGGTAGCAGAAACAATCTGTGTGTTCAGACACAGACGGTGGAATAATGGAATTATTTTTGCCTTTTTTCTTCTTTACCAAGTTCCTGGAAAATCCTTGTAAGTTTATCATAAGTTGGTAGATATAACCCTACACAATCTGAAGAGGGACTTTTAGAATCGCTACATAAATATTTTATCAACTTTTATATAAATTGGTTGTTGCAAATAGTGATGGAGGTGTTCAATTTTCTGCCTAGTTTGTCTTTTCACAGAGGGCTGACTCTGTATCCATACCATTCCTGCACTGCTCAGGGGAAACTCCACTCACAGACGGTGTCTGTCAAAGGAGATAGTGTAGCCACCACGCAGAAGAATGTGGAAAAAATGGTTGGGTGAGGGGGTAGGGGAATTCAATCATTTATCACCTTTTGCTGCACCAGTGTCATAGGGGTGGAGATTCAGAAAACAAAGAACAAGGGTGAGGGATGATAAAACTGCAGAAACAGAAGGTGGTTTAGTGATTTGTCATGTTTTGCATGGTAGACAGAAATGAAATGCTACATATTTAACTCTGAGGAAGAACTTGCAAGGCCACACGATCACAAGGGTCACATTTGTTTGCTTCTCTTCAGAATTATTTTTCCAGCTTTAAAGCCATAAGAATATGTGGAAATGTAACAGATAATCAAAACACAAACAACCAATTTTATGAGCCAAACATAAAAGCTCATAAAAATGATTAAAGTTTTTTTTTTCTTCCTTTGTAGCTGTAGTTGGTTGTGGAAATGAGTTTTCTATTCACTTGCTTGCCATTTGCTACTTGTTAGCTGATGGAGAACACATCAGTGAGTGATTTGAATTATTTATCACGGGCAAATGTTAAACACTAAATTTAATTATGAATAAAAAGGCCCCACATTTCACTTAAAAATTTTTTTTTGCACCTTTAGGTTCTTAGGACGTGAAAGCTGTGCTGCAGGAAGTGATTTGTCGTGATAAAAGTTTCCTGTCATACACCAAATTGTTGTGACATGCACAGCCTAAATATTATTTTTCCCCTAAAAGTGACACCTTTCAAAGGTGAGGCTACCTGCTGGCACATATGTGTTACAGCTGCAGCCAATGTGCAACAACACAGCTTCCCAAAGTGTGGGGCCCGCCCCCTGGGGGGGGGGGGGGGGGGGGGGGGTATGAAAAGGGAAAAAAAAAAAAGAACACTTGGACACTGCTAACAGAATGGACAGGTCTTTGACGGGGCTCCCACACAAACGCAAAGCAGGAGATGAAGCATCGCTGAATATGTTTCCAAATAAGCCAAAGACTAGAAAATATGGTTGAAGCATGTCTTCCCTTTGGCTTCACCTGCACAAGTGCCAAGGTAGGTCTCCCCTGCAGAATTAGTTTTCCTAGCACATGCTGGGCTCTCCAAATCACGGGCAAACAGTGTCCCACATTCTTGATTTTTATTTCACAAACACTTGTTGTAATGACTAACTACTCCTGACATTTTGGAGATGTTAGCTCTTTATACAGTAAAGTTACAGCAGGATACAAATAATCCTGCCACGATTTGTTCCCTCGGTTCAGATCACGGACAAACAGTATCCCGCAGCTATTTATGTTTTTAAACCCATTTTGCACAGAGAGGCATTTTTTGAAAAATGTATTGATAGCAATGTTGAATATCATTACACAGGAAAAAAAAACAACTACACGTAACATAATTGCACCGTGACGCCTCTGCCTTTCTAAATGGAGGGACAGTAACTGCGTGTGTATATGTAAGCGTGTACATTTTTTGTGTAAAACAAAGGGGGGCCTAGCAAAAAAAGTTTGGTAACCACTGTGTTATGCTGTCTATTGATAGACAATATAAATGATGCAGCTTCTGGGTTTAAAAAGTAAAGATGAGGCAGGGGTTCTTTCCTGATGAGTTTATGAGCTTTGCTGCTAGTTTGAGGTTTTTCCAAATAGAACATAAAGTCCATTATGTGAAAATATGGTCAGATAGGAGGAAAGGAGGTCTATTACAAATCCCCCCTAAAAACAAAACAAAAACAAAAAATAACATGTTGGCAATGGAGAAAACACTCAGCATGAGGCTTTATAATGAGACTTCATAAAACAGTGGGTGAAGTCCCCATGGCTACGTCCATCTTTAAATCTGTTGATATGTTGATAGTTGATAATCTACAATACTTTCCTCAATATGTTGAACACTTGCATGCAACAGCAAAATGCTATGCAAACACACAAGTGTAACATTTTAAAGATGTAAACTCAGGTCAGAGGCATAGCACTGACTAGTTTTCATTAACACGCTATAAATTGGCAACTAAAGTTAAGGTTAACCCATTAAGAGTCTGCAGGGATATCCTCTGAGAGAGATGTATGAGAGCTTTGCATACACTGTACGCTATGCGAAGGTTAACTTGAGGATATTTATCAGCAGAAGGTTAATGTGATTTGCGACTACTGAAATTACCATATGTGCTCTGGAGGCACTGAAATAATTCGTATAGCCGGCGGTATGGTGATATTTACTTTGAAATGTGCACAATTAATTACTTATACCTGTTCAGGATTCAACTGCTGAGGATGCTAAGAATAATCTTCTATTTTCCATTTAAACTTTCACTTGAGGTTTCAGAGATAAAAGCAGGCAGAGTAGGGATTATTGCTAAGTGGATTCATCATTTCAACCCATAGTTTATAGTTTAATATGAAGAGATTGTGAATCACACTGTAGATATAAAGGCTTACATATGTTCTTTCAGCCTGGCTTCAAAAGAATCAGAGCCATTACCATCAAGAAGTGATGAGTGCACTGCTGTTCCATAAAGCCCCCATAATCAGTATTTTTATAATGACAAAATGAAATCACAGCATGAAAGGGGTTGCTTTTATTGATTGCCATCATGTGAATATGCACTAATATTCAGTGCTTTGTATAGCTTTAATTTCAGTGCTTTGGTACATTCATTGCTCTAAACAACCTGGTGCTGAATGCCCAGAAGACAGTGGAGATTTTTGTGGACTTCAGGAAGCACACAGCCCCACTCCCCCCCATCATCCTGACAGACACCCCCATCACCTCTGTGGACTCATTCCGCTTCCTGGGTACCACCATCACCCAGGACCTGAAGTGGGAGCCCACCATCACCTCCGTCATAAAGAAAGCCCAGCAGAAGATGTACTTCCTGAGGCAGCTGAAGAAATTCAACCTGCCAACACGGACGATGATGCAATTCTACACTGCAATCATCGAGTCCATCCTCACCTCCTCCATCACCGTGTGGTACGCTGGAGCCACTATCAGGGACAAACAGAGACTGCAGCGTGTTGTGCGCTCTGCTGAGAAGGTGATTGGCTGCAGACTCCCATCTCTGCAGGACCTGTACACCTCCAGGACACTGGGGCGTGCAGCTCGGATCACAGCTGACCCTTCTCACCCTGGACACAGTCTGTTTGACCTGCTCCCCTCAGGCAGGAGGCTCCGGTCCACTCGCACCAGAACCTCTCGCCATAAGAACAGTTTCTTCCCCTCTGCTGTTGGACACATGAACAATAACCATATGACTGTTCCACCACTAACACATGACCCTACGCTGTGTTCACTGCATCATTCCATGTTTGGCACTGATCACCACCTGCACTCATGTATATATCTATCTACCTAGCACTTTAAATTCTTATTTTAATGTCTATTTAAGCGTTATATGACACTAAGTACCGAAGCAATTTCCTAATGTTGCAAACCTGCTCAACATTTGGCAATAAAACCCTTTCTGATTCTGATTCTGATTCTTTTAGGGTACAGCAGACAAAAAAGTTGTAAAATCCAACTGTACACATCTTGCTCATCACCAAATAGCTGGCAGACGCAAGAAGAAAGAGAAAAATAATTCCCAGCTCAAAATGATTTCCTGTTAATTTTAGTGCAGCATGCTTAAATAACTAAGCCTTTGGTTACAGGTCAAGTATATAAACTTAAAGTGTTAAGACTTGTCAGTGTTGTGTTTGTAGTTTGTTTAAAATCCCAGAACTATATCAATCAAATGCCCAAATTACACCACCGAACTATTAAATATGCTATATTGTATTAGTTTATTAACTTTATTTTGCCCTACATTATAGTGTTTTAAATTCTGGAACAAATGCTGCTCACCTTGATACACATTTAACTGTTCATACTTCTATATGCTGTTGTTTTCTCTTTAAAAGAGAAAGAGCACTAGTGAAGTGCACAAGTGAAGTTCCATGATCCCCAGGCTGAACAAACTTGATGTCCTAATGCATAGACTGAAATATAGTTCCCTAGTCCCTATCTCAGTCAAGCTGAACGCATCCTTTTTGAAGAAGATGGCAACTAAGAGGATCCAGATGATGGAGCTGACACATCCAGAGTGCAGGCTGTGATGTGACTGTACTGAAGCTTGAATTTTTGCCACACTATCAGCGTAAGACTGCTTTTGAAGTGAGTTGAAAGAACTTAAATCCAATGACGACCGGGTGCACTTTCGCTGCGGAGTGTGAGCGTAGGTACACAGCAAACCTAATGAGGATGCTAACGTATCACTTTTCCTCCAAAACAACCTTCAGAAATATTGATTATGTTTTCATCATATGTTTAGTATTTCAAGATTATTCAGTTGCAAAGGGTTCTATTAAAATGCAACTCTCACTGAAACAAAAAACAGAGAAAATACTGAATATAAACTGGTCCAATAATCTAAGAGGTTATTTTTGTTCATCACCCTTGGTTAAGTTTCTTTGTTTGGATCACAGATTTTATTCACGCTTCTTCTTTTAGAGGAGTTTTTTTTTTTTGTGCAAATTTCCATGCATCATTCATGCATGATTTAGGAAAAGAAGTTATAATTAAAGACACAAAGTATAGTACGTAGATGAAGGATGATCACTTTCCAAGTATCTGAGACAAAGGGGCATATAGTCAACTATGAGTCAGTGAACAAAGATGGAAGAAGGTGGTCGAGTTCAGAGTGAACAACAGAGCAATTACTCTGGCCCGAGGAGACAAAGAAAGCTAATCACACACTTGTTATAGTCTTCTAATGAGGAAATGAAAGTTAGCTTGACATTCATCAAAGCACACCATCTTGATATTTTAAGGTTCTTCAGGATATTTGCGCATTATCCTGAAGAGGCTTTTTAATTTTTACATTCAAACAATATTTTAACTAATAAGAATGCAACGGGCCTTCTAGCTTTTGTTCTTCCTTGACTCTTATCTTACATTCCTGCACCTCTTTCTGTGACCTCCTTTTTTATTCTTTTTATTTATTTTTGAAAGTGCTTCCACTAATATTAACCAGTCTGTCTATGACTTGAGGAAGGCCAGAAAGCCTGTTTCATATTTAAACAGTCTGGTTTCAGCAAACAAAGATGGACAAACACTCATGCCATAGTTTTTGTTTAACCTTAACTTTTAAAGAATGATATTTTGGATGGATTTATTTTGGATGGCTAGACACACACTGACTGATTGCTTGGCTCCAGAGGTCTTTGTTTTAAACAGAAAAAAACTGGCATTGCAATTTCATGGTTTTACATTAAATATTGAAAATGAATTGTGTGGAAAAAAGGTGCTCCTTGTCTGTTCAGTTTCACTGTTGACAGAACCCTGAAATTAAACCTGCCAGTCTACATGTTTCCCTCCTATTTTGCAATTTCATATTTGCACTAACGCATCTTATATGACTTAGATATTTAGGACATTGAAACCACGAATGCCTAATTTTTCCAAATTTCTCTCAAGTAAATGACATGTTGCTTTAGATTTTTGAATGCTGAGGATGGGAGCAGATGAAGGGCAAAGGTGCAAAGAAGAATTTCGGAAGGCGGAGTGCAGGAGCACAACCACAGACAGCTGAGAGTCAGTGGTGCTAATGTTGGGTCTGAATGTGTAACCTCACTCTCAGCGTGCTCTGATTAAAGAATGATTTATAGGCCTGCTGGAGAGCCCCTCAGCAATCCGTCTCCTCAATGAGATTTTTTTCCCCTTTCAAGGGGTTTGGTAAATCAAGCCATCTTTGAGAGGATCTCGGGTAGACAATGTCAATGTGTTACTGAGAGGGAGCCATTAAATGCTATAATCACGAAAGCATGGAGGGGGTTCACAGGTGCATATAGACACTTGTCGCATACAGTGTTAGATCTGACACCTTCACTGGAATACATCAACCCATAGAGACAGCCGCACATTTATCATTTCCACAGACAGATTATCAGACTAATTTTAGTGTCTCGGCTTTAGGGTTCATTTGCATCTGAAGATTTAAGATATTCTGTAACGAGAGGGTGGAAATATAATATAATTCACCCTCCTTCATACTCATGCTACACTGAGTTTTTAATATTGATTGTTCAGATGTAAATATATGACCCGTGAGTCGACAGCTGCGCAACAGGACTAAACCTCACTGAACTCCATTGTGTAATGTGAGTGTCCCCCCTGACATTAGTGAACCCTAAATGTCATGTGTATCTATAATAGCTGACGGCCATGCAAGCAGCTAAATGCTAGATGTCGATTCCACTCAAAAACAAAAAAAGGAAAATCTTGGTAACAACAAGAAAGTAGTATCACCTTTTGGTGATTGAGGGATTATTCAGGGACCCTGAATGTTCCCTAATTACCACGAGCCAAATGTCACAGAATTCCAACCAATGCAAAATAGCAATTTACATTGAAATCAAGTTCAGACCCTTTCAATGCTCTGCTCACAGACATAAGGGACAAGGACACAATAATCATCAAAAATAGAGCATAAGATTGAAATGTCCCTTCTGGTATAAAGACTTTGCACAGTTAAAAAAAAAAAAAGATGACAAGAGTCACCATGTGAAGTCAGTGAGTCCTCTGACATTCCCATCAGTCATTAAGATATCATCCACAGGCTGAATGCTATCTATCAGATGTTGTCATGATGCCATTTGTTCAGTGTGTCCAGTAGGAAACTGGTCTGCATTAGAAATGCAACAGTTATTGCAACAATGAATAGCTTTTCATTTCCATATCATCTCCAAAGAATACAGTATGTCTGAACCGGGTCACAATATTAAATTTCACGTAGTTCGCTTATGATTATGTTGCATTAAAGTTTGTATTCAATGACCGTGACTCTTTTATTAACTAAAGCACACAACAGCTCTGTGTGATGCTTCCCAATTATCTCTTCCTGTTTACCCCATTACATTAATTAGAATGCATAGTATTTACATAACCCAGAACAAACAAGCCATTGAGCTAAACCTATTTAGCTTGAGTGAAAATAATTACTCCACCTACTGTTGCCATTGTCATACTGTAGCTACATTTGGAAACTACATTCGGAAACTGTTACCGCATTATTTACCAAGATGTAAAATCAGTCTATTCAGTGATGACAGGATGTTGATGATGGGGATCATAGCCTGTGATTTTGCCATTTTGAGCTCTTAGTTACTTTTACTTTTTATATTAGAGTTTATTAGTCCTTTCAGTTATTTCCCCTGCTTTTATTCTTTTCTCTGTATCAAGTATATTTTCATGTTTGAGTTTTCCAGTTTAGTTATTGTTACTTACTTCCTGTTTTACTTTGCTAATTAGTTGTCTTTAGTATTACTTCCACCCTTGTGATTGTGTTGATTGTGTGCACCTGTGTCTCATTCCTTCAGCATGCGAGTATAGTGGTGCTGTCTTCCCTTTGCACTTGGATATAACGTCTTGAGGTGAACACTACAAACTTTGGACTTCCTTACTGAACTTTTCTCCAACTTTTTTGTTTGTTCCACCTGCTTCTTGAGTTTGCAAACCATCACAGGGTGTGTGTTCTTTAATTCTCCAATACAACAATGTACCTGTGCATAAAAAGTTGGACTTATTGCGCTGGTAATCACAGTGAAACTACATTTTTCATGTAACGAATTGTGGCTAAATATGTTAGGATACTATGACATGAAGTGCTGTGAGCTCGTGCACCAAAATGATCCTACATCAGGCATCAGAATACCAAAACATTCCCATATTCAGGTCAAATATATTCACTGGAATTTTATTAATGCAAAACCATTTGTCCTCTGACTTCCCAGTGTGACAATGTCTTTTATCTACTCAATAACAATGTAAACAAAACCAGCACAGGGACAATTGTATCTCCACTGTGCTTCACTCTATATTTTCAGATTTGGCCTTTAACAATGTAGCCCACGTACAAAACTAACCTGCCTGAATAACAGTGATTAAACTGGCCAAACGGCTTGCTCATCATTATAGCACAAGGAGAGGGCAGTCAGAGAGTGCTTGAAGGTGCTTAACAGTCACAGAACACAATATTTTTCTCTGCTGATTAGCTTGCAGAGAGCAGAGGAGCATGGGCGATGATTATCCCTGAAGATGACAGAAGCAACATTTTGAAATGCGATGGAACTGTGCTAGTTCAACAAATGTTGAGGTAAGCATCGTAATTCAGTGTTTTCAGCACAAATCTCCTTTCTGTTTATACCCGCAAAAGCAAATGCACATTTCAGGTGAAAATATGCCATAGTTTACAATTACTCAGAGTAGCCTCAGTAAAGACTTGAGGGCAGGGCCAATTGCCAGCTGACAAAAAGTGGAAAAAAACTGTCACTACATTTGCAGTATATTTATTGTGTTATACATATTACAGCAGTGCTTTTGTGTGATTAACCAGGTAGCCCAACTTGTGTGCATATGGCAAAGCCTGCAAACATAATGCCCTTAATCTCTAAGAGATATTTCTGCAAAAAGTGTCTGTAACACCCTGAAACTCAGTTGTCTTTCTGAAAAAAGTGCCAATTATAACATTAAAGCTGTCTACTAGCGACCTTTTTGCATTTGCTCTGTATGCTATTACACTCAATCAAGAAAGGTCAGTGGAGGACGTGGGCCCCATGCAAAACATTTTTTTTTTATTGTTTTGGCTGTTTGTACAACTGGATGTCATCACTGCAGTGGGAAAGCACATGGAAATGTGCCTGACTCTGCATTCGATTCAGTTTTTAATAACATTTACTTTATTGATTATGTTGGATTTTGAAACTGTGTGTACTGTACTTTTCTTACACTGCATAAAGAAGTAAAATAAATAAATAAATAAATAAATAATACTCTGACTATAAGAAGTCTAAACAAATGGATGTTTTCTTTTTAACATTTTTAAAGACATGATTTTTTTTAAATAAAAGATGGAAATATATGTTTAAATAAAAATTTAATAGGTTATTCTAATTTTGTGGTTATGATTATGTAACAGAGAAACAAATTTAGACATGTTCAGCTATGACTGAACATTAGAAATATAAGGACACTGGTCTAAATTTCTCTTGCATTAAAGAAAAAAATCCCCATCTACATTCAAAAATAAAATCTTTCCAACTTTCATGTTGTATTGAATATTCTGGTATTTATTTATTTGAGAGTAAAAAATGTGATTGTTTTCTTCTTCTTTTTTTTAACAAATAAAAAGAGCATACAGCACACTGTGGCTGACTAACATTCAAAAGAGTCAAGCTGCTTTGCATAGTTATATCAGAGTTTGAGGAGGGAGCCCCTTGGTGGGCAAACTCTGAATTTCTCCCTGTATTTTCCTAATAAAATAATACAACAAAAAAAATTTAATGATAATAATTTTTATGACTATGGACATCAATTTAAATTACTAATTCTTCACAAAGGTAGGTATCCCAAGGTTAGGTATCAGCTAAAATTCCATATCATTCATTTGAAATTTGGCAGGACATTTTCTTTTTTTTTTCACATTTGGTGTTTTGATTAAAGATGAAAGTTTTCAGCAGATTGATCATTTTGAAACCCTAAATGAAGTTGGAAATGAATAACAGTCCAGCTGTGTATGTCTCATGATTTTTACTGCACGTAATTGTACATATCTTTACATTGTTTCTGCTAAAATATTTAAATGTGCAGTTTGAATCCCTGAAACTTAATTTATGCAACTTTTTAAAGTATATTCTTCCTGATTTTTAACAGTACTCTTGAGGCTGTTTCCCAGTTGTTTGCATCAAATAGCAAATTTACATCATACTAAATAAAAAGTATGATAAATAAAAAACCCGCCTCTTACCTTACAAGCACTGGGATAGCAATCAACTCTATGACTATATGTTGGAAATAGTTAAGACAACTCATTTATTTGGGGCTCAGTTCATCTGAAAGTCCCTAGTTAACAGATTGCTAGATAGCAAAGTAGTGATAACTCAAGCACAAAATGTAAGAATACTGTATTGAATAATAACTCAAACTTCTCTTTTTTTCAAGTGAAGTCTGTTAAAGAATAAACTCAGGTAGCTTCTGTTCTGCTCTGGAGCTACACAATTTCAGGGAAGTCTCCAGAATTCTCCACAGGTTTAACACCCAAGCATGCTTATTCTGCTCTAAGGTAAATTTCTTCAGAAGGCTTTGAGATAGGCAGGTTTTCCAGATCACATCTGTGATCTTCAGATGGACAGACAGAGTAAGTAATGTTAACTACAAAAGCTAAGGTAGCCTGAGTATTGCAACAGTCTAATAATGACTGAGGGGTAAAGACTAGGAAACTGAAGTAGCAGCAGAAGAGAGACAGAGAGAGGGATTCATACCTGGAGGACAGGAGGGACCTTGACAGTTGCACGTTTTGTATTTTCTTGTTTCTAATTACAGAGAAACTCCACGTTGTGGCAAAACAATGTCACCTAGTGGTGACATTCATTTTTAGTTCTATTCTGCCTATTCTAATAAGAATTGGTATCTTTAATGATCTGCAATATTAGTGTCACTTTTCTCTACCACTGGATGTGTCTGTCTTTTAGGTGCAGTCTATGATATCTGCTGATTATAAGCAAGTAATTATTTATTCCTGATGCTTAGAATAATATACATCAGAACCCATTTTTTTCTTTAAATGGTAAATGGCCTGTATTTATATAGCGCTTTACTAGTCCCTAAGGACCCCAAAGCGCTTTACATATCCAGTCATCCACCCATTCACACACACATTCACACACTGGTGATGGCAAGCTACATTGTAGCTTGCCATCTTAAGCCCCAAGCCTAACTGATCTCCTGCCTTTTGCCCCCGTATCAGGGGGCATTGCAGCTTAAGAGGTTAAAATGTAATAATAATAATGAAATACAAATTCAAACCAGATGAAATAAATAAACTGCTTTCATTGTTTCCTCTCTCTTATTATATTAAAAAAAAAAACTTTATTTAAATTCATGTGCATTCAAAAATATGCAAACAAAAACCATGACTTGCGGTTTGCCAGAAGGGACAAAACGTATCCTTTTATTCTGATTTGAGTTTTATCAAATCACTTACAAATGTTGTAATTTATATTCTGATTGAAATCAGCGAGAGTGCATTATGATGGATTTTAGATTTTCCTGCTAACCCTGTGAGTCTGAAAGTATCTGCAGCCCAGGCATTGTACTTACTTTGCAGTCAGTTTAGTACAATGACAAAGTTGGCAGGCTGCACTGTAAGTGTTACTGAATGAATATTCTACCACTATTGAAAATCTTTCATCTGTGAACATTTGGACTCGGCTCATCTATTTGTCGCTTGCAGCGGCATTATAATTCTGTCTTTTGAGAATACATTTTGTTAGTGAGAGGAGCTCTGTTTGTGGGGCGCTCCCTTCCTGTGTAGACAGAATGTTAAATCTTGATTCATCATTTCCTATGGGTGGAGAACTGTCTACTGCTGAACACAAGATTTTATTTTAATAAAAAGGGTGCATGAATTGGTCTCAGTGGGAAATCTGTGCTAAATTGCTGTTAAGGCACTATCACCACTGAATACATTTACAGTAAAGTCACATAATAAAGTCTGTCATTACAGAGGCAAAGTAAATGACAATATAAGCCAAAACTTAAAGGATGAAGCGTGTTTCAATCACAAATGCACCGTTTGTGTAACTGAAAGTGAAACAAAAATGTTTGATCACTTCTCAATTTAAGGTTTAATGATGATGAAATATCTGACAAATGTATTACAGCAGGCAGTTAAAAGCACATTAGTACATGTTTCATACATTTTCCCCCCAATTTAAATGAAATGCGCCAAATAACCAAACATACATTGACACCTACAGTACACTCGCATTGGCTCTGCTTAAAATCGGTCATGTACGTAATGCAGCTAATTTTCCTTGATTAGCTGAACTACCAGTGACCTTTGCATGTTGAACAAGATTTAATAGTACTAATACTGCTTCCTGGGTTTTTTTTTCTTTCTTTAAACACATCTAATTAAATCTTAATTATAATACCTTCTGGCTGTCTATGTTTTGTTAGTCACTATCATTGATGCTCATGTTTAAAGTATGCATTTGAATGCTGTAAAAAAAAAAACTGTTACAGCATTCTGTAACTGCTGTAAAAAATATGATAGTTGCAACAAAAGAAAAGTGGTTTTGCTTTGATGGATACACATTAGGGGGAGTTGGTGTATAAGCAGAGCATGGATGCTGTAATATCTAAACACAGATATAACAAAGTTGTAATAACATTTGTAATAAATCTTTATTTGAGGAGTTGAGTTAGAAACATGGGTGCAACTGATGGGCTGGAAGTATTAGTCCAATGGTCCTTGATGTCCTTGTACTGATTTCAGTGACCTCTGTAGGGATTCATTCACAGCTAATCAATTCACTGATCAGAGCAAGCTGAGCTCAAAATAGCTCTTGTAACCACATCCCAGGCCCTCACATTATACAGATGTCAGTATAAGAAAATGATCAAAGAAACCTCTCGACTGCTTCGTATTTCAGAAACTCTTTTAAAAATTGACTCAGAGTGCATACTACAGATATGTATGGAAGCCCGTTTCCGCCACTAAAAAAAAAAAAAAAAGCTAGTATCCATAACTCGAAATTTCGAGTTATTTTCTCGAAATTTCGAGTTATTATCTCGAAATTTCGAGAAATATAACTCGAAATTTCGAGTTACTTTTCTCAAAATTTCGAGTTAGCTCTGCCAATCAAAAATATACGTGAATGAGGTCGCTTTCTTGTTACCCGGAAGCATATGGCGCAGGACCGCGCACTCAAAAACGGATCCCAACAAATTAAAGTATGTTTGCTGATAGTAACACCATGTGATTCAGCTAATAACACAGGGATTTCATCATTTGTGAAGCCAGGCTGAAAACACTCAGCAATCTGTGCATTCACGACTGGATGTAATACCGGTAGCTTAGCTGTAGCATTTGTAGCTGAGGGCTTCAGCTTCCGGGTAACATGGAAATGACGTCATTCACGTAGATTACTGATTGGCAGCGCTAACTCGAAATTTCGAGTTGCTTTTCTCAAAATTTTGAGTTAATATGTCGAAATTTCGAGATAATAACTCGAAATTTCGAGAAAATAACTCGAAATTTTGAGTTATGGATCCTTTTTTTTTTTTTAGTGGCGGAAACGGGCTTCCATAGATATGTGATTCAAATCCTACAGTACATTAAAGTAAAATGCGTAGGCTCAGTATATAATTAGACAGGAAAACGTGGTCACAGAACTGTTAAAATACAGGCAACAGTGAAGATTAAAGTCAGCTGGGCTTTTAACGACATATTTCCAGATAGAGTTACAGATCAAATAAAGCTGTTTTAGTTTAGGGTCTTGCTCAAAAGTATTTAATTGGAGTATACACTGTCTTATGAAAGGTTTTAAACACAAGAACGGACATGTTTGTGCTGCTCAAAAGCCTTAGAACCTAGTGAAAAATTATACCAGTAACATACATTAACAAAGCTTTGGGCCACTAGAAATTAAATTATTGGATTCAGAGAGGCTTAATGAAGTGTTTGATTGATTTTTAATGAGCTACTATGCAACACACTTTACCATCTTTGTCAAACAAACAGATATGATGGGAAGCATAATAATGATCACCCATCCCTCTGCTGGTGGTGTTGATGTAGTGCCACCCATAGACAGGTCAATATATTACATCTTCACGCCACATAAATAGCAGACTGAGAAATTAGCAGCAGCATGGTATTTGCATCAGAATAACATAAAGCACTGACATGATGTAAGTGGTATTAGAAATATATTTAGACTTAGTATATTTAGGTATTAGGCTAAATAAATTAATAGTATTAATAAAATGTTCTCTAAAAACATACATTTTCTAATAAGTATGTAATAAATAAATATGTATACATACACACACACACACACACACACACACACACACACACACACACACACACACACACATACATACATACATACATATATATATATATATATATATATATATATATATATATATATATATATATATATATATATATATATATATATATATATATATATGATCTTCTTTCTTGTGTTACTGTCATCTGAGTCTGTCACAACTGAACACTTCTTCTCCTTGTCAACCACAGCTTTGATTAATTGCAGCTGCTTGTCTGCGTTAAACTCGAGGTTTCTTAGTCCTGTTGTTCTCAACCACCTTCTGAGGCGTCTCTTATTGGGTATGAGGGATTTCTAATCCATGCTTTGTGACATCCAATTATTAAGAGAATGAAAGGTGCTTGTTTTTCAAAAGGATTTTGTTTTTTGTTAAAGAATCAAAAGTAGAATTCACAATATTAAAAGTGTATGACCATAAACAATGAAACAATTAAATATTTAAATTAGTTTCATCTATAATGTCATGGTTTAAATAATAGATGCATCTTGAACTTCTCTGTTGAGCATACACAGACGGTTATTGTTATCTACATAGTAAAACAGCAGATAGACAAAATCCCAATTGTGTTAATCTTTTAAACATATATGTTCCTATTGGGATTAGAGGACTGAACCGTGACAGTCTAACCATTAGACCCAGGAACCATTAATTGTTCTTGTGGTGAGGCAAAAAATGGTTCCAGATTACTTTCTTACATGCATTTTCCTGCACTAATGGCTCTGACACAAACATGTCCTTCTCAGGAAAAGAGTATTTTTTGTTTACTATATACTGTGTTGAAAAACATTCCTAAAAAATGGTCACCATACAGTACAGTTTCCTAAAACCATACATATTTATTGTCAGTTGTCTGCACTTCCACCATAGTTGCTGTGGATTGATCTGTTCTTGCAGTAATGGGGGAACATTCACTGTCAGCCTGCAGGCTGTCTGTGGGTTCCACCACATTGGTTTTGCTTGATGGTAGATGTCAGCAAGACCATAGAACAAAATAGTTTTTGAATGAATGCTGGCAAATTGAATTCCTTCTCCATTTGTTGGATGCCAGTGTAAATGGATGCTTATTGACATCCATACTGTGGAGGCCAAGATGACCAGCCCTCAACATCATAGATCGATAATATAAACTAAGACGTCCCTACAGTGAGTCTGTGTGAATAAAGGACAGGAAGAAACAGCCGGCATGGACAAAAATGAAGAGGTAATGCAAAATGTGATTTTTAATGGGTTCATTTCACGGAGGTACACGGTGACCCTAGACACGACTCTGTCGCCTTTATTAAGGCTTCTTATTTCACCTATTCATCTTTGTCATCTTGACAACATTGCCCATCGATCAATAGCCATGGAACAAAGTAGTCAACATGAATAATGTGCTAAATTAGGATCTTTAGCAAATATTGATTATGAATTTGCCCCTGCCCTTGAGCTCCTTCACACAACTTAACTGGTTTATATGCAAAGAAAGCTTGATGTCCTTTCATCACAACAGGAGAAACATACAGTATAGGTCAAGCTTTGCAGTCTTCCATCTATTTTTGAGTGTTGTGGATCGTGTGCATGTCTTCACAGTGAGGCATCCTTAAGCACTGCCCTTTAAAAATGGGGAGGCGAGTAAAGCATACAAAACTGCAGTGATTATCTCCATCCTTTACCCTGGTGGAGAATGCGATGTAGCTTGCCAAAGAGAAAGGGTTGATCAGCCCAGAACATTTTGTGGAAAACTGGCTTTGCTGCAATCATGGCATGAAGCTCTTGCAAAATGTGGCCAGGGACACGCAGTCAGAAATTATGTCTCCTTTCTCCCAGAGTAAACAAGCCAGCACACATTCATTAAAGAGCTCTTGACTGGACCTCAAATGTGTATTGACCAGCTGGGGACAAATGGGAACCATTTCCCTGTATGAATTGAAGTCATTTGTTACAGTTTAGATTGATTCTTTGTCATGGCAACCACCAATGTGTGGTCATGAAATAAGAAATTACATTATCTCCACAGAAATTGATTTAAGATAAAAGAAAATGGTTGTGTTTTGACAGAGTGAATGACCCCATCAAGACTACATAAAAGTACTCATGTACTTGGGTTTGTTGCCAGTTATTGTACCTCTTTTACGACATACTCTATTCACCTTGTTATTCATGAATATTTATAGTCAAGTCCTATATTTCTAATGTAGAAATATATCAAATGTTTCTCACAACAAGCTCAACTTTCACCATAGAATGCCACAAAAGCTTCCCTTGTGTTTTGAATATGAGTCTTTCCCTCTATTGCTTAGTAACTTGATTTGAACATGGTAATGTCATTCTCTAATTGGAGCTTATCCCAGGTGACACTGGGTGAAAGTTGAGGTATCGAGTCATATGTGAATACATAATGATTATATGACTTTTTATACTTATATAATACAGTGAATCCAACATGCACCAAATTGTAACATGACACACAGCTCTGTGTACAAATAAAGTAATTCGAACAGCAACACATTTGTACGTGAATGATACTGTGATAAGACTCATATTAAAAACCTGGTGCTTTAATTTCAGAAATATGCACTGTTTGATGTTTTCATGAAAGCTGTGACAAATACAGTGATTTCCAGCCCACTTGCCATGTTACTAGGGTACAGCAAATACAAAAAAGCATGAATCCATGCTAAATTTTACTAATAAGGGTGAACGTCTTTTTAGAGGTTATGTGTGATGTAAGAACAACCACATCTACCCGGCATTTCTAAAGTCACATATTATTCAACACATAGAGAGAGGATGCTGGAGAGGAGGTGTTATTGTAGTTCTGACAAGATGTCATAACTAAATACCTGCAAAGTGCTGATCTAAATATAAACATATAAAGCACGTTGTTAAAGCTAAATTTAATTTGATGTTAACATGACTGAAATTAGCACTTCTAAATTAGGAAACCCTAAAAATATAGTGTAACCATGCTAAGCCAGAAGGATCTGTTATGTATAGTACTTGGCAAAAATAAAACAAAAATGCTGAAATGTACAGTAATGTTTAATTTTTTAGTTTATGTAAAGCTACATATAGATGCATTATTCATTATTTAATTTTTAAATAATTAAAATTCCTGAAGTTAAATATTTGTTCCCATGCATGTTCTTATATACTGTCAGCCCTTTCGCTGCTGGCGTGTTGCACACCTGAAATAAAAGGAACATTTTTGGGGCCCCTGTGGACCCAGAACTGAAGCAGTCTCAGCTGGAGCCCTAAGTGTACCGTGTGCAATGCTCTCTTGCTTCAGTACAGCAAACAGAGTTATCCAACAAAGCAACACTGACACAGCATCAGTATTACATTTAACTCTGGTTTGAGAAGCCATTACCTTGGCACAGACGAGACAGCTTTATTTAATCTACAAGCTGCCAGCCCTGTCACCTTCCCAGACTGGCACAGCAGGTGCCTTGTTCATTCAATCTGTAGGGGCTGGCATGAGTCGGGGAATTTGATTATATCTGGAACCATGAAAAACCTGGCAAGGAGCAAAGTTCATACTAGTGCTTATCTGCACAAGTACTGTGTAATCAGTGTTTTGGTTCGTTGATAGACTGCATGAATTAAATGCTAATTTGCAGTAAAGGTGTTGTGATTTGGAAAATATGGTGTGTTCTAGACAAGGAAAGAAAAAAAAGGCATTCTGTTCATTTCTTTTTTTTTTTTTTTTTTTTTTTGCTTTTTCTTCGTATACATTTCCTCTCCCCCTATTAAATACAGCACAGGCTCTATCAGTTATTACAGTGTTGACAGGCCTCAGCAGTCACAGAATGATCTTATCTTTGCAATCCACCAGAAACATCTAACCATTCACGTCAGGGTTTGAAGCACCAGCTTTATTTCACGAGTTAAACAAGTGTCAATGTTAAAAAAGCACATGTTAAGTATGCATGAAAGGTCAGAGGTCAGTAAATTCTATGTGGAGGAAGAGGAAATAGGGCACATGTGGCAGAAGGTTAGAAGGTTTAATCCCAACAAAAAAAAGGTGCGAGAAAGTCACACAGTAAGCTGCGCTGAGGATTTATCAGATTTAGATGGGATTGTGGTCACTCTGACCTGCTCCTTCATCCAGAACGTAGAGACAGACAAGGACTAAACCCTTGTAGGATTCTATATAGTTTCTGGGGTTATTCCACTTCTTTCAAGAGATACTTGTTGACATACAACCATTTAAATATATTTATATTTATTAACCTTTAATCTTCCTCGAAAAGCTTCAGCTTTGATTCTTTTATCACCCCGTCCATACACATGAAAAAAGGTTAATGTTTTTATTATTAGATGAACAACGTCAAGCAGAGCTCTCATGATCTATTTAGTGACCTAGAGGGAGATTAGGCAAGAAGCAGAGAATTTAGTGTAAATTACTGCTACAGACAGACAGACAGACAGACACACACACACACACACACACACACACACACACACACACACACACACACACACACACACACACACACAGTTGTGGTTTTAAACTGACATATATTCTGGCTCATGTGTCTTCACAGCATTGCCATTGTGGTCCGATTTCTGTGATAGACAGAATATAAATTGAAAATTTATATTGTCTTCTTTAAGTTCTGATTTGTGAAAAGAGACATTTCTTTTGTCTCCTGGACCAAAAAAAAAAGAAAAAGAGGGAGATGGTGTCATTTGTCGTACAAGTTTCTGTATTTTTCTCTCTGAAAAACATCTGAAGTTACCCCAGCTGAACATTTGCTTCTGGATTTTAGCAGGCAGAAAAGCTTGTCCTCGCTTAGTTGCCCTTCTTGCACCATGGCAGGTCACGCCTCTTTTCATTCTGTTCACACTAACAAATTACACTGGCCTGGCATGGTAAATAGACATAATAAAGGCTGTTTGTTTTCGGCGTCCTCTTCTAGACAAAGTCAAGGCTAAATGTTTGTTGTAGCTATAAGGTATTTCTCTGCAGACTATGCCTGAGGTCTGCTTAGTTTGGGATGTAATTATTCTGTTCTATATTTCATGCTTGTTGGTTCTGCATACAATAGAAACTGATCACTGAGCCACTGCACACATTTCCTGAAGCTGTAATTGAATAGAGAAAGAGGAAAGCAGAAAGGACGCTGTGACTGTAGTGTACTGCAGATGGCAGTAGTTGAACAGGCACAAGCAGGTAAACCATCCTCTGTTTTTTGTCTCGAATGTTAGCTCCTCCACAGGTGACAGATGAGAACACAGAGCTTCCCCAA
Organism: Aulonocara stuartgranti; assembly: GCF_965226115.1. Taxonomy (NCBI): domain Eukaryota; kingdom Metazoa; phylum Chordata; class Actinopteri; order Cichliformes; family Cichlidae; genus Aulonocara; species Aulonocara stuartgranti. The sequence goes on along the minus strand of NC_138942.1, from coordinate 10,388,921 downwards.
CAGTGTGGTAGTACTTTTAATCTAGTTCAGATTTATGATGTCAACAGAGGGAAAATTCTCCCTTGCGTCTTGTCTGGGATAAAATGGAGAGTGTGTGCAGACATTAAATAGAAAAGGAGGGTGTTTTTGTGGGTGATGGGGAGAAAGGGGTTTTGCCTCATATTCACCAAAGTCAATGTCCCATGTGATTCATCCCACAACCTTTTAGAAGTCTGACTGAGGGAAGGCATGAGGTGAACTGATAACCAAGTACTACATCAGACAGGAATAAATTGAAAGACAAAGTGTAAATTGCTGCAACTCCAAGAGAGATGAAAGGCAGAGCCGAAGAAAGTTCAAATTGGAACTTAAAACAGGGCAGAAAAAAAGATGATGAACAGCCAATATACATTGACTCTATCTAGTGCCTCATTCCACATGTACACCCCGTGGCTGGGTTTCTCATTACCATAAAAGTCTCGGCCTTCATCTGACAAGAGAAAAAAAAAGCGCTTTCTGCTGCTGCTTCAAGAGAACACAATGCATGAAGAATATTGCATCATGGCTTGATCCTGGAGACACTGCTATGTGTTTACAATTGACATATCACACACATTCACACAGTACTATAGTGCATATCGGCAGTTCAATAAAACATTTAACCATCTACTTTCAAACTCTGTGTTGCCGCAGTACAAAGCAATGCCAATTATTGCCAAAGAAGAAGCGAGAATCAAACAGCTAAACCGACATCAGCTCCAAATGAGTGGTCAACACAAGTAGAAAGATGTTCTTAAAAGCAGTGGAGAAGCCAGCATGTGAAAGATTTATAAAACAGGTTGTGCAGAGATTTACAGCCCTGTCTAGACTTAAAGTTTGTCTGTCCTGTCAAATGCTATACAGCTAAATCTGTCACAATGAAACATAGACATATCGTACTGCCAAGACCAATTGTTTGTTGCATCTCAAAGATCTGAGCATGACCTTAATGATCTGTGCAACATTGAGTGTTGGATTACCAAGTTACTTGAGCCAGACACTGAAAAGCATGCTGCATGTTATATTTTGATTGTGTGGGCAGGAGCTGATACCCCCTCTGCCCTCCCCATATGGAATCCGACGCCAGCAGCAGGGCACTCTGGGGAGGCTTCAGTAGGACAAGGCATTCAGCCAAATAGCAACGGCACACAGCTCTGCAATTTGTCTTCCTCCTCCTCTGGACACACCTCATGAAAACAAATGAACTCTCACCTTTGCTGCTACAGCCAAGAGGCATGCAACATTGTTAGAAGCAACAGTTCATGGTATGACGCTAGGATTGTGATGGGTTCTTGAGGACTGCTTTCTTTAGGGTGGGATCTAGACTTATTACCGTTGTGAGTGGATTCCACAAAAAAAATGGTCAAGGAAAAATAAATAAATAAATAAATAAAAGCAAAGGATATTTAGTGACCTAGGAGGTCCATTGATGTTTGGCCTTCAAGGTTTGTGGACTAGATAAAAGACAGTAGCAAAAAGTAAGTGTTGGAAATTCACTTGAGGGTCAGAGGCCAGATGCTGCATAAGCACTCCTGCTGCAAAAAGATCATAAAGCAGCGGGTGGCCTATTGATTTCAGAGTCTTTATCAGTGTTTCCATGTGGCCAGTGGCTGAAACACTGTAGGATAGATATGTCTATCATCTTTATGTGTACATTTAGAGTGCCCAGGAGAAACAACTGGCGTTAGAGCCTCATTTATTGCTTTCTGTCAACTGTTAAAAAAACAAAACAAAAACAAAAAACAACCCAAACGGTTTTTTGGATGTGTTTTTCTCATCAGCAGTGTTTTCAAAGATTGATTTTGCTAGTAGTGTAATACTATACTGGTCGAAAGGTTTATGAATATAGTGTCATGGAAATAGTGCAAATCAGTTTCCAGTATACTAAAAAAGAAAACAGAGCTACAGACGCTTTGTTGCTTTTACTACAAAGGGGGTAATGCCACCAAACAAACAACAGCAAAAGAAAGATGAGCAGTTACACACATTGTAATCAAACCAGCTGATCACCTGATTACCTGAAACAATTCAAAGCACTGGAAGTGTTGTTAATAATCCTTTCATCACTTGTCAAACCTGAAAGAAATACAATGAACGTTTACTATGGACTCCTTGCCTTTGATTTTTGCTTCAAAATGATTCCGTCTAACTGAGCGGCTTTTGTGAAACTTGCACGACCACTGGTGTTTTTTGCCCTGTTGGACATCTTTTTAAAAATGTTGCATCACTCATTGAATTCAGCAATTAACTTGGTGAGTACAATTCCCATCAGTGTCAGCCAGGTTCTGTCTTTATCCTGCCACTACATGGACTAAATCACTTACTTGACTTGTAGCCGGAAAAGGCCACAAAGAGAGTGAAATTGGAGGGCTAATGGGATAATGCTGAAACAATACTGTGATAGTAACACAAAGAGAGATAGAAAGATCTAGTATCTGGTAATAGGTCTCAGTTACGTTTGTAATACAATGTGCACACACACACACACACACACCTTAATATGTGCTGAATGTATCAAATTGAGCAACGGTTTCTTTCTAACTTTAAGTTTTCAATGCATAAGCATTATTTAGTTATACAGAATCATAGTCATGTCCATTGGGATTTCAACAAAATAATTTTGTATGAGTTGTATATAAAAATAATGTATTTTATTTTTATGCAAAAATTAACAGGCGACACATTATCACTGCAAATGGTTACATTTCTGGAAAAGGCTGTATTAATTAATAGCACATATATATACTAAAGTTACAAACTCCTACAGCTGTGTTATCGTAAGAAAGTAACATCACTGTACTTCACTGTACTTATGTAGGCAATGTGTGGTCTACTTCCTCTTTCACGCCTTTGGATTGTAGTGTACACTGCACATTGAAGGACCATGGTATCCAGAGGCTTTTGAAGCCATTGGCATAGAGTGTGAAGCTGTCTGGAGATGAGTACATCTGCAAGGGGTGTCAGGCTGACTGTTTTCATTACAACTTCATTCTGTTCTCTTGATACCCAACATGATACTGTAACAGCTGGTAGCAAACGAGTTCAGCTGCCTCTTCAAGCATTGATTCAGAGTCCAACCTTCTGGACGGTGCAGGAGAACAGAGCTTTTTGGAGATGCATTTTGATGTATAATCATTCCCTTAACTTAAACAATAACAATATACCTAATCTCCCATTATCTGTATTATTGTCAGATGAAAAGAAATAGATTTTTAATTAATTTGGTAATATGAGAATTGACATTTCTTCTGTGGTGTGTGCTAATCTGGACAACATGGAGATGTTATATATTTTGTAAATGTGAAAACTTCAGTTATCCCCACTCCCACCAAAAACAAATAAAGAAAGAAATTTAGATTTGCACATATTTAAAACATGAGATTCAACATGTAATAAGGTAGACATGTCCACAAAATTCATCTGCACGATAAGCTAAGACTGATGCAAAAACTCATATGTGACTATGTGGTCACCTTTGAATTTACTGCACTGATATTTGTTGTCATAAAAATGCTACATAACCTACATAAATGTGCCAGATTTCTATCAGTAAGTCAGTTCACCAAGAAGCATAAGCTTGTCTCAGTGATGTCTGAAACTTAATGAGTTCACCGACCTCGGTTCATATTCAGGTTAATTGTAAATAAATGCGGGTAGTAGCCTCTGCAACCTGAAGCTGCTTCTCTTACTCACAGTGACCGACTCCCTTGGTAGGCACATGGGGATTAGGTTGAACCGATAGACGAGTATCTCAACTGTGTCTGTGTCTGTGTACCTCAGTGATGTAATTACTAGAGGGGAACATCACAGCTCAATTTATGGAATACCTCATCCATATTTTCCAGTGTTGGAAGTGGAAGCATATATTGTAAGTGCTACCTCAAAGTTTAGCAATCAGACATGAAAATGAACTAGCTGACATTACTGGCTAATAAAAACAAACTAGTTTGTGTAGTCTGATTTTAACATCTCTTTTTAGTAGAAGTTTATCTACCACTTATGTGGCCTCCATAGCTTTACTGTCTTTGATATTTCTTGTTATCATTAATCACTTAAAAATATTTCCCAAGACAAGGTGCTTGCCACACATCAATATGATGTGTCAACATTGTTGCCAATGCGGCAGACATTCTAACTGAAATGCTTTTTTTTTTCTTACTTTCATTTATAAACCCCGGATATTTATAAGGAATGATTTCAAAAGCGCCACTGATATCTAAACTCCCATTGTTTCCTTTCTTTTTAGAAAGCAGTGATGCCAAGGTAGGCTCTTTTCACTCTGTTCCATAATGCAATGTCACTTTCTAACACATCACTGTAATTTTATAATTCACTTTCATTACAAGTATTAAAAACTGCAGCTGAATGCCTGTATAGTGGTAATGTTTAGGTATAGGAAAAACTATCTTCAAGCTTAAGTCTTAAAAGTCTATTCAAAATATGACCATAACAATAATGTTTTTTATGATACCGTGAATACAGTGGCAGTGAATTCATGCATAAAAATGCACTACAGCAAAGTAATTTTGTGGATTTTCATCATTATATAGATTATTATGATAGCCATCTCCTTGATGGTTTTGGAATTATATATGAGTAATGGATATGCACTTCATCCCATTAAGATAGCAGATAAGGTACTTAAAAGGTTGCTGATTGTAGACTGCTATCAGATTTTAATCCTCTTCTCCTCTTATTGTAAGGTGACTACACAACTGGCTCACTAACAAGAGAGAAATGATTAGAAGGGCAAAAATAAACAGGAAGTTCTTTATACTTTACTTTGATATCCGATATTCTTGCGTTCTCTACTTGAGAAATACATATGGAAAAATAATGCTTACAGACAGCTTTACCATCTAAATAGAAAGGCAGAGACTTTAATGTAAGACACTGACACATTTTCAGTTATTTTAAATGCTGCTTCAAAATTAGTCCTCTATTCAAAACAACTATTTTCCAAGCTGCAAACTACTTCACTGTCTTTAAAATGAATCACAATGAATCACTATTTCAATTAATACAAATTCTAGAATCTTTAGATGCTAGAGTGTGAAGATATATTTGGTAATGGAGGTAATGGAGGAAGTCAACAACAAGGTTAGTTTTCTTGACTCCAAGAAGAAGAAAGAAATACAAGAAAAAAACCAATAATAGGCTTTTTGAGTGTATGTATGGTGGTGATTGAAAGAATAGGCAGCGCTTGGATAATTTAAGTCTATAACCTTTCAGTTCAACCCCTGTGTAGGCTGAAATAATGGTAGAGCTACAACAAGTTTCTGTGATTTGCTAATACATGTAATTTTGGTATTTCAGTTTATCACAAGATTTTAAAAAAAGGCACCCCCCACCTCCAAACAGAACAAAACATTATAAAGTTGAGAGAAAAGTTACTTCTGTGTTTGTTTATAGTAAACACATTCAAAAAATTTAGCTTCACTCTGTCTCTCTCACTCGCCTTGAAGGTAGAATGAATGGGATTGAGTACAGAGGAGTGGAAGGTCAGTGGTAGTGAGTGTGCAGGTGTGCATGTGTCAGAAGTTAATAGAGGCAACGGTGGCTCTGTAACAGATTACAGCAGCTCTGTCAAAGGAAAGAAGGGAGGCAAGCCCTGCAGCCCATTCATCACCAGCCCTGTCTTCTCCTCAGCCTCAGTCTCTTTAAGCCATGTGATAAAGGTGCATGTCAGCTCCTCTCTGCTGCTCAACTGCATCCAGCCCCTGTAGTATCCATACACAGAGGATCGTGTGCCTTCACAGCTTGACAGTGTAGCCATAGCAATCCAAACACCACTCCCTGCGTGATAATGTAATATATATGTGGGAAAGAAGTGTTTAATATCCTTGAGATTTTACCTCTCAAAAGCTCTTCACTTATCAAATTCCTTGAAGCAAATCTGTGCAGACTTATTTATACATTACCTGCTGTGTAACTTAGCAATCTTTATATATGCCTGAGCTTAAAGTTTAGAAAATCTCCAATCAGCTTGACTGCTCAGGGGAATCTGGTATTAATCTTGCATGAAATAGACAGACAGTATCTTATTGTGTAATGTTCTTATGGCATTAAATCAGAATGATAAGTTTATTCAGTCGAACAACCACTTGGAAGCCATTTCTGTTTGACCTAGATTACAACAGGGGATATTTTCTCCCCATTAAAGACAAACGCGTCTGTTTGCTCTCGCCTGGATGTGTAGGTGGGTGTTGGTTGAGTCACATTATGAAGGATAAGCCATTCAGTCACAAAATGTCTCAATATAGGAGTTTTTACCTATTAAGTAAAAGGAAACAACTGCTATATTTTCTAATATAACGTTTTAGAAATAAAATACTTGACAGGATCATGATAACATTCACTTCAAACCTGTGTCAACACTTCCCAACAACTAAATACAGAGTAATAATGTAAGCACCAGAAATAAATCACCTCCCGAGTACAAACAGTTCAGTTTGCACTGCTACAGATAATTTCTTATCTTGCAGATTAATAACTTGATTCAAACATGTGCAACAAACACATCATAACCTTTCTATTATCTTCAGCAAACGAGACAGCTATATGCTGATGCATTCAAATGGTGTTTGTCTTTATAATGAAATTCGATGAAAATACATCAAAGCCTTGCATGTTTTTAAGCTTAAACGTAGTCGAGAGCACATCTACAGATGGTTGGTTAGAGAACAGACTGTGGGTCAATACAGATAGCTCTGCTTTGCAGTACAGAGATTTACACAAGAACTGTGTTTTATAATTCACCATATTTTTTTTTTAGATTTCAACAAATTATTTTGCCTGCATTGCAAAAACAGCAATACCGGTAAAATTACACTTGGTTAGAGGAATGGTTTAGTGTTTAACGCTGAGTGATACTTCTCAGAAACATTTTGTTCACCATCCCTGAGTAGATGTCAGAAATTTGTATTGCAGTTCAGGTATTTATATTTAGAGCTGGCAGTTGTGTGTTGTATTGTTTTGCAGCAGGGATTGTTGACACTTTTGTTGGAATGGCAGAGAGATGGGTTGTCTGAGGTATATTGCTATCGACTATGACAAACAGTTGAAAAAAAAAAAACTTTGAGGAGCTGCATTAAATCCAATGTAACAAGAATTACTTTACCTTGATACTACACAGCACCAAGAATATTAACAGCATCGATTAGCACTTACGGTTGCTCTGTAATTACTGGTTCTTGGAAAAGATTATTATAAATGCTGCTAGGCAGTTTAAATTCCTCTGTCCCTTGATTAAGCCCATGCAACAGTGATCAATAATGTAACGCTTTGTTGTTTAGAAACTGTGATCACCTTATCTGACACATCATTTCCTCTGTTGTTTGTAGACCCAGATCTGAAATTATTACTAGAACAATAATATGGTGCTGACATAATTTGGACTGTGTTATAAATGCATCTATTTATTTGAATCCGTTTGCGTTATTTCTTTCCATTAAGCATGAGAAACACTGACATTAAGCTGCATCATGCTGCATTTTAATCGAAAGAACAGGCACGTTGGTGCATGGAGGCCATAAATAAAAAGCCACAAATTGATTTAGATATTAAAAAAAAAGCTTTTTTTTGTAAGGATGGAGACTGATTCTCTCACAATAGCACAGAGACTGGAATAGAAGTACAATCTAACATTTCAAAGAAGTAACAGTGTCTGGCATTAAGGTGGGTTGCAATATGATGCTCACCTCATAATGAAACTTTACTTGTCATTCTACAGTCCATTTCATTTTCACCCTTCTACTGTGTTCCGAGTCCTTGGGGTACACTGGATGAAATGTTCCCCCTGAGTGAATAAATGTCGTGCAGAAACCTGGTTAGGCTTGTGTTAATTTTGTAGTCAGTTCCCTTCTGCGCCACCAACAGAAGAAGGGTACTTCTGTTAACAACTTTGCCAGCAGAAATCTAATCCAGCTACTTGAGGTCTGCTCTGAAATGATATTCCCTCCTCCACCCAACAACACATGGTATTAGAAATTCAGCACATATCAAAGTATTGAGAGCAACAGAGACATTAGAGGAGAGGCGAGGTGTACTGTCCTCCAGAGACAGCAATTTTCGGACTGATGAGGATTAAGCTGGAGGAAACTATTTCTATGAGGATCAAACAGATCACATGAATTATTAATCATGAGCATTTTGTCCCTGATACCCTGAGGAAACAGCAGCTACTCCTAACACAATCTACATCTCATTTATTTTATGGAAAGTTATTAAAGTATATACTTGAAATCAAACTGTTGGTGCGAGGAGGAAAACATGAAAATAATGAATGTCGTAGCCCTAGCAGCAGAAAATATGTCTTTCGGTGAGAAAAAAACAGAGATTTACCGCTAACCTATGGCCAAAATAATAGTAAAAAAAGATGTTTGTTCCCTTTACACTCATCACAGAAAAGTGTTTCATTCATAGGTTCACATAAGGACTTCTGGTCTGTTTTTCAAAATGAAACACAGGCAAGTGAAAAGAGTATGACTAAGAAATATTGTATATCTGCTCCCAGGTACAATCTAAAACCCACAATGATGCTTTTAGCTAAATGCTATAGCTGTTTATATCACCATAATGTTGACACGCTATATTAAAAATCATTGATTTCACACTGATTTCAAGAGAAGGATAGTAACATTTTCCAAGAGTACTTATTTCCCGTCTCTTAATATTCACTTTCCCATACCAGCTCATTAATTTATGTATTTATTATTATGTATGAAATGCCATTGGTAGATTAAAAAAATAATAGGTTAGCAGCAGTGCAAGGGGAACTCATAAGTATGTGGTTTCCATAAATTTCAATGCACTCTTTAGGTACTAGTCAATTTCCCTTATTGCCTGTATAACAGCATGTTTGGTTTGCAAAGTGCTTCAGAAAGATGAGGGAATCTGTTTCTTGCACCCATCCTGATTTATTTCCACTACCAGTACTTCCTACTGGTCCATCTCTGACACAGAGGTCTGCATAATGTATGTGTGGGAACACAAACAGTGGAGGAATTGTGTTGCCAATGGCATTAACCGCATATACAAAAGTGACCAGTGAACCTCTCTCTGCTGATGTCGTTGCCCCAACTTGTTTAATATAAGTTAAAGTAATAGTGCGGTAAGTTGTAACATCTGCATTATTGTTACAACTAACCCAGACTGTTGCTGTTACAACTGACCCAGACTCCTATAGCCATGAACTAGCTAACATTATAGCCAACGGCTAAAACATTAGCACTAAAGACCTACACAGAATATATCCCCATAGACATACAAATAACATAATTTAAGTTTGATGAGTTTAACTGCAAAGCAGATAATGCTATTACAAATTGAAATAAAGTAGAAAAACTTACTTTTTGGCATACAAATTACTTTTTTTCGTGTTAAATTGTCTGTGTTTGACAAAATGTGCTGATTTTTCACATGTGATAGCAGAACTGAATTGGGCATGCACAGGATGAGTCACATCATTTGAAACTTAGCCCTGATTGGAGAAATTGGAAGTGTTACAACTGACCCACGTTACAACTATCCCCGGTCTCCCCTACTTGATTAGTGTGAAATTGTGTAAATCACATGCTGTGGCCTTCACAGTGACCCAACCTCAAACTAGCTTAACGGGTTAAGGTGTGGAGCTAAAATTTTAGACAACACACATCACCGTGAAAACAAGAGAAAAACTTCTAGTGGAATGGTTTCCAATGGTTCTAGTTACGCCCCTCTGCAGCCCCTAATCTCTTTGCAGTGAGAGTGCAAGAGTGTTCAGCTGTTGCTCATTGACCACACCTAGTCAGGTGTGCATAAAGGCATACCTGAGGCAGACTTTCAGAGAGGCTCATCAGTGTTTGCCTTGGTGGTACCAGCTATTTTAGCTAACTTGCTATGCAATTTAAGATAAAATCTCTTCTCATTGAAATGATGGTGTTCGTCTCCATTTTTATGTTGTGGCTTTTGATCTGGGTCGTAACACTAGTTGAATTCCACAGACTTGGAGACCCAATGCCAAGGTGCATTAAGTCTGTTTGCATATGGTTTTCTTGCCATGTCACCTATCTGTTGTTTGTAAGATTTAAGTTGGTGGATAACCACAACAATCTGGATTTATATGTGTATGTGTATCAAATCACTGAATTAGGAAGAGGGTTTAAAAAATGGTTAAACTTAAATATAACCAGCAATATCCTTTACTATGAACTATATGCCAGCAAACAGATACAAAAATATTTATTGCTTTCAACATTTTGCGTTGATTTTTGAAAAATAACCCAGAGCATGTATGCAAACCTCCGCTTTGGAGTGCTGCAGAACATGTCTGAAAACCATTAAATGAAATGCTGCTGTCTTGCTGAATTCTTGTCACCCTGTATTAACTGTTTGACTACATACAGACTGTGCTTTCCTTTCATATTTATTAATATAACAGCCTTAAGAGAAATATTAATGTGAACCAAACATCCAATCATGGAGGCCCATATGTTGATAAAAGCCTTTGCCACATTACAGTGTGATGTAAACTCGCTGCAATCAAATTTTATTTTCCTACCTCAAAGCCGTGGGCACTTGGGCCTAAATTTTGCCAAGGAAGCATCACTACAATTCAAAGCTTGGCACTCCAGAGTATAGAGCTGTTTTCTATCAGGCAGAGACTTTGGAGCTGCCTTCTAGTAAGTATGTGGATGGTGCCCTAAGCACTCGTCTCTGATGGCGAGCGCTGATGAAGAAGTACAATGTCATGGCCAGCGGTCAGCAGTGTTTATGAGGAGTGTCATCATGGCTGACAGCCTTCCTGCTCTATGATTTATGCACTTCCAGTTGCAACAGGCACCTGCCGAGAAGTAACAACTTGCCTGCAGAGGAGTGTAGAATTGTTTCAACTGAGAGGTGTCCTTGATGCCAACAGATTTAATGACGGTGTTTGAAGTTTAAAATTCAGCAGCTGGAGTACTATGCAAACATTTGGAGAGATGCGTTTCAGACATGTCTCTCATCTGATAGAGAAGCTGTTTCAGAGAAAACTGTTCATTCTCTTTTCTTTACTTACACTCCAGTTGTTTTAAAGGTGAAATTTCATGGAAACATGCACCTCTGCTTGATAGCAGAATGAATATTTGTAATAGCTGAAAATTTTCTTTGGTCTAAAGTCATGTTGAAAAGAAAGTACATCCTGTTTCATCCTCAATTTCTCATATTATATATATTATATATATATAATATATATATTAAAAATAAGCAAAAATGAACAGGCAGTGTGCGGAAAAGTTAAGTACACCCCTATGATTCAATAGCTTGTACCACTTTTAGCTCTAACCCGTCTCATTCTCCCCTACAAAGTTGATTCAGTTAATTGAGATTTGTGAGCCTTCAATTATTTACAGCTCTCTTGAGGTCCTGCCACAGTATTTCAGTCAGATTGAGGCCTGAACTTTGACTAGGTCATTATGAAACTTAATTCTGTTGTTTTTTTTTTTCAGCTATGCTGCTGTACTTGAGATCATTATCTTGTCGCTTGACACAATTTTGACCAAGATCCATCTGTGAGAACCTCAGAATGCTTTGGTATACGGAGGAGTTCATGGTCAAATTAATGACTGCGAGGTGCCAAGGTTCTGTAGTTGGAAAGCAAACAGAGTTCATCACCAAACATGACAAACATGCATTATGTACACTCTGGTTTTGTCTGTCCAAAAGACATTGTGCTGTGGTTTATTCAGATGTAATCTTGTAAACTTAAGCTATGCTACCATGTTATTTTTCTCAAGGCAAGCCTTCCAAATAAGCCTTACTTGTTCAGTCCCTTTTTAACTCTACTGTCATGACCTTTAACACTGAAAATGCTAACTAAGGCTTGTAGAGTAAGCTGTCTTGAATGCTTTCCACTTGGGAATAGTCTTTCTCACTGTAGAATGATGGGCTTCAAATTGTTTGGAAATGGTCTTGTAACTCTTCGTCAATTGATGGGCAGCAACAATATCTTTCCTCGTTGGCACTGTGTTAACACACTGAAGAGTCGGCACCAACAAGCTGCTTTTTACAGATGTGGTGATGATCAATTAATTATCGATCATTAATCAATCTATATTTATCTATATTTAAGATTTGCTAAGGACTAAATCATTTTGAGTAATTGCACTCGAGACTACCATGACCTGGATGTCAGAGATCTTACATCCTGTTTGTTATGTATCCCAAAAGGTTGATTCTGTTCATCTGGACGTAGCATTTTCAGCGGGAGAAACGTTTTATCACTCATCTAAGTGACTTCTTCAGACTGAAAACCCTAGGTCAAAATGAGCAGAATCAGCCTTTAGGGATTTCCTTGCCTGGATGATTAAGCATGCATTAAATTATTATGTATGTTAGAACTTTTTCATCTAAAGATGGTGTATTTCCTTTTACAAAGTCCAAGGATTCTACAAAGAGTAAACTAAAAGAAAACAGCTCAAAATAGAAAAAAAAAGAGCTGTATAAATCATTCTCTCTGCATTGCTGTGCTGCCCATTAGGAGGTTGATTCATCTCAGTGTCTCACTCACAAACACCTTTTCCTGCAGTTTGATGCGCTTTTAAGGATTATATAACACATGAACTGGCTGTGTAACAATGTGTCTATAAGACAAATGTGTATAACTTAGATTCTTGAAAGCCTTATTTAATTAAAATCTCCTTTTTGTCATTTTAGCTACAATCACCCATATGGCACCCCATAAAACAGACAGTAGCACAAAAAGAGCTTTGAAATCATTGTACAATTAGGTATTAAATAGATGATATATCCTGTCCAGGATTCGTTAGACAGCTATAGTCACATTTCTATCACATTTTTTTTCTATTAAATGAAACATTTTTGTTCTTGCAAACCATAGATAAGACAGATTTGACAGACAGGCGTTTCATGAATTGATGGTATAACCTGAGTTTCTTTTCAATCTAAATGTGACACAAATGAATAAAAGCACCTCTGCAGCTTCTCCATTACTGGTTACCTTTGACCTTTGTTTTGCTTCTGTTAGTTCCTTTTAGTTTGTGAGCAGTTGGGGTTAGGGTTATGGTTGCAAAAAAAAGAAATTAGGAGTATGTGCAAAGATTTAACAACATCTGCAAACAGGTACAGAAATACAGTATATAGGCTAAAACAGCTTTTTTTCAGTTTTTCAAGTTCTAAGCGTGAAAGCGAATATTTGTTCTAACCACCTTTTATTCTTCAACACAACTTGAATTTTGTTAGCAAAGATTTCTTGTAATATCTTTAAGATGTCTTCAGGAATAGTTCTCCAGGCTTCTTAAAGGACATTCAAAGCTCTTCTTTGGATGTTGGCTGCATTTTGTTTTGTTCTCTGTCAAGATGATCTTATACTTTGGATAATGCTCTAAGGAGCCATGACTCATAATATTCTACTGTGGGTTTTTCTATCCAGGTATGCTTTTACTACATTGGCAGTGTGTTTGGGATCATTGTCATAAAAACATGAAGTCGCTGCAAATCAGAAACTTTTCAGATGGTACCAAAAGCTGGCAGCACCTTTCTGTGTTCATAATTCTATCAATTTTTGTCTTTTTTTGCAGACCATGACAAAAAAAAAAACACACACAGACAAATACAAAAACAAACAACTAAAATGTTCTCTTGAAAATGATCAGGTACAAAGACTGGACTGGAAAATGAATAAAAAGCACTTAATGTGGAAAGAAAAACCTTGAACGAATTCTTGAAATCTGTCACGGTATGGCATGGCACACCGTGGAAGGAGTGGGGGAAGGAGGACCCAGGCGCGGTGCTCTATGTACAAACAGTGTTTATTTACAGAGTGAAAACAACGTAACAATAAATCCCCGTGTTCTCCCAGACTCCCGTGTCGTGTCTCCCGTGAATAGTCCGTGTGCTCTCTGCTCCCGTGTCAGCACCCCCCGGTGCTCGCTGCTCTCCGTGCCTTCCACGCTCTTCCTGCGGGAAACAATAGCGCAGCTGTCAGGACACTCAGAAATGGCAGGCATACACTTTCTGACTAAACTTAGACAGGGTGACTAACGTGGAGTCTCATGCAATGATCCCGCGTCGGTGGGAGCTCCAAGACTCTCTTAACCCTTGTGTGGTGTTCGTATTTTTGTTACTCAGCCAGTGTTCATGGGTCTGGTGGACCCGCTAGAGTTTTGGCTTTCCAAATTAACACTATCAAACAATTTTATGTTAAATTACTCAACAGATGTTTACTTCATCCCAATTACAAGCCATATGAACAGCAAACATGGTTAATTTTTTCCCTTTACCTTTGTTAGATCACATTTATGAATTAATGTGCTTCTCGTTTTTTTTTTTTTTTTTTTTTTATAAAATGTTATAAAAACATAAATCAGTTATAATCAAGTGGAGTGAGTGGAAAGACAACACATTTACACGTGAAGCAATATGTTTCACAACTAAATGGGATCAGCTGCTCATCAATGGTGACATTAGGCCCAGGGTTGTAAAACAGGGGAGGTGGTGCACACACTTATCCCACACTGTCCTGATGGCAGCTAGCTTGTCTCTCTGCCGTCGAGCTGGTCTGTCGTCTCGGCTATCAAAACGGATAATCCTGGAAATTTTGTGGAAGTTTTCCAGAGACATTGATGCACGGAAAGGTTCTTGCCGGTTTCTGCATCCCACAGGATTCTGTGGATTCCCCTTTGGACCTGAAAACTCCTGCAAGGATAAGAACCCCAAAGTAGGCCTGCAGATCAATTTGGTCCATCTCCTTCCACCTCTCTCCAAAAACACACCTTCCTTCTAGATTACTGCAATCCAGAATAATTTTCTGGATGTAATCTGGGATGAAAAGCTCAAATGAAGACTTGATGTCCTGCACATGAGTAACTGTCAGCCGTGTTGGCCCTGGCTTATCACAGTAACAGCTCTGCAGGGTGGCTCATTTCTTGGGCAAGAAGACCATTCAATTTCACCAGTTATTGACATCCATATTTCTTCACTTGCTGTCTGGTGGGCTTGTTCTGGTCCTGGAGCTGGCTGCAGATGGGGTGCTCGTCTTCGTTTTGTTACTAAATGGTGCTCAACCTCATCCTCTTCTTCAAAGTCACTGTCAGACTCTAAATTTTCAGAAATGTGAAATATTCTGAAACCTCTTGTCAACATCATCATCCGAAGCCCCTCTCTCTTCCAAAATCAATTGGATGGCCCTCGCAGCAGATAATCTTTTGCCATCTTGATCAGTTGTGATAAAGAACCACACTGGCAAAGTCTTATTTATAGTATTATGCCCCTAATTTGCAGGTGGGACAGGGTATGAGAAAATTTGGATCCCTCAAGAAAGAGGGTAAAATGTGTGGGAATGTAAGAGCAGACGGTGTTGATAGTTGAATTTTCAACAATGTTGCAACTTTGTGCGGAGCAGGAGGGGAAGAAAACACCATCAGCAGCACCAGAAAGGAGGAAGACAGAGTGTGGGAACACAGGACCTGCACTTTCAACACTTTTATTAGGCCTGGGTCCAGTGGACCCGAACACCTTGTATGTAATGTAAATGCGTGGGGGGAGGTACAGTATGAGGTCATTGAAAATTAGTTCGGATTCATGTTCTTCACAGAAAATAAGCCAAAGCCAATGAATTTCAGGTTGAAAAAATAATTAATTGTTTAATTTTTCTTTTGAGAAAAACTGAAAACGGGTCTCACAGACCCGAACACCATACAAGGGTTAAGTAGCTCCCCCGACGAGGCCTGATCAGCAGCAGGTGTGTGGCTTCGGGTGTGGCCAGTCCCTCCGCAGGGCCACACCCCTCAGGCCTGCAGGTGGCCGAGCTCCATCCTCCAGGCACACCCGCAGACATACACCCCCATACCTCGCCTAAACATATGAGTGGGACACAGACTAACACAGCACAGAGAAACACACATATGTACACGCACAGAGAAGGGGAAACGACACCAAAAATACATAATAATAATACACAGGTCCATGACTGCCCAGGGATCCTGGGTCGCCCAGTCCCAGGACCCTGACAAAATCTGTTTCTCAAGCAAACTTTAAAAAAAAGAGCAACAAAAAAAAGTCTGGCTCCTTGGAAGGAAAATATAAAGAAATGAGGGGTGAGTCACGACTTTTCCACAGTATGCCTGGAAATGATTTCTTAATAAACACATCATCATTCTGTGCACATTTTCATAAAAACGAGGCTTAGTTTTTCATGATTTCTTGGTTTTAATTGAAGAATTTAATTCTAGTCAGATTCCCTATGCATTTCTGAAAGCATTTAAGATGATGAACAGATTTTCAGCATTTAACATTTACAAAAATGTTTTTCACTCGAGTCAGTAGTATCCCAGCTGGTATTTTACAGGCAATTTCTGTAAGATATCAGTGGTTTTCTATTTCTATCCAAACACATGTAAATTACATGATTTCTTTTACATTTAAATGATAATAACTGTGCTCATCACTATTGTTTACATTGGCCAAGATTATAGTAACAAACTGTACAAAATGATGTTTTATATATGCTTACAATTACCACAATAAAGTTGCTAGCTCCTGATTGAAAAGACTCACATATTAAACCTGTTCCATTATTTGACAGATTTTTCAACTAAATAAAATGTAAATAAATAATCAGTCATTATCACAACATTATTATAACAACATCTGTGATCTTTTCACTCTATAAATCCAAATCACCTAGTCTAATAGTGAGAAACATGTTTCACCACCATGTTGCCTCTACAGCACTGTTCCAGCAGCTTTGGGCTATTCTTCTGTTTTTCCACCATGTCACACTTTTGTGATAAGGACTCGGTATATGCTGGAAGAAATGGAAAAAGCAAACCAGAATCTTTATCTCTCAACATACTGGATAAACTTAACCTCTGCCTGGATGTTATCAAACACCAGAGCAGGACCATAATTCTAGTCCATGTGAACATTTACCCTCTGGTCTTCTCTGAATGGAAAGGTACTGTAAATTCTGAATCTCCCATCTGGGGAACTGTTCCTTTTGCACCCTGCATGTCTTGCCTATGATAAATCCTTTTGCACCATATGTGTTCAGAGGGAAAAACATGATTTTGTGTCCCCATTTTCTCCCCACACGAGGCCAAAGGAATATAATTTAAATGTATTACGCTATCATGCAAATGTACATTCAAACTGTCTAATTGAAAAACGCAGGATACCAAAAATATTTTACTACACACTAAACAAAACTGAAATATTTTAATCTTCCAATAAGGTGCTACACTACACGGAAGAAAGGATTTCAAATGCCACCTGGCTAATTAAGGAACAAGGGTGCTTAATATTTGAAAAAGAAATTTAAAGGGAAAAAAAGAATGAACAGAAAGCCTTATGTGCATAGGACTAGTATTACCCAAAGACACCAAGCAATGCAATATTTGCAGAGTGTGTCTGTAAATCTATGAACATTTTCACGGCAAATTACATATAACAACTGAGAAGTCCTGTATTAGTACAGTATTAGTCAACTGTGGCACCTCTGCGATTAAAGGTCATTTGGAAACTTTGTGTGTCTCATTTTGATAAGCAGCCCTGAGACTCGTTCACTGAAAAACACTTTGCTGTCTCAGCATTTGTTCTGTAAATGCCTATTTATAGTAACATTAGGTCTATAGTGAGTGACTAGACATTTTCCAATCAATATTTGTCATCATACCCCGGTTTAATGTCAGTAAATATGAGTAAAACTCAGACAATGCTTAGCCCCTGCACAAAAAGACAGACCTGGGAGTCATTTCTAAATCTCATGATGTCCCCTGGTAACACTAAGCCAGTCCAAATGATGCTGTGAGAGCCTAATAATTCAGACTAGGCTTTAGGAACAGTTTAACCATTGTCTGATCTGATTCTTATGGGACAGGTTTTTTTTGTTTTTTCCACACAGTTTCAGGGCTGACACAGTTACAGCTCCATCGGAGAATGCTGAAAGGAGAAACATCACAGTAGTTTGAACGCAGAGCACTGATTTAGTCTCTGTTGTAGGGGACTTGTGTTACCTGGGGAATTTTTAGTAAAAAATTAGTTGTCTTTTGTGATCCCAATCCTGTGCAGATCTCTTTAGCATGAATTCAGAAAGACATGTGTGGCTAAACTGTAATATAGACTCATTAAAAAAGCATAATCTGTTAAGATGGTATGATGAGCTATTTCAAAAGGATTTACAACTATATAGCAGTCATGGTTTTGGTATAGATTTATAACTGGCAACCAGTAAGTTTGACTGGTATGACTTCTCTTTTTTGCTCATGTGCAACATGAAACGTAAACGTGGGTTTCTAAAATATATCAAGTCCCATGTTAGTACTCATTCTTTGTAAATAGAACTTAAGAAATAATGAGATGTGTTCCTATTACGGGTTGAAGAATAAAGAACCAAGATGCAGAAGTCTTGGCAGACTAGACTAACAAAAAGCAAACCTTTTATTAGGTTGAAGGTGCAGGCCAAAATGGGGACAAACAGAAGTCCAGAAATCATCACGGGGAATAAGGCAAGAGATTACGAGGCAGAATGGCTGTAGAAATGAGGAGGAAGTGTTGAGGACGACAAGATTGAAGTTTGGAATCAGCCACCCAACAGAGGAAATCTGAAAAGAACTGTTCCCTTTTTTCTGATGCCTGCAATAAACACTGACCCTTTTGTTTTCCTGACATCAGATCAAGTGTATGAAACCCCAGCCCAACAGAGCAGAACAGTTGTGGAAACATGCTCTGCATGTCAGTTATTGGTAAATCAGGTGGAGAATCAGAGACAGCTGCTTCACTTATTCTTTCTGTGCATGGAAATGTGAGGGGCTCTTAACAACTGAGCTAGACCGCTGTCTTTCATAAAACGTGTCCGCATTTAAAAATGTGCCTTCTCGAAACCCTGAATTTTTTTCATTTTACTATAAAACTGCCTTTTAATTCCATTGTCTGTAGATTAGAATAATGGCTTGAAAATCAATCATGATCTTAAAAAAGAAAATATTTGAGAATGTATTTTGGCACAGTAACAGACTCCTAGGTAGGGTTTACTTTCTTTGACTAGCAATGTTAAAACAAAACCTTTACTAGTTCTAAAAAGTTCAGGGTTATGGGAATACCTCTCACTGCAGTTAAGTCAGGACATGGACAGTTAAAACTAGGAAAAACCCACACTGCTACGGCCAGTTTAGCCGTGTAAGATAAAAGCATCTTCGGTAAGTCTTTACTGTTTTGTATTACAGGCCAAACATGGCATTCACGCTGTGTTTAAAAGATTTTTACATAACAATTTTCATTCAATATTCAAAGTTGCTGTATTGCAACAGTACAATAATAGCTGGTGAAGAAAATTATCTAATGGTTATCCCAATGTAAAGACATCATACCAGCTTTATAAGCATAGTAAGCATTTAATTTGAAGCAGCTAATTCACTTAACACACTGCAATGTTTGTCGTGTGTCTTGATGCATGGTCAGTCATCCAGATAAGGAAATCCCAGAAGGTATATTTTTTCCTCTGGCGCTACGTCCAAGCAACAGAATCAGCCGTCTGGGATTTCCTAGAAGAGCTTTGTCCTGAATACTGGGTTGAAAGGTATATTCTATGGAAAACACAAAATATGTAGGCATTAGTGCAGACACTATAATTTAAAACTAGCTGAATGTCTGCAAAAAATGTAATTACAAGCAAATATTTAAGCTTCAGTGATTATTATTACTATCTAAATGCCTAAACTGGCCTGAAAGAATTTGACTGAACGGCATCTTTTTAAAAAAAATCTTATTTACACATTAATAATTGCAAAGGTTAGTGGCCAAGTTGTCTGGCTCTACCTACAAGTCATTACTATGTGGAGGGAGGGAAATGTATATTTATATATGCATGCCCAGCAGAATACAGATGCTTTTTTCTGCCAGCACTATTAGGGGTGTTCTCCATTCACTGCACATGTTTTGTGAACGGTATGGCATTCTAATTTGGTCATTTCAGAGGTATGCTGCACACTCCATGCAGCTCAAGCCCCGGAGTCAGAGTCTGCATGTTTCATCCACTGCAACAGTCGAGGCCACAAGAATAATTTGTTTGTGAAAGCCATCATAAAATCAGCTGAAAGCAACATTTCACACTGACTTATATCTTGGCGCGGCATTTTATCTCAACTCCGAGGAATGATAAAAACATATGGTGTCATTCCCACTGCAAGAATGTCTTTCTAAACATTAAAAGAGAGTCGGGTTAGTAAATGTGCATTTACCCTACAGCCTAAATGACTCCATGGTCACAGTTTACAGATGGTATGTATTAACAAAGAGTCAGCTAACAGGTGTGTTGGTGGCACAGCCATGCTGTTTTAAGCTGTGAATAAAGGATTTGTCCACCTGTTCCGGGATTACCTCAGCTGTTTAAACACTCACGTGCTTTGTAATCAAACAGAAATATTATTTGTTTTAATAGTATAATTAATCCTGTTATATTGTTGTACATTGTTTCATTTTTCCTAAAGTCTGAACCCAAGATCTTTGAATTCCATGTGTACTTACCTAAAAATGTGGATAGCTTCCATGTGGCACTCACCCATGCACCCACACAAACATAGAAAAATAAATCTAAACAAGCAAGGAAAACCGCTCACACAAGCACACAGATAGGACCTTTCCTAAACACTGCTGCCAATTCTGATTTAGTTACGTTGTATCATATAGCACACATCATTATAATTACATATATTTCAGTTGCAAAATATGCAAATGCTTCTTACTAGAAGATTTTTTTATTATCTTAGGAAGACATTTGCAAAAGCCAGTCTCTTGTTCCTTTTCATAAAGTCTCTAGTCATTTTTACGGATCATTCAAATAGTTTAAAAGTACAAGCTGCAAAATGATACGTTTTATTTTTATTTTAAGTATTCATGCTGTGCCAAGTTTCTGATCTGCTCTGCTGCGTATTTGTTTATGTCTTGGAGACAGAATATGTGATTTATAGTTAGACTGGTGGGGGTGGCAGCAAGGGAAGCTGTTATGTTCTTCCTTTGCTGCTTGTCGTGCGCCGCTGCTGTTCTCTCCAGCTTGCTGTATGTTCACCCCGATATGCACCCTCAGGCAGTATGCCTTTCATTATTTCTTTTGAAACTTTCATCTGAAGTCTCTGAGGGATTAGCCCTCTTGATTCCTGACACAGTCAATGAAAAACAAGCCTCATATACAGGGAGGCTTACAGCCAGAAAAGCTGTGCACAGCCCCCCCCGCCCTCCCCAATCTCTCAGTGTGAAACTGTATAATGGTTTGCACAACAAGTGGAGTCTCATTTTTGACTATTTTGGCACATTCGTATTTGTGTTGGATTTGTATGCAAATATATTATAACTGTGAATGATCATCCCATACTCTCACTGCAGTCGTTTTATATTTTTTCCAAGTTCTTGTAATTCTTTCTATACACAATGAGTCAAATGATTATAATGCAGTATGAAGCTGTTGCTTGTAGTGTGGCCAAGAGATATAAAACACCAAACCTTTTCACACAGTGCAAGTTTAGCTCCTTAGCTGATTTGGGTTCACAGGCTGCGCTTACTAATCGACTCCAGTGAGATGTTGCTTTGTTTTGGCTGAATATTTACATCAATTATATTTTCTGCTACCTTGTTGACAGTGTGCACTCAAAAATAAACCAGTTATCATATGGGTACATTTGGTGAGATACACTTTCAAAAATTTTATAATTAAATAATTCTCCAATTAGGATGAAGGGAAATGTATAAATGTTAATAAATGTTGTGCAAAAACACAGTGTTATAAGGCTATTTTTTGTAACAGAGCTATGTGTACCCTTTGTATGTTTTATGTTACTGTTTATTAGTATTGCAGCATAATGATAGCTGGTGAACATTATTCAGCATGTAGCAATGCTAACCACATATATCCTCCCAGAGTAGGTAGAGACCATAAACAGAACTACAAGAGACTGAAACGAATTTAGATTGTAATTCTTCTGGATATGCAAATGAATGAATTGAATGAAAGAATGAATGAATTTCCCATATTACCTTGAAAGGTTTTTGTTTGTCTTGTGTTTTCTATTTGATCACAAAGGGCAAAAAATGTTGATTAATTTTGAGTTAATTTAAAATTAGAAGATAACAGAAACTAGTTACACCATATACTTGCTTCTTAAGTCTTTTTTTCTGAATGACCTAATAAAAAATATTTCTGAAAACAAAAATTTACAACTGGTTGTTGAATAGTACTGACGCAGGAGGTAAGACTGGGACCTGGTTTCTCGATGTCAGTGTTTCAGTTGAAGTTTTAGATGATGATCAAGTTTAATTTACATTATAACAGTATGAGTAAGTGACTGAATATAATCTAAATTTAAACTCAGTGTCTTAGGAAGTCATAATACATGATTATGCGGAAGATCAGGATATTTGCTAAACCATGTTGAAATGTTGTGATCTTGACTTCTAAAACTGTAAAATTGGCGAGTTCTTAAAAAGGAGCATCAAAGTCCCTTTGGGACCTAAATGCAGTGTAATGACGCACACCCCACTCATTCTCCTTTGAGCTTACTTTTGTCAGCAGTTTCATTACTTTGCACTTTGCTACTAAGCAGGTGGAGCTAATCTATCTAGTTTGCCCTTCAGTTATGGTTTACTGTCCAGGGGACTGGACACAAGTGTCTCCAATAAGCCCTTAATTAGGCAATGATAGACTATTCATTTAGTATGCAAAGCTGCAAATCTCTCCATCCACTGCACAGAGCCCTCTGCAGTCATATGGAGACCAACGCTAATGATCTCAGCAAGTGGCAGCAATCCATTGGAGCGCTGTAGCAAGTGCACATTAATCTTGCGGGTGATCCAGTTGATGAATGACCCTGGCCCAGAAGCCCTGGCAGATCCCACCTTAATTATGCTGAGGGAGTCACACCTGGGAGGCACCAGGGGACATTGCTAACTCAGGAACGACTCAGGAGGAGGCCAGTGGTCCACAGGCAGTGCGCTCCATGCAGATCCAGTCTGGTCGTCATTGTATGGCCTTGCTAAAAAGAGTTTTACAGCAAATAACTCATGATGTCTCCTTTTTTGTGATGACACCTCCAACAGAACATTTTCAGCACAACCCTAATTGTACCCCATTATCTGGCTGTGCTCTGACATGTTTTAAGAAAAAAAAAGCACAGCGGGCCAAGTGTTGCATCAGTCTAACATCAACATCCTAAAGATAGCACACTGGCATAATGGGAGGTTGAGTAAAAAGAAAACACGATCAAAAAGCATGAGTAAACAATATGAGAAAAAAAGGAAAAACACTAGCAGAAACATTAAATCCTCTGGAAAAAATGTGATTATACATGACAGAAAACCTTGGACACCACCTTTATTTAATTTTAAAAAATCTTTAACATTTATGGAACCTTTTATTTATTTTGTTTCTATCTTCATTTTTGATATAATATAATATAATTCCCCAGACAAAGCTCACAAGCTTGGTTTTAATGATCTCTAATGCTATAATAACATTGTTTTTGTGTTTTAGTTGTTATCACTGTACAGTTGATAAACTGGGTAGTAGATGAGAGGAAGAGATTGGGCAAGTCTTGAAATGAGTTTTTGCTTCAAAACAGAAAAATGGTCATTTTCTGCTCTAACAGAAAAAAATATAGCTTGTCCCTGTAAGATGACTGTTCTGCTTGCCCTAATTTTAACTACACTTAATACAATTTATATTTTAAATGTAGGGACAAGAAACCTTGAAATTACCTTGATGGTAAAAAAAAAAAACAGAGCTAATCAAAATGCTTTGCAGTTTAAGGGCTTTCTAGTCACCTCTCACTGATCCATTGGGAATTCTCCCTCCCTCTATGTAATTTACACTTTCCCTACTGAAATGGGCAACGTGTCCTTATGTCCTCATATGAACGCATATGACCAATATAGGTTAACTGAAGTAAGATCGATCGATCTATCTATCTATCTATCTATCTATCTATCTATCTATCTATCTATCTATCTGTCTGTGAATCAATGCGTACAGTCTAACTGATGCATCACAAACATCCAGCAATCCGATAAAACTGCATTCATGTACAATAAAGTTAGGATCTAAAAGGTCAGCTCAAAATAGGACAAAACCCAAAGGAGTTCTCTTAAGGTCCAGCTGAATTTAATACACATCCATCACTTTTTATCATCTAATTAGTCCACAGTGTGGCAGCCTGGTCAACAATAGAGGGAGGCAGAATTATTGATCAAGAAGCAGATAGTATCTATCATTTCACTTCAGCATTGGCTCTCTAGTGATTTGAAAACAAGGAAGACAATATCATTGTGGCAATGTGCATAGGAAATCACGAATGGCATTGGTAACAAAGGTAATTCTATTGTTCTCTTCAGTTGCACCACAGGCTAATAGACTTGTACTGACTCTGCAGTTCAACACTTGGTGAGGTATTAGCACAACTATTTCCACCATAGTTTCTCGATCGATTTGCAAATACTTAATTAATAACGACTTGTCTTAACCAAACGTGAGATGAAAAATTAGTCAGTTGACATTATCTTCTATAAGTTGAGGGTATCACATCAAGCAAACTGATAAGATGTTTTCAATTAGGGTGTTTTTTAAGCAATGGGATTGGTATAAGAGTACAAACATGAAGGCATCAAGGGGTATTATTCGAAAGAGCTGGAAGAACAAGTGAAAACACTTAGTAAATGGAAAAGGCAGTTTGATGTTGGCCTTATCTTTGCCGTAGTCAAAAAGAATGGGGAATTCTTCTGCATTCTACCTTTTATTTATCTTAATTTTTTTTTATTTCATTTTGAACTTAAATAACAAAACATAAAAAATAAATAAAGTTATCATATTCTTTCTTTGCAACCCAAACCCCACACCAACCACTCTCTCATTACCCCTCTTGCCCCTCAAGTTACAGTAAGCCAGCTAGTAAAGGGGGACCAAATACAATTATATTGGTGCAATTTATCTAATAGACCATAAGTCACTTTTTCGTAAGATGCCAACTTAACCATTAGCCACTCCTCATAGGGAGGGGGTTTCTTTTTCTGCCAATGTCTTAACAAGACCGTTTTGCCGTAGTAAAAGTCAGGATGATCCATTTTTTTGTATAGCAGGAAAAGTCTCCATCAGAAACTTCTGTAGTTATACCAAGTATGGACAGTTTTCGTGAGATGCCAAATCTTCTTTTCAAAACACTGAAAATGACCTCCGTTGATCTCCCACCAGTCCCATAAGATATGTGAAATCAAAGCATTTTGACTCCAGCAATCGTCCACGGGGGCCAAGTTCCATTTATACAGTTGTTGCAATGTTCAATGCCACCTATGGTTATCTTAAGTTGGATAAATCTACTGCCTATTTCTTTATACATAGTATTAACATTATGGAGACATGAGTCCCATTCAACTGAAGACATGTCCAATGCCAGGTCCTGGGCCCAATAGCCCATAACTTTAAGGGTGCATTCTACCTTTTATATATGTAAGGGAAAAATGATGAGATAAAAAAGAAAAAGGGGAATATACATGCTATCTTTAAAACATTTCTGACGGTAACTTCCAAAGTCTCTCAGTTTTCTTGGTCATCCAGTAACAAGAAACCTCTACTGTTCCCCTTCTAGAATCCAGTTGGCTTATGCCCATGTCTGTTCCTCAGTCTGCATTTGAATCTGCATCTAGATTTGTCAAATTTCAGACCCATTTGATGGCCTGCCAATGCAAAGACTGTTCCAGAATTGCTAACATTTGTGTTCACTGATCCTGGAATATGTCTACTTTCATCTTTTCTGTTTCTGAGTCTCAACTGGCAAATGTAGATGGCTCCTGAGTTATTGTTTGGAATTGCTGTTATTTCTTGTTATATCTCTTTCAATCTTTGTGTCTTTCGATTTTTAATTATTGTTTGTTTTGCCAATTTAGTTTTGACTCGTATTCAATGAATTTATTGTGTATTTAATCCTGCCCTTGTTACTTTGTGTGCATACTTTTTCCATAATTGCCTCTCTTTTGTTTAGTTTGGTCCTTGTTTTTTTTTTTGCGACTTATTTTAAAGTATTCATGTTCTTTCCACAACCTTCCTTCATGTCTCTGTGTCCTGTATTTGGGTCATCTCTTGAACTGAAATCCTTGACAAGACAATTAACTGAAGTGCCAAAGACTGATGAATACTGAGGGCCATAGATGATGTGTTCACTGTGTCAGAACAACGCTGCCTTTCCACTGTCTAATCTGCTGTAGACTTTGAAATAGGACACACCATGCCCGTCCGTTATGATATATTTATTTTAAAAATGCAAACTTTTAAAGATGAAAATTCCACAACTAGGACATGGCTACACGAATCTCCAGTGACATCTGTAATGCTAGAACAAGCAAATCAATACTGCCAGTTAGTCATTCTGTCAGGTGCCCCAGCTGAGTTGTGCTGGCAAATTCAACACTTGCAAAGCAAGTGTTTTAAAGCAACAGTTATCTGTTCTAAGACAAAATGCTCAGCAATTGTGTTGCAAAAATTACAACAAAAGCACAGGGAAAAGTGTAGCTGTGAGCAGTGAGTGCACCTCATCACTCATAACTATACACAAGTCTCATGACAATGAATGATTTTAGTCCCAAAAAATTTAATATACCTTGATTATTCTGGTACGTTCATTAAGTTAAATATAAATGTTATATAATAATGAATCATTACATTTAAATGTTAATTTTAATGTCTAAACTTTGATATGCAGATATGACCCTCTCCCTCGAAACCACCCGTTCTGGAAACAAAAAGCAGCTCCTCTTTATTGCCTTTCACACTTATTAAGGTGACTGCATTAAAAATCGATCAGTAGAGTTTTTACACTTGACCTTCTAAACTGAATTAAGGCGCTTCCAAATTCCTTGGTATGCTGGATGGAAAAAGGGACACCATTTTATAGTGCAGACCTTGAGATCAGGTTGTGATTTCGCGTTCGAACAGGGTGATAAATTAAGCTCACTGTATAATCCAGGGATATAGCTTGGTGTTATAGGATCAAAGCACTAAAGAGGACTCTAGTCTGCCTCCATTTGGTCCTATTCAGTCACTAATGACTCTCTATATTTGTCTCCATTCCGAAATGTATCGTGCATGTGTTACATAGCCAATAACTGATTAACCAAAGATTTAATAACAACAACAAACAAAAACAAAGAAATAAAGAGACATAAATGCGATACATAAATAAGTAAACAAGAAGATTTTTATGCACATGGGTCATAAAAGTGCACACAATAAACACCAGAAAAAAAGAGAACGTTTATGTCGTACTCCAACTTTGTTTTTTGTTTTTTTAAATTAAGCAAACCCAAATTTTCATGAAAATGTACAAGACGTTATATCTAAGGATATATTTTAATATTATTTTCATGGTTATGCATCCCAAATTCTGTTTTACATGTAGGCCCACAGGTTTAAGTCTCAACGTGTTTTAATGTGGCTCATGTTATTGTTACCATGCCTACACAAATGCATTAACCAAATTTTATGTTTGGGTTGCTTACCATAACCAAATGTTTTTTTTTCCACATATGATTGAGTGATACTTGTCCAAATGTGTTTACCAGGCCCCAGAAATAAAGAAGGACAATCTAATGTTTCTGGCATAATGAAGAGGTGATTTGTAAGTGTGTCATTTTTGAATAAGGAAATGTGGAAATCTTTTTTTTCCCCATAGTACTCTTTGGTGCTTCAAATTGTTGTTCTACATAAAAAGAACAATAAAAGTAATAACAAAAACAAAACAAAATAAATTCATGCCTTAAAACAATCTTTCTACTCTAGGGCGAACATACAAAATCTTTATATTTCCAATCTTCCTGCTGAGAGATTCCACAATGAAATTCATGAGGAAAATGCCTTCAAGGATCACTCGGGGGCATTTTCCTCATGAATTTTATTATCTGCATTAAAGGAAGACAACAAGGCAAGAGATTCTCCTGAACCTGCACCAGTCCTACTTAAGGTAGATTGCTGCAAAAGTTTCTGTATCAAGATTGCACACGCTTATGCTTCAGCACCATGACATTGCAGTCTATGATTAATTCAAAGGTTCCATGAAAGAGAGAGAATTAAATTACAAGGTCATACAAATATTGATTTACTGATTTGTAGGCCAAAGGCAAGTTTGCTCTTTTTATGGTATTTTCTACTTTCTTTTATCACTATCAGGATGGTCACTTAAATCCATTTTGTCATTTCCTTTCTAAATGTAGCCTGATAAACCATTTTTGCAGGTACGAACCCCAGCGGACAGCAGGGTGTGATTCTGCTGGCCACAGTACTCTGACTTTAATTGCACTGAGCCCCGTAACAGTTTGAGCATATACAGTCTGCCAAAACCTTCCCACAATAGCCGTTCATCTCAGCTCCACCAGACAAGCTTAGACTGTGGCAGAGTTCAGAATCAAGTCATTTCATATTAGTAGACTCAAATCTCAAAGGTGGAGCTGCAGCTCCTGAGCTGTAACTATATTGAGAAAGTGCCACAGGCCTGATGTAGTTTGCACTGGCAGAACAGAAGCTTCGTGTGTGTGTTGTCACAAGAATTATTTTGCAGTCTTTGGGGTTTCAGCATAAGACTGTGTATTGCAACTTCAGATACTCAATCAGGTACAGAAGAGCCTCTGTTGTCACATTAATTCACCATAGAAATGATGTGTCTTGCAGGAACTGGCTCTTGGCTAACTAGGCTGCATCCCCAGTACACCATGGAAAAAAATGCACTGGGCATTAGTTGCTGGTGTAAAAGTCATTTTTTTACATTTTAGATTTAACAATTTGTTGTCAAGATATACAAACCACATTACATCCTTTATACCGATTTAAATCATTTTAGCTTTGCTTTATTTTTAATCTAATTCCTGTAATAAATATTTTGGTCTTTAACTATTATCTGAATGGCTCAGATAACAGACACAACAAAGGGAAGATAAAATGACTTAATATATTTTCTCATGTGCTCGTGTGATAATCATTTATCATCAGCGGCAAGTCGAAGCTTCCTTTTGAATACCATTTCACTTGTGTTGTTATTAACAAAGAAAAATTCTGCTGCAACTACTTCATGGAGATTCTGAACATGCCCAGAAATCTCTGACAGAGTGACTCTTAGACAGGTAGATGGTCTGATAACAGTGGGAATTCACAAACGGTGCAGTTCGTGTTTGAGAGCTCTCTGATTCTCTGAGTGGCAATTTATGAATACAACAATTTCAACAAACCCATTGAGCTCTCCTACACTCTCTTGACTGCCAAACACCTAGTAACCATTGTGCTCTAAACACTTGTTCATACTTTCTTCCCACTCAGCCAATCACCTGCATTGCTTACATGTAGTTTTGCTTTGTGGGTTTACTTGTTTTTTTGTTTTTTAATTACTAAAACCCATACACACACACACACACACACACACACACACACACACACACACACACACACACACACACACATATATACATATACATTTATTTATGTGTCTGTGTGTGTGTATTTCAGCAACTTATAGCCCATTGAATCTCATGATACTATCTATTGTGTAAGTGAGGTTTATTTTCCAAGGAGTAACTCCGATTTTTTCATATAAATGTATATTGATAGCAAGCTGTTGCTTAGTTACACACCCAAGAGTTAATAGTATAACCGCTATGTTTCTGACAATGTGCTTGGTCATCTTATGGATGCAAAGTTCAATACAAAATTCATTCTTCTCTTTCCGAGTTTTTGCTTCCTACTCACTGCTGAAATAAATACATGACCCAATATGTCAACCAGTCACTACGTGTATCTTTCTAACCAGGAGTAAATATTTAGACCTCAAACATTCACAACAACCAAAATGACCAACTCTTAAACCCAAGGTGAGCTACAGATTTGGCTTTGTAGGTTGATTAATATGACAATGGGATTATTATTCATATTGATAATCACATTGTTTGTCCAAATGTCAATTAACATCACCTTGTAACAAAAGTATAAATTATTACAGCTTTACACTAATACAGCACCTGCAAAAGCCTTAGTCATGGTAACATGTATTTTTGTGTGTAATAGTAGCTCCCATTATCACAGTTTTTCATTCTTATTTAATGGAAATGCACTGGCTGAATATTAAAGAGCTCCTTTGCTATACTGCAATCCTTTACCGACACTATAATATGACTTGGTATCACCCCTGGTTTGCATGCCCAGCCAGCTACAAGCATTAGAAATGACAAATCTGGTCAAGCAACATATACATAGAAATATTTTTTCCTATTACGACACAGAGATCTTTAAATATAGCAGGGGCGCGCTGTTCTGAGAAGCAGGCATTGCAAATTGTTTGTGACCCAGTACTTATTGTGACGATGGCTCTCCTGGTGTGTTGGAGGTGTGTGATGAATGAGATTCTCTAATACAGGGAGACATTTCGGTGGCATGCAATTTTAGATCCTCATATTGTGGCAACAAAGTGTACAAGTTAAGGTCTACTGAATATTCTCATCAGTAATTATAGTCTGCAGCCCATGTATAATAAATTCAGTGAATAATACGCCTAAGCAACATCCTCAGCACAATGCAAAACGCGGGATTGTTTTCTGCCTGGATTCTTTCACTCGGAAATGTGACTTCACCATCAGCGTTGTTAATTTAAAAACACTAAATATCTGTTTCCCCTCATGTATCAGGTTAAACTTTGTTTCCGTTTCTTTCTCCGTCATACACACATTCTCTCCTCTTTTGTAAATTAATGCGCCGCAAAAAACCAGCAGGGTGCAGACATGAGCTTTCTGTAAAAAATAACCTCTATCAAAATAATCTCTCTGATATTGAATTTAACAGTGAACTTTATATGGAGCAAATCACACTGCAATAAGCTCTCGCATACTCTAGTGTCGAGTTTTATCTCTCCACGAGTAGTTCTATAAAGGAATAAAGATGAGCTTTTTCCCCCCACACAACTCCCTTAGATTAGGAAATCTGACGTTTCTAGCACTACTTGTGCACGGACAGAGGAAAAGTGGGTGTACACACTAGTTGTGCTGTGTGGCTCTGTAGTGCCTCAGCTCAGATGAGCTCACCCAGCCGATGCGCACATCGTAGTATCCTACCAATGTGAGAAGGCGTAAGGACGGCGAGCAGCATCCTGTAGTCAGTGGGAAGTGTGGATGCTTTGGTACAAAGGAAACCGAGTTTCTACTACGCAAAGTAAATAAAGGGACGCGTAAAGGATTGCGCGCCAAACTGCCTCATGTTGGAAAGATTTAGTGGCTTTGTAGGTTGCCTCCACCGATGGGAATCTACTCTTTTGTGGGAGACGGGACTGGACTTCGGGTTGAGCGGTTGAAGAGAAGAAGCGTACTTTAAACACTCTGGTTTTCATTGCCTTTTTTTCTTTTTCTCTTCACAAAATGCCAGGATTTCGTCCATCATACGCTGCCCAGTTCCAGTCAGGCTGCTAATTTGGAAGGACGCCAGACCTCCTGCCTCTCATATCTGCAAGTTCAGTCCAATAAATTGTGACATTGTCTGTCAGCCTTGGAATTAGAAATCGATACTCGAGAAAAGGGACGCATTGTTTTTCCTTCGGAATTTTTACGGTCTAGTTCCAGCT
The DNA here is from genome assembly GCF_965226115.1 of Aulonocara stuartgranti. Classification (NCBI taxonomy): domain Eukaryota; kingdom Metazoa; phylum Chordata; class Actinopteri; order Cichliformes; family Cichlidae; genus Aulonocara; species Aulonocara stuartgranti. The sequence continues at coordinate 10,357,305 of NC_138942.1, read as the reverse complement.
ATCCTTATAAATATGCGGTTTGGTTGGATTAGGGTGGTTTGGTCCAGCTTCACGCTTTTTTTAGCTGGAGCAGCGTTGATAGTGACTGATTATTGCTGTTGAATTTGTCCATGCAAGACTCGGGGTGGAAACATGTCTGACCACTTCTTTGAGAGGATCATTGCTATCAGAGATGGCATTTTGGTCCAGCACTTCGGTTTTCACCTCTAAAGTGCCCCGGAAAATCTTATTCATGTTCACCCTCTCCCTGTCTGTCACCTACTTGTTCTATAGCTTGATGAGCTGCTACAACTCGCTGCAGTTCCCTCTGCAAGAGACCTATGTGTATCAGGGGAGGCTGGTGACAGAGGAGACAACTTTTGTGACATTGAGAGAGAAACTTTATTCCACTTCCCAGGGCTTTTCTGAATTCACCGAATCCGAGAGAACAACCCCGGTATCCATCGCGAAAGAACATGCCGAGGCCGAACAAAGGACAGTGGAGTGGATTAGGACTCAGCCGTCTCCAACTAAATCGGCGGCGGCGTATCATACCACTGCGCTGGAGAGGGAGCACCAGGAATTCAGCACCACGGACAGCGAACTCAGGGTGAACTGCACCTCGGATTACGGAGAGAAGAAACTTCCCCAAGCCATTATCATCGGGGTGAAGAAAGGGGGAACCAGAGCCCTGCTGGAGGCTCTCAGGGTGCACCCGGATGTCAGAGCAGTTGGAAATGAGCCACATTTCTTTGATAGGAACTACGAAAAGGGGCTTGACTGGTACAGGTGAGTTACCTTTTCAATCACGTGCAGTTGTTTGTAGAAGGTCACGCATATATATATATATATTATATATGCAGGCGTACATGCTTTATTAGTTAATTAATTTTTCCGTGTAGAAATGACATGTATGTAGATGACCGTGTATAGATGACATGTAATCCCATTCACGGAACATAATTTCAGCCATCACGGCAAAACTTTTCCACTTGTCAATCTGCACTTTCAGCTACATTAGCTTACTTACGCTAAAATTACAAAGCAGAGCCTAAAAGGAAAAACGTCGCACTGTTATTCTCTATACCGATTTTTCATAAATACACACTGGAGACAACGGCATGCTGAAAGTGTCGGAAAAATCGAATAGAGCAGCTTTAGAGAGTGGTTTCTGTACCAGTAATACACATGATTTATGACATTTGTCTAAAACATGATGCTGTCCTTTAAAAGAATCAATTTGAATTCTTCTCCTTCTCTACTACATGGGTTAAGTGAGTTCTATGACTTTTTATCAGACAAAAACGAGACGTGGTTTTACTGTTTTTATTTGAAGCTTTCCCCGGCTTTATCATAGAGTTTATAATGAAAACATATTTAATCCCATTAAAAACCCACAATAGTATTAAAAATAGCAAAGAGTTATACATTGTTCACCTGGTGTCTGCCATATACCAGTGGATGTGCTGTCACACAGGAGGTTAAAGGTTAGACAGGGGATCATCATCATATATTTTTAAGATTTTTAAGTTATTTATATCCATCTTATACAACATTTTATTTTTATTTTTACAATTTAGCTAATTTATTTTGAAAGAGCCAATTTGGGGCTCCATTTGTCTCCCTTTATCGACCAATAAAACTGAAACACACATCACTTGTGTGTTTCAGTTTCATCACGAAAAAAAAGATTAAAGAAAGCCTATCATAAATAAACAATACATCGTTGATAAATTGTAAGAAATTTTCACATTTACATTTTGACTGTGAAAATATGTAGTTACAATTCTGTACACAGTCACAACCATGCACACAAAAGCGTTACCGGTTTTTTAAAAAAAGGGTCAGATTGTATTTTTTTGTACGTATACTGCTTATTACATAAAGATATCCCACAAATATTTAAATATATGTCAATTTATATTTTGATTTTATGAGTCAAAACATAAAACCAATAAAATGAAACCATGAATTGCTGTAGCAACTGCTTTCTTTTATTGTCCTTCCATCTACTTGACTAATAGTACCATAAAAGCTTGATTTCTTGAAACACTCTTTGTTTCCACTACAACCAGTTCTCGGTTATGTGAGAATTATTTACACAACCTTTCATGTGTGGTAGTTGACATTCACTTTGACTCCAGGTTTATTTGCCAGTGAAGAACCTGTTTATCACTAATGTGTTTATAGGAGAAAAAAAAATCAATTTAGGAGTTCATTCATGGTCAGTTGGTCATGGCTCAGTTAGGCGTTGTTTTCACATAATGATGTTTGACCAGGGGAATTTTCTAATGGAGTCAATGAGCTGATGAGAATGACACTGACTCAAAGTCCCTTCTGTTCCTCTGTAGATCTAAGTCTGTTACACTGGTGTTTGGGTTGTGGAACATCTGCTTTCATCTCACTGCGTAGACATGGGAGCTCTCAGGCTGTTCATTTATCCTGTGCTAATGCAAGCTGTTTCATTATGCTTACGGTGAAAGGCTCATTAGACAGGAGGATGACATGCTCACATAAATAATAATAAATGCACTTGTGTGTTTTAGGGCCCCTGGGCTAAATAATTCCTGAAGGGGCATTTCATTTTGAACATTCACCTCAAAATGACACAAATAAACACGCAAGAAATATTTTACGTCGATGGATAGGCTTCATCGAGAAGGGTGTGATTTTGACTTGCTTCGATGGTCAAAGTGAATAGATATATGCTTTAATCATGAGTTGAGTCACCCTTTTGTCATTGATTTAAACATTAATTCAGGCAAAGTTTGTTTGTTTCTAAACACTAAATGATGTATTATATTGCCTCTCTCTTCCCTGTCGGTAATGCTCTGGCTAATGCGCACTTAATGGAAGTGAAATTATGATCACATACTAATGTTTGCAACAGTTTGACATTGCTGTAGTTGAATGAGACCAGTAATCTCACAAAATGGAATTCATAAATTTGGGCCTGTCTCACTAACACCTGCTCTGTATTTTGACAGCTATGATAGAAGATCTATAAGGAATATATCAGTCTGACGACATCCTATAAGTACATAATGAAATGCCTGGGCTTACTTTCTGACCATGTGTTTTTCTGCCGAGGGCTGGTATAAATACAAGATAACAGAGCTTTATGGTTTTCTACACATATCCTACAAATGTTGTTAAAGTGTCTTTAGAATGAATTGCGATTGTGTTTGTGTTTTTCTTGTTTTTGTTAACTACCTATGTCATATCATGGCATTGCACAGGTACATTTTACATTTACAGATGTCTATGCATTTTGATATTTTTTCATGCAATTTTGTGAAATTAAAATACATAAAAAAAATGCCAGGATCAGGACACAGAATGCATGTCTCTAGTTTAGTTTGGAAATACTGGTAGCACTAGCTTTTTTGGTATATCATGCAAAAATGACAGATAAAATTCCAAGATTTTTCTCTGCGGTACATCTATGAATATAAGCTCTAGTAAACTCTTGCTACAGATGTTATCTTGTACACAGCCATTTTTTTCTGGTATTTCAACTGTTATACAATGTTTCTTTACAACCACTCTTACAGAATAGGGCATGTTGTAAAACAAGGTCATATGCATAATTACATGAGTCTGTTGGAGGCACAATCTTGCTAACCCTAAGTAAGTTTTGAGGTTTGGATGTTTAACTGTGGAGTTTTAGGACTACAGTAATGGTAATTTACTTGTTGGAGCATAATATTAACTTATGCCAAACACGTAACTCACTCTAGAGTATATTACATTCAACACAGCAGGTTAATGCACATGAAAACCATTATCTACTGACCAATAAACTCTGCTGGAAAGAAACATTATCATCCCAGGAAAATCTCTTGGACATCTGTGTTCTGATAACAGATATATATATATATATTAGAATCAAATTAATCTCTGATCTTACCAAAATCGTTGCTAATACATGTGTTTACATTACACCAATTGTAATTGCTTCTAACACCCAAGCATAATAAAAACGCTCCATAAAGTCAGAGTAAGCAGGTCCAGATGTTTCACAAGGTTGGTTTAAACCTTTTAATAAACTGATCCGAAGAAAAAAAATGCCCAGTGTCAATGACTGATCGTGATTACTTTCTGGCTGCATTCCTTCCGCACAGGACAGATCATGTTGTAAATGTGTGGGGACATCTGCTTCTCCACGTCCCAAAAATAGCAGCTTCCAAGCTGAACTTCTTCATTGCAGAGTTTCCTTTGAATTCAAACTCGTAAATAATTAAAGAGCTAAGAGCAATGCAATAATGGCAACTGCTGTGCTGAACAAGTGATACATATCCGTTTTCAGGGAGCTGATCAAACACATGTGAAAGAGAAAAGATGCTTAACATATTCATCACTTTTATACATGTCACACTGTTCTGCATCAGTGCATGTAAACACCAGAGCTTATTAAAGCCATATTCTGTGAAAAGAGCTGACACAACATTTTTAATTGGAATGATTTCACTCAGAATGAAATGTAAAAAAAAAACAAGGATATAACCACAGTCAAAGGGAGTCATAGGTTCTCAGCAGGAACATATTTTGTATTTTTTTTTCCTGCTGGCTTCAAGCAGTTCATAAACAAAAGTGTAAAGCCTTGTGTATCTTGCCTTGATATTAGAATTTAGTAAGCCTTTCACCGGTTTTCGTTTTTTTTTTTTAAAGTTTTTTTAGGACCCTTGTCTTGACAGAAATGGCAGGGCTAAATAAGGCCCTGCCATTTCTTACACACAATAAGAATGCATCTAGGCAATGTAGTACTTTAATTGACAGACAATAGTCAGTTGTATCCATCCTCAGTGATATATTTTGCATTTATTCATTTAGAATGAAAATAGCTTTTTTTGTAGGAAATGTAAGGAATGCACTCATATAGACAAATGTAACGGACCATCTACTTATTACAGCTACAAAGCTGTGGCCTATGGCTAAGCAGCGGAGGAACTGAATTGAATAGTTATTGATCGAGCTGCATAGACATAGTATAAAAATTGAATATAGCTACCGTGATGTCACCTGTTGATGTCTGATATCCTCTTTTTGAAGTCTTGAGATAAACACTTCTGTAATCGTGGTCAAGAAAAAGGGAGGGTCTCACAGTTGAACCATACACTTACTGGCTAATGACTTGTGATTTACATTTTGTTAGCCAATGAGCATGCCGTTTCGTAATCCTTAATCTCTGAACCATGGTTAGAGCAAATAAAACTTCCGTCCAAAATGAGTGACTGACCCTTCAAACTCCACATGAAAGTTTCTACATGGGTCTTGACAGAAAGCTAATTTCACAATGACTTCTATAGGTCCAGCTGTCTTTTTGCAGCCACAGTTATTGCCGTCAAGTGGCCGAGAAATAGAATGAATGTTTAATGCACTTCCACATTAGCTTGTATTTATTTTATACTGTCCATGGACAGCAGAGCACTGGAGACACACTGTACGCCTCAGTACTTGGCGATCCTGCTCTAAACTTTATGTCGTTTGCCATTTTGTGGCTAATTTGCATTGGTTCCTAAACACTTTCACTTTGTAATAATACCACTTACAGTTGTTGGTGGAATATCTAGGAGGGAAAATCTTCCTGGAACTGACTTGTTGCAGCAGTGGCATCTTATTACAGCCAAACTCGATTCAGTAAACATTTTAAAATGAGCCATTCTTTCACAAATGCTCATACAGGCAGACTGCATTGCTGTGTGGTTGATTTAGACACCTGTGGCACAGGGACTAAAAACACCTGAATGCTAAGATTAAGAGGTATGGCCCAAGACTTTTTTTTCCATATAGCGCATGGTTAGATTTAAAACAAAACTTGAGTTGATATTCCAAGTTGATAACCACTAGGGTTTGCTTACTCTTCATAGCTTTAGTGATGTAAGTGTTGAAGTATAGAAAATATATGTTGGTCAATCTACGTTGAAAGGGTATACATTTTTATTTAATCATTGTGTCTGATCAAACCAATAGGCTATGAATAAAAAAACACAGAAAAAACACACTACATTAACAATGTGTTACCATGAAATCATTCACTATAGTGCTATAAAAAAGTCTGTAAATTACGGTTAATTTTTTTTAAACTCTGTTTGTATGTATGGTGTACATAACCTAACCACTTAAATCTAAAATTACACATAAAAGAAAAAAACAAAATGAACTTAATGCAGTTTTCTATGCATTTTCAATCACCAATTCCAGTATTTAGATCATATGGAGAGCTAAATACCTTCTGAAATATCTATCTAGTGTCCTATAGTCTATGTTTTAGCAAAACAATATAAAATACCGTATTTATAATGTAACATATCATACTCTTAGATTGCTTAATTTGCATACAATTATAATAATTTATACTGGAGAAAAGTAACCCATGCTAAAACCTTAGCAGCTGGAGAAACTTGAGGGATCAAAATGCAAAACTAAGCTTTTTTTTTTTATAGAGAACTTGGAAGGAAAATGATAATTTCACACATTTTGTATATTTCAGAAGATTTTTAACTTTCTAAAATTGTAGCATAAGCATGCATTTCTTTTGCAAAAGATTTCTGACTGGATTTGAGGTTAAAGAAGTTTTTAGTTTTTTTCAAGACTATAAAAGTTTAGTTTCAAACCCACCACATGTGATATTCCGATTAGGTTTCCAAGTTTAGTGTAGGCCTGGTATAAACCTCCATAGACAGTCCCAGATTGGGGACTGGTGCCGCGTTCTTGTTTTTAGCACTCTTGGATAGTTTCTCCAGTGTGTTTTGAGCTTACTTGAACAAGCAATTTGCAATGTAGTGGCATCATTACTGCTCACAGAGGACTTTCATCAGCCAATTGGCACTTTTAATGCTGCCTCTATTTCTGAGGAAAGAGGATAAGCCATCACCACAAGGATTTAACTTATCTGTTCTCTTGAGCTTGAGTCAACCTGGTGCAAACGCCCATGCTGGAAAAGGAAGTGTTAGATGCTTGGTGACCAACACAGCAACTGTTGACTCCAGCTCTGCCTGTGCTCACGCATACAGTACTTCAGTGGAAAAAAAAAATATGTGCATCATAAATTGTGCTAAAGAATTTAATTGATTACCAGTCATTCATTAAGATTTGTGTCTGATGTGGGTAAACACTCAGCAGGAATTCACTTTACGCTGATTTAATGAGCACCTATTAGAGAGGTTGACTGTTTGGTATTTTCGTCACTTTTGCAAAATGTCAAACAATGGTGTTTACATTAATGTTAACTAATAGGGTTTGTGAGGAGTGAGAAGCACAGCAAGAGTCTATAAAGAAAAAAACGATGCTAAACTGCTGTCAAAAAAGCTTCAAAAATTCATGTATCAATAAACAAGGCAGAAAACTATCCATTTTTGGACTCACAAATGGTAAATGGACTAGTACTTACATAGTGCCTTTCTACTCAGTTGAGCACTCAGAGCTCTTTCTACAAAATCTGGGGTTCAATATCTTGCCCAAGGTTTTTTTGGCACGTGAACTAGAGATCAGTCCGCTGACCTTCCAATTGTTCAATGACCTCCTGTACCACCTGACCCACAGCTGTCTAATTTTTATTATGCTTCTAATTTAAAGATAGTTAAAATATTAAATTCCAAAATAGAAAAGATATATTTTTCCAAACTTTAACATCTAAGGTGCATAGAATATTAATACTAGGAGTATCTGCCTACTACACAGTGGAAAAAAAAACACAATTTTGGAACATGTCAGATTGTCCATTTCAGATTAATTCTATTTGAAAAGCATGTGTATCCAGATCAAATAATACAGCAGAGAGCACGAGGTTTCTCATCTATTGAGGCTCAGTGTAATTCTGTTCCACACTGATGAATACACTGCAAAGTCAGTAGTTAGATTACTCTTTTCACAAATCAGAATAGCTTTCTGCCTGCAAAAAAGAACATCATATGGAGCAATTATGTTGTGTATTATGTGATAAATATGTAATTAAATAATGTTAAATGTTGAAGCCAGAATGCAATTTGCAAGCAATTCCAAGATTCAAGGTAATTAAAAGTGAAATGCACACCAGTTCTGCCTGCAGACTCATATTAAATTTGTGCAGCCTATCTGTATTATGTATAAAGGTGAACATTCGATAAGAGTCTGCTGTACAGCTACATCAACAGAGTAGATTCAAGCCAAATCCTATGTGAAATTCATCAAAAATCAATATGACTCTGAAACAAAGATGCTGGGTAAATTTCAAGTAGCTCTGTCTCTGTGTGCTAGTACATGCACCTCATGAGTACATGTGCTGTGTCTACCCTCCATATGTTTGGATAACCTGTTACATATTGAGTTTTCTTTGTAACCCTGGATGTCAAATTTGTCAGAGTGACCTACTTCACAGGGTGTAGGGTTATTGCCCTACCCACTTCAAGAGTTTATCATTCATTAACAATAAAAATATATATTTAAATTTCATTCAAATTTTATCCAAATAAAGGTTGCAAATGAGAATCAAAAAAAAAAAGTTATTTATTCTTCTTAATTTCCCAATAAAAATATACACATTTCCTTCAGCTTTGTGCCAAATTTTTCCTCTGAACGTCTGTGCTCAGTCTGCAGTGGCTCTATGCCCCACCAGTGGGCTCTGCCTCACATTACTTTTTAAACAGCTAGAAATCCATTTCCTGAAAAGTATGAAGCTGTTCTATGAAATGTGTCCAAAAGTAAGACTCGCTGACCCATAAATAATAAAATAATGTAATACAACATAATTTAGATGTGAGGTACAGATAAACACAAATTGATTAAGTTGAATACTGCGATGTACAATAAAAGAATCCTCGTATATGCCAGTTAATGGTTTTCCTCACAGTCCCAGTCACAAAATCTTATCTTTCCTCATGTGGTGCTTTTTCCATTGTTATACCTCTCTGACCTGTCTTCCCCATGTGATGTTTTTGTGTAATGTATGTATGGTCGGAGGGTAAGATGGCGCCGCCATTGCGTGCAATAGGTCGGCAGCCTTAACATGAAATTTCCCACTTGTGGGACTAATAAAGGTATCTTATCTTATCTTAAAATAACTAATCAAAATGTAGAATGTATCCTTTAGTCATATGGGAAAATATTGGAAAAATGTAATTCAAAGGTTTTCTACAGGTTTTGCATTCAACTTTGAAGATAATTGCATATAAATAAAACTTGTAAATTAAAAGAAAGTTCATGAAAATTACAAATGATGACATGAGTGGATCAACAGCTCAACACAGGTCTGCATGACTGTAATGTTTAAATATATTTAACCATATGATAAACTGGTTACCGGTGAGCCAGAACCAACATTTTTCCAAGATTTGGAAGCTGTAATATGTCTGTGTTATTAAAATGACACTTTGCAATAAAAGCTAAAGAGACATACCCATAAATCTTTGGGAGATGGCCCTACCTTACCATCTCTGTGCTAAAAAATCAAATCAGCATACCTTTCAACTCTATAATTGTCCCAGCAGATGTAAGTTTTATTCCAAGAAATTTGAAAACTATTTTTGTTCACCATCACTATGCATCACATTAAAATGTACTTGCTAAGTTCCATCCTTCTAAATCCAAGATTAATGTTGTGAAGATTCATCTTTCATTCCAAATTATAATATTTTTCTGAACTTAATGTAGCTTCTGGTGCCTAAACCTAAACAAGTGAAAGTGCAAAATGAAATTCTGTCAAACAAGGTAACTAAACGACCACCACTCCAAAATCCAAATTCACACTTTGCTGCACAGGACAGGTACTTTAGCATCCTCCATTAATTGATTAATTATTTTACTTACTATGAGGTTTAAAATGAATGGGGTTTTCAACTTTTACAAACTTCTCATAAGAAATGCACTATAATCAGTGAATCCTACACAGCTACATCCCTTTACCTCATCCAAGGTCATACAATAGAGTACGTTCAGTCCTCACCTTATCTTATCAAAGGAACATATCTATTTTTTGGACTGCACTGTGAAAAAAATCATTTTTTTTAAAAAAATATTAAACTCAGTGGAAGAAGTGTCAGTGTACAATGTCTGATTTAGCTGCTGCGGCACGTCAAAGGAACAGAGTGTAACGCAGAATAGGCATTGGTGTACCTGCAACCTTTGGTCATAAGACAGGATTCGAAACAGGAGGTGTGTAATGGAGATGTGAATCCATGGCCAAGCAAAGCAGCAGAAAGTCTAAATCCCGCATTTATCCCTTGTTTAGACCTGCTTTCCCTCTCTCAGTTGCTCCTTGGGCAGCTTAGCCCCTGACTCTTGCCACCTGACTGGGAGCCCATGACTCCACTCAGTGGGGAGATGGGAAAGAGCACGGTGGGCCAGATCCCGGAGTAGGCAGGATGCCATCCATTCCAGCTGGGCATGTGTGCTGCTGCAATGCTTCCCTCTCCTACGCATTCCCAACATGGCATAATCTGCCTACGCCCGATAAGACAGTGCCAAGACTCACAAGGACGCACCTCTGAGTGCTCCAGTGCCAGTACTGCAGTTGTAGAATTCAACTTTTTAATTAGCAGCATACCCCTGTGCTGTAAAGACAGAGGACTGCTTCACTCAGGTCTTTCTCAGTGCCCACCCTCTTTCCACTTGATTAAACTCTCAAGGATCACAGAGCTCTGAGGTACCAGTTACCACAGGAGCAATCATGTTTATTTCTTGTTTCAGAATCTCTTCAGATCCTGCATAGCTCAGAAAATTTGCTCTTTGGATCCTAAAAACGGGAAGAGCAGCCTTTTCTTTTTTGTCTCTCTAATACACAATAATGTATAGGTCTACAACACTTGAGTTTTAATCTATGTTGTTGAATCAACAAAGCGATGAAGTCATTCTTTTTGTATTGGAAATGACTTCTTATTGCAACAGGACAATCCTTGGTAATTTATAAATATGCTGCTGAATATAAGAGTGTAAAGGTAGAGTAGCAGCAAGTAACTGCGCAATCTGAAATATGAAATAGTGTTTCACACTCTTTAATTTTAAGAAATAAGCAAACTGTTACATGCCTAAATTTCAGAAACCTGCACTGTCATGAACAAATGGATGTATTTTTCACCAAAAATTGAAAACTTGTGTTACATGGATTATTAGCATAATATATAATCTCTCTCTCTCTCTCTCTCTGTGTGTGTGTGTGTGTGTGTGTGTGTGTGTGTGTGTGTGTGTGTGTGTGTGTGTGTGTGTGTGTGTGAGGGGGTGGGGGGCTATATCCAGTGTTAATTGAATAAGCTCAAAGTGTTAATGCTAGCTAATTTTAATAAACGACACTGACAAATGCAAAACTAGGGTGGCACTGGGATTGTTTTAAGGTGGTACATGCCACCCCATGCCACCACGTTAGATCTGCCCCTGTTCCTGTTACCTTTGAGCTGAACAGAGCTAGAGTGAAAATTGTGTATGCTCCGATGGGCTTTGTGTCGTTAATGTTCGCTAACTAAATGCAGTGTTCTAAAAGCAAAACACACGTCTTGCTGTTATTGTGTGATTTTATGCAACATGTATCATCAGGTTGTGAATTAGTTAACCTCGGGTGAGACCTCTGAATTTCAAAAAGAACAGGCACTAAGCTGCAACTATTCCGAATCGCTAATTAGTACGACTATTACAACATGATTCTCTGGTGTCATATTTTCTGCAGCAAATATTCTAATACAGTGGATAAACACATACTGTACATACCTCAGTGTAGAATTACCTTTCAAGAGGTTTTTTTTTCCTCTGGTGATTTGTTTTGACTGAATAGAGGCTTCTTTTATTCCAGGACAACAGATAGGCTTGATCTTATTCTAGCCATCTGTAATGTGTCATGGGAATTATGGAAGAAGTAATAGCACTTCATCTTTTCTGCATATAGAAGAAGGGCGAAAAAACTCTTCAGCAGTTAATGGGTATAGCCAATTTCATCCTGCCTTTGGTTCTGTTCAGAATTCATGCACATACCTCCTCTTTTACACACACATTTGTCTCTTTCTCTTGCTCTGCTGTAGCTACACTCCAGTGCTTTCAAGTGGAAGTCTATTTTACTTATGGTTAGATTTTAATTCTCCATTTTTTCCCCTTCCACTGCTATGAAGTGGCCCCAGGTTATGGTTTGCCATAAAGGCACATATCCACTTTTTTGTGTCCATCAAAACAGCTAGATACAATTTGCAGCAGCCTTCTCCTCTGCTGTTGCTGGGATAGACGGAAGGACTTGGGCTTGTGTGTTTGTTCCGCAACATGGACAGATTGTCTGAAAATGAAAGACATAGCTTCATCTGTTAAATTATTTATTTTGGACTGAAAATAAAGTATAAGCTGAAGTCATTTTATGCTCAAAGGGATTCATTTCTCCCAAAAGATTATTTGCATGCGACAGAATTGCCGTGATATGCTTCTAGTCTGGAGGAACAATGACTCTGTTCGGCAGAATGCTGGTTTACAGACGTCTTTAAATCTCTGCAAATAAGACTACCTTTGGGACAAATACGCATGTCAATCATACTTGTCAGGATTCCAATTTTCCTTTCCACATCTCCTGAAGCACTTTTGCTGCTCACGCTCCTTATTGGCTGCGAGCGATATGGTCTCAAGACACAAGCTGATGCATTTGTTCAGTCAAAAGGAAAACCTTGACAGGAATGGACATAGAGCCAAGATACAGGAACCACTGGAGATATGTTTCAAGCATGTGTCTATGGGAACTGATGGGTTCTTTTGTATTATAGGCTGAGGGATGAAAAGAAGGAAAGTGCATATGACGATAAACGCAACGCATTAGGTGTTTGCTACAATGCATTAAATATCTTAACATAAAAATTGGCCTGTTTGCTAATCATAGATGTCATAATTTTTAGAAACCATTTTTTCCCCACTAATTACTATTTTTGGTATTTTATGGGAATGAAAAATGACCGTTTCTAGGGGTGGTCCTTAGAGTCAAATGCATCTTGTGCTCCTCATAACATCTACAGTTCAGCAACGACCTGACAGACTTAATTCAATTATGGCTGTGTGATGTGTTGAGACTCCGGAGGTGTGAGCTAATTCCTCTGTTTACACCCCTGAGTCACTGTCACAAACAAAGACAAACACATTCATTGGCTTCCAGGATCTTGTTTGCTGTGATTGTCCCACCGCCTTTGAAGTTTCTCATCGCTTTATGTTGTTTACTTATTCATGCTCTTTCTTTCCCTCAAATCACCATGGGGTATTCCGTTAGACGAATTTTAGCACAGTGTGAAACAAAGTATGAGCCGAGTATTAGATGTGTAAACTGCTCTCAACACACTTCTTACATACAGTCAAGATGTTGCTATGCTGGATTGAATAGTGAGAGAATATTCTCACTATTATTTTGATTTTATAACTTGGTTGAAACATATTGCTGATGCAGTATGTGTTTGGTATATTGGAAGTCATTAACACAAGCTGTGGCATTTGCCAAACTCCTTTGAGACTTGGATTAAGCCAATGGAATGCAAAAGGAGGCTTTTAGGGATTATGCTAATTGCTAATTGCTATATCAGGAGGTGATTGTTTTTCCTGGGTAATTTGGATTATTGGTAATAGAGATTTAGGAGAAAGTTGACAAGTTCTGCTTTTCTAATAAGGCTCTTACCTGCTCTCAACCATAAAACCAACTCTTCTCTTGCACAATCTGTGACATGTATTTGTATCATTTCTATGATTAATAATATAAACAGCAAAGCTGGTAACAATTTATATAACTGAATGTTTTGGTTCCAACATAATGTTTTAATCACAACATAATATATTGTGTCTAATTGGAGTAAGGGTGTTTTTGTTTGTCTATAAAGAACATATTGTTCATCATTTTTTATTTAATTTTGTCTAATTTGATACAAACTATGGCCTGTTATTCTTTATTATTGCAAAACAAAACAGAATATGGATAGTACATTTTTACACCTAGACTACTGTCAACAACACAGAGCACAAAAAAAAAAAAAAAAGAAAGGCTCAGCACTCGTGTATAAATAAGGGTTAAGAAAAAGGAACATTTACTAAAGAGGTAAAGTCAATTTCTTTTATTTATTTTATGGAGTAATAACTCCTTTTGTGCAAATTAGTAGCTAAAGTAAGAGCTTGGTTTCAGGGGTGTACAGGGAGCACAAAACATTAGGGGAAAGAACCCTAGTTTATTTTTTAAAATTTTGTTTATAATGAAGCCCATACAGCCGATAGAAGTTCTTCAGTATGTGTTGATACAAGTAAAATCAGGTGCTAACTTATTATGCTTATGTTTCTGTATTATTTTGTTTTATTATGTTTTTATATAAACTGAAAGAAACTATCTAACTTGTTAATATTAAAATCAACAAATAGAAAATATGCTGTCACTGTCTCCTAATCAGAGACATTTTTCCTCTTTTTCCTGAATCAACTTTTGTTTTCCTGAGAGATTTAGTAGTCAGACACAGACAGAATTGCAAAATAAAAACAGAGGTTTATAAAGAGCCTATCGAAATGGTCATTGTTTTATGGCTTTAGGACATTTGTTGCCTAAACCTAACAACACGAGTGTCCTTTAAAATATCATATTCTTAGTGAACACTGGACTAAATGAATAGACTCTGCAACTAGTAAGATGAAGTGAGCATTGCTTGCTCTCAGAGCCATGCAGTTCCTCACTGTCTATGATGAACTGTATACAGTTTACTTACAACAAAAGTATACAGCTTGCCGGCATTAGTCAAAGCCAGTCCATATGAATATTTTATCTCATGAGAGAATATTTTTGTTGGAAAAAAAAGAGTAATGTGTGATTTTATAGTGCTATACAGTTATTCAGTTATTTTGTAACGTGGGAATGATTCCGCTTAAAAAAAGGCGAAGCTCTGGGAAGCTCAATTAGAACAGTGAAAGAAATGAACATGAACTCATTTTATATTTGTAGCTGTGAAATTAGATCAAAACGATAAACTGTGGAATGTGAATGTGAGCTAACCTGTTTGTACTACTTTTTCACCTTGTACTGTGTGATATTGCACTCAAAAATAATCACGTGTAATGTGTTTTAATTTTATACATATTTTCCCTATATTTGGATTTCACAGAATGTCTCATACAGGTCCAAAACAAGCAAACACAACACATTTTAACGGCATAAAAAAATAAGGCTTAATGACTCGTTTTAAATACATAACACATTTTTAATATGTAAACACACAGAGTTTATTTAGAATTTATTTATAAAGGTTACAATAACAGTGCACATGTTTTAGCACTTATTCCCTTATTCATTAAGGGTTCATTTTAGAATTTATCAGCCATAAAAACCTATTCGTCCAAACTGTGATGAAGATTCATAACGGCTATGTTACATTGAGCTTGCACTAGTAAGATAAGAATAAGAACTCCTCTGCTTTCAAAAGACAAAGACCAAGTAAACCATTTCCATCCTTCATTTATTAATAGACTGTTATTAAACTGCTCATTGGCTGACACTTAATGGCTCATTTTAGCCCTTTTATTGCTTTTATTTGAAAGAATATATTTATGACTTTTAATATAAAGAAACACTATTTTTATCTTTCAATATAGTTGAGAGTGCTTTGCTATTTTAAAGGCTTTAAATTATTGGATTTGACTGTACTGCTTCTGATTAGTAAGACACTGACCTCTTAAAAAAAGAAGAAAAAAAAAGGCTATTTAGGCGCTTAACAAATACCAAATGGTGGGTACCTCATCCTCACTGCCAGCTGGTCAATACTGTGAGAGTGCAGTGAAGCACACCTCCATGTATGACGCTTTTTAATTTGTCATTTCAACCCTCACATGAGAGACTACAGGTCAGATCCCACATGGCGTGGGTGATATATAAATAATTTTTCACACATTACTTGTTGTTTTCTTTTTAAAGTAAAACATTATTTTATGTAACTACTCACCTGAGAAAGTAATTGGCTACATTACTTGTTATATTGTTTTCTAGTTACTTGTTGTAGCAAAACTTGAAATGTATTGTTACATAATTAACAGTTAACAATATAAATCTTAGGCCCCATTCCTATACACTGACATCAGTCCCTATTCTAATGATCATGTACATGTGATCTTTTTTTTTAGCATTTAACCCTTGTATGGTGTTCGGGTCTGTGAGACCCGTGTTCAGTTTTTTTCAAAAGAAAAATTAAACAATTAATTATTTTTTCACGTGTAAATGTGTTGTGTCTTTCCACTCACTCCACTTGATTATAACTGATTTATTTATAACATTTTATATAAAAGAAAAACGAGAAGCACATTAATTCATAAATGTGATCTAACAAAGGTAAAGGGAAAAAATTAACCATGTTTGCTGTTCATATGTCTTGTAATTGGGATGAAGTAAACATCTGTTGAGTAATTTAACATAAAATTGTTTGATAGTGTTAATTTGGAAAGCCAAAACTCTAGCGGGTCCACCAGACCCATGAACACTGGCTGAGTAACAAAAATACGAACACCACACAAGGGTTAAGAGTAAAGACAAGGCCATCAACACAAAGTAAAACTGAAAACGAGCTCAGAGACTTAAGTTATTGCCGCTGGGATTCTACTGAAACATATACAGGTAGAAATGGAGGCTGCAATGCAGGGTGGCTGGTCATCACTCTCGTTGTTACCTACTGAAGATCAGACTCTGGGACTGGTCTGGGACTGGCAGACACTTAGCCTTAACAAAACTCTGGGTTCTTCACAAGCTTTGTGTTGCTTACTAGGAGCCAGTGTTGTGCTGTCTGTGTAATGCAGTTGCTACTGTTCTGCTTGCAGTTGGCACCACTCTTGCCATTTTATGTTATTGTAACATAAGTGTGCTGGTAAAAAGGCATATTTGATTTTTTTTTCTGTCCATTCATTTAGGTAATCGACGAACCTTTGATACAATAGGAACATAATTTTAGCTGTAATGTGATTACTGAATTTAGTAAATCAATGCATAAAATGATATTATGTTACCAAAACATGTTATGCAGTTACAATAATATATTTTTTGTAACGTATTACACCAACCATTGGTCATTTGTATACTTTATTTTGTATTACTTTTGCTCTTCAGTCGTTCTCTTTAGCCCCTCTTTGGCCTGTATCTGTAACATGTCGTCCTTTCAGCATAGGAACAACCTGCACATCAATATCCATGAAGAATTTGTGTGACCGGCTTTAATTTTAGCTGTATAGTTCAGACTATGGAGGCCTTCAAAGGGATATTCCCATCTTTGATTGGACATCCAGAAAAGCTCTAAATTATAAATCCCATACATTCTGAAGTCTTTATGCACAATTTTACTGTTTTTCTAGAGAATCTATGACTAGTTTTTATATATAGGTTCCCTTATACCTTGTTGTGTTATGCCAGCTGGGATATAGTTGATAAATTATTCTATTGCAAGTTTGAAAAAATGAGATTTTAGGTGTGTGGCTTCAGATAATGCCATTGTTTCCAAAGATACTTCATGCCAGAACCTACAAAGATGCTGTTGCATTGTTGAAAGTCCTACAACTTGATCAAAATCAGCAAGACTAAATTGGCTGCTAGCTCAAATGGCCTTTATAGCCTCTGAGGAAAATAAAATACTGACTAACGCCTTTAAAACTTGATGAGCTTTTAACATTAGATTGCAGTGACTGACACCTTACTATTCAATCAGTATCCACAATTTTGAAGGTGTTTTATTTGAATAATATCTCGGGAAAAAACCCCCAGAAAAACACTTCACACAAGCCAAGAGCCTTAAGCAGATTTGTGAGTAAAGTAGTCAGGGATCCAACAAGGTCAGCCTGGTATCAGGCAACAGAGGATGAATAACAAGTCAAGATATTTTACATGTTTTCACTACTGATTTTTTGCTTTTTGCATGTCTTTCACACCGTGATTGGCAACCTCACCCTGACCCTAACCATAACCTTTTCACATGCAGAGTTAAAATATGCATTATTAATTTATGCGATATGAAAGAATCTTTGACTTCAAAATATGTGCCGCACGAATCTCCCAACAGTCAATTTCTACTTATTAATTCAACTTATTTATTTTATGTCTATCTGACAAAAACATGCAAACTAACTACTAACTGATTTTTGAATAAGCACATATGTACTTTTAAGCAACTGCCGAATACATTGACGCTGTGGCGCGCAGTAAACATTTTGTCTTAATTGATGTTAGTAATGAACAAGGACATCCCTTCCATCTTTTGTTTCAAGGTCACTTTGTCATTACAGTCTTAAGCTGTGTCCCCTGGTCTTTATAAAGGACCAACTTACCATGAAAGAGTATCTGGGCCGAGGTGAGAAGGTGGCTGCTGTAACTAATGGGTTTATTTAATTTAATTTATTGCTCTGGCTGAGGCATCATATGAGACATGCTGGTCACTGTAAGATTGAGAGTTTTTTCCATGAAAGAAAGAGAGATTAACCCTCTTTTCAAAAGGCCAGAATACACTCTCATGTCATGCTGTAATTTTTTTTTGGCTAGATAGCTGGATGTATAAATCCGCAGAACTAAATGAATATAGGTTTGTGGTGAAATAGGGTTCTCAAGCGTATTTTGTACAAGCCTTCTAATCAGCGTCACACTGGGGCCATGCATGCTGGGCTGGGAATCTGTAATAAATGAGGGCTTTGTCAACATGTCCACTGTTGGATGATGTAAAGTTGCGTCTTTTGATTTCAGTGTGTAAACTGAAAGGCACTTCAGCATATTTTTTTACAAGTAAATGTTTAGCATTCACTGCTATCTTTTTCATCTGTTAGGTATTTCTATGGATTGAGGAAGGCATTCTCTTTTTTTGCCTTGGGCGTATTAAAATAATTAATCTATCCTTAATACCATTATGGTGGCTACATGTCAGACCAGATCTCCCTCTTAACACATTGTCTCCAATTAACATTTTCCAAATTTCTGATACAATCTGCAGAATACAAATGAAGCAGTACTAACAGCTGCTAGCTCTGTGTTGTCTCTGCCCTGTGCAAATAGGGTTTTTTTTTTCCTAATCTGTTTTGTAGTACACCTCATTTTTACAGGAATAAACATGCATGCTCTGCACACTGGGTAAACTCAACAAAGGCTTCGGGGTTTAGAAAATTAATGTGCCATGATAATTAGTTAAGCAATGGAGCAATGCCAGAGGAAGGGATTTCACACCTTGAGTCTAATAATATATACCATAATTCTCCCTGGTTGTAATGTGCATATGTTTCTTCATGTTATTTCATGGTGTCAGTGTTTAGTGATCATCTCTTACCAAGAGAGCATTTAAAAAAACAAACAAAAAAAAAACATCTTTGTACGTGAGAATATTTTAATCCGTATCTGTTTGGATGTCATTAACAAATTTCATTGTTATACTTCATATATATGTATTCTATTTGGGGTGTCTGTATTTTTTTTTTTTGGAACATCTAAACTCAAAACAAATCATATGAAAGTGTAAAATGCTAAAACATCTAGTAACAGGATGTTCAATACACAGTACATTTTCAATGTAAAACTATTTGTGATCTCATGGACAACACTGAATACAACTCCAAGGACACAAACCAATACCTCTTTCTATCCTGCTAGCTAGTTGATTGCATGTAATTTCCCTCACCTGGCATTCCAGGTGTAAAACACTTCCTGATTACATCTTCAAAGTGAAAACCAGCAGGCCTTTAGGTGCAGAGGGCTTGGAAAGAGAAGTACTGCCTTAAACACTCAGCTACTTCCAGAACCATCAACTCTAATTACTATCGTCCATGCCAGTGAATGTTTTTCTTTTAAAAATGTCACTTAGTATTAGATTTTTTTTATATAAATGAAAGACCAATTTTATTTTATTTTATTGAGACTTGTCATTCTTTACTTCACAGAGAAATGTCTGTACAGATGCAGTGGCAAATTATTCAAATGGATAATGAGACAGTGGGTTGCACAGACACTTTGACATCAGACAGCGCTGCCCCCTGCCCTGTGTAAGTGCTAAACCACAGAGTCAGGCACGGGTCTTTTTCTCCATAAAATCTTTGCTTTTTGTTTCCTTAGTTTTTTTTTTTTTCTTTCATTTGACTTTTGAAAGCTCTAACACTGAAAAGCACAACAATGTCCACCGCATGTTCTGCCAGTTTTTGAAAGTTGCCGGAGAAATCGTGCAGTGAAAATGAATGTAATCGCCAGACCTCCCATTGTTTTGATACCATTTAAAAAGAAGAACAAAAAAAAAGTGTAGGTCTCAGAGCTGTGAACATGTAAAAGAAAATCACAGCCAAGTCCTGTAATTATGTCTGTTTGTGTTCGCTAAGCATTTTTTGTGTCTTTGTTTGCCTATATCCTGCAGTTCATGTGTGAACCAAGAGTGAAATCTGACATATTACACATAATATTGACTTTTTTTTTTAGCAAACACCTTTATACCAAACAACAACAATATTTAAATGTTCTTTTGGGCAAGTCCTTCATGTGCATTTAGAACATCTCAGATCCACCAAGTGGGACTTCTGGAGTTATCCTGTGGTGTCAAACATGAGTACTTTGAATCTATTTTGATTCTGGTTATGGTTATGTTGCGTTGTGGGCTTCCACATGAAGCACTAGATCAGACCAGCACTAGGATTTGAGGCCAGGCAAATGCCCTGAAGTCTTTCTCATGTTACTAAAGCCATTCTGCAAAGCTTTTGTAGTGAAGTTGCACACATTGTCTTGTAGGGGAGGCCATGTGGTCCAGTAGCACCGTTGAATTAAAATTTGTTTATCTAAATTTTCTTTACACACCTTACATACAATTTTGATTCAACTTCAAAATATTTTGGCCATGAAAGACAAAGAACTGTTTGGCCAGAGGGAGGGTAACCCCTTTGACCAAAGATAAGACCATATGTTAGATATTATGATCAGTTTTGCCCCCATAATTCAGACATAAAAAGATTCAGTGCACTTTTCCTGTTTGAATATTTTGGATATTGCTGAGGTGAATGATTGTGTATCGATGCCCACTCTTGATCTTGATGTGGCTGAGAAGGCTTAGGCCAATGTAGAACAGCTGTGGTTGTTAGTAAACCTAAGTCATAGACTTATTTGTAGTTAGTTCAGGAAGTGTATAGGTTAGTTTGCCTAGTCACACTCTTGGGTGATTACTTTACTGAGCAGTAGCTGGTTTTCTAACCCTGATCCTGTTGTTTCCAATGCCCTTCTGAGCTTTGTTCATGCTCTAATCCCTGTGCTTACTCAGTGTTGCTTCCTGTGTTACTTAACAGAAACCTTCATGTTGTGGAGTGGCAGGTTATCACTCAGTATGTTGAAAGTGTTGTACCTTTGTGAGGATTCTTCATGGAAAAAAACATGGTCTTTCTTAGCCAGGCTGGGTGAGAAAGCACACTTCCTTGTGCTGCCAGGTGATCATGTCACCTTCTTCAGCCAGCAGGAGTGGATCATGTTAGGTCCTGGTGCTGCCCAGCTCTTCATGCCAGGCTATTTATTTTCTTGGCCTCTGCTTCTCTTCTGTGTCCCACTAGCCTAACAGCCAGAGCTGTGAGACTTTTGTTTGGTGAATTCTAAAGCCTTGTATTTCTTTTCCATCTAGCAATTGTCTATCACAGCATCCTAATGAATGAGTAACATCTTTTAGGGCTTTCTCGATCCCAGCTTTCAACCTGTTAAAGACCCATCATTTATTTTGCAATGGTATGGCTGAGTTAATTAGCTTTCATGATTGTGATAGTGGGTTTTATTAGTTAGCTTTGTGGTACAGTTCGAGCATCGATTTTTTAATTTTTTTTGTAAGTTTTGCCACATATTTCACACTTGATCCAGTGAATGTATTTGCCATAATTGATGGTGGTGTATCATCATGTTCTTTAACACTGTTCTCCTATATCAGTGTCACCTTATGATCTCCATACTGTTCAGTGGGGACATTACAAGCTCCAGCTGTAGTAGTAACATCCTTCTATGAGGTTCTGAGTCAGAGTGATGTAAATCTGGTCATTTTTTTTTCCTAGTGAATATTTCTATACCTGCCAATTTTTTTTTTCGAACAGGTGGACTCATCCACAGACACTTTGTTTTAATTCACTAACTACCCTTTGGATCGACTTCAAGCACACTTCGAAGAAATAAGAAATGACTATCCTTCTATGGTGTCTGAAGGCATCTGTGTCTGTGTTGATAGCCAAGTATTACCAAAGGTTTGCGCTGATTGGAATTCAAAACTCATTCCATTTCAATACTAAATTAAAAAAACAGACAAACAAACAAAAGATGGTTACTATAGTTATATTATACTCTATGGTAACTGGAGTGATGTCCAGTTTTAATTTTAATAACTACCTAGACTGTGCCTGTCTAATATCTTAATAGTTTACTTTAATTTGTTATAATTTAATGTGATTGAAATATCTGAAACATTGCTGACTGTCTTAGCAAGATGTAACTTGTTCAGCAAGCTTAACAAGCATTTCAGATTAATTAGATTGCTGCTATGCAACAGTCCTACTTATTGTAACCAAGACCTTGTATGATTTTATAACTGAGGAATTTCATAAAGCTGCTGTTTTAAGCTGCTGTGTTCATCACCATAACATCAAATTTAAATATTTTGGTTTATGAAGCCTGTCAATTAAACGGAGTTCAGTTTTATTTAAAAATGATGATAACTGCCACCTCAAGGCACTTTATTTCATAGGGAAAAGACACCGGGATATTAGAGGGAAAACTCCAACAATGGGATGACCCCTTTAGCACTTAGTGACAATGGGAAGAAAAAAAAACTGTTTAACAGGAAGTAACTAGGCTCAGGGAGGGGGATCCCTCTGACAAATTGGAGGTAAGGGAAAACAGAAGAGAGCAGAGGTAGATAGGACAAAGTTAAGACATGGGAGGGAACCAGGATTTAAAATTAATTAAAATAGATGCAACAGTGGTGTATAAATGCATGGACAGTGAAAAAGAGTGAAGGAAAAAAAATGCTTGCATCATGACAATCCCCAGCAGTCTAAGCCTATTGCAACATAACAAAGGTATGGTTAGCATCACCTGATCCAAACATAACTACAAGCTTCATCAAAATTCAAAGTTTTAAGGCTATTCTTAATACAATATGGTACTAAGAGTTATTAATATATGATAGGTCAAGACCTTATAAGTGATAAGTAGGCTTTTAAATTAAATCTGGATTTACAGGTAGCTAGTAAAGAAAAGCTAATATGGGAGAAATATGGTTTCCCTTCCTACTCTCTGTCTGAACTCTTATAGTCCTTTCCCACTAGCACCTAGTCGGCTAGTTACGGCTTGGTTTGGTTTTTAGGGTTTTCCTTCAGGTACCTGGCACCAGCTACTTTTTCGTACCTACTCAGCTTGGGTTCTAAGCAGGATCTCAAAATGTGAAGTCAACAGACTGCATGCCACCGATTGGCTAGTCACTGGTGTTACTTGATGAGTTATGATAGCATTTCCTTCACGAAAATCAAAGTAGGTACTACTAGAAAAGGGTGATTACTGCCATTACTGAAGGCTTTTTAAGGAACTTTTAGAACAACCTGATAACAATGTAGTAAATGCAACTGAGTGTTTCCTCTTCACTCACCTTTTATTTTATTTTTTTTCACTCACTATATGTTTATACACCGCTCTGCATTTTATCATTAGTTATTATTAATCTATAGTTCTCTTCCACAGCATGTCTTACTCCTGTCTTCCTAATACCTGCGGTATGCTATAATTCTATAGCAAAATACTATAGTGCAACCTGTATTCAATGAATTTTAACAGGATAAAAAACCGTTCTGAGATTCCACTCTCAGAGGCCATAATAAGCCATTACTAAACTTCGCTAGTGCTGTATCTATACTGTAATGAATTGAGAAACCTGACTGGGATTCTTCAAATAAATCACTCCTCTACAGATGATTAGTTAGCTGTTTTAAAACTGCTCTTACAAGACTTTTTGAAATAAAAGGAAGATTAAAAATCAGTCTATAATTAGCCAAAACACCTGGGTCAAGTAAAGGCTTTTTAAGTAATGCTTTAATTGCCACCATCTTAAAAGCATGTGCCCATAATAATAACCCATTAATAAAGATAAATATTTAAGGCTGAAGCATTAATTAATGGTAGGACTTCTTTGCTGTTTCTTAGGAATGGGGCATGAAGTAATTACTGAACTGAACTCAGAACCATCAATGTGTGAGAAAGATTTTAAATATCAGCAGATTTAAACATTGCTGTACACAATATATCTGTGCCATGTGCATAATTTCTATCTCTAATGGTGAAAATGTAAATTTTCTTTACTAGTTAAAGACTTTAAAATGAGATGAATACTCAGTTTAACAGAGCTCTGACTCTTTTCCATCCTGACTCCATTGCTGTACAGAAATCTGGGGTTATTCTTGTTTTAGAGAGAGAAAAATATTTTTTCCCAGCCAAACGACAGTCTTCTAAATTAGTGAAACTCCATTTTTCCTCCTCCAGCTTATGGGTTATCTACTTTGCTTGTGAGTTATAACAGGCAGTCAAACACCTCTGATTTCGAAGCTTTGTCTTTTAGAGGAACCAAAATAACCAGAGTGAAGATGTAACACTATTAACAAAACAATCGACTTCTGAGGGAGTATGGTTTAGGAGCTGCTCCTCGGTCTCAGCTGTATTTTTTTTTCTAAACTTTTTATCACTAATACAGAATGGTTAGCATGGTACAGAATTTTCCCTGCCAAATATCAACCTGATAGATTGTTGACCCTGTGTTTAAGAACACCCTAACACAGGTTTTACATGGACACATAACAGCTGCATGGCTGCCTACTGTGTTGGTGTCTTATGCATGAGATAAGCCTCTGGGTGTGAGTCTATCCTCTTCCGGGCTAGTGTTGTGGTTTGTTATTTATTTATTTCCTGAGTGGATTCACTGACTTGCCTGGCCTTTTGATTACTGCATTCCCTAATGCCTTGATTTAATGCACTCTTGGAGCTCAGATATTGTGCTGGCAGCCAAAGACCACTTTCTTCAACACTGCCCCATTAATAACAACAAATAAATCAGGGCATACTATGAATTTCCTCACTTGCATATTGGACCTATTTGGAAGTGCAATGGGGCCATCTTTATTACACAGGAGGTATAATGCCAAACAGTTATCTGTTTATACTTCAATCCCAAGTCCAAACCATGAAATGATCCATATCTGAATTAATTAAAGATGTTATTCCCCATGGGATACTTAAATTTATATTGCATTTAAAATCCACAGAGCGCCCAAAATTGATGTACTAAAATAAACTTATTTGATTTCTAAATGAATTTAGTGAGAGAATATAATCTCTCATATGACAGTATATTTGTTTCTATGTAGCTCAGTATGTGCAAATATGATTTATTTACTGGCCTCCTTGAAATCTAAAATGGGATTTTTTTTTAAAAAAAAAAGAAAAAAGAATCACGTTTGTAAAACTGTGACGTGCAATAGATTTGCCTTTGCAGGAGCCTGTTTTCTGCACATACAAATCAGATTTAATTTATCATCCAAGACAGAAGAATTATTATTGTTGTCAGCATGTGTTTATCTTGATTTGGCCCTGTATAATAAACTTCACTCAGCAAACACCTTTCATTGTATTCAAGTGCAAATGTGGGATCGAACCTTGTGTGTCTTGAGTTGAAACTGTAAACAATGCCAAATATCTTCTTCTGTTACCTGCACAGTCAGTTTCTTTGTAGCATGGATGCAAATTGCCTTTAAATCAGCAAAGCTATGTATCTGTGAAGGACAGAACTGACTGAAAACAGGGCACCTGTTTAAATGAGAAACTTCTTAATGACTGAAGGTGTTCATAATTCCCCAAACTTAGATCTGAGTTATGCATATTTATTCAGTGAGCCGGTGTTTGCTCTAGCTATGGCCATAAAGCCCAGCATACCATTCAAAAATGATATTAAGTAGAAATTTATAGCAAATTTTGAAAAAGTGAAATTAAGGTCAGTGTAAACAAGTAATAGAAGATCAATAAATACAAACGAGGAAAAAACTGGACACCATTTATATACTTATAGTCATTTGTATTGTTTATATACCATTAATCTCCCAAGTATTCCCCTTTTCCCTCTTCACGTTAAAGCATAAACTGCTGCAGGCTGCTCTTATGCAACTAGCTCTGTCCATCCTGTAACAGAGGAAAGCATACACCATGTTCACATAATCCTCCCTTTAAAAGAAAGACGGAAAAATATAACAATATAGGACACTATTGTTCAAATTCAAATCAAATTCAAATTTTATTTGTCACACACACACAACCATACACAGTATGACATGGGGGTGAAATGCTTGTAGCTGTACAATGCCCGACCATTAAATGACAGAAGAAAAGTTTTACAATATTTACAATTTACTACAAAAATTTACAAATTAACTTAGGAATTTACAGTAAAGAATGTGCAAATAGCAGAAGAGATTATAAAGATAAGGATTATAAATTATAGGAATTATAGGATTATAGGAAATGTGTGGTGGTGCGTGTGGTGACGTGTGTGAGAGTCCAGTCTTATAGTGACGTGTGTGGGAGAGTCCAGTCCTACACCTGGTTCAGGCCCCGAATAGCCTGGGGGAAGAAGCTCCTCTTCATTCTCTCTGTTTTGGCCTTAAGGGAGCGGAAGCGCTTCCCAGACCTCAACAGTGAGAAGAGTCCATTGTTGGGATGGGAGAGGTCCATCATAATCTTCCTAGCTTTGGACTTGCACCGCTTGGTGTAGATGGACAGCAGGTCAGGGAGCTCTGATTGAATGATGCGTTCTGCCGAGCGCACCACCCTTTGCAGATCTCATCTGTCCTGCTTGGTGCTGTTCCCAAACCAGGTGCAGATGTTTGACGTCAGGACGCTCTCGATGGTGCAGGAGTAGAAGTTCTTGAGCACCTTCAGTGGCAGATGGAAGTCTCTAAGTCTTCTGAGGAAGAAGAGACGCTGACGGGCTTTCTTAAACAGGGTGTTGATGTGACAGGACCATGACAGGTCCTGAGTGATGTGGACACCCAGGTATCGGAAACTGTCCGCTCTCTCCACTGGCGTGCCACTGATGATGAGGGGTTTGTAATTCCTCGCCTGCTTTGTAGTGAAGTCCACGATCAGCTCCTTAGTCTTGCTGATGTTTAGGAGGAGGTTATTCTCCTGGCACCAGGTCTCCAGGTTCCTAATCTCCTCCAGGTAGGCCGTCTCGATGTTGTCGGAGATCAGGCCCACAACAGCAGTGTCGTCAGCAAACTTGACAATGGAGGTGGTGTCGGATGTGGCTACACAGTCATAAGTGTACAGTGAGTACAGCAGGGGGCTTAAAACACAGCCCTGAGGCACTCCAGTGCTGAGTGAGATGGAGGGGGAGACTTGTTTTCCTACCCTCACTGATTGGGGTCTGTCTGTGAGGAAGTTGAGGATCCACTGACACAGTGATGAGCTGAGTCCTAGATCCATCAACTTGGTGAAAAGCTTAGAGGGAATTATTGTGTTGAATGCTGAACTGTAGTCCACGAACAGCATCCTAACATAATTCCCTCTGCCAGTGTCCAGGTGACTCAGGGATGTGTGGAGCAGGTGAGATATGGCATCGTCTGTGGAACGATTCGTGGGTGAAGAGATATTTTTATGTATGTAATTATGGCGTTCTGATTTTGCCTTGGGTCGAATGTCAATTTCAACCTCCCATTGAAATAAAGCTGAAGTAATTAAAGGCTCTGCATTAATTACATCAATGAAAGGGTTCTTGATAATAGACATAAACACCATCAAAGTAACAGTAGAAACTTAATGCAAATGGGATCCTTAGAGAAATGGTGTGCTTAAGTGTGGTGTGTGATTGTGTGTGTAAGTGTCTGTGTGTTAACATGAGGACTTCTATATGATTCCTGATGATGATGATTCTGTTTTTTTCAATGAAATTCAAACATGTTGGCCTGCCCAGCTGAATAATCAGCATCATTAGCCATTCTTTCTTTTTTCGTTCTTTTAAAATGTACAAGCCCACTATAGAAGAGATGATTTTAAAGTGATTTAAAGGTTAGCCAATGAAACGGCTTTAAGAGAGCAGATTTTCTCTGAGATGTTAAGATATATGAATTATGTAGAATGCAATTATTCCAGTATTTATCATTATATGTGATATTCTTTTCTGCATTTGGGGAGGCAGGGGGTGCATGCATGACATTAGATATATTTAGGTTTCAAAATTACCAACAGCTGATTTAAATACTTTAGTGACAAAAAACATTGGCCAATTATCCGTTTTTCAGTTGTTCAATCACAATAATCTCATTACAACTCTGCAGTCAATGTAAGTGTATGCTAAGAATACAATTGGGAGACGGAGAGTGAATGGATCTCGTGTTTTCACTTCCATGCTCAACTAAATTATGCACTGGAGCATTGTTTATCCATCAAACTAGGCCCTGTTCCAGCAATCCACTCACAAAGAAATTCAGAATTAATTGGCAAGACTAAAGTAGAGGCAAAGCAAACAGACAACTTTCTTTCTCTGTCCATGAGGCAAAAAATATCCAGTAAGGGAAAAGCCAGCACTTGCTGTGTTTTATGTCTCATCCTCTCGGTTCTTATGCCAGAACACACTTGCTCTGTAGAGTGTTTAACCTCTGCACCTCCAGTTCCCTAAGACTCCAGCTGGAATATCCTGAGTAAAATTAATGTCATATGGTGAGCAGCGATTGAGGAGCCAAATGAAGGATCATGAATAACGGTCTGATAATTGGGCTCTGCTGCTGCTCTCTGTCGTCCCTTAGATCTGGGGACAGAGAAGGAATGGGAGTCAGGCAGGAAGAAAGTAACAGAGCTTACTCAGCAGAAGACCCATTTGAAGCAGAGTCACACACCACCTTCTACTTTCTACTCTTATAATTGGCCTTTAGTATACTGTTAAAGGACCTGCTGAGACAGATTGCATGTAAGTCACCTATTTGTTCGTTGTTGTTGTTTTTAAGTAATTCTTCAACTTTGCTGTCAGTGGACCTCGTAGACTGTATTGTTCATGCTTGAGAGAAAGCAGAGGGGAGGGACTGCTGAGGAGTGCACCTTGGTGAGAACTGTGTTTACCCATAAGCCACTCAGCACAGTGACACATGCTTTCACTTTGACTAATAAATCATTGAAGGTCTGATGTGCATCAATGGGAATGCAGTGTCAGTTTTGATACTTGATTAGCATTTCTGTCACTTCGCCTTACGTTTAACACAACTCCAGCTGTGCAACTCAATTGACATTGCTCATGGTCATGACTATGACGAGCTATTCCTCAATCTGGCAGCTGATCGTGGCAACACATTGGCAAATGTGTAATTTCACTGAATATTTGAAAGAAAACTGTTTGTATCCAGTATACTGTAGTAATTAGAATATCTTGTTGTTCCTGGATTCTATTAAAGCATTTTTACATGATTTACAGTTCAAAATAAACCTTATTCAGCTTATGTTTTAAGACGCCTCTGTTAGGGCTAGCGGGTCGGACTCAAGCGTAAGCAGCGGGTCACGTTTACAATCTTTAACTTTATTGAACACCAAGTGCTATTTACAAAGTGAGGGATTTGGGGAAGGGCTCCAACGGATCCATGAGTTGATGGGGAAAGGGACGGGTGCTCCACACTCGCGGGGTCTCAGTCGCTCCTCACACTCCGCTCTCAGCTATCACTCATGCTCAATCCTCCAAACTGCAGGGAACAGGAAGGGTCCAGGAATCTGAAGACAGGAAGGGAAGCAATCACTAAAGGTACGCAATATTGGACACGAATCTATAAGCCGGGATTCACACTAACGTGGTAATTCAATATCCCAGCGACGAGAGGCTCTGAGCTGCTGCCTTTAGTAGTGTCCAGAAACAGTGATAAGCTACAGGTGAGTGATTAGTGGCAGATGTGCATGCCAAAGGCAGGAGCCCGAGGAGAGCTCCGCCCCGGCTGAGTGATGCAGGAGCAGAAGGGAGGAGAAACGAGAACAAAACAAAAACACATGTAGCCTAGCAGGGCTAGCCGGGCAGACACAGGGGCCATGACAGCCTCAGTTTATCCCTCGTCTCAGTTGAGCTGTTTTAACTTGTTTTTGTTCGTTTTTTCTTGTTTTTTTGCTTCCCAATTGGCTGTCCCTCACAAACTGAAAGTTTGAAAGAAAGGTGGCCCTGTAGCCAGAGTTGCTATTTATCCTTCAGCTGCCGATGTGACTCAGGTTTGTTTGTAGAAAATGAATTTGCTCACAAAAAAGTTAAAAATGTCACACAAGGCTTAAAAACGATACTCATCTCAATGTCCTCAACAAGACACCAGATGAGACAGTGTATCTAGTTTTGAGAGGACTCACAAGATCTTTTAAATGATCCATAATTCACTGAGTAGCACAATTTGTTTTAAAGATTTTTGGAAGAAACGTGTTCCACCTCACCCCGACAAGGGCAGTAGCTTTCAGCGCCTTTTCAAACGTTTGTTTTAAAAGAATGCTACTAAGCTTAGGAAAATGCCAGGCACTCAAGGTTTAACATGCTTAAAAAAACATTACCTAGATAATTTTATTCATCATTGGGTTCTGATGGTGCAATATTCAGTGCAATTTACCACGCTATCCTCAGTTTTACACACCACAATGTGCCAAAATCCCTGAAGATTCACTATTTTTGAAAGTCTGGTCCGACCAGTCATGACACGTTAAAAGTTGTAATCACACATGCTGCCCATTCAAGCGTTTCAATGAATGGTAGCTGAACTTTTTAACCCCGTCTTCTTCTTAATACTCATGCTTTATTTATACACTTTATGACTCAGAGATTAAAGTGAGCTGTTTGCGTGCCCAGTAATGTGGAAATTGTGGAGTGTATATTAAGCAGCATGGAGTATGTGGTTCACAACTCCCCTTAGAATATTATGTAAACAGTGTGCCTCTGTACACATATGGGATTTAGCATCCTGTCTTAGCATATGTTAACCTAGACTCATCTACCCCATCTGTTAAACTCAATTCAAAACAGCAAAGGATGTAGTGGGGTCTGTGGCACAGACTATGCAGTCAAACTGATGAAACATCAAATGTTTCTGCATACACTGATAGACAGCATCTTAGCTTACACAACCCTGCTCTTAGCAGAAGCATAAAGTGAATGAAATTATGAAAAAGAACAAATATTGTCACAAAAAAAGACTCCTTTATTCAAATGGATAAAATAGCACTCTCACAGCTGACCCCTTTTAAAGTGAATATATATCACTTTTGTGCTTTGGAAAACAGAATTATTTAGACTGTTCATAGGATCAAAGGTAATGTAGCAGTGACCTTGGAATTCAACTATAATTTAATTGAGGTAAGTGCTTGAGCCACATTTTCATGCACACTGTTAATATGGTAATGAGAGGATATGTTAATATCCACCTTCATTCTTGTCCTCATTCATCCTTGCTGTAGTGATACCTGTCCGTGGTAATGCCTGCTGCTTCCCTCCTGATAGAGGCTGTCCTGCCCCATCACTAACAGTAATGCTGTCACGTCAGAGCTAGAGGCAGCATGCACTTAACCCTTTCATGGGTATCACCAGCTTCCACTTAAAAGTATTATGTGCATATATGCATGCAGCTATGCAGCATTCCATAGCTAGAGGTTTAACAGAAACATTTGAATTAGTGGCAATATGTCTGTGTAGATTCTCAGTCATCCAGGTCATGGTAATCTAAGGAGCTTGAAAAGAATAGAGACTGGACTTTTGCCTCTTATCCGAGAAGCTTCTTCAGTTCTAAGACTAAATGATGGAGAGTCCCAGTTTTTTAAGTCGTCGTGGGAGTTGTCCACACTATTTATCATGTGGCTCATCAGAGGTTTGGGGTTTTGGATGAAACCACTGTAATACCTTGCCTCACCCTATCATGTGACTTACTGAGATCGTCTGGTACAAGATGTGAGGAAGGGATCTCAAACCTGGATTATAGGTGGCAGACAGTTGGTGTCATGAGCCATACCGTCTGTTCAAAGGTGGTCGTTCACAGTGGACACAGATTGATTCTTTAACTCCTCTTTCAAACATCTATCTTCTCTATCCAAAATGTGAACATTAGCATCCTCAAAAGAGTGACTTTTATCTTGTAGGTGCAGATGTACAGCTGAGTCTTGTCGAGGAGGTTCTTCGATGTTGCTGCATGCGTTTATGAAGTGGCTCTTTGGTTTGTCCATTGTAGAAGTCTGAGCACTCATCACTGCACAGCACAGCATAAATTTCATCATTTAGTTTGTGTTTGGGAGTTTTGTCCTCAGGATGAAGCATTTTTTGTCTGAGTGTGTGGCTGGGTTTGAAGTGAGTACACAGTAAGGGATGGCTGTACTCCCTTTGAAAGAGCCGAGCTTTACTTTCCACTTCCCTAATGTAAAGGTTGGCTACAATGATTGACACTGGGGAGCCCATGACACATCCATGTTTTTGTCTGTAGAAACTCTCGATTTATTTAAAATATGTGGTGGTCAGGCAGAGGTCTAACAATGCGCAAATCTGATCGGCGTTTTCTAAAGAGCTGTCCTGCTGTAGTTGTTTTCTGTCTCTACTATCTCAACTGTACGTATGAAAGTGAAATGAAGAGTGAGACACTATGGTTTCATCTGTATCCAGTGTAAGTTTCTGGACCTTGTTGATAAAGCAAAGTCCAACTGTTTGAGGCTATATAAATGTCAGTGGATAAAGCAGCCATTTACTGTTTCATTCATTCATACATACATTTTGTACAGGCATTATTACACCTGTGCAATAACAAGTATAAACTATCTGTTGAGGTTATGAGGTGTATCACAAAATCAAGTTCTTTAATTAACTGCTGTAATTACTGTAATTACTGTGTGAAGGTTCAGTGTGACGTTTTACAACATTAATTCTGTCCATTTTTCAGATCATCTTTAAACAAGCATACAAGAAAAGTGAAGAGGCATTGTAGTATTGCTCCTGTGTTTGCACAGGGAGTAATATCATACTACATTTCATAATAGAAATAAATAAAAGATTAAAATAAAGGCCTTTTTTTATATACATATCTCATACAAAACACTGAGACTACTCAGTTATTTACACTGACAAAGAAAGGCATCAGAACAACATTTCAACAAGGTACATAAAACATCTTCTCTTCTCCAAAAAATAAAAAGCCAAGGTCAACGATTTACAGAATTATTTTTGTAAATCAACTAATTGCTCCCATTGGTTTAAAACACATCTAGTGATTCACTGGCAATGTGTCCTCATCTCTAATCCACCTGCAACCCTGAAGTATACATAAAGAAAATGGATGGCTTCAAACATTGAGAAAAGTAGTTTATTTATTTTTAAATTTTCAAAACAATCCTTTAGCATCCCATGTCAGCATCGATTCAATAAGACAGTCATTTATTGGTCTTGTGTACAAATAAAAAGTGGAATGCAGGCTCTATTACATGTTCTGCATCACCTTATATTTTCAGTCTTTCATTGTTTCATGTACTCGCTAACTTTATATATTAACAACACTGGTAATGCACTCAATAGTTACAATGTTCTTGTTGCATTTTTTGCAAAGGGCATCTAGTCTCCAAATATTTTTGATCACTGTGATTTCCTTGATTTAGAATTGTTAGTACATTAGTGGAACAAAATCCCGTTGATCAATGTGTGACACACAGTTTTCCATGGCAACAATAAACGACTTTTTCACTCAGCTCTAGCTAATCAAAATCAGCTCTTGACACTGCACAACAGATTAGCAAAAGAACTACCATTAAGTCAAAGAAAATAATGAGTCTCACTGCTTCCAACATTATTCAGCTCAAAAATGTTCATTTAATTTAATACTCTCTGATGGTGGGTAAATAGTCCTACATATAAATGCAAAATGTGCTGAAGACAACTGGAATGTCTTTTATTATATTTTTACAATAGGAATCAATACAGATGCTGAGTTGGGCGTTTTACGTAATACTAACACCCAGACTGATCCAGTGATTAACATTAAGTGAAGTATGTTGCTTGGTCTATTCCTAACTCATACTAATCTACTTTCAAAGAGGCCTTGGTGCCCATCAACTAAGACTGTTTAATAAAAATGTAGCACAAACTACTGCCACAGGGATCATTTTACTGCCTGCTCTATTTTCAACACCACATTTTTTTTCTGTCTTAAATGTGTAACATCACTGTTTTTCTTGTGAGCTGTAAGCACTGAGTTTATGCCCACAGCAGTTTGATGACTAAATCCTTCCAATGTAGGCAATAAATTGAACAATGATGAATACTCCTCCTAACATGCTGCTTATTTTATGTGGCCAGTGTAGATAAGATGCTAATTTACAAATGCATAGCATATAGCAGCGGTCCCCAACCCCCGGGCCACGGACCGGTACTGGTCCTTTAGCCGTTTGGTACCGGGCCACGAGAGTTGAGGCTTGGGTGTGAAATGTATGGTTTTCAGGGTTTTTTTTATTGGTTTTTAGCGTTATTTTGTTATCGTTTTTATCGTTAACTCGGTTTTCCTGGGTCTTTTCACGTGTGTTATGAATAAATCTTCTTTTTTCTGTACTGGTATTGGTTTTATTTTGTTGTATTTATCTGTGACACCTTAAAGGCCGGTCCGTGAAAATACTGTCGGGAATAAACCGCTCCGTGGCACAAAAAAGTTTGGAGACCGCTGGCATACAGTACTTGTTGAGATTACCTGAAGATAATGCTGGTGATCAAGGGATATTGCTTTACTAGGAAAGACAAACCATTGTGAAATATTTAAATCAACTTTTTAGATTATATTTTCAAGATAACATTAAATGCTGGTCATATCTCTAATAATAAGGATTCATGTTCACAGATTCCATTTTCTACGCAAAAACTTTAAAGTTCAGTGTTGGTGACTCTCTGGTGACTCGATCTAAGAAGGGTTTTCTTTCTAATCCTTTTTTATGCTTGCACTGCGAAGAAATAGCTTGTGACATAAACACTTTCAACCGTACGTTGCTGAACCATTTAACCATACCTGCACAATGAATAATGAAGGAGAAACTGATCCTGGCTGTCAGTGGCAGCTCAGTTATTTACGATCTAACAACAAAAAAAGATAAATCTGTAACCAAGCAACATGAAGCACTTTTGAGAAGTACTCTGAAAATGAGGCCATGGGAGGCCTAATGGATACAAAACAAGGTTGCAAAACTTTGCTTTCAATTGTAACAGGCATACGGTTGCACGGGTTTCATGTTCGGGGTTATTTCGCAACGTTTAAAATGGATTTTTCAGTGATGAGTGTATTTTTCATAGATTACAGGCTACAGTTTGAAGGTTAGCAGAATTAGCAACTACTTAAATCTAACAAAATATGGATACTTTGATACTATAACTAAACTTGACCTTGTTAGGGTTAGTGATGAGTGATTATTCTTTTTTGTGATTTCACAGCTTTCAAGCTTCAATCTTTGTGTTTGAAAGCCTTGAAATTGTAAGTAAATCTGAGCTTTCTAAGGGATAACTAATATAATTAGGATCTAATAGAGCAAAAGTAGTTTTTGGTTATGTTCATCAAGGTTTTTAATTTGAAGAACTGCAAACTTATATAAATTCAGGGTTTTATTGGCAAGAATAAGCTAATTACCATTAAAATGTTTAAATTATTTAGAGAAACAATTATACTGCTAACCACAAATCCTTAAGGAGACAGCCATACAAAACGGAAGTTGGGTTGTTTTTTTTACATAATGCAATATTGTAATTATTTGTGCTCACTCATGGATTTGTTTGTTTGTTCTTCATGTAATAGCACTACCCCACTAGACAAGTCTAGGTTTGGTGGTTTTCTCTGATTCTCTTCCAGAGTTTATCAAAGAATACTCTGTGTGGCTTGACCCCTGCTTTAAGCATTTTGGCCTACATTGCGCTGAACAAAGTACATCTTCTTTGTCTTCCCCTGTGAGAGTCTCTGAATCAGAACATAATGGATTCAAAAAAGAAATGCTGCTAGGAGAAAAATGCTTTTGGCTATGTCTGATGCGGCTTCTTTTTGCGTCATAATAATTATTTCTTAGTGTATACTTATTTTGGACATGGCTATGTGGCTATACAATGGTCCTCTTAAATTCGAATGGTATTCTTGAAGACCAGCGAGTGAAGTCAAACGGCTTAAAATTAAAGTGTGACATAGTTTTCAAATCTTCTTATCTTTACAGCAAAGACAAATTATATAGTATTGCCACACAGACGTCTACAATCAGTTGTAATTTTGTTATTCTTTTTTGTTAAACAACTCAAGCATCTGAAACTTTGGAATAGATAGTTATTACATCAGTTTAATTCTTCTTGAAAATAAAATTGCATAGGCCGACTGAATTATTAGGTAACACTGACAATCAGCATTCACCTTTATTAGGGAGAAATTTAAAAGACTTTGTCCACAATGGGGAAAAACATAGCTTAATGTTGAGTGGATATTTTTTAAACATCAGGTTTACAAATCACTCTGTGTTTGTGTCTGCCATGTTGCTGTTGAGTGTTGCAACAGTAATAGCATTTTAAAGCTAGCAGCTGTGAATCTGCCCTACTGTTAGAGGCTCTGACAGGTTTAGTGGCACAACTGCATTAACCCAATGCTGAGGGAAAGAGCTGAGTCTGCCAGTCCCCAGCACCATTTTCACACACTGTTCTCACACTGGACAAAGCCTCACACTTTGATCTGTTGAGTGAGTTCTACCAGAGAGTCTTAACTGCCTCTGACTTTCCTCCTCGGGCTCCTCTCCAGCTCAGATGTGCGCTTATGGAAAATAAAGAAGAGCTGAAAGGTTTAGGTTGAATTTGTTTTACTGTCACTGTAGGCAAATTAGTAATTCTCACTTAATGTTCATCACCATGATAACTGACATAAATTCAATTACGTTATGCCTATATTAACATGTGCTATTGAAGGTGTAAAATTCATATTTTAGATAAGCTGGCTCATGATTTGCAGGAAATGGAAAGCCTTTTGATGGTGTGCTCAGTTAACAGCTTTGTGACATTAAATTACTCTTTCTACACATGTTTGTATCACGCATTGTTCCTAAAGACGAATCTAATGAGGTTCACTCCCATTTTTGCCACAGTATTTTAGATTTTTCGTTAAAAAAAAGTCTTCATAAAAAGTCAGTGGAAGCAAAGTCAAAGAGGTGTAAGCTGAAGAGGGGGAAATTTCTCTCCGTTATCATTTTTAATGGGGTATAATTTCATTATGAAACAATTTCTTTCTAAGGACACTGTAACTATAGAAATGCAATGCCAATTTGGGTTTATTGAAGGTCAGATATTTGGAGTGATTATTGCTCTGCGTCTGTGTAATTATATAGTTGAATAGCTAATTAAAATCCTTGTTAGAGGTTACGATATTCCTTTTTATTTACCTTCTCTGTGGACTTCTTTGGTCTTGTCAATCCTTACAGCCTTGCCTCTACCCACACACACACACACACACACACACACACACACACACACACACACACACACACACACACCAGCTCCACCACTGTTGCTACCATTTCTGTTCATGTCATTCTGGTTGAATGAGAGATAGCACTGAATTACAAAAAAGACAATACTGGATGTTTGCACTCAGCCATACTGAGGTTATGGTCTGGGGAAGCTGATTAAATACCATGGGAGCTTCTTTCCAGCCAGCTTAATCAGGCATACAGTATGTGGGTGAACACTATCCCATGGTGTTCACACCCGCCTATACTAAAGAATGAAATTAGCCGCACATCCCACATCCCGAAGTCTTTTCTCTGCAGTTTCTGTGCATTTTCTTTGCCACACAAAGTAATTGCATTTGTTATCTATTATTATCTATTAGGTTGTACTTTGTGTTATTTAGAGAAGTGCAGGCACCAGACACCTAAAGCTATAAGAAGAGTCCACCAAATGAATGCGTCAATGCCTGCACCTACAGTACCTATCAGTACTGAAAATCCAATTCCCAGGTGGAACTGTGGGAAGGTAGGAGGAAATGTGTGGATCTTAAAATACATCTTTTGTTGCGTAAAAAAAAAAAAAGTACACTGAGCGAATGTGAATGGATCACTCATTGTATGTGACCTATTTGTGTTTTGTTACTTCACTTAGAGATAATTTCATGTTTCCTTGTACCTTAAAAACCTTAAAAACAGAATATATTATATATATATCATTTGCTCTGGACTTTTTGTCCAGAGCAAATGATGCAGTTGCATACAACGCATTCCTTTTTGAATGTGCTGACTGCAGGGGTCAAATTTTGCAACTTACTCTAAACACCTCACTAGTGCTGACTTAAGACAGCTAAGATCTGATCAAACCTTTAAATGCATAGCAACAATCTATGCACACTGACAGTACAGACACGGGTGTTAAAAACGTGCGACATAGGCGTCGCACTGGTGATGACAATTTCACAGATGTGGCATTTTCATGAAATGATGGAACATGGGCATATACATCTGCCTGTACATGTAATCTCAAGCCTCAATAGCTGCACACAAGAAAAAAGACATTACAGGCAGAAAAAGACACAGTCTACATGCATTTATCTTACTGAGATGCACACAAGGACTTTTGCATGTTCGAAAGATGTTTTGTGCTTTTGAGTCTTACCTCATTTACTTTGCTCTATATGTTCAGATCTATTACAAAATAAAATGTCTGTAATAATACAGGTTACACTGGTGAAGATTGTCTGTAACAGGTGAAATTATGAGGTCTGAGAGTTTGCTACTGAATGTATCTGCATCTTACATAAAAAGATTAGCAGGAGTTAAATTTTGTTTAACTGACTTTATTTTATACTTGCTGCTTTATACAGCAGTTCCATCACAATGCTTTGTGTACCCTGTGATAACTTGAATCAAAAAGGCTGAAGAGAGAAACCTTATAGACTATTGGTGTCTTTTTTGTAGCATCTCCACTCTATGTAACTATGGAGCATGTGAATTTCTCTTGAAATGATACATTTAGCCAAACAAAAAGTTAATAATTGCTTTTTAGTATTTGCACCAGCATAATTTCTCTTTCTCAGTGGTCCTTAGGGCCAGTATTGAAGAGCTGCGAAGCTTAGCTTTCAGGTACTTCTTCTATTCTGAAGTGGAGCTCTTTGCTGCTGACAGTTCTTGTCCTTTTCAGCCACGAAATCAAAGTAACTCAAAAACTTCGAAAACTTCAAGGATTCCCTCTGTGCCATTTCACCAGATGAGCGATGCACATGCCCACAAACAACTGTAGTATGGAATGCTTTCCTCCAAGAAATAGATATGAAGCAAACAAACTACAAATGCTTGAGTGATTTTACTTTTTGTTTCATGTTTTGTGGCAACAGCCCGAACAGTGAGAATGTGATATCACCTTATCAGTAGCAAACTGCTTATTTTAGAAAGTAACTATATGGCTACATGCCTGGTGAAAATCAGGATTATTTAGTACAATAAAAAAAATCTGTGGACTCTGATGATGGTTTACGATGCATTTGCCCACAGAATTCTTTTTTTTCAGGATAAGATAATTAATTTTGTCATAATAACCCCTTTTGAAGGTTAACCACTTCTAAAAGGCCAATTCCCCAATTATTACAAGCTTCTCCTCTGCTTTTCAGTTCCTACATTAATGAGATCACCACAGTTTTTCTGCAAAACTTAGACCTTTAACATGCACTTACTCACATTACCACAAGAGGTTGCCTATGTAAACAGCAATAGTTTTTAATCCCCCTTAAAAACATGTGACTCCCCATAAAAAACTGAGGATTCTTTCTGTCTCAATATGAAGAGAGCTATTGCTTTTAATCTTCGGTCTGTATTCTTATTGTTAAACTATATTATATGTAAAGCAGTCATGAATTTTATCACAGCTTACCTTGTATTCCTATATGAACAGCCGTGATTGACAATTCACCAGCACAACAGGTACTATACAGCAATATCAGAAAGTGATAAAATACATATGATGTATCGGATTCTTTTTTTATGTCACAGCTGTTGTTGTGTCCTCCCCCATATACCAAAACGTATACTGTGGCGGTGTTTACCTACTTTTAACCAATCAGAACCACACCACAAATGTACTGGCACAGCAGCTCTGCATGGAGGGGGGGTTCACTAAAGATGCCACACTGTGCACGTCCATTGATGCTTTAGAAAAAGCTCGAAAGCCACAGCTGATCCTCTCTCATTTCAGTGCACTCAGCACATTGGGCCCATAATGCCTTGAGTGCTTGCCTGAGCTACATGACATCACTCAGTGTAGCTACTCTCCAATTCTTAGTTTCTCTTCTGATATC
Source organism: Aulonocara stuartgranti (assembly GCF_965226115.1). NCBI lineage: Eukaryota > Metazoa > Chordata > Actinopteri > Cichliformes > Cichlidae > Aulonocara > Aulonocara stuartgranti. Next base: position 10,317,078 of record NC_138942.1, on the reverse strand, counting down.
CAGGGCAACAAGAATAGAATAACTGAAAAAGAAAAAGGGGTCTTGGCAAGGGGAGGCAAAACAAGAAAAAGCTTGCCCCGGGCATAGCACACCAGAAAGCTCTCTGTGGCACACTAATCTGACCACCCACTAGTGGTGACCCATGTATTCCCTGCGTGAGCATCATACTCTAGCGCAAGCCCACCCCTCCATCACTGTCACATGCTGCACTAATGAGTGCCAGGAGGCATGAGGTCAATGACTAAGCTGATTTGCCTACTGATAAGTGATTGCCAGGAGGTACAGCAGTGGAGAAACTGAAAAAAAGTGTTCCTGCATTTGTAAGGATGAGTTTGACTCCCTTCTCCTAAAAACATATTGCTGAAAACCGGGAACAAGGCAAGCAATTTTAGTAAGACATTACCCCAAAAAAACGTTTAGTAGGACTTTCAGAGAACTAAACCAACCAATAAACCAAATCGGAGGTAATAATACATATTCATTATTTAGAAAGGAGGATGATACCAGTGGTGCAATCATAAACTAGAATTTGGTGCATTTAGGATCCAATTTTTTTAGCATTCCCTGTACATCTGTCTTCTAAGCTATTTCAGATTTAAATTGCCCCTTAGTGATTTTTAGCATGCCATTCACATAGGTATGTGATAACAGCCCCTCAAACTCATTTACATGTGATTATGCAGCTGTTACTGTAGAAAAGAAAGTATAGCAGTAATTGTCTGACTTTTTTAGCAAGCAATTACATAGCAATTTGCTCTCTGTAATCTGAGATGCCATAGTGTGCACTGTGTGGCAGCATTAATTAAAGACAGAGAGGTGTATTTCTTGATACTCCTGATCCTTTGTTTACGTCTCACTACTAAATTTATGTTTTCCACCCCTATATAAAACGAAACATTCTTAATGGACATCGAAATGGCTTCTACATTTCCTTTTCTAATACACGTACAAGGCAAAAAAACAAAAAACACCATTGCAGTAATTACCATACAGCTTGTAGATGACAAGGTTGTTTTTTTTCCTCGTCGTGTTCTATGGATAGATCATTATTTTTCCAGATTATCTCTCACTCGCTTTCTTAACTCCACTAAAAGCAACATCAAGATGCCGATGATTTTAATCTTGAAAAAATGAGGCTCAAACTCAAAAGAAAGATGAAGCCTGGAGCATTTACAATTTCAGGCATCAGGTAGGGTTAACTTTGCAGTCTACTTGCAGAGGATCAGAGAAACACTTGATGTCTTTATTTTGGCGAGACATTCGATATTGGCAGTTCTCAAGGAGACTGACAGTAGCTGTAATCGATCAGGTCATCTGGTGTCATGGCGAGACAGCCGCATCTAGAGGTGGGTTGTTCGTCATGGCAGCCATCCCAGGCCACAGGACTAACTGCATCGGTAACAGTGCAGATGTGCATAAATGAAAAGGTTGTTTAAATTAGTTGCTGCCTCCATTTTTGTTTATTCACTTTCAGACACCTAGTGCCATTAGACAAAGGCTAAATTATGCATCAGGTACACGCCACAGAGTCGATTTTTGGGCTCCCACACGAAGTATTTTTTTTACGTTTGGCAGTTTACTCATATGAAGCTTTTATCAGAATGGGTGCAGGCTACTTCACAGAGACCTCATGTTTTGGTTTTCTATTTTTTTTAACTTACCGTTACGTAGTTTTATAGCTTCGGTTTGGGGTTTTATTAAAGCGCTTTCTCGGTAAGACCTTGTAAATAAATAAAAAAGGAAAACAAAAATCCTCTATCTTATGAAGCTTCACGGAGCAGAGAGATTCTGCATAACTACACAATAGTGTGATTTTGCATTATTGTATCTTTTTGGAGGGGGGGGGGCAAATGATTTATTCTTGCAGGAGGACGGAGGCAACATATGCTGTCACAGGTGTTGTTTGTTGTGAACCTACCCGAGAGCAAGTCTATAAAACTAAATCCATCAAATTTACACCCGATTTTGTTGCCATTGAGCAAATACACATTCAAACATCTCATAGCTGCTGGTTACTTGTAAAAGTAACAACCAATAGTAAAAACATTTGTTTTCATGCTGCTTTTTTTCTCCTCTGCCACATTGGAATACCCTTAAAATGCAGTATTGCTAGAATATAATTGCAATCACCTAAACTTTTTCTTTGATTTTTATGTTGAATAATAACAAGTCAGCACAATGTTTAGCTTTTAGGAACCAATTCAACATTTAGGCACGTAGACACGGTCAAGATGACCTGCTGAGTGAGTTTGTCAGTGCCAGACAAGCCTGTCTGATTATTTCAAAAACTTCAAATATACTGCAATTTTCCAATACAACATTCTCTAGGGTTTATACAGAATGGTCTGGAAAAAAGCACATAGGGACTGAGTGGCAGTTCTCTGGGCGAAAGTGCTGTATTGTTGTTGGGCGTGAGAGAATCGGTAGAGCAGCTTTGAGCTAATAGGAGGGCAGCACTCAAATAACCACTTGTTACAACACAGTTATGCAAAAGAGCATCTCAACAACAATACATTGAACGTTAAAGCTCAGGAGACCCCCGTCAGCTAAGAACAGGAAAGTGAGGTTAAAATTGGAACCAAAGGCTTGCCAAAATTGTAGAACAGAAAATTGAAAAACTGCTGCATGGTCTGATAATTCCCAATATTTACAGCATCATTCAGACAGTAGAGTCACAATTTGGCAGAAACAGCATAGCATGGATCTATCTTGCCCTGTACCACTTGTTCAAGTTGGTGGTGGTGATGTAATGGTGTGGAGGATATTTTCTTGGCATGCTTTGGGCCCCTCAGTACCCACTGAGCATGGTTTAAATGCCACTGCCTGCCTATTGCTGCTGACCATGTCTCTTTATGACCAGTGTACTCATCTTCCACTGGGGGATTCTAGCAGGATAATGGACCATGTCAAAGCTCAGATCATCTCAAACTGTGTTTGAACTTGACAATGAGTTTGCTTTACTCAGAGGGCTTCCACAGTAACCAGGTCTCAATCCAGTAGAGCACCTTTGGGAAGTGGTGAAACGGGAGATCGGCATCAAGGATGTGCTGCTGACAAATCTGCAGCAACTGCATGAAACATGACCAAAATCTCTGCAGAATGTTTCCACAATCTCAGCTCAGGGCTGAGATTGCTCAGGGACAGCTAAATAAATACAGGGAGTGCAGAATTATTAGGCAAGTTGTATTTTTGAGGAATAATTTTATTATTGAACAACAACCATGTTCACAATGAACCCAAAAAACTCATTAATATCAAAGCTGAATGTTTTTGGAAGTAGTTTTTAGTTTGTTTTTAGTTTGAGCTATTTTAGGGGGATATCTGTGTGTGCAGGTGACTATTACTGTGCATAATTATTAGGCAACTTAACAAAAAACAAATATATACCCATTTCAATCATTTATTTTTACCAGTGAAACCAATATAACATCTCCACATTCACAAATATACATTTCTGACATTCAAAAACAAAACAAAAACAAATCAGTGACCAATATAGCCACCTTTCTTTGCAAGGACACTCAAAAGCCTGCCATCCATGGATTCTGTCAGTATTTTGATCTGTTCACCATCAACATTGCGTGCAGCAGCAACCACAGCCTCCCAGACACTGTTCAGAGAGGTGTACTGTTTTCCCTCCTTGTAAATCTCACATTTGATGATGGACCACAGGTTCTCAATGGGGTTCAGATCAGGTGAACAAGGTGGCCATGTCATTAGTTTTTCTTCTTTTATACCCTTTCTTGCCAGCCACGCTGTGGAGTACTTGGACGCGTGTGATGGAGCATTGTTCTGCATGAAAATCATGTTTTTCTTGAAGGATGCAGACTTCTTCCTGTACCACTGCTTGAAGAAGGTGTCTTCCAGAAACTGGCAGTAGGACTGGGAGTTGAGCTTGACTCCATCCTCAACCCGAAAAGGCCCCACAAGCTCATCTTTGATGATACCAGCCCAAACCAGTACTCCACCTCCACCTTGCTGGCGTCTGAGTCGGACTGGAGCTCTCTGCCCTTTACCAATCCAGCCACGGGCCCATCCATCTGGCCCATCAAGACTCACTCTCATTTCATCAGTCCATAAAACCTTAGAAAAATCCATCTTGAGATATTTCTTGGCCCAGTCTTGATGTTTCAGCTTGTGTGTCTTGTTCAGTGGTGGTCGTCTTTCAGCCTTTCTTACCTTGGCCATGTCTCTGAGTATTGCACACCTTGTGCTTTTGGGCACTCCAGTGATGTTGCAGCTCTGAAATATGGCCAAACTGGTGGCAAGTGGCATCTTGGCAGCTGCATGCTTGACTTTTCTCAGTTCATGGGCAGTTATTTTGCGCCTTTGTTTTTCCACAGGCTTCTTGCGACCCTGTTGACTATTTTGAATGAAACGCTTGATTGTTCGATGATCACGCTTCAGAAGCTTTGCAATTTTGAGACTGCTGCATCCCTCTGCAAGATATCTCACTATTTTTGACTTTTCTGAGCCTGTCAAGTCCTTCTTTTGACCCATTTTGCCAAAGGAAAGGAAGTTGCCTAATATTATAATAAAGTTGCCTAATAATTATGCAAGACAACATGCATGAAGAGGATGATGTGGACAAAATACTCATTTGCCTAATAATTCTGCACTCCCTGTACATAACATAAATACTGGAATTAATTTCTTCAGTAACATAGTTGATCTCTTACTTTTCAAATATATACACTTAAACACGTTCATACAATATTTATGTTTTCACAAATATTATCCACTATGTATTGTGGATAATATTGTCCTTTCTGATAGTCACCATGTGCTTCCTTGCTCTAATGCTGAAAGGAGAAAAAAGGGAGTGTGCTGACATTTTAGAGTGAGTGATCCACAACAAATGTCCATTAATAGTGTGTTGCATTTCATGGATTTCTGTTGTATCCTCGAAGCTCAACACAGGTCATCTGCACCATGCCAGGAAAGGTGATGCTTTACCAGCCTGCACAAATCAGTTTGCTATTTCACTCTGCATTACAGGTGCTATTTAAAATGGTTTTCAGTTCATAGGTTCTTTCCGCATGAAAAATACAGATAATACTTCCACTATAATTAAACAACAAACACATAATCAAAGTCTCATATTGCCATGATGTTGTGCAGGACTCTGTCTGCAGTGTTTGGTAATCAGTGTTAAGAACTGGAGCACTGGGAGTCTTGTTTCATAAAAGATATGAAACAAAATGTTACTATTTTCCTTCTGTCCCTAAAGAAAAGGACAGTTAATGAGGAGATGACCTTCGGAATTGAGTGACTGGCCAAATCACTATAACTTGCACAATGTACTTCTTAAACAATTTCAGAGCAACAAAAAGCACCATCTGGGGGCTGAAATCTCTCCAAATGGTGGTCCTACATCATACCCACCCTTTTAGAACAGGCAGCTACACAAAACAACCAGTGGCAACGTTCATGATGTACTTCCCATGTGTATTGTGTATTCAGATCTTTTAAGGTTTTCAAGCCTTATGGGCAAACTTTTGATGAACCCTATTTTTAGCATATATTGCTTAGAGTTCTAGAAATCTGCATCACAAATGATCAGCTGTTTGATAATGCATAATGCAGACAGATTTAGGGGTGACACCTGGAGTTACTTACGTAGTATTACCTAGAAGATTAATTAATTCATATATTTTCTTACTGATTTCGGTCATTTTTAGTTATTTAAGTCATTTCATAAGCTTTGCTGGATGCATTTGTATTCTATAAACTGTCTTTTGGGGTTTGGCATATTTAAAGGAAGATTATTTTGACAACTTTATCTTTATTTTCAGAGAGGTAGCAGATAAAATCAATTAAGATAATTATGAACCAACTTAGATAATAACCAATAATTAATATAATAATTACTTTTATCAGTACAGTATGAGGAAAAGCACAAGATAAACATATGTTTTTTCTATGATTTCTAAGAATTAGTGGGCATATAGTCATTTATGCTAATTGACATCTCACTTATTTAAATAGCTAGATATTTGGATGTATGTCAAGGCTATTTCAATCATATCAGCTTGTTGACATTTAACGATGGCCTTGAATGGGTGTGAAAGAGGCAATTTTTTTTTCTCAGTTTTTTGATCACCCTAAGTAACTGCGTGTAGCACTTATATCACAACCCCCTGCTGAGTCCTCACCCTAAGCCACTGCAAAGACCATAAAAGCCTCCCTTATAGATTATACTTAATTTGTAGTGATTTTCCTCTGGGAGAGTGGGATTCACAGATGATATTTCTTGAAAATCTCCCAATAAATCACGACAATAAGAATAATTTTGGCATTTTTTGAATAGGAAGAAATAGTATTCCCTCTCATATTCAGGCAAAATAATGAATAATGCAAGACCTAACACCTCAGCCATTCTCCTGGAAAACTTTGGTTCTTAGAAAATTATTAATCTTTTTGGTTTTAATTGAAAACATCAATAATGTCCAATTGAAAATTGTAATTGTTAACACGTTTTAGAGAGAGAAGATAAAATGAACCTTCAGGTGGAAGCTTTTGAGGCTGCTCCCAGTTATCTTGGTGTGTGAAAAGAATTCTTATATTCTCTACCTTCATGCATACAAATAGAAGCAACACAGGACATTATCCTGCCAAAGGTCCAGAAATACTAATTACCTGCTGTTTACTGGGCTTTATATACCCCACCTTTCTTGGGGAAATCAATAATTACACACAAAGGCCGAGGGAATGAATTCACCCTGATAACCATTAGCATGAAACTGGATGAAGTTCATTAGCGATTCTGTGGGCATGGTGTGTAATATCCAATATCGGAGACAACCAACTCTGTTATGCCTTTGTCTTTTGTTCTCATCCTTTGAAGAAGGTACACAAGTTGGTATTCTGTGACAATTCATTACAGCCTTACACAATACGCAGTCTAATATATTGCTTCATAATAGCACGGTGAGCTATTTTTGATACATCTTTATGCCTTTAGTAGATGCTCTATCTCAAACATTTCTTATTTCCAATTGTCAAACAATAAATTTTTTGTGAACTAAAATGCTACGATCATTTTCATATGCCAGATTCTACCAACTTGGGGATAACTGCCAATGTAGAGGTGATAAGTGGAGGATAGTATAATCATAAAGGGGGGATCACAGTGTAAGGTGAAACCGGTGATTGTGGTACCTCGTAATTATCCTGGCAGTTTGCATACATCTATATCATTGTTCCATTACTGTGTGACAAGTGCCAAGACCACAATTACTACATTTTTATTGTCAGAATGTCTTCTAATGCCATCAAATGCATTCAGTTAATGCAGTCTTTCAAAGGGATTTACCAACAAGCACATTTACATTTGGGAAGGAAACTGATCAAAATGTATATGCCCTTAAATGCTAAATGATTTAATAATAGTGTAATAAATGTAGCGTCATTATTTTCATGATTTGGGCATCTGAATCATTTAAATGAGTTCAACTGGATTTTTTTTAACAAGCTTTTTACACTATGTAGATTTTACGTATGAGCATCTTATTGTGGCGCGCATATCCACTCTTATCTTTCAGTGCACTCTAACATGACACTGCATGACTGGTTCCCTATGGCAGTGCACACGATAGCCCCTTTCAAACTGAGATGGACGTCACAAAGGGACCGTGCGGGCAGAAAATAAATAAATAAAGAGATGTTAAAAATTAACCTCTGCTTTTCCCTCCATTGACCAAGTGCCTCAAACCACCATGAAAGCTTTCATTAAGAGAAGCAGACCGGCATTCAGAATCAGCATTAAGCCTCACTGAATTTGACTTAACTGCAATGATACTGAACATGGGTGAATACGTCACAACAGATTTGTGAAATTTTCTTGTTTCTGGTCAGAAGAAAGCTCATTTTCCCTTCAGCACACTTCATCTGTATGTACCACATTTTCACAGTCTGGGGAATGAACCTCAATTTGTACCCTGTATAACCCACTGCAGTCTTTTAATTAGTTTGTGGAGGCACATTTACATTTCCTGAATATTTATATTGAATTGCATCCTATTAAATCTTGTCAAAATATCTCATCAATTAGAATAATTATATGCACACACTGCTCATTAAAGAGAGTAACTGTAAGGCATAACTAAAACACAGTGCAAACACAGTCAAAACACTAGAAAATAACATTGCAACACTTTTAGCGACACCGGCAGCATTGCTCGTGGAATCTGTTGGCAGGTCTGCCACAGTGGTAAAAATCGGGGCCACCCCTGGACAGATGCTGTGTACACAGTTAAAGTGAATTTCTCTATAGTGAAGACATTATAAGAAAGAGACATATGTCCTTAACTGTATTCTTTATAACAGCAGGATTGTCCAATCAGTAAGTTGGTGTGTTGATGCATAACCATGCATAGTGGAACTACTGACAGGTCTTGATATAATTGGCCAGAGGTGTTACAAAGACAGGTGCTGCTTAGGCAAACACTTGCCTTGAAGGACTTCAGTAATGCCACTACATTGGTTTAGAGTGGTCATGAGTAAAACATCTCGACAACTAACGCATGTTTTGCAATAAAGTTGTACATGTCTACAAAGTTCCAAAATACAGTGATAACTCAAATGATTTATATACATAGTACCAATGTATATCATGTGGATTATATGCAATGTATATTATAATGATGCAGATGCCTGCCGTATACTGTAAACAATGTGTGGTGGGGCGTGGTCTGCAGTGCCGTGCAGGGAGGGCGGACGCACCTGGGTTTGGGTGTGTTGTAGTGTGGTGTGAATAAGACACGGCGGGACCAAAGATCATCATTTAGAGCCATTTTATTGATTTCCCATCACAACACAACACACCCAAACCGTGCAGGTGCGTCCGCCCTCCCTTCACGGTGCAGACCACGCCCCATCACACAATGGCAGCCATTTGTAGCACAATTTCGGATTAAAGAAAGCAACCAGAAAGACCCGAAAATGATAAACTTGACATAAGACAAAAAAAAAAGGAGATATTTTGACTCTGCAGAGTTAATGATTTGGAATTTAATTTACAGTTAAATGAAATTGTTCTGACAGCTGTGATGGAGCACAGGACTCAAACTGAGGATGGCAGCTCTAAATTATCTGACTGTAGTCAGGAAACTGTAAATTTGTCTGCTACACCTCACCTGTCAGAGCTGTATGCCATCAAGATTTCTTTTGTTTAGCAGACTTAAATCACATTTATAATAAAGCAGATCAATGTGTCACTTGTATAAATGGGAAATTTACAGCTGTGTTACCATGGAAATGTACATATTGGTGGTACCAGTGTTTATCTATTATCAGGGGAATTTAACCTTCAAACAGCTGAAGCTAAATGAATAAATATGTTTTGTCAAAAGCCTGATTACATGCAGGAACACAGGAAGACTTTACTGGTAATGCAAACTGGACCAAATTATTAATTGACGCGCGATTTTGGATTGCAATTCTAAGTAAATGAGGAAGCGTATCGTGTCCATGTTTCTCTTTCTCTCTTATTTATGAAGAAAGTCCACTGAGACTTTTTTAGGAGAACGAGAGCCTTAAACTGGTTGTCTAACACCAAAAACACAGGAGTTGGCAGCTCTGGCTTAACGAAAGCATGTTAGTATTGTCTCTGTGTTAGTATGCAGATGTGAAGTGCTTGCTGATTGGTCAAAATGTTTTGGCCAAAAAAACCCCCCAAAACATCACCCTATGCACACGAGACATTAGCTGGAGCTATGACAATTCTCCATATTTACACAGTAATGTGGCTGTTTGGAACAAACAGCGATTTCCATCACAGTCAAACACCATGTCTGACAAGTGAGAATAACCCGACCCTTTGTCTTCTGTGTTTGTTCTGTTTTTATGCAGCAAAACACTTGACAGGGGAGAGAAAAGTAGAAGCGTTATTGGTAGACAGTTGGTCTATTGTTGTTTTCTTATCGTGCTTTTTATGATTCGTATTTCAGAAACACCTGAGTATAGAATGCACCTTTTTAGTATGCATCTTTAAATGCACTGGTTTGAAATGTGATAGCTATTTGCATATTTATCTAGTGACTCTGATACTACGTAATTTTCCTTTATTGTCAGTTTCTTATTTTCATACCTCTTCATTTAGGTGAACAGGTGAATACTGAAAACCACAATCTGTGTAAAATGTAGAATTTAAAAATGTTATGTTAGGAGCAGTGATTTTAATTTAAATGTTAAAGTATTTTGAGGAGAAAATATAATGTCGTATATATTTTAGGCATTCAGCTCTCATAACACAGTAAGTCAAAATCCTTTCAGCAACAATACACCTGAATGGTGCAAACTATCCTAGGATAAAATATATAAAGGTCAACTAGGATACTTTGTCAAACAGTATTAATAAAAAAATACAAATTTAAATACAATTTAATGAACGTTAGTGGCAATTTGAAGAATTCCCATAGTACATACAAAAACATATGATTCCCCATGAATATATCATTCTTTAACAGATGTCCATCTTTGCCCCAAAGACTGCTTTCCCTAGTTCTAGTTCTGCTTCTAAATTTCAAAGTGAAAAGGATAATTTACTGTGTGCCCGGGGAAGCCTTGCTTCAGTCTAGTAAACCTGTGTCTTTCAAGTTTTCTCTTTTGCAGTCCCTGCAGTAAATCAAGTGAGCGCACTTCTCTTTTTCATCTCTCCTGAGACATATTTTGTTTCAGTTTTCTGAAAATCACACAGTTTAGTCAGAGTTTGAGGGTGTTGTTTACCGCAGTAGAAACACTGCTTGGGAGGAAGTCATGAAACACAGCATGCTTTGCAAAATGAATAAACAAACTACGTTTGACTTTTTTTTTCTCTTCAATACCACAACCACATCATCCAATTCGTGGTGTTTGAATTGTGCTCATGGTGTTATCCTGTAATCGCCAAATATAACCTCTAAGTGCGCTTGTCCGTGTCTAGTTGGATACTTGATGAGAGAGAAAGAGTTTCTCAAGAAGAGAGGGTTTTAAAGTGCTCAGCATACCCTTTCTCTGACATTATCTTAAGTGAGACTTACGGCGAGTGGACAGGATCAGAGTGCAGAAAATATCACAGAAAGAAGAAGAGATAAGATTGATCAAGGAGAAAAATAGGATGCTCCTTCAGAGTCATTCATCATCACCTTGTTTTTGTTAATTTAAACTCCCGATTTCTCTGAAGGATGTGCCACAGTGATTGCTGATTCATATAAGTATTTGAAACATGCTTCTTTATAAAAGCGAGTAATTAAGTGATCTTATCTGTCTCTTGTAAACCCTTTTTAAATGTCTACATAAATACAGCACCACTAAAATAACCACAGTAAAGGAAACACACTTGGTGCTAACTGTGCAAGCAGTAAGACCTTCCACTGAGAATGGAGTATCATTTTTCTCAGCCGCATGATTGTCATCCTGGAGGCCTAGCAGAGGTGGCAAAAGTACACACATTTCTCACTTAAGCAGAAGTACAGAAACATGTGTTAAAAAAATGGTAAAAGCTCTGGTGAAAGTACTGATTTAGCTTTGCTACTGAAGTAAAAGTAAAAAAGTACAAGCTCTGAAACGTATGTATTAATTATTAAATTAAATAAAGTAGATCTTTACATGACATTTCTGCTAACAATTTGAAACTACTATTAACTTTTTTATTCTTTTTGCAAAGCTAACTAAACCTCGTGTCATATTATAATAAAATAATACATGAATACAAGAGAATTCCAACTTTTTTCAACCTTAATGTCAATTCTAAAGAATTCACCCAGCTTGAAAAGAATAGATAAAAGAATAGAAAAGATCTATAAGATCTATATAAATCTATAATAATAGAAAAGAAAAGTAAAGCCACCAAAGCTAAGGTAACTTTGCTTCCACAGATAAACAGAAAGACGAGTATAACCAGTGGGATTCGGCAGGCATAGTGACACCAAGGTTGGTTGTAACGGTGCAGTGTGAGGAAAATAATCACTTAGAAATTAGAGACAATAATTTTTGTTGTGAGCAAATTGTGATTTAGTTTTATTTGTAGTCTTTTGACTAAAATATCTTTTAGTTTTGGTCATTACTTAGGCATCTAAATTCTTTTAGTTTTAGTCTAGTTTTAGTTAACTACGTTTTTTGTGTTTTTAATAGTGAGAGGTGATCCACACAGTTCACAAAGGGTCTTACTTTCATTGATATTAAATGCAAAATTTCTACAATTGGCTTTCTTCCGAGCACTGATATTTTGCCACGTTTTCATTAGTAAGAAGTAGCATGGGAGGGGGGAGCTCTTAATCTTTTTCTCGGCAGCAGATCAAAATGTGTGCATTTAACTTTACTGCACATGGAGAATACTTTTGGATCACTTTCAAACTCGATTGAATATTGGTTTCAAGAATTCGAGATCAAATGAGGACATTACCTGTAAGCTTTCAATTTCCAGTTCAACAAATATCACTGTGCAGTTCTTACATTTAAATCTAATCTCTCTTCTTCCTCTCCTGCCCTGCCTTTCTTACATCTTTCTCCATCTCTGACTGAAGTTATCTCACACATTCTTTCTCTCCAAGGGAAAAACAGCAACTGCGCCTTTAGCTAGCAGACACTGTGTGACAAACTGCACAGAGACAGTTAGCTGATAATTTTTAAGCTGTTAGAAACATTGAATTTGAAATTACCTGTCAAATTACTACCTATGTGCTTGCTCCTTACAACTTATTATTCCATCCATTTAGGTTCAAATCAGTTTGATGTTTGAAGGCATGCAATGACGGGAAGTAATAACCTCCCCTTGTCTTAAACCTAAAGTAACGAACCCGGTTTGAAAATGTAAGCACAAGTGAGAAGTGATTAGAAAGTGTAGACTTTTCTGTTAAAATAAAGGGATTAAAAAGTTGTGGGAAAAGTAACGTATTTTACATACTTCACCTCCCAACTCTAGCCCTAGTGGTGTGCTATAACTACACTATGCACTTCGATACGTTTGACCTAAATAATTACTCGAGCCCATGTCATTTGAGAAGCTCCATCATGACCAAAATAACCATATGAGCTTAAGTACTACCTTTCCCTCGATCAGTTTTGAACAGACCTCAGTTTCTAGAGGCTTTTCACCCCAGGCGCATTTCTTACAATAAGAGAGCAGAATATTTTTATTAAAAAAGAACCCTGTCTTATTCAGCTGATACTTCCAGCCATTCTGAGTCATCTGTAAAAATGTTCCATGTCAAATGAAAAACTACTGTAATAAATAAATAAAACAATATTCTACTGTGTGGTTGCCCACCTAATCTGAAGTGAAACCACTGTTCTACTTTTTGGGAACAAAGACAGTTCAAGAGCATCTCTGGTGCTTTGACGAGGCTGTTTACTTTAAGACGTGATTTGAACAGCAGCTAAAATTGTTTGTCTGCTCAGTTCTGTTCAGTGTTTATCTATCCAGACTCCCATTCCCACCCAGATTAGCTTTAAATCTATGTCCCACTTTAGAGAGGAGTTAGCTCTACTTGACAATTTTTGCTATCTCTCTAAAATGACAAATGCCATCAAAGAATCTGGAGGCTGAAGTAATACTGTTTGCCGTGCAGTTTGCCAGGTAATTAAAATGGGAGGGCAGCTTCCTCCCTAATGTCAAAGGGATTTCTTTATCAGCTTTGCAAGGCGCTATGAAATGAGTCTCTCTGAGCCATAGTCTTAACCGTTCATATCACCTTCCTCACTCTGGCTTGAGTTGCAGTTTTAGACGAGGTTGCTATCCTGGGCCCCTGACTCGATCATTAGAAGGTCAGAGACACACAAAAAGAGACAGATTGTGCAGCCACCTCTCAACAGGACTCATCTCATCTCGTTTACAGCACAGTGTGTTGCTTTCACGGTGCTATGCTCAGGAATGTGACATGGCTAACACTGACAACTTGAAATGTACATAAAACACAGCAAGAGTCAGCGATCCATCCTGCCCACTAGAAAAAAAAAAGAGTTGTTTTGAGATGCAAATTTTTCACTAAGTGCAGTCGCACTTCACATTTCTGACAGTGTTGTCACATGGCTGAGTACTGCTCTTAAAGGCTTCATCCTAATGATGCTGCTGTTAATGAGGCGGTGTTTGATGACACACTATTTAACGTTAACTGAATATGAGCACGCTACATACTAGTCATACAATATGTAGAGAGCTGGTATGCAATGCAGGCGATGGAAATGAGTTCAAAAAACTTTATTTTGTTCATGCAAAAGTTGAAGGAACGGTCTGCGTCAGTTAAATATGGCACAGAAATTGTGTGTAGGATTTAAAGAAAAACTCCATCAACTGCATTTGCTGTCATTAAAGTTCAGGTAAAGTATACTGAATTTAAAATAAATAAATAAATAAAATTAAATCACATAAAAATAAAGTCTACCTATTGTGATATTTCCATGGTTGAAAATAGCATACACAAAACAGTAAAGGAGAATGGTAAGGGATTAGTAAAGGAAACTAATGTAAAACTGCCATTATGAAGGTACATCAGTAGTCCATGCTCATGGTACAGTATAATTTGGCCTTCAATTTTTGTGCATTGTTAGGTGGGTGGTACAAAATCTACAAATGGATCACCATTGTTCAATTTTGGTGGTTGGTAGGCAACACAATAAGATCATAATAGCAGATATAGGTTAGATAAGAACATTCAGGGGCCTAAAATATGATACCTATACCAGTTTGGTTGCTCAATGAGTGCTTACGAAGGAAGACTCTGCAAACAAACTAATAAACAGATTTCATGTATCTTGGAAAGATAAGAGAGAGAAATGTCTTGTTAGGATTCCGTTTGAGTGAGTGAATTTAAGAAGTGAATACGAACATTCTGTCATTAATCATCATGCTCTGTCATCTGTATAAGATACACATTACATAAGCTTTATAGACTAAATACCACATACATCAAGTCAGGCAAATATGTGGTTCAGACTCTGTCAAAGAAAACATGCAGAAAGTTTCAAGCCTCTTATTGCATGTCTCCATATTGGTCTCCCAAATCAAACGCACGCATTCACACACATGCTGCTTGCTACCAAGAATATCCTCACACTTAGTAATGACTTGTAACATCTCGAATAATGGCTTTCCCACCCAGGCAAATTCTAACTGGTGGTTCTGGTTGTTGTAATTTACACCACAGGTTTCTGGATCTGAGCAGTGCTAAAAGTGAGTCTCTGCAAGAAGCACACACATAACACAGTACTGTGTTACCTAGTGACTGGGCCCGTGACCAAAGTAAAGCGTCATCAAAAAAAGTGCTACATCACCAAAAAAAGCAGTCCTCTCTTTATCTACAGCTCTGGGGAATAATTAAACCTGCTGCATATGTTGTGACAGAGTATTTAATTATATCACTTGTACACTGTGAGGCACTGCTCCTTTGGGCTAGATTGATGTTTAAATAAAATTAGCCCTTATTGTCCAGTGTTAAGCAGACACTTTGTGTTATTTATGTGTGTGTATCCTGGGTACAGTAACACAGATTTAATTGGCATTTGGGAAGTGCTGTCTTTTGTTTCCCATCAATTTTTCATACTTGGGCTGCTGTCTGCTTTCGTAGCTATGTGAAGTAGCTGACTTTTGAGACACAAACTGTCCAAAATGAATAACACTGGCTTTTAGAAAAAAGACGTTTTAGCGATAGAGGCGGAACAGTAAGCAAAAAGCACCATCTTTTTTTTTTCTATCCAGTTTTCTATTCCCCAAACCCAGCTTTTTGTTTCCATGATCCTCTCTCTAATAGTGTTTCTCTCTTGCTTTTACTTCATATGACAAACCTCCTCTCTGCCTCTTAGTCTCTCCACGCTTATAAAGCTTTTAAACATTGATAGTGCCTGCAGAGGGCATGGATGCCCATGTGGGAGGACAGTTGGTGACCTCAGGTGATTTTGAGCACCTGGCTCTCAGAGGAGATGTGTGAGGAGCGGATCCACAGTTTCTACTTTGCTTTTAGACAGACGTGCGCTGCAGACCCACTTTCTCCGACTGCTGATGAATTCTTTTTCTTCTCACCAGTCACAGATGTGCCTTTGATCACTGTGTCTATTTTTACAGTCTTTCCTTGTCACTAAGAAATAAAACTAATACAACACATAAAGAGACCACTATTTTGCAGAATGGAAATGTGGAGGAAAAGAGTATATTACTCAGTGGATCTCAGGATTATCTTAGGTGTTTGACATCAACCTTGTAAAAAAAAAAAAAGTGATATTATTTTCATCTCTGTTTCCTGTGCGTGACTGACTTCACTGCTCGTTTGAAACATAACAGACAGCACATCACGGTGTAATGAAAAGGACAGGCAAACACAGCACACAGCTTATTTAGGATTCCCAGAGAATTTAGAAATCATGGGGTTGTTCCTTGGCACTCTGTATTCTGCTGATTGCTGTTTTTATGAATCTGGCATGAAACCATATGCCTCTGTGTTCTGCAGTGTTTGGTAAAGAATGTAGTGACTGTTTGTTTTCCAAAACCTAATGCGGCTTCATATTTCCAAGGATGCATTTAGTCATACCTCATTTGGTTTGAGGACACTTAACACCCTCAATTAGTTTGTCTTTTCCATCATTCATTTTGATAATGATTATTGTCTGCTACATTCTCAAATAAAATAATTATGTCCTACACAGCACAGCCAATGCTCACAAGTGATCTCCCCTGGAGGATGTTTTCCAACAGTCTGTTGTAGCCGTGCATTACAACTGATTTTCTTCCAACACATGTGCTGACAAACAGTGATTTAGATGTCAAAATCGGCTCTGTTCACTACACACGCTAAAGCAGCATAGGCGTATCAGAGCGGTCAAGCATGGCATTAGTTTTCCAAATTCCCTGAATTTGTCGGGTTTTAAAGGATTAACAGGGAGTACACAGCTCAGTGCTGCTCTAAACTTTCCAGATTTTGCATTTGTAATGATTGATATGTTGAGCCAATTTTTAATCTGTGGCTGCCTTTAAATGTCTGGCAATCTATATTATTCAGGTTATATATATAAATAACAAACTCCTGTTCCAAAACAGTTTAGGAAAAAATGTCAAATTTTGGAAAGTTTCCACTTCTACCTGTCTGGACAAAAATAATAAGCCATCACTCTGTGACTGAGCTGCATGGCACAATCAATCTTTTAAGAGAGACACAACAGAGACTCCATAAGAAAAAAAATATTTCCCCTTCTGGTTCTGGAATCAGATCGTGGCCGAGGAAAAGGTAAATCATTTGTATACACTACATAATATATAACGTTATCCTTCACAGCCACACTCATAAAGGTTTATAATTCAACAGCAATCCAAGCCTTCTCTAAGCTCTTGCTCATTAATAGTTGCTGAAAAATTCATGGTGTTAGCATTTAAGCATCAGTTTGCAATTAAGTTGGGAGAGGTGCTGCAAATTTGCCTCAGGCTATGAATGCCACAGCATGATAAAGGGCTTCATTCAAGTCGGTGGTTATTATGTGTTTATGTCCATATAAAAATAAACAATTCATCATATTGATCGGGCCTTCTCATTAACAGAAATAACAGGCCACTTTGTTTGAGACTTGTTGTATTATTAGATTTAAATCATTAAAAGGTCTTTTGGCTTTAGATAACTTTAAATCACAAGCTGATTGTTTCATACTGTGTTTTACAGTTTGAAAATATGATAACGTCATTGTCTGCGGTTTCTTAGATCCAGTAGCTGTTTACTGTACTTCCATGTTTGTTACATCTCCGTAAAAAGAGCTTGTTTTTCCTAATTAGTTGTCAGTATCATTTAATTTAATATGATTTTATTAATAAAATAAGTAGGGTTTTCTTATTATGAGAATAAATCATCCAAATCATTGAATCCAGGTGTTCCAGTTACTTCCATGCTGATTCAAATCAAGCAACTAGACATACAGATACACACAGCTTTTGTTAAAGAAGGGGTTGCACTCAGGACCTCAGTGAATTCTAGCGTGGTATGATAGGATGCCACCTGTGCAGCAGCAATTTTTCAGGAGTTGGACTTGGCCCCTTAGTTTTAGTGAAAGAAATTCTTAATGCTTCAGCATAGCAATTTCATGCTCCCAACTTTGTGATAAACAGTTTGGAGATTGCCCCTTTTGTTCCAACATGACTGTGCACCAGTGCACAAAGCAAGCTCCATAAAGACATGGATGAGCAAGTTTGGTGATGAAGAACTTGACTGGCCTGCACAAAGTCCTGAACTCAACCCAACAGAACACTTTTGGGATGAATTGGAGCAGAGACTATGAGCCAGGACTTTTTGTCCAACATCAGCATGGCCTCTCAACTACGCTTCCGAAAAGCCTTCCCAGACGTGTTGAAGGTGATATAGCTGCAAAAGGTGGGCCAACATCCTAATAAACTTCAATGGATTAAGAATGGGATGTTGCTCAAGTTCATATGCGTGTGAAAGAATACACACAAATTCTCGGCAATATACTATAAATGTAGATACAAAGAAACATTTTGCTTTTTTTAATCTTCGATCTTTTTGGTTTGTTTTATTTTTTTCAGCAATAAATAGATGGCCATATTGTGAGACTTTTTGTAACCATGGTAACCACACAGTGCAGGTGCAAACTTATTGTTCATCTAGGTCTTGGTGCATGTGACGCTAGAACAGGTTTATATATAGAAGGTATGTAAATATATTGTTCTTTTGTAAAACATGAGCCATTCTTCTCTTTTTTCTAAACATGGCTGCACTTGTCACTAGACATGACAGTATTTACACACAGTGCTGTCATCAGCCACCTTTTCATTTTTCTTTGCATCTCTGCTACACACTTCACACTGCTACACACTTTGCACTGCTACACACTTTGCACACGATCTCAAGGTAAAACTGAACAATGGTGACAATGTCTCTGAAGATAAACAATGGTGATCAGCAAGAAGTACGTCATCGCTTTGATTCAGTCCAATTCAATTCAGTTTTATTTATATAGTGCCAAATCACAATGCCTCAAGGTGCATTATTATGTAAGATAAAGACCCTACAATAATACAGAGAAAATTCCAACAATCCTCTATGAGCAAGCATTTGGCAACGGTGGAAAGGAAAAACTACCTGCTAACAGGAAGAAACCTCTGGCCTAGTCTCAGGAAAAGGGCACCATCTGCTGCCACTGGTTGGGGGGATGTCAAATTATTGAATGAAAAGAGGAAGATTCATAGGGAAAAATTGTATATCTAATTGATATGTAGAAAAAAAAGATATCAACATGAAAACTAGGAATGAACTTTGATTCTAAAGCTTTGTCCATTATATTTACATTAGCCTGAGATCGCTGTCATGTCTATTAATCAGATCTTTTGTGCCTTTTACCATAATAATGCACAAATGTTTTGCTGCATGCTACGTATGCAATAGAATTCTGCCCTTTCTGAAACATTCAACTTTTCTAAATTATTTTTTCAATCAATACAAGTCTTGCAGAAGTGCAAGTCTTTTGCAAGTTTTTTCAAAGGCACTTCGTTAATTTCAGATATTCATTGTAGTGTAAAAATATCCATATTAGGCACAATTGGGGCACACCTCCGAGCTGCTGAAAAAGGCCCAACAGAGACTGTACTTCCTGAGTACATGCATCTGGTACACTAGCTGCACAGGGGCTCAGAGGAAAGCACTCCAAGGGATCATTAACACCGCCCAAAAGATCACTGGCTGCCCTCTCCCCACACTGGAAGTTCTACACAACGCCCACTGTTTTAAAAAGGCCCAAAACATCATAAAAGACACCTCACATCCTGGCCACTCCCTGTTCGAACTGTTGCCCTCAGGCAGACGGTACAGGGCAATCAGAGCAAGGACTAATAGACTCAAACACAGCTGTTATCCAACTGCAATAACACATCTGAATACTACAAAAAAATGTCCATCACGCCACTCTTGTGTTAATCTATGCACGGTCTGAAGCATGTGTGTGGGAATGTATGTGAATGTTTTACTGTTATATCTTATTAGTATTTTAAGTATTCTATCTATTTTATTTATTGAATTTTATTGTTTTATTTATATTTTGATATTGCTAGGGATGATGCAATGATCGGGGACCATTCTTAATTTCGTTGTTCTCATGACAATGACAATAAAGTTTCTGATTCTGATTCAATTGGCAAAATTCCACCAGTAACTACCTACAAATAATTTATCACAGAGCCTAAAAAGTAATAGTCTGCTGTGTATTACTTTACATTTTTAATGTTTAATGATAACTTAACAAAAATAATCATAATAACAAAAACCTTGATTAGTGCACCTAACAGCTAACTGTGATTCAGGTCCTTCTGATCACAAATATTTTCACCCATTTTGATTCATTCTGCTTAAGACACAAAACATCTCCACATGCTTCTTATAAGCTCTCAGCATTTTGTTTTCTACCCCCTGCCTGCTGATGCATCTCACTTTTCAGGTCACTCACAAACTATCTAAAGATGGATGGAGAGAAAAATGGAGGGGGCCTTTAAAAGAAAACCCTGTTTTTCTGAAAGCCGTTTTTATTTCCAGACTTAATTAATGTTGGGCATCAAAATAAAACACAGAAAAAAGAACTCTTACAAGTTAAACGAAAGAAGATTTTAGAAAACTAAAATCTTTTGTGTCCGCACGTGTGCAGCTTTCTCAAGCACTTAAACTATATTTCAGTGCTGCAGTAAAAGTAATACGTGAGGAATACACTATTCTTCCCAGTGATCATATACTCTCAAAGGGCTGCATTGTTTTGCTTGAATAGCCATCGTCTTTGTGTTTCAATTGCTATGTGAACAACCCATTTGGTCAAATACACTATTTTAGTAGAGAAGACAAACATACATATTTAATGATATTGTTTGTCTCTGAATCTGTTGTTCTCTCTTGAGTGCCATTCTGGCTAGTGTAGTGCATGTATAGTGTCAGATCATCCCAATTCAACTGTATTTTTTATGCAACATCCAGTGAAAATTTAAGCTCAACTGCAGCAAAGTGATTAACCTGTTGATTACTGCCTCGCAAAGCTGTAATAAATTGTCAATAATTTTTGTGGTGTGGTGAATGCTGCTGCTATAGATTCATGTTGCATTCTTTGTTTAACTGTTGCTACGACAGTACATAAACTCAGGTGTTGCACAGGGAACATCAGGTTTTATAATAAACCAGCCACAGGAGCCTCAGCATCCCCAGAGTGTGTTTTTTGCAAAGGCAATCCTGAATACAATAAAAACACAGTCATGTATATTAAAAGAAAATAATATGCTTACATAAAGTATAACAGTTGGCATCAACAGGGTGGATATGATGTTTCAAACAGACAGAAGAAGCTAAGAAAATGTAATAATCCTTCCAGCGTAACACTATAATTTATAAAAACTATAAACTAAAACCTAGTCCTGACATCTAAGATATCCATCACTCTGTTTATATTCAGTCACGGTTCCTTAGTTTATTCTAACCAAATGTTCGCCAATATCTTAGAAAACTAGTTTACCCCCTGTTTCAACCATCCAGTGAGATTTACATCAGCTAAATGTTGTCAGTCTAGTTGTTGCTTTGTCTTTTTGCCACAAGCGATTCCTTCAAGTGTAATCAAGCAATGCTTTTAAAATGTAGTCTCTCCTGATTAAATTACCACTACCATCTGCCACTTATATAATAATGTCACACAAGTTTAAATATGTGATCATTTTTGTGGCATTCATTATCTGAGAACTGTCAGGAACAGGAACACATGGAACATGTTACACTGGCTTTACTGCACTGTACAAATTGTACAATTTTCAGTCACTATTGAGGTTTCTGTATTAGCAATGCTACCTTTACATCCTAAACCAGAGCAAAGGTTAATCCAGAGCTGACAAAAGAACAAGGTGAAACTGAACGCTGCCTGGCTCACATTTTGGTCTCTTATAACAAGGTTGATACCAAATCATATTTCTACTTAAGTCAATAAAACAGCCGCTTTTTTAAAAAAAAAAAAAAAGAAAGAAAGAAAGAAAGAAAGAAAAGGTTAGCTGTCTTTCTACAAGTGTGGTTGGTATTAATTTCCCACTTTTCTGGTTTTCAGGGTAGGCGAATAAATATAAGCAGGTAAATTAATGATAATGGTATAATATTCAAAAGGTCATGCGAGGTGTTGATTTATTTGATTTTTTTCAGTCTATAACAGTCAGATGTTGTTCAGCATGAATAACATCAGCAAGGGGGCAAAGGGTAACCAGTATATCAATCCGGGTCAAGAGATCAGTCTTCCCTGTGATATGTAACCCACAATCGTAGAGCAAGCACTGAACAGAAAGCTCAACACTCTTTGAGGCAGCAAAGGTCAGAGACTTGGATTCCAACTAACTGATGTCATGTGCCAGGAGCTCGTCACTTTGTGCTGAGCAGCTCAGCCCTCACTTTGACTCTAGAACTTTGACTCTACAGTGGGCTAATTGCTATAAATTGGAAGTAACCTGTTAACCTAATGTCTCTCATATTGGTCTGTGGCATATTTATCTTTAATTGGCTGCAATGAAGTTTTATTCCCTGATCTGTGATGCATGTTAGATGACATTTAACCACTTTGACTGACATTTCCTTCATAATCTTTTTCACAAGATTTCACAAGGCCATCCTATCAAGTCAGTTATCAAAACACTTCTGCCTATACAGATAATAACCTCGGCATCTCCTTTGTGCAACATTTGAAATAGCTCTGCTTTATATGAATGACAACCTTTTAGACATGATTTATTCTAATGTATGACAAGTAGTTCATAAAAGTGCAGGGAAGAAAAAAGAGCAGGATCACCTTAAAGTCAGACTTGTTCCTCTTTGGTGCCCCAAATACAAGAGGCATAATGACACTATACTAAATTTATGATTATAAGACTAATCCAGAAGCATTTCTTTTTTTACATGCTATATTGAAAATATTTTCATTTTGTAATTGTATTAAGGGATTTATTTTCAAAGTGAACATTTTTTTCAGCTGGTCATATTCAGCAGACTCTTGACTGTGAGGCTTTGTGGAATGTGCAGTCAGTCTGCTGAATTACTAGGATAAAACTACTCTTTGCACAGTAATTTTCTTCTATACTGTAAATTTTTAAAGGAAAAAAAAAGTTTTAGACTTAAACAACACATGAAGGCCAAAGTCTGTATTACTATTAGAGTGACTGCAGTCCTATTAATGTAGGCAGTAGAGTGACACTAGGTTTGCCTGAAATTTGTCACTGTAAAGTAAGCAGAAATTGGAGTTTTCATTAATGGTAATATGCATATGATAACATGTGTATTACCAAGTGGCTATTTGTAACTGCAGTAAAGTCATGTTCGATTTTGACCATATGTTTGGAGAAAATGTTCATTTTTGGTATTCCTGTATTTTAGAATATTATGGTCAATGTTCTACCTTAAGGATATCAGGGATTTTGAGTATGTTTGTATGAGAATGCTTTTTCTTGCTTTTTGAAAATTTACACCCAAATACCAGCCAACGAGCCTGTCAGCTGTGGGGCAAAAGGTTTAGCTAAGCTATATGAGGTTCTATTGTGTTTTTTGTGCACCTGCTTTATTTAAAATGGCCAAAAGGCACACCAATGATGTGTCTTGACAGCTATTCAGACCCACTTGAAAAATACTTTTATTGCAAAGAGAACTGTTGGGTTTCAGGGTGTGAACACAGCTCATTCTAGCTGAGATAGAGTGTCAGTGGTGTAGGCAGACTCTGCGCAGAAGAATGTGTATGCAGCTCACAGCCATGTGCTTCTCTGTCATGGTCAGGGCAAATGACAGCCAGACTGCATTCTCTGTCATATCAGCTCACAGCGAAGGTTGGGGATTGTCTGGGGCCAAGAAACACGCACTTGAAAACACGGCAAGAGAGTGTCATACCATCAAAACATCACAAAACGCTCTGTCTTCAAGTGAAAGTGATATTTTTAAAGAAGAAGGGACAGAATAGAGTCACAGTTTACTGTAAAATAAATATGTAAACATGTATTTACCAAACTTTAGTGTCAACTAAAACTGCTAGAAAATAACATGAGGACAAAAGTCAATTTTGCTAGCCCAATTCCAAAAAAATGTGCAAGCTGCATAAAATGAATGCTACGATTTGCAAATGACAGAAAAGGCTGACAGGTAACAAAATTGAACTTAAATTTAGTCCTGACACTAAAATGGAGATGGACCATCCAGCACTCAGGTCAAAATCTTGCATATCTTATTGTATGGGGGTACTTTGCTTAGTAATCTGGCAGCTGGAAAGCCATTATTGGTGCTAAAATGTCCATACAGGTTTTGGAGCAACATGTTCTCCCACCCAAATAACATCTTTTTCAGGTCTTGCACGTTTCTGCAAGACAATTCTGAACTGCATACTGCTACTATTAAAACAGCAGCACTTCACAGTAGAAGAACTGTCCGGCCGGCAGTATAGACCTTTAATCAGCTAAGACCAGGACGGTTGAGCAGCTAGAATCTTATATCAGACAAAAATGGGACAACATTCTTCTCCCAAAAGTCCAGCAACTGCTCTCCTCAGTTCCCGGAGAAGACTGCTGTTAACAGAACAGGAAATTCAGTGGGAAACATGACCTCACACCAACTTTTTTCATAAATTAAAAATTTAATTTTTTTTAAATGGTTCGTTTTCTGAATTTAAACATTTTATATGTTTTCTATGCTCTATTGTGAATAAAATATGAATTTATGAATTACAGTACAACTGACTGCATTCGGATTTGATTTAAATTTTATTTACTACGTGCACAACAAAAATAATCCAAAACATTGTAAAGGACTCTTGAAAAGTAACTATGTTCATGGGTGAACATATACGCTAACAGCTAAATGCAGACATAGGTTAGTATACAAGACTTAATGGGGGAAGCAGTTTCCCAAAAAGCAGCAGGAAATAAATAAGGAAAAGGCTGTATTTTTTGTATGCGTGTGTATAAGTGTGTCACTATATGAAAACAAAAGGCTATCAGCCTATGAAATACTAATACTGATGAAATACTGACATTGCATTTAAGTACTGTTAATAAGCAGGTAATACTTAAGGTACAAAGCCTGCCTGGTATCTTCCTGCTTCACTGCTGTGGCAATGGTTATGATGGTACGATAATAATAATAATATTAATTATTATAATAATAATATGCTACATGCTATCAGTTGAGTCAAATATTTATTTTTTTCCTTTGGTCTCCTATGTGTTTTGCTTTAAAAAAATAGAATAATAGCTTTAGCTCTTACTGACTGGCTATGACTCATTTTTATTTATTTTTTAAAAACAATATAGGCCAGTATTATCAATGAGGGTTTTCTATAAAACAAAGAAGTTAACGATAAAATCTTTTTTTTTAACTGCCACTAATGTTGTTGTAAACTATATGTCCAAGCACAAAACGTAAGGACCTAATAAGCAGACTTACTGCTTATAGTCAAGACAGACTATTTTTCCTACTCCATTTTGAAGCTTTAAGTGTTTGTGACAGTGTGTAAATATATAAATTTTTATATTAATTTTATATAGTCAAACCTGTAAAAGTGCAGCTTTTTTACAGTAGCTTTTTCCTCTTAACAGCCTCTTTTACATTCCTGCGGCGCTCCATCAGATTGCTCTGAACATCTGCTCTGAGAATAACAGGGAAATATCATGGGTGCACTATGTTGCTAAATAGTAATCAAATCAACATGATAAGTGGCTGATTTGATTACTTGCATGTCAGGGACATCAAAAAACACACTTCAGTATAACAAATTTAACCTTTAAGGTATACAAATACTCTAATTAGACATTTTAATTACCGAGCATCAATTAGAGAAACCAAGAAGTCTTTGCACCATACACGTCCACCTCGTAGCACTTGGGTTTTTATCTCAATAAGCCATTATGAAATGAGTGAAAAGCCCAACTGTGTTGTAAAGAAAAAGACTCAATTTATTTCAAACAGGCTTTAGTAAAGTAAGTCAAACTGGACACTTTTCTCTTTTGCAGCACTTAAGCAACATGAATAATTACAAGCTTTACTGAGAATGTCTGACAATGTGATCATGAGACTGGCTGTGCTTGTCACAAGCAGCGCATTAAGTCATCAGGAATACAGAGCTGTCCAATTGGGACGCGTACCATACCATATCTTTATCAATAATAATGTCTTTCTCTAAGACGTCATTGTTCTGGCCCTGAAGTGTCTGCAGCGGATGTCTGTTTTGTTTTGTTTTTTGTTCTCCTCTTTGCTACATTATACTTATGATACGTTACATGTATAGAATGTGTTTCATTGAAGGGATTAGTCAAGACTAATTTAACTGGTTGTAAAAATGAAAAGTACAAAAGAAGTATGTTTGTGAGATTACATTATCGTGATGGTGCCTCGTCAGTTTTGGTAGAGAAAATGTATGCATATGAAGCTTATCTAAATTTCCCCTGACAGGCCTGAGGCTGGTCACTTCAGGGATTTTGTTTGAGATGTCAACATCCTTAGCTGTGCAAAATAATGAACATCCAGAAGGAGAATAAAGCATCTTTTAATAGCCCTCTGTCTTGCTGAGGTAAAAGTCAATGTGCAAACCATTTATAATGAGGCAATCATCAGGTGGAGCTTGCGATAATATTGTTTCTCATAATATACCCTGAAATTTATTATGGCTTAAAAACCCTTCCCAAGACAAGAAGAGGAATTCTTACTGAGGTTGTTACAACCCGAGGAAGGAACAACACATTGCATGCATCCACAGTGTGTGAATATTCACATGAATCATGCAAATTGCCAAGGTTTTGAACACAACATTCAGCTGGGCTTGTAAAGATTAGTAAGACCTGCTGACTTGGAAATGCACATTTGAAATGTGATCATGTGAATAACCAAGCAAAGGATTTGTGGAAAAAAATTCTTCCTGACAAGCTTTTAACTGCTGTGCTCAACTATACAAACTGTCCATTAATAGCTTTGCCCATTTAAGTTCATCTGAGATTATCCTTGCTTAAACCACTCTTGGTTTCATAATGTCTTCAGTATCTAAGTGGTGAGAGAGGGCAACACTTTATATTTTCAGATGAAACCAGGAAAAATGCATCCTTATGTGAAACCTGTCTCTGATGAGTAATATTAATGGCACTCTGTCTTCATAGAAACTAAAGTAATTTACAACAAATAATGTAATATCCCAAAGACGAGCCAAAAACAGAAAGCATTATACTTAATGGTTTAATTTAATTACTTACTTTATATACAAAATATTATACATAATGGCTTTGCAGGTTTTAATATGGCTGGACTGCTGATAGATTGCATTTGTGATGCCTGCATGGGAAATGGTGATTAAAATACTACTCTTCTGTGAGAGCTTTTTTTCAGATTTTGAAACCAGGGCAAGGGGATCTTTGCTCTTATTCAGTCACAAGAGCATTACTGATGTTGGGCAATAAAGCCTGGATTACATTCGGCATTCCAGTAAAACCCGGAGGTGTTGGATGGCATGCACGCTGGACAGAGAGCCCTGACTAGGACTCATGAGGGCTCTGTGTACAGAGTGTCTGTCCTCAGTCCACTTTTGCCACGACATTCTAATGAAATCCTGTTATTTATTTATTAGTGTTTACAATCTTATATCGAAAAGTACCAATTTCCACTATGTCTTAAGGCTCAGTACTGCATACTGACAGGGCCAGGTTGATGTTGTGAGGCCTTTTTCCCCTCTCTTTTATTCCAGAAAGTATTTATATATTAATCAGTACTCCTGTGCCCCCTTTAACCATACCCACTATTTTCATTGTGCTTGCTCTTGGCATTTTTTTCCTGTATGCCAGTCTTGTCATATTCTTTTGTCTATAATTTTTCATTTCATGCAGTTTCATTTAGGTAATCTCAAAACCACTGTCTTTCTGGCAGACAGTTGTTCCCTTGAAAAAAAAGATAGGTGTTAAACCTAATTAATTACTGCTAAATGAAATAGCACCTGGATTTTCCTAGCCCCTTTTCTATTCTTCACACCAAAGCCTCATTTACGCCAAATTTCAGAGCGGTGGAGATGATCATACCTTGCTTTTACACATTTCTGACATTTGAATGAGGTGATAAAGTCACTAGAGAGGGCCTTTGGTGAAGCTATTTTGATTTCTGCGCACATTTATTGCCTAAATAGATTCCTGTTAAAGAAAATATCAAGTCACATTGTGTTGTGAATGATATCTGAACTACCATTACAAGATTATAAGACGTATCTGCTAACAAGGAGCTACAAAGAGCTCTTGTTTGCTGCTTTTGTGAGCTTTCAAATGAGGTGCTTGCTTTTCAGAAGCCTTCTATTCTACTGCTGGAATAAAATGAAAGAAAATATTGCTTGTATGTACAAGAGTCATTAAGCAATTAATTTATTGTGCAACTTTACACACCCCGGAGTCCAATTCAATTTATAAATGCAGATTGATTGGGAAATTAGATTCTTTAAATTAACTGAGCTTTACTTTTATATAAAGGGAGGGTCCATAATCACTGCAGCGTAACATGGAGAGTTCGAGTACTGGTCAACTTGGTGTACACACCAAAGGCTGTTTTTTGTGGATGATAAATCAGTGAAGAGCTCATAGTGGTTAATGATGTATGGTAACACAGAACTCACTGCACAGAAGAAAACTTGACTACTGGCAGAGATAAGACAACAGTTCAACTTCCAATTGAGTGCTCAAAGTGCTCAAAATGTGGCGATGGAAATGCATGTCCAAAGGATTATTATTGTCATTGCTGATTGTTATTAATTGCAATCATCTATATATCCCAAATTCATTCACTAGAAAAATACCGTCTTTGTAATATACAGCTCCTTTACTCCTTGCATTTCAATGCCGCAATGCAGTTTGCTGTGCCAAATCATCTGATCACAGTGCTTAATTGAATACTGATGTGAAGAGTACAAGAGATAGCAGAGCAGGCTTCACAAGTAATTAAAAAATGCAACTCAACCCATATGGATAATTTTCTTTAACTCATTTATCCTCTGTGTTGAAGTGTACCTGCTTTAGCTGGTGGTTATTGATAAGACACTCCCATGTCAGGAGTGCGTCTGCTTTTTGGAGAATTTAATTTCCAGTCAATATACAATATAGAATGTTGGAGTAAAGGAGTAATAATCTGTTATGTAATATTTCCCTTACCTTTGTCTGTATCACAGGGATTTACTTGGTAGCAGAAGCTCAAAGATTTTCCACAGTACAAGGACAACAGGAACTATAGCACACTACACAGTGAACTCCCAGCTTTGCAAATATGCATTTATCAGCTCATTTGAATGTGCATAGGGACGGTGTGGTGCACAGTGTGCTTCTAAGTGCATTATCCAGTCAGCAAATTTTCTTTGGCAGGATGGTGTTCCAAATAAACAGCTAAGCTGTGGCACCGATTTGGCGATATATACAACCCAGATGTGGTTTATATCTTTTCAGCCAAATTCAAACCATCACACCGTCATGCCATGACCACAGGTAACTGTTTTTTTGGTGTAACTGACTCGGGATGCATCTGGACTTTGTACAGAATTCAATTTTATCCTTTAGCCAATGAAAACCGAGGCGGGAAACTGTTAAACTGATGTAAAAAAAAAAAGGTTAATGTTGAGCGGGTAGAATTACTTTATAAATTGCTGCATACCTGCCTGTTTCAGGAGTATGTGATACAGCATGGTTTTCTAAGAACGTATGTTTGTGTTCTTATCTAAAAGTAAATGTGCTGTAGTGCCGTAGCCCTGAGCTGCTTGTTTTTACATGGGCAGTTTGTTTCAACATATTCTGTTATATCAGGAGAAGCCATCTGAAGGAAGATGACTTTAACCTCGTAAGACCTGAACTCTTCCACGGCATGCATTTTTAATGTCTCTTTGATATTTGGGCTGATTGGGACCCGATGAATGTAAAAACAAAGAATTACCAGATTTTTTTTTTTACCTTATTTTTGTTTCTAAGACAAATAAGAGCCACATATGAGGATATTCATTTAAATTTTTGATAGAACAGTAGAAGTATAATGTCCTCGTAAGTGGATATCAGGCCCTTGTAGAGCAAAATTGAGTATTTTGAGCTAAATAACCCAAAATGTGATGTCCACATATGTGGACGCCAGGTCAAAACACTTAAAATCGTTTTCCCATATTTTCATAAAGCATATATTTTTATGTAACTTAGCTTTACTATTTATATAATGGTAAGTGATACATTTCAAGACTAGTGCAAAACATGTGAGGACAACAATATCAAAAAGCCTTCTGAGATTAAGGTTTAATATTTGGTTTTATTCTATCTATAAACATTTGACACATTTCTCTTTAAGCTCTCCCTTTGGCAGCCTGGATTACATGAGCAAATCTGTATATCTCTAAAACATTATCCTGCGTTTGTGATGTGTGTTTATGGCAGATTCCCTTGCTGTGTCAAACTACCTCTGCTGGGGAGATTAAGGGTGTGTACAGGGTTTACTGGAAGTGCTCAAACAAGCTGCTCAAAAGGCTGAGGGCTATACTGAGATTCATTCAAGGATTACATCCTCATATCTCCTCCCATCTTGAGTATTGAAAACCAGAGAGATGTTCAATGACTTGCAACAGCCATTTCACAGCTGAGGTGTTGTCTGCCCATTTCCTCCATGATAAAGACTGTCTTTCTGGTGGTTTGGGGCTGTAACCAGCAGAAATAATGCGGAACTGACAAAATAAACAGGTCTTGCAGAGTGTCTCTGCTCAGTGAGATCTTTGGTTGATGTTCAACTAATATTATAGTTGCAAGTATTTGAGTCCATGAGACTGGGAAGGAACGTGCCCCGCTTTGATCTTCAAAATTATTAAATATACATGACAGAAACCAGAAAGCTCAAAAGCCATGATACGAAGCTATTCCTCCATAAAGAGAGACACTTAGCGGAGCGGTTGTTTAGTAGCTATTTTCGTGTTTTCTTTCTGACAGCACAGCAAAGCCGCTCACGCTGCAGAGTTGGGTCCTGTTTATAGTGGACTCTGTCTAATCCTGTCTCTAATCCCTTCAGTCTTTGCAGGTATGAAACTCCGGCAGGGGAAGCAACCCTGTGAGATTAAGGTGTTACATTAAATCTAACAGTGATTAAATAACCAACCATTATATGACTGTAGCAAATTAATTTCCCCAGTGTCATGTCAGCTGGGTAACACAGTCTATCTGTGGAGCCAACTCTGTGCTGCTGATTTTAGATGAAGTCACACCATGCAGAAACATAATAGATTTGCCTCTGTACATAAGTCACAGTGAAAACAAAATTCCTCTAACACAGGCAAGAATTCAGGCCTGCCAAGTTGTGCATTTGCATCTTGAGCATTCCAGCAGGGCCTTAAAACACCTTTTTTGCCAGATATAAGAAAAGGCCCCTGCAAGTAAACATATACATTTAACAGCACGTTCTGTGCTTTCCTCTGCCTGCAGTTGCAAATATAACTGACACAATATCTTATAAGTGATAGCAGCTCACATGGCAGGTGAATTATTTCAGCTTTTCAGCCCTCCCAACAGACTGTCTGAATTGAGCAATCTCTGCCAGCTAAAGCACAATTTGGATTAGCAAAAGCCCCACTGATAGGTCAGCTTAGCCCGTAATGGAGCAGCTTAGGCCTTGTCTGCATGATTATAACATTCTTAGCGGCCTTTTGCCTTGCTTCCAGATGTTACAGCACAAACATATCTGCCTCACTTCAAGTCCAAAATAAAATGTAGATCAGAGGAACAACAAAATGATGAACATTTTAAAAACACCTTTGCATACGTGATACATTTTTCAAGAACCTTAATTGTCAGCAATGCTGTTTGTGATAAATGTTGAAAGGATCTTTTAGCTGTAAAATATGTCAAGCAATGCTTCTTCCTTATTTGGCATAAATAATTTATTCTAAAAGTTCTCATCTTTGACAACATTTTCTTTTTTCATCTGTTTGCTAAATCAAAGCATTATAATGTCAACTTTAACAACATTTTAACTACATTCGACTACAGCAGACATTTCATTTCTGACGCTTCTTTTTGAAATGCTGGCATGTGACGAATGCTTTATAGTTAATTGATATTTAGCAGCACTGTTATTTTGCACTGTCTGTGCATTTAAGCAGCTACACATTCAACTTCAGAAACCCCATTTCTCAGACCTTCAGCAGTAATTTATTTTCAACACTTCAATTTCTCACTGCTCTTTAAATTAGAGCTCTCAGCCTGTGCAAGTTGTTCTCATGAAACACAAATGACAATGTAAATTTCCTCATGTCGTGACAAAACGATGCCGTTCGTGTGCATATGCATTTGTTGGAAAGTGCTCAACACACCACCACGTAGTGATTCTCTTCTTAGCATGTTGTTTGCATTATCAGTACATTATATAAACAGGCCAAGATCAGGTTAGAAGTTTTAAAGCTTTATGATGGATGCTGTCAATGATGCAAATGGGTTTAAGAAGATTACCTGAAAAATCAATGTTTTATTTTTCCAAATGACAGTCCCAGTGTTTATGCAAACTGCTGTGTGGTTTAGTCATTTTCAAAGGGCTGTCTGTCTTTAGAAGTCTCTCAGACTCTTCTGATCACAGGTTTCACTCAGGGGGCTTTCATCATTTACCTTTCTCCTTACCCAACCATGCCAACACTTCCACTGTTAATATTAAACGAGACGTCCTCATGGAAATAAAACACGTGCCAGAATGTTTTCATCAGCTCATTTCTCTTGCACGTGAAACTTTTTGTTTATAAGTTCACGGCTCATTTAAAAGAACTTTTGCTGCTAGCTTAATTCACATGCCTCCACCATGAAAATGGACACCTACGACCAGCAGTTTCCACCACATTACTGCAGGGCACCCCGCTGCTTTGACTTCACGCTGTAATTACTTTAGCTCCGAAATGTCATGAACGTGATCTGTGGCCACATCTTATAGTTTGCGAAACAAAAATGTCACTTTTATTCACTATTATTGTTTTAAAAAATATATTCTGTTTCGTCTCGAATACTCGCATACTACTTACTACTGGATTAAGTTAGCTGTCTTTTTTAACAATATACGTAGTCACTTCTATTGCAATATTGAAGTCAGGAATTAATAAGGAGCCGAAGAATGAGGAACATAATGGGGGCAAAGGGAGCCTATCCCAGCTGCCTTAAGGTGACAGGCAGGGTACACCCTAGAAAGGCTGTCAGTCTATTGCATTGCTAAAACAGAGACAGTCAGTTATTCTTGTTCACATTAACACCTTCAGCCAATTTAGAATCACCAATTAACCCAACAAAGAGGAAGCCAAAGAAACAAATGGAGGAACAAGGAGAACTTGCAAATCTCAGTATAATGTATTAAACATATTTTGGAAAACACATTTTTTATTTAATAATTTATTTTTAGACTCCCTTGGGTGTTCCAGGCCTTGGCTGATCAGTGTTGTTGTTCTTGTTGTTTGGAGGGGAGTTTTTATTTTCCCTCTCTCGCTTTCTAGCATCCTAAATGCTTGAAAGATTCATGTTGCTGTTGATACGTTTAATTTCAAGCTTATTTGTATGGGCTAAAAAACAAACAAGACACTAATAAAAGTGCTCATCGATTAGTTGATGATGGGCTAAAGTGCTGTTAGCAAAAGCCTGCATTTAGACACATAACTGTTTTCCTCCCTTTGTCAGGTACACCGCATACCACCATATAATACAGGAACCTTTCTCATCTGTTTTCCATCCTCTCTTGCCACAGCCAAAGGTAATATTTTACAATGAGTATTACGATGGGCCAACCTGCCCAGATGACCAAAAGCAGCTTAAAAGAATTTGTGCCGCTCTGTTTGATTGGTATTAAAGGTGCTTTTGCACCACACTACACACTGTTGCACCGTGTATAAGCAGAGACAGGTAGTGGGTAAATCTCTCAAACACAGGTAATAGATACAGTTTATTTCATGCCTCCCTTATTTTCTTTTCTTGCTTTCTGTTTTGCCTGTTGGGAGCAAAAATCTTAGAGGCTTTTTTTTTTTCCAAATGCGAGACAAAAGTGAAATATACTCTCAAGCACTCGTAGCTGCCACATGCACACTGAAATATAGAAGTATATACAGAATATGAAATGCCTAGAACATGGGGACAAAGGTGCAGTGCAAGATGTGAAAGACACAGACCATAATAAAAATACATGAGTCACACCATATTTAAAATGAAATACAATGTTTACAAAGCACTATCAGCAATGGCACATCGCCCAAAGTCATCTAAAATCACGCACACCAGCAGGCTGCCACACTCTCCTGACAGAATAGACTCACACCCTTTCTCAAGAGAGATAATCACTTTTAGTTGCTGGCCAGTCGCAGCTATGAACTGCTGACCCAACATTTCAAATACTGCACGTTTTACTTTGTAAATTTGATCAAAGTCTTTCAAGTTGCACCAAAGCTTAAAGAGTAGGATCAGGATCCATGTTGCAGAGCAACTACCATGTGTTTTTGCTGCCGATCATATGATCATAATGTGGTGGATCATAAATTTGATTAGTTTTGAAGTTGTACATCTCTGTTCCTTACATTTCATGTCATGCCCTTATTAATGTTTTATTTGTTGCTTTGACTGTTTTCGAATAGAATATGCAGTGGGAACATAGAGGGAGATAAGTAGTGAAAGTTTTGCCAGGGTTGATTGTGCGTCGATCCATTGTTAATGCCTCAGGGCTCCAGTAGGTGGGTTCGCGCACCTCCTCCTTCACTCAATCCGGTTGTTCAGTGATGACGCGACGAATCCTACTTCCGAGCCTAAAGTAGTCTGCATTTAATATGGCTTTTGTGTTGTTAACATGTTTAATGTTATGTATTTTCTTCTATTTGATCTCAAAAAGCTCCTAAAACAGTCAGTGATCACTGTTGACCTCCCTCTGCTTTTATTACTGCTAATCATTTATTTAAGCTCAGTTTTTAAAACCTTAGGATGTAACTACAGCCCAGCCCATGCAGCAGTATATGAATGACTAACCTCGTATTGTGGATGGATTATCTCAGTTGTTCTCCTGGCTGAAGTTTGGTCCTTTTACAGCATCCTGCCATGCGATTACATTTGTTCCTGACCACCGAGAACACTCACGTTAACTTTTATCGAGTGGGAAAAAAGTTAGCTTGTTTATATTATGCTAACATAGCTGTGTCGCTAGCGGTCACGTAGCACATCATTATATACCAGCTAGCCCAACTTCAGTAACCCTACAAACGTCACTGCTGTTTAGTTTTCTGTCTTCATTTATGCTGGAAGTGATAACAGAGCTGTACGTTTTAATTTGTTTCCAAAACCCCGCAGTCAGGACATGCTATATTGTATTTAGATAGAAGCTAGCGAGCTAACGCCCTGCTAACTTCTAACTCTGTTAAATGTCATAAATTCCGTTTTCATGGATGCCTGGATGTTAAACTCAATTGTTACACCTGGTAGAGCAGAACGCTGATCATTTTATTAAAGATGAAAGACTTTAGACAGTTTTTCAACTCTCAGTAATGCCATAGTGATCGTTTGATATGTGGACCTGCAGCGGAGTTTAGGTCCAGACACGGCTAGTGACGTCAGACTGAACAACCGGATACAGACGAGTGAGAGTGAGAGCTGCGTGTCTGTGCCGTTGTTTCACCTCTCCTCACTATTTCCCCTGTTTAAGGTAACTGCCATGCACAGATCTGTATAAACGTGGCAGCATGTGTTACTGTTGATTATTAGGTCATTATCATTGTTCATTTTAGCGAAAGATGTGAATTGCGGACTATTTTGCTGAGAAGTTCCAGTTAACCTCTGTTGCTGTGTATGCGAGTTTTCACTATTACTCCGCCATATTGTGTGAAGATTTTTCTGTTACTATCTGTATAAGTTAACTACTGAAAGACATGCAGCACTTAAAGTATTATTTCATTGCTGTGGAAAGTTAGTGACTGTGTCAGCTAACATGTGCAAGTTAAAAAGATGTTTTTGTCTAATGCTACAGTTCATGTTATCTAAAGCATTCTCATCAGCTAATGCAGCGAACGATAGTGACTTCGTTTGGACACAGTTGTCCTGAGACTGAGTGCATATCCATAAGAATATTGTTTTGGTTGTATTGCATGTGAAACTCATTACAGACGAGTGAGAGCTGCGAGTCTGTGCCGTTCTTTCACCTCTCCTCACTATTTCCCCTGTTTAAGGGCACAACAATAACAGGAGGTCAAACACGAGACAGAGGAATGAAGACAGAGAAAATACAGAGGAATTGCAATTAAGTGATATTTTTAATCAGTTAATGGTTTTTTTTCTATAAATCTTAAAACTGCTACAATGATTTAATTTATGTTGAAAGAAATTAAATAGAAAAGAGGGACCTGGTAGATAAAACAGTGTTAATGAGTGTTAAGACTTCCCATATGGAAAAGATATATATAAATCTTATAAAGTTTGTATCTGTCTTGTGTGAAACTTGTATGAAAAGCATATAAGTGTGAAAACAGATATAAGATCCCTTGAAAAATTATATAATGAAACTTGTAAGTTTTGGATACTTACTAAAACAATGTATGAAAGTAATGCGAAAGTGGCCACTTTCATGAGTAATCACATATAAGTTTTTACTATTTCTTTTCCGTATGGGTTGACCTCGTCCTCACTGGCTCAGGCACAAAGACAGTTAAATGCTAGAGGCATTTCTCATCTCTTTTGAGGTTAGAAATTTTGCACCACAGTTGACTGAGGAATTCACTTAAAAACTCAAGGATAGAAACTATATGAAGAGATTCGTGGGTCATAGTGTATTCCATATTAGCTACAGTTTAAAACTGGACAGTTAAACCTGCACTTTAAATGTATTTTTATTGTTTGTATTTGTCCTCACCACGAATCTTTCTTTTGTTCTTAGACAATAATCCTTCTGAAAACTGAGTTTCGTTTCTATCTGAAATATCACAAGTATTGTTTCTAACCCTTTCAAGTGCACCAATAATTGCAATGTAAAATGCAGAGATACTGGGTTGCCAGTGTGGAAATGTGGCAGGACACACCCAATTTAAAATGTTGGTTAAATGCAAATTACAGAGAAAATTATCTGGCAAATATAGGCTTAATTACTATTAGTTGGGTCTGCACAACTTCAAGCTTTAAAAAAAAAAGCAATCTTAAAGATTTGACAGTAAAAACACGAACTTTAATACCTTAGGTCTACTCCTTTTTGTCCCTTTACTCGCTGTGATATGTGAAACTGATCCACAGTCTAAAAATATGTAAAATAACACATTGCCTTTTCTGTTTCTAATTCATAACTGATAAATGGATGGATACTTTTATAGCAATTTTCTGCACAATTTTAGAATTCAAAGCACTTTCTTACTACTAGCCTAATTTACCATTTATACAAGTGCTTTTTTATGCCTCAGCACTTTTACCCTAACATCCACACACACTGATGGATTGACAACACTTTAATCTTCAGTATCTTGCCCAAAGATACTTTGACATCAGGGTTGTAGTCGAACAGGAGGATCAGCTAGCGGATCCGTTGTACCTTCTTAGTCCAACACAATACAATTTTTTGTTTTGCTAGTTAATGTTTTTAATGTGAAGCTGTAGCAGTTGGTAATATTTGGTGTGCAAATTAATAACTTAATACAATAAATTAATAAAGCATTTGTCTCTTGGCAAAGTCACTAGATTTGTAATATTCCAAATATAAATATGCTGCACCATTTTTCATCAGTCAGCAACAGACTTAATTACGATTGTGATACCACATTAAGTGATTTATGGGGGCTTCCAGACATTTATTTGAATGAAAATGTTCAGTATTGCCAAGATTGAAAGTGGCTTCATGCAGCATTTATATGCCATTATGTGTGGTGTTCCTGCAGTTCTGTTGGAGCCGCTGAAGTCCTTGATTAATGTTAAACAGGAAAGGCAAGAAAGGAAACGCAGTACACACTTTTGCTTTTGCTGGATTTCTTATTGATGCATTTCAATATCTGCTGTGTAGTAACTAAGAAATGAATGCAAATGTGCTCTGAAGAGTGCTATTTAGGTTTGGGTTGAAGCATCAAGACAAATACATGTAGAAAGAATTGATGGTGAACCAGTGAACCAAATACTCGCTTTGAATGCAATAACCCCTACCTAATTCAGCAGTGACTTAATTTTTACTATATACATGTTTCATTTTATTTACTATATTGCTCATTATTCATTTTTTATAGCTATGACAACTGTGGCCAGCTTAACACATACGCTTGAGGGAGAAAATAGACAAGTACTCAACTCAGTCACTTGCGTCCTTTGTTGTAATGTGTGAATAAGGTGCATTATATAGAATCAACAGAGCCCAACACTGACATTTCTGTAAGGCTTCATTGCAAAGATTACCGATTTTTACAACATGAGAAAAGACAAAAGTAAAAAAGTCTGCTTGCTTTCAAATTTTCATAATATTCATCCTGACATTTTGTGAGTTAACTCAAACTTCTAAAAGGAGAAAATCGTCAAAATTCTGTCTGTGTTAGGCTAATGTCTTGCACACAGAAAGTAAGAGTTTGTGCAGTCTTCTTTTTTGTAGTGTCATGCTGACCTACAGCCTAATAATAAGTTGGGGGGGAAAAAATTAGAAAAAAGTAGGAAAAAATACTGCCTCTGATAGGTAATTTCTGGAAAATGTCCAGGTGTTTAACTGATCGAGCTGCCAAAAATCTATCATTTGGATATCAAATCTTTTCTTTTAAGTTTTCACCAGAGTACTTATGAGTAATGCAGACCAACAGTGTCTGTAATGTATACCTGACAAAGACCTACATATTATACTCAAAATTACATAAAATACAATTTGTGCTTTCCGGTTATATTAAGTTATATCAGCCACACATGCAAATATGGTGACATTATCCATTTTACATTATTTCTTTCATCAGTCATATGGCGTTGATCTGACGACATGCAGCAGCTCATATGTTCATGTCTTCTTGTTTAACCACAATAATTGATGCCTTTCAGTCTTGTCATTCTGACAGACACTTTATCAAAAGTTACACTTCAGCTACCTCATAAATCCACTTAGAAAAAGCATGGAAAGAGCTCATGGATGTGTTATGTAATCAAAATAATGAGCATTTTAATAAAAAGGTTGCTTTACATAATGCAGCCAAACAAGTGCAAAGTTTTGTCTGTGGTCAACTTAAACTGATTGGATCCTGAAGTGTTGCCCATTTTTTTCTCTGGCAAGGAAATCTATCATGTTCAAACTGTCATATTAATTGGTTCTGCTTAACTGAGCTGGATCTGCAATATAGCCAGGATGTAAATTTTAGCCTTTGACTTTGACGTATTCAGGTGTGACTTTCAATTAGAGCTGCTGTTTTGTGCATTTCGTTGAGCTATTAGACATTTGGTAAGGTTTCAACGGTGTAAGCGAATTAAGTTGGGCTAGGCAGGCGCTAATGAAAAGCCCTCTGTTCCACACAGAAGAAAATGCAGAGCTTTACATTTTTAACATAAATACCATAAAGTATTAAATGCAAAAAAAAAACCCCAACAACTTTGAGGTCACACTCTGTCCACTGGCTCATTAACATTGATATTATCATATCACATTGACCTGCATGCGGTTGTTATGTTGTGTTCTCGCTTGTGCTCCAACTTTGTAAATAAATGAATGTGAAAGTGGCGCAGCAGTGCTGGGACAAGCACATAACATAGACTTGTTTCTGTAGTGGCAACATCAATAATGGAATATTGAGGGCAATTGTGATCAAATTGAATGAGTGTTGTCTGAAGTGCTCTCATCAGTTCATTCAAAGACAGATAAACAAACAAGTAAAGAACAATAAAAGGAGACAATCGTCTTTCAGAGGAGTGGCAAACTGCTGTTTTTTTATTAGACCACAGATGAGCCATTATGTAAGGATATTATTTTGGGTTATGTACTGTGTGTTTATTTCGAGATTTATGATTAGAAATCAGTTCCTTTTTATAGCCAGCAATGTTAAGACAAGACAGTGAAGTTGAAAAAAAAAAAAAGGCAATATCCTTGAAGTTTGATTTGAGATAAGATTGCTTCCGTTCTCTCTCCCAGACATTAATACAGTTAAAAATAGACTTATTTTCTGGCTCATATACACTGTTATGTACTAATGTTGCAGGTCGGTACAGCATTCCAAACATCCTCATAGTCTGCTTCATTGCCACACTTTATTTCATGATGTTTTATGTCCAAAGGGCATCTGAGCACAGCTTCAGATCTCAGCACTGCAGTCTGGTGATGTGGGCAGAGAAGTACCTGGCTTGCCCACTGTTGGAATGGGATGGTCTTTAGGGGATCTCAGGAAGGGGGTGGGGAATAGGGGTTTGATCAGGACCAGCTGTCACTTCTGTCCTCAACTATTTCTCAAAGTCTACAGTCCCGCAGAAGTACAAGTATAATAGGCTTATTTAGAGTGGGGAGGCTATAGCAGTTTTGCTCTCCTTGTCATGTTACAGACATGATTTGCTTGTCTTTTAATCTCTACTGAGGAAAGATTGACAATATTAACATTCAACAATTTAGCATAACTCTGACCGCTAGGCTCAAAATGTTGCATTTAATTAATGAATGTGGTGCATCTGTAAAGACAGCATGATAAATGTGGACAGATATACAGTCTATATTCCGTGATCATGGCATTGCAGGTGAAAGAAAGCAATGCACTTGAGAAGAAAGCCAACAGTTTGTATGACAAACAGCATTAAATCTGAAATGTGTTTAAGCTATTTAGAACTTGGTTCATAGTTCAATAGGAGTCCATGTTAAGGTGTACTTATTTACCATTATTATGCACATTAGTAGCTTAATGACTCTTTAGAAATAATTATAAGTCACTTATTAATGACTTATTCATCACAAAATATTCTCCAGCTACTAGACCATTAACTTAGAGTTATCCCTCAATTACCTCCTAATTACTACTTAGTAAGTATGAGAAAGCTGTTATATTTGAAATATGATTTTAATCTGCTTTGCTTATTTTGGCTCTTAAAAGGTGGTAATACCACACCAATAGTAATTTTCACATAATAGCAGTTAATAAATTTAGTGTACTATTAAATGATAAAGTGACTTTGAAACAGTGTTCCTCATTCTATCACCCAATGTACTGTTATGATTAAAGACAGGAACAAAAAATCTCACTGCAGTTTGGCATGGTTTCATCCTATTGTCTAAACAGCTTTGAAACAACCTAGCAACACTCTTCAGTCAGTATGGGCCTGGTTTCATCGCTGCTTCTTTGTGCATCAGCCAAACTGGGAACTCTCAGTGAAAAGAAAAATAAATAGATAAAAATAATATTCAACAATGCTCATGGTAGTCTTAAAGGTTTTTCAAATAGCTGGTAATAGCTAGTATTTTAGTTGATTAACAGACAAAAAACAGTTTAAGGGAGTAAAAGGGGATATTGTAGAATAAACAATAATAAACGATGTTGTTTATTTAGATTTATTTTTTTTATAAAAATGCATTTATCGTTGCTGATTACCAAGCACCTGACTGCATTTTGAAATACAGTTTGGTTTGGTTTCATCTTTCTCATGAAACTACTTCTAGATCTGTGTTTTTAATAACAACAGCCAGTAAATGTAAACAAGAAAAAAAAAGAAAAAATGAAATAAA
Source organism: Aulonocara stuartgranti (assembly GCF_965226115.1). Lineage (NCBI taxonomy): Eukaryota > Metazoa > Chordata > Actinopteri > Cichliformes > Cichlidae > Aulonocara > Aulonocara stuartgranti. The sequence continues at coordinate 10,275,472 of NC_138942.1, read as the reverse complement.
CTGGAAGTCAGTGAAAGAAAATAAGTGTTTAACGTAAAACGAGTCAGGAAAATTCTAAAAGTAAAAATTAACCATTTCCATATTGCCCAATGTAATAGTAAAAGCTCTGCATCTGAGACTCTACTGCACAAAAAAGTAGCATGCAGAGCTAATATTAAATACATTCAACCATATCTTCTCTTTTACTGGATTTCAATAAAAGGCTTTTATGCCTATTATGCATATAGATATCTTTCTGGTGTGAAAAGCCCCTTGGATTTGAAGATAGTGAAAGAAAGACATAATGTTTAAGTGATTCAGAAGGAATCATTAAAAGCAATAAATGGATTAAGTTTGTGTCTGTGTATGCACACGTGTCTTTAATTATTATAATGTAAAACTTAAAACATGAACAAAAAAGAATTCATTAAATATATGTATATAGGTGTGACACATGTGAAAACCCTAATGTCACTTTTTCAATGGTCTAAATGACAAATCACATAATATTCTCACTGTAATTGTAAGTGGCTCTATGTACATTGCATAACTAAATCCAGTTAATAGCTTAAAGGCAAGGCTGCTGAAAGGATACTTTCACTACACAACCATGTGGTTAGGTCAGATTCAGGTTGAGAAAAACAAAAAACAAGCCAAACTCTCTCCCATTACTTGAACATGATCTGATGGCTCAGAATGGCAGCCTTCTCTCTATTTATTTTCTTCCCAAAAGTTGCACCTTAACCGTGACAAAACAATGCCTCCCACTCCACAGCAGACCCACCAGGACCCCTTTGCTCTGGCCTGTGGGCTTGTTTTTTTTGTGTGCCAAACATGTACGCATCCACTTGTTGAGAGCCAAGCAAAGAATGACTCATTTGACCAACCTTTGTTTTCTCTCCACTTTGCAGTAAACCCATGTCTTTGTTCTTTGTGCCGCTGTAATCACAAACATGTCACTCATGGTAAAATAATTGGATTATTCATTGCAAAATGACCACAGTATATCTCTCACTGCAAATGTCTTGACTGTTTTTGATGAAAAACGCTTTTACACCCTCGACTGATATTTGTAATTCCAATTGTAAGTGTAATACATTTGCCTGTTCTTGCACTGGTTTGTTTTTTTGTTGGGGTGGGGGGGGGGCTGCCTGTACTAAGCACTGGTTAACTTATAAAGGTTTATCAAAGCCATTTTTAGTAAATCCGAGTACAACTTCTGCTTTCTCTATTATAGGACTAACAAGTATGTTCCTTCATAAATGGCAAAATGACAAGATTCTGACACCTCCCCGACAAAACGATTATTCTCTCTTACTGAGTCAATATTGGCAGACAGCAAAGAATTCCTGTAATTTACACCTCAATATCATTATGTTAGTTTTTAGGCGTTATTGAAAAAAAGAAAAATCACACAAATCTGCCCACAACATTGGCCCCCTCTCCAAAGTACACTCTCCAAGGAGTCAGCTTATTATGAGTGGACTCCTTTAGAATAATTGATTGTATTTGACACGACGTGGAGGAAGCACGGCAGATTGATACTCTGCTGCTGAAATGTGATCAATCCAAATGAGAGACTGTGGGAGCGTTGATTCGTCTGCCAGAGTTTATTAGAAACAGCAAAGCTTCTCTGGAGAAACGGCATTTCTCCATAAACAGCTTGGACCTATTAGTATCTGGGAATGTAAATGAGCATCATGCCTCACCTCATCATACCTCAAAATATTCCCCGCACAACAGTTTGACAAAACAGAATGAAACATCGAGTTAAATGCTCACGTATGTTGTAGTGGGTGTTTAGGAACTAAGACTTGTGATTATCTACTAAGATTTTGTCTTAACAAACACACACACACACACAACAAATTTGATTTGATGTACTTCACATTCTTACTAATGAATCAACTTTCTCAAATGGCATCCTCCAGATCTGAAAATTATGAGGAGTGGGTGTAAAATGGAATTCCCTTCCTACGAGTACGTAACCTTGGTGCAACTGGAAAGTGAACTTGTTTTAAAGGTTGATTTTGTCTTTTCATAATTTATTTCACTGTGGATGACTTCTTTCTTCCACTCAAAGTATCTGATTGCAAAATGTATTGTTAATATTTGATGGAAATATTTTTTATGCCATAAATTGTCAAAGGATCATATCTTGACAATGATTTTTTGAGTAATTTTATATTATTTCCTTAGATACTTGTAATGCAACACAGTTAGAATTCATCAAATGGTATGAGAGACCTTTCCTCTATCTTCAAACTTCTGTTTGCTATGTAAATAAAGTGTTAGGCACGTGTTGAAATGCAAGAAATAAATGTTATGTGGTATGTTCTCGGTGTGAGGCAGTAAACAACAGATGGTGAGCAGCGCCACTTTAGCGCTATGGATTTTATTTAGCTACCCACCTGAATGACCTGCATTGAGCTGAGCAGCTGATGTGGAGAGAAAAAAAAGTAAGAATTAACTGTTTGCTCGTGTTTACTTCAGTTCCACTAGACTGCAAGGCCAGAGGAGTCATTTTCAATGCACAGTACAATTAGCTTGCTTATCAGTGTTTTGATTTCCTTCCCGCCTCAACATCCAACTGACATTTTAGACGTACATGGTCCATGACTGATTCTCAATCAAAAGCACAATAACAAGCTACTGGGCTTATGTGCTTTCGCTCGCTTTTTTAATTAAATGTATGATGACAAGCAATGAGCGTGATTACAATAATAGCCTGCTATGTTTGTGTTTTCAAAAAAAGTAACCTTGAACACTGTATAACTGTCCTTTCAATTGGATATGCTCCAAAGATTGCCAGGGAGACGCTGCAGCTAATGTCCATACAGTAGGACGTCGGTTGTTTCAAGGTGATTCGCTGTGGTGTGTATCTGAACTTTTTTTTTCTGCATGGCGATGTTGCTCTATTAGACCACCTACTGGACTTTGGAGTTTAATGGCAGACAGACCTGAAGTCCTTGAAAGGTTAAAACAATCTTTAGCCATTTATTACTGGAAGGGGGAAGTGTGGAAAGTGATTGAATATAATGAAAACTAATACTCTTTCTGGTCACTATGCTATCTGTAGATATGTTTAATATCCCATTACAGGCCCAGAAGTAACCACAGTTCTATACTGTCAAGAGACAAACATAATCCAGAGGGAAATTACCCATCAGGAAGGCAATACTGTTACTGAGATGCAATTACCAGGCCACTTGTGAGACTTTCAGCCGAGTATCCGTGGGTACATGTGTGTGGTCGATATGTGCATAACAGCTCTTATGTCTAGCAGAGTAAATTGGATTCTTTGCTGGAGAACAGTTAATTTAGAATATGTCCAAGATGCAAATGATTGATGTGACTATATCGTTACAACTGTAGGTTTGTGGTGCAGGGCAGCCAAATGGAAAAAGAATATTGCAGGGAGAAGGAAATAGCTTTTATCCCAGAATTATGGGGAAATTTCTCCACTAAATCAGTGAGTCTCCAGAAGAAATAATTTCGATTTTGGTCGGTTGTTCGGACATTCATTTCCAAGCAAACATTGGTGAATTTGGAAGGAAGCAGCTTTCTACGTGCTTGGATTCTGCTTCTTTTTTACAGTGTATTACACATCTCCTGTGCTTGTATTCGTTAGTAGTTAAATAATCTGCATGTCTCACAGAGGATTTAATGTACCAATTTAGCACTGAATCACATAGCTTACAAACAAAGAAAACAGTACGGATTGGAATGAACATCAGTGTAAACATTTGATAAGGGTTTGCTTGAGGCGATTGCTATGCTTTATTACTGATACAAAAATAAAAGCTGCAAAAACAAGAGTTGCCTCTGTGCATTTGATATACTTGCCTCTGCAGTGGCCTATCCTACAACTCAGAGATGAAACTCATAATATTGGTGGCAATGGCACATGGCTTCCTGCGACTCCCTGGATTAATTCATCAAGTCTGGGACATTTCAACTGTACTGCAAATTATCTCCTTGAATCTGATAATTAATCACTGCTGCTTTAAATGATTGGCCCCTAACCTTAAATGCAGCAGAAAGAGCAAAAGAAAAGAGCTGCCTGCACCCATTCCAATCTTCTCCTGCCGGGGAAGTGCATGTGCATTAGAAATAAAACTGCCTGCACAGAGTGTGAGCCTAGCATGCATAATAAATGTATGACAAAACAATACCCCAGGCACCCCAGTATTAATGATATGCAGTGAACTCATTATTAAAGTTCCAAAACAGCTCCTGGAGTAACACAGATGGAGTCAATTAAGCAATGAGCATACTTGCTTTCCTGCTGTTTCATCTTCCTTCTTTTATCTCTTGCATATTACTCTATGGATGTAATTAGCTGTATGTTTCTCCTCACAACATAATGTCCAGTGATAATAACGGTTATTTTCTCTTGTAATTTCGAATAATGCACTGCTTAGTAAATGTACCAGATTTGCTTGCACCTTGTCCTTGGGTATGTTATTTGCACTGGAAGAGGTGTTGAGGGTAATACCATGCTAAGCTGTTTTTTTTCCCCCTCTGCTGTTTCTGTTCCCAGAGACCTGATGCCTTCAACGCTGGAGGGGCAGATCACCATGGAAAAGACACCAAGCTACTTTGTGACTAACCATGCCCCCAAGCGCATCCACTCCATGGCAAGAGACATCAAGCTTATTATTGTCGTGCGTAATCCTGTCACTAGAGCCATTTCAGACTATACACAGACTTTGTCCAAGAAACCCGATATCCCCACCTTTGAGGTTCTGGCTTTTAAGAACCGGACGCTGGGTCTTATAGATGCCTCGTGGAGTGCGTTGCGTATAGGAATATATGCTCTTCACCTGGAGAGCTGGATGCAGTATTTCCCACTCTCCCAAATGCACTTTGTCAGTGGAGAGAGGCTCATTGTGGATCCTGCTGGTGAGATGGCCAAAGTGCAGGACTTCTTGGGACTGAAGCGGATTGTCACAGACAAACACTTTTACTTTAATAAAACGAAAGGATTTCCATGTCTAAAGAAGCCAGAGGACAGCAGCACTCCCAGATGCCTTGGCAAGTCTAAAGGGAGAACTCATCCTAAAATTGACCCAGATGTGATTCGGCGGCTGCACAAGTTCTACAAGCCCTTTAACATGATGTTCTACCAAATGACTGGTCAGAACTTTGAATGGGAGCTGGAGGAGGACAGTGAAACTCGTAGCTCTCAGGACTAGCATGGCACGGCTCAGCCACACCACCAGCCTTCTCACTAAAACTAATCTTGTCCGGCTTCATCTTCAGAGAGTGCTTGAGCACGCCAATCAATCATGGCTGTCTTTGCAGTGTCTGTACCCATTAGCAAGAGTTTACTGACATGCTTTTTCTTGATGATGGCAGATCATTATTGTATATACTAAACATAAAATATATTTATATTTGTGTAAATGAGATGATTTATTCCTTTTGGGTTTAAAGCATAGAACTGATATAAAAAAAATCATGTTGACTATGGCAATGCATGCGATGAGTTAAGTGTCCTTACCTCATGAGCCCTAAGGGTAAACTCTGCCTGTTTCTTCTCCCTTTACTTTCCTACAGTTTGTTGCCCTCACGCCCACTCACCAGCATTCAGTACAAAAAGATATTCTATTTCAATGGCTAATGCCATGAAGCGTTCTGTATTATTTCTTTTAAAAGAGTTCTGCTGCTTTATAAGAGAGAGAGAAAAGAGGACATGATAGACATATAACTATAATCCTTTGACATGTGCTCATCTTTTCAGTTGTCTATATCTGAGTGGAGACAATCCTTTTAAGTTTACCAAAGTGTTAATTTACTCTGTGTCACTGTTATGGTTGATCTGCACTCATTAATTGCATACATATGAGAGAAGATGTACTGTGGCCATCATTCAATAATTGGATTGTTTCACTGCACAGTTGAACATTAGCATACTGACGACCATGCGCACCAGTGTGGTGCACTATGAGTAGTTTTGGTATAGCATTACAAATGAATCTGTTTTCTCTTTGTGCATCAAACGAGTCTGCATCTAGGCAGAAGAAAAAATTGGTGCTGCCAAAGCATTCCCAAAAATAACAGTTGACTTTTGTGGTCCTGCTTGCCTTGTGACCCTCCTCTTGTCACAGTAATACATGTCAATGAGGGTGAAGAAAAACAGAGGACCGAGCAGAAGTTTGTTACCAAACATCTGCTGCTATGCAGTCTTCTGTCGTTAGAGATTAATGGCGTGTTAAATAAACTGCTGCTGCTGTTGGAACAATGTCAATGTCAAAGAGAATTTGCTGTCAAGGAAAAGCTACATACATGCCCAGGTAAATTACCAAGCCATTACTGTATGTGCTTAACTTGAATGGAATAACTCATGCCAGTCAAATGTGCTGTAACTAGACGTTTTACTAGCAAACACTTAATCACATGATCAGCAACGCTAACTGATTGAATGCTTGTACCAGATATTACAGGCTTTTGCTGTGAAATGTTAATTTACTCATACAATGAAATAACAACATGACCCATCATCTTTCCTTTATTATTTTCTGATTTTGCATAATCTGCTGTGCGTCTGTCTGTTGTCTCTGGACTTTTCATCAATTGAGACAATCAATACAGCCAATGAGTCAATAAATACAGTCTGCTACACATCACTGGTTGCTACAGCTATGATGCATTGCTCTGTTAATCTTCCCTGTTCTCTTGCCATGGATGATTGGATTGGTTCGCTCTCTGTAGACCTCTCTGTCACCCAGGGGAAGCCAGCACCAGCAGCTACTTACACAGAGCAATTGATTCAATCAAAGTAAGCACTATACTGCCCTTTGTAGCACCAAGCCTGAACACTTACCTCTGAGTCTCACTATCCCAGAGTCACAACTTCCACTTTGAGGCTTTTCTGTGCAGCCATCCCTTGGTGTTTTCTTGACAATGTCTCTGCACTTTTACCCCCCCCTTTCTATCTATTTCTCTCTCCTCACACATGTCATCCTCCAAAGCTGTGAAGTGTGTTGGCTGTTTCACAAAGGTGAGGCACTGAATAAAGATAAGTGAACTGCAAGCAAGACATGCTAATCACACAGTTAATAAAAGCCCTTATCATCATTTATTTATTCACATTTTTCATTTATTTATTCACATTTTTGCTAAGCTTAAGAACAAGCATTATCCAACTTCCAAGCCAGACAGTCCCTCCTACTCAGTGTACAGATACTCAAAGAAATCCGCAGAAAGCACCCTACAGGGTTATTAGGACAGATGACGACTCCATTTTACAGCTTTGAATATGCAGCCGTGTTGTCATTTGCATTTCCAGGATCGCACACTTAAGGGAATTCCTTTCCAAAGTGAAAACTTGGATCCAATTGCTCATTAACAGAAACACGTGCACCTTTTTTTTGTATCTCTTGCTTGTTTTAGGTACAGGAGGAGCACTGTGATACATCCGACAAGGCTTACCATGCATGAAAGACATGCTAAGCTGTCCTTCATGTGTTCCTCCCACTGGGGGTCATGCTGTGTTAATGTGGTTCCACACTGTTTCCAGCTTCAAGTAAAGAAGATTGTGATGATAAATGAGTGTCACCTACTCATCAAACTGTCACTGCTTAAGTGCCATCATTTCGGAAATGGGGTACAAATTCATATTTGTCAGACATTACTGAAAATTTGGCAGGAAGTTGAAACAGTGCTTTGAATAAAAAAAAAGAAAGAAAGAAAAAAGCACTTGGACGTACCAACAAATGTTTTTGCAGTAGCCTTTTGTGTGTTTGCTTTTTGGCTGAAGGGCTTTAATCTGTGCATGGTAAAGTGCGAAAGTATGCATTCACTTTTCTATTTTATGAGCTCCAATTATATACAGCATAATGGAGGGTGCAGAAGAAAAAAAAAATACAGTGTTAATAGTTTGCTTGCGGAAACATGGATGTTTGAAGAGAAGTCTCCATTACTACCAACTAATTGGTTTTTCACTTCATTTGAGTGAATGATCACCAGCTGTGTAAAGAGGCACAATAGTGTCAACTCTGACAACTTAGCACTCCTCCACTCTGAGTAACTCTCTAATGTAGTCTCTTAAATTGCTCATTTTAATGTCCACTGACATTCACATTAGTAAAGGACAGATTCATTTGGAAATGTAGTTTTAGAAAAGGTTTCAAAAATCTTTAAGCAACTTGTTTGCTAATTGTCAACACGCAATAAAGGTTTTTTTTAGCAACTGCAAAAGATCCACAAAAAATTGCTGAAAATTAGATGGAAGTTTACATCATGGTAATTTTTATTCATTTTTAGTGAAATAATTCATCTATAGAGGAATTTTATTTGCATGGAAATGTCCCAAGTAGGGATGGGTATCGTTTAGGTTTTATCCGATACCGGTGCCAAACCGGTACTTTTGAAACGGTGCCGGTGCTTAAACGGTGCTCAAACCGGTGCTTAAAGAATGGAGAACACAAAATTGGTCCAAAAACCTCTCATGTTCAGCTGTTTTTTTTGTAAAAAGATAACAATGTTAGCCTTTTCTGCAGCTATGGGGCATATATAGTATCACTCTTGGCTGGAAGCAGTGCTTAAACAATGGAAAAAACACAAACTTTGTCCAAAAACCTCTCATGTTTAACTGCTTTCCACTTTTTCTTTGGTCATTTTAGCCTTTTTGGCCAGCGTGAAGGGAGTATCTGCCATCAAACAAGAAGACAGCCGCATGTAGCTATGATGATGTTTGCTAGTTCACCTTACATGCATTAATGTAATAACGTGGTTAGCCTACTCAACGTAAATTATACACGAACAACATTAAGCTACTCACGCAGAGAAGAACGGCTGCTGCTGCCATCATCATCCGTCATCATTTCTGCTACACTGGCAGGGCTAGGGGCCAGGACTCTCCTCTTCGGGTTTTTGGGGGATGTTGCTAACTCGGGGTCCGATAACAGGCACCACACCCGCAGTAGATGTGCACGGTGTGAGGTCTCGCAGCAAGCTATCAAATACGGCGCATTTTTCGGCTTTTAAAAAAAAAAACGCTATGCGTCGCCAGGCGTTTCATCAGATTCGAGGAGTTACCTCCTTTGACATTATTACCTTAAAGCACTTGTTGCAGGCTGCTGAGTTTGCATCTTTTGCTGTGAAGTACAGACTTTTGACCGCTTCGCCTTGGGCATTTTTAATCTGTAGCTCTGCTCTAAAAGAAGGTACGTACCTGGACCCGCCTACTATCCTCGAAAATGTAAAATGATTGGCTACTAGAATCTAAAGTGTATCACAGCTCAGGAAAAAAAAAGCACCGAAATGTGCGCTGCTTTTCGGTCTGGTTACTACCGTTTATGTCAGATACCGGTACCCACCCCTAGTCCCAAGTGTGGTTTAGGCAGTCATTGATTTGAGATGCTACCCATGTATCTGAACCTGATTCTGCATCTGATTACTAAAATCCCTCTCCCATTCTCTACAGTCATGTATTTTTTTTAAACAGTGTATATCTTCAGATGGATACAAGGGGTGGGTCAGACAATGAGAACGATCAGTTGCCAAGAACAACCCTTGCAGTAGTAATCGAACATACCAGCACCTGCAATTCAAACATGAAGTATGTTTCTTTAGCAATAAACTACATTTCCATCGGAAATGTATGAAAGTGTTGCCCTGTATTGTGGAGAAGAAATTATATTCCAACCCATTTCAGTCGAAGCTGGTGTTGAAGCTCGCTCTGAAGTTGCTGTAATAATCATTTCAAGTCAATAACAAAAGAGCAAAGATTATTACAGAAAGAGTGTTCAATCACACATGGTTCCAATATCCTGAGATCAACAGTTCCTGCCATTTCCATACACCAGAATCAGTGCTGGCAATTATGACCAATCATTTCATCTAATGCCACTTTCCAAATCAGGAACTTCCTCCTAACCACCTCAGTGGAGAAAAAGCATCTTCTCATAAATCTTGACTCAAAACTCGTTCTCCTCTCCGTGCTGTGATGGGTGATTTTCAATCCCTGCTGCCCCAACACATTCTCTGTGTCTGCCTCCTCTTGCGTGCAATCCTGTGTGATGCTTTTTACAATGACTCAGAGATGAATCATCTTCTGTTTTTTGCAACTGTCCACTTTATTACAAATTTTCATGTTTCCGATGGAGAAATTGTTAAAAAACGACAAACACTTTTGATTCATAGCACTTTAGCAAAAATAAAAACTGACAAGTAATTGAATCTAAAAGTCAAGGAAGTCTGGTAGAGTATTTTTACCACCCGTGATGTTGTTTGTTATTAATTCAGCTTTCTGAGCTCTGTTAATTGATACTGTCCTTTCAATGCAGGTATTGTGTGTTGTGTAAAAAGTCCAGATGAGCAAAGATGACTTCAAAAGCAAAAAATGCCATTCACTATTAGAGCTCACAATTATCATCTAATCACCAATTAAACAGTAATCACTGACAGATAAACATGTTGATATTGTAGACCAGTAAATTAGGCATACATAATTAATGTATGTTTAATGAAATTGGCAGAAAATCACATTGCTTTCCCAAAGTCTGCTATGGTAATGCACAGTAATCTAGTTGCAAGTGAATGCTATTAACCCAGTGGTTTTTCCCCTACCCATCATTTATTAATGCTCACAATAACAACAACAACAACAACAATGCCCTAACTCAGACACACACACACACATACACACACACACACACATACAGATGCTGTGGTTTTAAGTCAACTTATTTTTGGTTGTGTTGTTGTTTCAAATAAACAATGGGCAAGAGTGTAAAAAGATGACATGACCCAGAGCAGCAACTTCTATTCTAATCAGAGAGAGCCAGGTGACTGCAGTTATATGACTGATAGGGGGGGGGGGGGGGGGAAGAAACTCATTCATACAACATTTTAAAGACAACTTTGAACAAGAAATTATCAAGCCATGCCAGTAAACAGAAGAAATGAAAATAAATTAAATATATATGACACTGAAATATTTCTGCTTCAGGCCCAATAGATACTAGGTGTTCTGCAGATACTCTGGTCTTTCTTGCTACTTTACAAGCCACACCTGGTCTTTATCTACTTGGTACCAAATTTATCTCAGTGAAGATCAGAAGAAGGATCAAAAATGTAGAGACTAGCCCTGCAGGAACAGACCTGAATGTCTGAACTTTAGGCCAATGCAATGGATCATTTTAAAATCTGGCAGAGGTGGGACCAAGTCATTGTTTTGCAAGTCTCAAGTAAGTCTCAAGTCTTTATCCTCAAGTCTCAAGTCAAGTCTCAAGTAATGTCAGGCAAGTCAGAGTCGAGTCTCAAGTCACTGGTGTAAAAGTCCGAGTCAAGTCACAAGTCTGAAACTTTGAATTTCAAGTCCTTTCGAGTCTTTAAAAAAAAAAAATGAAAAAATAATGTTGCAGTTATATGCTAAATGTAAATATTAGACCATGTAATTTTAAAATCTGTGTTTTTCTCAACACATGACAAAATAGTGAACTTAGAAAATATACACAAATTGTGAAATTGCACCTCTTTAAAATGCAGCTCAATTAAACCTAGCTCCAATAATAATTTTCACCGACAGTTCTGAGATAAGCTGCATGTTATTCTTGGATGCGGTTGTAGGACCAGCTTTAAAATCGCATGACAAAAATATCATACACATTAAAAAAAACTGTATCACCAACGTAGCCTGGACAACATTTGCTAGTTGGATGAAGTCAGCTATCTCATCTTAGCATATTTATATGCATATTTATAATTATACGGTTCTTGGAGTGAGTGCATACACTCATGAAGTTTAGTAACTTCAGGTCACTGCAACAAGCCCAGGTACAGTTTACCGACGGATGGGTGCAGGACCTTGAAATGCACCGTGTAGAACGAAAGACCATCGTACGTATCATAAGTTTACCAGTCTCACAAATTGTCGTCATAAATACACATTCCTTAACCGTTTATTAAGAGGACCTTTGAGCTCAACGGTAATTAATTAGTAGTGGAAATAATTTCTGGTACCCATCACAGAAATGTAGCAGTGACAATAATACTGTATGCTGTAATCGTACTGGACAATTGGTGATACAAAAAACCTGTTTTATCCTGTGAATAAAAGTATATGTTTTTATCAGTGTACCATAATAACAGAAGCGAAACACAATATTGTGTCAGGATAATTTACTATTTATGCACAATAAACAAAGAAGCATAGCGCGACAATTTCTGTTCAGCGCCAGACTTGCTTGTAACCTATATCACCAATTATGTTATGAAAATGACGTATTAACTACTAAAAAACACTGACCTTCGTGTAAATGCTTGGAGCAGACTAACCTGTGAGCTGGAGTGTTCTGGGACGTTATATTTGGTCTTTGAATGGCTGCAATCCAGTCGCGTCTTTGTTACTTCGGAAACATGGCTCGAACAATTTCTCTTCAACGACGTAATCCGATAACAACCGATCTCTTTACCCGTCGGCTTCCCGTGGCTGTCATGCGACCGGCTATTGCAGTTAATAATACAACGGCTTCTTGATATTTTTGTGTTTCTTTTTATCGCTGTATAACTGATTTTAATTGAAAGCCTGCGTGCGCTAGTACCGCTTGCCACGAGTTCCCAGAATCCTTTGCGGTTCTACCCGTGAATGACGTCACATTTTCAATCTCTATATAATATGCATGTTAAATTTTATATTTGGGGTAAAATATCAAGTCTTTTCAAGTAAACCGGTTCAAGTCCAATTCAAGTCCCAAGTCATTGGTGTAAAAGTCCAAGTCAAGTCACAAGTCTTAGAACATTTTTTCAAGTCAAGTCTAAAGTCATAAAATTAATGACTCGAGTCTGACTCGAGTCCAAGTCATGTGACTCGAGTCCACACCTCTGAAATCTGGCATTCCACTAAAACTTCACAAGCTCTTCTAAAGACATCCTCTGTCACTTGAATTTGAGGACATTTCATACAGAAGAAGTATAAGCAGCAGTATTAAAGTCCAGTTTGTGTGGAAAGTGTGGAAAAAAAATAAATGCATATGTCTATGGCTAATACAAATGTGTGTCTGTGGCTTGATGAATTTGGATCCTTTTCCAAACAAGGCTAGTTATCCTGAAGCATAACCCAAATTAATATTAGGTAAAATATTTTAGCAGGTGTAAAACTGTGTTGTTCAGGTAGTAAGACAAAAAAAAAGATTCAAATCAATACTAAAATTGACAGATTTGTTTCTTTCTAAATAATTTACATACTGATTTTGATTCTGATAACAATAATAATAAACCCCCAATAGGCACTAAGAGTAGGCATGAGGCAGCCACGTCACAGTTGGATTGAGCTGTATTATATGCCGGAGCCAAGCTTTAGTGTTAATTAATATAAGGACTGCAGTGTTGGCTGAAGGAATGTGATAAGCTGTTGTCAAGCCAAAGGACAAATAAGCAAAAATCAATTTTATAAAATAGTAAATTTTGAAGCAACTTGTTTTAAAAAGAGACCAAGTACAGCATTAACAATGTGATGTTTGTGTTAACAAGCAAACTGAGAAGATGTGTGATTAGTAGTGAGTGCCGCTTCTTTCCTAAACTGAACACTTATTTGTTTTGAGGGAGTGATGAAATCACTAATGGGATGATTTCCCTTAAGAAATTTGGATCTCGGCAGACAGTTTATGAATACTGAAAACAGGGAGAAACATTTGCATAAGTAGAGTCGTTCAGGAAATGAAATGGATTTTTAAATGATCCTATTGGTGCAGCTTTTCAGACAAACATTTGAGTTGGTATGGAACACTATTTGGAAGGAACAAGTCCAATATATAGATAAAATAGAAAAAGAAATCCAGTATGTTTAAGTATATAAGTGTACGTAGAAGTAAAAAGCTTAAACTTGTAGCTAAATTTGATAAGGCTGGTTTGACTTTAATATTTACACAAGAATGTTATTGTTTTTTTTATACATATATAGTGTTCATTGTATATTTATCTAGAGGACAATATTATTAGAAAAATAGGCTTAAAAGTAAATAATTGAGAAATTATTAATTTATTATTAATCATTGAATAGATTCATATTTTAACATTAAATACTTTGTGAAAACTACCTGTACACCCTTTGAAAAACGTCATTTTAAACAAAAAAATACTAGTTGACACACTTGTGGAATCAATTTCAAAATAGCCCAGGTATCATTTACACAGACCAAGAGAGTGGTCGGTGATTCCCCCTGCAGCCTCACTTAGTATAAACTTAGTATACCCCAACCAGTTGGTGAGTGGTTGTTGGAGGTTGCTGTGAAATTTGTTGCTAATGCCCCAGTTGGGCAGGCCTAGAGACGAGTCAGTCTCCCCCTAGAATCCACAGGTTGATAATATAATAAAATTAATATTCACTGGTTGGTGGAAGTTGCTCAGAGTCACTAGGTTAAATTTATGGTAAAGAAGTAAAACATCTTTAGGATTTCCTTTGGTTGCACAGTCGTAGTTTGCATGGAAGATGTCAATTTGTGTGCAAACACTGTTCAATTACCATTGAATGTGTTGATTGCAGGTAAGGGACAATTTTTTACTTTGGGGCCAAACGTTCTCTGTTTCAGGTTAGTTTTATGCTGCTCAGGATGCTCACAGTGGATGTAAGCGGTTCCAAAACAACGTGTTACTGCAATTACATTACATTTTTTGTTTTCGCAATTTTGTAAGGCATTTCTGTGCTAAATTCAGTAATAATATTACAGTTACAATTATGTCATTGTTTTTCAGTAGTCTATGGGCTGGGCAGATGGGGGAGCGGTTTAGAGAAGACATATTAACATTATTTTCAGTGATGAGCAGTCAAATTTGAAATCTCAAGTTTTACCTATTCCTGTTCTTAAAGTAGAATAAAGTAATCTCTTTGGGTTTGTTTTGACCTTCAGCTCTCTTTTGTTGACGTTGTGTTTATATCTACAAATTAAAAGAAAGATTGCATGTCTGTTGTCACTATGATAGGAATTTGTGTTGGTGTCTGGAACTGTAGCAATCGTCTAGTGACTGCCAGCAACCACTCACCACCTGGTCAGGGCATACGCATGCTTTTTTTTCCTTGGCAACCTAAAGTTGCCAGGGTGTCACTAATTGGTATATAAGTTTGTGTGACTGCTAATCCACTGCTAATCATTTACATATATAGATATAAATGCAAAGAGATGCTGAAATGACCAAAGGAACTAGCAGCCTTAGACTAAGTGGTAATTTTTGCCCGATAGATTCAATTACATTACAACTGTATAACACCATATGGATAACAGTCAGGGTGGTGTAGCCAGAACAAAGAGTGGACCCAGTATCCAGACTTGACGGAGCTGTAGTAATGTAGCATGAACTTGGTAACAGGATTTTAGACAAGAGCTGTGGCTAGGGTGAGAGTCTGGGGCAGCAGCTGAAAACCAACAGCAGGGTCTGCAGAAGATTTTCAGCACAGGTATCAAGGCATAGGGTTCGGTGGTCTTAGTCACTGTTAACAGAGGGAGACAAGGGTCAGGTGGAGTACTGGTTGAGAGACCGGTAAATATATGCATGTGCTGCTCTGTCTTACTTGTAATCCAGTAAGCAAAGGTGCGGGGCAAAAGGACTGACGATGAGGTCTGGGTGAGTGTCCATTTGAAGTGAATCCAGGGAGCCCAGAGATCCAGAGAGGCATCAGAATACCAGCGGCCAGGGAAACATGAAACTGAAAAGGTGGTGGATGATCCAGGGGTTTCTACAAGCACAGGAAACAAACAGTTAGTATACAGGAATTCTAAGCTTAACTTGACTTGACAGGCTGCACTAACGAAGGTTAGCAGACATTCTGGCGATGACTCATTGAGAGCGCTGGTCTTTTATTTTTATATTTATATATATATATACACAGCCATGGTGATTGGTAGCAGGTGTGGACAATGAAAAGGTTGTCGAGTCTCCACCCAAAGGCGGAGACCAGCACCTGGTGAACAAAACACAGCCACTTACCTGGACCATGACGGATAACTACAAAAATACAAAAATGGTTACAATAAAATGAATTTTCTTACAACAGGAAAAAGAAGATCAGTATTAGATATACAATATTTTTAAAAAACCAAATAAACAAAAGCAAAAAGAAACCCTCAACTTACAGTCTGCAACTAACATAAAATTTCAGCTCTGTTGCAGATTCAATCTGACTGTGTTACTTTGAAGTGCTGTTCAAATGAAGAATTGATACATGAATCAACCCATCTCCAGAGTCTACTCTAAGTACTGTCTTACTCCCAGCCAATTATTAACCCAGTGCCATTTTCCACAGAGACATTATTTCACGCATATGAATCACTACTGGTGGGATATGCTGATAGTTTAGCTCTTTAAAACAGCAAAAAATAGGATGGTACAAAAAACAACACAAAAGAAAAACCCTGGAGTCTTCTCAAAAACAATAATGTTGCAACTTTTAGATGTAGGAAGGAATGGTATTGTCTTCCAAACATTAAATATAAAGCAAAACACCATGCTTTTTTTTCAATCATTATCCATGGTTATTCATTTTGAAATCATAAGAGAGGGGGAAAAATCTGATGTGAAGGACATTTTGTTCTACTCCGAACCATTCTTTCATTGGCTGCAACCTTCAGCATTAGGGATCGCTCAGTGAGGGCCATCTGGTCAAGGGCTTCAGTAACAGATACATTATTTTTCAAATCAATACCACCACATCCCAGAAAGCACTGCTTTGAAAGAAGACTAATTTTGTTATCAATCCGTGTAGGTAATGATCCCATTAATTCAGTGTTGATTCATTTTCAGCTGAGTGGATATTAACCTTTTGCCAGTAATCATTAATTTTCTGTGGGAGAGGTGTGGTATGTTGTGATTGGAGCGCCATAAACAAACCAATTAATAGGCTCCTGACATTAGAGGTCCTTCATGATGTCCAGCTGACTTCTTAGACTCAAATGATTGATTTATTGATCCCTTTACGCCTCAACCACAAGGACTGCTAATCTCTCGCCCCGCATGGTAAATTTTGCAGAAGTGACAAGGGGGGTTATTTGTTCTGTTTTGCCGAGCCATGCATGCAGTTTAAATTATCATGCTCTGAATACTCATAGGTTTTTAGGCAGGGATTACTGTGCAACACCTGGTCACCACAACCCAGTGTGCCTCAAAGTAAGTGCAGTTAAACTGAGGGCACTAATTATAATCCTTTTAAAGTTAAAACATTTAAAGTGTTTAATTTTAAAAAGCATCCTTGTTATCTTCCACATGTTTATACACAGTAAATTCGCGTACACTGTCATTACACTACAGCTATTCATGCACACTCGTGCATAGTAATTAAACTCGCCTCTGAAGTGAATTTCTTAAAATATGCCTCTCTGACAACTCCCTGTATGAAAACCCAAATGTTCACGACCATGCGAGTTTAAGCTCACACTGTGGATCTTTGCTTGGGATTCACCCTGCATTTCAATTTTGGATATTGCCTAATGTAATGCTGTGAATAACATTTAATGTGTGTTCCTTCTGTTCATATGTGCCACACTTCAGCTTATGGGCTTCCCATAAGAAAATTGCACTCACTCATTTTTTTACTGACTCTCATGAAAGACCGCTACAGCTAACAGGAGTCCAGTAAATCCTGCACCAAGCAGGGAGATTTACAGAAACAAGACAACTGGAGAAAAGGGTCCATAAACTGAATGTGCCATGAATTCTAAGGTCTGATGTATTGCTGTAAATTTTAGTAGGTATTGGTAAATCCAACATTCTGGTTGTACGTGCAGAAGAAAATGTTTATTGAATAAACTGATTTTTTTTTTCCTTTTGCATTAAATTATTTAAATGTGTGCAAAGTTTGAAGAAGATAAGGAACACTGTGTACTGTATGTCTGACTTTAAGTCATAAAAAGAGACAATAGCTTAAAGGAATCAGATCACAGTGTTTGGGTGGAAGAAGAATCGTCTGCATAGGTAGAAGAAAGAAGTGAGTGTGTTGCTTAACAGCAAGAATTAAGACAGGCAGAAAGTTTCACACTTCAGGGAATCAACACCCAGTGGCCCATTGTCTAGCACTAATGAGGGTATTGTGTGTGTGTGTGGGGGGGGGGATTTTATGTGTTTGTTTTCCAAATATTTTGCAACATAAACATATTATATATCTCAGCATGAAAAAAGTGGAAATATTATGTAAATATAACATTTTTTGAAAAAATGACTTAAAGTAATGGCCTGTCAGAAATGTAATATTTTGTAGAAGCATATTGTACCCTGTAGTTTTTTGAAAACATAATTTTTGGCATAAAGACGGACAAGAAGACAAGGGAAGCTACGGTGTAGGGAGAAAATACAGGCAAAACGTAAGTTGATCCATAGTGGATTTGCACTAATGAAATATAAATGAGAGATAAATATGTGGATATAGGTTTCCCACCATATTAAATTGAACCCCAGTCAAAGTTGAACAATGAGGCTGACAGCTGCATCTTTCCATCCTGTTTGATCGCTCACTCTCTCATCTGGTCATGACAACTGCTTACATTTTCTATCAGCACTAATCTAGCCCCTAATTGTTGGCGTATGATAAACTATCCACTTCACGTCTGTCAGTCTGGAGATAGTGTTTGAAGGAGTATGCTTGACCCCGCAAGTGGCAGGTATATTTCTTAGGTTGTGTAAAAGCATCGCAGCTCTGAATGCAAATGGGGCCTGAATCATGACTCGAGGCCTTGGGAGATGAAGAAACTTCACATCTAGCATTCAGTTTTTCTCTGACAAGATGGTTGAACTAAGGATCAAGTTATTCCTCCACCTTAAACCACGACATTTTTTACATCTTAATTCAAAATGTTCATGCATTTTCTTTTCAACTTCACATCTAGCATTCAGTTTTTCTCTGACAAGATGGTTGAACTAAGGATCAAGTTATTCCTCCACCTTAAACCACGACTTTTTTTACATCTTAATTCAAAATGTTCATGCATTTTCTTTTCAACTCAAACTTTTTATTCCTGCTCTCTGGTCTCATAAAAGTGAACTTTAACAGACTTAATGCGTTTTTAAAATGTATAATGATTTTGCCCGTACATGCAGTAGGTTCGCTATCAGACTGACTGGGACTTGCCATTAAAATTAATGCAATTTAAAGCTGTGAAAAAGTCTTGTAGTAAATTCTTATGTAACAACAGAAGCACCTGTCAATCTTGATATTAGCAATCAACTCTTAACCAAAAAAAAAACTGTATTGTGCATTATATAAAATTTTCAAAACATATCACTGTTAGTCTGTTATCCTATTTCATTCTCGGTTAAAATTCTTCTTAGTACTTACTTCCACTCTTGCTTTATTTCTTGGTTGAAATAAAAAGTCTCTGTCAATGCTGAGAGTTGTGAAATACTCTTTAAATAAAAATGTGATTATTTTCATTGGAACAATATAAAGCTGATGATGACTCTGATTCAATCTTTTAGATGGTGGCAGCACGTCAATATGTTTGTTCACTAGACTGAATCTGTTGCAGCTACTGCATGCCAATGCTGACAATGCATAAATGATGCAGGACTCAAACTCATGTCAGATTTTTGCCTCAAGCAATCCAACTCCTAAGCAGAACACTTGAAGAGCAATACTAAAATGGGGTGAAAAAAAGATGGTTAGTGCATGAAAACATCATTAGTCTCCAACTAGCATTCTTGCTCTTCTTAAAAAAACATGCTTGTTTATAGATAAAGTTATTATAAGATATTAGTTTTTTAGCATCATGAAGGCATCAGACATTGCCAACATGCTAAATAACAGAAAAGATGAATACAGCCTTTAAAAACACAGTAACCACTAGCTACTTCATTAGGTACATGTGTTCAAATATTTTTTAACGCAAATATCTTATGAGCCAGTCACTTTGTAGCAACCCGATGCACTTAGGCATGTAAACAAGGTTTGAAACAACAAGAATTGTGATTTAATAGACATCAAGCGTGGCACTGTTGTTCCCAGCTGGGATGGTCTGAGTATTTCAGAAACTGCTGATCAATTGAGCTACTTATAGCAGTGTATGCCAACAACACAACCCAAAAGATCAAGCTCTTGTTCCCGTGTGTGTGTTTCTTAGACTCACTGAGTTGAGAAGATTGAGAAGATTTAGACAGGTTTAATGAACCTACTTGAGATTACAGAAGCAAGTTGGTATTCCTGACCTGCTGTCCGTACTGTCAAACCGAGAACACTTTGTTAATGTTTTCAACAAATACTACCATTGCCCATCTGCTGGAATTTGTGTATTTTACAGCAAAGAGTTGCTGTCAAAGCCTGTGTTTTTAATCAAGAAAAAAGCGGATTCCCAGGAGATGCAAAGATTCTGCGAACCTATTGATTAAACTTCTTGAGAGAACTGAAATGGCACAAAGTATAGCACAGGTAAAAGCAGCTAGGAAGTATGGAGGTTTAAAGGTAAATCTTTCTACCTATAAAAAAAACACACATATTGAAGTAGAATATAACCCTTCTTCCTGAAAAGAGTTTGGACACTACCTTCATTTGAAAAGTTAAAAAAAGCTTATCATTTAATTGAATAGAAATGACAGCAGAAGAAATCATAACAGATAGTGAGAGTTGGAACTGTGCTGCAGAAACAACTGTGTCCTATAACAGTCCAAAAGACAACGCAGTGCAGGCAGGGACATATGGAGGAATGAGCTGTGGTGATCCGTAGCTAGTGAAATCACCCTTAGAGCAGATTTATTTGTTATGAAATATGTGGAAAACAGACCAGACTCTTTTATATTATTACAGTAAGCATACCTTGCAATTATTGTGCATATGCATAGCTTTCATTGATCTGCTTCAGCAGGATGTTGGTTTTTTTTCGTGCATAGGCTACAAGGTTAAAATCCTCTGCGCATAAACACCGTTTGTTGTTTGCCTGATATGCAAAAAGGAATATGCCCTTACAATGAGAAATAAAATCATTTAGAGTAAGTCTGTCAACAGTGAGCTGAATATAGCTCATCGCTATGAGTAAATGTCCAAAGGCATTTACAGTGTTGTGACTAGACTCAAATGGGAGCCTGCGGCCAAGAGCAGACAAACTAAAACATTTGGAAAACCATTTCAGCTTCTAAAAAATAAAGAACCCTTCAATATCGCACCTTAAAATGTACTTTATTTCCTGACCCATTTTTTAAAGGTAGCAAAAGAAAACAAGTTGATCGCGGTGGCTACCTGGGCTACCAAGGACAATGGTGTTATTATGTGTGTCACATCATGTGTACATGCACCAGAAAAAAGACTTGTTTTCACCCTGTGGGAAATGGTTAATAAATATACTGTAATAATAGCCTTCCATGTCACGATACAGAAATTAATAACTATTAACTATGTAGCACCATAGGGAAAATAAACACACATCCCAAACACACAGCCAACACAGCCTTTCACCTTCCTATTTTAACACTGACTCGCAGGCAGTGAGCTTCTAATTCTGAAGAATGTGATGTGGCTCAGAGTCAAACCCCATGAATATCCATTTGCAGTGCACATAGGTATAGTCATCATCACTAATACCAAGAGTCAACAGTTGCTTATGTAGAAATACCACAGTTTAAATTTCTTTTAATGTAACAACTATGAATAAAATATCATCCTCCAAAGATGAAAAAACACGATCTCTCAATAAACCAGACACCATCTCTTTTTTTTTTATTCGTTTATGTGGCTTAATACTTCAAAGAAATACACTGAACATAATAAGGCCAGAAAAAAAAAGAAAATCTTCAGTGTTAAAAAGGTAAAAATATTAATAGTTACACAATAGTACATCAGAGAGAGAACATTACATAGAATGCATGTTAAAGCGCACCATTCCTGATATCATTTAATGAGCTTGATACAAAATGCGAACCCATTTCCCCGCTGTCCCAAATTACAATGGACTTTGATTGTAATGACATTTTCTTCCACTTTGAATGGAAATCAGTAAAAGAATGCAGAAATCATTTTACAATAGGTTGTAAAATAGGACAGATTATCCCATTAATCAGACGTATTTAGCAAATATTTCACTTTTTTTTGTCTCTGGAAACCACTGCTGTTAGCAATGTAAGTGTGAATCCGTGTGCATGTATGTTTAAATGTCTCATTTTTTTTTGCGGAGGCTTACATCAAATATTCGTGAAAGAAGCACAAGAAGTGTCTCCGCTGTTTATCAGAATTAGACGTTCAAGTGCTGAGCTCTGTGAGACTCGTAGAACAAACTGTCCCGTGCATGGAAGAATATGCTTAAAATGCTGTTGTTACAAAATACTATTTTCATTCATGGCAGGAGTTTTACCTTCAGCAAATCAAGGTTATACTGAGCGACAGAGGATAACTCATCATCTGCTTTTGTGGAAGAAGTGTTCGCTCTTTCAATGACAAAACATCAACTCTCACTGGCTGCTGTGTGCTTTAGATGACGAGGTCAAAAGGAGATGGCAGAGGAGTCTTAATTAAAAGTCACTGGTGATACCACCCAAATTCAGCCTGTCGAGTCATTTCTTTACTGACAAAGAATCATTACATTAGATGTCAGAGTGGATCAATATTCTGACAGGGTGAGCTACCCCAAGTCCCATCTCTCTCTCCAAACCTGTGCATTGACTGTAAACCTTAAGCAACAAGAAGGATGAGGTCAAAGATTTGTTCAAATCAGCACCTCCATCCCCGCAGCTAAGACAGGGGGAATCACTCTTCGTTTGTTGAGGCAGGCTGTACCAGCGAGGCATCATTAAATTCCTTCTCACTGCTTATTGTGCATAATTCATATTCAGCCGCTGAAATATAAATGTTGCTGTGTTGCAGAAACTCTGCTAGACCGAGGCACAAGATGAGGGCCAGAATCAAATCCCAAGTGGGAATCCAGGTTCAAGGAAACGCGTACGGGTGAGGGACTCCTTTGGACAGTTTTTGGATCCCCTGCGGCAAAATCAATTTTAATGTTATCCTGAAACGCACAGGGCACAGGCAAACAAAGAGATCCATTTAACTGCTGTTTATGTGAAACATTTTCTTATTCGGAATATGCTGCGTAAGGAAAAGATCTCAGACAAATAATAACACTTTTTAGATTCCACATATTTCATACACAGCAATATATGAAAATGCATCAAAAAAGACAAATTTCAAGATATTTGAAATAAAAGAAAAACAATAAGTGAAACTGATGTTTGCTAAGATGTGTAAACCTAAATACTGATATGCTTAAGTGGTGAGCAGATGAACAAAATCTATACATGTGTAAAAATACTAAACTTTGGGAGAGGAAAATATGCATTTATCGAAATTTCACCTATTCCTGAAAAAGCTGGTACACAAAAGTGTAAATGAAAACAAACATAAACTTGTAACTTATGTTATATCTCAGATATTCATATACAGGAGGTCTTGCCTGACTTGTCATTAAAAAGGGTCCAAATTCTCTAGTAGTGCATCTAGGTGAGTAGCTACACCACACCAGTACAGTCATCAGTCCCACGCATAAATGGGAGTTCTCACCTCAGATGTAACTTTACTAACAAAGAATTCAGAAAGCCAGTGCCCCCAATTTAGCCTTTAATTGCAAAATGAATAATTATTTAAGGGTCTGGACAGGGTCAAGATTACGCAGTCAGATTTCAGAATAAATCAAAAGCCAATTTGTAAAAATCACTTCATAAATCACTAAAACATATTATAACAGCTGAAGCAGGATAACTACCACTAATTTTGGAAATAGAAGGGAAAGCTGCGATTATTGGCACTAGATCCAAAGAAGTGATACCACCATACAAAGTTACAGAGAATCAGATCACAGCAGAGAAGAGAAGTCTTATACATCCAGGTTATAGAATGCAGCTTTTTGACCCTAGTTAATCCTCACTTGCATCCTGTCTAGTACTGCCTGTGTGTAAATGGTAAATTGCGCCGAATCTGTAAAAGTTGTTGAGCATCAATGGTGCTTTCACAGAGGTGCAACTCACTCTTGACTTTGCTATATTCTCTGATGTTGGTTTTAAAAAGTGTACCCATGCAGCAATTTCACAATTCAGAAACGGTGTCAAAATTAAACTAAGCATTAAACAGCAGACAGATAGATTTATCAGTCAGCCGGAGCACATAGCGGATAATTTAGAATGCTAAAGACAGATTATATATGATTTATGCAGTGGGCAGGGATTTAACTCAAAATGTATGCTTTTATCGGTATGTGTTTACTGGATGTGTAAATTAACAAATGTTTGGTTATGCTTTACCATAACAACTGTGCTGCTATTGAAGTGTTTACAACTTGTGTGCTCTCAGGGATCAAGGTTGCCTGGAAAAAATGTGAGGAGAATTTTGGATATGAAAAACAGCCAAGATGAAGATGACTAGTTGGGATACTTGGTAGTACGCCCACATATACATTATATCTTCTAATACTATATATACAGAACTCTATATAGTTTAACATTTCCCAACTGCATTCTAAAACTCATTTTCTTTTCTTTTCTATATAATGTGTCAGATTCCCATGAGACTGTGTAATTTGTCTGCTGCGGTAACTTGTAGATCAATACAATGTTGATGTGTTCTTGTCTTATACACAGAAATCTAGCTCCCCCAGCTTTGCTTGCATTTAGGTGAGCTGCCTCTCTTTGTGCACTGATCCCTACAGAATGATTCACTGTCCTGTCGCTCTCCTACATCCTACCAAATCCTTCTGAGTTGGCCTGTTTTCAGCCCCCTGAAACATTATCAGTCAACAAGCATCGTGTTCACCATCAACCGTGAAGCATCATTTACGGAAACATTACATTTTCCAGCTGTTGGTGCTTTCCACTACCAAAATGAAAAACTTCCAAGAATGAAGTGCCACCTGCACCCAAAATAATGGACTGGAATTGTATCTTCTCGCAGTATTGTGAACAAAAGATTTTAGAGATTTGTTTGTGTCACAGGTGAATATTGTACAAGCTCTCACATGCTTACAGTAGTAGATTTCCAAGGTTTTTTTGGTCGTGTGTGTGTGTGTGTGCGCGCGCAAGAGAGAGAGAGACAGAAAGAGAGACAGAGTGTGAGAGAGATGGTCAATTAGCAATGGCTTTGAGAGCAGGTTACTTTCTGGCTGTAGCATAGTATTAACCATGGGAGTGCAGCTTGGTGTGGCTGATCCTATCTATGGCACTCATTCATTTTACCTTTCCTGTCACAACACTGTGGGGCAAATGCATGTAATGAATAATATACCAGGAGACTAACAGCAGGCTAATTACAGAATAATGAATGAACCCCCATTTGCCTACAATGTCAGGAAAAAAAAGACTTGCAATATGCTTGAAATCACCCCTGACCATCCCTTGAGTGTAGTCACTCATGCTAGCATATAAGCAGGCTTGAGTGTGTATACAGTACTGTGAAAAAGTCTTGAGCCACTAGTCATTTTTTCATATTTTGCGAGGAAAATTGGAAATTAGAGCAGCAATTTATTGAAGCATGTGTTAACATGAATGGAAATCTATAGTGTATACTGCATGGTGGATGAAAATGTGACAGTACTTTTCTGTGTCATAATTCCATCAATTGTTGATGCAAAAATACTATTTTGTGCCTGTCACACTGTATTACCGTTAGCCTTTTTTCGTAGATTTAACATTAAAGCAGTAGGAACAAATTATGGTTTTAGCGAAAGGATGCTAGTAACAAAACGCCTAAAGAAACAATCTAAAAATTGTTCTTTTCCCCTTTTATGCTTTATGATTCATAGGTCAGCATTAGGTGATTTAACAGACAAAAAGAAACACACACACACACACACACACATCCACATCTCAGGGGTTTGGTATGTGTGTGATCCTCAAGCTTGTCCTCTACTAGAGCTCTGGGACTTTGAGAGTTCTATCTTAGCTGTTCCTAGGACTGCAGTCTTCTGGACAGAGACTTCTGATGCTGTGCTTCAGATCTGCTGGAGCCACTCTTCCAGTTTCATGGTTACAGCTTCTAATGCTCTTGTGAACTTTACTTTCCACATTTGCTCCAATTGTTCCTTTAGCCCTCCTACTTCTCTATTTTCTTGTGCTCCTAATTCCATATCTTGCTGTTCGCTGGGATTGCCACATCTATGACAACTGCGGTCTTCTGCTCCTTGTCAGCCACTACTATGTCTGGTTGGTTGGCCAACAGCTGGTTGTCAGTCTGGAACTCAAAGTCCCACAGGACCAAAGTCCCCATTGTTCTCAATCAGCTTTGGTGGTGTCTCCCATTGAGATTTGGGGACTTCCAGTCCATTTGCAGCACAGATGTTCCCTTACACTATCCCAGCCACTTTGTTTTGTCTCTCAGTATATATGCTGGCCTAGCTTGCCTCCTACATCCTGCTACTTTATTTTCAGTAGTCTCCAGGTCACCTTTGCATAGCCTGCAACTTGGATCCTTTCAGATATAGGAGACTCCTGCCTCTATGGATCTGGTTCTTGGGCCTTTTCTTGTGCTGTCATCATCACAGTCTCTGTGCTGTCCTTTAAGCCAGCCTTTTCTATCCACTTGTAAGATTTCTTGTTGTCAGCCACATCCTCTGTCTATTGATGGTACATCCCATGCAGGGCTTTGGTTATCCATGACAGTTCCTCCTCCTGTTCTTCATCACTGTCTGTCTTCAGCTGCCCGAGGCACTCTCAAAACAGCTCATCTCAGATGTATTTGCAGATGCTTTGTGTTTCATCCTGGATTGTGGCTCTGACGTTCACTAATCGTCACTTTGCTTTTTTTCGTTACTCATAGAGCCTCAGGGTGCTGGACTTTTGGGTGGAGTTGTTGGGAGTTTTTATGTCCTGACATCAGTGACATCTACATCCTCCTGTGGCCAGCTTGTTTTTTTAATCTGGGTATCTGATCACCAGTAGAGTTTATTGATAATCCAGGTCCTCTAACTAAGGTAAAAAGATCTAACATCATCTAGTTATGAAGTCCTGACTAATTGACTGACCGTTGCCAGTGTGCATACCTACTGGAAAAGAACAGAATGAAATCAAAAACTCTATTTAACTTAAAGAGAAAGAATATAGAAACAATTGTGTTATCCAGTTTGTCTGTTGATAACCATATTCTAGAATCTTTTTATTGAAGTGTTTGTTTGGAGTAACATTTTGTAGATTTTAGCTATGCTGGGATAACATAGTGTAAAGCACAGTAAAGAATGATAATATTTTAATATAAAGTACATAATGCAACCAACTTAAAAACTTGTTCTTTTGTTTGTCATTTTGCCAGATAAAATTAATTTAACAAACTCAGTTCCAGCTATTAACTGTAATCTCAGTCATTCTAAAAGCTACCTCGCAAATTTAAACTGTGGTCCACTATACTGCAGTTTATTCAGACCCACAGGTGAGTCTGAGGGCGTCACAGTAGCAGAGCAACAAATGCATCTCCTTTGATGGGACTTTATGAGTGAACTAGAGGAGTCATATCCTTGGTTGTATAGCTGCCTGGAGTCTGGCTGCCATATTCTGCTCAGTAGATGCATCTGTTATAGCAGGTGGCTGGGCATCATCTAGGTCAGTTACACTGATCTTTTCTACTCATTATGGTCATGCTGCTCAGTGTTGTTCCCATTGTGCTGTCGAATACGGATCTTCAGCTTCAATAGTAGCTCTCTTCTATTCATGTTATAGCTCAGAGCTACCAGGTTGTGGTTTCAAATCAAACAAATTTCAATATTAGATAAAGATACAATGAGTAAATACAAAATATATTTTTTTAAATGGCTAAAAAGTGGTAATGTTTGCTTTTACAAGTGAAAAACAGTGTTAGTGTTACACACTCCCCCCTCTCCACCACCACCATACATACATACACATACACACATAAACAAGTCACCCTCATATATCCAGTATATTATTAAGTCTTTTGAAAACATAGCCTTCATAGTCTGTAGTCATGTTTGTTTGACATATACAATAATATATCAAACAACTGTATCTAATATCACAGGCCTGCCATCCCTTATCACAAGACTGAAGCTGAACCAGTTTACAGGCAGAGCTAGAAGGTATTTGTATGTATGTGACTTTTTTTTGTCTCCTTTTGATTATTTTATTGTAGCTCAGACGCCATATGATTTATAGCACAGAGTCCAGATTGTTAGAAAAATTATTTTACTTCTCTCACAGTCTCAGCAAGGCACCTGCTCAGCACTAACGATTCAACCACCAGCATTTAAACTAAAGAAAGAACCAAATGCTACGGCTTAAAAAAAAAAAATCAATCGACATTCCTTTGAGTTCAGCAGCAGTAGCCATCATTATGAGATGGTGGGATATGGACATTTTGTGGCTAACTCTGAACATTTTGCAGAATAATTTGTTGAAAACATATATGTCATGTGGAAGAAAATCACTTTATGCATCCTGTGTTCCACTGGATTCGTGTAATAGAGTGAAAGGCACCATCATTATCCCAATACAGTCCCTGCTACACAACGGTCACATCAAGCCACTGCTGAGAAATTGAGTGTTTTGCTTTGTACTGCAGGCATAGTGTGCTATTCATGTTTAAAGTCCCATTGATTTAATTCCTGTCAATGAACAGTGTTCTTTTCAATCAGGCCTTGCTCTCTTATATTGGCCAATGTACTGCCGCTAATTCATGTTTGTTAAAGTCAGACCGGACTGACAGGCCTGTTTTGTGTTTCGCTGTGTGACCTAAAAAAAATTCCCTGATAATGGAATCATAATTGCTCATGTTCTTGCCGTTCTTCCATGCTGTGCCCTGGTATTTTTGATCTAAAGTGTCACAATGATCTTTTAAATGTAAATTATTTGAATTATATCTTTAAAGACAGAGCATGAAAGAACATGGCAAATGAGAACCTTGTGGCTCAGGGGTCGACATTATTTTTCACCACTGACAAATATATATATATATATATTTTTATTTAATTTCAATGTCACTAGGGCTTCTGTAAATCATTATCTGTAAAAATCTGTAAAAATCTGTAAAAATCGTAAGACCCCTCGGTGCAGATTAGTTCAAATTAGTTTAAAAAAGCTACAAACAAAAAGAAAAAATCTGTAAAAAAGTAAAGGGGTTTGTTTTGAATATTTAGTAAAATTGTATAACTGTCCAGATATGAATCACTTAAAGGTAGCAGAGCTGCTGAGACCTTATTCCAGCACTCCACCTCTACCATCATACTGTTGTACGTGCTTATTTTAAATCCAAAGGCTGCCATGTTTCGCATTTGCCTGAACTGGGGAACAGACTTTCACAGCAATGAATCTGCCTGCTTTGAAATGAGTGCTGAAGGCAAATTTCATAGCTTTTTCTCACCAGTTTTTGCTGATAGTTCATACCATATGAAAGAATGTAT
Source organism: Aulonocara stuartgranti (assembly GCF_965226115.1). NCBI lineage: Eukaryota > Metazoa > Chordata > Actinopteri > Cichliformes > Cichlidae > Aulonocara > Aulonocara stuartgranti. The sequence continues at coordinate 10,246,190 of NC_138942.1, read as the reverse complement.
AAATGTGTTGTTGTGCATACAAGTAAGAAAATGATTATTGTGAAGCTTATGCACGTTTCCAGTCACAGTTTCAGACTCTCATTCCTGCAACTCATCTCCTCCCTATCTCTGCCTCCCCCTGGTCACTCAGAGCTTCTTCCAAACCTCCATCTTCAGCGCCACTGCCACCAACATCTAGACTCTGGGTGGTCCTGCCCTAATTCCTGTCACCACTGGGATTCTGCTCTGCATCTGAGTCTAATTGCCAAATAGCTTAATTGAATTCTGTATCTCAATAAATCTTGTTGAGTTCTTCCAAATCATTTCTCCTTATTGAAATGCAAGTTGCAAGTTGGACGAGTACATGTTGAATGATGCCAGGCTAAGATGTGAAGTGTGTGTATTTGCAAAATAACAGCAATCCCCTCCACAGTAAGGTATCCTACATTTCTGAGATCCTCTAACCTGGACAAGTTTGTTTGTTTGAAGACCTAATGGGACAAATATTAATATTTGTCCAGTAAATTTATTTCAGTAATCAATAGCAAAAAGGAAAAACATGCTTTTTCTGCGTTAAATATTGATGCAATTAGAAGTAAATTGCATGATTCAAACATTATTTAATTAGTTTACGTGTTCAATTTAAATATTCTACTCCCAATATTTTGCACCTTAAGAAAGCAACTCCCAGAAATACATATGCATACATATGGGTCAGTCGCAAAAATGTCCCTCTACCTTACTCTTACAAGCAATGTTGTCACTCCGTTCGCTTTGTAAATACCAATGGTACTTTTTTTTTTTTACATTTAAAACCCAAGTTGCACTGGTGCAATGTGTTAGTAAAATTGGCCCATAGTTTTCTAGATAGTGGTTTTTTTTTTTTAATCTCCAACAACAGGAGATAGAACTGAATGTTTATTAAAACCGACTGCACTATGAGGAGCAAATAAATGGCACCGCCTTCTCTAAGCCTGAGCAGAAATTCTCTGAGTCTTCCTGAATGTAACCAGCATGAATCTTTATCAGGGCACTTATTCAGGGGCACATTCCATTTAAGAAGATTTGGTGACAATTTCCTATCTGGTAATAGAAACAGAACTTTCAAAAGATAATGTGTTTTTAGAGAAAGGGAAAGTGAGATGTGTCTGAATATCATTAGTATACCTTCTGTATTTCCCAATATATAACATCACATTACAGTACAGTACATTAGAGTGTCCCTTTAGTATTATCTTCATAGCTGTAATCAAGGGTAGGTATGTTACACTTTTTTATAGTTAGCCATTATTACTGGCAGCATCGGCTTATTTTTCCCCATTCTATGTGTGCGTTGGCTTTATCAGTATATACTATATGTTGCAAAAGCCAGCTCCGTTTTTTCAGATCATATTAGCCATACCAAGCATGTGTCATGACCATTTTTGCCTCACTAGCTTCTTGAGATCCTCGTGTAAGATCAGCTGGAAACTACTGGGACACAGTGACTGAGGACTGACCTTGTCTGGGACAATCTTTCAAAGTTATTGAGCGGAGATGGCGGTGACAGTTGAGAAATGCTGTGTTACACCAGTGAGAGTACATCATTGGCTAAAATCGTCTTCATATTGACCTGCCTGAAAAGAATGGGCTCATTTTTGCTGTGGTCAGAGTGGCAAAAATTGTGATGGGGATACAGGACCACTAGAAACAGCTGGTGTGTGTGTGTGTGTATTTGTCGTATCTCGAGCGTTTAGCTTATCATGTAACTTTAGGATGTTCTTGACTTACTCGATTAACACAGCAGCAAGAAGTTTTGTCTTTGTGCCATAAAACAGATAAAATTTCAAGGCAACATGAGAGCTTTGAAAGTCTGATGAACCTTTTACTGATTATAGTTTTCTTAAGCTGTCAAAATGTGTTTAGAATGAAGGCCTCTCTCCTTATTAGTGACTGCAGATATTTCACATTCTGAAACCTGTACTGTCAACATCATAGCATTTGCAAGTGGGTGAAGATAGGAATCCACAGCAGTTTGATTCTTAAGTTTTCACTGCATTATAAGCCCTTGTCTACTAAACCAAACTAGTATCACACAGCATCTTTAAGGCACTGTTTTTTGCTCTCTTCTCATCATGCAGGGAACTTTAGGATCATGCAGTGCAGTCTACACAAAAGCTTTACAATTCAATATGTGTACTTTGTTCAAAGAAATGATGTCCAGCATCTGTGAATGATGAAATCAGTTACAGTTGCAATGATATTTGTTTTCCTTTTGTCATATCCCAGGATGTACGATCATCAAATTTTGAAAAGATCAACCAGGTACACGAAAGTGGAGATATGCTTTGATGTTATATAAGGAAATATAAAAGGGAGGCTCTTTCTGCTGCCTAGACAGTATTATAGATTAAAACCTCCAGGAATCCCAGTCTAGACATGCAAGAACCAAACATGTACCTATATTACATATAAACAGTCATTTCAACTGTTGGAACATTTTGGAAATGTTCTTTTATCAGCTGTATATTGAAGATATTATTGTATTCTGTTGGTTAAAGCGTTGATTTACCCAGCTATAATTTGTTATTGTTTTTAATTTGAACTTTAATTTATACTTTATGAGAAATAGGGGAAAAACGTGATGTATTAAGGTAATTAGATCATATAATTAGTGGAGGAAGTCTACAGTTGTTGGTGGCAAAAGAGTGGTCAACAAAAATAACACAAAATACTGCGAGTTGCAACTGATAGAAGTTGTTTAAAATTAACTAAATTGTCAAATACTGCGTCCTGTGATCAGTTCATTTTCTTACTGTCCAGTGTAAACAGTACTGCAATTATATGACTTTTAATGATAGTCTTTGTTAATTTATTCATAAAATTAAGCACAGCAGTTATCTCCATGTACCATAACACACGGTAAATAAACTGATGTTGTAGTTGATGCTGATATAGCAGTAACAAAAATATTCAGTCAATGCATTGTTTCATTTCTCACACGTGTACATTTCCAGAAAAAAAATCCGCACACAAAAACCAATACAAAAAATTCTCCTTTTGTGCTTATGTCAAATCTTCTACAACCGCGATTAGCAGTTTAGTATTTCTGAGCCCAGTTTTTAATATTCTAGTGCCCTGTAGGTCTGCATCACCGCCCCTCTGATCAGGGTGGATGACGGCTTTCTGTCCCGACTCTCTGCAGTACAGCTAGGGTGCTGTTTTCCATGTTGTTCTGCACTACTGATCCCTATAAAGTACAGCTTTGTGCCAAGGCACTGTGGCCAGAGATAATAGCTATTCCTTACAGGGAGGATAAGGAAGATGTGGGTTTTATTTAAACTGCATTATACAAACACACAGAACAAGTTAAAGGAATCTGCAAATGTGGCTGGTATAAAAGCCTTGCAACACTTATTATAAGATTATGGTTTCCCTGTAGTAGATCAGGTCAGAAAAGGTCTTGGGTTTAAAAATAATAATAATAACAAATGTCAGCAGTTCATTGAAGCGGCTGTGCATTGTGTTTTCGGTTACTCTGTAATTATGATTAATTAGTCATAAATTTGGTAAGACAAAAAATAGAGTATTATCAGCTATTCTGGCTTGCTGTGGATGTTAAACACAATTTGCCATTACTATCAAAACAGACTTGAAACACAGTAAATGAGAAATATCATCAAAAGAATCTTTTATGCCCCTCATGTTATCCTCGGAATGTGGATTAACTTAATTTCAGTGGGTTTGCACTGGCAAAAGTAAGTTGAACAACTGTAAATCCATCTATAAGTCCCCTTAAAAGCATAAAAAATCAGAGGTTAAGGTTACTGTGGCTTCATACATACTGTACACCCAGATAGAATCTGCTGAAGATGCTGACCTCATCTTTTTCTGAGCATACTGTAATGATTTTTACTTTAAAGTTAAGACTAAGAATATATAGCAACTGCTTTTGTTGACACTGAGCCTAAAGTCTGTCCTGCAGAGGCCGTAATACCAAATCCTCAGTAAATCCTTGAGTCCAATTAAAATGCACCAAAGAGACTGCTTGTTAGGATTTGGTTGCTATAAGGCAGCATTTGAGAATGAAATGCAGAACAAAAGTTCCATGAATTCTAATCAAAAGATAAAGTCTGAGTTGTGATTGTTGAGCAGGGTTTTTCTTGTTGACCTCTGTTTAACTTGTATGTTAGCTTTAGTTCTTTGGATACAACTTAAGCGTTGTCACCATGCTGTTCAATGAGTTACAGTCTTGGTTAAAAAGGCTACAGCTTTAATTACCCCTTAGTAATTATATGCTTTGTATGTTAAATGAAGTGAATCAGAAGCTATTAGAGGCTTTCACCTGCTGACATGGATTACATTAAAATGAGAACAAACTTTACAAAACTTACAACATTTTGTCTTATTTGTCAATATGCAGGCAGCATTTAGGGTAAGGATTTACCCTTTTGTTAAAAATGATGACAAGCCTTTTATCTTTCTCATTTTTCTGCATTCAGATGAGCTGGGTCTGTTTGTGCTGTTGAGATGTTTAAAAAAACAGAAAATTACAGCCATCCGTTAAAGCAAAGTTGGCTCATGGTTCCTGATTGCAAAAGATTTAGTCATTTGCAATTTGTTGCTTTGCCTGTCTTGACGAGTAGAGTGGGGGGCGGGAAATTAGTAGTAGCCACCAGGCAAATCAAACGCTTCTGATGGTTTGAAAGAGGAGTGAATGAAGCCATCTATGTCCACTGTGAGCGACCATCTTTGAACAGAGGCGGGGGTTTACGACACCAACTCTCTGCCATCTATAATCCAGTTTTGAGATCCCTTCCCAGACGCCTTAACGCCCACTCACATCCTGGGCCATCTGACCTCAGGAATTCGTATGATAAGGTGGGGCCAGGTTTCACAATGAACACACCCGAAACTCTGGCTGATTGGGACCCACACCCAGTTTCACACCTTGGCTCAGGCGATTAGAGGATCATCAGGGGGTCCTTTTGTCCCTCTGTGGGGGGTTACTCCCACTAGGTTATATCTGGGACTCTCCACCATTTGACCTTAGAACTGAAGAAGCTTCTCGGATGAGAGGTGAAACGTCTTCAAGCAACTTAAAGAAGTCCAGACGCTTTTCTTTGCAAGCTCCTTTGACCATTAATTGACTTCTATTCATTTTACATCAAATTAAAACTTTGTGTGTCAGATAATTATTGATTAAAAGCTAGACATTTTAAATGAGAATAAGAAAGAAAAGTATGTCTTTGTGCCCCCTTTTCCCTGTTAATGCCCTATCGGCCCCCCTGGCTAAACTTTGCTAGATCTGCCCCTGCACAGTTACCAGCGTCAGCTACGTAGGAAAAGATCCTGGTGTAGAAAGTAATATTAAATAAATTCTAACAACAGCTAATCAAGCTTAAACGTGCTGCTGTTGTTCAGCTGCTGGTTTCCTCTTTCTGGTGCAAAGTGGGCCAAAAACAAACAAGAGAAACGGACTCGCGACAGAAAAGCCGATCAGCTGATCATTAAGCAGTTTCATGATTGAAGTAGCAGCAAGAAGAGGCAGTCGCTCCATATATCGTTTGTTAAGCTTAACGCAGGAATGCTTTACAAACATTCAGAGATGGACTTACACACTTGCTTTACTTCTCTCGGGGATAACTTTGTCGGAGATGAAATGCCGGGTTGCTAGCGAAGCTCCACATGCTATCCAGACCACCGACAGGTCCCGCATGCCACAGCCGCTCTATCACGTGATGCATACTGCTCCGACGTGCTAACGTTCTGAGGCGTGTTACGGCGTGTTGCAAGTTTTGTGAGGTGCTTTCGTGATATTTAATGGATCGGATTACATTTTTTATTTTTCTCCGATATCCGATCCAGTCATTTAGGTTAGTATCGGACCGATACCGATACGTAATATCGGTATCGGCAGTCGCTCCTGTGGGTGCCTTTGGTTTCATTCTAAACACTCTCAAAACTTACATATATACAGTACAGCACTTCAGAGTCACACTGCTAGCGATCAAAGATTTATGTAAATTTGAAAAGCTGAACGCATTCTGTACTGTACAGGATACACGGCACAAGATTGATTGACAATGATTGACAATTCACAATGAGTGAAAAAAAGAAAAAGAAAAGCCTGCAAAATTGCACAAAAAAAATCTGCGAAACCGCGAGGCTGCGAAAGGTGAACTGTGATATAGCAAGGGACCACTGTATAAGCAAGGTATTGTTTGGTTGACTTTTACTGAGTCAGTGCCTACATTTGAAATGTGGCTACAGTATATTGTACCATATGGCAAAAAGAAAAAGACATATGAAATATATCACCATGGTATTTTTTTTCTTCTGTTGTTCTATTCTGACACTGATATGTGTAATTCAATCACAATTGTTTGCCCCTTACACTGTTAAGGACTGGAAAATGATGACCCAAATGTAGATGCTTGGACACACTGAGTGAACCAAAAACACGCCTTTAATTCCATATGTGAAAAGTCCAGTAAGAAGTCCATATAGAAATCTAAAGTAGAGCAATAAACAAAAGCCAGGCAAGAAAAACACAGGCTAGTAAAACTGACACTGCAACACGCTTGTCAGGGGAAATAGGATGGGTGAAACGAATCAACCATAACGAGACATGGGAAGTAAAATTGAAGACAAGACACGAGGGACAAGAGCCTACCAAAACAAAACAGGAAGTGACTGACTACAAACAGAGACAAGTCCTTAACATATAAGACTTTACATACGAGAAGGATGTAGAAGCTGAAAACCAATGAAAACACAGAAAATGACACCAAATAAACACTAACCAGAATACTGATATCAGCGAGCAAGAACAAAGGCTCACAATCCAAAGGATCAAATTCAAATCAAATCAAATTCAAATTTTATTTGTCACATACACAGTCATACACAGTACGATATGCAGTGAAATGCTTAGACAACTGCTCGTGACCTAAAGAAAAAAAAAAGACCATGAATAGGATAGGAAATAAATATGAAAATTAAAATGAAGGGTAAATTTAACTAAGAAGGAATAAAATAAAATATAAAAATTAAAGTTAAAAATAAAATAACTGTACAACAACAAATTAAAATGAAGGGTGAATTTAACTAGGAAAGAATAAATAAAATATAAAAATTAAAGTTAAAAAATAAAATAACTGTACAACAAAATACACAAATACACAATATAGAAATGTATAAGAATATATGAGGAAATATAGAATAACAGTACTAAATGGTAATGAAGAAATATAATGTCCAGGGTTGTGCAATCCACATGTGTAAGTGTCTTGTGCAGTGCAAATATGCTTAAAGTGATTTATTTAAGTGACTTAGTGATAAAGTGATTTGATTAGATGACCACGCAGTGTAGTTGTGCAGTGGCCACTAGTGTAAACAAATGTCCAGTGTGTGTGTAAAAACCATATGTTTGGGTCAGTACTGTGTGGTGGTGTGATTGAGAGACCGTATCGCCTGCGGGAAGAAGCTCCTCCTCAGTCTCTCTGTGTTGGTCTTCAGGGAGCGGAATCGCTTTCCTGACCTCAACAGAGAGAACAGTCTGTTGTTGGGATGGCTGAGGTCCTTCACGATCTTCCTGGCCTTGGTCCAGCACCGCCTGCTGTAGATTGAGTGCAGGTCAGGGTGCTCGGACCGGATGGTGCGCTCAGCTGACCGCACAACCCTCTGTAGAGCTCGTCTGTCCTGCATGGTGCTGTTCCCGAACCAGGTTGAGATGTTTCCCTTCAGGATGCTCTCTATGGTGCACGAGTAAAAGTTCCTGAGCACCTTGGAGGGCAGTTGGAAGTCTCTCAAGCGTCTGAGGTGGTAGAGACGCTGACGGGCCTTTTTCACCACGGTGTTGATGTGACAGGACCATGACAGGTCCTGCGTGATGTGAACTCCGAGGTATTTGAAGCTGTCCACTCTCTCCACTGGGCACTCGTTGATGACAGGGGTCTGGTAGTTCCTCTCCTGCTTAGTGCTGAAGTCCACTATCAGCTCCTTTGTCTTACTGACGTTTAGAAGGAGGTTGTTCCTCTGGCACCAGTTCTCCAGATTCCTAATCTCCTTCAGGTAGGCCGTCTCATTGTTATCAGAGATCAGGCCCACCACGACGGTGTCGTCAGCAAACTTAATGATGGCGGTGGAGCTGGTAGTGGCCACACAGTCATATGTGTACAAAGAGTACAGCAGGGGGCTCAGAACACACCCCTGGGGGGCTCCAGTGCTGAGAGTGGTGGAGGCCGAGACATGTCCGCCCATCCTTACTGCCTGTGGTCTGCCAGTTAGGAAGTTGGAGATCCACTGACACATAGTTGAGCTGAGTCCCAGATGCTCCAGCTTGGTGGTGAGTGTGGAGGGAATTATGGTGTTAAATGCAGAGCTGTAGTCTATGAAGAGCATTTTAACATAATTCCCCCTTCGAGTGTCCAAGTGAGTAAGTGATGTGTGGAGGAGATGAGAGATGGCATCGTCTGTGGAACGATTTGGATGGTAAGCGAACTGTAGTGGGTCCAGTGTGTCTGGTAGTGAAGAAATGATGAAGTCTCTGACCAGGCGTTCAAAGCACTTCATCACTACTGAGGTGAGGGCTACAGGGCGATAGTCACTGAGAGAAGCAGGGTGGGGTTTCTTCGGGACAGGAACAATGATGGACTCTTTGAAGCAAGTGGGGATCACCGACTGAGATAAAGAGATGTTGAATATCTCAGTGAAAGACACTAAGGAACATGGAAGTCAAATAGAGCAGTAAAGAATCTGAGACTTAACCACGACATCTAACAATAAACAAGAATTCAAAGTCTCTCAAAATTCAGAATTAATGGACCAAAACCCAGGACCATGACACTTTAAATTACACTAACACGTGAGCCTGGTACCCAGGACCATGGACATTTGCTTTGATATGTTTTCTCTAAAGAGAGATGCAAGCTGAACAACTTTTTTATATATATATATATATATATATATATATATATAACTATTTTTACATTCAGCTACTTCAATTAGGCTTAAAAATACTTACTGTGGTTTGTGCCATTCTGCATGTAGCTCTGTTACCATAAGCTGACCTTTCAAATGCAGACAGAGTTTCTTCTTGCACAATCACATTCAATTAAGAACTGGAAACATGTTCTTTCTTTGATGTTGTGTCATCATCTGTAATAACTTGCATATTACATAATGCATTATAGCATTATTACATTGCATATCACTTTCCTTTATGGTTTCTCTTTTGTTGTCTATTTTTATTTCATCCACGTTCTGTATCCTGCAGTGTATTTTGATGATATGTTGTTTATGTCCATCTCCACTGCAATTATTGGACTCTCAACAATTTGTATTATTTTTGTAGCCACAGTTTCCGGCCAGTTGCATTACAAAGTGATTCAGCTACAATAGTGTGTAAGCAAGTATAAGGAAAACATGTAGTACTTGAAAAACAAAACAGTTTTATATAATTGAGTCACTATTATCTATAGCTGTTTAAAGGAATAGAATGAAAATGGTAGAGCTTGTTTAATCAGTCTAATATCACGGGGGAGAATGTTGTAAAGGGTTGGTGAAGACAGATGGCACACAGTCCCCTCTGATTTATAACCCTGTCCTCAGGACAACCAGAAACTAGTGAGACGGCCTGAGAGGTTTCACATGGGTAGAAATTTTGAAGCGCATGCAGCGTATTCTCCCCATGCCTCTAAATGCATTCCTGCATGTTTAAGCCATAATCTACAGCAGGTTTTTATAATATTTCTTAAGTTAAAAAAGACTGACCAAATTACTTTGTTTTGAACTGAAATTGTTTTCTTATTGTTCTATTGGTGATTTTTGTGTATTAAAAAATAATATCCTGGCAACAGTATCGATTGGAAAACACTGTAAATGCTGTTTTAGGCAACTGTCAGCTAGCCAAATGTTTAACAAATAATTAAGACACTGCAGCCAGTGGATTATTAAAATTTATTTCAATATGCAAGATCTCAGTTTTGAATGCTTGATTTCTCAACCCCCCCCCCCCCCCCTTTTAACATCTTTTTAAAAATGGTATCCGCTATCCTGTTTGGTGTATTAGCATCTAATTGCCTAAAGGCACTAAAACCTCATACACACACACACACACACACACACACACACACACACACACACACACATATACACTATGAAAAATATCTTAATATCTTAACTTTTTTGTATTCACTGTCACGTCTACTTTATATAGCCTATAGCACATTTAAACAACAGAAGTTGATCCAAAGTGCATTAAAGACAAACACATTTACATTCCAGATCTCCAAAAACTCAGTTTACGTGAAAAGCTGAAATGTGTTATTCAATGTATTAACACACACAACAAAAAAATCTCAGTGATTTAGTGGTCATTAAATGTTTTCAGAATTATTAATAATGATTCATCTTAGACATCATGCCCTACTGCTTTTATAAGTTAAAAGCATCAGTATTGGCACTGTATTTATTTGTTATCGGATCAACTCCAAAAAGGTTAAAAGATAGCTTTAAAGGAAGCATACTCAATATTCTTCTTTTAGTGAGAATACCGAGTACGGTAGTAAGGTAAAGTATATTCAAGGTATTGAGCAAAAGATATTGCACTAATGAAGCAGATTTAAATGTAAAACCCCAAATTATATATTTATGTGTTTGAAACTTAGATATATAGTTTATTATTTTCTTCATTGTTTTTAATCACAAAGGTTTTGCTATCGTCTTCTGCTGTGAAGCTCAAAATATAGCATTGTTTTTACTGTAAAAGATTTCAACTTTAACGTTACAGGAAAAACACTGTATAGCATTGCTAGGTGCAATAATGAAATTCAAGCATAATTACAAGGTTGTAGATTCATAGTGCATTAATCTAGAACCTGTTATGCTGTCTTTTCACTACAGTACAGTATGATATTCCTTCAATTACCATATTTAATTTGCATGCCTAGTGTTAATATTCTATAAATAACAGTTTAATGCACCCTCATAATAGGACAATTTTACATGTTTTATGTGGCATACTTGTAAGAAGTTCAATCCCTAAATGCACACAGGTTAGCATTCTGTCTAAATTATCTTGAATTATGATAAGTCATTTTCAGTACTGTTGTACTTGCAATAGCTGAAATGATTAGCAGTCCTGAGGCAACTCTTTTATTCCAATTTTATCACATATATATAAGTTTAAATGGGTACAAAGGAGGAAGCTTTTACATCCCAGGTCTCACGAGATTTAAAATTGTTCTGTATGACAGACAAAAGCATGATAGGGACAACACCATTTTGATTTGTTGCTTTGATCAGTGAAGCAGGCGAGAGCGTTCAATTAAATATTTTACTTTGACATCTATCAGCAAAATGTAGTCCCAGGACTGTAGGCCATCATATACCAGATTCTTTTACAAGAGAAGATCTTCTAATGACAAGAAAGACATAATGGTTCTCTTATTGTCATCACACTTCATATGGCAGCTGAATGTACTGTCTTACTTCTAGTTTTATCACAGATATTATTTATTCAGCCTCGCCTCAGACTGTAAGTCTTTTAAAATGACTTATCTGTATTGGTGCTAGCTCCACATTTTTGGATATGATGCACGCTTGCAGATGCAGAATCCTCCACTCTGCCAGCAATCACTATACCACTTGAATACCATTTAGAATAACACTTTGTTATGCAAATACATTGCCAGATGGCTTAAGATCTTTTCCTATTTGAGTCCTACATGATAGCAATATTAACACCTAAAGAACAGTGTTTGAATCTATGATCAAACTCCTCTACCCTTTTTTTCCTGTTTTGTACTCAATATATATTATTCATGCATTTGTAATCATACAATCATGATGCTAATGCAGTTCCAAGATATTTGCACCATCATTAAAAAATGAAGGTGTCCATATGTAAATAGGCTGTAGGTTCTGTAAAATATCATTCAGGAAGAGAAGAAAGAAAGAAAAGTGCTAACCTTTGTGTGCTCTCGCTGCAACAAAGCTGTGCCAAGCTGAGGTTTTATCAAGCAGAGTTGAGGTCAGAGAAGTGTTGCAAAATAGTTTCTCAGTCAGTGTGAGAACGAACTGAGAGACATACATATAAATATATATACATAAATATACAAAATTTGTATAAAAATGTAAATGTAATTCTATGAAAGAAAAGGTTCATGTTAATGTTTGACTAGGATCATAACCATATGGACAACAGACATGACATGGAATCAAGAGAACACAATATAAAACAACGGCAAGATCCAAGAAGAAAGCACTGACAACACACACAACCAAGATACTCGTTTTTGTAAAAGCACTATAGTAAACACAAAAGTTACTATAAAGTTATTGAACAATAATCAGTGAAACATAGGCAGTGCAGTAACATAGAACAAAAAAATGAATGTATAAACAGGTAAAACATTTAGCATTTGGCCATACCGCTGGCATCTCAGCAGAACCTTAACACTGTTCCATAGGTCACTACACATCCTTGAAATAAGTGGACTTTTAGCTAATAAACTTCTTTGTAAATGCTACATGAGCTCAGAGCTCTAACAGCAGTCCAAAAGAGTGGGCAGAGCACCTACTTCTCTGGTCAGATTTTATTGTTTAGATTATGTTTATGTGGGCTGAGTAGAAATAAAAATTACACTATTAAATGAATGACACTATAAAACCCTGACTTCTGTGAACAGCTGCAAATAAATGCGGCAGTAAATAGAAGAATTGATTTTATTCTGTTTGTCTGGAACAGTCAAGTCTCTTCCTAAATCACAAAATTGAACCTGAAAAGAATTGGATGTTTCTGAGTGAATGGTTAATTTTCTGGATGTCAAGCTAGTGTCAGTTGCTAAATACTGTTGAACCCTCCAAGATATTTAGGGGGGGTTGTTTGTTTTTTCCATTAAAGACAAAAAAGCATGCCTTTTGTGGACAAAGTCTGTCATGTTCTAATTTATCTACATAAGTGCACTTAAATGCTTCTTCTTCTTTCGCTCCTCCACATGGTTTTGAATGAGGCGCTCACGGGGCTGTGGCTCCCCACACTCCCTAGCAGATCATTACATGGAGAAACCTTTGGAATGCAAGCATGCTGATCCACACAGGTATGCACACAGGTGTACACACGGGTATTCACAGATGCGGACTACACCTTTCTTGGCTGCTGCCTCAAAGCACATTCTGCGCTGTCTATCTTGCGTGCTGCACAATATCGTTTATTATTTAGTATCTACTGATATCTACTGCTAGCTAGTTTATTGTGATGGTGCCGTTTTTTTTATTATGTTGCTCTTTGTTGTTTGCTTTCTCTTCTGTTTTTTTTCTCCATACAGGTGATCCAGGTGTTTTATTTTTTTTGTTTGTTTTTTTTTTTCTTTCTTCCCCCCTTCTCACCGTCTCTTCTCCCCTTTGGTTTTCTTTCTCTCCCTCTCTTTCTTTCATTCTTTCTCCCTGTCCTATCCCCCAGTCATGTCTGTCCCGTTTGTAGCAACTGAAAATAAAATAAATTCATAATTATAATAAAGGTCAATCAAATGGACCAATATGGCAAGGCCATGATGATCTACTTGGTAAAATAAATCCGCTTGGCATCTTTCTTGGCCTTAAGACAACAATTCTGATGGCTAAAGATCCAAACGGGACACAAAAAAAAAAAAAAAAAAGAATGAGGCGCTCATTAGCATTTTATACTCCAACCGCTGCTGCCCCTTGAGGTGGTGGAACACATAGGCTCATATTATTTGCTCACTGTCAGCTGAGACTTCATTAAAAATCTAATTACAGATTTTAATTATAATCCTTGGATTATAGTTTTACATTATCACTTTAATAATCATATTCACTTAACTCTGTGTTAACATGTCATCAGAGAAGGAACTCGGAGTATCTGATAAATACAAAGACAGTAGCCTACTTTTGAATAATATACACTGTATGTGTACAGCCAAAAAAACCCTTTAATAAATCTGTTGAGGAAATAATATTTTAAAATGTGTCAAATAGTTAGATGAAACTGATTAAAATTACAAAAGGTGACATCTCTGTTTTTAAATAACCAAATATTTTCTTTTTGAACTGTGTGACATGTTCAGCCATTGTTATTCTTGTTATTCTTATTCTCACTTATATCATGTATAAGCACAGAAGCCTATAAGTGAGTTAATAATGTTATAAGGCTGCAAGTGCAGTGCTGTTAAACTAAGTATCCCCCCACACACACACCCTGATTGTTGATTTAAAACATGCAAGTGTGACAAATATGTAAAGAAAAAAAAAAAGAAATACAAAATCAGGAAGGGGGCAAGTACTTTTTCACAGCATTGTAAATAGCACCAAGTGGATAATGACTGTTTATCCAGCAGATTTACTGAGAGAAAATAAATAAATCCAAAGGTAGAATTTGCTGTGAATGTAGTTTACTGAAAGTTATACTAAGCAATGCTGTGTCCGCGCCTAACATGAGGGTAGTCTCCTGTGAGACAGTCAGCGGCTGGCTGTAACCACTAATTTCCCCTATCGTGCCACGAGTGTGTCGGCCTCTAATGTGATGAAACCAGCCGAGTGCAGAACACTGTATCAAACTGGCAGCGTGCCAGAGATAACACAGTTAGGGCAGCTGAGACGCTTACCCCTGTTGCAGAATCTCTTAAGAAAAGTTAAACACACCCTACATTTTTACACAGAGACAGCCAATCATGCTGATAACAGCTGAGACCTTAACACTGTTGCATATTCTGAGGCAAAATTAGAGAATAAAGCAGCTGAGGCATGGAGACACCTGGGTTCTTAGGGCAGAGTCTGCCTAATCTCTAGGTAGCTTTGCCAAAAGGGTTATAGATGATCTAACTGGGCATCTAAATGGAGTGCAGTTATGAGGGTTTTTTAAAAGCAAAAACAACATATAACAGTAACTCAAGGTATAGACGTTAGCCTTTTTAAAAATGAATTCTATGCCAGGTTGGACAACTTTCATCTGAGGTGATGTCCAGAATCCCAAAATCTCATCTTTTTATGACTTTCTAACTTTTAGCATTTTTCTGATACAATTTGTAATACAAAAAAAATTACAGCTTTAATCTTTTTTATTTGAAAAAAAAATATATAGACATCACATGCTATAACAGCGATCAATAGTTGACTTATTTCCGTTACAGCGTTACACCTGTGCAGCTCTTAATTAAGCAATCAACTCAGTCTACAACCTCTATCTAATGAATGACTTGCTATTTTTCTGTCTAAAACCATGATTATGCAAGTGTGGTTTCAATCACTCGGTTCCCCCTTTGCTTTGCTGATACTTAATTTGTATGCAGCCACTTACATTGCTTGCCCCTAGCAGAGCAGAGGTCCATATAATGGTTTATTCCAAGAGAGCTGTTTTGAATATTTCAAAGGGATGCAACAAAACCCAGAGAAAATTCGGATCTGTACAGATGGATTAATCAATGCTTTGGTAGCTCACAAAGGAAGCCTGCATTAAGTTCAAAGGGGGAAACTTGTTAGCCAAACACACATGGGGGATGCTGTATTATCTCTAACTTCTCCTGAGCTGCAGTCTATGCTTCAGGTATTGACATTTTTATGGACTCTTGTTATCGATCTGTGTGAAATGTAGAGTGTTTAATTAAAGAACAAAGTTATAATAAAAAGGAAAGGCAGTTCACATTTACGTTTGTCTTTGTTTTCGTTGCCCTGAAGTGCTAAAAGTGGAGTATAAAACAAGGACATATATCTCTTTTTGGTTGTATCCTCCTCTGAGACGCCCCTCTCAGAGTTTAACTGAGATCTTGTGCTTAATTATGCATGTAAAATGTTGTCAGAGGAGTTATCCCCAAAGTATATGATCCAGCTTTTCCCCTGTCACCGGTGAAACATAGGATCTATTAATTATTCTAAAACGATTTCTGCCACAGAAGTATTCACTCTAATAAATGACTATTGTTATGACACATTCAGGAAAAAAATGAAAGCGTGGTCAAATATCAAGTAAAGGATCTCTCTGTTTTCTTTTTTTCATTAGAACAGGTATTGTAAGATGCAAAGCTAGAATAAATTAGCTCAATAAGATTTTAAAGTAACTTTTGATTGATGCAAGATGATTTCACTCTGGTTGGTGTTGTGAATGACTAAAGCACATATCACCAGAAATTAATTTGAGAGGATCCTTTCATTTCATTGATCTGTATTCCTCGGCTGACATTTCTGTCTTAGCGAGCTAAATTTTCAGGCTCAGAATGAAGAAGTGGTTATTCTGAGAATTTATCTCTGCTACAGTTAATTTAGCTTCCTTTCAGACCAATATGAGGATGCGTCATACACTGTTAGAATGTTGGAATTAATGTTGGAATTAATGTTGTTAAATATTAGAATTGATATTGGAAACAGGGTGTGGTGTGGTGTGATTGCAATTATCAGTGAGAGTGTCAGAACACCTGCACTCTCACTAATATCGTTAAAGTTGTCATATAAAAACATTTTAACAGAAATACTGGCTCTCATATTTTTTTAAATGTTATCTTAGTATGTGACAAATCTGTGCCTCATGTTTTTAATCATTCCCAAAGAATAAAAGAAAAGCTTTACATTCAAAGAAAATATCATCCTACGCTCATTTTAAGTGCAATTCATGTGTATTGAAGTCATTTCAAAGGGTATGACAGCTTTAGAACTTATGCATGAAGCTCATAAACAAGATTGTGGCGTACCTATGGCGCAGTCAGATTTAGTACTCCAAACACGTCATACTGGAGCACAACAAGGCTGCCTAGCCTGAATGCTTAATTTGCGGCCAGTGGGATGCTTTATCCAGAGATATAAACAAGTGCAGGCCCTATTGCATGCACTGTCACGTGGGGCAAGCATGGGCTGAATTGTTAAACAGTATATGGAGCCTCCTTGTTAACCTCCAGAGCCAGATTCCAAGCGTTCATTCAAGAAAGACCCCAGACTTTGAAAATCAAGTTATGCATAGTAATTGAAATCCTAAGTCCAAGGATCTGGGTAGAAATATAGATTATGTTTCTTCTTTAGTTTTCTTTCTTAGAAACACAACAACAAGGCCCTGTAAATTCAAATGAGATGAACAAAACAACAAATAACAAATTAATAAGACACGACTTTCACTTGAGCATCCAGTTTAAAAAAAAAAAAGATAAAACCTGTCTTGTCTTAACCTTTGTGTCACATTTACAAATTAATGCACTCTGCATGACTGCATGGCCTGTAGTATTTCACTGAAGAGTAAAATACCAGTGGTTCAAGATAATGGGCAGAATGGGAGGCATAAAAAAATATCACTCCCGGAAAAGAAAGTAAAAAGTTAGAGCCTCCAATATGAAACTCACTGATGTTTGCACAGTTTCAGGATTTAGTATGTTTTAAATATCCACTCCTTGTTCCATGAAATCGTGTGTTTATTTACTTTATAGGGATAAATATAAGACATAAGCATGGAAAGCTAATAAATAAAGCAGTCTTTTTCAATTCATGAAAAACTTACCAACACATCACACAGCCTACAGCCTACAAACAAGTATTGTTATCATTTTGCATCATTATTACTATGTGACTATAATACAATACAATAGAAATCATCCCAGCACTAATACATGTATTTTTACGTTTAAACATTAGATTTATTGTCAGTTGAGTTCTGTTAAGCTCGACGTATTGATCTTCAGAAGTAAGAAGGACAGCTGTCCAAAGAAGGATTTATAAAAGAAGACCGCATGGTCTCTACAGACACACATCTTGACTCACAGTGATAGAAAACCCTAACATCACACTGAAGGGTAACGTAGCTAAAGTCATTAAATAAAATGTCCTTTTAAGAAGTTTTCAGAGATTTGAGCAGGCCAATTGAAGTGAAAGCGGTTGTCATTTCTGGGACATTCTGTTGAGCCAACAAGGTGACAGATAAAGTCTCAATTAAAGATAACATCCATCAAGTCCTATCAGTCTTTAAATGCTATTGCATCACAGGCTAACTGACAATTTCTGAGAGGAGAGGGCTCCAGTATAAAACACACTAAATTATTCAGTCTGCAGATCACATAAGCCGAGTTCTATACAGTTTTAGCACATGCCTGACTACTGATGTTGAAATTGCTTAGAGATCCATTATTTTCTTTGGGTTTTAACTGGATTAAAACTGTAACATTTACAAAGCAGAAGGGCACTCTGAGAATGCATCCTCCATGAAGGCCAAAGGCAAGGCCAAGGCCAACACTGTTTTAGAGTTGGGGGAAAAAAACTCCACTAAGATTTAATGGGTTCGTTTGCCTCTGTCCCAGCTCTTATTGAGTTTCATGAAATTCAGTTTGGTAATCTTTATGCAATTCTTCTGATACACCGAGAAACAACTAACCCAACAGCAATGATAACATACCGGTGCTTTTTTGTTTGTTTTTAACACATAATGGCAGTACAGACAGCTAGATGGCTAGATTGATAGATATTTTACATTTCACTGGTTCATTTTGAGAATGACAGACATGTGTATAGTGTTACGACATTCTTGGACAACCTGTTTGGCTGATGGGAGAGTGTCTGCTGTGCTGTCTGGCTCTGCATGACATCATTCACACAAATGTTCCCTGCCAGTGGTGGAGTGTGCAGGTTTTCAATCAAATCAAACCTCACCCACTAATTTTACTAATCAGCATGTCTTCAACCAGACAGAGAAGAACAAATCAGCTGGTGTTGAATTTGGCTTGAATTGAAACCTGCATATCTTCCAGGGTGCAGGACTGGACCCCATTGGCATAGAGGAAGCATGGCAACACACCTCAGTGATCCATGGCGTATCCTTGTACAATGGCTCCACTGAATGTTACATTTGGTGCATTAAATTAATTTCTTGGCTGTCTCCCACGACTCTGATGGTGCTGTTTGATGGGTGTAAACTGACGTCTGTGTGTTAAGAACCTGTGAGGATTTACACTCAACCATTTCATCCACTACAATGTAAATTTGAAAAAGAAAATGTTTTAAGTTTCTTTAAAATAAAAGAATTTTAAGGATATCAGTTTCATTTGATTTTTTATTTTGCTTGAAATATTAATTATTTTTAATTTATCTAGAAAAATAATCTCTGAAAGCGATCTGTGAATCTGTGAAGCTCTGTAGAATTATCAGAGTTTTTTTAAACATATCATTTCTGAAAGGTGGACTTGATTTATTTTTTTTATTTGATTCATCAGCTGTATCTTAACCTCCTAGGACCTGGCGTCCACATATGTGGACATCACATTTTGGGTTATTTAGACCAAAATACTCAAATTTGCTCTGCAAGTGCCTGATATCCACTTATGAGGACATTATACTGCTACTGTTCTATCAAAATTTTAAACGAATATACTCATTTGTGGCTCTCATTTTTCTTAGAAACAAAAATCAGGTAAAAAAAAAAAATCTGTCACTTCTTTGTTTTTACATTCATTGGGCCCCAATCGGCCCAAATATCAAAGAGAAATTAAAAATGCATGCTGTGGAAGAGTTCGGGTCTTAGGAGGTTAAAGGAGACTACAAGGTTGAAGTCATTGTAGTCCAGTGTGTACTGAGAGTGTCTCTCAGTATGCGATTGTTGTTCTAGTGGTGGTGAAATATTGAGGATATTTTTATAGTTAAAGTATAAAAGCTTTATAGCTTCAACTCTTTCAGGACTGTTGAAGTAGCATCTGTTGTACTTTTTATTCACCTTAACTGTCTTAGAAATCTGTCCTTGCCTAGAAAACCTTCATGTTGTGCAAGATGTTATATACTATGTGTCTTGTCTGTGTGTACTCACCTGAACATTTATCCCCCTTTGCCTTCAGAATTTGCTTAATTCTTCATAGCATAGTATCAAAATGTTCTTTGAGTTATCCCTCAGAAACCTTGATCCATATTGGCATGATAGCATCACATAGTTGCTACAGATTTATTGGCTGTACATTCATTATGTGAATCACTTGTTCAACTATATGCCGATAGTTCTGTACTGGATTAAGATCTGGTGACTTAGAGAATGAATCATGAATAAATTGTCAAGTTCAGGAAGTCACTTGAACATGAAGTTTACATTTGGTCAAACATCACCAGCTGCTAGCATCTCCTTCTTCGTAGCCTGGTTATATTCAACGGTGCAGCATTCTCAATATCGGTGAAACAAGTTTTTAATTTCCACCTTTAGTACGAACAGTTTTCTTGCATATTTTGCACAGTACTGTGCTTTGATTAAGGCTGTGGCTCCCTATTTATGTACTGAATTGTCAATGGACACTGACATTCAGCTCTTGCTCTCCGACATGCCTGTGTTGTGTTGTTGTGGTATGCACTAGGAAGTGGAAACGCATGGCATCGGTAGAGCAATGATGCAACATAAGGTTTTTCTAACACGTAAAGATTTGTACCGGTGTTATCGCTAATGATCTGATGCCTATATATTTATTTAATAAATAAATATATAGGCTGACGAGGCGCCACCAGATGTCACATCACAAAAAGTATAATTCAACTGCTTTACAAGAAAAAAATTAATTAACAATATTCCTGCAGAACCATTATATGTAATCACTGGTTATTGTTATGAGCAGGAGCTTGCTGGTGCCACAGAATAATTACTGGGGAAAGTATCACTTATCTAGGTGCCCTGCTATCTATAAAGAGCAGGTAATTCATAACCATCAAGCTGAAAGTACATAGTTTTTATTGCTAGTGTTAGAACGTGAGCACTACTCAAGTACATAGCAAAGGTTTATATAATTCATGACTTAGTATTTTGACTTTATTTGAACTCAGTATTTATTCTCTCAGTAATGTGTTTTTTGTTTCATAACTGTTCTTTTGTATTAAAAAACAAACAGTGTGTTTCTTGAAAATCTAATAGTAGAAATGTTATCCTGAGGCAACTACTCTCTTGCAATCCCTTGACGTTAGCCCCAGTCTGACAGGCATGTAAAATATCTGTTTACATTATAAGTTGACAACAGTATGCTGACATCTCCATTTCCCATGTGACCACACGAAATAACCCTGTCAAAAGTATATTGCAGTCCATACTTATGACATTTTGTTCTCTTCAGTTGTACAAGGTCATCGGGGTGAGGCTCTAAACATGCTCTGCGGTGAGATGCCTTTGGTGAAACTTTAATAAAGCCTACAATCATTGATAGTGACTACAGTTTCCAGGCACATTTTTATCATGTTCAGGGAATAAATGGAAAAAGGAAATCTATTTCTGCTTAAGTCTAAGCGAGTATGGACCACTTATTCAACTCATGCACAAAAAGGAAAAAATAAAAATCTCCCCTAACAGCATTCAGTTCTGTGAGCTTTCAGTCAGCGTGTATTAGATTTATCACTTTCTTGTCCCTACACCTTCTTGATGCCTCCAGAGTACAGCTACATTGGTATGGGAGGGGAGGCCTAAGCTGTAACTATGACATCTTTCTTGGTGCATTATCTTCACACTCAATCTCCTTGGGGTAGATGGAGTGCACAGAGGAAGTGCTTCCACCAGTTAAGTCCTAACATGTAACCAGACATTGCTTTTAGGGGTCGGCTGTTAACAGGGTTGACAATGCTCTTTTATAGCCTTCAGATTGAATATTCCCCGAGTCTCCCACAGCAGAGGCCATGTCATTACAGCTGATAGTTCCATTATTTTTGAAAGAGCTGGCAGGAATTTTTATGCTTTGTATTTTCCCTGCACTTAATGGCTGTCAGTGTTCTTATACTTAGTGTACATACATTCACAAGGACATTTCTGGTTACCACAGCTGGTGTTCTGTGTGGTCTCTGTCTATATTCATATTCAGGTTTTCTAGAATACAACGGACATACAACCCACAGTTTTCTCTGAAAGTAGGAACCCTTAAGGAGGAAGAACAAATATCATGAATGAATAATAAAAATATTATAAAGTGTCACATGACCTCAGAATTGAATTCAATATTCTGAGGTACAATTGAAGACAGCCTCAATCCTGGTAGAATAGTTGATACAGTTCTACAGATCCAGATAGCAACTGTAATGTTGCAGCGCACCTGCAAACCACTTTGCAACTCATCTCCAGCCCACTTTCTTTAATGTTGTAACTTAACCATGTTAATTAAGCTTAAAAATGTTCTTGCTACCGACCTATAATCAACTAACTTAGGCTTTGAACCCATAACTGCAGTGTTAGTCTTGGGTTACCACAGAGAAGCACTGTATAAGTATCCTGCAGGTTGAGGAAAAAGGTCAACCTATGAATGTGTGTCAAAACTATGAGTAAAGATATGATTAACTATGCTGGGTGTTTTGCTCTTGGGCTATATGAGTTATGATTGGGTTGTTTCATAAATAACAGAAGTCCATGTTTAAGGATGGAGTAGACAATACACTGTGCCAAATGGCCCTGAGTTTCCCTTGTTGCCTCCTCTCTACTACTTCAGTCCTCCTCTTCTCTGCTCCAAATTACTTCCTGGAGGAGTAGAGGGGGGAAAAACTGCAGGATCCCTCTCTGCTGGGTTCCTCTCTAATCTGTGAAATCAGCACAGGAGGAATGATTTAAAAGAAAAAGTACCCTCTCCCTGGCATAGTAGAAAAAAACAAACTACATTTCATCATGCAAGCCGACAATATCAGCTCATCCATCAACTGAAACTGATTTTTGTCTTTATTCAGTTATGTAAAGAGGAAAAAAGTGATGGACTGTGATGAAATTAAAAATGCAAAGAGCACGTAGAGAAAGAAGTGGGCATATTAGAGGAATGTGTAGGAACATAATAGAATGAAAACACAAATTTACACATCTGGCAGTGTACAAATTAGTTACAGGTCCTTGATGATGATGATACATAGTGAATGAGACTGTTTTTCCTTATAGGACTAGAAGGAATGTAAAGCAGCATAATTGTAAACAAAGTATTTCCAAATATTGCCTAAAAATACAAATTTGAAAAAAGATCATAGTCCTCTGGTTACAGTAAATAAATGAATAAATAGAGGGCTGAGGGTTTATTTATACTCTTTCTGTGTCATTTGTGACTTTTACAGAGGTATTTCCTCTTTTCTTTCTTTTACAAAGTTTAATTGAGGATGTTTGTACAGTATGTGTCTATACTGGAAACAGGACTATATAATTATAGCTAATATAAGGAGCTCTCTTATACACCAAATAGACCTTTTAAAGCCTTTTTAATGAGATCCATAACAAGTACAATTACATGTATTAATTGGCTCCATGTAAGAATAAATGAGAATGACAGCGTAATTAAAAACTATGGTGTTAATTTCCCTAAAGATAATGTACTATACGGTACATTCAAAGTCATTGATTTAATTGCTGAAATTATCTTCAGGCAGTTTTGCTGCTCTCACCTTAAAAGGTTACATGTGTGCAAGAAACCCTGAACAGAATATATTCAAGAAATATCAGGTTTTAAAATTACAAAAAGTGAAGAGAAATACACATTTTCCAGGTAAAAAAAATATATTTGGAAACCTAGATTCAGATTGCTAATGAAAATATCATCTTTTATTTATGCCATATACTCAATATTTAGAGTATCTGTTGAATTGTTCACGTAGGCATTAAAAAATTATCACGATCCAAGAAACAGCATGCTTAAAAGGCAGGACCGAGCACATTCTGTTCGTGATTAGTCTGATATCTATCGACTAATCTGTTTGTGTCTACACATTCCACATCATTTCAATTAAAATAACCCAATAGATAAGTAAAAGTAATGAGTTCTTTAGATTTGTGAGAGAGACAAAAGTCCAGCATATAGTGCTGTTTTCAAATTCCCCAAAGCCTCTTATAGAAGAAGAGACAGTCTTTGGAGAATACTATGCAAATCTTTCCACAGCGTGACTAGATCAAAAGTTGGGACTCGTCTGCTGTACGTTGTGAGCAGACTTTAGTGGAGAACAGTGGATAATTAGATAATTAAGCAACAGCTCACGTGATCTGCAGCTGCAGCAGCAAGGGGAGAGCTTTTGTCAAATCAAATTCCCTGAATGTTAATGTTATGCAGTTGTGCCCAGAAACTGCCAATGTTTGTCTGATTATCCACTGTTTATTGCCATGATGGGATTCATTTTTATTGCTACACAATTTCTCCGATATTACTGCAATTATTAACTCCTGGTGAGAAGACATCCGATTTGGACTTCATCAATCGATGAAGTGGCTGATATATATGTCCCACTAGGCACCTTCAGTACATACTACCTGTCTCATTGGAATCATAAACTAGAAAATCAAGTTTTCCAACATGTACTTTGTTTTATGAAAGACTGTCTTTTAACACCAACTGTGGTTTGAACTGTGAAGGTTCTCAGTCATCCAGGTCATCGTAGTCTAAGGAGCTTGGAAAGAAAAGCGTCTGGACTTCTTTAAGTTTCTTGAAGACGTTTCACCTCTCCCAATCCAGTTTTGAGATCCTTTCCCAGACGCCTTAACACCCACTCACATCCTGGGCCATTTGACCTCAGTAAATCACATGATAGGGTGGTGTTGGCGACTTTCAAGCCTTTGAGTCGCCGAGCAGCTGAATAGGGGAATAATGTTGACGCGCCCGCTGTTTAAAACGTTAGTCAAAGTTCCAAGTTAAAACTCCTTTATTTGTTGTTAAATCCTTAAAATCCGTAGAAAACAGTGAACAAAAACATTCTAAGCTTGAGCGGTCAGCAAAAGTCGACTTCCCCCATCACCCACTCATTCACAAAATTTCCCTCGGGCCGTGAACAGGTGATATAGCAATCACTATTACTGACACCACGTGACCCAAAGCTACGCCTATCCATAACATTCCGGCCCCTAATTATTACATTTTTACAGTAATAATTACACATCCAACACCACAACTCACAACACACACTTCATCATATCACAGACACCCAGTGAGACAACATAACATACTCAAAAAGTCCACCAAAGTTATTTTCTCATGTCTTCTCTTCTGTCTGCACATGGTCAGTCAGTCATAGGCCAGAGGTTACCAGCACTTAGCCTAAATATAGTCAGTCTGTAATGTACATCTCATAACATTAAAGTCAATTCAAAGTTAGTTATGTCACACTGTGTCAAAATGTCATAATCATGGGTCAGAAGTCTCCTGAAGAAGGCATATCTTTGTGATGGGTCTGCACACATGGCTGGTTGGGGTCTTAATCCAGACCTGACGCACAAGCCCCTTTTCATCTGGTGCAGCTCTGGTGACTCTCCCAATGATCCAGGAACCACGAGGTGCAGAATCATCCACTATAAGGACCACATCTCCGGGAACGAAGTTGCGTTTAATCCTTCCCCATTTCTGGCGCTCTAATTCTGTGACTGGGACTCTCTTTGCATATCCTCTAGATATAAGATCTGTCATGAAGGCAGTGTAGTCTTTGTGAAAGTCTTTATCTCTGATGAACCTTTTCTTCAAACCTAAGGCTCGTTGCTCAATTGCACGGTTGTCAGGCATTCTTATGTCTCGGTCTTTTAGTGGCAGGGCAATGCTGTAGTGCCAATCCCCCAAAGTCACCGTCTTGCTGGCCAATTCCAGGAACTTCAAGTCTTCCTTTGACAGCCCCATCTGTTCATCATTGCTGCTCTCAGGAAAATCCATCTTGAACTGCTGTTTCCATAGCTTGTCCAGTATGACAGCAGAAACTCTGTTGGCGGTAACTGTTGCCAAACATCCTGGCCTTCCACAGCATTCTCGATTAAGTGGCCCATTCACAGTCCAGCCGAGCACAGTCCTAATGGCAAAGGGTCCATCACCTACACTCCGGATGACCTCCAAAGGTTCTAGAGCTCTGGGCATATTCATGCCAATCAAAAGCTCAACATTGGCCTTAATTTCTGGCAAATGAACGTGCTTCAAATGTGGCCAGTCATCCAGGTCCTGTTGATTTGGGATGTTACCAGTATCTACAGGCATTTTATGCTGAGTGAAGAGGTTAGGCATATCACAGTACATGTCACTGTCCAATCCAGCAACTTCAAGTTCAGGTACAATGAAACTGTCCACCACTTTCTCCTGTCCCATGGTGCGCAGGAGAATCTTTGTCTTCCTCCCAGCAATATTCAGCTTGTCCATAAGACCCACTGTACAAAAGGATGCTGAACTCCCATGGTCCAGAAAGGCATACGTTTCCACTATTCTTTGACCTCTCTTTGATTTTACTTTAACTGGCACAATGGCAAGCTTACAGTCCTGTTCACCGGCCCCAGTAAGACCACTAGTCTGGATCGTAACAGGAATGTTATCTGCCTCATTATTAGGTTTGACTTCATTCTTCTCTTTGTGGTGGATATGGAGTATACTTGCATGTCGGAGGCCACAGATTTTACATGAAAGGCGTTTTCTGCATTCTTTGCTTATGTGCCCAGTACACAAACAGCCAAAACAAATGCGGTTCTTTTTAAGAAAAGAAATCTTCTCATCATGAGGTTTCTTATCAAGCAGAGCACATGACTCCAGTGTGTGTCCGCCTTTGCAGAAAAAACAAGCCTTCACAGTGCTGTGACGATCTTGAGCCTCTATCTGATTCTGTCTCTCGACGTCAGAGACTGTTGTGGCGAAGCTACTTCCTTTAGCTTTTAGATGTGGAGAACATTTCCCTCCATTGCTGCCCTTGGCTGCTAGATGTGTTGCTGGAACGTCACATAGATTTCCAAAGATGGGATCTGTTACAATTTTAACTTGACGCTCAAGGAAGGAAACAATGTCAATGAATGCGGCTCTGCGATGTTGCCTCTCCTGAATGTCATATGCTACTGTTCGCCATTTGTCTTTTAACTTATATGGCAGTCTTCTAATCACAGCAAGCATATTGGCAGGTGTATTTAATTCAGAGAGATCATTAATCTCTTCCATTGCATTGCAGCATCCACGTAAGAACAAACAATATGCCTGAAGAGCTTTTCCATCTTCCGATCTAATCAGTGGCCATGAGTGAACTTTGTTCAAATAGGCAGATGCAATCACATGTCCATTCCCAAAGTGCTCATACAGCAGAGTCTTTGCCTTTACATATCCAGCACTTCCAGACATATGTTGGCAGCTTTTAACAAGTTCATTGGGCTGCCCCTTGGTGTACTGTGCAAGATAATGCAGGCAGTCACCAGCATCGCCAGTCTTTGCTTCTATGACCTGTTCAAACGAGCGCATAAAGGCCTGAAAATGTAAAGGGTCACCATCAAAGGTTTGAATCTCCCTTTTGGGCAGTGAAGAAAGACTTTGCTGATGGACCAACATACAAGTTAATTCATTTTGTTTTTCCATAATGGACAACAGATTTTCATTGGCTACTGGAAGAGCAGCTTGTAGCTTAGGCAAAGGTGGAATTGATCCAAAAGCATCAGAAGGCCCCATAAAAGCTGGTGCAGGCCTTTCCCTTTTGATATTCTGTTGCACTGTTTTTACTTGAAGCTCTGCATTCCCAGTGATTGCATTTCCTTTTGTAAGCGTCTGAGGAACAAAAGTCTCTGCATCCGCATTAAGAATTTCAAGGCTGTTTCCCTTTGTTTTAAAATATGATTCCATTCCATTAGATTTCCGTGAAGCGACGCTCCGCATAGCGGATCCAGTTCTCAGCACGTTCACCTTTGCAACAGTTGCAGCTATATCTGCTTCAAGCTGAAGTTGTTCTTTCTTTCTCCTCAATTGTTCCTCTTGTTCTTCAAGAGAGTGTTTTTCTTTCAGCATATGTTGACGTGCGAGCAAGGCGGCCATTTCAGCTTCTGCCCTGAGACATGCAGATGAAGTAGATGATACTCTTGAGCTTGACCTACTGCCTTGATTTGACACACTGTCGGATGGCAACACGTCATCATTAACATCATTCTGAGGATTAAGAGATAATTGTGGTTCTTTTCCAGTGTGCTCTCGAACCTCCACTTCTCCTCCCAGGGAAGTTTCCTGTGACTGTGCCTTGTCAGATGATGGCCTCCCTGAATGTTTATCAGTTTCAGAAAGCCATATGTTAACATCCTCCATAAACCCTTTATTGTATTTAGAGATGCTTGAGAACCATGTATTTTGTTTATCTTTCTCATCAAATGAGATTAGAGAAAGTAAAGATTCATGCAATGCACTGGCATCCTTAAACAGGTGTGTTAACTCATCAAACTGTTTTTTGACTTGTGAATGATTTTTATCATCTTTCATTAGCTCTTTAAGAGACATAATAACACTTTTCATTTTGTTTACATGCCTTTTCCGATCTGTTTGGATGGTTTCAATTTTGTTTGCAAGAGCTTTCTCAGTGAGGGAAGTTATTCTTTTATCCTTTTCAGTTTTTCCAACAACAGATGCAGCCTGTGATCCACTCATTTTAAGCATTCAACATAAGCAGCATGCCAAAATCCAAAACAAAGGCAACAGCAATTCCTTCAAACTCAGTTGAACGCCTGCAGAGCCACAACTCACACACACCAAATCCAACAGCAAACGTAGCGGTGGGCGTGTCACAAAAACATCTTCGTATGGTCAGAATCCAAACTGCGTTCAAACAAACAATACGCAGCACAAAAACACAGTTTACATACCACCGTCGTCTTCTCCTTATCTGTCGGTCTAGCCGCTTACGGGTGTAGTGGCGGCGGTGTGTGGGCTCGCATCGGCGGTTATTCAGCGCTGATTGCGGGACGGTCCATTGCCGTCGCACTTTTTGCTGACAAATGTTGGCGACTTTCAAGCCTTTGAGTCGCCGAGCAGCTGAATAGGGGAATAATGTTGACGCGCCCGCTGTTTAAAACGTTAGTCAAAGTTCCAAGTTAAAACTCCTTTATTTGTTGTTAAATCCTTAAAATCCGTAGAAAACAGTGAACAAAAACATTCTAAGCTTGAGCGGTCAGCAAAAGTCGACTTCCCCCATCACCCACTCATTCACAAAATTTCCCTCGGGCCGTGAACAGGTGATATAGCAATCACTATTACTGACACCACGTGACCCAAAGCTACGCCTATCCATAACAGGTGGGGTAGGGTAGGTTTCACAGTGGGTTCATCCGAAACCTTGGTTGTTGGTGACCCACACCCATTTTCACACCTTGGCTCATGTGATTAGGCAGATGATCAATAGTGGGTCCACGACCCTGGGTTTAAATCTGGGACTCTCCACCAATTGGTCTTAGAACTGTAGAAGTTTCTTGGTTGGGAGGTGAAATGTCTTCAAGAAACTTAAAGAAGTCCAGAGGCTTTTCTTTCCAAGCTGCTTAGACTGCTTAATGTATAGGAATTTCTTTTACTTATGTATTAATCACATTATTTTATTGTATGATGCCTTGGTGCCACTGGATTTTAACAAGTCTCACACTCATACAGTAAGACAAATGGTGGGGGTCTAGTAAGGAAGTTGGGGGAAGCAGACCACTCCACAGGAAGAGTCTTTTGTCTCTTCGAGGGCTCTGGGAGGTAGCAAGGGAGTGTGAACCTTAAGGTGTGAAACGGCTGTGTACTGCCTTTTGTTCCTGGATAAGGTATTTAACTGAGAGCCATGTTAGACTCAGGGAGACTCTGCTGACCGTCTGCCCCGCAGTCATGTAGGCTCTCCACAAGCTTGGTTGTCTGTTCTTTGTGTGTTTTGATTAAAGAATGTTAGCTACTGCTCACCGCTCATCTGCAGGCTTTATTTAAATGGAAAACTTCCACAACACTAACCAAGTAGGTAAATCTAGCCAAGTACTTTTAGTGCCTAAACTTATGTCCAATAAGTTTTTTTTTAAATAAACTGCATCTGAACAAGCAGTTAAAGTAGACGTGAAATACATGTAGGCTTATTTACACCATGGAGCCCTACTCTCATAGATTTAAATCTGTCTGAAGCTGGATTTAAGAAATAACTAATTAAAATTACAGTTTTTACAACATGTTTAGCACCATCTTATGCCAGTACAGAATGTTACGTCACTGGGTTGGTTGATTGGTTGAGGCTAATAGACGTACATTAGTTTATGTTAGCTAGCTAGTAACAGAACTCCTAACTTCATGAAAAACAAGGACACTAAAACCAAAAAGCAGGCTTTTTACTGCCACTGGCTGCAGCAATGAACTTTATGTAAAAAAATTAAGGATACAAAGTCCACTTTCATGCTTTGCATCTATAGCAGTAAGTGGTTATTCACTGTGGCTAGCTGAACTGAAATGGGAAAATCCACCTACTAATGTTACGGTTTGTAGAGCACTTTATGAATGAGGACGGTGTGGAGGAGCTTGTTTGAGCCAGGTGAACACAGCAGCACAAAAAGTAAAAAGTAAGTCTGTGGAATTCAAAAGATAGAGCTTCTACTCAACTGACAGCCAATCAGAGAATCAGATTATCACTTCAGACGTTAATGTAGGTTTCTTCTTTTTTCTGTTTTAATTTTTGTTTTATTACTTCCTGCAGCATGAGTGCCTCTGAATTTATTTAATGTTCACCTTAGGTCATATTAGCTGCTAACAATATGTGTGGAACTTATGTCATTTCATTAATTTGAACAACCAGAATCACTTCAAGGTATCAGTGGTCCTCACAGATTATCTCTCCAGTCATTCTTGTGTGTGTTATGTCTTGTCCTTATATATGTCCATTTGATTTAATGACTAGGGTTTGTTTCAGGATATTTTCAAAGTCTGTTCAGGCTTTCTTCATTTCACATTTCTTTTAAAACTGTAGCTTACTTTACTTCATAATGCATGTAACGTTTTAGTATTTATATCTATGTTATATTTTAATGATTGGTACCCATGTGTAATTAATGCTAGAAAAGATTTGAAGGTCAGAACATGCACTCTTTTCTCTTACTTGGTAGCTGCTACATTTCTCCTAGCATTTTGTGTGCTTAGTCTCTTTCGTCTTCTTTTTATGTTTATGATTGCTGCCACATATTGTTTTTCTTTCTCCTCTGAGCCTTTATACCTAGTTGTATGAGGAAACAATTCTTTCAGCTTGCTCATCATGAAAGTCTTCATATCTGAGCACTTTAGAGAAATGAATTGTTGTGTGGGTGGTTGCGGTACATAATTTTCATTGCTTAAAAATCAATTTGTGTTATAAGGAAGAGTGCATTTTCGTGCATTTTATAGGTACATGGTTGTGATTTAAAAACTGGTCACTGTTATATCTTTTTATGCCTAATAATGTTTTTTCTCCTAAAACACCTGGGGACTGAAATCTTTAGTAAATGACTCAAACAAGAGTAAATGGTGCATTTATTGGGAACCTTTTCAGCTGTGGAGTAATACATATTGGGTACATCAGAATGGCAGCAAAATGGTGTATCTACAATTGACTCAGAGTGTGTGTTTGTTTTTGTGAGGAACGTGTCATCCCCTGAAACAGTACGGTTTACTCAGGTATTGTATCTATTTTTACAGTTTTGGCAACATTAATTACAAAGGAGAGTACATAATGTAGTACAGGGCTGGACTGGACTGGACTGGGACACAAATTTGGCCCTGACATTACTGATCACAAGCTTTTAGCAATGGCTCATGGCCAAAACAGCCATTCATTTGACCTGAATCCTTGAATCTCTCCCTTCCTAATTATGTTCCTCCATCTATTTTCTTACCATGTTAATTTCAAATTCTTTGTTTCTTCCTCACTTCTTCCCTCCTGTGAGGCCTGGATACTAGTTGTTGGTGATACTACTGTTCACAGTGTAGCAGCAGCCCCGACAGCTAACATGTCGGTTAATTTGACACATTTTGCAGGATCTATTTGTTTTTATTGTTTTCTCTCAGCTTTTCAGCTCCACCTTTCCCCACTTCTTCTATACTAAACTTTTTCTACAAGCTGTGTGAGCACCAGAGATGGGCAGTAACGTGTTACTTGTAACGCGTTACTGTAATCTGATTACTTTTTTCAAGTAACGAGTAAAGTAAGGGATTACTATTGCAAAATCGGTAATTAGATTACCGTTACTTTCCCGTAGGAACGCTGCGTTACTGCGTTACTAAAACCGTGATTTTTTGCGAGAATGTCTCATGACAGTGACGTAAGCGAGTGAGCCGTTGGTGACAACAGCTGTCTGCAGATCAACAATGGATCATATATCGATTGTGGGAGAGAGTATGAGCATGCAGCGTTTAAAGCATGGAAGTACTGACCTTACTTTGAGTTTGATTCCATAAAAAGTGACAAAAACATTAGCGTCCGTTGTGCGTGGGAAGAAAACTTCTTTTTACAGCGAAAAAAACCCCTAAACTTCCAAACAAGCACCGAGTGCGCAACGACGTAATGGGAAATTCACAGAGAAACTCGCGGATTCTTCAACTGACCGCGGCACACCTGCACCAGGGTAAACCTCCGCCTACCCTACTCCTGCTTTACAGGTGAAAATAGAGCAACAGGACCGCTGAGTCTTTGACTTTATTTATTTTCTGCTGTGTTTTACTTGCATCTATTTGAAAGAGTGAGTGTAAACACACAAAATATTTTATTTTATGTTTTGGAATGTGCAGAAAATAGGTTTAAATGTTAAACTAATTTATTCAAGTCAGAGAATGTTGCATATAATTACATTTTTGCTTGATGCATAAAGTAAAAAAATTAAAACTGATAAAACAAGTTAAAAAAAAGAGACGTTTCCATTTGATTACATTTTGTATGATGGATTATGCAGAAAAAGTAGAATTGGGCTGAAAGATCTATCGCTTTATCACCTCTTCAGGTTGTAAATCGTGTTTTTAAAAAGTAACTAAGTAACTAAGTAATTAATTACTTTTGAAAATAAGTAATCAGTAAAGTAACGGGATTACTTTTTTGGGGAAGTAATCAGTAATTTGTTACTGATTACTTTTTTCAAGTAACTTGACCAACACTGGTGAGCACATAGCAAAGGTAAAGGAGGGGACAGTCACATTAAGAGATGTGATTGAACAATCCAGTGTCAGTAATTAAAATGAACCAATAGGCTGATCTCAGTCCTTGTACGGCTGGTACACAGGGGTATTTCAGGCCTGCCCATCAGCCTAAAAGTGTGTCGGCCCACCGGGAAACTGCCCAGTATGCCAGAGTGCCAGTTCAGCCCTTGTATGGTAAATGCAGTACTATTGTGATGGTGATCATTTTTGGTGCTTGTCTTGCTGTCACTAACGGTATTTCATCAGTCTAATTATTTCACTGAGAACACAGCATTACCAGCTGTTGATATTTCATAAACAACGATGCTTTAAGGATCACATGCACTGGAATACAGAATTTCCCGTTGAACTAAGCAAACTAAACAGGCAGAAAATTAAAAAAAAACACCCTTCACATAATCATTTCTAGAGACAAATGGAAATCACACTGAGCACATTGTACTTACAAATCCCAGTTTACTATGGACTCCATTATAACTCATGTGTCACTTCTACAGTAAGACTCCTGCTTAGGTCCAGGTTAGGCCAATATGTTGATGTCACATATGCCAGGGGTTTTGTGTGCGTTATTTAAAGTCTGCCAAGAGGTACACAGAGGGAAGTGTGTGTCATCATCACTGCTGAATCTAGAACCACTTGTTTCACACCATATAACAAACCTGCCACCCCCTGCAGTGTGCGCTGACCAGCTACAAAGCACCGTCTTCCCAGCTGCTGCACAGAGCACCTCAGGCACTGTTTTGTGCCAACAGCCATCACACTTCAAACTGTACAGAGCTTTCTGCCCTACTGGCCCCAGCCTTAGCCAGCTAAGAGCATGCTGAGAAAGGATGTCTGCAAATGCTCTTTCTGCTCTGGGCTACTCTATAAGGTTCTGCTTACAGAAGTCATATTTTCTTCTAATGCTAAATGCATTGTCACATTTTCTAAATGTCCATCTAAATTGTATTTCAGTCGCATTAACAATGAATGCAAAATGAGGAGGCTCTATCAGAATAATGTATCGTATGAACACTTACTAGACAGCTTAATGCTTCTGTTCATTTGTGTAACCTCCTGTAGAGCTGATAATGAGGGGATAATGGGAATGGGGACACTTTTTTTGTGCAGATGTTCTGCAATTTTCACTGCATGCACTGATGATGAATATGAGGGGGGGAAAAAACAGTATCATGTCGTCATGATCTTTGCAATTACTGCTGCAATTTAAGATTAAAGTTTCATAATCTAATTATCATCTAATCTATACAGTCAACATTGTAATAAAGAACCATATTGACTTGAGCATTATTTAAACTGAAGTTCATTAGAAATTTACCAAATGCGTTAGGTTTAATGAAAAAAGAGGGGATAGAGAGGATGGCGGGGGCGGGGTAGCGTGAAATATGTATTGCCTCATCGTGGCATCAGTCATGTTTACTTTGCTCCTCCAAAACAGTGTTCAGGGACATCCTGCATACACTACTGGGTGCTCAGTCACATTACATCTATATGTCTTGTGCTGAACGTGTTCTGCTATCCCGTTTGCGCTGAGAATTCCCCTTGTTTACTTAATTCTTAATTCTTAGAGTGACTGTTTACAGTCAGTTAATAATACCATATGCATCATTTAACACTCATCATTTGATGATTCCATGGTTCGTTGCAGGCGTAAAATGAGTGTGATGTAAAATGTCAGTGGTATTGGCAAATGCATTTTACCACAATGCTGAGTGATCATAGCACATTTTAAATCATTTGACTTGTATTTCAAAACAGTAGACGCTAATATTTTTATTTTAAACAAATATCTGAGTCACATCGGGTCATTCTTGCATTTTTTTAAAAGCAAAACACAATCAATGGCTAAGGATCATTTTTTATGTTACAATGACAATATGTTACTCTGTGGTATAGTGCTGTGCAATACTGCAAATTTTACATATCAGAACATGACAAAAAATAATCTGGTCCTTAGCAGGTGTTAAAATTAGGTAAGTACAGACTCAGATAAACTACAAAACATAACATATTGCATAGTATGCAATGGTGTCATTATTAATTTAATAAAAATAAAGCCAAAATGTAAGTACATTCTTATGGGTAAGTAGTTAATTAAATGCACTTGACTGAAGTGTGAACACTACTATAAAAGCAGTGGTCTGGAACATTCAGGTACAGTACATATTGATGCAGTGCCAAGAGGGAAAGGCATCACCGGTGATGTTCAAGAAGCAGTGTCCCATCAGCCATGCAATGGGTCTAAGGCCAATTCCAAACAATCTGCAGTCCATCGTTCTACAGTGAGAAGATTATTGACAAGACAAAAACGTTCAATAGCAGTTTTCCAGAAAACTGCAAAAAAAAAAAAAAATAGAGAGAGATTTTTTGTTAGCATTTCAAATGTTAAAGTTCATGATGGTACAATTAGAAAAAGCTTTTCAAATATGGCTTGTTTGGAAGGGTTCCCTGGAGAAAGTACCTTCTTTCTAAAAAGAAAGGTTGCATCTCAACGTAACATAAGTATTAAGGATTTTGGAATAATGTTGTTTTCGAAATCTGTAAATTAAAGATTTTTTTAAAAATCTCACCACTACATTAAAGTTGGATAATTACTGGAAAAATAAAATGGTCCTAATTTTTATTTTAGTTTTTACAAATTTGCCTACATAGATTACAGTGGAATGATTTGATTTAAAAATCATAATTAAAATTATGATTTCAGATTCATCTAATTAAAATTTCAGTAAATGATGCAAACTGACACATATTCATTTCATTTATTTCTCTGTCCTCTGAATTAAAATGGAGGTTTGCTCATCATGTACCTGTTGTCATGGTGAATTGTGGAATTGGAGCTGCACTGATGATCGTGTGCTTTCTCTGCTCACCTACTCACTTAATTCAGGATGAGCATACTCAGAGTTGGTGATCAAGTCAGAGTTTATGATTTGACTCTCCTACATCAAATAGAATCACAAGAAGGGCCATAATATTCATATCATGACCTGGTATTAAATAAATAACTTGTGTACTTTCTTGTTACCCGCACTGTGTGTGTGTCATGTTTTGGCTGTGTTTAATGGTGTCTGTGTGTTTATCTGTGACTAAACAGGAAGTGTTTATGTTCTGCAGAGTACAAATTGACACCCATATTTTAAAATTCCCTAGAATGCAACACTCAGTCGTTGTAGTGTCAATAACAAGCAGGAAAATAAGCTTGAAGTAAGAAATAAAAATGCTCGAGGTCATGTTTTCTCCTTAATAGCATAAACAATATTAGGTCTAAAGCTAAGTGTGTAGACAGCTGAGCTGATTAAAACAGAAGCAGGTTTGTTGTCATGCATACATGACATGAATGACTGAAAATACAACTGAAATGCTTTCTATGTAAATACAGTACAAAAAGATTAAATGTACACATTGTCTACTTAGGCAGAGTCCCAGTGTAAGTTTTGCAGTTACAAAGTCTGACTTCTTTAAATGTGCAAAGAGCCTCAGCCAGACATGGAGTCTGAAGTTCATTTGCAGTTTTCAGGATTTAGAAGTGTATAAATTATATGCCGTTTCCTACCTATCTAATCTGTACGTGGATTTATACAGAAGGTTTCTTATCACTTCTTTGCATGTGGGTACATTAATCTTAACAGTCACGTGACTGGGGCCACAAAATTCTGGCACACACAATAAAGCCCTCATGGCATCATATAAATGTCTCTAGGAATCTTTTTTATAGCTACACCATGTGAGCAATATATAAACCAATACACTATTGATTAGACATGCGGAAATCTACCTCAGTACATGATCTGAAATCTTGTCCTGGTAGGAAGGAAGGAAAGCAAATGAACCATAAGCCAGAATAAAGTTTTATGTAGCAAAAATATGATGAGTGACAATGTTTCCTGTTCTTGTTCAATAATCTTTTGAAGTTTTGTTTTTTTGTGATTTTCTGAGTTCATGTCGTTGATGATTAAGTATTTATCCCAGCAGCTGAAAATGTGTATGACATGTAGGTAAGAACAAGTTGACTGCCTCAAAGTGTTGGATAAAAGCTACCATAAGAACTGATACTCTCACTTATGATTCTAGGGAAATTGTTAGGTGTGTCAACTACGCACCACTCTGTGTAACACTCTGTAAAATAGACCAATTATCAGATCAACCCCTTGATGGTGATGCCCTGTGATTTTTTTTTCTGATCTGTCACCTCAGTGATTAAGGTCAGACTGACTTTCCCAGCCAGTTAACACTTCTATCAGACTTTCTATGGCTGTAAGTGTCACAGCACTTATGATACTAAATGAGTTATCAATTTTTCTGACAGTCTCCTCTCCCTCACGTGCCCTCAGAAACCGTGACCACGCTTCCACACGATGAAAACAAAACATCATTAGCATCCCAAGGAACTGGCACAAGGATTACAGCTGAAGTTGTGCGATACAGTTGATGTAGAGCATGACCTTGACAAGAAGGGACCAGATGGCTCACCTATAACAAACAATCAGGGAACTGAACATATGTTTGCATCGTGACCTGGAACTGGAGACACGCCAGTTTTTTTCCTTTCAAGACTGTTTCTAAGAAAAGGATGTCTGGTAGGATGACAACCTGTAAATGTTAAGTGAAAGCTCAAGAATAGCACTTACTTCAGAGTAGGTACTTTCACGGCATAAAGGGAACCCTCGGTGACTTACGCATGCTGTAACTGATCCAGATGCCATTGTGTGTCGATTTGCTACCAAATAAAAGCAAAACTTTTTTTTTTTTAAATGAACCACTGGTAAAATGGTAGCCATGAAAACAACACCTCTTATAGTTAGTTTTTTTTAACAGAGAACAAAACACAAATACGTGATGAGAAATGAGCAATGTGCAATTGAGAAAATTACAAAAATAAATGTAATTTTGATTAATCTGTGGAAAATGTAAAAACATAAATGATGTTCTACTACCTCCACAGATGGTAGATGGTTGTTAGCTATCAAATGGACATTGATAGTAACATAACTGTTTGGTCCACAAACAACTAAATGTCAGATTTCCAGCCCTACTTGCACATCTGCAAGCTGCTTTGCAACCTGCCTCTCCCCCAACCCAGACCTAAGCCATGCCTTTTCTTTTGACTGTGTCAGCCCTGACTGACATTTTAGAACCATCACAATCTAGTTCGCTGTGATCACACTTAGCTTTTTATGAATACAAATCCCTAAGTATATGTTGGATCATCTTCATCTTTCCAAGTTTACCTAACAAATGGAAGTAAAAATACATTTCATTTTCCCATAAAAAATATGAATCCCTTGCTTATATATTATTTATGTTGTATGTTGAGAGACCAGAAATAATAAATAATCAGACGATGCATTTAAAAGTTTTAATGACAATAAAAGTTCATCAACAAATTATCTAGTAAATGTTACAATCTTACCTGACAGCAGGTATCCACAGAACTACCTTGAAACTCTTGTTCGTTCCAGTATTTTTCAGCATATGTCCTGCAGCTCAGCATGTTCACAAAGTGTAAAAGGCAACTAGTATGTATGAGAGCTGGTATCAACATCAACTGAGGCAAGTCAAGCAAAGAGTTTGCAGTACTGAACTGTCTTTGCAGCAACTGCACACAGAACCCGGAGGGACTGCTTTCTTCCCTCTCATTGCACTAGTGAGTTTTCACCACATTTTAGGCTGTAATTCATCCATTTAATTGGATTGTTGTAACTTTTTTTAATATATAAAAAAATAAAATGTGGGAGAAGGGGAGATTTATAGGTGTAGACCTGCACACTAATAACTTGTATTTCTGAGATAGTCCAAACTGTACATACTGGATGTGTTCTTAGAAACACAAAAGTAGAAGGATTCAGTCTGCTCAAAGATTGCTAGCAAAGAAAACCTCCATCCATTTTATAAACTAGGCAAAGTATGGTTTCACTTTATGTTCTGTTGTTATACTGCTGTTAACCCGAAACAACCCAAATTTTATTGCTCATTAAGGGAAGATCATTATGCAGTAAATGCAACAAAGGACAGCGGAAGGAAGGAAGGACAAGTTTACTAGTCGAGATTAATTTGTTTACTTGCAGAATAAAACATACCCGTGCACTGTCAGCACAACAATGTTTATTTACAGCAGGGCAGGTGTGATGGGGCTCAGGCCTGGAAACAGGGCAAGATTGTGGGGTAAAGCAGCAGCACCACTAGAGAGAGGAGAAATGGAGGTAGGTCAAATACATCCACAGCCAGGTGTGCTAAAGCAGTGTCTCAGGAAAAGGAAGGTCTGTGGGTGAAAGAGGAGGACGTGTAGAGCGCTATGAAGAAAAAGTACATTAAATTAATCATAGGTGTAGCTTGCAGTATGATGTGTTACCTTTTTCACTGGCTGTAAGCTCACTCCTGGAGCTTGACTGTTGTATTCAGGAATAGTTACACTGATGCATGCTCTATATTATCCATAAGAGTTTCATTTGCACATATTCCACTATTTTTTTTTCTTAAGTATCTAAAACATTTCTATGTAATTTCTAAAACATCACAAGTGGTTTAACTGTTAACGTACTATTTGTGCCCATTGTTTCATCATTTACATCTGCTGATGATGATGACATTAAAATACATTGTTTTTATATTGTTTGTGTGGTCTTTGGTTGTTACCAGGTGCTTTAAAAATGGAAAAAGCAGCAAAATGCAACTTTCTCACAGCAGAAGATGGAGTGCAGATGTTGATGAATTGAGAAATTAAAGTGACAAAAGAGCTTTGAATCCAGGGTGTGCCGTTTTTTTTAGATAATTACAAAAAACAGACTCCTGCGACAGATTGGCAACCTGTCCAGGATGCTCCCTACCTCCCTACCTCTCACCCTATGACAACCACCCCAAAGGGAGAAGTACATTAATTTGATACTGTGTCATGAAGTTTTATGCATTCGGCTTTGCATTTCTTAGACCCTTAAAAATTGCTGATCCAAGGTTAAAGTCTGGGAATCAATTTAAGCAAAATTTATTCAGGACTTATTCTTAAATGTCTCACTTTTTTACTGGCATTACAGGTGTGCAGCTGTACAAGTTGTTACAGTGGTGCAGTAGTTTTTAGTGGAACTCATTTTAGTAACAAGTAACAAGGTTTTTGTTTTTTTAATTTGTTTGTTTGTTTCCAAAAGCACATTAAGTTCTAATCCATGTTAGTGACTGTTGTTACAAAATATTGGAATCTGTGTTTTCGTGATTTGGTAGAAATATAGTGAAATATATTAATTCTACAGATTTGTTAGCAGCACATTAATGCCTGGATGATACAGAACAACTGGTTTAAGACGGTCACAACTGACAGTCATTAGAAGATTTCGAATCTAAAAGGTCAAAGTCTGCAAAGAAAAAAAAACCTTATCTGACAAACGTCAGGCCCATGGATTCAAGCATCATGAGTTTTCTCTTCTATGATGACAAATTCGTGCAAAATTTTGTTTTCTGCTGTTCATGTCCATCCACCTCAAGTGTGGATATGTGTGTTCCAAGATTTTTCCGCTCGCACCGTCATGTGTGGTTATCCAAAATCAGAATATTGGACAGTTTCAGAATTTTTTTTTCCTCACTCTGACAATTAATGTTGATGAAAGCTCCTGAATTACATCCGCACGATTTCATGCACTAGAATACTGCTAGACTTTTACTAGTATTAAAAAATGTTTTCTGTTGATAGTGTTTTGAACAGTCTTATTATCATAAAGCATGGGCCTGAGCATTAACACTGAGTCACAAATAGTTGCAGGATACAGCCTGTGGTAAAAGTGAATTGAGAAACTGCTCAACCTTGTTCCTTGGAGACCACACCAACAAAGCCTTTTTGTTTGTTTGTTTTCTTGTATTATTTATTTATAACCGGTGTGGTTGCAAGGTTGTATTCATGTTCTAACAATGGAAAGGGTGAAAGGTGTTGATCATTTTATACCATCCTGCTGCTTCAGTGACCTTTCATAAAGCCGAATGAACTGTAACTGATGGGGATATAACTGCACGTTTTATAATTTACAAGACTGTTCATGAAGTAGTCTTACAGCAGTGAGGGTTTGACTGGCTCCTCATGCTTGTCTATGTGAGTTTTTTCAGGTTAACTGACAAGGAATCACTTATTTATGTACATTTCCATAGAATTATCTGTATTCACATGTATTTTAATTAGAGAAAATATACAATCATTTTAAAGCAAAGAAAGAGGAACATAAGAAAATGAGACTAATCAAATTGAGTTTAAGGATAAAAATCTAAAGATTCCAAGCACCATAGAAAGGCTGATAACAGGTCAACAGTTAGAATTACAGATAACTTGTGTTTTTGTTTTGTTTTTAAGTTTCAGCTGACATGCAGAGGCTTGGTGTGTCAGAAGATGATGCAAGTGGTAGGGTGACATGCAGACAGATGATCTGCTGTGGCAACTCATAAAGCAAGAAGAAAAAGAAGCAGAAATTGATGTACATGGATCCTTCTCACAAACAAGCAAATTAGTTTTCCAGTTAAATCTAATAAAAATTCATGTGATGATATAAATCCTCTTTCTCATGAGCAGTTTTTCATTTTAGGTCTAAATACATAAATACATAGAAGGGTTTACTTCTAACTAAGCAGACAATGAGTCTTTAGCACAAGAGTAAGGGCAAGCCTAACAAATCTTTTCAGTGATTAAAAAAAGAAAAACAGCAAAAAACAGCAAAGTATGCATGTACATTTTTTGTTACAAATGGTCATAAATTCACTTATTTTCATCTGCATCATACTACAGAACACGGCAGTGAAATGATCTCTAAAGCTGTCAAATGCTGAATGAAACAAATCAAGTATCAAGTCTGAGTTGCGGGTTTGGAATATCACCGTGGCTTCACCTGCATATTTTCTTGCTGTGTATGAGCGGAGTCTATGAATTTCTGGATTTCTTGTGTCCATTAGGTGCAGGTTTATTGATCGTCCTCTGCTTCTTTCCAATATTACACTGACCCAGACATTTTGTGTCAGCTCACATAAGCAGCTTAGCCACTAATGAGCTACCGCATCAATTGACTGTTAGATTTTATTCTAGTCTGCTGTTTCTATTTCTAAACTCAAGAAGTCATATTACCTGCATATTACATTACGATACCCTGTGCATCGGCTCTGAAAGTTACAGCTATAATAACTTTCTCTTTGAGAACACATGTACCCACTTGAATGAAGACACTTGTTGACATAATGCCTTTTGTAGAACCTTAATCCTGTCAATCACCCATCAACACTTAATCATAAATCGGACTGTAACCCTGAAACCAAACCTTAACCGTAAAACAGCTGTATAAATGAATGCCATCTAAAATGCTCAAACTTCCACAAAAGAATTGCAGTCTATCGTCTAAAAACCAAACTGTTCTCACAAAGACAGTTGTTTAAGCAAGCACACTCGTCAAACTGTCTGTTGATTGAAGCTGCCTTGTGTCAGTATTTGAAGAGAGCGTGGTCTGTTATTCATGTTTTGTGTGACCCGAGGGAGAAAAGAGTTCTTCTAAATGCAAAAGCACAATCATTTTAATGGAATAAATTAAACTGCTGTCCTGATTTTTTGGGGGGTGTTGTACATCTCAACCTAATTCAACATTGAAACATATTAGGACTATTGAATGAATTGCAATTTTCAACAGTTTTTGGTACGTTAATGCTTCTATTTTGTAGTTTTTCAGAGATATGATTAAAAAGAGATATTGCATTATTCACTATCTTTTATTCATGCATGGCAAAGATCTTACATGACTGCTGATCGGCACGACTGTGTGGTAAAAAGCTAATTTACATACATACGCTCCTGGGAGAGCAGATACTGTCTGCTGCATGTGAAGGAAGCTTTAACAAAACTTAATAATGTCTGTGTGTACAGCAGCACTCACGTATAGGAGTAGAGTTTATGGTCTCACTGAGAGAGTGAAGAAAGGAGAAGTGAAGAAAGTCTTCTTTTCTGTTAGATTTATAAGCTAAACCAAATTTCTGTGCTACTAGGATAAAATTAGTTTTTTTAAAATAGGGTTTTCTTTGTTTTCAAAGTAAGTTTTTGGATTATATCAGAGGATTCTTATCAAACTAACTGAATTGTTGGTTTCTGTGTTTTTTGTCTGGTTTGAGTTCACATGACACAACTGAACCAGTGCAACCACCAAGATATGCAGTTGTGGTCAAAAATCTGCAAACACACAGGGTTGAATATTATGGTAATTTTGTTCTTTTTCCAGGGTGGCAAACAGCAAACAGCATATGTCTTTAATGATTTTAAAAAACAGGAATTGGGTTCACAAGTTTGATTTAGTTTGGGGATTCTCTAATCAACAGAAGGTCAAAAGAATACATGTTTTGCTAAATGAAGCTGACACAGTGTCGCAGTCACATGTTGGAAACTATAGGGATTGTATAGTAACCTTTTGTATTTTCAAATAGCTAGGACATTTTAATCTGATAAAGACTATTTCCACATATTTCTTTAAATTATGACACTCTGATGATTAAGTGCCAAAATAAAAGTCTTTAAAATAATATTAGCAGCCTGTAGTGCATCAGTACCCTTTGCGAGTCACATTTGGAGGCGTGATCCAAGTTTTAAAATATTTTTATTACCGTGATCTTTGACCCTCTCACACTGTAAATATACTTGCTATTTTCCTCCCTTTTAAGTCATGTGGCCTGAACGACTGTGAACCCCCACAATATATTGTGTTATATAATGTTTTTTTCTCACCTTTGCTTAAACTTTCAAAGTGTCTAGTGACAATAAATCAGCTGCACTAATGCAAGTAAACTACTGAAATAAATTCAAATGTGTGTTTTCCTGAAGTCTGCTGGGAAATTAGTATTCTTGTGAATAATAATTTGTGTCCGGTGCTTGGTTTTATGAAAGCATCTTAATGTGGGCATTAACATTTGAACCCTAATGATTCTGTGCAGCATGAACTCATCAGGACATTAGACACTAGGGAGACCCCTTCAACCCGCTGGTTATGCTTATATGCTGTCATCTGTTGAATGCTGAGGAAATACACGAGGGGATGAAACTCCTAACAGAGATGAATATCTTAAAAGTAATGTAAGAACTTTATAAGAGCTTTTGGCAGTAAGGCCTCCTTTTTGTTTTATGTATTTAACAATGATTCATAAAGAAAATCAAATTCATATTTCATTTTATTTTTCCATTTGTTTCTTATCTTATTTACCTGGCACTGCATTAGCTGGTGAAACATGGTCGGTAAAGCCTCCAGTCCTTTGTTGCTGCCAAATGTAAATTAAAATGTGTCTTGACTGGATATTTGGGATATTTTTTATATACATGTAGTGTCAGCTTTATATGAAATTTAGTTCATTTCCTCAGTACAGGCTCGAGTGCTGGGTGCTCCCACCTTCTCTTATGAATACAGAGACACGGTGCAATGAAAGCAGCATGGGTCAGTAATGCAAAATGGATTGTGCAAAATTTATTTTAAAATTATGAACTCTTTCTTTAATTTACCAGCCAGCACACCTTATACATATATAGAAAAGTTCTAAATTTACACTTGAAGTAATTCTAAGATCATAACTAAGCTTTTTACAGCAGGATAACAATCCCGATTACACCTTTCATACCTGTGACCTATGACTCTCAAAATAACTTAAATAGGTACCACAAGCATTTTGATTCCTCCGTTTTTATCCCAAACCATAATCAAATAATTCTGCTGCCTAAACCTGAATGAACCACAACTGAACACGATAAGTCATTAACTCTTGTTTTCAGTTCATGCTGCTGTGGTGCCAAGGGTTCATGAC
The DNA here is from genome assembly GCF_965226115.1 of Aulonocara stuartgranti. NCBI lineage: Eukaryota > Metazoa > Chordata > Actinopteri > Cichliformes > Cichlidae > Aulonocara > Aulonocara stuartgranti. The sequence goes on along the minus strand of NC_138942.1, from coordinate 10,201,629 downwards.
TGAGCATCAGTAAAGGATGAGTTGGAATTGCATTACTTAAATAATTTCCCCCACAGTTATAGCAGCTACATAGAATATGTACTTTATCTCTCAAAGTTGTTGTTTGTTTTTTTGGTTAATGTAAATCAATCCAGGGATTGAGGGAACTCTTTTGGAGCTCAAGTTACTTTTAAATGAGCATCCCCCCAAAAATCTGTCTTTTTCTGTTGTCTGTTTTTCTCTCTTTGAAAAGCACATTTGAGCCATCGGTTTTGCTTTGGAAGAACTGGCTTTCTGCCAGTGTAGTAAAATATTAACAATTCTTCTGTTTCACCTTATTCTCCCCCTAACTCCTCCATAGACAAATATTGATGAGACTGTCTCCAATCAGTCATCCTACAAAGTCTACAGCGCTGTGAGAAGTACCTTTAACTGCAAAAACAAGCTTTCCCCAGGGTTTGCTTAGCCTGCACTGGATGAGTCATCATATCAGTCACAAGTTTCCGCAAGAACTCTATTTAATGCACTTCCTGTATTAAGTACTATTCATTTTGTCAGCTTTAAAATGATAGTGGGGGTAAAGAGCACCTTCTACACAAAGAGGAGGTTTAAATCTAGCAGCCCTTCTGCACTACTACAGTTGGCATTTTTTAAAGTTCACCAGAGCTCCAGTGGCTGCAGGGTTAGTGTGATGCAGATGCAGCCAAGCAGAACTCCACTTGGCACAACATCAGTTCATTCTTAACACTACCTGAGGCACTGCTTTGACAGATTATCTGGGATGATTTTACTCTTTTATTTAGTATTAAAACAATTAACCCTTGACTGCTGTGATTAAAATGGAATTAGCCTTTTAATTTCTGTTAACTTTAATGATGGCTGTTGTTGGCCAAGTCTGAGAGTCTTTTTGCACGTTGTTTTGTGTTATACATTGTTGTATTATATAGCAAGCAGGTCTGGCCTGGATCTGGTATCAAGCCGGCACTGCTGGCTGACTTCTGACATGATAAGACGTATGTCATCCAGATATAGGCCAGGCCTGGCGTAGATGGCACTGTTTATGCGATGGCATGCCATATCTGGCCCGATTATGGTTTGGTTTATGTGGCCCAGGCCCATAGAAAACAGGTCTTCCCTGGATCCGGCATCAAGCTGGCACTTCTGACTGACCGGTAGAGTGTATGCCATGTGTCATGGCAGAGTGTATGTCAACCAGATGTGGGCCAGGTCTGGCAATGATGGCACTATTTATGTTCCCAACATTTCAAATGCAGGTTTGAAAGGTTTGTGAGTGTACACTTTATCCAAAACCTCGTGAGCGTCTACTCATATTTACTACTGAGTGGCTGTAGCTCAGGAGGTAGAGCAGGTCACCTACTGATTGGAAGGTTAGTGGTTCGGTCCCTGGTTCCTCCAGTCTGCATGCCAAGAGTGTGACTGTGTATGAATGTAGTTAGGAAGTGCTCAGTTTAGAGAAAGTGGGTAAATGTGGCATGTTACACTTTCAGTAATCTGGGATAGTGAAAAGTGTTATATAAGATCAGTCCATTCACTGTCTGAACAGAGTTTTGTCATGTTACTTTTCCACTATTATGCACATGTTGTTATTACATGGCCTGATTAAGGTACACATTAGGCTGACATCTAGGGCCAGAGCTGAAACTGTTCTGGGCCAGCACAGGGCCACCAGTGTGTTTGCAACTGGCCTTGTACTGGCCCATGTGTGGGCCATCTCTGGCAAACCAGTTCTGGGCCACCAAAGGGCCGTCAGTCTTTGTGGCATGTGGGCCATGTGTAAGCACATTGTGTCAGCCAGATCCGATCCATACCAATTTTGCTATGTGGGTATGGTTTAGTGTTGTGCAAAAACTGCACAAGGCCTCAGCAACCTTTATGTTTCTGCACTTGTGCTGCCGATTTAATAAATGCACACATTCTAGTTCATTCACTTTCTAACCAAGAATTTGATAAGAAAGTTGATTCTGCAGAGTAAATGTGAGTTTTGTGAGTTTGTCCAAAGGTAACAAAATTTGCTCACTATTACTACATCTGTTATCAAAGCTTGCTTATTTAATACTTACAACACTGAAAAGTATAAATGATAAATTGATGGTTACGGAACATTTTGTTAGTATTAGTCTTTTTTTTTCTTCACTGTGAGATTGTGCAGCAATCAGCTGAGACTCCAGGAAGTTACTGTTCTCAGCCAAGAAATCTTTCAGCAAATAACCCACTACCACTTTAGACAGAGCCAAACTATCCATTTTCCCATTTCAGTTTTTCTGCTAAGCTGCTAGAACTGCTAGTTGCAACTTCACATTGAACTGAGAAATACTAAAGGGATAGTTGTTGTTCCCAAAATATCAATCTACTTATTGACATTGGTTGCACTTCTATGGTAAAGACACTTTCCCCGAACAAATACGCCTATACAATGAGGTTTATGGAGTAGTGTAAAAAAAAGAAAGCAATAAACTTGCAGTATATTTAGTACTAGGTGTATATATATATTTTAAGCCAGAAGCAACCTTTTTCACTTTGCTGTAAGGGGTGTTGTTAGTGTTTCCCCCAAGACAGGGCTTTCTTACAATCTGCAATTTTCTTGTCAGTTGTCTTGTTGCCTTTTTCTGCAACTGTCGGAACTCCAAAATTCTGCCATAGCGCAGATTTAAGGTTTGACAGCAGCTCAAGTTCAGTTTAACCTCAGTCTCCTGCAGGTTTGTCTGCTCTATAATGAGTTCAGCCAGGCTCACTGCGAGACTGGTGACCCATGTTAGGACTTAGCTAGCAAACTAACAGATCTTTGCTCAAGCATCAAACGGAGTTAAGCAGTTAGATCATTCAGACATTAAAATTGGGAGAAAACACTAACAATATCCATAACATACACCTACCTAGTGGTCTGTGCGATTCACTGAGCGTTGTTTAAAAAGGCAGAGTGTATGTATTGCTCAGCATGTTACCTGATTATAAACAGAGCAGTATTCTTTTTATCTGAATGGGATGTACAAAACTTTATGTTTTATGTCTCTATGGAGGAGAAACGCAGGCAGGAGGCCTGACTCTGGGTCCCCTTGAATGAGCTAATATCAGAAAAGGAGAGATAATGAAGCTGTTTTGTATATTAAATGAATAAGAGAGCATCACTTGGGTGCTCAGATGTTTTTCACTGAGTGATATCAACAGAGGTCATTTTGTGAATCCAAAGACATTCGGAGCAGAACTGTACAATGCATCATTATGAGTGGATAACATGGTGGCAGACATCTCAGTATCTCTACAAATGTGAAATTAATTTTAAAAGGAACACCATCTGCTCTTGGCAGCTTATTTAGTCCATGTGATTCTCACCTCCTGGACAAGTGTGTAATGGTTTCCTGTTGGAGGAAACAATGACCTATCCATTAAAAGGCTCTTGGTACTTCTGTGAGAAGAATACTCCTATGATACTCACTGATAATGTTTTCCTCCAACCCCTAGATCCACTATAAAGATGTACGAACAACAACAAAGGCTGTGTGTGCTCTCTGCTGTTGAATTTGTCATGCGCCACTGTTTCAGTTAAGAGGGTCATGATAATTACTCCAACCCGGTTCCACATGTAACTGATGCTATCATGTGATCTTGTGATCCGTTACTAATCTTTAAATTCAGGCGCAAACAAAAATCAAGAGGTTTTGTGCCATGAACTCCAGCCAACATTGGAAGTGTTGTTATTTATAATATAAAGTCTACATCTTGTGTTCAAACTCGGTCTCCATGCTGGTAATATCAGATATCAGAAACATAGCTGAAATGGTGGCAACAATTTGGAGATTGTCTGTGGTTTTGTAATCTTTCATGCGAATGCGTAGTCAGAATGAATGGTGACAGGGTGCATAAGCAAAGGATAAAGAAAATGGAAAGATCTGCCAATTTCCCACATGGGAAAAGCAGTGCTCATTTTCCTGGCTCCTACCTGCTTGCACAAATGTAGGTGGTGTAGTGCTTTCTCTAGTGTGTGCTTAAGCAGAACATGAGGTACAATGCATTTCTTTGGCATGAATGAAACATGCATTTGCAAGAAAATGTCTGTGAGCAAGTAGGGGTCTGTCATACAGTTTGTCCAAACCAAATCTTGTGCTTTCAAATAAGGCACTGCCTTGGGCAGCAATTGATGACAGCTCAAAGTGATGTCTTAAAAAGGTGATTTAAGCCCAGTGTAGGTATCCGTGGTATTACTCTTACATTAAATCTCAGCCATTGGGACAGATGGCTTCTTATAAAGAAACATCAAGTGTATCCCAAATGTTCTGGTCACACATTTTTGTAATTAAAGGTACTGCTCTACAATCTGTCCAGAGGACCAAATATACAGTATATAATGACTCACAACCTCTGTTGTATAACAATCTTTTTGTTTATCTTCAGCTCTCCCACTTACGATTGGTGTGATACTGAAGGCCAACAAAGAACAACTATCCTTGGTGTTTGAGGCAGGCAGAGCTGAACTGGAAACCATGGCAACACAGTGCTTGCCTCTCTAATCCCTTGGTCCTGCCAGAGAGTAGACAAATACCTGCGCATGCCCCGGTCTATTCAACACCTGCATAAAAGAAAACCTTCCCATTCTGCACGATATGAAAAAAACACAAGGGAGAATGGTTTTGATGGACTGTATCTCTATATCACACACACATGTTTTTTTATCTGCTGTCTTTGGTGTTTTTCATAAAGCACTGACAGTCTGGATACACATTTTCCCCCTAATCACATGTAACAAAATAGCATTTACCTAAGCATCTCCAGATGATTTTTATTAATAATAATAATAATAATGTATACTTTATTGATCCCCTTTGGGAAATCCTTCTCTCGTGGGGCCACCACTCTACCTACTGAGATAGGTAGTAAAAGTGGATAATTCCTGAATATTAAGAATCTCCTTTGCAATCGTGCCCTATAGGCTTAGATAGGTAGCTTTAATGTACATGTGAAGTAGTCTGGCTCAAGTGTCAGTAAAGGTGGTCGGCAAGCAGCCTCAGCAGATATTTCGGGTTCCCAGAGATGAGCAATTTATTTACACTAAACTCAATTATACATGAAACTCCCCCAAATTAACTCATAACAGAAAACGAAAAACACATGGCCTAGATAACCCAGCTCGCCTCTCCTACCTCATTGCAATCAAACTGAGACTTACTATATATAGGGCTGTCAATTTACCTTCAGTTAGTCTAGCCAGTACCACCAACTTGGTTAAGAAATCTAAAATTCAATACAAATAGCTCAGAATCACATAAAGCTCACTGTTCTCCTGATTAAGTCATTTACACAGCTAACTGGCTTGATATAAGAAAAAAAAATACACTTCATAATACTGAAAACAAAGAAAAGGAAACATTCCTACTGAAAAAACACCCCTCCTTTTGGTTTAGCCTTTATTCAGACATGACATCACTTCTGTAACTTTACATGGTCTGCCACTTTGTCACCATGCTGCTGTGGTTCTTAAATGCTTCTACTTTGTAACAATCTACTTGCAACTGATAGCTGAATATCAACAAGAGAAGAAATTTCACAAAGTGACTTGTTGCAAGGATGGCATCTTATTACATGCTACATGTGAAAACAGTGAGCTTTTTAGAACAACCTATTCTTTCACAAATGTTTGGAAAGGAAGACTGCAAGGCCGCGATGCTTGATGTTCTACACCTGTGACAATGGGACTGAAATCTGGATTCAGATATTAAGAAGTGTGTCGCAATACTATAGTATAGCATGTTTTTTTAATGGTAAACTGATAAAAGCACAGAGAAAAATGCCAACACCACAAAGAAGGGTCCTGTTAACCACTGTAGACCAGGCTTACGGAAAAAACAAAAGGGGAAAAAAGATTTGTGTGGTATATGGATGCTTCTTTTCAGGGTTGTTTTTACATTTTAGCTCTTTACATTTTGTATAGAATGTACATGCTATAAAAAGCTGCTATAGTTTAATGAAACTGTGAGCTATTGCTATAAATAGTGGATGAAAATCAGCATAAAAATATGTTGCTGGTGGAGATCAATTTACAACGTTGATGAAAAAGTTTATTTTAAACCTGCATCATATCCACATTAATTAAGAACTATACTCTAACTTATCTGCAGTATCTCACACACACGTGCACACCTTCACACACCAAGCTAACTTTTGCACATTACTCATAGTTTCGCACAATACTCAGTATTTTGCACATTTCCACTTGTTTCTATTGTCTGCCTTGTGTCTGTATCATTCTGTTCTGTCTACTGTTGCACGGTCTTGTCTTGGTTTTTTTGCAATTTTTCACATTGCACTTTATGTAGTCCTGTGTCCATCTGTTATATGCCATATGTAGCACCAGGGTCTCAGAGAAACGTTGTCTCGTTTCACTCTGTACTGTACCACTGTACATGGCTGAAATGACAATAAAAGCCACTTGAGTTGATTTGACTTGAAAAGTTACACCCTATCTGACATATATAAGTTGATGTACTGTTTTTAAAGGATAACTAAAAGTTATGCTTTCACCCAACCCAAAAGTGTAGCCATTGGATGTGTTTCGAAAACATTGGGGCTCTATGCCATATGGGAATAACCTTAATCAGTTGTTGCTACTTATTAGTAGCATAAAAGGAAAAAATAAATTAAAAAAACACCACAATTTTTCCTCTAATAAGACAGGGAGAAGTAATGTGTTTTAGCCGGTCACATTTATCTTTCATATTGTCTTGTGATAAGTGAACCAGAAACTCATTTTAATATCAAAGAAATGATTTTTTTAAAAATAGACGGTTCCTTGATTTGTGTCTTGAGTTGATGTCCTTGAACCTTTTTTTCCCTCTCTTTTTCTGTCCATTATTCAAGATGGATAGTGGATAATGTGATGGACTGTGTAATTGCATCTGTGATAAATAATTAGTGCAAAATGGCGCTGTTAGCAAATTCTAATTAAAATTCAAATGGTGAAAAAATACGATGGGATTGACTTACATGACTTTACAGTGTCAACATGACCCTCTGTGTGGAAACACCATCCAGGCATGGAAGATGAGTGTCGCAACAAGAGGACCAAACAGTTTTGAGCACCATTTGAAATTTAAAGTAGCTATAAAAAACTTTTTTTTTTCCCCCTGTGTTCCTTTTCTTTGTGTCTCTCCCATTCTCTAACAAACATTCACATCAATTCTCTGACAGAGTTCAATGTTTTCACTGTTTCTAAACACACAAACCAACAAAGAAAGTTTCTTCACAATAGGTAAATCAGCCCACCTTTACCCTTATAATCAAAATGATAAAGGAGGCACAGACAGTCAACTATTTCATCAACTCCAAATAAAACAAGAAAACAAAAAAAAACAATCTAAAAGCATTTCAGATTTTGCATACAAGGCTATCTTGAGTACAGCAGATAATTGTAGTTCAGTCATGCTGTAATTAGCAGTTTGCAAATGTTTCAATCAGTTTTGTCACTCATTTCGCTGATTCTTCCTTGTGCCAAGATTGTATTAGGCTCATGTCATGGAAAATATTAATTCTCTGTAAAAAACATAATTCATAACTCTATCATATGCAATACAGAAGAGTGTTTAGATGTGGATAAACCTCAAGCAACAAAGAGGAGTAAAAAAAATTTCAAATAAAAAATAAGACACTGTCCTCGAGCTTTAGTTGTTTCAGCGATTACACATTATGACACAGATGTGTTTACATTAAAGTGACACAGCCCTCTAGCAGCGTGCGGAGTTATAACTTTTTCTCAGAGCAAAGACAGAAATGGTGAGATGGTGCTTGCAATAACTTGTTGCAAGCACAATCAAGTGCTGTTTGTTCTTACCATGATGTTTAAGGGATGAAAATTTTAAATTCAGTAATTTTAAAAAAGGTGTTTTGTTTGGGTTTTTTTTTTACACAAATTGTGAGCTTACATAAAACTATGACACTATTACACTGGTAACTGTAAAATATTAGTTATTACATCATTACAAAATGTTAAAACAGGGACATAAATAAAACATGTCAATTAATACATAGATGTAAAATGAAAAGACAAATAAAATGGCAAATTGGAGTGCTGAAAGAGAGAAATAAGCATGCATGTTTTAACACTCAGCCCCGACTTGGCAACTGAGAAAAATGTGCATTCTCTAACCAGTTGCCAAGTGGTTGCTGAAATTACTCTGTGAAATCATCTGAAAAGAGGGTGCTGCATTAAAAAAGACAGCAACAAGTCATGGGTTGCTTTAGTCGTGGATGCATGTGGACGATTGGAAGATATCAGCTTCTCTAACACTCCCAAAATTGATGGTAGCCAAACTTGAAAAAGTGTGACCCAAACCAGAGAGAGAGACTTTTCACTATCAAAATAAAAGTTGTCTAACCAATAATCCAAAACACCCAGCTTTTACTTAAAGGTCTTAAAACAGTCTTGGTTTCTGGTTTTAGTTGCACACGTTACAATTTCACAACCACTTATAGCACTTTTCCACTAGTACCTATTTACTTCAACTCGACATCATTTAACTTTGTTTCAATTGAGTACCAGCTATTGCGCGTGGTGTTGTTATAGCAACACAGCTGAAATTCCATTTGTCATTTGGGTGTTGAGGAAATGGCTTCGTGCTGCTGCTGTGTATCGCTTTTTGTCAAACTCAGAGATCACAATGTTGTTTTCTTGTGTAGTAATTTCCCTTGTTGTCAAGTTTCAAAAATGGTAGTTTTGATTTTCATGAATGAGTTGCTCTTATGACTCATCAAGTGACACCACTGAAAATTGGTGGCATGCAGTCTGTTGACATCACATTTTGTGCCTCAGCTTGCTTGAAACCCTGACTGAGTAGGTAATAAAAAAGCACCTGGTACCAGGTATGATCACCTAATGGAAAGCCCTAAAAGCTAAGTCGAGCAGAGCCAAATAGGTACTAGTGGAAAAGGGTTATTATGGAGTAGTTTGGCAGCAAGCAACTTCCAGCAATGACTCAACCACTGGTTGATATCCTTTTTCTAGTGACTGGGGCCTAGCAACTGATTTCACAGCAACTTCCAGCATCTTCCAAAAACCACTTGCAACTATCTTCATTTTTTTCCTAGCAATAGGTCACCAACCATGCAACACAGAGCACCTGTATAAAAAAGCCCAAAGCCGACTGTACTTCCTCAGGAGGCTGAGGTCTTTTAACATCTGCAGGAAGCTCCTGAGGATGTTTTACCAGTCAGTGGTTGCTGGAGTACTTTTCTATGCTGTGGTGTGCTGGGGGAGCAGCACAGCAAAGAAGGACTCATCCAGGCTGGAGAAACTGATCAGGAGGGCTAGCTCTGTGGTCGGCATGAAGCTGGACACTCTGGTGACAGTGGCAGAGAAAAGGACATTAAAGAAACTGATGGACATTATGGACAATGCCAGACATCCTCTGCACACGGCCATTAACAACCAGAAGAGTCTGTTCAGTGACAGGTTGCTTCTCCCAAAGACAAGAACTAACAGACTTAAAAACTCCTTTGTCCCACACGCCATCAGACTGTTTAACTCCTCCCTGGAGGGGAGAGGGAGGGGAAACAGGAGGACAAAGGAGGGGGGAACAACTAAGCTGTAGTGCCTCTTCACCTCACTGTGCAATACCTTTTGTGCAATACTTTTGTAAATAGTCAACGGTGCAATAGACTCAATACTTGAAATGTGCAATTCACTTGTATTTTTATTTTTATTCCTATTTATTCTATTTATCCCCTTCGTATATTTTATTTATATTGTCTCTGTATTTATATATATATGTGTGTGTGTGTGTGTGTGTATTATATATATATATATATAATATTCTGTAACTCTGTAACTTCTGTCGGTGCTGTGCTTTTTTGGAAATCGAATTTCCCAGAGGAACCCACCCGAGGGATTAATAAAGTTCTATCTAATCTAATCTAATCTAATCAACCAGTCTCTAAGCCTGTCTCACTGATGACCAGTGTGATTGGACTGGGTATTAGTTAGTTGAGTGAGCTACAAACAAAGTAATCAGGTAACTAGGGAGTTTCTCGTTGTTTTCTTACAGATGGGCACAACCTCATAGCCTGTCTGACAAACGTGCTGCTGAGTAACAGAAATTCTGTAACATTACTTTATAATTTTGCTACTACATAATAAAACAGTATAATGTTTGGGAGATTCTTTATTGAGTTGATAAGCTGATATTCTGGGAGTATTATTTAAGTGGCTAATAATGGAAGGTCAAAGAAGATAGGGGGGCAGGCCATCCTGCCTGTGTCAAAAAGCAAGACAACTTATTACTTGTGAGTTCTGTGATTATAATTTACTAAATGTTATTTCTGTATGCATAACAAAGTTCAACTCACTACCGCTTGAGTGCTCTGGTTGATATAAACAAAGTAGTGTAGCAAATCACCACCCACATGTCTCTTGCAATCATGATAGCAAGGGCCCTCACTCCTGTAATCCTGGCACAGCCACAGCGGTGTATACCATCTGCTACCAGACTTGGCATGTCACCTGTAACATCTGCTGCTTGACCTCTTTATAGGTGACTCTCAGTTAAAGAGTGTGTCCTCTCTGCTGGTAATGTTCCCTCGCTGTGCTGTCCTGATCATATAGTAACAGATTACACAGCAGCCAATTCACCTCAGACTGTTTTAGGATTAGGCCTCATCTCAGTCTGCCCGACCCTGCCACTCAGCGACACTGTCATGACTTTAATTTCACTTTTGCTTCTTTCATCAAAAGACACAAATCTAAATCGAGTAGATTTCTTGACGCACGAGGGAGAAAACAAGACACAACATGTGCACAGCCTCACGTTTCCACTATAACACTCCACCCGCTGTGTGTTCAGCACATTGATCAGTTACAGTGTTTTTCACTCCGACGTTAGCGCCTGCAAGGTCGGAAAAGTGTGACAACATTAGAGGGACACACAGGGAGCATATATTGTCCACGGACATCACATGCCAAGGAGATGAAACTTAAATGAATGGAACAGCTGCAATTTGCAGAAGTGAGGCTCAGTGTGATTTTGTCTTGATCTCTGCAGCAGAGCTGACAGGCAGAGGCACAACAGCTTTTTGTTTGCCAGGTCACAAGATGGTTTACAAGGGAAGCACATCCACCACTAATGGAATGAATAAAATGATTTATTTAGTATGTGCTTCCAGGATATTTGATATGCTTGGCTACGTTTAGCCCATAGCCTCATCATAATGAAACAGCAAGCAGTCAGAGTTGCAGAAAAGGCATCTTACTGGAAGAGAAGAGAAAACTCCGCCTGAGGCTCTGTTAAATGATGCTCCTAGTCCACAGTCACACACTCATTTCTTTTCTTGTCAATACAATGCTCAGTGGCAGAAAAGGGGAAATACATCACTGTATCTGATTGCAAATTAAAGATTTGCTTAAAACAAGTATCATCCTTATTGCACACTCGCATCCATTCTTATTAAAGTGCTATCAAAATGTTCAAATAACCAATTAAAGTGAAATAATTTGAGATTTTAAAAATGCACCAAACAATATTTTGATAAGTGTAATAAATAAAGCATGAAATGCCCTTACTTTTAGTCTTAGTCATAGCCACACATCTATGGGACTATATGTCAACTTTATTTATGACATAAAACAAACTATACAGAAACTAAAAGTATCACCAAAACAAATAAAAATAAACCGAAACTAAAAATGTTTAAACAATCAAACCTAAATGGAAACGTGCAAACTCATTTTGGAAACTAACTGACACCAAACTGAATTTAAATAAATGAATACAAAAATAATCAAACATTACTCTGGCAACAGTCATGTTGAGAACTTGGTTGCTGTCAATACTGCAGTTATTTGCTTTTAAAGAGAGGAGAAAAAAGACCAGAATTTTCCACCATGGTTTTTCAATGTGGTTTCTGGTTACAGTTTTGTTAGCAGAATTGTGTCCAGAAAATTCTGGACATTCTTTTCCCCCTTGACTCCTCTCAGTTGTAGCTTCTATGGGTAATAGTATTTTTTTACATGGCCTACAGAAAAACAGAAAAGGCTGTAGAGGAACTGCTTCTGCTTTCATCATTTTCCTTTTCTCTCAGTCCAGACTGTTCAGGGTCCTTACTGGCTCAAATTAGCTAACAGTGTGCCTCAGGGGTCCGTTTTTGGAACAGTTGTTTTATCTTTATATGTAGCTCTAATTGGCCAAATAGTTCCTAAACACACATCAGTGTCTTGGTGTAAAATCTAGTAAACTTTCAGACTGTACATCTTTAAAGACAGTGAAAGTAAGCTGGAGACTATGGCCTTTAACCAGGCACAGTCAGAGAATGTGTTACTGTATTTTTTTATGTGTTGTATGGGTTATGATTAAGCCATAACGGAGAAATATACTGACCAGTAACCTTTTAGCTACACCTTCCTTACTAGATTACTAAATTGGACTCCATTTTGCTTTTAGGGCCACCTTAAACCTTTGTGGAATAGATTCAACAAGGTGCTGGAAACATTCCTGAGAGATTTTTGCTCCATACTGGCATGAGAGCTTCACATTTGTGAAGTAAATCTCCCATTATACCACATCGAAAGGTTGGATGGAGATCTAGTGACTGCGGAGGCCATTCGAGTATAGTGAACTCACTAAGAAATCAGTTTGAGATGATTTGTGACATGGCGCGTTATCCTGCTGGAGGCAGTCATCTGAAGATGGTGACACTGTGGTCATTAAAGGAATGGGTATGGTCAGGCTGTGGCATTTAAATTATGCTTATTTGGTACTAAGGGCCAAAACGTGCCAAGAAAATATCCACCACATCATTAAACCACCAGCAGCAGCCCGAATGGCTGATACAACACAGCATGAATTCATGCTTTCATGTCATTTATACCAAATTCTGACCCTGCCATCGGAATATCACAGCAGAAATCAAGACTCATCAGAGCATGAAGTATTTCTGCAATCGTCTGCTTTCCAATTTTGGTGAGCTTTTGAGAACCGTAGCCTCAGTTTCCTGTTCTTAGCTGACAGAAGTGGCACTTTATGCTGCTGTAACCCATTTGCCTCAAGATTTGACATTTTCTGCACATTTTGGTTGTAAAAAGTGGTTGTTTGAGTTTCTTCCGCAGGTTGTATTGATGATGTCTACATACCAAAATATACTTAAACGTACGTTTGTGTGCTTATCGAGGTCCCTGAAATCCCTGAAAAAACAATTCCCAAAAGAAGTTTTTTTTGTTAATACAGAATCAACATTAACAGCACCTGACCAGCACTGGAGTCAGAATGCAGCCTCAAGGTTTATGGCAAACAAAATTTTAGAAAATCTCTTTCTTATGTGACCTCTCAGTCCCCCTTCGGTTTAGTACTAGCCAACATCATTGACCTTGTGTTGACATCAGAACCACAGGGAAAGTGCTCGTCTGGTCCGAGGTCAGAACAGAGCACCACTGATGGCCTTTGCCATCATGGCGCGCAGGGTTTCATATTATCTGCTTGGCAAGCTCGGGCTGTCGCAGCTTTTTTGTTTTCTCGTTTGGTTGCAAGTCTTTCTCTCCATTTAGTGAGTTCTTTTGCACATGTCTTAAACATATATCCCTGTATATTATAAATGCACTTCATCTTCTTCAGGCAGACTAGAAATATCATATTCATGTATGCGATCAGTGTAAGCTTCATTACTGGACCTTTTACACCATGTTGACATTTTTAAATCAGTATTGTACAGAAATGAACTCTTCTTGCTTCAAAAAGCTTAATTGTGGTCTATTAGTGATATTGTAGTGTTATGTTTGCCCCATTTGGTAGCTTCCTTTATTGAATATTAAACATAGTACAGTACTAATATTTCAGATTGAACTTGATCTAAAACAAATAATTTGATACAATCTTATGAAAATTGATACTGTTAATCCTGGAAGTTAACAATAATTACTAATTTAGCTAGTTTTTTAATTGAGCAGTTTTTTCTTATTTATAGCTTTTGCATGATCTTCTGGGAACTATTTTTTGGGAGTTACATCACATGAGAAAGGCTTTGCTTGGAATCAAAATAAATAGAAACACGTTTTCTCTTCATTTTATACATTTAGCACAGAGCTATTTATTGATGATTATTTGTTTTATCTTAACATCCAGGGATTCATGCACATTTTAATGTCCTGTTGTCAAAAAAGGAAAGGAGTTTCCCACATTCACAGCACAGTCCAATCCAGTTCACAAAGAATACAGAAGTGCCATAGCTCTTGTGTTTTGGGTAGCTCCATGGCTTCCTGTTATTAAATATTGAGCAGCAGAACCCTAATTCCTGCTTGGAAAGCTGTTCATGAGCAGAATAGTTCCTGTTAAATCTATCTGTAACACCAGGTCGGTTTCGCAAGGTGCACAGTTTCACCTCTGTCAAACTGATCAATTCATGTGTTGTGCTGTTTTATTATTCATTATATGTACTCTTCCAGTTATCATTATATTGTTATTTAAAAGTAACCCTGTCTGACATTTTTAATTTTCCATTATCGTCTTTTTTTTTATGTATTCACTAATCATAAAACTATGGCTTCCTTCTGGTGGCAGTAACAAGCTGTAATTTTTTTTCTAACTGTTTGCATACTGCCTTCCCCTTCTAACACTGAGCAGAACTCTATCTGTCTGTCCACAGGGATCCTCCTGGCACTGCCCCATCAATAACTTGGCTTACTGACAGCGTCTGCTCGCTGACTACAAAACACAACAGCAACAAATTAAATTCTTAATGAGTGCAACCTATCACTAATGATGGTGGAAACTCAATGCAGTGCTCCGTATCATTTGTCAGCAAATTTAACTAAATGTACTACAATATATGGCAATTAAAATTTAAAAATAAGTGGTAAATTATTCATTAACATGGGAATACTACTGTTGCTTCATTCGAGTGATAGCAAAGGCATGCTAAATGCTCCGCTGGTTGTATTGTGCTTACTAATATAGCTATTTTCTAGTTTCTAGAATTAGTAACACTTAAGTGAAGTATCTTGAGGAGCAAACAGACAAAAAGAAAATCTTTTCTAAGATTGTAAACAGTGTTTTCCAGTATGTTTTGCAGAAATATTTACTTTCTATGGTGGGACTATAAGTGACTTGACTTAAGACAATTAACCAGTCAAAATAAAAGTTAGTGAATCCTGTCACCCTGAGGTATTCACTCTGGTAAATAGTCGTCAGGTTTATTGTAAGTATGATGCAGAGGACATGGATCCATTCATCAATAGTTCAGAGTATGAACAACAGTTATAATAGCAAATATGGCCATAACACGTGGTCAAACCTGTTAACCTTTAAATGCAGATGTTTGGGGATTTTTTAATTCAAAGAATTTGTGAAAGACTGAGTAGTTGAAAACTTGAGTGTGGTTCTATAACAGGACAGAAACAGTACAGAGTGGGGTCACCAAGTGTTGAGGATCATAGCATGTACATCACTAACATTTTTCTGACTCAGTAACTACAGAGTTACACACTTTTTCTGCATTAACATCAGCAAAAAAAACTGTGTGTGCTGGGAGCTTCATGGCATGAGTTTCTATGGCTGACCAGCTCCTGTAGGTATAATAAATTGGTGGCCCAGTACTTTTGTGCATACAGGTTGAATATCAGTTCTGATTAACAAGGAATTAACAAGAAAAGGAAATTTGTATGAGGGTTCACAGTTCTGTAGACACAGTACATTACACAGTAAACACAGCATTCAGAACAGGATATGCCACTACCAAAGAAATCCCAGCCACTGCCTTTCTACTATAGGGTAGATCATCAGGTATTACAGGTCTTTCAAAATAGTCATATAACCCCGACCAGGAAACCACAATCCGATTTTTTTCTTTGCTATAGTCTAAAATGTGTTTAACTTTAGTTATTATATCTTTTTTTTTACCACTTTAATTCTGATGGTGGATTCAGATTGAGTAACAAAACATAAGGTTTCACAGGAATAATACATACGTGTATATACTCAGGTGGATTTTTATCTTGAGAACATCAGGCTTGCTGTTTCTTTACTAAGACGCTGCTGCTGATTTAACAAAAACGTATTAAAAAAGAACAAGCCCTTTGGTGTGAGGCAACCAAAAAGGCCACAATTACCGGTCGAAAACACATTTACAATAGGATGCAGAATTTTTATTTCTGTCATCAGTGAATTGTTTTAAATTATTCAGAGGAGTAAATGAAGAAGAAGCAGCCGCAGTGGGCTGTCAGAGGAATAGCTGCAGGCGACAGGATGCACACTTCCAAACCATGAGCAAGGAAACACACTTAACTGTTCCCTACTGTCGTGTTGAAAACTGCTTACTTTGTGTGTAGCATGAAATCAGAACACATTTGCAATCATTTCCAGCTGGATTCTTTATTAGAAAAAAAGGGAAAACTAAACTAAAAACATGAGTTTGTTTGTTGTTTCGCTTTAAGCAGATACACTAGTTGCTCTGTTTTATTCCAACAGCTGCTCGGTGAGCATTTATTGTTGTATTAAATTGCACATTCAGTCTCAGAGGTTACAACTTTAAGACAAAAAGTATAGCCATTGCTTAGGATAAAATTCACACTTGATCACAAATGTGGAGTTTCTGATGGATTTTTTTTTTTTTTTTTTTTTTACAGATGTCCCTCACACACATAATATTTTCCTTTGCAGCTTTGCAACAAATCAAGGATGTCTCCCCTGTGTGACGGCACACAGGCTTCTGGAAAATAACATGAACTCTAAAGAAATGGTGCCAGCTTTGAGATGAGGCATAATCACAGTTGTTGATGCAAGAGCAGAGCTTGCAATTCCTCTGTTCATTAGAATAAAAAAAACAGAATATACATCAACTTGACACAAACAGAAGTCTTACAGTCTGGCATAATTAATCACTCCCTGGCACAATCTAGATCTAATGGGCTATCCACATTGTAAACAGTTTATCATAAGATGCTTTGGAGATGTAAAACTCTGCACAAGCATAGCACATGTGAAATGTCTTTGTTATTGCGTCAAAGACCGAAGAAGTAGGAGGGAAGCTTTCCACCGACAATGTCGTAAATAAATCAAGTGGGGGAAAAAAAAGAACGCCACAGAATTAGCATGATGTTAAAAACATGTTTTCAAGCTTCCACTCTGGTGACTGTATGATTATCTTTCTGCAAGCAACATGAATACAGTGTGGAAGAGAATCATAATTGATGTATCCAGCATTACATGTAGCACGGGTGAACCCATAGACTGCACAGTAAGTGCTAGTGCATGATTTCTATGACAACCTTGAACTGAGAAGTGTTCCTAAAACAAAACAAAGATACAT
The DNA here is from genome assembly GCF_965226115.1 of Aulonocara stuartgranti. Classification (NCBI taxonomy): domain Eukaryota; kingdom Metazoa; phylum Chordata; class Actinopteri; order Cichliformes; family Cichlidae; genus Aulonocara; species Aulonocara stuartgranti. The sequence continues at coordinate 10,184,358 of NC_138942.1, read as the reverse complement.
TATCTTAAAAATAAACTGAAAAGTACATGAGACATTTAAAGTACCCACACTGCTGGAAAACATTAATGGTGATGTGACGTGTTTTGAAGACGTATGTGCTTAACAGTTGCTGTTAATAGTCGCTGGACTGATGAGAGGGTGCGATAGATGTTGCGTGTTGGGGACACAAATCAAGCTTCCATTGTAAGCTCGTCAGTCATTGCTGTGTTTTGGCAAAGTGCTCCGCTCACACAGTTGGATGCTGGCAATACACTTCCGCTGTGTCAAAATAATGATAGGACACTGCAACATTTTAGCCTCATTATGAATGTTCTTTTTTTGTCTTCGGTTGCCCTTCAGCAATCCAATGCACAGACACGGAAGCCAGAAATGCATTTCATAACCAGAGATTAAATTATAATTTTAAATGTCTAATTTAACATGTTTGCATCATATGTATATTGTTTTTGTGATAGGAAAACTTATACGCTCATACATTAAAGCATGGTGAAATTACATGAAAATATCAGAGTGCTAGAATTAAAATCTTCTCCAAATGTCAGGGTTTTAATTGACTCTAAAACATGTTTGAGGTCACACATTCATTTTATATTCTTATTCCTGTGATTCAAAACAAAATGTATCAGCTTGAGTGATGAAAGAAATTAAGTGACCCAAACGTTGCATGTAACTATCTTTGGTTATTAAATCAACTGAGAGATATTTAATATGTTCAAGGATTATTAAAAGTGTATTCATTAATTAAAAGTTACTTTTTTTTATTTTAATCAGATAATGTATGTCAGTTATCACATTTTTCTTTCTTTAGACTAAAAATTCTTATGGACATTTTAAGCAATATTAAGATAAATCTTTGAGCAAATTACGATTAATTAATCTGGGCAACATTATTAGTGTCTGAAAAGGCAATGTTAATAATAAATCTATGTAAAATGGACATATTGAATCAGCCTGTTCTTGTTCTTTGGATGTTACCTAATGCTTTTGTCACACTAGTATGGCATGGCCCATTTATGCTGAAAGTGTCCTTTGGCATCTGGGTCCTGTCGCATTGGGTTACAGCTCTAGTGACACTGTAACTCCCAATTCATCAAAGAGCTAGTTTTAATGTTGTAAACAGGAGTATTTGACCCAAAAACGCAATCTTTTCATAAGCCTAACTAAGTAGTTTTCAGGGCAAAACCTTAACAGCAAGTGTGAAATGTCCTTTATGTTTGTTTGGAAACTATACAGCAGGAGCTCCATGGGCAGCAGCCCAGTGGGCAGATTCAGTTACTGTGCTTGCCAAGTGGCAAATTTATTTACAGAGCGAGTGAAACCAAAAGTAAAAAGTGAATGTCAAGAGAAACAAATCAGGAAAGCTTGGAAAAGCAAAATGAAGTGTAAAAACAAAACAAAATTAAGTTCTTCTGGCTTCTGTCACACAGACTCTGTGACCCGCTTACAACCATGGGTCTCTAAAGAAAACATGTATTGCCAAACTGGTTGATAAGTGTTTCTTAACTGTCTGTGACATGATTTGCTTAAGTCCAAGTCATGCAGGACTACATACCAGTCAGTGACCCCCTGGCAACGTCTGGTTGCTAGGGGTGAGTGGTTGCTGAAGGTTGTAAGCAGTCACTAGGTGGAATTGGTTGGAAGAGGTATACAGCACCAAAAAATCTCCTTGCAATTGTTTTCACCCATATTGTGCATTGAAGACAACAACTTGTCTCCAAACACTTGCCAACTTCTCAATGAGTGGTAGTGAAAGTGTGAATCAATCCTCTTTTAAAGCATGTTGTTAATGCACAACTTTTACTTTGAAAGCATGGGTTCTTTGTTTCTAGTTTACGTAGCACATACATTCCAGTAAATTCTGTCAAATTCCAGCACAACTGCAAATTAGTTAGCCTCTTACATGCAAACTAGGGGTAACCACTACAACCTGCTATCAACCAAAGCAATGGCGAGGAGGTTTGACATGAGCCACATACTCTAAAGTTTCAATGTCAAGGTTCAAAGCTATGCAAAAGTATAGTATGAAAATGATCAGTTAGAGCTGGATTAAAGAAACTAACAACTCCCACAAGATTACATTCACTGGTGCCAATTTATTTATTTATTCTTGTCTTTAGATGTTCTTCATCATAAAAGCATTTGTGACCAATTAGGCGCAAGTGTTGTTTATTTGCAAAAGCAGGTAAACATTTCTATAAAGTACAGACAATGTCAAGAGAATGAAGTGAAGGCACTATCTGAAGATTCCCTTTCTCTCACAGGTAGCACAAAATAGGAAATGGTACACTTCAGTTGGAAATGCTTCATTTGGCTTAGGTGATGGAGCTGCCTGAGTAGACCATGCAGGAGAAAGTACACATGATGCCCTCTCACTGTCTGTGAATTCACCGGCCTATTACCTGCACTATTGTCGCATCAACTTTTGGACATCATGCAAAATTTGCACCACCAACAGGTAATGTAAAAATTCAGCACGTGTATGAAATTAGCATTGCTAGCTGAATTCAATTCTATAGCATTGCTGGACCAAGCAAACAGACCGGAACTTCTTCTCAATTCAGAAAGCAAAATTTTACAATATTTTCATTCTATGTCCCAAGTTACATATCTCTGTCAAAGCACTAGTTAATAAAAAAAATTCTCTTCAGCATCTGGGAAACCTCCAGGCAGCGTGAGAACATGTGAATTACTAACTGTCTCACATCTGTTTGTGAGATTTTTCTTCTCAGAGGAAAATAAAAACAAGCCATCAGTCTGCCATCTCTATCTCTGAATTACTTCTAAGTGGCTGCTGTCACTAACGTGCACACTGAAATGCCACAACTGAGCCGGCACTTACCGATCAGCACTGATTTTAGAGAATCACAAACCGCTATAACAAAGTGAGTTCCTCTCTTGCAACATTTGTTTTTCTTCACCTGTTACTGGGCTAAATTATCTGAGACATTTCTAAGACAAGGAGCTGATGCATTCATGAGTCAGTGTGGTTGTTATTTAAATATTTATACGTCCCAGTTTGGAAAAAAGAGTGCTCTCCCACACAATTTGTGACTGGCCAATGTGTGCTTTAAAACTCACTGGATCAGAAAAAATGAGCGGCTAATTAGACTGCTGTTGCTGGCATAAGTTGCACAGTCCCATTGATTCCTCCTTTGGGGTGGGAGTTTCTCAGTAGGAATCACATGCATACACTTAATATTTATTTGAAACTGTACAGCTGGAGCTCCACAGGCACCAGCCCAGACAGGCCGATTCAATTTTCGTGCTTGCAAATGGAAACAGGATTGTCCAAGTGGCCAATTTATAGACCTTTCTGAAGTCCAGAGAGGCTGTGTACTTATAAATCACTGGATGTATATATAATTATGTACTTTGCGATGAAAGGGATCATCCCTCTTGGCATATTAAACATTTTACTGCACTACAGCCTCTCTTATCATAGCCTTCACTGTGGTTGTTTTGGACCCCCTGTCTGCACACACAACTCAAAAATGGCATCACTGGGAAGCCCATCTGGAAAACCTCTTAGCGCAGATGATGAGCTGATTTGAAACTTTGTCGTCTTGTGAACAAGAGAGAGAAGAAGTGCCACATTCAGAGAAAGCCAAAATCACAAGCTGCAGTTGGGCTTTTTTCCACTACCTTCACCCTCACGAGCCAAATTTCAGCAACAGTGGTTACACAATTTGTTTGACGTCACTTTTTGTGAACTTCTAACAATTATATTCCTTTCTGGGGCTGCAAGATTACACAGTTTCAAAGTGTTGCCTGAATACAACAGAATGTGTTGAATTCTCACACCCACAGTCCTGGAAACAAAAACACACTTGGTGTATACCTACACATACAAAAATGCGCACATTTTTAGCTATTCCCCATTGTTTCTTCACTTCCAATATCGCTTTTAGCTCAAAGAGTAGAGGAGTAGGAATAGGTGTTTGCTGGATCAATCCCACACTGACACAAATATAGCAGATAAAGTAGGTTTCGACTTGAAAATTTGACAACTAAAATAATTATATTCATATAATTTGATATTTTTAATATTTTTACCATTTTTTTTCTCCTACTGAATGAAGCTGGGAGTCTTGTTAGCTTTGTATTGGAAGCATAGAACAACAGCAAAACATTTAGTCTTAGATGACTTTCAGTGTGACTGAAAGGGACTTCAGATGACTGTGATTATGATCAATTCATCATCTATTGGGTTTTACTTGCTTCTTATAGAATCATATACATATATATATATTAAAATTTAAGGGCATGATGATACATGTGCTATATATTAAGCTTGGCTAGCATAGCATTAGAATACACAAACCACTCTGCTGCCTTCACCTCTCTTAAAGATGGTCATCTACTGTAAATCAATAACCCCCCTCGCTATCGGCACGACTGGGAGCTGACTCAGCCTAATTACCCTCTGGTCCGACCTTTAAATCACACAAATGAGAACAAATAAATAATGACTAGTTAAAGTACCTCTGTCCTATAGCGCTCCCATCAAAATGGCCATGTACAAATGAACTGAAAATTTATGGAAATGTAACAAGCAAGAGAGGAGGGTCTTGTGTTTTGGGTGACAAATTGAAAGCCATTGAACACCCTAGAACTGTCTGCCTGAGTGCCAAGTAAGACAGTTAATCTCTACGCGGTCCTGGCCACTTAATTCCTACTGAAATGTGGCACACTCACCCCTCTCCTTCCTATTCCCCATGTTCTTTTTCCCTTATCACTGTAATTTGGTGTGCAGTGACAATGGGGAAATTTGACAGAGCTATTGACAGTAGCTATTCCACAGTGGGCTAATAACCTCAAGATTTCAGACAATGAGGGGAATATTAAATAGGATTATACTGTGGCCTGAACAGAATAATACAGTAATGACAGGAAAAAGGACTGATAGCATGGTGTATTAGGGCACCATCACCCCAGGTGTGTTTCGTTAATTTATTTTATGTGATCGTTTGCTTTTTTTTGTTCACAGTTCAAAGATAGGGCTTTCCGTTTTAGCCTGAGTTGGAGACAACAAGGTAAATTAATCACCAAGGACAGAAGATTCAGTCTTCACAAACTGTGGATGACCACAGTTTAACAAATGATTCGACTGTAGCGGTGACTCACCTCTATGAAGTGTAAGGAGTACCCGGCATTGCCTGTTGTACCTTTCCTGTCACCATGTCTCAGATGATTAATAATAATAACGTTTAATGAAATTTGCACAGTTGTCCCACGTGCACAAACATGCACAAGCACGCGCAATCTAACACTGGCTAAGCTCATATCGATCCTGCTGCTGTATGATGCCTCTTTAATGAACTCAGAGGAGGGACTGCAGTTTCATTACTTAAGTGTTTTGCATCAAGTGTGCGATAAAACTCAACTTTGCTCTTCTAAATCGAAATTTTAGAATGAACCAGTGGTGGATAAAATCTATTTAAAATGTGCCAGCAATGATCACTGCTGGTGTGATAGCCTATGACTTTGTGTGAATCTCACAGCTTTCCAAAGTCGGCAAACTTCACATATTTCAAAGCATTGTTTTGACAAATCTGACATCTGACAGCTTTATTAAGGATTTCTGGGAATTTTCTCTTGTGCTTGTCTGAACACAACATGTTCTGCTTTAAAGCTGCTGCTGTAGTACACATTGATCTGTGCAGAGGTTGTGAACACTAACAAGGGCCAATCAAGGGTTCTTGCATTATGGATATAGGATATTTGACTCATATGGAGAGCTAACAAGATCCTGGAGTATAAAAGCTCTTGGGACATGAACAATCCATTGTGCTCATCCATTAAAAGTTGGGAGCTTAATTACTTATTTTATATTTTAAAGATTATTTAAAAAAAAAAAGCACAATCTGGTACATCCCAAAAAAGTTTGTTGGCCTTTTGCTTTTACTTAGAGTGTGTTAAAGTCTGTACTGAAATTAAATCTGCAGTCAAACACTACTAAACACCTGGCTTTAAGGTTGAATTTATAGCACTGAGATTCTATGTTATTAACACTAGTGCCATGCTCACTGTACAAAATGATTACAGCTTTCCATCCTTGTTTCTGCACTACCATTAAACTATTCGTGGCTGATCTCAGTTTTACTGAATCTCTGATATAATTTGCACACACATACTCTACTGTTTAATTGATATGACTTTGAAGGGGGCTCATTTTCAAGTTCATTCAAAAAGACTTCTCTCTTCTAAAATGCAGAACCTTATTTTCGTTTCCAGCTCCATGAACTTGTTCTACCCATTTAATTATTTTGTTCAACTAAACTGCTGAACTGTGTATTAAATAGTTAAAACTAGCTCTACCTTACTGAATTAGACTGGGCTCTGAAAACTCCTTCCACCATTGGTCACAATACAATGTTAAATTATCTGCATTCGATTTACATCTGAGTAAATATGAATTTCTGTTTGATAAGTTGTATAGAAACAGTTCTGACTACTGTAGCTTTATTCATTTAGCAATCTATTAATAAGGTCCTTCCCTGACTTACAGTTTCTCACTAACAAAGCTGATGACGCTGATTGCTGGGTGTCATTCTGTGGTGACAATGCGAGCTGAGGCTCTCATTCGCCCTGTGGGTCATTAATAGCTCCTTAGGAAATGTTGCTGCATGGTTCTCATTTATCCATTAATCCTCTTTAATTAATTCTCTTTCATTTACCTTCGTTAGAAAAAATTAGTAGCACAGGTTTCACTTAATTTGACAAATGCTCTTTTGCTTTATCCCTTGATGCTCGGTGTGCAACAAAGTGTGTGTGCGCGCGCGTGTGTGTGTTTGCAGCTTAAGTGACAGGACGATTAGTCTGAAGTGACTAAATTGAGTCATCTGAGAAAGTTGTAACCAAAGTAGGAATTATGTTTTCAAGATTTGATGATGGAGCCTCCGATTGTTAATCTTAATCTAAACACTAATTATCAAGAAACAGAAGATGAAATAAGTTTGTTAGTCAGCAGGTTGCTGGAGCTGTCCTAAACTGTTTGCCCTCCAGTACATTTTGTTTTTACACCACAGAGAATCCTGATCCTTTGAGCTCCTTGTCTCTTCCCCAACATTTATACGCTTTTTTCTTTTGTAAAGCTCGAAAAGCAGTCCCAGAGGTTTCAATTAGAAAAGTGTGGTGCATCTGAGTGTATTCACTTTAATAGCAGAGTGATCTCCCGAGTGTTGTAGAAGGGTACTGGTGGAAGTGTTCTCTGTTTCTAACATGGGTTAATTGGGTTTCTTTCAGCTTCAGCCAACAATCGTACATTGAAAAAATGAAGGAATCGTTTTATTGTGAGCTGTACATATTGATGTGTTTCTTCTGATCCACATAAAGAAAAACCTACACTGTTCAGAAGTGAGGTCGCCAGCGCCATGGGTATACTTCACAATGCTGCTGACGAGTATAACAATGAAATGATTTTTGATACTTTTTTACTCTTCTCACACAGAGTTGCATTCTTATAACATTTTTTTTTACCCAAAGTCATAGAATCCATAGCTGAAAATGAATGTAAGACTACAGATTATTCACAAACTGCCATGTATTCATACTAAGTGTCGGTTACTGTTGACTTTTGGCAAATAAGTGTGTTTTCAATGTGTCTTTAATTCTACTTCGGATTAAGAAACACTAAACTGGAAGTGCGTTAAACTGAAGATAAAAACTATAAATATAAAAAGGATAAAATTATGTTTTATTTTGAAAGCTTACATTAAATCTGAGATTGCAGTTTTAAGTTAACAATAAATATAAAGCAAATGTTGAACACTCTAAATTAGCTGCATTAATACAATCATAAATTGTAAAATAAATAAATAAAAGTGATTCTTTAGTGGAAGCTGTGTTAAAGCATAAATCAGTGTAGTGTTTTAAGAGCACATAAACCTACTGAATGGCCTGTGTTAATTATCAGGCTCTCCATCAATTGGCAATGAAAGCAGAATATGAATATAACATTCGTTCCGTTGCGACAGAACGACTTCATCAATAGCGCTTGTCCATTTTTCATGATGAAGTGGCAAATAAACTTCCAAAATGGACTCCATTTTCCCTTGTCTCCTCCTTACCTCTGTCCCACATCAATCATCAATGCTGTCATCATAAAGAAAGAAAACTGAGTGAGAACTGAAGGGTGTCTTTAGAACAGATGAGTTACTAGGGTAGATCAGGGACCAATAGGAAATTGCCAAACTTTATCTAGATTGTACCTCGAGGTGCTGTAGACTTTCTAATGCTAATAAAAATAGATGACGACGGTGTTTTAAGTAGCAAAAACCGGAGTGTCTGACAAATGGAAAGACTGCTAAATTACAGATAACCTCTTGTTCTAAGATGAACACAGGTGGCAACAATACTAAGTTGCATATGTTTAAAACAGGAAATAAGACTGAATATAGTTCTGAAAAAATGCTTTAAAAAGAATTCTTATTCTATTTCTAATCCTTTGGAAGCGCTCTGGTATCTGGAGCACTTTTTTTTAATTAGTTTTATCTGAATTGAGGCAAATCAGAAGAAATGTCCTTTACCCAGTTTCAAGTGAAGTGGAACGACTGGTGATGGAGTTGTAGCACTGATGGAAGAGATACAAATCTCTGTTAAAGGCAGACATTCTGTATTTACTGCTCTCACTGTAAATGACCTTCTAGCATGACCCCCGCTTTTGTGGCAGGATTTTGAGTTCATTGTCATGTTTGAAATGTTTTATATTTTGTTATTTATATTTGGGGGGGGTTGTGTGTTGTCTTGACCACTACTTCAAGGTCAAGGTCAGACGTCACGCTTTCTGAGAATGTTGTGAATGTGATAACTCAAGGAAGGTGTCACAGAATTTTTAAATTCATACCATAGGTGCATCTACTAAAAATCTCAGATGAGTTCTAATCCTGATGCTCTTGACCTCAAGCTCAAGCTCAGATGTCAACTTTTATGAAAATCACCTAGGATTTTCAAATTTATACCCTGGGGTGAAACTGGCGGCACCCAATATTTATTAGTTTTTATTAGTGGTGTGTTGCATTTTGAATTCTGTTTGCTTCCTTTGCCTGCTTTATGCAAATTTTCTCTGTTTTCATCTTTATTACCTTAGAAGAGTTTTTGTGTTTTGTTTAACTCTTAGTAAATAAGAATTTATGCTTAGATTTTCTATTCTTGCATCCTGGACTACTGTTTGATTTTATCAATATTCTTGTTTCATCTGGTTTTTCTTTATCTTTTTTCTAGGGATTATTTTAGTTCTTTGTTTCCCCGATGTCTATAATTTACTGTGCAAAGTGTTGTTGTCCTGCCTCTGTCTTGCTCTGTATTTATGCCTCAGTAAATTGGGACTTCCTTTTACACTACTTGTTGTTACTCTTCTTTGGTTATTACTTGTTCTTTACTTTGAAGGTTTGTTTTCTATCATGTCCCGTTTCAGTTTTACTTCCTGTCTGTTTTCCTTGGCTGTGTTCACCTGTTGTTTATCGTGTTCAGCTGCCTCTCATTTCATTCCTACGTTAAATCATTGTGTGTGTGTGTGTGTGTGTGTGTGTGTGTGTGTGTGTGTGTGTAAATAGTCCTGTTATTCCTTTGTTCAGTATTGCTGTGTCCGTGTAGGCTGTGTGCCACTGGCTGTGTATTTTGGTTTCATGTTCTGATTGCTTTTGGGAATCCTGCTTTTTTGTTCCTTATTCTTTCATGAATTCAAATAGTCTGGAGTTTTTGTTTCTTCTGGACAATGAGCAATAAATTCTTACTTGTTGTTTTTACCTCAGACTCCGCACAGCTCACTGTAATACCTCCATGGATTTAAGGATGTTGCCTCCACTCAAAAGCTGCCAATTCTGAAAATAGGCCAACATTTCAGATGCATATGCTAGTCCAGTCTATATTTAACCATGTCTGCAGTCATAAGTTTTAAAATCATTATCTTACACTAGCTGGCAATAAAAGTTTAAATTGCAATATCTCCTACCATAATATAACAATAACAGCAAAGTATAACACTTTTTTTTAAATGCTAGAATTGTGAAGTGCTTCAAAATTACTCAAAGACAGGCAAGAAATAAAACTGTGAGCTTTTTAAAAAAATAGAATAGGGTGTTAATGTACAGCATCTCTATAGAAAACCTAGCTTGATATTATGAACTTGGCTATGAATAACAAGTCATTTGACGGGTTGTTGCAACACATTTTTTGCTTTTCAGGTGTCATTTCAGGCCATGTGCTTTTGACAGAAAAACCACCCTGATCCTTTTAATTCCATAAAATAACACCGAGAAAGCTTAAAATGTTGACACATGACACATGAAAAGGTAACTGAAGTGGCATACCATTAATAAAAATAACATGGTACACTTAATGTTATACCTTATAACACACTGGCATGCAGTAGTGTATTTTAACACAATTTATTGCCATTCTTTTTGTCATGTACTCAAGATTTACCCCCTTAGCGGTATTTACCCACATAATGAAGAAGCAAAACACAAAAGTTCATGTTATAAGCAGCTAAGGTGTTGGATGGCACACAACTTCTAGCAAAAAGACAAGTAAGCAAGCAAGCAAGCAATTTATTTATATAGCGCTTTCAGATCAGCCCCCAGCTGAACACAAAGTGCTGCACACTTGACATGCCAGAAACGATACATTGAACAAGTAAAAAAATAGAAATAATATAAAATAAAGAAAAAATATTTTTAAAAAAATAAGATGAAAGTAATGTCTGGCTGTCTCTGACTTTCCATGTTTTATCACTGTTTGGTTAGAAATGGAAACAAGACTGTGATTATGAATTTATGTGAAAAAAAATCATATTTGGAGTTGAAATATCCACTTTCACAACATTAATCATGCTAAAAGGTGAATATCACCTATCTGTGATGAGCTCCTCAGACATTTCCTCGGTTACTATGGTTACCTGTCCTTGGTCACCATGGTTATGCGTCCCACAACTGTGACGAAACAATCAGAGCACTATTGCTTACAGTCTCATGGTTTCTATTTCAGACACTATGGGACTTCTTTTGACTCTGGAACGACCGTCTACATTGAAAGATGATGCTAAAGAGGTGCAGTGCACTGTTCAAGCGTTAGTATGTGACGACCTGGGTGTGGAGAACAGGTTGATTTAAACGTCTAGCAGCATTAGCTCAGTGTCTGAAGACTATGGGATAATTTTCTGTTAGTTTGTCATTACAAGGATCACCTTTCACACTTCACATAGTCATTGCTGCCAAACCCAGTGACTGTTGCACCTTTAAGGAAAAAAGGCAGCACAGTTTTGTAGCACTAACTGTGATTTATGGAGATCCAGGAGCAAGAGAAGGTGGGAGTCATAATACAAGGACACAGTGAACAGTTTGTAAACAAGCAATCTGATAAAACTGGTATAGCACAACATTTCTGGTGGTTTTACACAGTCCTGGTGTCGTTTTGTGAGCATTAGTGGGTTTCATGGGGTAAAACTGCAATTACATTTTACTAATTACATTTTCAAGCCCAGGTAGCATCTGTGGAGACCAGTTGGCTTTGCCAAAAAAAAGGCTACGGCTGCTAAACTAGAATCATGCAGCAAGAGAGTAGCTGCTGTACAGGAATCTACAGCTTCCCACACAGAACAGAAGTTGAGAAACAATAGATGTCAGAGCAGCACCAGAGACTTCCCATGGTGCAATAAAACCACATGAGCAGAACTGAACACTGACAATAAAAAATAGAATCGATGGGAGTGCTTCACATTTCCTATTCCATTGACAGATTATTTCATGGATCACGGCAAACAAAACTGTGGCTCATTCAACAGAGGGAGTGTCTCAGCTCCCATTCTCCAATATGCTCTTTTGATTACTTTAAAGCTGACGCTGTTTAAGCTTTTGTCAGGAGTAGAATTAGACAGACAGCACAGGTCATGGGAACGTTGCAGTCTGACATAGTGCAGATGCCAAAAAAGAGACAGGCAGACGGGGAGATTCACATAATCTAAGTAATTATCAGACGTAAATGAACAGAAAGTGCAACCATCTCAAACGAACAAAGTGATTTCACAGATCACTGATGCCCTTTTCTGGAGATGGCAAATTAATGGCTGCACTATATATTTTTCCTGTGCTGTGCAAGTCCTCCGGAGCGCAATAACACTGAGTGTAAGGGCTTGCCATCAGAGAGGTGAAATCGTTTTCTGCCCTGGACACAGAGTAAAGTGAATGGGGGAATTGATAATGGGATTCACTTAATTGTAAATTAACAGAATCTTGTTAATAGGATTCTGTTAATTTAAGATTTGTTTCCTTATTGATTAATTTACTCCTTTTCCCCCCCCCTTTCCTTTTTCTTTTGCTGTGTATGTAAAATGATGTTCAATGATAATTACCACCAACCTTAAATTACGAAGAATTGACTCTGTAGCATATCATTAATCAAGTTGACGATCAGGAATAAGGATGGAGATTTACTACACGCTCACAGTTGTTGCCAGCAGCCATAGGTAAAATCTTGGTATTTCAAATTGGTATTGATGCAGTGGTGTGAGTGTAATACACCGCTGCATTGATGTATTTTACGTTTAGGTATTTTTCATGATCGGAACATATGTGCATTTCAGATAAGGGTATAAATGTCGCTGTTACTAAATGACAAAGGATCTGGAGGAGGCTCTTTAAATACAATCTATTGGATTAGTTTGGATCAGTTTGTTCAGTCAATACACAACAGTAAATTCTGAAAACACTTCAGGTTAGAACAAGCAATTTAAATCTTTAGAAAATCCTGCTGGGAGCATACAATTTATTATCCTGTAGAAGCTGACTCTTTGAATCTGTATCAACATAGTCAGTGCGTTACAGTGCATTCTGTAAAATTTAAATACTGTTTGTCACAACCCACCATCCACAGCCTTTTCCTATTCAATCTTGCCAAACTGCCAGGGTGAATCATGGTTTGTTTGTATTTGTACGTTCTGGCACACAGTCTGGAGGTGTTAGCGGTGGAGGTGGGGGCAACAGGTACTAGCAAGAGAAACAAGTTGGAAAATATTTGTGCACTAGTTCTGCCTGAAAACATGTAGGGGAGGTCCTTCTGAGAAACACATCACCCTTCAGTATTGACCCACACTCCGGTTGCCTTTCACAAATAAAAAAAGAAGAAGAAAGAAATACTGCTATGTAGGGTTTCCATGCATTAATCCCATCAGTGGTATATTTAACAAAGATTAAATAAGTTTCAAATGATTGATTAATCGATGTCTACAATAGTTTTGGGGTTTTTTTTGCACTATAACTATAACAGTATAACTATATAACTATAACAGTGTTATAGTCTAAATACAGATATGCTACTTATATAGGGATTTTTTTTCTTTTGGGATTTTTTTTTTGTACCTATGTTGCACCAAATGGCAAGCCAAAACTACAACTTGTGTTCGTATGTGTCTAAGATAGCCTCTACAGAAGCCTCCGGGAGGGGGCATCTAAGTATGTTTTCACAAGTGCACAAGGTTTCTTCTATTTTGCAATAAGCTCCACAATTCTCTAAATGTCCAAAAAGCAGTAGTTGCCTGTGGTTACGGTCTAGGCAGCCCAACTATTTGTTAAAACATTGCAGATATGTTTATTTTCCAAGTGCCTCTTCAGCTTGCTGGCACCGTGTTAGCATTAGCCAATATCCAATATTTTCTGAGACATGATGCAAGCAGGTTGTGGGCATGTTGATATCCCAGTGCAGCTGAAGTGATGAGACCATAAACTATAAAAATCATAAACTGTAAAAGATTTCTGGTTCTTTAAGTCTATAGGAACTTGATTTCTGACCTCATTAAACACTTTTGAGGTTAATAGTTTGATATGCAAGTTTTAACTGAGGATAAACTGAGACTTCGGGTGGGTATAACTTGAATGATAAGCACTACCATCCAGTGTCTAGCATGCAGTGTTTCTTGGTTTCTCAGTCAGCCAGTCTCTCATCATGTCTGGTTTCTAAAACAAGATAGTAATGATGAAAAGGCTCAACTTGAGATTTCACAAGTGGACTTCATTGCTGTGTCCATCCTTTATAAATAAACTTTTTTTTTTTAATACTTGTGCAAGCTTTATCAGTTGTTTCTACAGTTTTGCTTTTTATCTTGTTTTTAAATAGTACTTCATAATACAGCTCACAACAAGGGCTGTCATTTGCCTAGAATTAAATGGAATTTCAATGGTACTTTATATTAAATTACAATATATATTTATCTACAAATACTTACCAGTACATACACGCTAAAATAAGTTTTTACAATAAATCTGATATTTTTAAAAATGATGTCAGACAATTTGACCCCTTAGACTGAACTCTCATATTTCATGCTTCTTTCACCACTAGTCCCAGCACTGTCTGTGAATTCATCCATGTAACTGCTTCCACAAGTTTCACATCCAAGTGTCCATCTTCACAGGAACGGACCACACTGCGTATTATGTTTTTTGCAAATTTGCAGCCACTATCCGTTGATGGCATGACTCAGAGCAGCCTCCATTTCACGCATTTGCGTCTGCATTAAAAAGCTGAGTCTGTTTCCGACGTTTTAGGATTCGACCAGTTAAAACTGGGGTGGTGACGTCATGATGTGGAATCATTTGGAAAAGAGGGATCTTAAAAGGAAGTTTTAACTGACTGTAAAAAAGAATTAAAGTAACTACAGTAAATTACTTCCAGTTCTTAGAGCTCACTGGTTATTTTACACTTTGGGTTTTCTAGACTGGGTTAACTGGTTGTAGCTTTATAGCCTATGAGCTGTGCATACCTGTTATATGTAGTGCTCAGCTAGAAAGAGACAACATATATTTCCCAAATGGCATCCTGTACTTTAAACACCCTGCAAGGGTTTAATAAAGTAAAACAGGATAATCTAGGGGCAGTCTGGGGCCTGAGGTTGACTTCTTAAACACTAAGTAAGACATCAGTGGCTATAAATCACAATTACTTTCTATTAGTCTTGACTGTTTATTTCTACAGTTCATGGACTGAAGCAACACATATGAAAGGGCAATAAACAATGATATATATGTATATATATACACAGCAGCCAATCTATGTGTGGACAGCTGCATATTTCAAACTGTTTGTGCACTAGTGTCATAAGTCTGATTACTCCATCACTGCAGATGTCACGACAGTCGCCATGTCAGAGAGATCTGGGCTTGAAAACACCCAGAGCCCATTGTACACAGACAGTAGAGGAAGATGCTTAACAGAGTGGTTTCAGAGGGGTGTGAATGTTGAAGAAGAAGACTTACTCAGGCAAGCATAATGCCATATGTCATATTACAGGGAGAAACCTGGAAAAGTCATCTAAATTTTTCATGTAAATTGTTGCCTGTTTTGACAAACGCAAGCATTTAATCTGCCTTTTAGAAAAGCAGAAACAAACAAATAAAATGTAATTTGACATTTTGAACTCATTTTTTACTAACAATAAAAAAGTATGTAGACTCGTGGATTTATGACATGATCAGATTAAAAGAGAATCAGTCCCACATTAGGGACCAATAATTAAAGAGTAGTAGGTGGAATATGTATCTACAAATAGGTTACAATTTAAATGCTATTAAATGCCAGCTGTCCAGGACAGCACCCCAGCAAACTTAACTTAAGAAGAGACCCCTTCATCATCACACCCAAGAATCCCAAAAATGTCATCGCAAGATCTGCAGGTAACTTTTGTAATTACTTGCATCCTAACAAAATGCATTTGTTGTATAAAAAGCAAAACAGAACCCAAACTACAATTTGCCAGACAAAGACTTTCACATCTTCTAGATTAACATGCTCTAAGCATTATTAGGCCACAATAACACTATATGTTTTGTGCGTCCAAAAAAGAAAAAAAAAAAAGATCCACATACCCAAGCATTTGAAGCATCGTGGTTTTTAGGCAGCCTCCAGTTACGGATTCAGCTTTTATTTCTCTGTGATATGAAAAAAAAGTCCTTGAAGATAATGTGGGTTCTTATAGAAGTTTAAGTTGAACCGGACTCTTTAAAAGGATAATGATCCTGAGCACACCTGCAGATCCACAGAGGAATCCCTCTAAAAAAGAAATGGAGTGTTATGAAATGGCTTAGTCAAGCAAAAAAAGAAAAAGAGAGATGTCCAGAATTAGATGCCATTAAAATGTAAGGCAATAAAACTATCAAATATCTTGCAAGAAAAAATATCCTGCAAGCGAACGTTACAAACTGGACAAAAAAATTAAATGCAAACATAATGATGTTTCTGATAAGGGGAGCATGCCGGAGTTCTTGGGGCATGTTTATGTTAACAATATTACATCTTTTGCTTGATAAATGATAGAAAAGCCATTATATAGGGTTGCCCAAATATATATATATATATATATATATATATATAAAAGAACTGGTAAAGATTTCTTATTCGCAAAAATTCAGTCCACGATCACTTTAGTTGATGGTTTTTCACTGCACTTTGAAGAACATAGGGCTCAACAAACAACGATAGTGAGGGATGGAAACTTTGACAGAAAAGTGGACACTAGTTTGATGTGTTGAAATGTTATGATTGTACATGTAACAGATCTGTTGTCAGACACTTCTAAGAGCGCCGCATATGACTTTAGGCTATTAGCTTTCTTTGGTTTAATGTCTTTGATACCCAAGCTCTGAAGCTCACTTTCGTCGCGCCTTACCTGTGAAACTGTCATGTTCTTGAGGTTTTCACAAAAATATTCTAATTCTAATCATAATTGTATGTTATAAAATAAAGTAAAATGTCATTTGGTATCAATTTAACTTGTCAGACTAAGACAAAAAAAAGACTCAGAATTTAAAGAAACATTATTTAATAAGTAACATGGTTTTTTTTGTCATAGTGTCCTTTTCCAATTATTCTGCCCTGTCTGAGGAAAACATTGATTACTTCTCTGAACCTTATTTAAGATTTTGCCCAAGGGTCTAGAAATGACTTTAATCCTCTCCCTTTAGTCTTTTTGAAAAGCAAAACAAAGGAACTGATTTGCAGCCTTTGAGATGTAAGCCTTCTAATCAACAAAGAGTCCAGTAAATATTCTGGCCTTTTGATAGCATCCACACGTCTTCCTTCAGCACAAAACAATAAAGTGCTCCAGTCGTTTGATCAAAATGATTGGTCAGAGCACACGCGTGCCACCAATTATTTTAGCCAAGGTTAGGAACATAAAGGAGAGGGAGATATCTGTGAACCGCTTCCCTTCAAACATTCGGCTCTCTGTACGACACAATTTTAGTGTCGTCTAAGAACCTTCATTTCAAAACGCTACTGGAAATGATCGGCTTAACCGTACAGCCTTTTTATCTTTGGTCTGCTCAAATTCCAGTGTAATTACACACACTGAAGAGACAAATCACAAAATTAAACCTACACGCTGCCACCATCGAAGGTGCCCTTATCATTCTGTTCAAACCAGCTCGTACTGCAGAACCGGGACTTCTGCTGAGCATCACCCAAATGAAAGAGAAAAGGTTTTAGCCGCCCTCACAATTAGAAGGAGACACTGAGCTGAGTTTGGCTTGATTGCCCGAAGTTATTAGCTCACGGTAATTAAGTCTGCATTATTCTCCCTCTGACATCAAAATGATTTTTTTTTTCAGTTCTCTGTCATTGCAGGCCGGGCATTTGCTGGTCTGACTGGTGGAGATACCCATGAGCCGACCCTGTGAGGGGATGAAGAAACAGAGCCAGTAGGAGGAGAGGGGTTGACACAGAGACGCGGCGACTGTCCTCAGCAAAGTTGAAAACCTTGACTGTGACTTCAAAGGTCTGTCAGTGTCTCAGCAGGATTTTGATTAGAAGGCTGTGGGATTAAAATGCTGGCTCGAATTTAAGAATAAAAATGTGTCAATGCTATCAGTTTGTTTATTTGAAATTTTTAGACCTCAAATAATTAGACTCTACTTAGCTGAACAGATAAGAAAGGCCTTCTTCTTCCTTAACAATGCATGAGAAGAGTGAGTGCCCACACTCTGTTTGAATAAAGCAAATAGATGTGAAATACAGGTTTAAGAGTATAACATCTTTAATGCTGAGAAGTGAAAAATGCATAACAAATAATTGATATCGTATGTACCACAGTAAGTCTCACCATTCGTAAGTTATTAAAGTCCGAAGGATAGGGCGACTATAGGCAATTAAAACAGCAGCATTATTGCTGACACCACCACCTCAGCTGGGCTCTGCGGATTATACTCCTGATTTTTTTTTTCAGAGGAAAAAAGATGACTACAAGGATACTTATGGCTTTTTGATCTGTATTTGGCTTGAATATGACTTTGTAATGGAACTTTACTTCCTCAGAGAAAAGAGAGAAGGACCTCGACTGTGACAATGTTTCCAAGACGTGCTGTATTTAAATAAAAGTCATCTTAGCCAATGTAGGAAACACTGGACCCATGACAGTTTTGCATTTATAAACAGAATTGCATTGGCATTCTCATATAAGTCTATGTAAACATCCAGACTGAAGCTGGAGTGGAGGAAATTGAAGTTGGGATACTAAAAAAAAAAAACAGCAACGCAAACAACATGAATATATGCTGTATATTTTATCACTGGTTCCATACCTTGAAAGTGCTCTATAATTCAGTTCTTGACTCTTGCAAGTGCAAAACCCTTTTTCTGAAAGCGACAATAGTATACAACACATAAGTCTCCCAAAAACAAACAAGGCAAGTGCAGGAACATATGTACTGTAAAATGCACTGGAGCCGCCGTGGGACTGCACAGGCTCTACTTGTTCTGTCAGAGCAGCATTGTGCTGGCTGAGAAGTCAGCTAAAATAAGCACAGCTTTCTCGTCTCACAACTCTGGTAAAAGCTCATAGCCCTTTATTAATTCAAGGGCCTTTACTGTGTTTTTTTGGATGACTCCAGGTTTGCCTGTCAGTGTGTCTGTGGGTAGAAATAAATTACAAGCACACATGGAGCTCTATGCACCAATATCTGCAACCTTATAGCCCCAAATTTGTTTTCCTTTTTTCTCTTCAGCAGTAAATTCAACACTTGTTTTTACATAAATGTGTAAATCACATTTGATTTTATTGACCAAAACTGGGCACCACCTGTGTATCAAGCAGCAGGTCAGATTCATTGTAGTACAGAATACAATAACAGCATTTAAGATTGAGATACTTCAGTAGTTTCTTTTCATATATTTGCATATAGAATTTACAATGTACTGTGCATCTACTTGACCCAGTGTGAGCTTATAAAATACAGCTTAATGAGCAGAGGCTTATGGTGGCCCAAAGGTTAAAGCAGCAGGCAAGCAGCAAGTTAATGAATACTCGTTGCTTTTCACTCATTCGCCATCTTTGAGGTGCCCTTGAGCAAGGAATTTAATCCTGCTGAGTAGCCAAGCCTGAGACTGTGGGTGCACTGTAGAGCCTCCAGGCCTGACTGTGCAAAAAGCTGTTAGGCAAGCAGTTAAAGTTTAAATATTTGGTTTGTAATTAAAAATGTGTAGATTTTGTTCATGTCACTGCTGTCACAGAATTGTCTTTTCTCGTGGATCCAATGGGGAAATTATTCTATTTTCAGTCTCTAATTTTTGTTATCAAGTTAAGTTATTCAATGTTTGATGTATTTTTATAAAATATATGCTTGTTGGGTAGGCAAAATCCACAGGAATACATTATTAGTCCTTTCAGAAATTCCATTTGCGCCTTGTGGTGAGTGTCAAATATAACCAAAAAAAAGACATCACAATTACATACATTAAAGACACTAACAACAAGAAAGTGTCGCAGTCATCACCTAAATCAAATAGTATGTGCGAGTGACACCTATATCATACCATATCATATATCACCTGGATTTGTTCAAAGGAGTTATAGTATAAGTTATAAAAGACCTCTGGGCACAAGATGTTCGCAAAGCGGGCACACTGTACCTCCGTCCCAATGAAAGTAAGATGTCACCATAAATTAGGTGTGATGCATCATTGAGGGTGTCTGGCCCCTTTCCCACCATACATAACTCTCAATACTCAATACATACGATGTTGTTGGTGATCTGCAGTCTTATTGCCCGTGTTTACAATCCTATTGATTTTGTTCTTAATAACCACAGAAAGTGAAAAATACCAGGAAATAAAACTAAAAGTTTAAATTATCTCTACAAATTTAAAAAAAAAATATGAAAGGAACAGCATACGTCTTTCTACATCAAACTGTCTTAACTTCCACATGAACTATTAATGCAAAATTGCAAAATGGAATCACAAAAATCCAAACTTGAGTTTGAAAAGAAAAGCGACTGGACTTCTTTGAGTTTCTTGAAGACGTTACATAGACCAGTACCTAATGTTTGACTCCACCACCCTGTGGAACACAAACTTGAAGTATTTAGGACCCTGCAACCGCATGCCGAAAATGTTTCCACTAAGGCAGAAGAGAAAGAACAGGAACACACAAGGAGTGCTCAGACCTCTACATTGGAAAAACCAAACAGCCACTTCAGAAACATTTGGCAGAGCATAGAAGAGCCACCTCGACAGGACAAGACTCAGTTGTACATCTGCACCTAAAGGGTAAAAGTCACTCTTTCAAGGATGCCAATGTTCATATTTTGGACAGAGAAGACAAAAGAGGAGGTGAAAAGCGGAGTGAAAGAAGCCATCTATGTCCACTGTGAACAAGCATTCACAGAACAGATGGGGTGGCTTACAACACCAACTGTTTGGTACCTATAATGCAGTTTTGAGATCCCTTCCCTGACGCCTTAACCCCCACTCACATCTTGTGTCAGCTGATCTCAACAGGTCACATGACAGGGTGAGGCAAGGACTCAAGGATGCAAGGTCTGCTGATAATGACCCACACCCTTTTTCCCACCTTTCCTCATGTGATGAGACACATGATCAATAGTGGGTCAATGAGCCAATATAAGGACAACTCCCAATATGGTTTCGAATCTGGCACTCTCTTCCAGTTGGTCTTAGAATGAAAGAAGCTTCTCGAATAAAAGGAACATCTTCAAGAAACTCAAAGAAGTCCAGTTACTTTTCTTTTCAAGTTCCTTAGATTCTCTCTATAACTATTTTTTTTAACACTGACCTTTTGTCAAAACCTTTCTGAAAAGTTACTCAGTGTTCAAACGTCTTGATGCATTCTCAATCATCCAGGAAAGTAAATATCAGTGTTCAAATATATTTTTAACACATCTCAAAACACCTCAAAGAAATGTCGGAGTGATTGTCACAAATATGTTGTGTTTTTTATAGCACTTATGTGTAGCTCACAATTTTGAACTGAGTGCTTCCTAATGGTAAACTTACAAACACGTACTTTCAAATTGAGAGGAATTGTATAAATAAAGATCAAATACCGTCATATCCTCCTGAGAACCGAGGAAAAGAGAATCTTCCCATTGAACTTTTTTCTGATTTCCTTCCTCTTTGGAGGTAATAGAGGCCACCCAATCAATGGAAAACCCAGGATGTCCTCTATTTAGTACATCAGGACTTGGTAGGGCAGCTCAAATAAAGTCAAAGATATAGACCAAGAACAAATGTCCATTACAGAGCACATAAATGAAAAGGCTAGTTTTTAGGAGGGTATAATTTAAAAAGCAATCCAAGAGGGGGAAATAAATGTGGGATTGCTGTTTCTTTGCTCCCATAATCAAGAAATATCACCTTTCTACATTTTGTCAGGATACTGTAAGGAATTGTGACTTACATACTTGTGACAACACTCACAGTCAGGTGTATTATAATACTGCTGGATCACAGAACACCCTAACACTCTGGTGCACCAGTTTTGTTTCCAGTTCTGCTGAAATCCCTTTTGTCATTCACCTCAGCCTCTGCCTCACTCAACCTGCTGTCTCTCTGGCTCAGAGTGACTTGGCTAAATTAGTTAAATAAACCGGAGAGACAGCGCGAACACCACAGACCGATTGTTGTTTGCATAGTCATCCTGGAACATGGCATTCTTAGTCTGATCTTTTCATATCACTGCTCTGAAGCCACAGAGCTCAGAATAAATTTGGCTATAATACTGATGATACTGTATTGATTTCAGTTAGCTATATTTGCTATTGAGATCTAAAGTTGTTGTGCTTGCGAGCTATGCACTCATATTTACTTGATGTGTAACTGTTATTCTGGCAGTTTTCCATTCCTGCTATCCAGCAGTTTGCAACAAGAATCGACAAAAAAGGGTGACAGATAATAACAGGATCAAATCTTAATCCTTCAAAATATTTTTGGCAGACATACAAAAAAGTCTGTGGCTCTTCAACAGTCCATTTGATATAGCTGAAAATCCCCTCCAGCGGTCAAAGCTGACAATGTGAACTCTCAACATCACAGTTGTAGTCCTATTTCACAGTTAAAGTATGTGGAAAATCAGGCCAAAAAACCTTCTAATGTGCACTGTCTGAATACTCAGAGAGCTCTGAGTGGATGACTTCACAGATATTTGCTTGAATCTTCACAGTTTTTCCTCCTAAAGTGTAAAAGTTGTGGAAGAAAATCTGACCACAATCACATCAAGCAATCAGTTGATATGAATGTAACTCCATCTCTCCAGCTCTCCAGGGCAAAATACAATACTGACACATTTCTATCCACACACTGTTGCAATAAAAACCTCAGAGAGCTGTTGTTTTTCTATAAGCTTTGAGCTGAGGGAGGTTTGAGTAGATTCTTGTCTTTTGCTGTAAGGATGCACAGCCTGTAGAGCTCCAGGTGCCCAGTTACTTTGGCAACATGAAGCGATAGAGCTGAGGAGATGGACTCTCCTGTTTACTGAACATTTGCTACTGAATGCGTTGTCCTGTCCACCCATGCATTATATATTAAGACTGGTGACCAAGATCCAATACAAGATACATTTAGCATGAAAAAAGGAGTGTTAAGTAAAGCCCAGTGACAAATTCAAGGAAAAAGCCTGAAGCCTTAACCCTTTACATTCAGTTGAGCCACAGTGTGTCTTATATACTGTGGAGTTTGGTGCCATGTTTAAGCTAGATCTGTCCTCTTAGAACAAGTTCTTCTAAGGGAAGATCTAAGGACACAAAGCTAGCTCTTTAAGCTACATCTGTCCCCTTGTTCTAAGGGGACAGATCTAGCTTAAAGATCTAGCTTTGTGGGTCTTTTCTCTTGAGTGACGATCCTTATCCTGTTATTATTCATTTCCATCTCTTGTAGTATCACAATACCCCAAAACAAAGGGCAAAAGCGGTCATGCAACATTGTGCTGAGAATAAAAAGTATGTGACTCTTATGCCATATAGCCTTCACAATCACCAGATTTCAAACCAAGAAGCATCTACGGATAATTTTAGAATGATTTGTCCCCCATCATCATCATAAATACCCAAAATAAACGTTTAGAAAGAATGGTTGTGCATCACTTAAAACATTTGAAAGCTCAATTTTACTATCTTGAGTGCATTTTCTCTCTTTCTGATCCTTAACTTAGCTTGGTATTATGCAAATTGTTTAATTGGTTGTCATATTCAATACATTGTTTTTGAAAGTGGTTTTCAGTGCAGAGTAGTTCATTATCCACTCATTCAGTTGGCTACATAATCAGAGTAATCTGAGGATCAGACAGTATCTGCTCTTTTTGAATCAGTCGCTTTCAGCTGGATGAGAGGAGGATTGATCAAGCCTTGGAATCCATCCAGGCATCATGTAGACTCTATGGATGACTCCTCTTAATCCACAACCATCATGCCACACCGTTTCTAGCCTTTGCTGCAGTCTGTGCACATCTGCAATACCCCAAGAGACTTTCACAAATGATCCTGTAACAGATCCCTGAGCTACTGCCCTGTACATCCACCTCTCCTTGGTGGTCCCACTCCCCAGGGAGAGATGTCCTGCAAAAACCACTCAGTTATTCAAGGCCTAGAAATAGGCAGGGTTTGTAAAAACACCGAGTTGTGTAGACATCTGTTTGCAGACAGTGTGTACTCCTGAATGAGTAAACACCGTGTACATCACTCCTAGCTGTGCTGCTGAGCTCTGATACTTTGTCATCTTCACATCACCGAATTTCCTCCGGGTGGTCTCGTGGGATAAAGTCACTTTAGGCACCTGTGCTGATATTTTAGACAACAGCCCAGTGTTTGGATACATGGACACTTTGATGGGAATTTTAGCTGAAAATCCTCCCACAATTTGAACTGGGTGCATTTAACAACATAGCTGAGCCTCTCAGATGTGTCTTCTACTCTGCTTTGATGATAGTCAAGCCACGCTATCCTTGCTGAAAGATCTCGCCTTCAGCACCTGGCTGTCACATCAGTGATGATTCTCTCCTCCCAGTGCTTAGAGCTTTAAATGTCTTACAGCCGTTCTCCTTTGAGGCACACAGGGTATAATTGTCACTCAGTAGGAGAAGTTGAAGAAGCTGAAAAAGTCAGTATAAACTGAGTGAAACATGAGCTCGGCATAGTGAGGCCTGGCCTATCAGCGCCAATAACAAGAGAGCTTATGGTCCATCACATGCGTCTGTTCTGCACATGCACCTTGCTCCTTTTTCCTACAATGTTACTGACTTGTAACTTCGTACTGCTAAGGCACCTCCTCTTGGACAAGTTGTCAGAAGAACCACTGCTACCTGTCGATCCAGATACACCTGGCTCAGTAGCTGAATGCCATGCTGTCATCTTACTTGTAGTATTCTGAATTCCCAGATGGCTGGATTCTCCCCACTCCCTTCTCCCTATCCCTTCTATAAAGCCACAAAATCACCCAACAATGCAGTTGCACCCAACAATGCACCACCACACAGTACTGACCCACACATATGGTTCTTACTAGAGATGGCACGATACCACTTTTTTATGTCCGATACCGATACCGATATCATAAATTTGGATATCTGCCGATACCGATATGAATCCGATATAGTGTTTTTTAATCAACAAAACTGTTTTTTTAAATATCTTGCTGCATTTTGCAAGTCTGCAAGTTCATACTCAAGTTTAAAACAACAACTACACTAAAGCTATTCTGTTATACCTGTATACAAAAAAAATATTTCATAGTTCAGCAATACTGATCAATCTAATAAACTTAGACCTACACCATCCTCCCTATTCTGGTATTTTAAAGAGTACTTAGCAGAAATATTAAGCAACCTAACTAATAGGGTTCCAACTCCCAGCAACAACAAAAATAAATAAATAAAAAATAGGGAACCACCCCTCACGCGCCACCTCATGATGCTTAATCGACGTAATCAACCTTAATTTGATGCAGTGTGAAAAAAAATGCACAGAAATCAATTATTTTTCAAGAAATATTAAATAGATTCAACATCTTTCTTCAACAAAATTGCAGACTGCACAGATGGTACCTTCCCAAAGGAAAAAGTACTATAGCTTACTAGGGTATATATATTAGACTTAATAGTCACTATATACAGTAATTGACTTCTATTCATTTTACATCAAATTAAAACTTTGTGTGTCAGATAATTATTTATTAAAAGCTAGACATTTTAAATGAGAATAAGAAAGAAAAGTATGTCTTTGTGCCCCCTTTTCCCAGTTAATGCCCTATCGGCCCCCCTGGCTAAACTTTGCTAGATCCGCCCCTGCACAGTTACCAGCGTCAGCTACGTAGAAAAAGATCCTGGTGTAGAAAGTAATATTAAATAAATTCTAACAACAGCTTATCAAGCTTAAACGTGCTGCTGTTGTTCAGCCGCTGGTTTCCTCTTTCTGGTGCAAAGTGGGCCAAAAACAAAGACGGACTCGCGACAGAAAAGCCGATCAGCTGATCATTTAAGCAGTTTCAGGATTGAAGTAGCAGCCGGAGAGCGAGAGGCAGTCACTCGTTAAGCTTAACGCAGGAATGCTTTACAAACATTCAGAGATGGACTTACACACTTGCTTTACTTCTCTCGGGGATAACTTTGTCGGAGATGAAATGCCAGGTTGCTAGCGAAGCTCCAAATGCTATCCAGACCACAGGTCCCGCATGCCACAGCCGCTCTATCACGTGATGCATACTGCTCCGACATGCTAACGTTCTGAGGTGAGTTACAGCGTGTTGCAAGTTTTGTGAGGTGCTTTCGTGATATTTAATGGATCGGATTACATTTTTTATTTTTCTCCGATATCCGATCCAGTCATTTAGGTCAGTATCGGACCGATACCGATACGTAATATCGGATCGGTCCATCTCTAGTTCTTACACACACACTGGACTTTCTGGACTTTGGTTTTGCACAACACTGGTCACTATATTCTTCATTTCCAGTTAATACTTGTACAGCTGCTGTTATTGTGTATATATTTATTTATATTTAGATTTCTTCATACATTCTTATATAGTTCTATATTGTGTATTGTGTATTTTGTTGTACAGTTATTTTATTTTCAACTTTAATTTATATATTTATCTTTATCTTATTCTTCCCAGTTAAATTTACCCTTCATTCTAATTTGTGTTGTACAGTTATTTCATTTTTAACCTTAATTTATATTTTATTCCTTCCTAGTTAAATTTACCCTTTTTAATTTTTCATATTTATTTCCTTTCTTATTCATAGCCTTTTCCTTTTTTGTTTTCTTTAGGTCACGAGCAGTTGTCCAAGCATTTCACTACATATCGTACTGTGTATGACTGTGTACGTGACAAATAAAAATTTGAATTTGAATTTGAATTTTATTTTCTCATTGTTGCTATGTTGGATCTTAAGGGGGACCCCTGCATTGTAGCCCACTACTGTTTGTTGAAGGAGTTTGCCACTGGTCTAAAACTAAACTAATCTCGACATTACATAACCAAGGTTTCCATTGATAATGAGTAATATCAGCTCAAAAACCTTCAACTGTAACAGTTCCTGCTCATCAACATTGGAATTAGCAGTTTTTTGGAGGCGACAATGACATGCAAAAATCATGATTGACACGCAAATTAATAAACAGAGATGTACTCAAATATTTTTGTTGCTATTTTAAGTCACATTTGTAAACCTAAAGCTGCATCCTAAATAAAATTTCTACAAAATGTCTTGCATGTCTGAGTTAGAAGCATTGGAACCCTCAAGCGTTTGTTCATAATGTCATCTTTCTTCATTGAGGGGGGGGCAATATCATACACAAGCATAAATAATATATTGTTTTTAGTTGTTGCAGGGGACTCGGAGAGTGCAAACATGACATATTAGAAGCATTGCAGTTTGTACTTGTTCTTGCTTGCCTCTCACAACATGACTATTTTCACACATTCACTTCTGCACAAGGGGCTTCTGTCAGAGTTATGATACCAAACAAGTTCAAGCAAAATTCTTCTGAGATACAGCGGGATAAATGATGTCCAAATTTCCTGCACTGTATTCCCAAACAGACTTGTCTTGCCTCTCTAATCATCTATGAATCAATATACCAGGAGTGCCAGCATGAGTCAGTGTGCAAAAACTACATGAAACAGAAAAATCACTTCACTTTTTCTTTGCTTTGATACTTTTTAGCCTTTGGTCTGTTTGTAATGAGGGACAGGTGTGTGTGTGTGTTATGTACCATATCAAAAAATTGTATGATTTTTATTTCTCTACAGCAGCATCTAATTTAGGAAATGTTGAATATATTCAATTTTGATAGCTCCAAGTTTTTATGTTACAGTGTCAATATTGCATCACATTATCTTAATTTTAATGCATAAATATTCATGGGAATATGATTTAAAGACAGGTGAATTACTCTAGCCTTTAAAATTTTTCCAGTATGTCATTTAATGCATTTTGCAAGAGCGTGTTACTGACATGTACACTGATTTGGGTAGAAAAAGTACACCTTTTGTGCCTCCACTGAAATTGGGAGGGTAAGTAGCAGCCAGGTGCTGACCAGAAGCACTTAATTATCATCAGCAAGTGTGAACTTTTTGGCTGGTGAGGCGTGTGTTAACAACAATGCCACAATCTTTCCAGCAGCAGACGTCCATTTAGGCGTAGCACGCAGGTGTGTGTTAACAACAATGCCGCAATCTTTCAGGAGCAGACCATCCCAGCAAATTTACTGCAAGGTCAGATGCTCAGAGAAATTGAAAAAAATGGGGGGGAAAGAGCTATATCTGAGACTCTAAAGGCCTGAGATAGCTGGTTAAATGTTAAAGTTCATGACAGTGCAGTTAGACAAACACAGAACAGCCCTTTCTTTATTACATGACTATATAGGTAAACCATAACACATAAAGATAAACACAATGAAAATAAAGTTACGAATTCCCCTTTTATCATACAGGTGTATATCTAACTGAACAAAATCTTGCATACTAGTTTTTAATTATATACTTATCACATTGTACCCTGGGATTTTTCCCAGGGTACAATCTGAGATTAAGTCCAAACAATAACGCATCTGAAACCTTTGTCTGGATTTTTTATGATGGTAGTTTGAGATGGAGTGAGGGGGGTGGGTCCACTACCACAATGGCTGTGATAGATGCAGTTTCACTCCCATGCTATAAGGCTCATACTTACTCACTGGTTTATTGCAGCATTTGGTGCTTTCTCAGAGGCTGCATCGAATGATGGAACATGCTGTGTGAGATAGATTTGCTCAGTGACCCTCTTCGTAACACTAATGTTCATTACTAGCTAATGTGAAACTTTGAAGTTCCCCAGATGGTGTTGGTTGTTATTATTCATGCTCACTGTTCAAGCTTCATGACCTGTAAATAATATTCTAAACTGTGTTGTTTTCAAAGCTGAAAGTAGGGGAGCCCCGCCTTTTCAAATTTTCAAGTGTCAGTTTCACTGGCTCTTTTAAATACATAGCAACACTGTTGCAGGCGAGCAAATTGTGTTTACTGTTTCAGTGCCTTATTTATTTATGGGATAGTCACAGTAAACTGAATGACTTTAATTATTCCATGTTGGATGGTGGCACAAATCTGCACTCGCAGAGAGCGAGAGTGTGCAAACACCAGAGCATGTAAACATTAATAAACGTTAGTGCACCAGCAAGCCCACTATAAAGTAAAGACGACGCATGAATACAGTCAATAAGCGTGACAAAACTGAAACGATGAGAAGATTTAAAAAATGTAATTCCAGGTCACATACATTTTAATCTTTAGGCAGGAGGAAAA
This sequence comes from Aulonocara stuartgranti, assembly GCF_965226115.1. NCBI lineage: Eukaryota > Metazoa > Chordata > Actinopteri > Cichliformes > Cichlidae > Aulonocara > Aulonocara stuartgranti. The sequence continues at coordinate 10,155,297 of NC_138942.1, read as the reverse complement.
GAGAATACAACTATTAAATCCCCTCTGTGCTCTAAATACTCCACAGGCTATACACTAATACACTCTTAAATGAACAGTTTCAAGCTGAAGAGCACCAAGTTCCAAAAAAGAAGCATAAATTACAAAGATGACCTTTAATTTCAGAGAAGACGTAATAGGTTAAATGTATCAAGTTAAATATACCTATTTATTGAGTCATATTGCTCTGATGCTGATGTTCATGAATCATTAATCCTAAGACAAGACTTAATTACCAATGTCAGTGTGGAAGAAACAACACCAGCAATAATATCATGGCGAAAACTACATATGTCATTGTCAGCTAGTAAGGATAAATGAGCACACATTACGCTGCTAAGAGGTATTTTTAGCTTATAATAACATCAGGCCTGGGCTTTGCTTAATTTGCCTAATAGAAATAGGATTTCCGCTGAATGTGAGACCCTCCTGTTAAATGTGCCAGCCAAATTTAAGTAGACCAAGTATGCATATTTGGATTTTTCTAAAGAGGATAAAGGTTGAGAGTCAGCTCTCGTTTCTTATCAGGGTTTGCTGGTCATGCTATCTGCCACTATCTTGGTCCCATTCTGGCCTGTTAAATGGATTACTGTTAAATCTGTTATGTTTTGGGTGGCATATTTAGCTTATCACTTGCTGTGAATTTGAGCCGTTGAATTTCTCCGCATAGTAATTTGGATGAATAAAAGAGTCTCTTTAGTATGCAGTATGATGGCTATTAGACTAGCATTACACCTCAGGAATCAGAAAGAGAGCTACTGATCCTGACTGATCCTGTGCTCAGGGCTGGCCTCTGCTGCCAGCACAATGATTCATTCCCTCATAAGCTACATTTATGCAAAGGATAATATCTGAAGATATAAATCCAGATTCAGTATATTTAAACCTGCAATATTTCTTGCAAAGGCCAAACTCTGTTACAGCTTTAACTGTATAGCCAGAGTTTTACCTGTGTTTTATTGGCTTTCCAAACAAATTAGCTGCTTTTTAACAGACAGCATGTAGTCTGTAAATCTGGTAATTCTGCTTTATAGAATCCTGAACCTGAACAAATTATTCTTCCAGTAAAAATAATTACTCTTTTTTTTTATTCATTGCAATCCTCCTTTTCATTTTTGTTTCCTCTCTTCTTTGTTTAAACATCTAACTTGCAATACAATTTAAAGTCTTTATAGCTTTTATCAGCTTTTATCAGAGATGGGTGTTACAATGCATGTGCACATCAATCACTTCAGCTGAAATTCCAATGCAATGACAGAAACACCTGCAGGAAAAATTGCTATTCCAACACTGGCTTCCAACACTGGCTACAGCTAACCTGCTAACCCCTCCTCCCAAAAGGAAGATGAACTTAAAACATGAAAGACAGTGTGACAACATGTCAATATTGCATAAGCATACTTACAGAAGTATTATCCCTTGCTTTCCATTCTTTTCTTGGGTGGGTAAGCTGCTGCATTTTAACTAACTACACTTTACTGCAATATAGGGAGTATATTTGCTGTAGTGGTTGGATAAGTTGAGTAGATGATGAAACAAAGAGGTGTGTTACGAAGCTAGATTACTGGGTTAGTGAGGTATCTTGAGCTTTCAGTTTTTAGTGTCACACAAGTGGCTCTTTTTACCTAGTTATGTCATCATAGCAACTTATGCTGAACACATAACCTTGTCTTGAGGAGTTTTTGTGTTCAGAGTTCTGCTTTAACTGTGGTTTGAAGCACCACATTTCACTTTGCTTGCTTGTTTGTTTGGTGTATTTGCAGTGAAGATTCTCTGTTGAAGGAATTATAGATATATACCTGTAGAGGCTTACACTCTACTGGTACCAAATGTGTGAGAGAGTCGGAGGAATTCACATGTCATTTATGCAGAAAATAAATGTTTTTAATGGTTGATCTTAACAGATCTGTCTATTTATGGGCTTATATTACTAATAATTAAACTGGCCAAAAACAAATGTCTCACATGAGTGCACTGACGTATCAAAAATGTATGTATCAGAACTGAAATTTGCAGTTTTCATGTTAGAAATAAATGCTAGAATGAACAGCATACAAAATAAATATACCAATTATAGATTAATAATTTCTGCAAAATTGCTCTCTTGACTGGGTTTCTCTTTGTATTTTCATAATATGAAACACGCTTCATAATATACAGTGTAATTTCTTCGTTGGTTAGTCTGCTGTTAACTGTACTGAGAAGGTCAGCTGGCTGCAACTAGGGGTAATTTCTTCTCATTTTTATATAGGGTGTGAAGTGCTAGTATAGTGAGAGGTGGAGGGGAAGGGCTGTATTTTCAGAATAAATTAGGTTTTTTGTTTTTGTTTTGGGCCAGAAGTTCCATTCTAGCTTCTTGCCCATGGGATCATTAGTAATGTATGGCAAAGGCAGAAAAAGAATACAACAGGCTATTTAATAATAATTGAAAATACTCCTTTCAAACAAAACATATTTACTATACTGTGGTCTCAAGCTACTCCTTATTTCTTAATATTTTACTGGGAGAATGCAAAATAAATGAAAACAGTCTGAATTCTCTTAGGCAAGATGTTTTGTTCTTTAAGTAGTTGTTAGGAAAAGTTCTCCAAGATTCTTGAAGGATGTTCAGAGATCTTTGGATGTTGGCTGCCTTTTGTTTTCTGACAAGATGAACTGCATGAATAATGTTGAGGTCTGGGCTCTGGGGAGGCCAATCAATAACTGACAGGTGTCATTCTCAGAAATGAACCTGTTGCAAATCAGACACTTTCCAGATGGTATTGCATGGTTGATCATGCAGTACCATAAACCAGCTGTTCTTCACTAAAACATCCAAGGTGTACTCTCAGTAGCAGAAGAACAATACAAGAACCACCAAGACTGAAGATGGAGCGATACTGGAAGAGCATATAGGAGGATGCAACAATGACAATAATGCTCAGTGGCTAGTGGATGTAAGAGTGGACCACAGCAGCCATCCTGAGCAGGATACAGTAACCATCAAAGTAGCAGACATCCAAGAAAACGGTCCTGACATGATCATCACCTACTGGCAAAAGAAGCTAACTGCACTTCATGAGCATCTGGCAGCACAAACAAACAAGCTACTAATGGATGAGATGCACCCGCAATGACTAACTGAATGGCTAACCCCAGGCTGGCTATGCAAAGATACCCCTGAGACAATTCAGCACATAACAACGGGCTGCAAGACGCTAGCAGCCAGGGCATATCTAAATCCATAAATGGCTGGCAGAGTATACAGCAACATCTTTGCCCAGTACGACCTACAAGTCCTGAGGTCAAAATAGGATATGCCCCTAAGGTTGGTTGAGAATGACCAAGCTAAGATCCTGTGGGACTTCCAGATATAGATGGACAAACTGGTGATGACTAACCAACCGGGCATAGTAATGGTGGACAAGCAGAGGAAGGAGGCCATATTATACCAAGTGATAGTGACCTATCATAACATAAGAAGCTCAAGAAATACCTAGAAATATCAAGGGCTGAGACAAGGGCTAGAGAAGATGTGGAGGATGAAGGAAACAGTAGTCTCCATGGTAACTGAAGAACTCGGAGCAGTGACCTCCAAACTGGGCAAAGTGGCTCAAGCAGATCCCAGGAAGCTCCCAGGGCTCTGGTAGAGGACCCGAGCTTGAATGATAGGACCGCCCATATGTATGTGTACTCATTAATCTGTTTTACAGATTTACAGATTAATGCATGTGGAATGAATTTAATGCTTTCAGTGGATAAAAAATAAATAAAACAAAAAAGCCTATATTTTTAATCAGAATTGTAGTCAAAATTGAGAAAAAGAGAAAAAAAAAATATTAAGAAGAGACACAGCTGAATGCATTGGAAGTCTGTTTCCAAAGGATGAACGGTGATTTTCCAAAATGGTTTTCCAAAACATATTGTGGTGACAGACATATCGTTGCCTCAACTGTGTTGACACGTAACATTTTTGTGTATTTATCATACCTCGTTGGACATTTTGGCCATCGGGCACTCTGACACATTCTGTGTCAATGTTTGTAACAACATACCAGATATGTTTATTTAACAACAACTGCTCATTATCTTAGAGAAGCTAACGGAGAAGCCACAGTAAATAACACGCCTCTGAAAATTTGCATGATCAAATGTGCAGCAGAGTGACAGACAAAGCAGGACTGAATTGTTTGTTTAAACTACAGTATAATGCCTGTTAAGGCCTGTGAGCTGAACCACACCAGTGATTTGGTGAGTTGTATTTGTTCAGTCATTTCATTGTAAACTAAATGAATCTATTTGCTTTCCAGCTCACAGATTCTCCATTTAATATGTCCGACCATCTGTTATAAGAAACATGGCTGATTTCAATCTCTTCATGTTCATAAAGGAGAAAGCGCAAACAATTAGCCTCATATTTCCCATTCATCCATCCATTGTCTATACTCAACATCCTCTGTCAAGATGCAGCATTGGTCAAAAGGCACCGAAAACTCAGGACAGGTCAGCAGTCCTTTACAGACTAACACAATTTCACACTCACATTCACACATCTGGGAAATTCAGTGGATGCAGTCAACTTGACCTGCATGTCTTTGGACTGCAAGAGGATGTTGGAGCACCCAGAGGAAAAGCTGTGTGAAGTCAACTCAAGTTTATTTGTACAACCCCAATATCACATAAAACGTCTCAATGGGCTTAACAGGCTCACAACAGCAACAGTTACCCAACCAAGCCCAAACTCCCAAAGACAAGAAAAAAACAAGTAAAAGGTAACCATCAAAGGAAAAAAAGAAGAACCCTTATGAGAAGAGAACGAGATATTCTCCTTCCTCTGACAGCTGGCATAAAAAAGTGCTGTATTATAGAAAATGGCAGGACAGAATTTAGATTTAATAGAAACAGAAATGAATAAAATAGGTAACATGCAAATACCACTCAGAGAGCTTCACAGTCATTAGAGAGCCGACATGTGGATATGATTTTTGCAGCCCTTTCAGGTAAGTGGCTACTAAATCATTAACACCTTCTGGTAAAAGACTATAATTGTAAACTACACTGACCCTAACTATGGTTAGTGGTTATTCATTTGCGTCATCAGGCATACTTTTAAAGTCTAAAGATTTTTTACAACAGGGAAAGTGTTCGTCATTGTAGACCAAAATGACTGAAGATTACAAAACAGTAATGGGTAAATGTTCCGGTCTCAGCAGGGGACATATTTTGCAAAAGTGACTTCAAAAAGTGTAAATTTTGAGTACAAAAAGATGTTTGTGGGAGCAAGTTTAGCTCTCAGGGTAAGAATGCAAGCTTGAGTCTGATCTGAGGCTCTTGGTTCACCTCACTCTCTTCCCATATTCCTGTCCACTATTTAGACAAAACTGGCCCAAAAATTATATATACATTTTTTAAATGGATGTTTAGAGCTATTGGAGATTATGTATCGGAATTTCAGGAGCAAGACCACGCCTCCAAACACGCTCCTTCCGGTTGTCATCTATATAGGTTCCCCCAGTTCTGCAAGCTGTTCATTCTCGTTTACGTGCCCCACCCTCTCTCCCTAGTGAAATTTAAATTACATTTCAAATGAAGGGCAAGTTATCTGTTTGGCTAGCAAACTAGTGGTGAAAAGTGGTGAAAAACTCTAACCAGCTTTCAGTGCTCTTTATATGCTGTAAAGCCTCCTTCTCTTGCTTATCATCCATTGTGTACAGAGATCCATCTAGGCTATGCATCTGTCTAGAGTTATGCTGCATCTGTGCCTCATAATTATTAATAATTAGCCAAAAACTGCAAGAAATAGTTAATAAAGTTCATTTGATCATTTTGGGTTCTAGCATGAGAAAGGCCTTTGGTTGGCTGAAATATGATTTATAAAATTTGAATTTTGATGGCAGGGCACATGCTCTTATTGTAATCCCTTGCAATTTAGCAGTATTTTTAATGAAATATTAAACCTTAGCATAATTTCTAAAGTGATATGTTTGCATCAGTTTTACAAATTTAATATCTTTGAGCACAGAAGAGAGAGTCCATAAAAAATAACCCCATAGGTTGTTTGTCCAAGTTCCTTATTATGACCCACAGTTACATTTTATTGTGTCAAAGCCTACTTGTGGGTATAGTAATTATGTTGAGAGCAAAGGAGAGAGCTGTTATAAAGAGCTACATTTCAAATGTTGGCACATCAAGTTAAATCAATAGCTTGACAAAACATTGAACTTTAACACTCGAAGTGGCTGTTCATTTTCTGCTTCAAAGCTGTAGCTTTATTCTGTTTACCAAGACCACGGCATGACCTTATCTATCTATTTATTATTATAACAAGGATGAGACCAATATTATGAAACCTATGGTGCTTATCAAAGAAAGGGACAAAAACCCATTTGGATATTCAGTTTGGAGAACCAGTTGGCAGAAAGAAGATACACATTCGTTCTGTTTATAGGATTGAAGAACAAAGTGCAGGAAAAGATCTGACTCATGGATTTAAGACCAAGCTTTGAATAATACCTCTGCTTAAGCAACTAAACCCCAAATTTCCTGCAAAGCATCTATTGTGTTTGTGTGCTAGATAAAAGTGCATAAAACGAAGTGCTGTGTGAATTTAGTCTAAAATTGCTTTGAGTACTCAGTAAGAGTTGAAAAGCACTATATGCATCAATTTAAGCAAAAACTTGCTTGAATACATTTCTTATTCTTCCTAAGACAGCAAAGTATAATGCACACGATAAACATGTATTATTATATACTTTTTAAATGAAGATTTCATGTATCCTTCATTTTTACAGAGCCATAGATATACTAATATTATTATATACAAGTATACAGTTACATATTATATAAACCCATTATATTAATATACTAATTTATATATAGAAGTGTTTATGTACATTATAATATTATGTTCAGCTGTTGAATGCAAAACCCCTTTGCATTAGATACAAATACTTCCTTTGACCTACTTATCTTACTGCAGCACTGTTTAATTTATTCCTCCCTTCCTTAATTTTCCTCAATTATTCCATCTACATTTATTTATTTAAGCCATTTAACATGACTCAAGGAATTACAACTCCTAACACATTAAATATAATGCGCAATGATGCAAGAGACACAGGAATGAACTGATTTTCTCAAGTCAGATCTGAACTTTGTGCTTTATGTCACTGTAGTGCAATCTTCTTTCTCGTGTGCAGCTTAATTTGACATTGATTTTTAAGCTTATTCATTATGTGACGGAGCTGTAGGCACAGCTAAATCAAACAAACTAGGTTCTGTCTTGACATATATGATCAGAGCTTGGGAGGCCAGACACTAGATGGATGAAAGGCAAAGCATCAGTGGTGTCCTGATGTAATGGTGTGAGCATATTTATACTGCATGTATTAACACATTACACACCTGTAATATTCTCTTTTATTTAAAAATAAAACATATGTGCAGTTACTGAAAAAATAACTTTCCAGCTTTCCTTTCATCTCACCGTGGAAGACCCATAGGAATTTTGCAATTATGCAGGCTGTCAGGTACAGTTCAGGCCACGTGGATACATCTGCAGAATAATTGAGATGCCCTTATATGGAGCCCTGTGGATGTCAGCTGCTCCAGATCTACAAATATCATGAGTATTCAAATGCGTCAAAGAGCACCAGAGAATGACAACTTACTACAAATTGAAAGTTTAATGGCCAAGCATTGTGATGCAGTTAGAAATTGACATCAAATTGTCCGGGCTTCCCATGGATCACTCTGACTGAGAGTAAAATACAGAAAAGACAAATATCTCTGAAAGGGATTCTTCTTCCTTATTTATCTGAAAGCGCAAAATGAGCTGACAGAGTTAGCCATTAGCTCAAATTACACACAGGTCTCTTCAAAGAATCACAGCTACTTAATACAAAAGGCTGATGTATCACAATATTGTCGGGATTGTTTTAGTAGTCAGCTCTGGAAAAGATCTACAGCTCTCATCTGAGAGAAGACACTTTTCCAACAAAGCATGTCTAATTTGAAATAGAATGAAGGGAGGGGGAGAGATTTCAATGAGCCAGGAAATGTAATGCATCTGGCCCAGCACCTTTGATGGCAGTCTATCAGCTGCAATATGAATGTGAGGATTTGTGTGGCCATTCATGTGTCATACTCTCCAGCTGAGAAAGAACGCAGCTTTTATATTACATGGGTTAGCACTTCTACAGAGATCACCTCGGACCTGCTGGACATTTTCCCTCCATATCCTCTCCCGCATTGTCACTGCTGTGCTGAGTGAAGTCAAACAAATATCACCTAGATTATCCAGATGAGAGAGGAAATAGCAAATATAATCTTTGATATTTGAGTCGGTTAAGAGCCGTCATGATGTCATCAGGTGGCAAATTATGTATTTTTTTCATGGTCAGTAAATAGTAGACTCATTTGTAGACATGGTAACAGCACCAAAGTTGATTTAACAAGAAAAATATGGGATTATTTTCTGGTTCAAAATAGCACATTAAAATGAAGCAAATGACACTAATTCACATGTTAGAAGATAATTCTGCCGAATACTTCTTAGTACACTGAGTTATATGAGAATATTAATATCATTCTTTTGTCAGTGCCGTTGATCTGTAGCTATGAGCCACAATCAGCTAAAGCTAACACAAACCTCAGTCTCTGATAAAGACATGCTAACTGGTGTAACTTTTTTTCACCACGGACCAGTTTAATGTCAAACAATATTTTCACGGACCGGCCTTTAGGATGTCGCGGATAAATACAACAAAATAAAATGATTTGACCAAGACAAAAACTGTGGTATTTTGTAAATATAATACTAAACACAAATTCACTGTGTAACTGTTAGCAGCGTCCTCCTGAAATGCACCAACAACATTGAGAGTAACATCCTCCTCTCTGCCCCTTAATGCTCTCTGGTCGCTGTGGTAACGCGTAAATATTTCTTTCAAAATAAGACACACAACTACAAAACAGAGTTAAAACCCTGAAAACCCCAGAAACCATAAATTTCAAACCCAAGACTCAACTCTCGCAGCCTGGTACCAAACGACTCATGGACCGATACCGGGGACCACTATTTAAAGAAACTTTGCAAAATATGTATTCTTACATAACATGTGTTGTATTGCAGTCAGCATACTGACTACAACTGTAGCGATCATTTTAAAGTCTCTTTGGGCTGAAAAGACTCATGTCCTCATTAAGATAGTGATTTATGAGCGTGTGTGGTAATGTGAATGTAATGTAACGAACAGTGTACCAAATTACTGTCTTGGAGATCAATTAATTACTCCCAATGATGTCATGTTTAATGTGTAATACTTTATTTTTGAGTAATGACCATTGTATAGCTTAAGAATATTCACTTTATCAGAAAAGTTCTCAAATTTTCAGGGACAGTTCATAATTAAAAGCTATTGCACCCGAGTTAGCTTGCTGCTAATTTGAACCTGTCGAGAATAATTCAAGTTCTGTGCAAAGATTATGAAATCCACACATTCTAATAGAAAGCCTCTTCAAGCTCTAATAGCTTCTTTTGTACTTGCTTGAAATTACCTTTCAAGCAAGTACCTTACCTCACAGACAGAAAAGGGAATTGGGATAGACCAAGCATTCAGACATGATGGCTGCAATCTGGCAATTCAGGAGTGCAAATGTCAAAGGGCGTTTTGGTGCAGTGAAGAGCATGCAGGGGCCGGAGCTTCTCGAACAAGCAGCATAGCCACTCACCAGTAGTGGGAAATAGAGGACATCTTGCCAGGGTTATGACTTCAAACATGTAACAGCCTCAGCAGCTTCAGGCCAAGGGAACAGATTGCTCCAATTACAGCAAGCCTCACGCACCAGATTCCCCTTGACACATGCAACGGTCTATTGGAGTGGACTTAGGGTAGTGGCATGTTGCTCTGGAGCACTGGGGGCCCACATATCCCAATGCCAATCTGTATTCTGTTTGAACCCGCACACATCTCCTTTTAGCCCTGCTTTCGTTTCAGATTCTGTTCATACTGGCTGTTTTTGGCTGCCAGCACAGGTGATTGGCACCTTCTTGCTGAATTTATAACAAAATCAATTCTCTAACAGCATCCCTGAGCACATCAATCTAAGAAAGATGCTTTCTACCCCCTCATTTTCAGCTTCACAGGCTCAGAGTGGTTATAGATGAATCCCTCTGTATACTCATATCGGCTCTGAGTGCTGTGGCAGTGCACGACTTTAATTGGCAGCATCAAGTAATGCACAACATGTTAGGAGCTAGCAGCATTGGGAATCACCTTGTTAATTGAGGGCCGCAGTTGAGAGATTGACTAATTGATCAAGGCCTTTACAAGAGGTAGATAATTCATGGCGGCAACAGTGCAAGGGGAGGAGCCTTGTCAGTGATGATTCATGTGTCTCTTGGAGGAGAGTTGGTCTCCATGGTCTCTTTTGTTCAGCAGGCCCAGTTTGAAGGGGATTGTATCATCAGCACTGCCTCATAGCTGCTTGCTTCGCCCTCTAAATCAGAATTAAAAAAGGTGAGGCAGGTGTTGATAGGTTGCCACAAATGATACAGTGTTGTATGTCTGTATGCTTCCCCAGATGGTTGCTGCACTCCCTGAGCACCATCAAGATACAGGGAAGATGTATGGTCCTGTTGTAATGAAAGCATGAAGGGACCTCAAGTCACAGAGGAAATGTCTCCATCACACAGGTAGGAAGGCAATCATGCCCTTGTGTACTGTACTCTGGGAAAAAAATGTGGCAACAATGCCAAGCATATAAATTGAAAAAGAGGCAGAAAAACCTCCGATCTTCAACCTTGAACTGAGTTGTGATTTAAATATTAGCTTGTCTGAAGGCGCTTGTGTTCTCCTGTTAGAATATGCACAAACATGTATGTGTGGCAGGGTGGATCAGTGGTACTGCGGTGCACTGGTTAGGGCTGTCACTCTAACAGCAACAAAGTCCTGGGTCTGAATCTGCTGGTCGGTGTTTGCACACTCGTTAGGTTAACAGGTGATTCTAAAATTTGACTTATGTGTGAATAGTTGTCTGTTTGTCTGTGGTAGCCCAGTGACTGCCTTTGAAACCATGAATTGAAGAAACTGGATAGACAGGACAATAAATGTATGATGAGAACTCAATGAGATTTATGAATGCAGAGCAAATGTGGGGTAATGGAAGATAATATTTTAAGAAACAGTATGGATTTTTGGGGGTGCATGTTGGAAAATATGATATTCTATATTCATCTTTTATTGTCAAGTAGCTGTAGAAAGCTTGAATAGAATAGAATAGAATAGACATACATGGATATAGAATAGCATAGAATTATTGACTAACAACAAACTACTGACTTGTTGTCAGTCATTAATGTTCTGTTTGATTCATCCTGATAAGTCACAGCTATTGAATCGTTACAGGGGTAATACAATCTACATAGTTACAATCTAAGAGTCTACTATTCTTGTACCTGTAAACATAAAAAAAGAAAAAAAGAAGACAAGAAAATAGAAACAAATAAATGGCTGGCAGATATCTTCATCTGGGGTGTTTACTCTAAAAAACTGTTAATATTGCATTATTTAACATGTAATTCATGATATACTAAACGTGCTTAGTAAAATATCCCTTGTATTTATTTCAGGATTTATTACATGTTTTGTTGACATTAGGAAAAATATTGGAAAAACAGCTTTACCAGCCTTATCTATTGAGGTGCAATCATTTTATGAATGAATCACTGGGGAAATACATTTTGACAGAAGAAATCAGATCTGCTGCTGTTTTTTTCTCTCTCTCTCGCTGGTTTGAGATAGTTGTGAGATATGCATCATTCTTCTTCTCATCCAACAGCCTCTGCTATTTATATTTTCTCCCAGAGTCGAAGTCATCATGCACTTCCAGCACAAATCAAGCAGGGTTGGAGGGTCTCCAAATTTAATTTTGTGAGAGTGTCTCAGGAGAATTCAAATAAAATAGATTTTTTGCACAGTGGTAATTTAGGCAAGATTAAGATAACAGTAACTTGGTGCTTGCTGCTAAAATTGTAGACAGAGCCTGAATGTACTATCAATTTATTTTTTTAAATATGTTGTTTATATTTTCTGAGTATTTAGATTTGTTTTCACTGCAATAAGTAGATGAGTATGTATAAATGTACAGGCATATATGCATGTATTAACTCATGCATGTGTTTTATATTCTTTATGTAAAATTAATATCAATAGTTTTTTATTTTATACGGATAAATTTAATTTACTGATGTAAATTACTATCATAATGATTGCAGTGACCACACAGGCATATCATGCATGTATAAATACAAAAAATGGCATTTAATGCTGGCAAAATGTAATACAGCTATATTTTACCTTGTATTTTTATCCTCCTATTGTTCACATCATTATATTTCAATATAATACAGGGTTTAATTATATTTTCCCCTTTTCTAATTTGGGAGAAGAGTCATAAACTGCACTGAAAAATGAAATAAAGTGAACAGCTTGAATTATTTCCATGATTTCACACAGACTCTGCAAATGTGCAATATTACCATAATGAATCCCAATATTTCTATGTTTTACTTAGCATTACCATCAGGATTAGAGAAGCATATCAAGGGAGAGGCTTGAGTGTGAGACTTTAATCTGTCTAAGTTAAAACATAACCTAGTGAGGCTTGCCAAGTTTGCCTGGAGTCAGTGAACTGCCAAAGCTTTCACATCCTACAAGCAGAGGATTCATCACATGCTTTCAACTGCAGAAAATATGAAAAACAAAAAAATCCTTCCAGTGGCCAGACAGGCAATCAAAGGTTTCTTCCTGCTCATATTTTAAGTTTTGTTTTGTTTTTTATAAATAAAGTCAATAAAGTGCAATAGTCAGAGCTGCTGGTAATACTGACTTCTGAATTATTAAACTATTTTGATGTATATTTTAAAAAAGCACCAGTTTACTAATACGCAGTATTCTTTGATGGGCAGTTAAAATGACTTTGAATTCAATAAGATTTTGCTTTTTTAATTGTCAAAGTCAAAAAGACAATCAAATGAAAACGAATTAAATTGCAGCCCAGTGGCTATGCAGGACAGATCCCCCCTCAGGGCAAATCTTCTCAGAACTAACATAGAAAGCTTATGAATTGCTCTGAGTTTGATTTCAAATGAAATGTAAGAAGCTTACAGAGGACAAGACGCCTTCAGCCAGTTCATCTGTGTGGTGTTCTTTCAGACATTTCACTGATCCCTCTTTGAGAAAATTTGACAAAGAGAATAAGAGTAACACATTTGTCAAATTATCTAATTAAGGATTAAAGAAAATGTAAAATCTAACCCACCTGCCTATGGAGCAGTAGAGGATGTGCATCCTGTTTGCCAGTCCATCACAGACTAATACAGAGAAGCTGACAAACACTGACACTCAAGACAGTGCTGAGTTCACACCTGCTGGTCATTTGGGACCTTGCACTTTCTACCTGTGGCTGTGTTGGTTTTCTCCAAGTGCTCTAGTATCCTCCCAGAATCCAAAGACATACATTAGTTTAGCCACTGCTGCCGCCCAACAAATCTGACAAGGCGAGAAAATGTGCAAAAGTGCTTTATCATATTTTATGTCAACTAACGTAAAATACAGAAGTTGTGGATGGTTGGATAATCTGACATTTCGAAAGACCAGTGCTACAGCCATTTCAAACAAAGCTGCAGTTTCCAAGGTTACCAGAAATGTAGCTTTGTAGGACTTGAGAATAGATCATAATTTCTCTTGGATGAGGAGCAAAAAGAAGAAGAAAAACTTGTAATAGGAAATCTGTGAAAGTCTGCTGTGTCGGGTGGGGGGGAAAGGTGGAGGGAAGCTGGGAACAACTGGCCACATTTTGTCTGCGCTCTCCTAACTATCCCTGAATAAGACAATAAAAGCAATATAAAGGACTGCATCTAGACACTCACACTGGCACAACGTGTACATTAAATGGGTTTTCAAGCGCAGCTGCTCAAAAAGAAGCAGTTTTCTAATATGGAAATTTTTCGCTGTATATTTCAGCACGATAACCCCGGACATCCAGCTCATTCATATTAAAGATTCAAAGAGGTCAGTGTGTCACAATGTGAACACTGAACTTGGATGATGGATCAGTACCCATTTGACAGCAGGATGTGATAAGAGCCCCTGGGTATGCTCAGAGTTGTTTCTGTGTATTTGTTCATCAGAGAGGCAGGTGGTTGAAGAACTGAATCGCTTTCCTCTGCTTTATTTGTGTTTTTGTTCCGGCTCCCACACAACATATAATGCAAGGAAATTAATATTTTTGCAATCTGAGCAGGATGTTGAATGATGCTGATTATAAAAAATGATTACAGCGATGCAGATGAATAAACGGAGGCTTTCCTCTCATATAAAGCATCTCTTTCACGCATGCAAACCCAAAGTGAAATAATCCATCAACACTTCTGCTTTCCTAAATCAATACAATGTGACAACATTTCTACACAGTTACAACCAGGACTATTGGGACAAAGAACACCGCTCTGTCACTGAATCTGCCATGATACATTTTCCTCTCTTCCTCCTTATTTACCGAGGCAGTTGTTTGTGACAGAGACGGTGGCAGGTCACAGGTGCCATGAAAATTAACCATCTTCTTCCCTTCACTGCAAACAAGTGTGAACATTTACCCTCCCTTATACTGAAATAGAACTTTGTGGATGCATTCTCCCGAAGCATTAGGTTTCCGCTTGTGCACAAATGAAGAATAGACTCCTCTTCACAAGTGGAGGTGACTGCTAACCCAGTTGAAGCAGGTAATGTGTGCCAAGGTCAGACATCCACAACTTTTATTTGTTCACAAACCACCAAAAGGCATTGTTGACTTGGTGCATGCACTGTTATGGAGTCTCTGAGTGCATGTATTTTCAATTCTGAGTGCCTTTCTGATCTTCTGTAACCTTTTTCTAACACGAAGAAAAGGATAAGGGATGTTTCTGGAACCTGTAATAGGTACAAAAAGCATTCTCCTGTTTTACACGGAGACACACAGGAATAAGCGACTGTGCATCACAGTTTTGGTCTTTGGATGGAATTTGTTTTTTATGTTCCAACTTTAATTTTGCCAAATGCAAAACAGGAGAAAGCAGAAAAGATTAAATACTTTGTTAATATAACTGGATGCATTCAAGTCGCGGTTGAAAATGAGCAGAATTCTACGAGTTCTCAATTGAAAATGATCTGTTGACTGCATGGGTCAACCATAATATTCATAAACCTGAATAAAATCATTGTTCTGTGCGTTGAAAAGCGTGAAGCGATGAAAAAGATTTTGAGAGTTTTCTGTGGTGTACATAGCTATTTTTTTCCTCTTTGTCTTGACTCGCTTTTGAAGTCTTAATCTCTGTTCTACAGCCTCTCTCTCTAATGTTGGGGGTGTCGTTCATAAATCTGACCTGATGAAAAGCCTTTGGAGTCAAGAATTGTCAACAAAGAAAGCATGACATACGCAACTATCTCTGTTTCCTCTTTGCATACTAAATTGTTAAGCCGTGAAGGAGGAGCACTTTGCTGCCACAACACTGCTCTCTGCTGGTAAATGAACTCCTTGTGTTGGACTGACCTTTGAACATTTGCAGGCTAGAATAAGGAGAGATTAAGGAGTCGAGGTTGTATTTGTTCAAGAAAACGGCTTAAAGCTGCAAAAGAGGTACGATTTCCGGGCAGAAAAAGCAAAAACCTCCTGAAATCATTCCAGTCCTTCAACTCTTCATTGTTAACCTGTTATTAAAAATGCATATTATTCACATTTGCATATGTATGCACTGAGAGCAATCAATCAAACCAGTGTCATTAACGTCTTTTTTCTCTGTAGCTCAGAAATGCAGTACATCAGACATGCACTGTAGAACATAGGCAAATGTGTTGTCCTCATTTACAGATTATCCACATTGTGACTTGAAGATTTAAAGGCTGCATAGCAGTGGCAGTTTTACTAATGACTCGTAGGCTCTCCAGCTGCAGGGGCCTCCAAGACATTTGGAGTAATATCACTTTGTTCAGATGCTACGGTTGTATGTATGAGCTCTACACCAGCACCTTGTCAGAAGCTAAGAATTTCCTGCAGAACCCCTGGAGGTGACCACCCACCTCGTTTTAGCCTTGTTAAAGAACCAAAGGGAAATCATATTTCAAGATGATACCCTTTCTCTTCATATATACTATGCTTATTACTGCATCCAAGAAAGATCAAAGCTACCTAAACTACCCTCAGAGCTTGCAGCCCACTGAAGATTTTTCACAGTACTAGAATAACGAGGAGAAGACTGCTTCCACTTTTATCTCCACCTTGCTTACCAAGTGAGTCATATTTGTCAGAAGTGAATCTTTTTGGCCAGAAGTGCCATGCTCTTCTTAGAAATGCACCGAGGGAAGAGTTGAAAAAGGGGGGGGGATTTTTCAAGCAGGCAAACACATTCAGTGTCATTATTTTTTTCTATTCCAATGAAAGGTTGAAACGGTATATTTCCCCACCGCCTGGTATTGATTTGCGTATAAGCATCACCCCAAGTTTCCATCAATAATCAAACATGACCAGTATCAAGTGGTGACTGAGGAAGCAGAGTAACCTGGGGACTTTCCCCCTTTCTGTCTACCCTGAAACAGCTGTTTGAGCTCTAATTAAAGGGAAGTAGCAGGTGTCACCTGAGCCCCAACTGCAGGAGCACACCTGGTTGCATTAATTTGATCCAAAGTGGTTTTGACGGACTGTCTGCACTCTAGCGTCCCACAGAAAGCCAGTGGAACTGAGCACCTATTTGGAGCATGTGGGCTAGAGCGCTTCGCTAACACTGCTTTGTGGAGGTATGCCAAGCTGGCAAGCCCATGTCTTCGCAGTGACCCAGGGGACGGCTCTGTCATCCCTGCCTCTGACTTACCAGGAACATCTGTAAGTGAGCAGCCCTGCAACGCTGACCTGTAGTCACACTGAGCTGACGGCCGGGTGTGCCAGAGATAATTGTCTGTGGAAACCTCCCCGAGGCTGTAAAGGCAGCTTGTTTCAGATCTCCTGATGATTTCACAGGACATTTAACTTTACACCTCTCATTTGTTACCTCTCCAGGGCATTTCCAAATATCCATTACCAGGTTTCCAAGGAATGTAGCAACCCTTAACCTCTGCTAGCTTTTATGTATGCATAAATTGCCTTGGGGATAAATGTGACACTGAATTTGGTAGTTGTGACATGATGTGTTTTCCTGTGCAAGGTTAAGCAAACAGGTGACCTCTAAAACTGAGCAGTGACAAAAAAAATACTCATTGTGAAATTACAGATGCAATATTGTGTGATTTCTCTGACACTTGAATTGCCTGATGAAATTTACATGACCTCAGAATGAAGCTGCAGCGCTTCAAATGGGTACTGCCTCAGGTCATGCTGCACTCTCTGTGGCAACAATTTCTTTGTGCCATGACAATACATTAATTTCATGAGTCAACAGGCTACGACTGGCAGTTTGTGTCAAGCTAAACAGTGTTTAATTGGATTCTGATCCATGGCAACACCACCGGAGGCTTGTTTCAATCTTCCTTTTTTTTTCAGCAGCACCTGGAGCGTAATGGTGGTGATTACATCCCTCCTGTGGTGCCTCGGTGGTTCTACCCTCACGGCCTCTGGGAATATGCTGCTGACAGTCACGGTCCATGCTGCCCTGCTGCCCTGTTTGACTGCTGGCAAACCCTGAGCTGCTGCTGCTGAGATTTTTTGTTGTACCACTGCTGAGACAAGCCCAGGTTCAAAGGGAATTATGATAATACAAACCAAATTAATTGTTTACTGCACAAACCCGGGCACAGCTGAGATTCCAAACAATGTATCAGGAAAGCCTCCTACTTGCAGAGGCATAAAATTAAAACTGTTTACTTGGAAAGAAATTGAATTAAATAAAGCTACTTGGAGAGCACTTTTATGAAATGAAATCATTCAACTTGACCAAAAGAGGAAACGGATATAGAGTACGTGTATTATTATTACGTTATTATATTAGATAATATAATATAAATCTGGTGGTAATGTAATTCAGAAAAATTTAGGTGCTGAAATATGTTATAAGGGACTAAGAACACTATAAAATAATTTAACTTTTTAGGAAAAGTGGATTAACTTTAAAAAAAAAACCAAAAAAAAACTGAAGTGTCAGAAACAGTTGTTTACAAATCAGTCTTACCAAAAGGATCTGGAGCTTTAGATCACATTGTCGTTTTCCTTGGTAAATCCTGTATCTTCATCTGCAAATGAAGATCATATAAGATGACTTGAACCTCAACAGAGCTCCTGCAGTCTTTCTAAAATGATTTGACTTATCAGTTGTTTCTTGAAAAGAAGACTACAAATCCAAGGAAACTGCAAGCCGAGAACTGCCCACGGGGTTGTTGTTGAATTGGTTCAGACTCTGTTGTGCTCTGAGGAGTTGTTTTTGTTTTGCATCTGTGTGATTGGTTCATGTCGCTCTGGGCATTATGAAAGGTTGTGCATAAGTTAAACGCATCCTCTAGGAAGCTCAAATGAATAAATGGATGTGTCCTGTTGTGGTTCAGGTTGCTAGTCTTACCGATACAATGATTATGTCATTTTAATGCTTCCAGATTCAGCAACCAAAAAATGTGTTAAAAAAATAAAACTAAATAGTTAATAGCACATTTTCTATGGTTTACGCTTTACTAACGGTGGTATATTCCCCTGCTTAAAAGAGCCACTGCCATTGGGGGATGTTGTTGCCATGGAGAGCATGCTTGGTCTTCAAAGACGTTAAGTTAGGTGGCGCTACCAGATGTCTCCTTTATATGGAACTGCACAAATATATGGAGACACTGTATATCATTTTGGGCAGCTTTGAAGGGAATTCACTTTTCTAAAATCTGGATTTTACCCAAACCACGTGAAGAAAACAGGGAAGGCATTTAACTGTAGTCAGATTCAGGTTACCGTGTGTTTTGATGCCAATGCTGGAACAGAGAAAGCCACTGATCAATCTGGAAGCATCAAAATGACATAATCATTGTATTGGTAAGACTAGCAACTTGAATCACAACAGGACACATCCATTTATTCATTTGAGCTTCCTAGAGGATGCATTTAACTTATGCACAACCTTTCATAATGGGAAATATAGTTTTTGTTATAGTTTTTTGTTTTCTGTTTTGCATAAGGGGAGATATATTGCAATGTGCAGTGTGTGTGTGATAATTGGTTAAAAAATGCTGAAACAGGCGTGCAAATCTTGTTGCTACAGGATTATTAAGACTATCACACGATGCCATGACAACACACTTGAGTTGCCTTTTGTGCTTTTTGGAGTGAAGGTGTTGTACAAGTTGTTTCAAATAAAATATATGTTTCCTTAACGTGCTAAATGACAATGTGACCTGCATAGTTATTATTTATTTTGTTTTAATTTTTTAAAGTTAAATTGCTAAGATGTTCCACATTGTCCACACAAACAGTCTTTGCCCTAAATTTAATTGTTAGGATGAGCAACATGCTGTTGGTTTTCCTGACATGTATGTGTTAGATTACATATCGGTGGACTCACTAGCTGAAATCAAGAAATCTTTTCAAATCAGGTGTAAAAAAAATATTTTGAAATTAAATTCCAAGATATTTTCTGAATGGCACGCTCTAACTAGGCTCTGGGAGGAACAGAGTCATGGGCCTTTCCTTCTACATAAAGAAGAGAAAGGTTGCTGACCCCTGTCGATGAAGTGTTGGAAGGACGACGTGCACATGAAGTCAGTGCTGTGAGCACAGGGACGAACAACAGTGCTGGGCCTCTGACCTTCAGCCCTGTGCTGTCTTACAACCAGAGTCAGACACATCTGAATAATACATCGACCTCTCCTGCTGGGACCACCCTCACTGCTCACACAAGCAGAGGTTCAGAAACACATCATTCACATCCACAGTGTAAGGTTTGTGTCCCTCGACATCCTACACAATAGTGAGCAGAGCTGAGGTTTGGTCCAATATTTATTGCCTATAGGAACTTATCCGATTGAGTGGCTTTTTTTTTTTAAATCTTCAATGCTTGTTGGCATATTACTTTATTTTTTTAAACCTTTAACATTATTACAGTAGGTTATTGTTTTAGGCAATTGTGCACAAGTATCTTGTCAAGCAC
This sequence comes from Aulonocara stuartgranti, assembly GCF_965226115.1. Lineage (NCBI taxonomy): Eukaryota > Metazoa > Chordata > Actinopteri > Cichliformes > Cichlidae > Aulonocara > Aulonocara stuartgranti. Next base: position 10,135,154 of record NC_138942.1, on the reverse strand, counting down.
TCAAATACTGATTTTCTTTATTCTTTTAAATTTGTAATTACCTGTTTTTGCAATTAGTCCTTTTAATTTTAATTTTAATTTTTTTGGGAAAAGCTTAAAAAGCATAAAAGAACACAAAGCCTTTTTTGGCTGTCACAGTAATTTCTCACCTCCATGCAGGAGGTGAACAAAAGATCGAGCAATGAGGATTCTGCTGTTTATACTGTGAGAATGAATAGAAACATCTGAAACATTTTAAAATCCCCCGTGATTCCTGGAAAGCCACGCTGTCTCTCTCTTGTTTCCATCTGCTTTACATACAAGAGCGGCTGTGCAGTTTGCACTGAGAGAATATTTGAATTTCATAGAGTGTTTGACATTTGATAATAGTGCACTGTGTTTATAGATTCTACACTTCCCTGCCGAAGGTTTCCTATCATGCTTGTTCAGGCTACATACCCCCTAAAAAAGCAATATAACTGCCCTGCCCCTCCAAATATCTCTGTGTGACATCAAAAAGACAAATCCAATTATGGTTTCACTTGAGCTGATAAATATCAATCATCCTTCTTGGAATATCTGTGTTTACATAAATCGTTTCGAGCAGTGGGAGCAATTAAAAGGGAGGAAAAACAAATAGTTGTGTGCTGTCATTTAATGTGACAAAAGAGCTGGGGTCTCACTGCAAGACAGTCTATTGACTGGACTCTGTCATTTCACCTGTTAAGCCAAATTTATAATTGTATGTAAATGAGGTGGTGCTGTCACCAGAGCGCTGTTTCATTTTAACTGAGCTTCAGAGCATCTGGTTAATCATCTAAAAAGACAGAAATGAGACAGACACAGGTTTTAAATAGCCAGTAGTCTGAGAGGTTGTGAGCAAAAATGTGTGTGTAGGAGTAGGATATGCGTGGGAGTGTGTATGCTTGGCAGGAAACTGGCAGCACATGACAAACAAACAGGGGTGTGCAGTGCGCCAGCTTGACTTGGAGAAGGGGAGGGTGGGGGGGTCGCAAAGTCCAAGGACTTAGCAAAGTACCATTTAATTCAATGCCATCCTGCCTTTGCAGTGGGACTGTAACCTCACGGGTTAGAGGAAGTGCAGATGCTGCCACCATCTACTGGACCACAAAGGGAATCCCAGTTTCTGCCTTTTGAGAAGGAAAAGAAAAGGCTTAAGTTCTTGAAAATAAATAAACCATAAAAGCAATATTTTGTCATTAATAATTTGATGGGATCAGTTTTTATATACAGCTTTTAATATCTACACTGCAGCGTGGAACCAATATGTTTAGCTATTCGAGTTTCCTCCCGGTGTGTTTTTGTTGTGCCACAGGCGTCAGAGCAGCGCGCGCGTGTGTGTGGAGTTGTTCCGTAATTTCACAGATATTATCGGATTATTGGTGTAAATGGCTTAGTAAAAGGTAAATGTGGCATTTTAGGGATTTAATTTGAACTTAAATTAAGTCTCCGTGTTTACGAGTCATCGTGAAACATTGCCGCCAAAACGTTTTTCACAAGTGTGCAAAATTCACAGACTGCTAGTAACAGGAAAGAGACGAAGAATGACAGAAGGAAGAAAGGGATAAATATGGAAAACTAAATATTTTCATGAGGTCTGGTCCTCTATTTCTGTGTCCATAAACCTGTTTCAGGTATTAAGTGCGTTGCGTCATAGCTTTAAATGGGAAATTCCCGGCAAGCTTTAGTAGCAAAAAATAGGAACATTTATATTTATAGGAAAATATATATCTCTCTGTGTGTATGTGTAAGTAGCCACGTTTTAAAGCTACAGCCTTGCGTTCATGTTACATCTTTGTTTCTTGTGAGATTTTGGGATAAAATTGAGCATAGAGTGAATTGCACTGCGTGAGTCTAATCTCCGAGGCTTTAACGAAAAATATAATTGGCTTTCTCCCGCTGCTGCATAAAGAAAAAAAATGAATGAGATAAAGTTCACTCTTTGCTCATACTTTGATGACTTCCATAATGAAATCTCACTGAAGGGACTGTAATTCCCCAAATATCCTAAGTTGTTGGGGTTTCCATTGGATTTTTGGGTTTGCTGCACAGCCCATGTGACTGTGTAAAAATCAGTTGGAGTGCACTCCAGGGTCGTGGATGGCTTAGGCATGTGGCATATCAAATGCTTTCTTTGTTTAGTCCAGTCTGCCTCTGAGTTCACAGGGCTGCGTTTCTGTACTAAAATGAATCAGGCCCTCGGAGTTGGCTGCCTCCTGCTTTGGCATCATCTCCAGCAACACAGACCATCCAAACGCTGATGGAGTCACATGGAGGCGGAGTTGGCGGCTCCAGCAACAATGCGGCAAAAGTGTTGTTTTCATGCATGTGTCTCGCCTCCCCGGTTCTGGCTCAGGATGCCCTCACCTGTGTTCTGTTGTTGCCAGTTTAGTAATTAGTTGTATACATCTGTTTCACAGCACCAAAGAGGCTGAACAAGCGTACTGTGTATTTGTGCGACAATGGCAGGCTGTTTTAACAGTTGGTGGGCTCAATAACCAGCTAAATACATAAGGAGTCATTAAATTACATCCCTCCCCTTTAAAAAAAGAAGAGTCAGTGAATTGGTGAAAGTGAGCCTAAATCTGAGCAAATTTAACTTCTAAGTGCTTCATTATAAAAACTTGAGTTGACACTTCACTGTTAACCCTGACTCACTTTCATTGTTCATTTCACAGTAAAAGTAACGACCTTCTTGTCAATGGCATCGCTGTGGTCAAAAATCTCTCCAGTACTGCCTGCTAATGAAGACCAGTTTCCACTGAAATTCAGTGACAAAGTGGAGCTGAGTGTGGTGGAAATGCTGCAACAGTCCAGGAAGCAGTTGTACGGAGACATCACAAGTTCCAGCCGGTTGCTTAATGCTCAGATTATTTTGGACATTTCATGGGAGAAGCTCAACACCGGAACATGGCGGCATGTGGACAAGGAGTGGAGGCGCGTTTACTCATATGGCTGCCTCTTCAAAGTGGCGGCACTGTGTTGTGAAAGTCCTTCCGAAGACAAGATCCTGGAGGCTGTTCGGACTTGTGACATGGGTCTAATCATGGGCGCGGCCATCATGGGTGATATACTTCAGGTTATTGTTCGGATTCTGCAAAGTCACGTAAGGACATTGAGCTCTACTAAAGAAGAGGATGAGAGTGAACATGCTGAGGTCAAGGTCAGCGATTTTTTTTTCTTTCATCTGAAATGCACAATTTTCTGTCAGTCCTTTAGTTTATTTAGTAATTACTAACTGATAGTTCTACTTGTGAGAAAACATTCTTGTACATTTCATTCAACCTGATTCAGAGTTCGAACTAATAGTGACTGATGGGGACATTTCAGAGTAAATCTTCTGGACGCTTGGAAAAGAAATTCCTCTGTGACCTTCATTTTGTTGCACTCCATCAGATGTCACTGAAGATTAAGTGCAGCAACTTTTCAAATGTCAGGTCACTTTGTTTAGACACCATCTAAATAGAGATGGAGAGTTTAGTGCAGGGCTGGCAGGATTTTTCGTGCTTTTTTTCCCCTTTTAAAAGCTATCATCTTAAAAAAGCTGTTGAAATAGTCTACCCATCTGTCACGAGCTGCACAGTGGGGAATGGGGCTGCAACTAACAAGTATTTAGAAATGTTGTCTTTAATTTGTTCTTGGTTAATCAGGGCAAGGAAATGGTAGAAAGTAGCACCACATTTCCCAGAAGCTTAAAGTCATACTATGATTAAATTGCCTGCCACACTTACAGTACAAAAGAACACTGAAATCAGTATAAGCTGGAACCCAGAGAAGACTTAATTGATAGTTGTTTACTCACATATGTGAGATATAATCAAGGACTTGTTTTTCTTATCGTTTTCCTCTAAGGGTTGAATTGATGGTTTTTTTTTTTTCATTTTGAAATCATTTCCAGAGAATAAAGATTGAAAGCCCGCTTGTCTCTGCAATCAAAGAAGAGTCGGCGGTTCTCAGGATAAAGTGTCCTTCACTGGAAAGTTTCAAAACAAACTTCCTGCTCCCCCTCAAACCGGTGATTTTAGAAGGAATCATCGACCATTGGCCTGCTTTCAACAAACACCCCTGGAGGTTTGTTTGTACAGAATGTATTGTTGTTCAGTTCATGATTGCTATTTGTATTAATTAATTGGTTATTATCAATCATTGTGGTTTGCATATTTTTGTCCGGATGACACCAGCCAGCTGTTTCCCCCAACTATGAACCAATTTACTCTCATTAGTATGCTAATCTCAATCATGCACTGAAAAGGTTAAAGTCGATTTGTAAACCACTCTCAAAATTGTACATTCTGTCTGTGACAATAAGCTTCACAGTATTACCATGTTTGCGCTCCTCCACCTTGGTTAAATGCAGCACTTACATCCAGTCCAGCCTTGTAATCAGACTATTTTACACTTGCGGCAGCAGCAGAGTGCACTTATCAAGCTGAGAGGACAGAAAACCTGAAGGACTTTGGTACAGAGAGGCAGCTGACATGTAGTATGCAGTGTGTATCACTTTGATATCTATCTGTCATTTCCTTAACTATGTGAACAAATAGGGACAACAGGTCTGTTTACTCATCTCTGCATATGTGATTCCTGACTCTCAAGTCTGACACCAGCGTCTGATATAACTTTCTTTCAATTTAATAATATCCTTCACTGTCCTCCCTCTCATTGCTCACTCCTGACAGCAGCCTATTCACTCTGGCATCTGACATACAGCTTCTGGCACCTCAGTCACATCCTGACGTGCTTATATATAAGATGTTTTGAAGCATCGCTTGAAACCAGGATCGCCACATTTATGTGTGACTCACTCAAGTAACTGTCTCCCTCTTGCAAAGCATAGAATACCTGAGGTCTGTGGCCGGCTGCCGGACTGTTCCTGTTGAGGTGGGATCCAGGTACACTGATGAGGATTGGTCACAAACGCTGCTCACGGTCAATGAATTCATTGATAGATATGTTTTGAATAAAGTAAGTGCATCTTGAGCAAGTCTTTAAATCACATTATTTATATCAGTGGTCCCCAACCTTTTTTGTGCCACAGACCGGTTTAATGTCAGACAATATTTTCATGGACCGGCTTTAAGGTGTCGCGGCTAAATGCAACAAAATAAAATGATACAACCAAGACAAAAACTGCAGTATTTTGTAAATATAACACTAAACGCAAATTCACTGTGTAATTGTGTAACTTTATTAGCAGCGTCCTCCTGAAATGCGCCAACAACATTGAGAGTAACACGCTCCCCTCTGCCCCTTAATGCTCTCTGGTCGCTATGGTAACACGTAAATATTTCTTTCAAAATAAGACACACAACTACAACACAGGAAAAAGACCCAGGGAAACAGAGTAAACAATAAGAACCCTGGAAACCATAAATTTCACACCCAAGACGCAACCCTCGCAGCCCGGTACCGGTCTGTGGCCCGGAGGTGGGGGACTGCCGATTTATGTGAATGAGAGAAAGAGAAGACCTTGGGATTTCTAACATGATATCTGGGCTTTTGTTGTTTGTTTTGTGTATCAACATTGAACAGGATGGAGTGAAAGCTTTGGGTTATTTGGCTCAGCACCAGCTTTTTGACCAGGTAGAGTTCAGATTTTTAGTTTTGAAACACCAAAATAAAAGTGAATAATTTTGTCAGTTTAACACTTACTTCTTTAAAAATGACATTTTCAGCACTATAAAGAACGGGATTCTTTTTCTAGCTGTCATACTAACACAAGATTGCTTTTAACATTAGTGGTATTTTTTAGCAGTAATTTCAACATCAGGGCTGGATAATTAAGATCAATTTTTTGGACTCTATGATTAGATTAGAAGGATCACAGCCACAGAGTCACCATTTAGACCGATTTTCACACAGCATCTATATTTTTTTACATTTCTTGGGGATTTTATAGTGCCATGTTTCTAAATGAAACATTTATTTTTGATGTGCAAAAGCTTTGATTTCTTTATATATCACTTGGAAAATACAAAGTCTGTGCAGTGATTTGTTGAAACATCTGCAAACATACATGGGAATACAAGGTAAAAGGCAAAAACCGAGATTATACAATTCTGATGAGCTTGAAAGTGAATATGTGGCACAGTGTGAACGGTCTTAGGCAAGCTTTCTTGTAATTCCTTTAAGTAGTCTTCATGAACAGTTCTCCAGGCTTCTTAAGGACGTTCAAGGCTCTTCTTTGGATGTCGGCTGCCTTTTGTTTAATTCCCTGTTAGGATGATCCTACACTGTTTCAGTAATATTGAGGTCCAGGCTTTGGGGAGGCCAATCTGTGACTGATATTTATCAGGCTGATAAATATCTCTGGGCTGTAATGAGACTGAAAATTCCAATAAATAAACAGACTGTTTGCAGACATGACTCTCTGAGGCTGTACGGGAGCTCATCAGTAATAGTTAAGTAAAAACCAACCTTATGGCAGAATATCTGTGCCAGTTTTCATGGAAATCCATCAAGTATTTATGAATATTTTTCAGTTGGAAAACTATGGTGGATATACTGACAAAAAGAAGTCATGCATTTTTTTTAGTTTGCATGGCAGAAGGTGGAAAAATAATTAGCAATTCTTTTTACTTGCCAGGAAATGTTGGCAAAGTTCTCATGAGAAAAAAAGATACTATTTAGTAAGTAAAATTAGTCTTAAATGCCCTATTACTGTTTGATTATACCTTAGATACCAGAGCTCAAGGATGATATCCGCCTCCCTGATTATTGCTGTCTTGGTGAAGGCGACGAAGAGGATATTACTGTGAATGCGTGGTTTGGTCCCGGGGGTACAGTCTCTCCTCTTCACCAAGATCCTCAACAGAACTTTCTGGCGCAGGTGCTGTTAACTGTAATGCTTTATGAATTAAATTAATGTCAAAGGTTGATCATGTGATAACAGTTTCCTTACCACATGGGATTCCTTCTGTATATACAGGTAGTGGGAAGCAAATACATTCGCCTATATTCCCCCGAGGACACAGGCAAGCTGTACCCTCATCAATCACAGCTGCTTCACAATACCAGTCAGGTAGGATTGACAGTCCATGGAGATAGCACATGTCGGACGTGCAAATGTATGCAGTATTTCCAATTTCTGACTTCTTCCGTCTAGGTGCAGGTGGAAAATCCAGATGCCGAGTGCTTCCCGGAGTTTGCCAGAGCTCCGTATCTCGAATGCGTGTTACAGCCTGGAGACGTTCTTTTCATCCCTGTCCGACACTGGCACTACGTCCGCTCCTTAGAGCTCAGCTTCTCTGTCAGCTTCTGGTGGTCGTGATTGCAGTTTCCAAATAAAAAACCATATAGCATGTGTGTAATGAAACTAGTTCAGCCTGATTTCTCCTGCTGTTGAAGAAGGTCACTGGAGAGCTTTTAACTAATGTGAGGCTAATAAAAGTATTAGGACGACCTCTGATTACAAAAACCTTTGATCCATGAACTATGCACACACATTGCTCAATGATTACTTTAATTGTGCTGCTGATGATTGCAACATCTATTATGTGGAAAGCGACCGGCAGCCACAGAAAACAACAAATGAGCAGTTAAAAGTGTTTCTGCTCATTTCATTCTGCATATAATTTACAGAGGGTTGTTAGTCATCTAATTTGATAGGGTATGTTTCTCTTTTCAAATTGGCTTATTTAATTGTGTTCTCAACCTTATTCCCACAAATATTCTCAGATGTGTGATTTCCATAATTCATGGAAATGAGGCAAGTCTTCAAATTTAATAACCAAGTGAGCTACAGGTACAGAAATGTGGTAATAAACACGGCTCTCTGGTTAAACTGACAGCCTGAGCTAATCAAGCAGGTCACAGATGAAAATTAATAAATTAAATGAATTAATCCCCTGGGCATACACAGACTTTGAAATTAAAACCATCTCATTGGTAAAGTACTTTGACAGCACAACTCTTGTTTGGCACCAGAAACGCAAAACCTGACAACAAAGGGAGCCGCGGATTTCAGACCTCTGACAAGCCACAGTCGTGTATCCTGTAGGTCCTGTTCAGTCAAGCCTGGTTATTACAACTATGATGTGAGGAAGTGACAAAATTAAGCAGATCTGCCCTAATGTGCGTGTTTGATCTGGATTGAGTCAGAAGTAGCGGCGTTTTGGGAAATCAAGGCAGTGTCAGACAGGTGAACTTGAAGAGTTGTGGGGAATGCTTTGATAAAGCGCTGTAGCTCAAGGAAAGGATATATAATAGACACTTTTTCCTTCAGTTTAAGAGGGTAAAAATACAAAGGAATTGTAGTTCAAAACAACAAAGTGGCCTCAACAAGCTAAAATATTTTTCTGAAAACACAAGCTATATACTGTCTGACTCCGAAAGTGGTTTTGCCAAAAAAAAAAAAAAAGCATAAACACTCATGTGAAACATTCCTTTGAACATGGTGGCTTGTGGGCATTCATTTATGCACAGCTCTCTTGAGGTCCCCCCACAGCATTTCGATCAAGTTGAAGCCTGAACTTTAACTGGGTCATTGCAACACCGTGATTCTTTTCTTTTGTTGTAGATTTCCTCCTGTGCGTAGGATCATTGTCCTGTTACATGACCCAGTTTTGGCTGAGCTTTAGCTGTCAGACAAATGGCTTCACATTTGCCTCTAGAATACTTCAGCCTACAGAGGAATTCGTGGATGAATCGATGACTGCAAAGTGCCCAGGTACTGTGGCTGCAAAACAAGCCCAAATCCTCACCCCTACACCACCACGTTTGACAGTTAGTCTGAGCTGTTTGTGCAGATGTGCTGTCTTTGGGTTTTCAAACCTTTCAAACAAGCCACATTTGTTCAGCCTTCTTCTAATTGTACTGTTGTGAACTTTAAAATTCAACATAACTGAGCCCTTTAGAGTCTGAGATGTAGCTCTGGGATTTTTTTTGCAGATTCCCTGAGCATTGCACAATCTGACCTTGGGGTAGATTTGCTGGGATGTCCACTCCTGGGAATATTGTAGCATTGTTAACACACACCAAACTTAAAATGTCTGTCTCTGGGTCAATTAAATTCTCCCAACCTACACTGCAGTATTGCAATGTTGGTAAAACCAAGCAAAAGTAGTTTTAATATTTAAAAATATGCAAGTTTAGCTATGAGGCCTCTTTCCCTTTTTTGTTTCTGTAGATAAGGTGGCATAATAAATAATGCCCCCTGCATTAAAGATGCCAGTGTTTGGCCTGGTTTCTGCAAATTTCAGGTAATAGACCTATCCAAAGTTGGTTACTTTCCTCACAAGCTTATCTCTCCAAACTTAATAATATGAACCCTGCCAGGATTTAATTCTGTAAGTAAATGCCATACACTTCACTTAGCCCTTCAGTGCTTTGTTGTTGTCAAGTAAGTGGCACAATTGACTTAAGATCACACAAAACTGCTTACTCTCATTATAATGTAATCAATACTCAATTACCAGTGAAATAATGTGGGACCTCTGGGCCTGTAACCCTTAAACTTAGACCTCGCTTTCGCCTTCTTTTTGATTAATGGCAATTGATTTTCAAATAAATCTGGCAAATCAGGATTAGATCCATTCGATTTACAGTAGGCAATAGACAAGTTTTAGTGAGAAAATGCTGAAACCCCAATAAATCTGAAACACAGATTTGGAAAAAGCTCAAGATTATTTCTGTACAGATATGTAATATAAGTAGCTCAATAATGCCACATTGTTTTAAGAGCCAGAATTTGTGAATTGGAATGAAGAATGAAAGAAAACAACCCAAAAATTAAAGTGCAGGCTCTCAACTTGTTTACAGGTCACATGTAATTTAATTAATACACATGAGCACATTAATGTTTATCTACAGATCAAACCTTTTGTCAGCTGTTACCACTTGCCTTGACTCTAACATTTGCACCGCTGACTTAAATGATGATTTATAATAATCATGTAGACCACAACACAGTCTATACTTGAGCCCCCCCAGTGTTTTAAAATTTATTCAGCAAAATTGGTGAAAACATTACATTAATATGCAAGAATGTAAAAAAAAATGAAGTGATTGTCAAGCATTAATTAGTGTCATCTATTCTTGTCATTATAAACAGCACTAAACATCCTGCAGTAACGCTTTAGATTCATAAATTAACTTCAACAATGGCACCGTTATTACGAACATGAGCTTCCAAAGCAATGCAAAGCAGATGATAAGGTAAGTTATTAAAATTCCATATTAAGACCACGTGCAGTACAACAGAGTAATAGAAAAATAACTTTAAAGATGTCCGATGACCACTTTGTAGAGTGAGAGGAAAAAAGGATTGTGCAAAGTACAGTGTAGACTTGTAAGGCAGCTTGGTTTCAGCTATGGCATCAATTCAAACTCTCGTTAGTGTCGATGCTATGTGAATCTGCATGACCCTCGGTGCTTCATTATAGAAAGAGATTTTTAAAAAGCGCTTCATGAAATGAGATTTTTTTAAATTACAGGATTTCTGATGGCCTCATTTTATCCTGAAAATGAGTTTCAGAAAGCCATTAATGCTGAGATGAATCCTAAAATTCCTGTATATCTACAGAGAAGTTCTGCATCCTCTCCACCACGAAGAAGCAAAGTGTTCCAGTGAAGCCCAGGATGACCATCAGCAGGAGCTGCCACATCAGCATGATGTAACCGCTGTAGAAGAACGCAGCTGCTGCACAGACAGACTAACAAGGGACAGACAGATTTAATGTTGTTGATTAATATGATAAAGTGCTTTTACAAATCTAATAAACTAAGTTGCACAAATTATTACACAAAAATATTACGTTTTCCAGCTTCACCAATCACCCCCTCAAAGTCATATCCTTGAGTAGCACAGCACAACTTCTGTAATGTCTGCTATTTTCAGATCATTGCCATTCTAAACAATCCAAACAATGACCCTTCAACTTAAGCTTTATTTAGGAGTAGTGGAAAAAGCCACAGTGAGCAAAATGTGGCCAGTGGTGAGTGACGATAATGGTGAAGTGGCCAAAAGGGTTCCTGTATTTTCAATTTGCTGTCTGCCAGTGCATGATATTACAGGCAAACCACACCATTCAGTTCATTTTCACATGATGCTCTCCCTCATACACCACAGGATATTATACTGTCGTAGAAATCCTCATAAACAGTCTGAACCTAAATCAACCATAAACATGCTCCTGAGCTGACCCAATGCTCCGTCTTAAAGTTTGGATTCTGCATGCGTTCCACTGTCAGTTTGGGTTGGGGTTTATATCCTGATCCCCATAAAAGTCTGAATGTTTCTCAAGTGGAAATGCACATGTGGGAGAGGTGTGGCCTACAGAGAGCATGAAAAACAGCACCAGCACTGGTAGCAGTGCAGCGCTGAAGATGGCGTTGAAGAAGAGATGAGATGTGTTTAAATCACACGTGGTTTTCATTTTTCTGGGCAGAATCAGAGAGCTTTAAAAGACACTAAACATACTATTACTTTCAAACTCATGAACCCCACTTTCAGATTTACTGTTAACAATTTCCCAGTAACAGCAAAATCTGAGCTGGACTTCAACTAGGTGGCACAACCATGTCAAGATTTCTCAGTTTGTTTCTGTTCATTGCATTGTGGTGTATTTTCCACGCCTTGACAAAATCAAAAAGATTTTTTTTGAATAGTTATAAAGCATACATTAATTTCTAGAGCTTAATTTTCAATTCAAAAAAAAAAAAAAAAAGGAAGAAGGTATGATATCCAGCATATCCGCCTTTTTTCTTTGTACTGTGACTTCAGGTGAATTTATTTCACTTGGAAGGAACACATTTTGCAGCAGCTTTGGTCCGCTCTGCTAACAACGTCTGAGAACTGGCAACTCAGGATTACCTGGATGAATTTAAAAATGGCGAAAGCCGGCGTGCTTTCTTCAGCATAAATATGGCCTAATATGCTGTAGAGCTGTGTGTTGAAACAGCTGTCCCCGAGTCCAAGCAAAAAGCTGCACAGCAGGGCAATGGATACACTAAGAAAGAAAAAGAAGAAATAAAATCAAAGCATAATCTCAAACAGTATTTTCTTATATGCTAAATTATCATAAAAACTGGATACCTTGGAGTTAGATATGGCTTCTTTAGGGACGTGGTTTCAAAAACAATGGGGGCATCATCAGGGATGTTAAGAAAGATCAAATAGAAAGCAACAAAATGGGCAACCATTCCCAGAAACACCACAGAAGTTCGTCTGAAGCGGCTGTTCTTGCACAACAATCCAAACAAACCCCCACCTGATGGAAAAGGGCATATTCTGCATAAATCAATCAATCTGCACGGCCTTGAATGACTTTAAATAACTTTGCTAAGAGCAGAAAGTGAACGTACCTACTATTTCTCCAATGCCTACAACAATCCCTGAGATCCCAATCAAGCCTTTAGCTGCTTCTGCAAACTGTGCAGTTGCTCCGATACACGTCCCATACACTCCACTGTAAAAAGATAGCTCAAGGCCTGGAGAACAGGAAGTGCATGCTGTAGCTGCAGGCATTTTTACTGGAGGCTAAAATATTTAATATGCAAAAGCATTTGACTTACCGCTGTACGCCATGCAAGGACTCAGAAGAAGGATAGTTTTAGTCTTCAGCAGTCGTAGGATGGTTTCTAAAAGGGAGAGTTACAACACAATGATTTAAAATGCTAATAAATGCCGTTCTTCCACTAATACAATCTCCTTTAGCTCGGTATTGAGCTGAGAATTTAACACAGTCCAATGCAGAAAGAAAATATTCTGTCATAATAAGCCATATATAAATGCTAATTTAAAAAAAACAGCCAAGAGAGACTTGGCTGTTAGAAAAATTCAGATTTTAAAAGAGGAAATCCCACTAGGCTTGTTTATATATGCCTGGATGGCCCTTCTTGACATGAATCAGCTTGCATCTTTGATAAAAGCTGATACCTTTAAGGCAGGTGTGCACGAGTCTAAATGCACACAGAGATACACGCGAGACAAGGTGCAATCTGATCATCCAAACAACTTGAGGCTGCACTGAAGGCAGGTGCAAGTGCAGCAGCAGAGTTTCCAGTTGACAAACAGATAGACTCTGAAATAAACTAACGCATAGGCAGATTCTATGTACTCTGTTGTAATGCTAGAAGATTTTTATCCATATGAAAGCGATTTTCGCCTTCAAGAAAAACAAAACCGCCTGTGAGTGCCTGCTAGTTTCACAAAAAGAGCAATGAAAAGCAATGCAAATAACAGAGAGGGAAAGGGAAAATAAATACTTCGGTAGGAACTTACATTCCTTTTGAATGCTCAGTATATCAGATGATACCCATCTACAGTGCAAGGGGGGGGGAACAGTGAATAGCTGTACAGGCAGGAATTTCAACTCTTTGGTTCAATATTGGCTGATTGCCAGGAAATCTGGATGTACCCCTTAGGATTTAAAAAAACAAACAAACAAAAAACTGATATATGTTCCTTCGTACAAACAGGAAGAGAGAACTACAGTGTTGGAATTTAATGACTTTGAAATGTCACTGCAGTTATCCTTACAAATATACACTCAGCGGCTACTTTATTAAGTCACCTGTTTGTGTACTCATTAACGCAAATATCTAATCAGCCCTTGGTGCATAAATATGTAGACATGGTCAAAACTATCCACTGAAGAAGAGTGATTTAAGTGACTTTAAACGTGGCATGGTTATTAGTGCCAGATGGGCTGGTCTTTTAGAAACTGCTGTTCTACTGGGATCTCTAGCGACAAAGGGAATAGCTTGAAATAGAGAAGGCAAACAGAGAGAGAGAGAGAGAGAGAGAGAGAGAGAGAGAGAGAGAGAGAGAGAGAGAGAGAGAGAGAGAGAGAGAGAGAGAGAGAGAGAGATAGATAGATAGATAGATAGATAGATAGATAGATAGATAGATAGATAGATAGATAGATAGATAGATAGATAGATAGATAGATAGATAGATAGATAGATAGATAGATAGATAGATAGATAGATAGATAGATAGATAGATAGATAGATAGATAGATAGATAGATAGATAGATAGATAGATGTGTGTGTAGAGCTCTTTATTTTCCTGTGAAAGAACATTTATTATCCATGCTGTCTGTCAGGAATATATTCAACAGTGTCACTTTTTCACTCTTCCAGCATGAATAAAACAGATTATAAAAACCTTGAATGAGCTCACAGTATCCATTTAGAGCACATTAGTCTTGTTACTACACAAAGTTCCTTATGTATCCATATATACAGCACATATGGGATTTTCTCAATTACACTTTGCACCAGCATGCATTTACTGCATTCAATATGCACATTTATATGGATGTATAATGAATCCAGTAAATGTATGTAAATGAGCAAGTATCATTTTAGCAAAGCTCGTTAGGTACGCCTCAATGTGGCTTTCCAAAAGTGCAGATAAAACTTACTGAACTCCGATTTAGTATCCTGCATGGCAGTGTTCGCTCTGTGCTTGTACCTAGACAACAACAATTAAATCAATAACAACTTCCACAACACTGAAATTAATCAACAGAGATAAACTGCATACACAGACAATCTCAAACGTCCCTTCAACTAAAGAACAGGTGGAGGAATTTAAAAATCAGACAGTGGAAGGATTGCTCTCGATGGCATTCTTTGTTATTCTGTTGGAATCATTGTTTCGTTCCAGACTTGGCTAATAAACACTAAAACCCATACATGCATCACGCATACCCGTAACTGTTTTTCACACACAGCTGCTGCCACAAGAGTGCTGGAAAGAGTATGTTTTGCTAACAAGACTTTTAGTCTCATGGTTTGTTTTTTGCGATGGATGTTTGTGAATGATACATTTATGGAATGTAATTTAATTTTCCCTATGACTTTTATTTGCCTTTGATGCAAGTTTTTTTTTTTTTTACAGATTTTTCCCCCCATCTTGTGATTTCAGTCAAACTTTGTTCATAATTCAAGACATTAAAATTTTAATATGCCTTAAAAATGTTGAAGGTTGGGGTCTTTAACTGCTGTCTCTCTCAAAGAGAAATGTTCTGTCTTCTCTTCCCCAAATCCGCCTGATTGCGCCCTACTTAAGTAAAGCGCTGTGATTAGACAAGACTCTGTCAAAATTGCATTGATCTAGAGAAAAGGATCAGTCCATTTTTTGTGAAGGACAAGAGTGATTTATAAGTCTTGTAGAAGAGCAGCAGTAAGTCAAAAAGTGGGTGATTTAAGAAAAAAAAACCTGTTTCGTGGGAGGTCTGAAAACACCTTAAGAAGGTCAACTGGATTAAAAAGGACATTTTTGGCCATGTTAGCCGTTGTGCATCCTATCCGAGCAGTAGTTCAGACACTTTATGTATTCTGAGTCATTCTGTGGGTCTGCAGTGAAAAATGTGTAATTATCTAAAGGATATTCATTTACATCGTGCGAGTTGAGAGCAGTGACTGCCCTTCCTCTTCAGAGAGCATCTCCTCTTCATGATGGCTCTTTCTCAACACCAGGAAGCTAAGTGTGCCGAGTATGGATATAACCAGCAGGGACAGAAAAATGTTTCTCCTGCTGTTGTCTGAGACAGGAAGATTAAAGTAAATCGCTTAATGAAAATGTGCTAGAAATATTAATAACATTAAGCTGGAGCATACTCAAACTAAAGAGCATTTTCATGCTGTTAACTTACACAAGTTTGGCCTTACCTGGTATTTCTGTTCTTCCATTCCAGTCAAAATAAATGTAAAGATTACCAAACAACATGCTGTCAAGACAAAAAAAAATGGTGCAAAGAAAATAAGTAAAAGAACATTTCTCAAACAAAGCAGGGATGTACTGGACTTGCTGATAGGTTAAATTCTTGTTTTCCTTTATTTTGATAAAGTTAATAAACCGCCTCCTCCTTAATTTCATGTTAATAGGTATGTATCAACTTCCACATATATGCCAAGGTTTCTCAGCTAGTTGGTGCATTTTAGCGAGATGCCATTTATTTTAATGTTGTGGCTGATTGGTGCAGCTATGCTGCATGCCAAATTATTTTCATTTCACTGTCGTCCAAATATAATTTATTGCGTACAGCACCCTCCAAAATCTCCACAGCGGCATTCAAAATGTACTAGGTGGACAAGGACTCTACTGTGGATGAGCTGCATTTATAGATGTAAAAATGATGCTGATAGAACATCTGTGTCTGATCATGATGGTGATTTACTGAGAAAATAAACTAAAAGATATCATTTAGATTATACTTCCAAAAGTATTCGCTCATCTTCCTTCACACGCCTATGAACGTGTGAATTCATAAAGTTTAATATGATGTCAGCCTATCCTTTGCAGATATAACAGCTTCAGCTCTTCTGGGAAGGCTTTCTTTTTACAAGGTTTAGAAGTGTGTTTATGGGAATTTTGGACCATTCTTCCAGAAGTGCATTAGTGAGGTCAGATATTGATGTTGGACAAGAAGGCCTGGCTCACAGTATCTGCTCTAGCTCTGTCGGATTGAGGTCAGGACTCTGTGCATGCCAGTTAAGTTCTTCTACACCAAACTTGCTCATCCGTGTCTTGGTGGACCTTGCTTTGTGCACTGGTGGATAAAGCAAGAGGCCATCCCAAAACTATTACCACTAAGTCAGAAACATAAAATTGTCCAAAATGTCTTGGTATGCTGAAGCATTAAGACTTCCTTTCATTGAAAGTAGTGTTCTCCTGACAACCATCAAAACCCAGATTTATCCATCTGATTGGCAAATGGAGATTGCCACCGACTTCCACATTGTTATAATACCACTAACAGTTGACTGTGGAAAATTTAGTATCAGGGAAATATATCCTATCCTATCTCCTATCACAGTATCATGCTGGAATTCACTGAGCTCCTGAGAGTGACCCACTCTTTCACAAATGTTTGTAGAAGCAGTCTCCATGCCTAGGTCCTTGATTTTATATAGCTGTAGCCATAGAAGTAGTTAGAACACCAGAATGAAATTATTTGGATGTGTGAGTAAATGCTTTTGGTAATATAGTGTATATGTATAAATAGGGTAAGGAAAAGCTTCATGGGGACGCATTTGTTTTTGGCGTTTGGTAAGGCAAATACACCATGCGAGCCAATGAGGAACACAGAAACTCCTTCAGAATTTATCACAGTTATCACAGTTTAACCACTATTGACTTTCATTATTAGTTCAGTTAAACATTCTCTTCTCTGCTCTCTGTGCAATTTATTATGTGTACATCAAATTTTATGCACCAAACCTCTCTGGGCCTTTCAAACCTTAAAATAGTGACCTTTAATTAAAGTGCTCCCATTTGGACAATCAGAGTAATTAAAAGAAAAGACCGTGGACATGGTGTTAGCTGAATCATTTGAGAAATCATGTATGATAGACAGAAAATGTGGAGAAAGTTTATTTACTGGCTGGATCAAACACTGACTTTATAGGCATAATAATCTGCATTTTTGCCTCCGAGGATTCTTCTTTCGTTTTTTTGAAGCTGTTTATTTGCCTTTCACGGTTAACACTGGAATTCTGTGATCTATTTCTGTCTTTAATTACATATCTACCTAAACTAAAAAATGTAGATGAGCAATTAGTCTGTCCCAGAGCCACAGCAATGGATGAAAGGAGTTAGTCATGAAAGATAACAGTGATTTTCAGTCGTATTCTGTGTTTGTGTCTGCAGGCTGTGAAGAACTGATTCATAAGTTTACTGTGGCAGTGATCACCACTGGAGAGTCAGATTAGCATTGCCCTATTGGGAGCGTTGCCACAGGTGACAGCCAATGTTATTATTATACTAATTCAATTTGCATATTTTAACAAATACAAATTAGTCGTCCGAGCCAGTGTGCGAGAGCAATGGGCCAAATGGAGAAGATGAAAAGACCATAACTGTCACCTAGCGAACTTTAAGAGGCTTTCATGTTTTTTAGATTTTGCAGAGAAACTTATGACTGGTTTAAAGAAAAGATCATTTATAAAATGATCTACTAAATATTTCTTTTTCTTTGTAGTTTGCACTATATATTTTCGAGCTGAAAATACAGACAGAACAAAATGTTGGCAGCTGCACTGCAGTTACACCTTTGATCAACTGGAGCAGCTTCATCAAACAGCAGAACAAAACGATAACAAGCGAAAACACGGTGATCAGTCGTGTTTTATGAACCAGATGTACTGGTGGAAATAAATATTTTGATGCAAGGTCAATTAATTGTAACTTTGGGTTTGTTCAGAGCGCAGATGAGCAGGAAGACTGTTATATTCTCAAATAAAACATTACTATTTACTTCACACAGCCCAAAGTTAAAAATTCTCATATACAACGTGATGCAAATGAAAACTAAATCAATGAAATGAAATGAAATACTCTCTGGTTTAAAGAAACTTTAAAATGTTAAAGGTTTGTCTTTAAAAGACACAAAGACTGAGCTCCATACCTGCACTGTAGGAGAGCCCAGAACATTCCAGTGTTTCTGTTGATGGTGGAGGCCTCTGAGTTTTCCACCAGAAACTGTCCTTGAGCTGTCCAGAGCACTGAAGGAACGTGAATGAGGGCGGGTCATTGAAGTAGGAAAAAAGGTCAATTAATTGCCCACATTAATAAATATATAATTTTAATTTTTTTTACATTGTCAAGTAATGCATCATACCATACAGTAGCCCTAGGACTTGATAAAAATTCATTGCTCTGCAGTGATTTGAGGCTGCATTAAAAACATTTTTTCTTCATTTTTCCAGCACATGCTCAGCATGAGGTCTGCTTTCTCTGTATTTCCGCTAACATTTACAAGCAAACCAAAGGTGTTAAGCACTCTTTACAGAATCAGCCCCTAACCCATTTAAGGTCTAATTTGGGATATACTGTTTATGTTCATCATCATATCCCAGCCATGATAATCCCTGTATGCATGATTAAACTGCATTTGGATTTTGGCACAGAAATTGAGCTTGCATGGACTGCAAAAGCCAACAACAGCCACCTTCAAGTATTTATGTTTGCTGAAAGTCTTCATCTGTTACTACACTGTATCCTGCCTCAGTGTTCATACGCACATTTTAGTAAGTGGGCTGTGATGTGATGTATGTGACAAAGAAAACTCTGAAAGGTGAATATTTAAACAAATCAAAAATACAAATATATACTCAAAAATAAACATAAAACATGAAAGCCTGAACTGTTGATACACGGCTTTCATGTGGTTTATGCCAAATTCTGACCCCTAGCAATGTCGCAGCAATGATCAGTCCAGGTAAGACTGGGTTATTTTAAAGATATTTTATGCAGAAAAAATCAACACATTAATCGATGATGAAACTGATCAGTTGCAACCCAGCTGTGAAAATAAAATAGCCAGTAAAAACACCAGAATAACGACCAAAAAAACCCCGTCCAATCAGTAATTGTTGACATACTCAGGTTTCAAATTTATATTAATAATTATTCAGTTAAATAATGATAATAACCGTACTGCAATGTTTCACACCATTCTGTATGTCTTTTAAACAGACACTAACTCTCACTTTGTATATAATCTGCATGCAATTGCAAGCATGTATTCAAAGACATTTAAAAGCCAGGCTTGAAGTTCCAAAGACAGTTTAGGAGAGAGCGACTTACTGGCTGCTCCTATGCCGATGAGAACGGAGGTCAAGTAAAAAGACCATGTCGAGGGGACGATGAACATCGCAATGTAACCACTAGAGAAAAACATAATGATGATGAACATGTCTCAGCATCTTTGTTCGTTTCCTTTATGCAAACAGCACGTCAGTATTTACCTGTACAGCAGGCCGCTCAGAAACATGGTAAATTTTGGTCCAATAACTGTAACAATCATTGGTGCAAGCAGATTGGAGAACGAGAAGACTCCATAGATGATTCCAAGGCTGTAAAGTGGGGGCAGTAAGTAGCAGTAAGTAAATAAATGCAAGTTGGTGAACTGAACACCAGCATTTTTCCCCCTGTTTCTCCACCATGACCTACCTGTGGTACCCACTTCCAGTGAAAGTAGAATTTCCCAGGCTTTTCACTACAGTTTGCTGCAAATAGGAAAAGAATAAAAGTCTATGTGAACCACAGGGTTAGAATTTACATATTAAGTCACAGTAATGTCCTTAAGTCATTCATAAGATTTGATTAGTTCAGTGATCACTGAAGAAAATTAGAAACACGAGATGCGCCTCATATAGTCCTTTGGCTGATCTGTTTCATACATCCCATGAGGCGGTTAATTTTTTTTCTTTAGAAATTACTTTAAAAGCTGTTATGACAAGAAAAAAACGTTGTTGTATACGAGCAACATAAATGAACCTCCTGTCTCTTAAATACAAATCTCAACTCAATGCGCTGTCCTCTAACATTCTGGGGCAAAGTAAAAATGAAATGTAATTTAAAAAGCAAAGTTTACGAAGTTACCTCAACATTTCCACAGGTGGTGAAGGCGGTGAAAATAAACAAAAATCCC
The DNA here is from genome assembly GCF_965226115.1 of Aulonocara stuartgranti. Classification (NCBI taxonomy): domain Eukaryota; kingdom Metazoa; phylum Chordata; class Actinopteri; order Cichliformes; family Cichlidae; genus Aulonocara; species Aulonocara stuartgranti. The sequence continues at coordinate 10,114,766 of NC_138942.1, read as the reverse complement.
ACACCCAAAATCACAACGTTGAAAGTCCTTCTGTCTGCCATGGCGTCTTCTTAATCGCGTTAAATCAGACACATTTTGAATTCACTGCAGACTCGCGATTCAGTAGCGTCGCTAAGTTTGTACTATAAGCCTAAAGCCTCCCATGTGCACTCACTCGCGTGGATCCATTTCAGCAGCTGCGAAAATAAAGTTCACTTCACAAACTTGTAAAGTTCGCGTTTAGTGAGCGAACAGCGGCCGGAGATGAGCGGTGTGGCGTATATGCAGACAGTTAAAGGAGCAGCACTGTCACGAGAACACGTCTCTCCTATTACCCAAAGTACGCATGACAACTTGTGACTTAAATTAAAAGTTGCTGGGGATTTTTTTCTTTTTTCTTTTTTTTTTTTTGAGATCTTCCTTTTACTGTGACCTCTTCGTCATGGCTTTCGTCACTCTCCTTTTCGCCTTCAGTTTCTTCTTCTTGTGCAATTTGCGGACATTTACACGCATTTTATCTTTGCTGCCTTCCAGAGGTGACCAGGAGAAACATTCCCCGTGGGAAATAGATGACTTTTTATTGCGCTATTACGCAATAGGAAAAAGTTTATGGAGTACATGTCCCTTCCACGCATAAGGACGTTGGAGTGGAAAATAGAGATTAGTTCGCATTGCATCCTTATTATCCCTAAATATCTCATTTTTGACTGATCAACACAATGTTTTTGCTATTGTATTATAATTATTGTATTAAATCTAAAAGACAAAAAATCCACACATCCACAAAAAAACCAAAACACATGATCAAACAAAGTAATCCAATACTGTGCAAAAGTCTTGCACCATTCATTTCTTCCTATTTTGCTAGGAAAATGGATAAGGGGTGGTTTATGGAAACATTCTGCTGACATACAGGGAAATACACTATATGAGGCAAAAAGAGAGTTCACACAATTCTAAGGAGCTTAAAAATCAATATTTGGTATGACCACCTTTATTCTTCAAAACAATCTGAGCTTTCTTAGGCAACTTTCTTGTTCCTTTAAGACGTCCTTAGGAATAGTTCTCCAGGCTTTCTGGATAACATTCAATGCTCTTCTTTGGATGTTCGGGGATTTTTCTTCCGGTCTCTTTACAGATGATCTCACACTACTTCAATAATGTTGAGGTCCGATCTCTGGGGAGAGCAATCTATGACCGATTGTCTTCAAATGTGTGTTTTTCTATCCAGGTATACTTTTACTGCATTGCTGTTGTATTGGGGATTATTATCATGAGGAAAAATGAAGCCCCTGCTAATCATCTACTCTCGAGATGGTATTGCATTGTGAATAAAATCCCAACAGTATTTCTCTGCCTTCATAAATCCATCAGTTTTGACAAGATTCCCAATATAACAGAGCCTGTAGATTTTCTTTATGCTTGCCACTTCTACTGTCCAATCCATTTTTTTAAGGACACACTGCACAGTATGCTGAGATATGCCACGTTTTCAGCTAATAGCTTTTTGGGAATCACTATGTTGGTGTAAAAATACTATCTTATGCCTGTCAAACTGTATTTTCTTTAGCATTTTTCATACATTCAACTAAAGAAATAGGAACAAGTGATATTTTTGCAACAGGCTTTAGTGAAAAGAAGTGCCTAACTATACAATTTGCTAAGTTTTCTCTTATATGTAGATACAACACTGGTTCATCTGTTGAGGTGCTCTGTGTTATTGAATGATGGAATGATTCATGGGTCAGTGTTGAGTGCTTCAGCAAACAAACAAACAATTCCTCTGAAAATCAGATACAAGGTCTGGACTATAAATGTGCGAGAAAGCAGACAACGTCCAAAGAAATACTTTGAAAGACCTTCAGAAGGCCTGGTAGAACTATTGCCACTTTAAAAAAAAATTACAAGCAAGTCTGGCTCCGTGGAAACAAAATATAAAGAAATAGCAAGTGACTTTTGCACAGTACTGCAATCAGGGACCAAAGCAGCACATAAAAGAGAGAAATTACTTTCCACACTGTGTAAGAGACTGTAGAATAACCACAGCCGCAGTTTTAAAAAGGTAGAAAGTTCATTAAGTCTACAGAAACTGTTAAAGTCAGATTATTCATTGTGGACTAATTATCCAGCATCCGTGACACTATTTCAGCATGAAACCAGTAACTCATATCTATGTATATATGTATATATATATTACACTGTAGGTTAATGTCTCAAAAATATTTTCATAAGTAAGATATGCATGTTGGTACGTGTTACCATAATATAAAAACAGTATCTTAAAAAATATTACGATCCTGTCCAACGCCATCAGTTGTAAAATGAGTTCATGAACGCCATCTGCTTGGGGTTTTTTTTCTTTTAATTTTTACTTTTCCATAACTGAAAATCTTGTGTAAAAGAGTTGGCGAGGTAAAGTCATTTTAAATTTCGAACCTTTACACCTTTTAAGGAAAGACTTAGCCAATAGCCATTGATTAAAGTGCCACCTCCCGGTGTCTCCCTTGCTTTCACAACAACAAAGAAACGAAGCCAAGCGAGAGTATTACGTCTCTTCACTTCCGTGTCCGTTATCTTGGCCGTATGTACATTGGACTGTTCGTGCTTGAAAAAGTGTTTTGTTGCCTTTATGTTTAGCCATAATATATCGACAGTAGCGTTAGCTAACCTGTAACAGTTTTTACAAAAACAAGAAAAAGTTATCTTCCGTTGTTTCAGCGTGCGCATGCGCATTTCCATTATCCCTGTTTGCCCACGAGCTAACTGAAACTATTAACGTTTAAACTTTGTTTGGTTGCGTATAGCTATATTAATAATGCGTTTTCAAAATAAATGATTAAATTGTTTCTGTTTCTACGTTGTCACGCGCGAGTGTGGACAGAAGAACAATTTTAGCTGTTGTTTCCTGAATACTGGACCCATCCTGCTTCCTGTAGTATCTTTGCCACAACCTACAACGGATTGTACACAATCATCATGGCGACGCAGGATGGTGAGTATTGAGAAAATTCAGCAGTATTTCAATAATATCTTTAAATTGAGCTCATATAATGTTAATGAAATTATACGTACCTCTAAATATACTGTAAATATACTGAACTAATAATGGACATTTTCGTCTTTCCGCAGGGTAATTTTTTAACGTTCACTAGTGTTGCGGCTAGCTAATGTTAACGGTTGCTAACTACCATTTACATTTAGCTGGATGTGTGAAGCACTGCGGTTAACGTGATGTCATTTAACATATGTTTTTTGTTTTATCAAGTTAACTTAAGCTGTTAAAGACTTAACTGTATAGGATTAAGTATTGTAGCGATCAAACACTAACATACAGCCTATTTACTTTACTAGTTTTGCAGTAAGGCCATTCTTGTTATGAGATGTGTTGTTTTGCGAGTGCTTATTGTTGTTTAAAAACGTTTTTCTGTTTTCTTTTGGCGGCTATTCGCTTTTATGTATCCCATTTCTCAGCACACATCGAAAGACTGCTTACTAGAAGCGGTGGAAAGACCTAGAAAAACCACGAGGGGGAAAGTGGTTAGCAGATAAGACTAAATTAGACTTCGTTACATCTTTGTTATTAACTCATAATAGCTCCATACATAATTGCTTATTGTGTGAAACTATCGGGAACTGCACGAAAGTGAGATTCTTATTATCTCTCTCTCTCTCTCTCTCTCTCTCTCTCTCTCTATATATATATATATATATATATATATATATATATATAAAATAAAGAGTATTAAGTCAACTTCTAGTTTATTGATTTAAACGCTTCCAAACACGTCGATGTTTTGTATTATATCAAGGTAAACAAAACAAAACAAAAGTCTTATTTAAAGTTGCAAAGTAGACATAGATATGATAGGTAGCTAAATATAGTTCACAGGAATGTATTTTGTAAGTGATAAAGGTGAGCTGGGTTTCCCCGTTTTATTTTGTTTCGTTTTAAGCCATTGTGAGTAAGCCGTCTAGGTTCAGCCTCATTTAGTTTTATTGTTAGTTTTTAATGAGCAGAGTTTTGACACTTAGTCACTCAGCTATTTCACAACTATTTTGGTAAATTATTTGTGTTAAATACAACCTGCACAATTGTATGTAGTTTGAGTCTTCCATGGAAAGAAAGCATTGCTACCTTTCGCTTAAGTATACATATATGTGTTCTGCCGCAGCAGATACAGTCTGATTCTGTGGGAAGCGCCACATTTATCCCAGAAAGTCAAAATACATAATAAACAACTCAATTGGCACTTTACTCCTGGAATTTTTAGGACTGTAGCCTCTTTGTCAGCCAGTCATTTTTCCTTGATATGCTTACCAACAGTCTTTCAAAACAAGTCCTTCAGTGGAAAGAGCTGTGGAAAAAAACTTAAGTTCAGCATCACAGCTCTGTTTACGTTTAATCTGAGTCACTTCCAGACTAATTGACATTGTGTTAAAGATGTTATGGCTGCATTTTGCTATAACCAACAGCAAAAAAGTCTGTTGTAAACTTTGCTGCAGTTTGCAAAGAAACTGACACGTCATCCAAAGGCAGTAGGTTGACATGAGGCTTTGAGTTCGGACAAAACTGGATTCAAGCTTTGAAACAGATATTGATATTTCGGTGGACGTTTTGTGAAAAAAATATCATGATTTGAGGCTGTTATCATTCTTCAATTGTTCTTGTGCAGGGATTAGCGGTCGACATACAGTTAGTTGAGATAGTTCTATTTATCTGCTGGTCTGCTCATAGATAGCCGTTATCATTTTGTTATGCAATGACTGGGTTAAACTCATTTACTGCAGATACTAGCATTTCATGTCTTATTAATTTACGGTAACAAGGCTGGGAGGATGATTGTTCCCCCCCACTAACAATGAGAACAATAGCCACAATTTCTGACAACTAAGATATCATCACTATGTTAATCTTTCTGTAAAAATCTGATATTATATATGTATGTCTGCCCTAATACTAATCTAATTCATAGGAGACTGCGACAGTGCAGGTGGTTGTCATTTAAGGCAAGGTGGTCAACCTCCAGCATAAAACACAAGAAACACTTGTAATAAAAAAGTTCCCTGAAAGAAAGACATTTGTAACAAATGTCACGGTAGAGTGAATATAATAGGAATATCAACATTTTGGTCTGTTGTTATTTTTAATGCAAAAAGTTTCTTTGTTGTAAAAGAGAGACAAGTGTAATCATCTGATAGGCTGAGACAACACATTTCTTTCTCTCTTTAGAAAACTTGGTGGTTGTTATTGTGATACATTGTTTTTTGCAGTGCTGTTGCTGGCACTGACGGCCTTCCTGTAATCAGCTTCTGTTATGTGTGTCTTTTAACATCTCTTTGGTGATTATGGTGAATGTGATTAACTATAACTGGGAGTTTCCCTTCGCTAGCATAAAAAGATTTGCCTGACAGCACTCATTTGAGTGACCAATAACCAGAACAATTGGAAAGTCCAAGGAACTCAGGGAAGATCTAAGAAGAATTGTAGATGTACACAAGTTGTAAAGGTCTCTTGGAGCCATTTCTAAACAACTGCAGATTTGAACATCATTAGTTCAAACAATTGTACATTAGTACAAGTTAGTCAGATGTGTCATTACTTTGCTGAGGGCTGGAAGAAGAAACAAACTGGAAATTGGTTAAGATGCTCTAGCACCCAATTATTATTTTGTTATTGCCATTAAAGATGCATATTGTACTATCATTCGATCTTGGAAAAATAAATTTTCAAAGAAATCATTAAAATCCCCAAATTACCACCACATGTGAGTGTATGGAGACCTTTGACCACATCTCTATAGGCAGTATCATAATGCATAGGCACTCTTATATGGAAAATTTGAGATATAATAATTTAAACTTGGAAGGGTTACTTTAAAGGAACATAAGTCTAAGATTTCATTCTTTTCCAGGAAGTGAAGAAGTCATAATGGAAACTGAGGCAAAACCAAAAGAAGCTGAATCACTAGGTGAAGATGTTGAAAAAGGTGGTGCAGAAGCGACGTCTCACACAGATGCAGGAAACTCCACAACTCAGGACTCTAATATTAGCAATGGGGATGATACAGAGGACAAGGAAACAGTGGACTTGAAGATCATTTGGAACAAAAATAAATATGATCTGAAAATTCCTGTTGATAGCACCGGAGCCAAACTAAAAGAGAGCATTCACTCACTCACTGGTGAGAGCCAACAGCATACATTTCTTCTTTTAAATTAATTGTTACAATGAGTGTTGTTTAGCAACGCATAAACAATAAGAACTCAAAGATAGTTCTTTCTTTCCTTTTTATTTTAGGTCTTCCACCGGCAATGCAAAAAGTGATGTATAAAGGATTGCTTCCAGAGGACAAGACGCTACGTGAAATAAAGATTACAAATGGTGCAAAAATAATGGTAGTAGGATCTACAATAAATGATGTATTAGCTGTAAATACACCCAAAGAAGTCATCCAGCAGGAAGTTAAAGCTGAAGAAAACAAGAAGGAGCCTTTATGCAGGCAAAAGGTTTGATTTGTCGCCTTATTGTAGAAAGAGTTTTTTTGTTGTTTTTATTTGTCATTTTAAATCTGCACTATTATCTCAGCAACATAGGAAAGTTTTGGACAAAGGTAAACCTGATGACATCATGCCAGCTATTAAAGGAACAAAGGTAAGAGGAAAATTAACCTGTTATTAGCTGTAGATAAAGGTGCTTTTACAGTGATACAGTGTGTTTGAATATACACAACTAAACACAACTGACAGCTGTCTTGTGCCGCTTAACAGGAACGATTACCAACAGTGCCTTTATCCGGAATGTATAACAAATCCGGAGGAAAAGTTAGACTCACATTCAAGCTGGAGCAAGATCAGTTGTGGATTGGAACAAAAGGTAAGATTATAGCTAACCTACTTTTGCTAGCTGCACTGCACCATAAAGATGCTGATAATTTAAATTTCTCATCTGCAGAGAGGACGGAGAAAGTCCCAATGGGCTCCATTAAAAACATAGTGTCTGAACCCATCGAAGGCCATGAGGACTATCACATGATGGTAACTATCTTTTGTGTGGTAAAAAGCTGGTGTGGCTGTTCACTAAAGTGACTGAACTATGTGTGCCTCAACGATGGAGTCACTGTAATAGAAGGTTTTCAGTTAAAAAAAAGTTTCTTTGGTTGGTATACTATCCATTTTTTTAAGTAGTGATGTAATGACACTTGTTCCTAGCTAGGGTTAGGGTTCTTGTCTTTTTAAAGTGCTGTAGCGTTTTGTCTCTTGTTCTTTTGATTTGCGAATAGATACAAAAACCCCAAAAGGGTCACTTACAGGACCCTCAACACATGTCTCAGCTGTGTTCACACGTGACGGAGAAAAGGAGTGGGAGATTAACAGAGTGTGGTGGCAGCAGTGATGTGGGTGCTGTACTGGTCTGTTGTGGTGAAGAAAGAACTCAGTGTGAAAGCAAAGCTGTCTATTTACCAGTCGGTCTACGTTCCTACCCTCACCTATGACCTGTGAGCCCTGGGTAGTGACTGAAAGAATAAGATTGTTGATACAAGTGGTAGAAATAGGGCGAGGAGCTTGGTCACAGTGTAGAGCCACTTCATATCAAAAGGATACAGTTGGTCATTTGGGTTGAATGCCTCCTGGGCGCCTCAAAGGAGAGGTGCTTTGGACATTTTCCACTGGGAGGAAGCCCCAATGTAGATTCAGGACATTCAGGAGAGATTATGTCTTCTGCAGGCTTGGGAACACCTCATTGTGGCCAGGGGAAGAGCTGGGAGAGGTATTGGCGAGAGGGAGGTCTCTATTTAGACTGGGATAACCATTGGAAGATGGAGGACCCTCAGACAGTTTAATACTCATCCTGTCATCCTACATCTTTCCTGTCCAGTGTCCATAATAGCCTGACAATAGATCTCTGGCTAGCTACAGTTGTTTCTTGATTGTTTGTTTTTTTATATAAAATGTTCATCAGGACATGGTATATCATCTTTAGCTAACTAACAGTATTGCTAATTGTATTGCTGCAAGTCTCCTTCTTCATCCAGTTATTGCTTTTTATTGTTGCTTTTTATTGTAATACCTAGTCAAACAGCCACATTGATTATTTTATTGGAGATTAACAAATCTGAAGTATTTTTCACTCTCAGGAGTATCTTGCTGTTCTGGAGTCTTTGTACCCAGAAATGGCTAACAACATCAGAACGAGCAGATACTTTGTGTGTGTATAGAAGTGATCAATACACCAAAAAAGACTTTGAGACCAAAGTATGTCTCTGTGTAATTTTGTTTGAATTCCATAGCAGCTTCACATGAGTGCATCCAATCAAATAGTATAATGTCTGAGCACATATGAGTGGGGCTTTGAGGGACTTCCCTGGTATTGAGCTTTATTACCACCTCATCAGATATCACCCTCAGTGTAACAGATCTAAATGCAGATAATGTTACAGCTGTAGAGCAGAGATATTCAAATGTATGATAGTGGAGTCAAAACAATGCTTTGTGTTGTCATGTTTTTGGCTCAAAAATGAAAAGTGATGCCTGCAGCTTCCTCCGAGTTTGTTTTTGCATCTCTCAACAGTTGAAAACATATTCAAAGCAGATAGACGAGGAGATGGGAATGATTTAAGATAGAAGAAAGATAAAAGCCAAACATTGGATTTGGTTAGCCAGGTTGTTTACTTTAAAATAAAAGAAAGATTCAGTACAGTGGCTGTTTTTAAATTAAGCATACTATATCATATTAAATTGCAAAATAACATTTTAGTGGATTATAATAAATGACGCTTTGTGTTGAAAGGGCTTCTAAGAGGCACTGCGCACACTCAACATGTTAGTACTGGGTTGTACCCCATTTTTCCTTTAGAGCTATCTTAGTGGTGCAGAATCAAAAAAGTACTGGAAACATTCCTTGGAGATTTTGGTCGATGTCATATTCAGTTGACAGCATCACTCCAACATTCATGCCACGTTCACTATCTCTTAAATCACCTTTATTCCCAATTCTGGTGCTCGGTTTGAACTTCTGGTGTTAGTCTTGGCCATGTTTATGTGCTTAAATGCATTGAGTTGCATTAGAATAAGTATGCCTGATAAAGTATCCAGTGAGTATGTATGACAGTAGACATTTAAGGCTTCCTGAAGTCCAGATTTTTGTGTCTTAACATCTGTTCATAATGCAAGTGGTTGAATTTTATTTATTGCAAAATAAGTTATTTTTTCTATAAATTAAATTTGCTTTTAAAATCTATACAAGACACAATGTGTTTATTTATTCTCAATACATGTTTACATTTGCAAATGCCTCTGAAACCACTTAATGTACTTACCGGTTTGTCTTCCACCTTTGCAGGCTTTTCAGCTGGGTCCAACGGAAGCTTCGCAGTATTGGGTCTACTGGGTGCCTGCACAGTTTGTCGATGCAATCAAAGACACAGTCCTTGGAAAATGGCAGTATTTCTAATGTGCCTCTTTTTTGACAATGATGAACTGGGATTGAGAGGAGATGATAACATGAAACTGGAGTCAGCAGTGTCAGCAGTTTAAGGAACCTCTTGGAGTGTATTCCAAGGACACTGACGGATGCCTGTGGACTAATCATATTCTTTTTAGGTTTAAAGTGCACTATGTGGCAGCATAACATTTCTCAGCCCTGTTGATCATTCAAGGTTTTCAGCAAATCCAAGGGAAAACAATTACAAAAAAAATGTACAGAAATTGCTAACACTTTTCTTCAGTTATTCTTAAAGAAATAAAAAAAAAATATTTAATGAATTGAATGTGCCAGATCATTGCTGTCTGTCTTCTCCATTCAGTATTAAATCCACGCAAACTTCGTCTGCATTATTTTATTTTTCCAAGTTTTACACTTAAGAACAGATGCAGTTCTTTCCAATTCTCTTGGCAAAAAACTGCTCGTGCTGTCTAGTGGAATAGAGGCTGTGAACAAGCAGCAATTTTCATGTCCTGCCACAAATTGTGAATTAGATTGAGGTCTAGAATATGCCACTGCAGAACCTTTAAAGTCAATCCTGTGCAGTTTTGGCTTTCTTGTTGTGGGTCATTGTCTTGCAGACAAACAAATCTCCAGAGTAGCAGCTTTTTTGCAGACCGCAGCATGTTTTCCTCCAGGATTTTGCTCTGTTATTAGCCCTGCAGTGATGTGAAGTGCTTGCCTTGTATTAAACAGCCAACAAAAAGTTTTATTATGGACTTGAAATGTTCAGACTTCCTAACCCTTAATTTTCAAGGAAAAGTTACACGATGAGGGGTGGAAGTGAAGCTGAATCTATAAACCACATTATGCAACTTTCTCAAAATGACTTATTAGTCTTGTCATAGCGGAGGTGAGTTGCATAAATTCTAGTAATAAACTCATTTGTCATGATTATTGTCATGTCCAGAGTGGCATTATGTAGTGTTCATTAGTCTTCAACACTTTTTGGCAGATTAATAAACAGCTCTGTATTTTTAGGAGCTGAACAACAGCAGTTGTTGGTATGTTTAATTAGTATTAATTTGTGGTTTTTCATTTTGTTTATTCAAGCAGTGTTTTTCCACAGTAATATTAATCAGCATCACTCACCCCTATAATATGCAACTAAAGCAGTTGTTGAGACCCCCCTCCCATGTGGCTTTAGTGAATATTATGCTGCAGTTAGAGCTATTCCTATGCATCAATGGAGTATGCATCAGATTTAAATAACAAAATGAGCTGCTCCTTGGACTCAGATGTACATTTTTTTTTCTTGGTTTCCCTTCTTTATTATTTTTGATTAAAGTATCACAACCATTATAACGAAGATGCATAAACTGAAGAAATCAAACACAAATTCAGTTTAACAAATTGTTTTAAAGCCATATTTTGCAGCAATCTTGCATAAATTATAAGGGCAGGGATAGCTCAGTAGGTAGAGTGGTGGCCCCATGATCGGAAGGTCGGGGGTTCGAGTCCCCTGAACAGCTACCCTGAGGTACCCCTGAGCAAGGTACCGTCCCTACACACTGCTCCCCGGGCGCCCAGTGGCTGCCCACTGCTTCACTGAGTGAATGGGTTAAATGCAGAGAGGGATTTTCCCCACGGGGACCAATAAAGTACACTTTCTTTCTTAAATGGCTATCAGTATTTAAAAGAAAAACAAAAATACCAATGGAGACACTTTCTATTTTGTCCATTTTAAAAAACATGTTTTTTTTAATATAGCTTCAGGATTGTCGGATTGTAAACATACACTACTGTACATTTCATTCATTATCACAGTTTGCCAGGCTGATTTCTATACAAGGTTTTAGCTCTTTATCACAGCAGACTAAAACTTTGTAACATTCACAAATGGACCTGATGCCCAGAGATCCCCCCTGTGATGCTTACAAACAATACGGAAATGACAGTTACACTAATTAAATGTGTTTTATCTGTGAATTTCCCCTCTATCATATGCTGCCTCCTATTCACCTGCCTGTGATTGAAGTTCAGTTTTGATGCTTTTACTCTGAAGAAATCAGGCGAGGACGTGTTTTATTGCCGGAAAAGAGTGCTGCCACGACTTCCGCTCGTGGGGAGGCGGGAAATGAAAACGCTGTCGCAAGTTGTCCGTCGCTTGACGCCAGCAGCAGTCTGTCAGTGATGTCCAAAGTAGAGAAGACAGACGTGGAAAGGACACGTCCCCCGCCTGTTAAAGTGCTGTCGGGACAGCTGAGGGCGGCAGGGAACTGGGGCACCGCTGATAGCGGGGCCGGCTGTGTAATTAGACTGGGCAGGGGACGCTCTTTGCCTGTCTCGCTGGTGTGGATGCAGGGGACTGTACTGGAAGTCCAGCAGGACAGAGACACCGTGCTGTTGATGGATGAGACGGGGACTTTCATTGTTCAGGGTGTTAACAACATCCCCAAAGGGAAACCATGCTTGTCCCAAGGTAACTGACCCAGACCCAAGCTAGATTCTGTTTCAATCCACACAGAAGCTAAAATTTAATTACACCCCCCGAGAACAATTATTGGCTATTAGGCATATATACCGGTAAGTGAAAAGAAACTGCTTTTGTTGCTTAGTCATTATTATTGGGACCAATTAGAAAGGGGACGTATATTCTGTTTGGTTAAAGAGAAAAATATAGCTTTGTCCCCATTTACTGCATTTTTATCTAGTGACAGAATCAAACACAAAATGACATTACATTCTAGGAGTTATTATGAAGTATCTTAATAGAAGAAAAAAATCAACAGGATAGACTCTTTTTTAATTACAAATAAAAAGTAGAACTACTATTGTTAATGAACTCAGACCTGTATTTTAAAATTCTAATACGGTTTTAACACACTGCAAGTTCAAAAGCTGTAGTTGAACAACAATTTTTAAATGAGATCATTTTCACTCTAGATATTAGTGGCCTGTTATTGAATTCATGAGAATCCTGGTTAATGTGAATATTTTCATCAGTGCACAGCTTGTTAGGCTGAAAGGAGAGCATTAATCCTAAAATCTGTAGCAGCAAGCTGGCAGATTTATCTCTCCAACCACGATTTACCGTTGAAATCACTGTCGGTCAACAGTTCACCACTTGCTGCTGTTCTTACAGGGAAATATGTCATGGTGATGGGCATCATTCAGGCGATCTCACCAGAACCAGCCATCCGTGCAGTGAAGATGGCAGACCTCTCGGAGCTTGCTGCACTTCACAGACGGATGTGGAAGCTTGAGGTGGATGACCTGCAGCAGGTGCTGGCTTGAATGCTGGGCTCAAGTGCTCCTCCTCCTGTAGCTTGCTACATACTACTGAAGTGTCAAATGTTACCTCAGCAGACTTAAAAGATGACTTTCCTTTCTGCTGGACTTGTTTGATGGAGGTCAAGTGATTAAGAAAACTGGTGTGTGGCTCCTAATCCAAAGTTGTCACTGGAGCTGTTAGATGGATAACTTAACCTTGACCAAAAAAAAAAAAAACTATCTTCATTGTACTAGTACCGTTTTGAGGTTTTGACTCTTTTTCAGAATACCTTTGTTAAGTAAACATGGTCAAATAACTTTTCAATAATGCATCAGGTCTTTATTAAAACACTGCATCAGTATTGACATGAGAGTTCAAAACTCCCCATTGTGTATAAAGCCATCACTGAGGATTGCTCTGAACTTGTGTTTAATGTAAATGATTTTAGTTCAACTCTAACAATGTTACCTGTAACATACAGGCTTGTAATATATGGACCATTATAAGACAATACAACAATCAACAATGTATGAAACTGCTTTCATAATGATTACAGTGAGATGGACACCTTTTCTGTATTTAGTTACTGGAATTGGGCATGTGTATGCTTAAATAAAAGCCATTTCAAAACAGATTAAAAAAGGAGCTTTATTTGGTGTGGTGCCCATTACATTGGTAACACTATTAGATAAATGGAAAGTGAAGATGACCTATGCTTACTGATTAAAATAAAAGAATGTCAACTCAACTCTTTATTTAAGTAATTGATACTTAAAACAGTAAAAGGTCATTAACATATACAAACTGTTTGTGGGGGAAAAAAAAATTTGTTTAGGTCAACTGTAAGAATCTGAACATGACTCTGATCAAGGTTTACTCGTGCTTCCTCCCTCCCCACCATTTTCAGGTATGACAGAATGGTGCACTGCAAAGCTTCTGGAAAGTGTTTTAACACTCAGTATTTGCTTTTAATGATAACACTCCTGTAATTCTGATCAGAGCAAACAGCCATCATTCAGGGGGCCTGTCCTGTATGCCCTCCTTTAAAATCATGCTGTGATCAGGCTATTTCCTGTGCACGTCAGAGGCCCTCAAAGATGACCTGATTCGAGACTGAATACTGCATCATTTGCAAGTGTGCATGAATATTGTGATCACGTCATTATTTAATGTCTTTAAGCAGAAAACTGTATTTTCCAAAGTCATTGTCATTTGGTGCTATAAGATGGTCTTTTGTGGCTTTGGCAAGTTTCATCAAAAGGAATTCCCTGCGCTCCCTCCATTCTTTTAGTTCCTGCTCCCCGTGAGCCAGCTTACACAAGTCATCCTCTGTGCACGTGCCTTTGAGGAACCTGCCAAAGAGTGACAGCAAATGTCAACCATCGAAAACAATCAGACTCGTAACAAGACACATAGTATGCGTTGTTTCTGATAAACCTACCTCTCACAAACTTTGAAAGTGCCTGTGGGAAATCGATACTGCCAGCAATTCTGATCATCCTCAGAGTTGAAAACTCGTTCTTTGTGTTTTTCTGAAGTGATATGCTGCTGCCACTGCTTCTCACTGTTGCAGTTTTTACCACAGAGCCAACAATGATTGCCAGCCTGCAGAAACAATTCCATTTAATTAATTAACAAATAAATACATTTTAGAAATTTCACAAAAATATGCAGAGTAGACACACTAGATCCAACTATTTTCTGCTTCATCAATAAATAGCACTAGGAACAGAATAACATTGTTGTTAATGAAAACACTTTCATGAAAGACAGGATAAATGATGGATTTAGCAATCATGGTATCACCCACTATTTGGCGAAGCCCTGTTACATAAAACTTGCACACTGGCCATCTTGTTCAATTAAAGCTGGATGCGACGAGTGCCGTCCGAATAGGATTGTAAAACCATATGCTAATTGGCTAACACCTATTCAAGCAGAAACCCTGGATAATTGCCACAATGCTTAGAATAACCAACATTTCCAAAAAGAACTTAATGTTCTATACAATAAAACTTAACAAGTGACAGAGCTTGTTGAACTCGACAAGAACGCCTTTTACAGAGGTCAGCTTGAAGGATAGTTTTCCATAGACTTATACAGGATTTGACCTTTGACCTCATGGCCAATAAATAAAAAGGCACATTTAACGAAATTCAGCACTGGCTTTGCTTCCAGTTAAAAAAAAAAATTAAATAAAACATTCATAATTCAGGATGCATAATTACGGATGTTGCCACTGAACAAAGCCTCAATTACATTCTACTGAATAGGACACAAATAGACTTTCCGCTTATAATTCTGAAGTATGCTGCCTGGGGCGCATGTGTAGCTAGTGCATTATAATGCAAATTCTTTATATACGAATCCACACAGCCACAAAAAAAATACAGACATCCACATCCTCATAACTCAGTCTAGTCTGATGACTAATTTATATCACACAGACTTTAGCGATCACACGGACGCAGGAAATATAATCCAGGCAAAAGAGTGTACTTAAAGTAAGCACAGGCTTGTACTCCAGTCCCCACATAGCTATTCCTCTCAATTCTACCCCAAACTCACATTCTGTTTAAGGATCTATGCCCAAGTATAATTCTTACTATTTCAGCTCCCATTTCGATCGCCCATTCACTCTCTCTTTCAGACACCCCTTCCAAGTATGTATGAACACAATGAGATTCATAACTTTATGCACTCTTTGGCTTAACTTAATGGGGCGATCGTGGCTCAAGAGTTGGGAGTTTGCCTTGTAATCGGAAGGTTGCCGGTTCGAGCCCCGGCTCCAACAGTCTCGGTCGTTGTGTCCTTGGGCAAGACACTTCACCCGCTGCCTACTGGTGGTGGTCAGAGGGCCCGGTGGCGCCAGTGTCCGGCAGCCTCGTCTCTGTCAGTGCGCCCCAGGGTGGCTGTGGCTACAATGTAGCTTGCCATCACCAGTGTGTGAATGTGTGTGTGAATGGGTGGATGACTGGATATGTAAAGCGCTTTGGGGTCCTTAGGGACTAGTAAAGCGCTATATAAATACAGGCCATTTTACCATTTAATTTGGGCAATTTTTGGTCCACGCTTGGGCTTGGTTAACCTTCATACTATCACACCACACCTGGGCCCAAAACGAAAAGCGAGCCAGGACATAATGCACAGCGTTAAAATGTATTCTGGCATGTATGCATCACTCAGTCCAAGTACACTTTAGTGTACTAGTCGATTAAAAACTGCTAACTTATCTAAAAGGCAGAACTCACCAGGAAACAGGAATAATTAGGGACAATCTAAAAAACAAGGTGAAATAGCATCCACACAAATACCATGTTGTTATACATTAATGAAATAGGAATGATTAAGTTTAAGTTAATAGTTACCAGGTAGTGTAGTTTACTTGCAAATTAGGGAAAGAACCACAATTTAATAGTCTAGCTGCAAACACCCCTGAGCACAATATTAACTAGATGCCACTGAGCTACATTTCATATCCACTAACTTATCAACTCACCACTTCCTCTGCGTAGTCAGTTGGCATGTGGATCTGTTTCCCATTTTCTCTGACTGAGTTAGTGGAAGTTTCATCACCCCAGCCAGGCCTTTGAGACTGCAGCCATTGCTCATAAAGTTGATCCATATCTCCAACTAAATGAGGGGATATAATGTGTTTGCCACATCACATTCACCAATTAAATTTTACACATTAAGAGAGCCAATCGCTTCAACAAAACTCACTGTTGTTTTCCTTCATGTAGGTCCAAAGGTCTCTTTCTTCCACACTGTGAGCAAATGTGCAGTTCCCAATGTACTGACACTTCTTGCCAGCTGTCACATGCATGCAAATCTAAACAGAGACCAGAAAACATTTGGTCTCCATTATTCGAAATCTGAATATATTATATGTCTGGCAAATATAAGATGGGAAGACTGTGCTGGAAACATACCTCAAATTGAGATGGAATGGGTTTTTTGGTTGGAAGCGGTCTTACAGTTGTCCACTTTTTCCTTTCATGGGAACTTACAAGCACCACCCGCCTGTCTTTTGCCCACCTGAGACAGAAAGACAGCGTGACTCAATAATGACATAATGGATTGTAGTCCCCCACATACACAAAGACATCCAAATACTTACGTGTGTCTTGCCTTGGCTGTGCAATACTTCTTGTTTTTGTCAGCTTCACTTAGTTGGCCGTTTCTCCAGCACTGGCCACAAACAAACATCATCTTCAGATTCGGAGGTCCAAATCTTCTCAGTGCACTGGGAAGCTGCTGATTATATTTTGAAGGACTTGTTAAAATCTGTGACTAAATATAAATTTTCCCTTCGCGACAATGAAACAACTAAAAGAATTAAAGGAATGTATATACTGCAAGGCTAATGACAATGGCAACAGCTTAGCGTGGGGAAAATAATTACAAATTCAGCAGCAGATCAAGTAAGTTGGCTCACTTACAAGGAAATGAACAATGTGTCATGTTTGTAGTACTGTCATTTTAATGGAAAGAATATCAACCACAAATCCATAAAAACCACATTACATATAAGTTATAAACTGATTTGGATATCATTGAGTAAAATAACACTGAATCCCCAAACAAAGCATCTTACAGCTTGGTGGAGAAACCCCTGTTGCAGCCTCTTGTAGTTGGTCACCAGGTTTGCACACATCTCAGGAGGGATTTTGGCCTACTCCTCTCTATAGAAGCTGTCTGAATCCTTTAGGCTTCTTGGCTGCCAGTTGGCAACTCAAAGCTTGAGCTCCCACCGATTTACTATAGGATTTAGCACTAGAGACTGGCTAGGCCACTCCATGACCTTAATATGATTCTTTAGCCACTTCTTTGTCTGTTGGCAATGTGTTTTGGATTACTGTAATGCAGGAAGACCCATCCACTACCCATCTTCAGTGTTCTGGTTGAGAGAAAGAGGTTCTCGTCTCGCCTTCTCTTAGACACTTAGAGGTTCACTGGCAAACTTAAGATAGGCCTGTACATGTTGATGGTCTTTCCAGCCTTGTGCAGGTCTACAGTCTTGTCAGTGACATCCTCTGACAGCCCTTTGGTCTTGGTGGTGGAAAGGTTGTAATGGAAGACATTTCATAGCCCTTTTCCACTAGTACTTACTTGACTCAAGATGTTTTCCATTTCAACGGCGCACCACTTAAATGTGCATGGGGTCATTATAGCAACGTAGCAAAAAGTCCTATGACGTCATTTGTATGCAACACAAACACCACAACGATGGAGATGGCATACCTGCTGCTTGGTGTATGTAGGGACCATGGTGTTGTTTTATTTGTAGCAATTTCCCTTGCTGCCGGGTTTCAAAAATGGCCGTTTTTATTTTCATAAAGGAGACGCTCTCATGACTGATCAAGTGACGTCAATCAGTGGCATGCGGTCACATGGTCGGATTGCCTCAGATTGCTTGGAATCCCAGCCAAGTAGGTACTAAAAAGGTTCCAGGTACTATCACCTAATGGAAAGCCCTTAAAAATGAGTTGAGTTGAGCCGAGCTGACCCAAGTACTTACTAGTGAAAAAGGGCTCTCTGTGAGAGCACAAGTATCTGTAACTGACTAAATGGCTGTTTGCCCAATCTGTGGGAGTCAGAATTCTGTTTGGGCTGTAGGGTATCAAATACTTATTTCACTCATTGACACGCAAATCAATTTATGCAATCGATTTTTTGTTTTGATTGAATTGTTGTCTCCATTAAAATGAATATACCATAAAAATTAGAGACTGTTTATTTCTTTGTGAGCAAAAAAGAAATTCAGCAGAGCATCAAACAATTACTTCCCCCACTGTACTTTAATTCAGGGCAAAAAACGGTCTAAAATACGGGTTCTTCATTTCCTTATTGTTAAATGTAAAACAGAAATGTTTTACACTTAACCCTTAAATTCATATGTCAGAGACAGGAATTTTCCTTTGGGATCAATAAAATTCTTCTTATTGTTATTTTATGTATGTTTAATGTAGAAATACCTACTAGAGAAAGGGAAAAACAAACAAACACTGGTTTTACCTGCGCTCCCTGCAATGAAGCTGTTGCATTCCAAAACTTATTAGCCTCTTGGACAATGTTTTCGTGAGTGATACCTGTGTAATCCAGAAAACCAAATATCCATGTAATTTGATTTCTTTTTTAAAAACATAGCATTTAAAATGACAATCTTTTATGGGAAAGAAAAGGGAGCATTTCAGATGCAATACCACCCAGTTCTTGTATCATTTTCAAAGAATAGTCTTACCAAGCTCGTGCTGCATCATCCAGACCTTCAGCTCGATGAGGCTGTGGGCGTAGAAACAGTCATCCTCTCTCACGCAACCGTACCGGACTTCGTGGCGACAAAGATCCAGCTGGCAATGGGGACTCAAGGGTCTTATTTTGGAATAC
This sequence comes from Aulonocara stuartgranti, assembly GCF_965226115.1. Lineage (NCBI taxonomy): Eukaryota > Metazoa > Chordata > Actinopteri > Cichliformes > Cichlidae > Aulonocara > Aulonocara stuartgranti. The sequence continues at coordinate 10,095,702 of NC_138942.1, read as the reverse complement.
CGGACTGTATTCTCTTTCAAAATGTGGACCAGGCACCTTCAAAAAGAAACAGAGTGATCAAACTCGCAATCTGATAATTCTTATGTATTTCCAGAATATCTTCATATTCTAAGATCTAAACACTGTAAGAGTAAATCCTTTAAGTCACAAATAAAATGAGGATGGTTTCATGTGCTGAAATGGTGATTGACTTACTTATGATCCTCAAAGTCATGCTTTGTCACAGGATGAGAACAAACTGAAGGGTCATCTTTGTTGGTCTTGCTGATTATTCTGGGTTTGTGGTCAAAGCACACCTGCAGAACAGCACATTTCCCATAAAATATCTGTTTTAGGCATTAAACTAACAAGACAATAAACTATATATACACACTTTTATGCTATACACACTTTGATCACCTATAAAACGTGAGCAGCATAAAAAGTGTCTCTCATTCCATTCCAATGAAAATGAAAAATATATTTACTACTGTGGTTAAATGAGCCAGTTTATTCATTTCATAAATGTCTGCATTGTTTTCTGCATTTAACATATTTGAGCAAAAGAATCAATTTACAACGAGGCCAAAGATTTTCTCCTCAACTCACAAGGAAAAAACAAACAAATCCCCACATGGCCACATGCAGCAGCACTACAACACTATCACTACAGTCTATGAGATGAATGCACACTGATAGATATCCTACTTCACCATCTGTGCATCAGCACATTTATTTGAAACAAAACAGTTTCGCACCAAAACATTTAGCATAATATTAAATGTGAGGATTTTTCCCCCTTGAATTTGTATTTCCAATTACTTTTAAAACACTGAACCGAAAATATAAATCTTTTTAAAGCGAAGATTTGGCACTTTAATATAACTTAACCAGAAGTACTGGTCATGCCTTGCATACATCCACACTAGTTTTGGATAAGACACTAAATCAAAATACACACCCCACAGAGAAACATGAATATCCCATGATGCTCCTGCAAGATCTTGGGAACAGTCAACCTGATGTTGGAGTTTGGCCCAAAAGGATCGAAGAGCAGTTCTCTGGAAATAAATCCTTTCCGCTCCAGAGTCCAAACATCAATTTCTTCTTGGCAGTATGCAAATGTGCAGTGGCCAGGATACAAGCAATCTTTTCCAACAGCCACCTCTGCAACACGCAAGGTCACGTTTTATTATCACAAAGAGTGCTAGAAGCAAAGTCAGTCATAAAACATGTTACAGATGTTCCTCTGAAGATAAATGTGTACATGTTCAGTAGGGATAAGTAGGTAAAATAAAACAGGAAATAGCAGTGCTGTTGCATGATTTTTTCCTGCCTTGCTTTTCTGAGTGAAAGGTACAGAGAGGGAATGGGGCATATTGTTGTTGCTCCTTTAAGCCAGAGGCAGACTTAGTCACAGAGCTGAACTGACATCTGTGTTCATGAGAAAGCCAGTGTGGGGGGGGGGGGGGGGGGGGGGGGGGGGACACGCTACACTAGACACTGACACTGTTGTAATACACGTCATGCCTCTGATTTCAGAATGCTGGCAAGCTTTCTGAAAACGCACACTGGGACAGCATTACGCCACATTTGTTGGTTTTAGTGTAAACAAGCAAAGAGGGAATGGGACCTACTAAGAGGGATTTCTTATCTTATTCAGTCTCTGTAAAAAGGTGGTAAATGATTCGAGTTTAAAGTGGGGCTATTAAGCTTTTCCTTATTTTCTATGTCATGTATACAGTTAAAATGGTGGATGATCAAATAAAATACAGACCAAACTTCTATTTGGGAGTGGCAACCAATCAGAAGAAAGTTTAAAGACAGCGTAGCCTTAAAAGGGAGAGGAGCTGAACTGGTAATTATATGATAATTAAGGTTTTTTTGCAAAGTTATCAAACAATAACAATGCGGAGCTGAAGATGAACATAACAAAATAAGCGCAATGTAACAATGCAAATGTGCAAAAAGAGCTTTGATAATTCAGGTATTTCTTGGCAAAACAAACGTAAATTAATGTTTTGATTTAGTGTAAAGGAGGGGAACTCCAGGCCGGTGTCCTGCGGGTTTTAGATATCATCCTGGGTTAACACACCTGAATCAAATAATTAGTTCATTACCAGGCTTCTGGAGAACTTCAAGACATGTTGAGGAGGTAATTTAGCCATTTGAATCAGCTGTGTTGGATCAAGGACACATCTAAAACCTGCAGGACACCGGCCCATGAGGCCAAGAGTTCCCCATCCATGCTTTGGGGAATCAACATAAATAAATGAAACAGGTTGTGAGAAAGGCATTTACACTAAAAATAAATTAACTAACCTTTGCAAATGTAATAAGGTCCAACATATTGAGTTTTTGTTGGTCTGGGTCGAATGAGTTTCCATGTTTTGTCTGGCAAATGCTTGATTCTGCCAAGTAATACATCCTTTTTGCATTTATGGTCTTCCGTATGAAGTGTGTAATCCAACACTCCAGGCCCTGTGAATAGAGAAAATATGAAACAAGTTGCACCAAACCCTACTTCCCATCCCATCCTCAAAGACGGTGACAAATTTGAGCTTACAGCAGAACAAAAAGCAGACAGTTAAATAAGTGTACTGTCAAAACAATTCCTCACCAGTTTTGACATAGCACACTGAACAGGCTTGTTTGAATTCATGCGTTTCAGCTAGGGGGTTCTTTGCTAAATCAACAGCAGCAGGGAGGCCTTTTACATCAGGCATACCCACAGCCATCCCCATTGGGGTGTGATTATTGTTGATCTGTAATAACAAAGAAAAACAATGTGATATGAGCCTGTAACAAAGATTGAACTGATGATGGTTCGATATTATTGATAAACAGTAATTACCTGTGGAAGGAATCCACTTGGAGCATAATCTGAAACTGTGACAGTAGGAGGGGAAAAAATGCTTATTTGTGTATCTGATACAGATGGAAAAATAGTGATCTTAGCCCAAGTAAAGAGGTGAAGTAGCATACCTGGTTTAAAGTCTGATATGCTGAGACTATCCAGAGAGTCCAGTGGTGGTGAAATGGGGTCAAAAGTGTCCATACCAAAATACGCACTTGACCCCGATTTGTGATAGAGAGGCGGCAGCGTTACAGTGCACTGATGTGGACCACTGGGGAGAAAAGGGTTGATGTGCGATGGCATCAGGAATGGACTTGACATGGAACTGCCTGAGGCAATACTGGCAGGTAAAGGAAGAGGCCCCTTCACCGTAGGAATAACCTGACAGAGGAGATTAGGGAAAGTCACACGTCTGTTCAAATATAAACTCACTGTCTTATTGATTTGCCAGGGATTCTGCTAACTAACCATAGTAGATTCGGGGCCAGCTTGGTCCAGAAGATCATCTAGGTCGTCCCCAATGATGTCCGTATCAAAATCTTGACTAGTATCAAGAATTGGGTAAGGCTTACTGGCTCGGCACCCATTTACGAATGTGAGTGCAGGGAGGGGATCGGACGTGGATGCAGACACAGGCAGGGCGACAGATTCGAAGCCTGGAGGTTCAGATGAGGGGACAGATGAAATATTGTTGGTAGAGGGGAGTTCATCCACCACTGCTTCATTCAGAGGTAGGTGCACTGCCACCGGAAGTTGGATGGGAGCTGGTCCTGGAGTCAAAACACTGCTATCCTGGGTTAACTGAGGCACTTCTAAAAAACACATAACAGGATGGACAGATTGAGTGATTTTAGCCCTGGCATCTTTTGATATGCAAATAAAAAGGTTATCAAGGACCAAAACTTACCAATTTCTATATTTTCAACCGAATCTGAGCCATAAGAAAACTGGAAAATACAAATTGTTATTGATCACCTTGTGTCTTGGAAAACTACTGCTACATATTTTCTTTTGTGTGGCTGAGGTTGCTTACCTTGTCACATGACGCATCTTGATAACTTGATCCTCTCAAAACATTCAAGGCAGGCTGTAAATAAATAAATAAAATCTTTTTATGAATTCACTTCCTTATCATTCGATTAACACAGCAATTCATTGAAAACCACCTCCATGAATCAGAGTGGTTTTACTTGTTTTGAGCGTAACCGGGGACCCATTATGCTCCAAGCTGGGTTTTTTTTGGACAGAGCAGTTTTAGCTCCTTTTCCTTTAAGCAAACTTTGTTCTGAGTGGCTATTCCATTGTGAACAGAAAGTCTAAACAACAGGTGGTCAGGTGGAGTATGTGTGGAGAGCAGGTGTGGGCTCACAGACAGGGACAACTGCAGTAAGCAAAGCAACTGATTAGCATCACATTAAGCCAAAAGTTGTAAAATCTGACTCAAGCTTAACTTTTAGTGCACTCTGAATCCTGAGCTTTTGGATTGTAGGGATTACACGTTTATGTCAAATATTTTAGCTGCCTTAAGTCTGACATCATCATCATTTCCAGGTCCAAACTCAAACAAACACTGATATCGCAGAGTTAAAATTGCCCTAACTTGTCAATAAAATGTTCCGTGTGGTTGCTCTCCCACGTGTTACGATAAAGTTTAACATCCAGGTATCCATGAAAAAGGGGCTTTACAGGATTGAAGTGTAACAGAACCTAAAGTCAGCAGGAAGTTAGCTTGCTAGTTTCCATCTAAAGTTGATCCACCTTGTTCTGACAGAGGGATTTATAAATAAAACAAACAAACAAAAAAAACAAAAAACGTGCAGCTCTGCTCTCTCTTTGAACATCAATGGAGACTGAAAACTAAACAGGAATGGAGGATGAACGTTAAGTTGAGTGTCCCTGTTGGGCAGAGACAGATGCAATCATGTGGCAGTGAAAAAGATGCTGAAAACAGACCAAACTTCAGTCAAGAGAATGCCTGTGATGATCGATCCACAACACAGGGTTAGTCATGCACCTACTGAGCCTCAGAGATATTCTTTTGTGAAGAATAGTTACATCGCAGGGTTTTAAAAACTAAGCCTAAAGATGTGATACATATGAACTGTGCTAATGAACAGCTAGAGAAGCATACAACAATCACAGGAATTTTTTAAGGGGTTTGTTTATAAATAAAAAAAAATATACAGAGCATTGCAACATGTAAAAAAGAGAACAGCCTTAATGAACACAGTAGGAGCTTGGACCCAGAAGCAGGGTTTGTAAGTCATTGCTTAATTAGCGGATATACAAAAAAATAAAGAAAATTCTGAAAAACCTAACAGGTCCCCTTTGTCATCATACATCCATACCTTACTCCTCACATAAGCTTTACGGATTTTCAACCCCAAAGTTTTGGCAAGGTCCTGAGTCAGCTGTGTGACACTGGAGTCCTGGGGAAACAACATAGGACAGTTACCGCCTTTGATTCTTTATGTTTTACAGCTATTAATAATCTCCTACATCCTATTCATGTTAAATTAAGATTTTTTTTTTCTCGAAATTTTTCACTGCACTATTTTACCAACCTGGAGAGTCTATCTAAAATTAAATCTGACAGATACCCCCCTCCATTCATAGTATTCTATACAAATACATGACAGAAACATGGTGCAGTTGAGACCACTACTTTATAAAGCAGAGCTTCTTAAAGCATGGCTGTAATACAAAGTCTTCCTGACATTTTTTGTATCCAAGGTTACATTTGCAGTCCTTCAAGCAAGCAAATTTCTGTACCAGAATGCGTACAGAGGTTAGGGGAAAGAAAGGGTGTGGGTGGAGGTGGACAAAAATTTGGCTACAGACCAAACTTTCTTCATTTTTTATATTATCTATGATGATTCAAAGTGCACATGTAGAATTACTACTTTTATACCTTTACTACAAAGATCCAGTGAATGTAACAGCACATGTTCATACTTCTGGTATATGGTTTATGCAGCACAATACACCTTTTATGAAAACAATCTCTAACTCACTATAACAAAATCTTTAAAATCTCTGTCTGCAAAATACTCCTACACGATCAAGAGTTAAGCAGACAAACTTGGCATACAGGTATGTCTGCCCCTGAAGGTGCTTCTCTGTCATATAGGCCATGTGGCCAAGCAACCACCTACCATTAGGCTAAAATGACCAATTACTGGTGATTTATGCTTCTGATACGTCGTAACCTCAAACTCCTATAAAAACCCTATGGTCTCTGCGCTCTACAAAGTCTACCTGTGGAAGTCTAAAGCAGGCCTTTGTTATGGTCAGGTTTTTCCCCCTTCAGGGGCTAACATTGTTGTCCCTCACGCTTTTCCACATCTTTGTATATTTCCCTCGTATACGACAATTGCCACGATTACCCTTCAAGAATTTGCTGACATTTGTGAATCCTTATGTTGATGCTATGGTTGCTATTCCTTTTATTGAGAGGATGATTGTTATCCTCTCATTGATAAATTCAAAAAGTGCAGCAAAAAAGCAGATAGGAGGAAACAATGATGAACAGGCCAATCACAATATTTTGAGGCTGTGCCAACTTGACATGTAGCTACATTTCTCGGGCGGCGTACGTAAGGCTATGCCGTTTGAGCGGTTTGTAGTTACGACATAGATGGCGTATTTTTCCTGCTGAAGCATAAATCCCCAGAAAGAAGGGAGACCCAGGGGGAAATAAAGTTCCAGCATTTTATTTATTTCTCTCAGCTGGGACACAACCACAAGATAATTAACACAAAGCACCAGCACAAACATAAATACCTGCGACAATGTCAGCCATTTATGTAGGTTTAGTTGTAAAGAAAACTGTAAAGACTCCCCACAGAAATCTAAGTCAGGCCTTATTAGCATTTATGCACTCGTAACACTTAAAGCAGAGTATTGTTTTCATTTCACAGCATTAAGTAGGAATAACTCAGTATTCATTTGAATCCAATTTTATTTATATAGCACCAACATTAGCCATGAGCTGAGATTTGAGCACTATTTGTACGAAAGGAAGAGAAATCAGTAAATTAAGATGGCAGAAAGCAAAACCGATTGCTAATTACACTGAAGACCAGGGTATATCAGTCTATGAAACTTTCTTAAGTCCCGCTCATTTGCTAAAGCAGTCATTTGGTGTATCCTCTATATATATCCAGTATGAGAATTACTAGCTAACTTGTCCATGACAAAAAAAAGGTGGGGTGATTGGGCCTCCTTACCTGAGGCACTGCTAGAGAGCATTTGGCAACAGCCTCATAGGCCTCTTGATGTCGCCCCAACTCTTTCAAGGCTCTTGCTTTTCTGTACAGAGCTCTGTAGTTGCCCTCATTCAACCGGAGAGCCTTTTCACAGTCTTCTAGTGCTTGGTCATAGAGTCCCTATGGAAAAAAAACATGTTACATAGTAAGAATACTGAGGCATGGTCTGTGTGCACAAAACAAAAGTTTCCTGTGTCCTAAATTGACATTACACGTTCAGTGAGTTGACTCAGGTAAGGGTGTGGTGTGTTGTTTTTCCTCCCTGAAGACAGCAGAGTGCTTTTACTGCCATGTAACATGACTCAATACAGGCAAACACACTAACAGGAAAGTAGGGTTGATTTTCCACCAGTTTGATTTACTGGAACCCAGTCTCTCCCATTACTAAGTTACATTTTGATGAATGAAACCTACACCTTTCTGGTGTATTGTTATATGTTTTCAACTAGTTTGAAATGGATTTAATACATGACATACACTATAATTTAATATCTTAGAGCAAGACTAGCCATTTCTTAAGATTCTTTGTCTTTGTGCTAAGCAGTTGCTATCTGTATTTAGACTTGAGAGGTATTACACTCACAAAGAAAGAAAGCAAATGAGCATATTTCCTAAAATGTGACATTTTATATATATTTTATTTTTTCTAAATGCAGAGTGTTGGTAACAATTTAAATCAAAGTTAAAAGCAGCACGTGTTATTAAATCACTGTCCAAAATCGAATCAATCTAGTGTCAGCTTCACCAGTACAGAACAGAACTCTTGGATGTGTTTTTATAAAGACCAAAAATATATATCTGGCATAAATCGACCTGGTTATCAAAGTTAAACACCCCACATTCAAGAAGAGATATGAAAAAAAGAAAAAAAAAAAAAAAACCCCACATGTTTTCAGAGGAGCTAAGCACAGGGTTAAACAGGGGGAAATATAAACCGTCTGTACAGCTATCATCACGAGGAATGCGAGGACCCTGGACAATATCATGGATGAGCTCAGAGCAGTGATTAAGTTCCAGAAGGAATATGGTGAGTGTAGTATGATGTGCTCCAGAGAGACATTGCTACACTTTCTGGACTGCATTTAGACTGTGCTGAGCCCCTGGAATGTGTCCATCTTACTTACAGAGGAAACTTTCTCCTGTCAATGCAGTCTGAATTCAAACTGAATTCAATCTGAACACACTGTTTGTATTCCTTCACTACCAAATTGCTCTGGCAATCAGTTGAGCAACCAAATTTGGCACACAGATAAATCTTAAACCCATTAAGTTTCTTATTTACATGGCAAATAATGACATTATCATGCTGCCTAGCAACCACATACCACTGGGTTAAAATGACCCATTTCTAGCATTTATGCACCTAAGAAACCTTATTAAAACATTCTGTCATTTTAATTTCACAACATCTTCCCATCCACAAAAAATTGAATAGTGCATGACATGTGTCATAGCAACCATCTACCAACAGACTACAATAACAATTACACAGCAGAGCAGGGGAGCAACGAAAAAAAAATATGATTAAGTAAATCACTTTGCCAACAGCACAAACAGACCAAACAATAAGGTAGCTTGTTTTTCACATCCAAAATTTTAGTACAGTATCTTATCCTTAAAGTTTTCCTTCTCACCATTATGCATTTTACTAACAAAACTAATATGTAAAATTTAAGAGCAAAGTTTGAAAGTGACTTGTGATCAATGTCGTGCTCACAACTTACCGGAACAATATTTAGGTATGCCGCAGCTCGATTTGCATACAGCTTTTCTAGTAAACCTGTTTGAACACAGATATCTTCTGATTCAGCATAATCTGCTATATTCAGTGCTTCAGTAAACATCTCGATGGATTTTGTCCATTCTCCTTCCCTAAACACGTCGTTTCCTTCTCCAAACAGATTCCACACAAGGTCCTTTATGAACACCTGGAAAATTTAAAACATACAAATAAAACAAAACATACAAAGTCCAGTAATATAGTAATACGTCTTTACACAGATGCAGGAAATTACATGTTGCCTTTTATTTTTTTACCCAATAAATTAAAATAACATCAAATTTGTTTAACTCAAATTTTGATGGAACTGGGTCACCGTACATTCAAATTTACACTGCTTACCTCATACTGCTCCTGACTCCCAGGAAATGGAAGGGTTGATCTAGAAGAAAGAAATAAAAATGAAATTACAAAGTGCCAGCCATTAAATAAATTATGTATGTGTGTGAGAAACTGTAAATTACATTAATTACGCTGATCTTTTTTACCCTTTTTTTTTTTTAAAGTAAAACATCCTAAAAACTGTATTGAAACCAAACCATCCATTTTGTAATCGGAAGGTTGCCGGTTCGAGCCCCGGCTCGGACAGTCTCGGACGTTGTGCCCTTGGGCAAGACACTTCACCTACCGCCTACTGGTGTTGGCCAGAGGGGCCGATGGCGTGATATAGCAGCCTTGCCTCTGTCAGTCTGCCCCAGGGCAGCTGTGGCTACAACTGTAGCTTGCCTTCACCAGTGTATGAATGTGAGAGTGAATGAATAGTGGAATTGTAAAGCGCTTTGAGGGGTCCCGAAAAGCGCTATATAAATGCAATCCATTATTATTATTATTATCATCATCATCTACTGGTTTGGTTCTGACTGTATTGTTAAGTTATACTAAATAGTAGTGACTGCCAGGAAGTAAAATTGTATTACGATTCTAATCAGGGTGTGGTTTATGTCACAAGCAGTTCACAAACCTACATTTCATTTAGATGTCAACACAGACCTACAGTCATTATCAAGCTTAATATCATCAACAGTCATCAATTATTTGATGCAATGTTAAACTAGCTGGATAAATTGCTACACTAAAAGGTTCCATTGTGCCATTAAATGCTATCATGGAAAAGTTTGTCTTTTTTTTCTCAAAGGCTGTTTTCCACTACAGCTGCTGCCTGGTATGTAGAGTTGCATTTCTTCTTTTAAACAGTGGAGTAGGAGGGCGATATATTCTAGGCAGTCCTTTCAACCAAGGCATGATGAGCTCCTCTGCATACAACAAAATACCACTTTGCTCGTTGCCATGTTTTTGAACAATTAAGTATTTAATGATTCGGTGTGAAAAAATCTAAGTGGCAGACCTATTTCATTCATCTTTGTCAACTTTACACACACAGACTACATCACAGTGACGGCATTCACCATAGTATTTTAAGTATCACTTTTGTTTTAAAACAAAATGCCCTTGGTGGATTAGATGAAATGAAAAGCTAAACTGCTTTGCTCAGCTCTAAAACAACATGTGGTCATAAAGGAATTCTGCCTGATGCTTGAATACGAAGCTAGAAACAAAACTGAAGTAATACCAGTAATCGGCTGTCTCTCTTACCTCCAACTGATATTAACAACCCAATGAGATTGTGGTGGACTGTTAGTTACTCTTAAAGGGGGGGGGGGGGGGGGGGGGGGGGGGGGTAGAAAGACAAGATTTTATTTTCAATCTGTTCCTTTACAATCATCCAATGGGTATTGTGTTATCTGACTAAGTATTTTAAGTAGCGGAATTTAAGTATTCGGGGTCTTGTTTGTGAGTCAGCAGAGAGGGGGGCGCGAGATCGACAGACGGATTGGCGCTGCAGCGATGCGGACACTGTACCGGTCCATTGTGGTAAAGAGAGAGCTGAGTGTAAAAGCAAAAACTCTCGATTTACTGGTTGACGTGCTTACTTTCACCTACAGTCATGAACTTTGGGTAGTGACTGAAAGAACGGTATCGCAGATCCGAGCGTTAAAAATCAGCTTTCTCCAAAAGGTGGCTGGCCTCTCCCTTAGAGATAGGGTGAGGAGTTTGGCCATCTGGGAGGGGCTCAGAGTAGAGTGAAGAGCAAAATAGTGTTTAAAAAAAAAAAAAAAAAAAAAATAGTGTAATATCATATGAAGAAGCCATGTGCTACATGCTTAAAACCTCAAGAAATGTATTTATATTGTGTGACAGGATTACACTGAAGGGGGGACGTCAGGGATGTCACCAGAATCAATACTACTTATGATTCCATACCAACATCCACAGGCGATGTATGCACAGAGGTGGCCATTCTTCTGAAACTGAAGAAGGATATAAGTGTTCTAATCTAGCCAAACATGCTGAAGTAGAATACTAGAAACAAAGCCCACAAGCACAGGGAAAAATACAAATGGGACAGCAAAAACTACACTTGGAAGATGGCAAGTAGTGCAGCTCTGCTCCAACTCAAGAAAGGCAGATTCAGCTATGAGAGTACTTTGCACTCAAGGGTGGCTGACAAAGGGATAATGGTTCACTCTTAAAAAGCAGTGTTCAAATAAACCAAACCTTCCACGACACAATGGAGCTGTGATGTCAACTCTGAATGATCAGATTTAGGGCGTTAAGTTGGTGCATTGCATTGATGTCTCATTTATGTTAATGTTTGTACGATAATGTTTAGGTTTTTACAGTAATGTTTATGTTAGCTTACCTGTCGGAAAACTTCTCAGCATGATGCTTGCTAAGCGAACACTATGTAAATTTTGTTAGCCAATGAGTGATACGCAAGAGGAAACAATTAAACAGAAGTAGCTACAAACTTAAGTCCCCCCCCTCACACATTAACATTTCTTCTGAATAGTCTTTCACCTATCTTTAGGTAGTTAATCTGTAGGTTGGATCATGTCAATAATTATTTAGTTTAATTGACATTGAACACTACGCCATCTGAGAAACTATGATATATAACTACATTTCTGATAAGTAACAGTTTTTTCTAATTCTGTTTTACTAGTATTAAGATGAGTTTCCAGGCTTTGCACCTCTCAAATGGCTGAAGTAATGACAGAGAGCATCTTTAGGATGGTTATCAGCATCTGGGAACATCATCTCAAAGATAAGAGCAAGCGTCACTCCAGAGCATGTTCACTGCAATCGTGAATTCATGAGCTGGAAAGAAAATCTTTTTGATTTAATTTAAACCCTAACTTATGGACAGAAGCCGTTTTTAATTTCCTATTTGCACATTAACTTTTGTTTAAATCCTACTAGCAATTTAATTTGTATTACTAACCTTTAGTTGCAGCCCTAATGCTGATGTAACGTAGCTGTAATATTAGTAGGCTATTCTGCAAACATCCTAACATTTCAGTCTGTATTCTGTCAACACAACATGCATGCATTTTAAATAAAAGATCTGACTCCATGTTTTACAACAACTTTTTAATACATATTTTGTTTAACTACATAAGAGGATCATTTTGTTTGAGTATTGAGAATCATGCGATTCTATTGAGTACTGACTACTAAATGTTTTGGTATCGTGGCATCACTATATATGTTAATGTCAATGATACCCAAATTCAAAGAAGGAAAAAGTGAGTCAAACTGATGTTAAAAAAAAATGTATGTATGTATATGTAAAAATTCAAAAGTAACTTGTTTGAATACCCAAGTAATCTAATATTCTGATACAAGGATATAAACTATTATTGTCACTGATTCCTTTTGCCTATGAATTTTGAGCTTTTGTACCAGCATGTTTCTCCCACTGTTTCTGCCTTAACCTGGAGTAATGAGTCAATGAACCTCACCTCTGACCACAATACTGAGGAGAGTTGTTGAGGATCTCCTGAACCTAAGTAAGCACAGCTCATTACTCAAATTTTCTTTGAAGTGGGTGTAATGTTGTTAATGACTCGTAAACTTAGCAAATAAACTCTCATACGGTCTGACAATGTAATCAAAATGTGAGTGAAAGTCAGAGTGTTTTAGGACACTGGCATAACATTAGCTTACAGCCATCTATCGTTAGCTGTCCAGAGACAGAAGGGCTGCAAGTCTGATGACAGCTAGTGACAATAACTTACTGTGACAACACTCATTATAAATAAACATTATATAGAGTTTTCTTTTGTTAGATCCCTAATTTGAAATCAAGAGATTTCCTCCTCACATCAAGGCTTGAAGTGAGGAGGAAGTCGATAAGGTGGAGACGAGGGAGGAGGCGGATGAAGAGAAAGATGATGAAAATTTTAATGTACGAATCTTAAAACATAAATGAGAGATTGTGGTTTTGCAGACACGTGATCGCTTCCCATGTGACATGAACGTTTCGGCCATTTTAGATGTGTAGCAATCCTGACACGTCAAGTAAGTGAATAACCTACTAAACATTATTATGCTAGAACCCTATGTTTACTTTTAAGTATGGCAACTAACGTCAGTTCAGGAGTGGGGAGAAAGAGGATGAGAGCAATGAGCAGGAGAGAGTAATGGTGTAGGAAGCAGATGAAGAAGAGGCAGTAATATAAATATGAAAAAATATATATATATACACAAGTTATTGGATGTGATCTCTACCGGTTATCACATCTAATGAGGCGGACAGCTCTTGAGCAATATGCACATGACATCACATGCAAAACCATAATAGAATGAAAAACCACACTTTCACAGACCCTAATTTTTTGTATGTAAACAAACCAATAAGATGATTATCAGATTATCAAAATAGTTGCCAAAGCTGACCAAGACTAACTAATAAATGGCTCAGGAAAACAGTCACACACTGAAGAAAAAGAAACAAACCAGGGACACTTACTGGATGAACTGGAGGCCCTTTTGAATCTCCTGCCAGCGGGTCCTTCTGTCCAGACACGCTCCAGACATGTCTGCGTGTTTTGTCCCTTTCCCTCAGTCAGCACCTGAAATTGTATCAGAATCAGAAGATTCAGTAGAGTCATTTTAAAATGACAGGTGAAAACTAAATAAATAAAAAAATTACTTCTCATCATTGACTGGACACGGGCAGATTGTACTAACTAAAAAGCTCCTTTGCTCAGTGTTAACCGTCAGTATATGATTTCAACTTATCAGGGGCTTCTTTGCCGCTTGCCTTCCATTATTTCTAGCTTCCGCATTTAGTAATGACGACATGCTTTTAGTTCCGGAAAGTGACGCTAAACATTTTGTTAGCTTGCGAGGTAATAACAGTAACAACAGAGCAGATACGGGTTAGTATAATGTAGAAGCCATAGAAAGCTACAAAACCTACACACCTGAAGAGTTTGACAATAAGCAGAGCCGTTAGGACCCATTTAAACTTAGCATCTGGAATCAAGCGCTCCATCATCGGATAGCTCATTGCCTCATGTAAATATTTTTGGGTTTGTCACGAAATTCATCAACACAAAGTGCACACTGTGTGCTAAACAATGTGCACAAGTCTTCGAGCATTTATCACCTTCTGACAGTACTGCGGCCACGGCGCATAAACCCGGTAAATGAAGCAGTCAACCCTGGATGGTCATAAATAACATGATATCACCTGTCATTTCTAAACATTTTCAAAGGCACTTCTTAATTGTGGTTGCTAATCGGAAGAGAATATGGGCTGCTACCGAGTCATGCGGACGGTTATACTAGCTTTAGACTAGTATAACCGTCTAAAGCTAAGTTATGTTCCATTAACTTAACAGTCGGACCGAAATTAACTTTATTATTGCAGTGCTTTTGTGTTTAGACACGCTTTTTTTTTCTTTCTAGCCACTAAGCACTCTCCTCTATATGAAGACAGCACTGTGTGGAGAATACATTTATTTCAACAAAGTTTTACAGGAGAGGAGGGAAAGCGCTTCGTGAATATGTCCGATAATGGGCGCATAACAGTTAGCGCACGTGTGTTACCCGCGGACAGGGACCGTCCAGTTCTCACCAGCCATCACCATCGGCTAGCAAATATTAGCAATTTTCATACTGTTCCAAAATATACCGAAGTGATACAACACACGTCTTCTATGTATGCAGAAATACGCGGACGTTACCAAAAACACGACGCTACTCGCCTAAGTTTCTAGGAAGTAGACTGAACCTAACAAAGCATAGGCATGCCTAAGTTAAACTAGTTCCTCAACGCAAACAATAGCGAGGTGTAGCTGTTTAGCTGTAGCTAACACACAATAAATATCAAAGAAATGGATAAGAAGTAGCTGTCGTTCACACTTACATGAATGAGTCTTTATTCCGCACAAACCTTACATCGGCTATCTAAAGGGAGGGAAAGTGATTTTTCGTTATAGCTAAAAGAACTTGGCTAAATGTGGGATATCGCTGAAGGCCGCCCTTTGCTTCTTTTTCTGCTCTGATGCAAGCGAGCGCAAACATCGAGTCCATTAGCTCTGGTGCCCCTACAGGCACTGAAAGGTTGTAGCAAGTAGGATTTAGGTGTGTGGCGATTAATAATAAGACAAAACACGTGGATATTTGTTTATTCTTATTAGCAACAACCTGTCCAAAGTGTACCCTACAGCTAGAATAGTCCCCTAATCATTGGAATCAGTGTAGCTTACAGAGATAAACTTTTATGTTTTAGACTTAAGGGTTTTTTTTGTTTTTTTTTGTTTTTTTATCTTTTTTGTTGTTGTTGTGATTTTTAACCAATACATTAAAATATACATATGCAGAAATTATAGCTAACTGTATAATCTGCATATAATTTTACAATATATTATATAATAAACTGATTGATTCTTTTTTCTTTCTTTTTTCCCCTTCTCTCAATCCATACATGGGGCTCACCATAATTCTAAGATTGTCAGTACTTCAGACTCTCTCTAATGCATATACATTGGCAAGGCACCCACTTTCAATCTCCTTACAATCTACAAAGCACAACATTTCAGACCGCTGAGCCCGAGGCATCCACAGCTCCTCTCCATCAACCCTTGTGCAAATCTTTCTTTGACAGCGCGTTTCCTCCTTGAATTTATCAGCACACAGAGCATTTAAAAATAGAAGTGTGGCTCAAAAACTAGAGGGAGGAGCCCATAAGAGACTTTCATGTGATAGAGGTAAAATAAGGTTCACTTTTTCTCGGAGCAACCTGCAAACAGCTCAAGTTGAGTGATTTGGAGACAAAGTTGGAGAGGCAAGGTTGGGGTACTCTGGACATGTGGAGTGGAGGGATGGTGGTTATATATTGAACAAAGGACATTGTATATGGAGCTGCCAGGCAGGAGGAAAAGAAGATAAGCACAGAGATTCATGGAAGTGGTAAAAGAAGACATGTAGATGATTGGTGTAACAGAGGAGGACATTAGGGATAGGATGGGAACAACTTCAAAGAAGAAGAAGAAGACTAAAAAGCAGTTTAAAAAATATGTTACTCTGTAAATGAAAAAAAGAAAAAATAACTACTAGTGGTCCACTGCTTCACATTGAGCTTCACACTTATAAACAAACCAAGCTCGAAGTTACTTTACTAACAAAGTCTGCACAACACACTAATTATTCTGTTTTTGTAAAGGAAGAGGATGTGATAATATATACAGGAAATTCAGGAAGTTTTGACCACAAGTAGTACACCAATATGTGTGTGTGTGTGTGTGTGTGTGTGTGTGTGTGTGTGTGTGTGTGTGTGTGTGTGTGTGTGTATATATATATATATATACACACACATAAAGTGTGTGTGATAAGGACATAAAGTGGTTTTAGTGTGTATATATTAAGTGTTGGTTGATTAAAAAAAAAAAAAAAGACATAGCTGCACAGATCTTTTTGAGCAAGCACACAACCTGTTATTTGCTTCTTTTTCCCTTCCAAACTCAGTTGGAGAATTCAGGAAATTTTGACCACAGGTTGTCAGCAGGGCAGACAGTGCACATTTAAATATTTAACATTTAAGACATTTTCTTTGTTAAATAACAGTAAAAAGCCAGTAATCCTCTGGTACCATGGAAACCTTCAAAAGTGCCTTCATCTTTCTGCAGTTTCTAAATGATGACTAAAATGTCAAATTCATTATAACACCAGTTTAGTAATCTGTGACTCACAGTAACATCTAGTCATTCATTAAACAAACCCAGGTTTGTCCTAACTGGGTAAACTGTAATGTCTGAACCAGGATGAAATGCTGTTCATGTATTAGTATTGCTTCCAGTTTTAGGGAGTTTTATGATAAAAAAAAAAAAAAGAAAGAAAGAAAGAAAGAAGAAGAAGCAACACACTGAATGTCACCATTGTGCTTAGTGCTATTTGACTCATTTTACATTTGTAGTTTGCTCATGTTTAACATTAACATCTTCAGCAGTGTGCATTGAGCCTGATGGGATCCTACTGCTGGCTGGATATTTTGTGGCAATGGCTACGTTGAGATAAGGCTGATCGGATAAACAAGAACTGAAGGATGTGTGCCTCAGGAAGCAGTCTGCCAGGTGTAATAACTGCCAGGAGGAGGCGCTTATCTCATATTGTGCAGAAGCATCCCCGAGGAGCCGAATCACAAAAGAAGTGAAGAATACTGTATGTCTTAGCTATCCTTTTTATGATTTAGCTTCCCTGACATTGGCACATTATTGATGACGACAGAGTCAAGTGTGACAGATCTGGAAAAATACTCTCAGAAAAACATAATAAAAAAGATGAGAAGCAGTGATACAACACAGTGCCATTTTCAAATCGGGCTTGAAATTTGTCATTGAAACAATTTCAGAAGTTAGACACTTGAAGTGCTGCTCTGTAAATCAAACAGACAATAATGATAGCTGCAATATATGCTGAGAGTTTTAAGCAGTGAAAGCCTCTTCTGTTCTCCTCACTGAATTGTTTATTTAGAAAAAGAAGAGTGACAGATGAGACACATGAGCACATCTCTTTATAATTAAGGAAGAAAAGGTATATTATTAGGGTTTAATGACCGTAATTAGCTTGTCTGGTTGCAATTGTTGTGAAGAAGTGGAGACGTATGAATAATGATGTGCTGTTTGAAAGCTTCTATACCTTAAGACGGTGATTCTCAGCCAAGGGTAATTGTAACTTAGATGGTGCTTTTGTAGTTTCCAAGGGATAGTTGAAAAGTTGCAATTGTGTGGCGTTTAAAAAAATAAAACAGATAGTGTCATAGTAAAAAGAAAGCACACCCTCTTTCAGTTCTACATTTTTACATGTCAGGATTAAATAAAAATAACTGGGTCCTTAAAATTAGGAAACTACAAAACATGACTCATTACACAAAATCGTTATTTATTGAGCAAAAACTGAGCCAAAATGCAGAAGTAATGTGTGAAAAACTAAGTACACCCTTCCATAAGAATTAGGAGGCGAAATAGCAGCCAGGTGCTGCTAATCAAATGCACTTAATAACTGATCACCACCAAGTGTGAACACTGTTAAGAAAAGGCAGAGGTTTTAGCAGTTTGCAGGTCAGGTGTGTTAACAGCTAAGGGGGGATTTTCTTTTCTTTTCTTTCTTTCTTTCTTTTTTGTTATGGCTGAATCAGAAAAACATTAGAAATGTACTGTAAAGCACAAGTTGATTAAAAAGAAAAATGAGTCACCAGTGGACAGGAAGATTGTGGCAGTGTAAAATTGATCTAAAAGCAATAAATAAATAGAAAACAATTAGCTGAATAACTCCAAACAATACATATAAAATAGCCAGCTGAAAATAGAAAATGATTGGATAATGATCCTATTATACATTGGTAGATCATCTGGCAACAAAAACTCGAATTGTTCAGGAAAAATATTGAAATTATGGAATATGGCCAAAATGTCCAGGTTTAGCTTACAAATACTAACACAAATGCATAAGTATGAGTGGACTACACAATGACTCTTCAATAGTATTAAAATGACTGTTTAAGTTTAAAAAGTTTGAACTCATTTGGAACATGTAGGTTCAGTGGGTTGGGAGTGCTGGAGCTGATCTAAGACATACTTTTATTCTCCAAGAACAAATATTTTATTAGTTTTTATTTACTATTGTATGGAGACAGAACATTTAAAAAGCTGAAAATAGTGCTCTATAATGCCCGAATTACAGCTCTTCCTGTGCCAAATGAAGTATAAGACAGTTCAAAATCTTACATCACACTCACTTCGGCGAAGTGAGTAAGATATGCAAGTTACAACAGGTGTCAGAACACTTGACCCACATGTTTTGGTCATGCCCAGCTTTAATAACATACTGGTCTAAGATTTTTAAAACACTGTCAGAAGCACTTAACATCACTATCCAACCCAGTGCAGTAACGGCCATATTTGTTATTACAGATAGAAGACATTTGACAAGAGGGAAAAAGAGGGAACAGGGAAAAAAGACAAAAAAACATCATTGCTTTTATAACACATTACTGCTTTGGTTTGGTTTGGTTTGTGGATGCAATTCATCCAATTAGAAAAAAAAAACCCTTTCAGAGGGTCTAGGGACAATTTTTTCTTTGTCTGAGATCGAGTGCTAACATATTACGGTAGACTTAAAACCTTTCCCACCTAGCAGCCCCTGATGCTCCCTATGTTCTGAGTGGGTGGGTGGTATTGCTTTCCAAAGGCAAAGGAGGGGAATGTAATAATGATTATATGTCACTGTCAACCCCCCAAAAAAGCTGAAAATCTTTTTTTCTATGTTTAAAATTCTTATAATAACGATAATAACAATAATATGTGTCTTTCCATAAAACTTCGACTCATCTTACACCTCTAGAAAATCTAAAAACAGAACATTTTGTTTTCTCAATATTGCAGTGTTAATGCTAAAACGAAAGAAAAACACAAACATTGATCCAACTTCAATAAAGCACTAGGGGGAGCATAGATTCAAATCAAATCACTTTTTATTGTCACATCACATGTGCAGGCACACTGGCACAGCACATGCGAGTGAAATTCTTGTGTGCGAGCCCCACAAGCAACAGAGATGTGCAAACACAACAACACAAACGAGCAAAATACAAGAATGGCCAACCTGAAACTAATAAATATATGTACAATATATAATAGTGTATGCATTTCTGGATGTGTATACTAAATATTTTCCTACGTGTGTGTGTGTGTGTGTGTGTGTGTGTGTGTGTGTGTGTGTGTACACATTTTTACAAATGAAATAGTAAAAAAATAAAATAAAATAATAATAATAATAATAATAATAATAATAATAATAATAAAATATATAAAATATACAGAGTTGAATATGTGCAAAACAAGTGGCATTTATATACAGTGTGGAGTTCACAAACACTGGATTAGCCTCCAGCCAATAGTTACGCTCAGGAGATTATTCAAACAGCGTCTATAAAAAGCTCTCCACTCCTTTCAATGTTACACTCAGAGGGTGGAAGTGAAGAGCACTTACAGATGAGATTTTTAACTACCTGTTGCATGCCATGGCAGTATTTTATCGGATACTTCTCCTGCTATCTGGTAAGGTGATTATTTACTTTAAAAGAGAGCTCCACAGGGAAGCATAGTGAAAACTACACGCTTAAGAAGTTATTTCAAGAGGTAGTCAGTGCATGTTTGAGGGGAAAACTACCTGTGTTTACACAAGAACAGTGATTCAGTGAGCACTTGAAATGGAGCAAATTGTGTTGATTTTGCTGTAAAATAGTATGTGCTTGTCTGTGATTTAAAGCCTTAGGTATGGTGTTCAGGGAGAGTAACAGGAAAGTCAGTCCTCTGAGTACTGTTACCTATTGCAACGGACATCTGAACATTTCAATTCCAGCTACAGAAAGTTTCTTATATCCTAAATCCAATTTGCAGATACATTTTACAATATAAAGCCAGCAAATAGCAGCACAAACGTCTTTGCAACTCTTTAATGTATAATTTTATCAAGATTGTGTTGCATACCAAATCACTAAAGCATATATAGTACATGGACCGGTGTAGGGACAGAGAGATAACTTCTTTCCTTCTCTTGTGTTGTTTGTGTCTCTTTGCAGTGACTGTGGCCTCTGCGGCAACACGCAGATCGCAGCGGACAAAGCGAGGGTTACTTGAGTTGGCAGGAGCAATCAAATGCAGCACCGGGAGATCTGCTTTGGCTTATATGGTGTACGGATGCTACTGTGGTCTGGGCGGCCAAGGCTGGCCCAAGGACAGGGCAGACTGGTGAGGCAGCATTTATTATCACATTCCCTTAAGAACCTGACAGAAGAAAATACAAATTGGTGAGGATAGTATATCTGGTCACCTGAAGATAGCGCACTCCAAAATGTAAACAGTCAGCTGACACTATATATAACCAACCTAGGCATTACACTTCGCAAAAAATATCCTTCCAAGTACTTAGGTCAAGTTTAGCCTTTCGTCGCAGGAGGAGGAAATAATGTGTACATATTATTTTCTCCTCCTAAATGCCGTTGGTTCTTCCCAGTCTATCCACATCCTGATGTGTACGCATAGTTTCCGCTTCTGAATGAGTCGAGTGAACCACAAATGCAGTGCGACGGGATGGAAGGAGGGAATGCTGTGTAAATTCAGCAGACTCACACGGTCCAATACTTACTCCAAAAATTCCACACCCAAATCCTAATTACCGTCTCCTTCTTTTCCTTCTTAACCACAAGACATCTCACCCCCTCAAGCCAGTTAACTTCTAACTATCTGTTGTGAAAACTCATGTGGTGATCCTGCCCTGCCTTTTAAATAGTCCTGGTGTGATTTAAACCACAGCCTTGCAACCACCCACCTACTGTTTTCTTTACCCTGCCTTTCCTAGATTGAGATCGGGCCGAGTTCAGTTTTCAAAATAATGGATTTATCATGTTGTTAATCTGTCTGTGTGCAGGTGCTGCCACAGACATGATTGCTGTTATGGAGATGCAGAACGTCTTGGCTGCTATACAAAATTGAGTCAGTATCGGTGGACCTGTGAGGACAAGACAGCTGAGTGTGGTATTGCGATTTCTATCATTCTTTTGTTTTTCTTTTTGCGATCCATGATTTAAAGTTAAAACAGCTGATGCTCTTATTAATTCCATGGCTTTGAATTTTAGGATGTTCTTCACTAAGTCCAATTGTACTGAGATTGAGATCAGTACCAATATAAAATCTTCCTTTGCTACCCCTCAATGTCTCCTAGATGGATTCACAAAAGGCAGACAGATAGCTTTAGTGTAATCTTACTGACAAACAGTGGCAGAAGCACACAATTTTGAAAGGAATGCCCCAGCGGAGACCATTACTGACATTGCAGCGCTGTTATTTATTCATTTTATTTTGAAATTGGTGGTCAGATGGTCATCGCCCTTGATCACTCACTCTTATAATCAGCTTAACTGCCATGTGGGCACCTGCACCTTCATGTTTATGCCACAGAAAGGATGAGGCTGCTCATGCTTTCCCATAGTGAAACACAGAAAGCAAATAAGAAGACAGTTGATTGGAGAAAAGAAGGATTTATCCAGGATATCTTAATGGCATAAAGCACAGTATTTGCTTATCAAAAAGACCAGCTGTCAACCCCCCCCCCCCCCCCCCCCCAAAAAAAAAAAACAAGACAAAACAAATATTTTGGAAATCTGTCTAAATCCTGTCTTATCTTAAAATTGTTTTGTTTTTTATTAGGCAAATAGGAAACTGAATTCATGTTTTTATACCTAGCACACTGGGTTTCTCCTAGAGGTCAGAAATGAATCAAGCATATTATTCATTCACTAAATTTTTTTCTGTTTAGAAATAACTGTAATTTGGCATCTGAATCAAAAAATAATAACATGGTTTTTGTATAACAGTAAACTTTCGTGGATAACAGCAATAATTATATTTTCACATAAAAAATCTAGTTTTGACTAAAGAACTTGCACTTACTGGCAGATTAACCATGACAGAAATATATAAAAAATGATTTTGGTGATTACCAAGAGTGTTAATTTAGGTCAGCTGTGTCATAAACCTTACTTCGAGTGTTGGTCTGCTAAATTTATTAAGCACTGTACATTATTAGGTTTAAACATGACCCAAATGGTATTTATAACTGGTTACTGAACTTCTCTAATTATAGACAAACTGCTAAAAATGAAACAAAAATATAGCTGGAGTTCTCCAAATGTTTGTATACGTAGCTATGAAACAGAAAAACGTAAAAAGAGATTCACAATGTTAATGAAAAATTGACTGAAAATGAGTGAAAATCCTGTTCTTCATTGCAGATAATTTGAAGGACCAATGCGAAAAGCTGCTGTGCAAGTGTGACAGAGATGCTGCCAAATGTTTGAGAAAAGCACCTTTCATTCGGAAATATGCACTATGGCCAGATTTTCTATGTGGCCATGAGCATCCTACATGCAATATTTACTGACACAATAAATACATCTTTATGTGTCTTATGTGCCTTTTCTTTTAATATACGCAGCGTTACAGTAAGTCAGTCACTCTGCTTTTGCAGAAATTGTTTTAATAAAAAACACAAAACGTATTACAGTAAATGAACACCACCTATTTTCTTTCTC
Source organism: Aulonocara stuartgranti (assembly GCF_965226115.1). NCBI lineage: Eukaryota > Metazoa > Chordata > Actinopteri > Cichliformes > Cichlidae > Aulonocara > Aulonocara stuartgranti. The sequence goes on along the minus strand of NC_138942.1, from coordinate 10,072,375 downwards.
GAGTCAAATAGAGGGAACAATCAAATACTCAGACCTAACAATAGTACTTTTATTGGCTAGCATGTGTTACTGAACTGTGAAGTGGAGTGCCTGCTTCATAACAGTGAAGCTGACTCTATGCTTTGGGTGTGTTTTTGACTGGATTTCATTTACTGGAGTTAAAAAAAAAAACTCCCCACACTTGAGCTAATGGTGAGGGTTGTTTTCTTTATATTTAAAATCTGCTCTGACACGACTTCCTCCACTTTTTTCCAAAGCCAGTGAGGGAAAAGTCTCAGCAGCAGCGCCAAATTTTATTTTTGTATTTATTACTGAAAAAAAAAATTGAAACCTCTTGCATGTTTACTTCCTTTTAAGGTTTTAAAATATGGTCACAGTTGCATGTGTTTTCCTATGATGTGTACAGATTACCTCATAATCCCTAAATAGCTACCAAATGATTTTGCATGTGCAACGGCCTGAAGCCTCTATATCCACTTCCTGGATTCGCGGTTAGGAGAATGACTCAGCTGCGGCAATATTTGGTCTGTGATTTGATTGTTCATCTAAGGTATATAGTGACTCAGTCTTTTTATTTCTCTCCTCCAGCTAATTTGAGATTGTTAGAATATTGCGTGCTTTATTTCTTAATTAATGTACCTACCACAAGTACACACATCTGCATACCACACAGGTTACTGATTAAAAGATTTACATATTTAATTTTAAATTTTTCTTTTCATAAGGGTTAAAGGTGATCTCAGGTGATTTTGTCTGGGTTGCCATTAGGAAACTTTGCTTGCAGAATCTTATTGTTTCTTCAATGGTTTCCTTTAGTCGCTGAAATAAAGAAACTTTTTTTTTTTTTTACATCTTCAGCCCTCTTCATAACAGGAGGCTATATGTAAATACACTGACACATTTGATATTCACCTGTAGATGGAGCCACATCCACAGCTATGCAGGCATCTTTACACATCCAAACAAAGCTCTTGTTAGTGCTTCATAATGATCAGTAACATGTCACTGACTCAATAAAGTATATTAACTAAAAAGCATTAATGTTTTATGTTCTCTTGGATCCACAACTGGTGTTCTGGTTTTGGGACCAATTTTAGATAAAAGGGGTAAAACTTTATTTCCTCTCTGATGTCCAGTAAAGAGTATCTCAGCCAGTAATCAAAGTAGCCAAAGCTTTCTTCAACGTTACTTGATCTGATGTTATCTGATATTACACTTCTGTAAGCTTGGTCAGGGAATTCACATAGGAAACATGTTTTCTTTGAATTAGTGCAGTTCAGTTGTGTGGGCTGAAATGGGAGATGACGCCAAAGTGCTCCACCCAAAGTCCCGGACTGGAATTAAGAATCTGGGTCACAGCCCCAAAACACTTGTGTGATTGTGTCCAGGCTTGGCCATGTGTAAACTCTGAGGTTAAAGAAGTCATCTCTATCCACCGCATGGCAGACAAAGTGACTCAAAATTCCACTCTTCTTCTTTATTTTTTCCTTTTCATTTTCATCTGTAAAAATGAAAAGATAAATACTATGAAAAGCTTCGGTCGCACTGGTCTGGTTGCTACAGACGGTGAATGAATATGAATAAATATGTAAAAATAACACTTTTAGCCATTATAAGTTTCTGAAGAACAAACATTTTATTCCGTTTCTCTTTAAAACACATTTTAGATACACTGTAAGTTTTAGGTTGTCATTACATTTAAACTGCCGAAAATAATGTTTCCTTTAGCGCATACAAATGCAAAACCTGGTCTTAGCTGACCCTATATTAGCATCTTGCAGAGCAATGTGGTCCTCTTGAAGAAATCGTGCATCGACTCATAGCATTTAAATCCCCAAAGGAGAGCTGACAGAATCTGCTCCATGCTAATTGCATTCTTTAATCAACTGTTTGGGTCCCCAACGGAGAGCCAGACGGCACGCAGTGAAGTCTGGCTTAAAGGGCGCAAAACATAAACAACAAACAAATATGTGGATATGCCTTGCTAGACTGGAGGTTATCCACATGCTATGTCAGATGATTTTGTATTCATCTAATTCAGTGATGATACTGAAGGACTTTGATTTCCATAATACAATTACCAACTGAGATCCGAATGTAAGAGCAGGTTGAATGGGTCACTTTCTCTTGCCTTCACTGTATAAAAATCTTTTTTGAAAGCAGAGTATACAGCCCACAAGGAAATCAATGTGAGCGCAGCCTAGACCTGCTGCCAGTCTGCCACGTGCTACTGATTCCTTTGTTCTCCTCCTCCTGTTTTACTCCTGTTATACTCCATTTGTGGTGTTTTTCTTCTTTCTAAGGCTTAAATTGCAGAGGGCAGAAAATGAATTCAAGGGGATTCTATTACAGAGATGATACAGCTCTTCACATGGATTATTCACAAAAATAATAATGTTTATAATTAGGGAAAAGTAGAATCTGTAGAAATCTTAACAGTCCCTTTGTAATAACAACCTGCTACTTAAATACCATGTGTCATTATATAAGCAACAAGTAGCTGAATTTATTCAAGTTTCAGCTTGGGGTGGCACTTTTTATATTTGGAAATACAGCCCTGACTCAGCCCTTTTAAACTAATGAATGACTCTGTGATTCTGTGTGAAGACGCATTTTCAAAGTATTTTCCTCCATGTTTCTCCACACAGCCTCCACCTGTGACGGAAAACTCTAGAGGGAAAAGCGATAAACATCTGTCATTAGGCAGTCCAGAGGCTATTTGAGCTTACTAAGTGTCTTGGTTGTAGTATCTTACTTACTATATTAGGATTTTAAAAGCTGCTGTGAAAGCCAAAGCTATTTTGAAGGCGATAATTGCTTTTCTGATCTCATAGGCACTAAGGTGAGACTGTGTCATTATGCGTACATGCTGGTATATGTCATCTTGGGTGACTAGTATAGATCTTGAGCTGAATCTTGAATTAAAAGCATTAAGCACAAGGTTGAAGGCAACAAATCTTAGGATGGAAAAAACGCCCACAGCATTATATACTTGGATGGATGTAAGTAAAAACTCATCTTAGAAAATTTGTCGTAAACATGTTCCTGAAAACTTCTGCTCATAGAGTCAAAAAGACATTTCCACTTCACAATCATGACAAGAAAACCCTCTAGAACCAGTGAATTTGCCATGTGATAGTTTTTAGTGACCAAGGTGCTGATTTAGGACCAAGGAAGTGTAGCACTGAGTCTCAGTGATTGTAGCCAGAGTCTGAAAATCAGCCGTCAGCGGTGTGTTGTCAACATCACTGATTAAAGCTTTTGCAAAGCACTGCAGCATTTTCCAGTTGTTTTCCTTCTATCACCTCTCATTTCACAAAGGGTCACTTCAGCACACAGAACGTGATTGCAATGCAACATGAACCAGATATGAATCATTGATGCTGCAACACGAAGCGTTACCCAGGAAACTGCACTAGTCTACCATCAGTGGTATGTTTGCAGAGCATAAAAAATACAAATATATATTTTTGAGCTAATGAAATGTTTTTGGGGAATAAAATGTACACTCGTGATGTCATAATAGTGTTCAATAAGAAAATGTGGATCTCTGCTAGAGCTGTTTAAACACATGGGTAAATATGCAAATCTACTACAGATTTTTCCATTTCCATGTAATCTTCATCCATGGCTCTTTGCAGTTATGCCTTGCATTGAAATGAGTTCTCATGATACTGATTGCGCCAGTAATTTGATCTTATCCCAAAATTCAAATTAGAAGGTGTGATGTCTCTATACACATAGAGACATCACACCTTGTCCAGTTACTTTTGAGCCTTTATACATTTTTGAAGGCTCAAAAGTAACTGGACAAGCTAATATAATTTTAAATATAACGGGCTATATATAAGTACTCAATGACTGTCTGAAATGTAGAATCCATAGACTTGACTAAATGCTGCATTTACTTCCTTGAGATGCTCTGCTAGGCCTTTACTCCAGCCTCCTGCAGTTGCTGCTTGTTTGTTGCTCTCTCTGCCTTTGTCTTTGGTTTTGTCTTCAGTACATGAGAACAATGTGATATTGAGTTCAGACCAAGTGACTGGCTTGACTATTGAAGAATATCCTGTTTCTCTGTCCTTAGAAACTCTTGGGTTGCTTACGCGATATGTAAGTATAGTCTTTTATAATTAAGAATTTGATTGCACGACCTGTTCCCATGAACAGATGCCAAGTACCTTTTATCTGCTTGTAATGGAATTACAAAGTACCAGGTCTCATTTGTCAGTCAAATATCAAAACCTTTTTGAAAAATATGTATTTAAATTCTTAAACATTCAATACAATACTTTCATCAATGCATTATTTGAAATAGATGAAAATATGCACACCTCGATTGTTTCATTTAAAATTTGCCGTGGTGATGTAAACAACATGTCCAAATATTTATGGACCTTTTATCTATATAGGAAAGAGGGTGGATTCTGAATACATTTTGTAACAAATTGAATTTAATTCTGTCTCAGAGCTGATCACAGTGCTATGTGACCAACATGTGTTTCATTGAGAATTATTGAGCAGATATGGGGTACAGAATTTCAAATTTCATAATGTTGAACTGCTATTTTAGTTTATAAATGACAAAAAAACATATTTTTTTAGTTATCAAGCTCAAGCCAAGTATTATTTGTACAGTATTTTCAATGTATGACAAGACATTAATGCAAGTATTCAACATCCTGGATTACAGTGGCTAATTTTCTAGCTATATACTGTTTGAAAAATAATGAAAAAGGTCCCAAATGCAATTACTCTCACAAAAGTTAACGTTTAAAAGTAATTAATACTACAAAAGGCACGGACGGGGTTCGAACCCGCGATCTTCGGTTTACGAGACCGACGCCTTACCACTTGGCCACCGCGCCTGCGCTGTGTTCGTCATCAAGATATCATTTAATAGTTATAAGAACAGCTGTATTTTCATTGTGAGTTTATATTCCATGACTTATTGTGAAGAGCTGCTACTTCAGGTCTTTTTCCCACGAGACAGGCGCCATTATGCTGCTGAGATAAAACATGCAATCGGTACAAATGTATTGTCGACATTTGGCCACAAGAGGGCACTGTTCTCTACTCCATGAAAACAAGATCGGTTTGTAATCTTTGGCAGGCAGAGGTCTCTGCTCTCCTATGACTAGTGTTAGCAACAGAGAGCTACACAGAAGGTAGGTTTGCTGTTGTTGTTACTCTTTGTTACTCTTTGTTTCTGTTGAAAGCTACTAGAAATGGTGATGTTGCTACACTCTGCAAAACTAAAACAGTACACAATGTAGAATTGAACTAATTTAAGCAATGGGGTCAAGCAAAAGTAAAGATGATGTTACCTGAAGGTTTACCCTTCTTATATATAAATAATTATCTTATTGATAAAGTTATTTTTCTTAAAACAAACAAACAAACAAACAAACAAACAAACAAACAAACAAACAAACAAACAAACAAAAAACTGTTATCAAACAATGTATAAAGTGTAAGTGATTGAAATAATGTCTGCAAGCTCAGGAACTCAAAAACATTGTATTTCCCAGCTTGGCCTAACAGTGGTGCTACAGAAAATGTATGATCAGAACAAATCTAAATCGAATCCAATTTTGTGCAGTCCTATTGTTTTAGTCAGTATGGAATTGACAGAGATGGACATGAATGAGAAGTAGCTACAAAAACCAGTGAGCTGCTTGCAATTCGTTGCTAAGGAATACAAGGAATACAATATGCATGAAATCAGACTGCAGCTTTCCACAGTATTTCTTTGCAAAACATCAAAGATGAATGCTTGGCCGAGCTGCTTTTTATATTTTATTTTATCAGATATGCTAGAGGCTGTTTGAAAAATGAATAAGACTCATTTCCAGTGGGAGTGTGTTAGCAGTGGAAACTGCAGATGTAGAGTACTCACCTTGACCTGCTTATAGCACATACAGCACTACAGACTGAAAATTGGCTTTCTGTGGAATAAAAACACACAGGTAAATTGAATTCAGAGTGCCTTGAAACGTGCCAGTTTCTTTCTGTGCTTTAGTAGACCAAAGCAGCAAACTTTCATCTAAAATAAATAGCAAAGTACTTAAAAACAAGAGTGTTACATTTATTAATATACTAATATATTTTTTCAGACTGTGAGATTTTTTTAAGTTTCTCAAGTATTTAACAAAGGTGACTGTTGAACTACAGTTCCCATCTAGGGAATTATGTGATTTGATTTGGATTGCATGCTCTTAAGATGAACTTTTATTGAGCAGACTGTAACTGTCTTACGGGCAGGTTTCTACAATAAAACCAGATAAGTATCCAGCATTGAATCAAAAGGATTTCAAACTGCTCAAAGGGCCTGTGGTTTATTTTATAGCTCATAGATGATTTTTTCCCTGGTCTTCTTTTTCAAATCATAAACCCCTGCAACATTACAACCTGAGAAATAGAATATTTTCCAGTGTAAGATTACAGTGTGCATTCTTCTTTATGAAGGAAACACCAAGCATCTTACTCCCTGAGAGAATAAGTAGTATCACTGTAGCAGTCTGTTTAATTATTTATTGGTCTGTTGCTGTGAGAAATCCTATTTTGCTATGCTGCCTGTGAATGAATACTCTTTTGCCCTGAAACTATGAGAATATTTATTTATTTATTTTTTGTGGTAAACAGACAAGATTTTTTTTTCCTCTAGACTGAAGCACATTTGCTTTGTCTGAGTTCTGGTAACTGACAGTAAGTGGACAATAAATAAATATAAAAATAAATAGTCTGCACTAACCTTCTGGTTGTTTTTCTATTTTACATCTTTAAGCATTTTTATGGCAGTCACGCTAGACTGGTTTTGATAAAAAGTTGTTCATTTCATAAAAAAATAATTCCCTGTATATTCTTTCATATTGCAGAGATCACAAGTGCTAACCATGTATGCACTATGTTTAAAGTTTGCACTTGTACTTTAGCAGAAAGTATGGAATAAAAGAAAGCCAACAAATTGACAAATTCGACCGAACCAGAAAGTTATCATTCTTGTTTTGATTTGATCGATATAGTTATTAACCTTTTTTTTTTGTTGTGGCAGAAAAGCTAATCAATTGCCTTTGGTGCCTTTAAAATTAGTTTTATAGAATTAGTTTGAAGTCAATGTAAAAGTGCCTCTAGATGGTGATGGCTATTATTGCAAAAAGACTCCTGATCCTGTAGAATTTTATCAGAAAATATTTTTTTCTGTTTGGCCCGTTAAACACTTCCCTGCTGTGTTTATGCACTCAGTAACTTATTTTGTGTCACACTAAATAAAAACCTAAATCTATTTTGGAAATTTTGGTCATGCCGTGGCATTTTCTCCCCACTCTCTGGCTAAGGACTTGTTACTAACAAGCTATGGCCAATGAGCCAATGAGCAAGTGATGTTTCAGACACGCCTGTTCTTATCACATCTGTTTTCCTGGAAAGGCTGATCTCAAGGCTTCAAAATGGGACTTCACAAACCAATGGGTGACATCTCTGTAGCTATTTCTATCTTTTATAGTTCCTTAAAAAGGGCTACGTCAACACGAGTTATTTTAAAGAAAGGATTTTCTGTTTTCATTTCATCCATGAAAAATGCAAAGGAAGTGCTGTCAAGAACATCGTAGCACATCAGGTGGTCAACTGTAGAAAAGTGCTGTCGAGAATACTGTGCACAGTCTGAAGTTAAAAATTAGATAAAAGCATGCACAGTCAAAGCTGATGTTGACTCTTATTTTCCTTGTCCATGCATAAAACGCTTAGAGATGTTTTCCTTAATAACCATGTACATGCAGAGCATGCACATTAGCACCACCATCACGATAACAGACCTTCATTAATCCCTGAGGGCTTCTACTAAATGCTGTCAATACATTGCTCCTTTGACTTATCAGTAATTGCAACCATCTTTGGCTGCGTGTTGATACTTTGTAGCTGCTTCCCATCACTGGGGGTCACTGTCACAAGCAAGTGGCCATGGAGAAGAGCAAAGTTATACAAAAAGCTGATGTGAAATGAAGTGTTAAAAAGAAGGAAAAGCATCCACTGTAGCAACCAACTGTGCTTTTTGCTTTTTTGTGTTTCCACTGTTTGTGGTGAACTCTTCTATTCCTCCCATTTCTGTTATGGCCCAATTTTCAGTCAGTCAGCGCACGTTCATTGACTGAGCTTCATACTGTTAGTTCCTTGGAGAGCTGGATGCAAGCGTGTTTGCGTAAGTTGCGTAAGTCCCTCTGCATAGGCAAATACTTATGGAAATGAAGATACATGCAGAACCATAAAATAAACTTTAGAAGTGCAGAAGTATGTTAGATTACCTCAATAAAGATAATTGTTTCCTCCGTTTTTTGTAGAAAATCACATAAAAAGAGCACTAACCTCTGTTAAAGCAATACACAGTAAAGTTACTTGGACAGCTAAGCGGTTGGAATTTTGTTGAGAAAAAGAACAAAGTAACAAAGTGATAGTAATTTTGACAGATTTGCACAAATATGTTTTTTGGTTTTTTTAAATAGAGCAACCTAAATGTAAGTTTTAAGCGTAGATAGTGTAAATTAAATGTGATGAAGTGGCAGCCAACGCTGCAGGTCTCTGCTGGTGTAGTTTGAAGGGAAAATTGGTCATTGTGCGAAGGGTATTTGACCCTGGTCGCAAACAGACATGCAAGTGTGAAATCCACTTGAAAGGTAAGCAACTGATTAAGCTGCATGACAAAGGGAATATCATCTCTCTTTCTCTCTCCAAATATTCTGTTCACCCACATCTCTTCTCTTTTCTTTGCATTCATTTGCTTATTAACGGGGCTGTTTCCACCGCCTTACACAGCACATACGTGTAAGTTTAAATAACAAATCCTCTCATGGCTGAAAAACCTGCAAGACGTCTAAGAAACAATTCAATTTCAGTTCAGTTCAGTTCAGTTCATTTTTATTTCAAACATTTCAAACATGTGCCTTCACAATCATTACAAAATATCATTCCATTATTTGTTTGAAAAGGAGTAGGCTGAAGTATTTACTTATTTGTCCCTACCCCCTCAAGTTTTACCTCTCATTCATTTAATTTTTTTTGTCTTAAATTAAACAAACAACATATGAAACATATAAACATATGAAGTAAAACAAAACATAACATACATAAATCAAAAACAAGAAATTAGCAAGCCCCACCACAGTATAGTTTCTTTCATATGAAAAATACAGAATGTGTATATTTGCAGATACACAAGTTATGGAAAAACAACAAACCAAAACAAAACAAAAAAACAAAAAAACAACCAAAAAAGAACCGCAACACCATTACCAGCAACATTACCGTCCTGGGTTAACCCCGTTTTCTTCATTCTTATACTTATTTAAAATTAGGTTTTTATATTTTACTTTAAACTGTTTTATGTTTTGACTGTCTTTTATTTCTTCTGTTAGACTGTTCCATAATTTAACTCCTGCAATTGAGATTGACATAGTTCTTAAAGTTGTTCTAGCACTTTGTATTTTTAAATTCCATTTCCCTCTTAAGTTATACCCACCTTCTCTTTCTATGAACAATTTACAGATTTCTTTGGGAAGCAATTTATTTCTGACTTTATACATTATTTGCGCTGTTTTAAGCTTCACCAAGTCTTGGAATTTAATAGCTTGCATTTTGACAAAGAGTGCATTTGTATGGTCCCTGTACCCTACATTATTTATTAATCTAATGGCCCTTTTCTGTATTATAGTTATTGTTTGTGTGTTACTTTTGTATGTGTTTCCCCAGACCTCTACACAGTAGCTCATATATGGCAGTAGTAAAGCACAGTATAAAATGTGCAGTGCTTTCTGATCCAACATATGCTTTGCTTTTCCCAGGACGGCAATGCCCCGTGCCAATTTCCCCCGAACATAAGTAATGTGTGGCTTCCAACAGAGCTTGTGGTCAATGATCACCCCAAGAAATTTTATTTCATTTACTCTTTCTAAATATACATTGTCAACACATATTTCTACTTCGATGTTTTTCTTTTGGTTTCCAAACAACATAAATTTGGTTTTATCGAGATTCAATGATAATTTATTTATATCAAACCACTTCTTTAATATCGTTAATTCCTGTGTGATCATTTCCAAAACCTGTGGCAATTCCCCACCTGCACACAGTATATTTGTGTCATCTGCAAATATTACAAACTTTAAAATCTCCGATACTCTGCAGATATCATTTAAGTACATAATAAACATTTTTGGACCCAGTACTGAACCTTGAGGTACTCCACAAGCTATATCCATCAAATTAGATTTATATTCATTTATTTGTACATATTGTTGCCTATTCCCTACATAGCTTTTTAACCATTCCAAAACCACTCCCCTAAACCCGTACTTTTCCAGTTTTTTTAATAGAATTTCATGATTAACAGTATCAAACGCCTTCTTTAGATCTAAGAAAACTCCGAGCGCATACCTCTTATTATCCATACATTCCGTTATCTTTTCCATTAAATCTATCAGTGCCAAAGCTGTTGATCTGTTGTTTCTGAACCCATACTGACTATCTGTCATTAATTCATATTTTTCCACAAAACTGTCAAATCTTTTTATGAAGAGTTTTTCCAGTATCTTAGAGAACTGGGAGAGTATTGACACTGGTCTATAGTTTGTAAAATTATGTCTTTCACCGGTTTTGTAAATGGGAATAACTTTAGCAACTTTCATTTTTTGTGGAAAAACTCCTTTTTGAAACGACAAGTTGAATATATATTTTAATGGTTTTACGATACCATCAATAACTGTCTTTACCGTTACCATATCAATATCATTCCAGTCTGTACTGGTTTTGTTCTTAAGTCCTCTAACCATGTCATAAATCTCTTTCTCTTCCACTGCTCTTAAAAACATTGAGCTACTATTCCTTTCAATATTTTCACCAGTGTCCCTTTCTATTCCATCAACCTTTATTTCTTCTGCCAGTTTTGGCCCTATGTTTACGAAGAATTCATTAAAGCCATTTACTATCTCTTCCATGTTATTAATACTTCTTGTCCCTTCTATAAAGTACCCAGGGTAATCATTATTCCTTGATTCATTTTTGATTATTCTGTTTAATACATTCCATATATCTCTTGTGTTATCTTTATTGTGTTCTAACCTTTTAATGTAATACTCTCTTTTACAGGATCTCATTATATTAGTTAATTTATTTTTGTAAGTTTTATACTTCATTTCAGTTTCTATTGTTCTCTTTTTTATGAATTCTCGATATAAGGTATTCTTTTTTTTGCTGGCATTTTGTAGTCCTTTTGTCATCCATGGTCTTCCTGCATAGTTGTGTTTCCTATTGATTTCAATTACTGGGCAGTTTTTATCAAGTAATGTGTTAAATGTTCTTAAAAATCCTTCGTAAGCTTTATTAACTTCTGTTTGTTCATACACAATATTCCAATCTTGCTTTAAAAGTTCGTTTCTAAGACAATTTAAGGTCTTCTCTGTTCTTATTCTTTTGTAAATAATCTTATGTCCATCGTTGTTCACTTTATAATGGCAATTATACGATGCAAAGACTGGTAAATGGTCACTTATATCATTGATTAACAGCCCACTTTTTATCTTTCCTTCTATTATATTTGTAAATATATTATCTAATAGAGTTGCACAATGAGATGTTATTCTGGTCGGTCTTGTTATCAGTGGAAATAAACCTATGCTGTACATGGAATCAATAAATTCTTCTGTACTCTTATTATGATTTGGATTCAATAAGTCAATATTAAAGTCCCCACAAATAAACATTCTTTTCTGATTTATATTTGTAAATAAGTCCTCCATATTATCCTTAAATATCTCAATCTTAGATCCTGGTGTTCTATATATACAACTGACAATTAGGTTTTTCCTTTTTTCTATAATTATTTCCACTGATAAACATTCCATCACTCCATCAATAACAGTTGTCATTCTTCCCATTCTTTTGTACTTTAGGTTTTTATCAATGTAAAGTGCCACCCCACCTCCTTTCTTGTTGATCCTGTCTACATGAAAGAATTCATATCCATTTATTTTAAAGTCTTCTTCTTTTCCAGGAGTTATCCAGGTCTCCGATATGGCTATCACATTGAATGGCTGTTCAAACTGTGTTATGTAGTCTTTGATGGATTGAAAGTTTGCATATAAGCTTCGACTATTAAAGTGAACCATTGTTATACCCTGTTCTACCTTGAATTCCTTTTTAAGTTGCTCATTTGTATAATAATTGCATTCATTTGTCTTATTGTTAAAGAAATTACAATCAGGATCTATGTTGCTGTCATACATCAATGTCTTATTTTCAATATCTATATGAGTTGTTAGTTGAAAATTGTCAGACATCTGCGTTGGTTGTGCACTTGGACGGTCACATCATATTTAGCACTGCTTTGCATTTATCGGTTATATTTTTCTAGTTCCGTCATCTCTTTGATGACTAGAACCTTAGCCTGCTCTGGTGTTCCATTTAACTTAATGAATATTTTACAGTCTGACGTCCAAGTTGACTGTATTTTCTTCTGTTTTCTTAATATTCTTGCTTGTCTTGCAATGTCTGCATTTTTCTTGATTAGGTGTTCATTTAAATAAACATTTGTACCTTTTAGCTTTCTTCCTTGCTTGAGCAGTTCTTTTTTCTGTTTTCTATTAACAAAACGAATGATAATGGCAGGTATTTGATTTTTTCTCGGAAGAGGATGGCATCCCTCAATATTTTTACTGTCCATTTCTATACCTTTGCTTTTAAAGAAGGCCATTACCTGCTCTTCCAAAGAGCGTAGCTCTTGCTCGGGTGGCTCCCCTCTCTCTGCTGCTGCTACCCGTGCGTATGTCTGATGCTTGGTTTCCAGTTTGACTGAATACTTATATTTCTCCCTCTCTCTCACTCTTTTCCTTACTCTCTCTCTCTCTCTCTCTCTCTCTCTCTCTCTCTCTCTCTCTCTCTTTAAAATTTGTACAAGCAATTAGGTGCACGTCCTCATGCCTGTTGGGTCTGTTACCATAGCTACAATACCATTGTGCATGCAATCATCTGGTCCTTGTTTCCTCCAATAGGGTCGCACGGCTAAAGCTGTAATATAAAGTAAAGATGCTCATCTTTCAGCAACACACTAGTAAGAATCATTATGAGCAGAAAGTATTGTAGAGTGGCAGACAGGGGACTGCGCCCAGTCATGGCGGACAACAGAAATAAGATCCGACGAGCCAAACAGCAGGAGAGAAAGGTGAGAGCATCTACCATTTTGAAATTCAACTCCTTTCATTGTTCATTCAAAGAGTTTGGTGCAAGAACAGTGACAGTAAACAATATACGGCTTTGCATTCAAGCTTTGAAAGCCAAAAAGGAGCAAAAAAGAAATGTCACTTTAAATGAAATGCATTAGCTGGACGAAAGCTGGCAGATACAGTCTTTAGACTTATAATTGTGTCTGAAGGTTCTTAAGTCAAACTGAGCTTCAGTTGGTGAGATCAAAGAATTTCAGCTGAGCTTTGCTTTAAAGGAACGATGTTCTTTGTACATTTCATATGACGGAATAGCTGAAAATAAGGGGAAGAGACCCAAAACATTAAAACAGATTTGAGGCTTAAACGATCTGAATCCTGAATAAAAATACATGAATTTAATTGTAGTTACACAGATGTGGCCTAAATCAAAGAGAACCCCAAAACACATCAATCAGAACATCCAAAGAAAAGATGCATTCAGGAGCAATCATGGAGGAGCTTTGAGGCCAGGCTTGTTGAAATCAAAGGCCTGAGAGCAGAAATATGTTACGCGAGCTATCCATATAAGTCAGAGAAAAATAAATGCGGTCAGTTCAACTGCAGCTTGGAAAAGGACAACAGCCAATGCAGCATGTTCAAGCTGCTCCCCTACTGGGCGGCCCATGAGCCTGTCGATATGGTGGTTTGATGTTGGATGGAAAATAAGAACCCCCCCACAACAAACAGAGGGCTGGAACAGAGAGACTGGAACAGAGAAAGAGAGGGTAGAAAGGGAAGAACCATCGACAGATGGACTCTGTTGTGATTAAAGATGGCGGCTGTCTTTACTGCAGACTATGAAGGACTATACTCGATGCCTAGAAAAGCGGTGGGAGTAGTCTGCGATTCAGCACAACAAAACCAAGAAGCACACAGTAAGGTAAACCAGCAGGTCTAATGTTTGCTTTGGAATCTGTGAGGATGAAAATTGGTGTTACGTTCCTTTGTCTTGTGTATCGTTCCCTTACGTCTGTTACCGTCTTTCATGTCTGTGCCGTACTGTTTTGTTGTGTCAGCCCTCTCATCAAAAGCAAAGCACATCATCTGATTTGACCAGTGAGTGTGTATCGGATGACCAGACAAGTGAAGACCACGATAGATTGAACACTTAAATTAATTTGGATTTCTTCCAGCCGGCTGATGTCTGGCAATGTATTTTCGCCATTTGGTACATGGTTCTGCATGTATGTCTTTGGTATTATATCACCATGGGAAATGTAGGCCTTTTAATAAGCTTTATTTTCCCTTTTTCTGGGAATATGGTGCTCTGCAAGCTATAATATCCTGCAAAATAAACTCAAGTCTGCAAATTGCTCAATCCTCTGTGGCTAATCCATTCCAAGACTTGTTAGTCATGATCTATTCAGCCTGGACAAAGGATATCAGCAGGACATCAGAATACATTTTCTGACAGTCTTTTGATATTACTCTTTGGATCATTTCCAGAACTTAAAACAAATACAGAAAAGCTTTAATATTCGTTCGTCATATCAACGGTTTTGAATGTTTTTAGTCCATAAGCCCGGCGATTGCTTTACATTATAGTTTTGAGAGCTTTGAAAGATGCATTGTCCTCTTCGTTGTTTCTTTTATACTTCTTAACTTTTGGCAAACTCTTTGAAGACAGCCAGCTTGAAAAATCTTTATTGTGTGCACTGAAAATGGGAGCTTCCATTTAAATATCTTAATGTGGCTTTGTTCATCAGAGAGTCTTCAGCAGAGATAAGCCTGTTTCAGCCAAAGCCTACAAAAGAGCCTAAATCCACACTGACAGGTGGAACAAAAGAATGCATAAAGAGCTGAACTGGGAGACATGAAGTTGTCCTCTGGTAATGCTTAACTGCAGCAGTAATTTGAGAATATTTTAAAATATGAGAACAGTTTTTAAAAGGTAGCTTTGTAGGGTTGTGAAAAAAAAATCCCCCCTGCAAAGTACAGAATAGTGAATGTGCATTTTTAGAATTTAGTATGAAGGATGGGTGCATGCATAAAGGAATTAAGAATAAAATGTAAAATCTTCTCCTTAAAGGTTTTATACAAGTGTGTTTCCATAACAATTCTGACACAAAGTGCTTATTTTACAATAGGTTTGCTGATTTTAGTGAAAACTTGTTCACACTTCAGAGTTAGGCACAGAGAAGCCTCTTCTATTGTTCCTCTGTGCACTAAGCAGCTTGGCCGAGCCAGTTGCTTGAGGGTTATTTATTTGTAGTTAAAAAGAAAGGGAAGAACATTTTTTTTTGTACAAATTTCACACCCAGCTGTTTCAAACTATCAAAGAGGTCCAGTTTGAAAAGCCTTCTGGTTACAGGACTTCTTGAGCTTATGTTTTTAAACCTTTTCACTGTTGCAGTTATTTACAGTTTGTGGTGTTATGTTTTGGACAGCATGCCAAAAGAGGTCAAAGTGTGAATTTGTCTTTTATGATAAAGCACACTTATTTTTAGGGACAGTTCTATGCAGAAAGGCACATTTTATTTCTTGTTAATTGCTGAAGTTAAAAGCAGATAACTGACTTCTGGGAACCATCAAATCTGTTAATTTTGGGGACTTTAACCTCCTCTTATTTACTTTAACTGTAATATGAGAAATCTCTCTCTGATTACTCACAGACACCTCCTGTACAATCAGGAGTTGTGCAACCAAAACTGGCACACAGATACCTCTTGGGCATCTGAAGGTTCTTATCTATAGCAGATGTAATGTTGTCATCATATCATCTTAGCCTGTTACAAAGTTGCAAGACAATGTGACAACATCATTACATGTGGTATAGATAAGAACCTTTAGATGCTCAAGAGGTATCTGTGTGCCAGTTTTGGTTGCACAACTCCTGATTGTACAAGAGGAGTTTGTACAAACGGGGAGATTTATTTACGGTAAGATTGTTATTCATCTTTGAACTAAAGGTGGCAGCAGGGCTAAGGTTAGAGAGGATGCTATATTGTGCATGGTTTGCCTGCTTCTTGATTCTTTGACCTACTCCTGTACTTTCCTCAGTGTCAACTTGTGTCAGTGGTTTTTGTAGTGCAACAGATCCTACTTGGGTGGTGACTAAGAAAACATCTCAAATTATCTCAGGAGGGACTGAATGACTCAAAGTGTAAAAAGTTGAGCTTTTTAATTCAATTCAGTTTTATTTATAGGGCACCAAATCACAACGCCTCAAGGCACTTTATAATCTAAAGTAAAGACCCTACAATTTTATAGTTTTTTACAATTTTAAACTATCGGTGTAATGGACTGGGTCATTGTGTTGGGCATGAGGCCACCCTACCCTAGTGTTAGGAGCTTTAGCTTTGTTTTTTCAAGAATATTTCGAATGTAGATCAGTAATGGTTTTGGTTTCAGATATATTGCAGCAGAAACATCTTCAAATGAAAATGTAACTGTTCCATAATGTTGAACTCCTGCATTCTTTCAGTTATGTAGGAACTAGTCTTAACCAATATTTCTTTCTTTTCAGAAGCAAATGGATGGCAATGGCAAACCATTATGGCGACATTCTGCTTCAGCCAGGACTTTCCATTTCACGGGGGTGAGAAGGGCTTTACCTTTGCAGAAGAAATGTGTGCTGAGTAACAATACAATGGAATCTTCAATAAAAGGATGCACTACTGGAGGATGCGTGAGGAAGTCAATCAAACTCAAGGTAATGCAGGTGGATTTGCTTGCAGATCTGCCTTTTCTCCATCTGTGTGTTCACCAAATATAAACATGTAGACCCAGAAGCTGTTGACCCTTGGAGGAGAAAATTTCCAGTTAACACTACAAAGGAGTATACTACAAAAGAAGTTTGACATAGCAACACTTCCTTTGCGCTAGCTGGCTTGACTAAACCTGAAACTCTCAGTCAGTGATAAGGGGTATCTTTCAACTTTCTCCGTTAAACTTGGTTTTCTGGTTCAGGCTTTGTGTGTCCTGACATAAAAGGAGGCGTTTCACTCGCCATATGACTTTTCTTTTTCACAAAATGATTCCAATCGTAGACATTATCAGGTCATGATGATTCAAAAACAATCCGACAAAAAGTACAACACTACTGGAAATAAGCAAAGAGAGTAATGCTGCAACAAGAGCGTTAAAATAAAGATTTTGACTGGAGTTCATGTATTTATTTTAAAGCCGATTGCACTCTTGGTGCTGCTGGTTGTTTTTAATTGGATTTTTAATTGGAGCTTGGAAACTTTAGATTAGATACAAGTAACATCACATGTTACTATTCCAAGTAGCCCACTAAAGGGGATATTAAAATAGCTTTAGTAATGTACGCCTTAGCAAGTTGCTCATGTAAAACTCTGACTTTAAACTCATCATCGCTAACCCATTGATCTTGCTTCATAGTATACTCTCAAGTCTCCAAAAACAGGTACAAAACGCAAGAACCCATAACAAGGCAATGTGATAACAATAAAAAAAAACTAATAAAATATACAATAAATAAATAAAATGGTATGCAAACCCTAGGATAAAATGATTAATTTGTCAGTTAAAATAAGCACATAAATATGTTCTTATGTGGGACGATTCCAGAGTCTGGTGGCAGAGAATGGTTGCCTTTAGATTATAGACAAGACGAAGAGAAATTGTTGGGATGACCTTAAGGAGCAAAATATGGAATTAAAAAACCTGTAATATTTTTGTGCAGCTGATTCATGAAGGGCTTTAACAATTAAAATGTTTAAAATCAGTTCCTTATTTCACAGCTGGCCAGTGAGTAAAAACAACAGTGATGCGTTGTCTTATAATACTATAAGACTATAATACTATAGCCTGGCCAATGCAAGATTTTTAAGGCCAATACTGATATATGGTCATTTACAAATATAATCAGCCATTTTTTTCCCTTTCAAACATAAACAGATTTGCCTATCATTTGATAGGAGTAGTTATTCACGAGTCCTTATTAAGATAACATCACAATGCTTGATTATTGTCACAGCAAGCCATGGATTACTTGTGTACACTCTGTTTACGCTCTGCCCGACTCTGCTCGGACAAACTGGTTGTTATGATTGGGATATTCCAAACAAGTGTTGCCAACTGGGAAGTTACACAGTGCCCCCTGGCTGACAGACTATGCAACATCTCCCATCTTATATTCATCGGCCATTACAAATTCTGATATCGATATGTCACGAATATGTGCAGGGATTTACAGTTAACCAGCTGAGGAGTGACAAAGGTTTGGATAACTATTTGTATTAGCACTTGTAGTTCGTAAGAAGCTGTTCTTCACAACATTACCTGTTTGATTGTTAAAAGCTAAGAATGAATCCATAAAAACATCAAGATTTAAACTACAGATCTACATATGTGACTAGAGGACCAAATTATTTTTGTTTCACTCAAAGAAAGTACCAGTTAAAAAATTGACAGTGCTGGAATTATTCTGATTTGCTTTTGGAAGAAACAACAATAACACAGAGTAACTGATGCTATAAAGAGAGAACTGTCAGGGTACTTAAAATGCTTAAACTGCTTCTGCACAAAATCTATTTTGCCTCGAGGAGGCTGCAGTGCATTGGGCCTTTTTCATGTTTTATGTTGCCCGCATAAATATTGTAAGAACTACAGTTCACACTTGAAAGGTTTCCAGGTTTGAGCCGGTGTTTGGAGTGATACGTTGAGACAAAGTGTGAAATGTTTGTGTTCTTGTTGTATACACCTGTATCCTGTTATCCTACTCTAGTTTTTTTTTAATGATTTCATGTAATTACTTACTAATCAAAAACAATATGTTATTATAGTGTCCCACTAGCTTTACATCTTAGGCTCAGTAAAACAGTGTGACAGCTGAGGAATTCAAATGACACAATCAGTCAGCAGCTGCACATTGGCTATTGCAAACTGCTTATTATATTTGTTAATTCATGCATTTCAGTTTTCTTCATAAAGACACTCGAACAAGATCTCTTTATCCCAGTTGCTTTAAAAATACTTGCAAAAATTGCATTTACACAGAAAATGTACCATATTTTTTTGTGTCATGAATAATGAGGCCAGCCAGATTCATTGTTTTCACACTATTAGTATGTTAAAGTTTAGCTGATGGCCTCATCATTATGTGTTATGTACCGGTACGTTTGATGTCTGCTTTATCAGATGTTCTAGCGAAACTTCCTGGTGGTAAAAGTTTATGATAAAGGCCGCCTGAATGCAGCACATAACAGGAAGAGTAAACCTTTGCTGATTTTAACTGGCTCTTGTAGAATAATCAGTAAAGTCATCTAGTGCAGTCTGTGGTTGGAATGAAACCTGTAGACTCTCTGACTCCGAAACAAGTGGTTGCCCAACCTGCTCTGAAGTGTAGTCTACTCTTGCTGATAAGTGCTACTCATTCCCTGAAGAAGTTCTTTAGTGTCTTTTGTGGATACATTCTGAGTCTGTGTCATGGTTTCTGCCTGGCAAGACACACTCTGACAAAATAAGGCTCCTCAAACCCATTAAGGTAAACATTTGAGCATTTTTGAATCTTTATATATACCAGGGATTAAAAATCAGGGCAACGCTGACATCACAGGTTATCATACTGGCTGTAGATCTGATGTGAACAACAAAAAAACGGCTTTTCAGCTTAATGTGCACAGTGATGCTGATGTGTGTAGCAGTTAATCAGTTGACTTTTTAAATGTGTTGTTATGTCGTATTTCTGTGCATTATGCATGAATTTTCATGTATTTCACCACTTGAAAGAGAGAGAGAGGGGAGGAGGAGGCGGGTGGAGAGGAAAAATCGGTGTACCACATGTACCGAAGCTTAACACCGGCAGTTTGTGAAGTGAACAGGCGAGGCGCTGTGCATCATCTCCTGTAGCCTCAGCTCCATACAGACAGTGAGAGACAGCCATGGAGAGGCGGAGAGCGGGCTGCTTTCTTTGTTATTTTTAAACTCTTGCAATTCGCAACAATGACACTGTCGGCTGGGACTCGTGTCGGTCCGATAGCCCGATGCACTCGCAAGCAGAAAGATTTTCACCGGTTAAGTATATGTCACTTTTTTTAATGGCTCCCCCCTTGCTCAGAGATTGGGATTGCGGTAATCGGGGGGGAAATATACCATCGCTTTGCTTTGCTGATTGTAAATGTGTTCGGAAATGGTTGCTGGGATTCCCTCTGTGTCCTCTGACGGTAGGGGAAATGTTTACGGGTGCTTATGCTGTGTGTTTAGTTTAGCAGCTGTTAGCGGGTACACCACAGATATTATTAGTGTGACAAAGTTGTGCACTTGTCGGTCGGCTGCTGATAGGCCTGGCTCGCTCTCTCCCTCTATGTGTGTGTGTGTGTGTGTGTGTGGAGTTTGTTTCTGGCTCCCCTCCCCCACTCGCTGTCGTTCTGCTCATTCTGGAGAGGCCAAGACATGGATGTGATGAGAGGCTCACTTCAAAGGAACAACCCAACTGACACGGTTTCAGAAAAAAGGGTCATTTTCCCCCCTGTTTTAACTCGACTCTGACCGGCGGAAATTGTATGGAATCCCTTCTAAATATACCTCCGCCGGAGCCGCACACCTGAGAGCACAGAAGGTTCATTTATATATTAATACGCGGATGCATCGTCTTTACAGGTAGCAGCAGTTTGCCCGGGTGATTTATTCCTACCAGCATCGTTAATAGGCCTGAAACGCTCGTTTTCTTGGAGGGGAGGGCTAATTTTCATTCCAGCACATCTGGCCTGATGCACAGTGCACGTGCTGCTCACACTCCAGGGCTCTGCAGCGAGCAGAGCCGCTGCTGCCAGTTTTGTCTTCATACAGCCTTTGTTCAATCAGAAAGAAAAGATTTGTATCAGTACTGAACCAGACAAGAGAGTGGGTGTGCCCTAAAGGGAAGGGTGATCTTGCTACAGTAAACCCACCTGTCATTTGTTCTGAAATCATAATTTGGCAACATTTATATTTAATCCTATTAGTCAACAAGTAGGCTGCACTGGGATTTCGATTGGGAAGTGATTTAGGCTGAAGTCAGGGCTATTTGCGTTCAGCTTCTCTACCCGTGATTTGGATCTGCTTGCAGCTGTCAAGAAGTAGTGGATATGTAGTGGAGCTGCTGTGGATATGTGAATTTAAAGGGTCAGCTGTGGCTGCATTAGACCTTAAATTGAATCCTGACACAGTATCTGGGAAGCTTAGCCATAAGCTAAGCAGTCCGGACTGCGTAGAGGTGGAGATCCGGGCTCTACGGTGTCGTTCCTCAGCAAAAAAGCAGCACACTTGGTTATTACACAAAGACTAAGATGTGTCCTTGATCCCTAAAATCATTTGATACACCATCCCAGGTCCTTCCCTAACACCAGGGGGTATCATATAAAACGAGAATATGGCATAAGGATGTAGAATGTGTCATTTGCAGTACTGCTATGTCAGCTAGTGGGAAATAGACTTGGGCTGCTTCATTATCAATTTAATTTTGTAAACCCCAAGTGAATTTTCACCCTTCCAATACTAATTTGAATGAAACTGGAATAGATGTGTGAGCTAATGATATGCATTTGCTACACTGTATTCATACTGCTGTCTAGTAAAAATACGCCTCTAGACTTTCGGCGCATATTAAAGGCCTAATAGCTGTAGATTTCGATTTCTGCTCAGGTTTGCAGATTGAATGTCGAATATCTGATCCTAGCGCATGAATGCTTTTCTTTCACTTTATGCTTTTTTGATTATAAAGTACCGCTGTACTGATTTTTACTGTGGGTGTGTTATTGGACATGACTCAAATGTGAGATCAATGTGCTTTAGGGCTTTAGAGTAGTTTTCAAAAGCTGACACAGAAATAAGTGATATTTATTTACCTGCTTTAAAAAAATCCGGCAAAAGAAAAAGCCCAAAAACCACATTGGTATTCTATTGATTGTGAATTTCTCAGTGTGGAATAAATTGTATTGTAAAAACCTCAGAGCAATGTTACACTGTTAGTGCCCTGTCACTGAGTAGCAAAAGACTGCCTTTCTATGACGTGTTGAAGCTGCATCTCATTATAAATTTTCCTCCTTGCAGGAGTTCTTTTGCAGTGGCATAAGTAGAACTCTGGATCGAATAGTTGTGCAGTGTGGGCTCTACGGGGACGTGGTATATGGATGCTGGGACTATGAGCATAAGCGAAAAACGGGGCTACTTAGCAGACCTAGGAGGCAGCTTCACTGAGGATGCTCCCAGACCTCCTGTCCCCGGTGAAGAAGGAGAGCTCATATGCAGTGATGGTCGCCAGCACAGCAACCTCAGCTTCTCCTCGAAGAATGAGAGCCTCAAATGTGAGCCGTCTGTGGCTACACCCAGGCGATCTGACTTGGACCTGGGTTACGAGCCGGAGGGCAGCGCTTCGCCAACACCACCCTACTTAAAGTGGGCGGAATCTCTTCATTCTCTCCTGGATGACCAGGATGGCATCCTGCTGTTTAGGACGTTCCTCAAGCAAGAGGAATGTGCAGATATGTTGGACTTCTGGTTTGCCTGCAGTGGTTTTCGGAAACTTGAAGCCAGTGAGGTTACTGAGGAGAAGAAGGTGAAACTGGCAAAGCTGATATATAAAAAATACATCCTGGACAACAATGGGATTGTCTCTAGACAGATCAAACCAGCTACAAAGTCCTTCATCAGAGACTGTGTGATGAAGCTTCACATTGATCCTGCCATGTTTGATCAGGCTCAGACTGAAATACAGACTATGATGGAGGAAAATACCTATCCATTATTCCTTAAATCTGACCTATATTTGGAATACACACGGACAGGGGGTGAAAGCCCAAAGTTGTACAGTGACCAGAGCTCGGTTTCTGGCAATGGAAAGGGGCTATCGAGCTATTTACCACCTTTAAAGGAGTATGAGGAATGGAGATGCGACCAAGGACCAGAGGAGCTGCCTGAGTGCGACCCCACGCCAAGCAGCCGTCTGACTCAGAAGCTGCTGATGGAGACGGCACAGCAACGAGTTGCCAACAGCACAAGATTCCAGGACAGTCACGAGTACAGGTAAATCCTCCGAGCAATCGAAAAAGCTTCACTTCAGTTTTAGCTGCACAGCATTCCTCTGAAAACTGCTGAATTAGAAAAATAAAAAAGCCCTGAAACTGCACACCAGCACTTGGGCTGATGTGACTGTGAGTGTAGCTCAGGAGATGGCAAAGACTGTGTGTGAAGAGAGTTTTAAGTATTTGCACTTATGGTGGTGAACAAATCTCAGAAGATAATAAGGCTGCATTACCGACTGTTTGGAGGTTGCAGCAGAAATCTCTGTGGTGCTTGTGAGGGTGCTCTAATAATCATGTGTTTTGCTTAGGCACTGGAACAGACTTTGTATTGAAAGAGTCAAACAATGATTTTGTTTAAGGAGGAGTTCTCCTGAAATCATTGACCCTGGAGTTTGTAATCTTTGCCTTCCCTTTCCTCTGTATATGAGGGCTCCATAATAAAATATTGCAAAAATCCTGTTTGACTGTTTAGTCTAGAGCTCCCAAACATTTTTTTACTGTTAGCCAGGGCTGTTAATAGATCCTTAAAGTAGGGATCCTTTTTGAATTTTAATTCACAAAAATATTAAAATCTTCACAACAATATGACATGTTGGAATGCACAATCCTATATGATCTTTTTTCAGTTTACACATCTGCTACAAGCTTTCAGTACATTACATGGTCAATAGTGCAGCTTAAAGTCAAAGAAAATATGCTAATAAAAAGTGGAATGTGTTATGTAGAATTGGGACAAAGTTCATTTTTTGTATTCTGAAGCACATCAGCTGCATACCAATGTCCAGGTCTACAAAGTCTTGGCTTTTTAGCGCCAGTCAAGTGTTGAGTCGAGGTGTACTGTTTTGTGTTTGCCTGTCATGCTCCTGCACATGCTCTTGTTGTTCACAGTATTTATTCCAGTGCTGATATTTCTGATTGCATTGTTAACAGCTGAACAGAACTGGTGGTTTATTAAATTACCTATAGCTATGTGCTGTTATATTTGGTAATGTCTGCATGAGTGAACTGGAAATGCCCCGGAAGACCAAGTCTGATTAATCAAACAAGACAAATCTTCACTGATGCAACACTTGGATTTCTTTCTTGTTCTTTTTTTTTTGTATAGGCTGGCCTTAGGTTGTTGGTAATCTTTTCCTTGATTTTTAAATATGCATAATAGTGCAAATAATTAATAGCTTGGAGCTGTATGAAGGGAAAGAAAACTTTGGTTTAAGGTTGGTTATATTACAGAATGTACTGGATATATGTGGGTAGATCTCAGTGATATTTTATGCATGGAACCTTTCCAACATACAGCAGTCGAGAGACTGGCAGAAAGAAGTGATATTTTATTGGCTTTGGTAGGTTCTGAGTATTTAGACCAGGATCTAGATGATTCAAAGGCAAAGGAAATTATAATCCTGTTAAATTAAAAAAAAAAAAGCAGCTTAGAAACAGAAACTTTGTTACAAGGGCTGATAGGAAGTCAACTTCTAAAACTTAGTGTGAACTAAGGTTACGGCTTCAGCGGAGGGTTAAGGACTCTTGCAGTAAAAATGGCCAACAGAAGCATGTTTGGTGTGCGTCACTGTTGAAATCTCACAAGGAGCACTTGTAGCATTGTTCGGTTATTGCTACAACGTAAATAGCTACATTGTAAGACTTTAACGCAATTGCCTAATTTGCTGTTATGTATAATTTTCAATTTGCATCACTGTCAGACTACAAAAATGTTGCCATGTTTGACCTCTGTTCCTGCAGTAGCAGCGGTATGATGGTGGGGACAGGAATTTACATCAGCTGACAAACATAGAATACCTTACAGATAGAAAGTTCTCTGTTGCAGCAATATTGAACACAGCCCTGTACTATGTATCTGTGACTGAAAAAATCCCGATAATCATTTGGTCAGTTAAATAGCGTGAGCATGACTACTACCCTTTCTTTCCAAATTCGTTCACTGTGGGCACCTAGACTCTTACTAGCTGATATCTGAAGGCTCTGTTGGAGGATATGAATGTTTGAAATCTTATCCAAAATATAGAAAGGAACAAAAAACAAAAAAAGCTTCTGCCGCAGGCATTTCGGGCGTTTGCTGGTGAAAATCTACACGGCAACTGATAAAGAGGTTTTAAGTTGTGATTGAAACACACTTGTGAGCTTATTTCCACATCATTATTTCAGCAATCAAGCATTTGGCCAGAATTACAAAAAAGCATTTCATTTTTAAAGCATCACCCATTGGGTTTTTGTGAAACTAAATTTTACAGCAGTTTTGTCAGATCTCTTCAGAGACAGGCAACAAGAGACATTAAATAGTCTTTCAGAACAGCTTTAAGAAATCAGATGACTTGAAAGAGAATAGCCTTTAAGTGCGTTAATGTTTTGGGAGATTTTTGCAATGTGAACGAGTCTGATTTGTTCTCATTAAAGTTAAAGTTATATTTCAAAGGCACGACTTCACTATATTTGTTATTTTCAATGAAAGTTGTTGTTGCCTCTGAGTAATATTAAAAGCCACCCCACAACAATCACCAGGCTTAAGTAGAGTTGAGTTGCACATGGAATAATAATATTAGTCACAATTTTTATATTGTGTAAGTTAGATAGAGATACTGAGATACTGTATTGCATTTTTCAAGTTAAAATCTTGAACTGCCAGTGCCACCCATGCTTTCTTCCTGGCTGGCAAAGAATGCTGAAATGCACATGTTTCGAGAGCTATGCCTGAATGTATCGAAGAGACGAGTGTTCAGTGTTCGGTGACAGAGATGGTTCGATACGACTAATGGCCCTACGCTCATTATCGCGGGTGTCGTGTGCTGATTTTGACGTAGCTTCGTGTGTTGCATGCCAAAATCTTTGTGGCGCTTCAGCCAGTCAGGTCGTGTACCTCGCCGTTTTTGAAACCGGGTGCCAAAGCTGGGTTGAAGACACGAGTGTACGATCGTGTCGGGTTTTTTACGGCCACTTTAATGATATTCCAGCACAGAAGCTCAAAGACTTACAGATATACAGAGGAAGATTTTGCAACTTTTTGAAAACTTGAGAATTTGTGAATTTGCCAAAACTTTGCAAAAAAACAAAAAGTCAAATCTTTGCTTCTGGTTTTGGCTTATTTTCCTTGTATATCAGTATTTATGTGCCAGTATTATCTGAGTTGCAACACCTATCATTCAGGAGAATACTGCAATTTGAGACAATGTTACAGTGGCGAGAAAAGCGACAATTGGGCCGGGAAAATCTGGCCTTAAAGAAAGCATCTATGTACCCAGTGAATGACTATCATTGAACAGAGGTGGTGGGTTAAGAAACCAGTAAACAGATAACACCTTTTCTTCTTTCAGTTGTATCAAAACTGTTACCACATACTCCACAATTACCAGTTTAAAGGTTTTGATAGAATGCAATTTTTATACTTGTACTAGCCCTTTGCTAACCTGGCGTTCTAATTATTCATAATTATAACATATTTATAAGCTAAATGTTAATGAAGTTGAGTGCAGTGATTTTGTTTTGAACTCTGGCTCTTAACAAGGAAACTCTTAACTCTCAAGGGAGACCTGGCCAAGATAGGCAGCAGCAGGTGTCTCACAGTTACAGAAAAACATTTATAGAAATGTTTTCTAAAAATGTAAAAGGTTTTAAAAGAAGTTTCCCTAAATTTCATTAAATCTATGAGGAAGAATTGCATCTGGATGTGTCTGACATTTGACTGTCCAATACTCTGGTATTGAATTTGAAGAGTATGGCATGATGGTGCAGCAGTCAGCACTGTTGCCTCAGAGCAATAAGATCCCTGATCAGGCCATCTGGAGTTTACATGTTCTCCAAGTTCCTGTGTTCTCCCAAAGTACTCCAGCTTCCCCCGACTATCCAAAAGCATGCACGTAAGGTGATCCTATAATTGTCCGTAGGTGTGAATGTGAGCGTGAATGGTCATCTCTGTGTTCCTGCTGTGGACTGGTGGTCTGTCCAGGTTGTACCCTGCCTTTTGCCCTATGACAGCTGGAATAGGCCCCAATGCCCTGTGACTCTGATTTGAGCCACAGGGCACACAGGGCATTTGAGTATTTTACATGCTGAAATGCTATCAAAAATGCTGTTGCTAGCCTTTCTTGCTCTCTGTTGCTCTTACTTTACTCTGGTTGAGAGCCTGTTTGTGTAAGCCATGCCAAAGAGATAGAAGTGCGAGTGACAGGATATTACAGCAGCAAAAAAATAAATAAAAAAGATAAAAACCTTTTACACTGTATGAACAAACGGAGTCACTCATAACTCGCAGTTAATGGCTGTTTATGGCCTTTGAAGCCTCTGCTTCCTTGTGCCAGACATTTTTCAGATGTGAATCACTGGCAGTCAGGTGGCGCGAGGGGTCAGGAGGGGTCAGGGGATTGATATAAACTAGCATTAGGCTCACTGTCAAACTTGGGAAAACACTGTATAGTATTTGCAAATGACCTAAGTTGTGTATAATTGGTGGGCCTATATGAACTTAAATCCAATCTCACTTATGCCAACAATGGCAAAAAATTAAGCAAATATGAAGAATTAAATCGAAGGACTCTCATGTTCTCCTATCCTCATTCCTGTGGTTGAAGATAGAAATCTTCATCCAGCTACAAGAGCTGCAGGTTCTGTTATAATAGTAGAGCTTTCTGACAGATGGAAAACATTTAAATGAGTATGTTACAGAAAATAAATAGCAGGAACAAATAAACTCCAGAATGTAGTGACATAGAGTTTATCCATCCTGCTTACTTCATCCTTACTTTGAGGCAAACTCAGTTTAAAAAAAAGCAAGATAAAATATCAATCAATCAACAAATATTCATTCATGTATTGATTTGTTTTTATATGCAAATTGTATGTCCTCTGCTCCTTTATTCTTTGCTTCAAAGTTGTGAAGACAGCACACTGCTGCCTATACTGCACAAAAAACAAAACAAAACTGACTTCTCATTAATGCACTCAGTTCAACTGATTCTTGGCCTGAAGGCTGGTGTTTTACAAGATGTAGCATTTCTAATCTTGTTTATGTTGGTATGTTAACTACCTTAGAAATCATCCAAAAAACTTGAGGATGCCTTTCATATCTCGGTCTACTTCTGTTTGTTACCCTTTTGTCACCATGTCCTGTTTTTTGTTTTTTTCTTCTTTCTTTTTTTCCCCTCATTTTTCCAGGCATGCACCATGTCGGGAGACAATCAACCCGTACTACGTCAACACTGGCCATGTTATGGCTCCTGCCACCAGCGCCAATGACAGTGAGCAACAGAGCATGTCCAGTGACGCAGACACCATTTCCCTTACAGACAGCAGTGTGTATGTATTTTGGCTTCATCCAAACATTTCACACACAGTTGTACCAGTTAAAACAGGCTATGCAGGTTACAACTTTTAGGGGAATGACAGTTTTACCTTCACCAATAAAATAGACAGGATCCTATTATATGTGGGAATAGTTTATATTTTAGTGCAACTTAGATTTCAGTGTTTTTAAGTCATTGCCAGTTGTGTGCTTTTGAATGAAGATATGCAAAATAAAGACTTTTAGTTGCAGATATGACACTGGGGAATTCAGCCAACGAAGCTTCAAAGCATGCACAACTGCACAAAAATGTTTTTGAAGCTGAATGGATTAGAGGCTGTTATCAGCTAACTGATCCAGGACTTCCAGAACAGGAAAAAAACCCCAGAATGAGTAATATCATATAAAATTACACTCTTCTGCATGTGATATGTGACCATAATGTGCAACGCCGCTTGTGCAGAAGGGACACTATTAGCCTGTGAGCATACCTGTCCTGCTTTACGAATTAATCACTATCTAGGTGTTCATTTTAGGAACAAATTCTGTGAAAAGCTTTCAACTTCAAAGCTGCCTCTGTTGTTTATTCATGAGCATGTTTTATGAAAATGTCTTTGTTTAATTCCAGAGACGGGGTTCCACCCTACAGATACCGCAAGCAGCATCGCCGTGAGATGCATGAAAGTGCCAGAGCAAATGGGCTAGTGCCACTACCTCATATTCCAGTGAGTTATTCATGGGTTATTTCCCTTTTCTCTCCATTTCTGCCTCGACATCTTTAGCTGTCGGTTCCTGGCTTATTTTTTTCTGCTCCGCCATTGGAGATGTGCATATTTAAGCTCTGCTGTGTCACGGGGTCCTGTGATGGAGTATAAGAATAGCTGATGGTGAAAGAGTAGTCTGTCTAAATGCAGCTTGATGCTTTCCTAAGCTGCGTGCGCTTGAAGCCTAGTAGACATGAACCTTTCCCTGTGACAGCCTGATGCCTCCCTCTGCAGCTCCTGCTCTCTCTTGGTAGGAAACTCGAGCTCTAATTAGGCCTTGGAGTAAAGCGTCAAATTAAAATGCCTCATCCAGCCTCTCATTAAGATGTAAGAATTGACTATATAGAAGAGCCCAAATCTCTACCCCTAACAAATTACTCTTCAGTTTTTTTTTAATAAGAAAAAACAGAGATTATGTTTTAAATATGTTTAAAGAAGAGTCTCTTGTCAAGTTATTTTTGCACTTACTGGATTCAAATCGGGGGCACAGTTTGAATAGGTAAGATTGCAGTGTAATTGCATACACTGACAGGAGAAGAAATTGTACACTTTACAAACAATCCCAAGACTAAAGTTGCAGTTCCTGTGTAATTAAGTAGAATTTCAGTAGAATTTATTTTATTTGAAATGACAATGTAATTATATTAACATACAAATACTTAAAGGTAGGTACACTAAAAAAGCAATCAAACAAGGAAATAAATTAAAGTGGTGGAAAAGTGGAAGGAAATCATGCAGTACTTAATATTATTTAAAACCTTATTTAAAAGAACAAAAAACAACATTAACTGTCTTTCTAAGGTGTTGGGCTAATGAATGCTGGCACAACAGCTTTAGTGCTCATTGGTGTTAATTCTCGAGGTCCCAGGAACTCTACTGGACAGTTCTCCCAAAGCCTCCATTTAGAGTTTTTGTGACTGTGGTGTGTTAAATCTGCAGTCGGTTAACAAGGTTTAAATATGCCTATGGTAAAAGCAGTAGCATATGTTTTACATCATTTTGATACTCATCCCAACCCCCACAAGACCTACGCATGACTGTCTTTCAATTCAGCAGACTACTTCCATCATGACAGACATGAAAGACGAACACCCGGAAAAGCAGGGGTCTAGTTGGGCCCAGCTATGCCAGAAAAATGCTCCCACAGCATAACAGCTCTGGTGGATCCCCCTCACTGTAGGGACCAAGCATTCCTGCTTTAAATTGAATTTGTCACATATCTGTAGAATGAGGCCGTTATTAAATCTGGTCTAAATCTCTTTATGTCCTCACAAAGAAAGACACCTTTATCAAATATATGTATTATAATGTAAGTAAGTAAAATAATGTAAGTGATGTATTTCTAAGATAACTGTGTTTATGAGAAAATGTGATTTGATCTTTATGTTAGTTAAATATATGAACTACATTGCCCTGTTGTTTTTACAACGGGGCAATAGCCCTAATCAGTGCTAACAGCTGACCTGATTAGCTATTTTTGTGGGGGGGGCAATAATGCACAATGAACATTCATTCTTTAATTTATTATTCATATCTTTTTTTTGCACTTTAAGGTTTACTGTGTTGTGTTTTTTTTTTTTGTGTTTAGTGCCGACATGGGACAGTTTTCCAATTTCGTTGTGTTATTGTACGAGGTATGACTGTGCAATGACAATTAAGAGTTATCTTATCTTACTTTTATGTCAGAGAACCTCCTTAAGCAGCACAAACAATAATTTTGTGCCATTTTATTCCAACAAAACAGTTTTAGCTCATTAAAATTATCATTAATATTTTTAGTTCATGCCTTAAAACTTCAATAAGATTAACGTCTTGTCATTCATACTTATGTTCTTTCTGTCATTGTCTTTTTCCATTAGTCAACCTCTCCTAAGGTTGTGCTGCCCTGATATTCTTCTGTAAAAGTTCTTTGTACAATATGGCAAGACACTTGTCAATGAAATATTATTAACTGAATTGAAGACTAAATGATTCAGATACCAAACTGGTGAGTCCCTACTGCTGGGGAGCAAACCCACATCTTCAGAAATAATTACTGTTAATACTTATTTTAAGGTTTTTCATGGTTCACACCAATCAGTCTTGAGCAAATACTCAGACTTGCAAGGTTAAGAGTATTTTACAGCAGTGAATGAAGCATACTGAAAAAAAGCCCATCAGCTTTAGTGATATTTAGTGGTAAAGTTGTGGCACATTTGCTAATACTTAAATTTATTATCCCTTTGGTGTTTTTAACACTCAACACCATCTAGTTTAATGTCTTCCTGCTTATGTTTAAGCACTTTAATGTGATTGCTGAAAGGATGTTGGAGGCCAAGGTGGGAAAACATCCTGGGACTGCTGAAGTGGCTTTGACAGTAATGCAGCAGTGCTTACATTTTGACATTTCTTTCTCCAGCGCCCAAACCGGATTCCAAAGGATATACACGTGGAGCCAGAAAGGTTTGCTGCAGAGCTGATCAGGAGACTGGAGGGCGTACTGAAAGAGAGGGAGGCTCAGGAGAAACTAGAGGAACGACTGAAGAGAGTACAGTTGGTATGTTCTCTCTGTTTTCTGAAGAAGCGTATACTATTGAAAGAACAATCAGAAGCTGTATTTTGTTAATTCTGCCTAATTTATATGAATAAGAAGCATCCTTTAGCGGTTTCTACAGAGGTTCAGGCTCAATGGAATCACGTGTTCACTGAATGACCTCTAATATAGTCTCAACAGTGCAGAGCTACTGGTTACACATTCAAGTCATGTGAGGAAGTGTTAGGAGCTGAATATTGCTACTACTGTGTAACACAACTGAAGAATTTTAGTGATGAGGGGATAGGGGAAATTAAAGTATGAGTTCCTAAAGTTAAAAATGCTTTGGGGCAAAGGAACAATTCTTTTTTATTTGCTATATCATCAGTAATATGTCAGCTAATAATGAAAAATGCAGTACAGTGACCTAAAGAACTAAACTTAAAACATTTTTTTCATTTGCAAAGCTTGAGTCAGAGATTGTTTGTGATTGCAACATGAAGGGCTGGTTTTAAAGATCACATTTAAAGTCCTCACAGTGCAAATGGTAAAATCAAAGAGCTCTGTTTTCCCAATTTACTAAGTTTGGTTTACTTTAATAAAAGAATACTTGAATAGATTGTGAAAGCTTATTGAAAAGCAGATTGCTGGTTGAAGTGTAACAGTAGATTCTACCGATGCTTATTTCTGAGCCAGACTGTGAGGTGTGTGCTCGGCCGTTGAGCTTTAAGTCTTCAGTAACAAAGGAGACTTAAATCCACCTGGCCTTAATGAAATTAATGAGGCCAACCATTTGAATAGGGAATAAAAAACATTATGAATCACTTGGAGAATTCTGTCCTTGGCCTGTCAGCAATCTGGCTTTGTCTGTGAATCAGATGGAGCACCTGCACATTCCGCCACTTGTAAGCCTGGAACAGTGAGCCGCCTGTTTGATGTCACTTGAATGTTGATGAAATGGTTCCTGAAACCACAAATGAAATCTCCCTCAGTGTACGGTGCCAAGTATTAAGTCTCAAGGCAGGCAATTTATGTGGGTAGCTATGAAAGGAAAGAAGGTGCCATCACGCAGCTGAAGGTTTGGCCTGTGGAAACGGGAGGCGAGGACGCCATTCATCAAGTAATACTTTGGAAATGTGAGCTTGGGTTTTAGCTTGTAAATGAGGATATCAGAAGCAGTAAAATGTGATATAGTTATGGTGTCTGTAGCATAAAATTAGATTTTTAAGGGTGTGCCATCTTGTTAAAAAATCCAAAATCTGATTCCATGACAATGCAACTTTTCAGCTTTCCACAGCTCCGTCATGCATTCTGCACAAAATTTGATTAGGACTTCACATAATGTAATTATTGTACGGAGTAAGCAAATTATCGGCAAAAGATTGTGAGCAGGGCTCTCATTGATTCCTCGAAATATCTGCTCGTCTCTTCTTCATTGTTCTGTGTGGATTTTGTGGGCTCGGCTAGCGCAGATATCCGGATGGAACGCGGAGATGTAAAGAAACATCAATTACTTAAAAACTTGCCAAAAAATACTTGGCTGCATGGGTCATATTTTGCAATACAGCTGCATCTAAGAAAGCCGTGGGCATGAGAAAGTTAACTGCGTGTATGAACAGGCTGAGTTTCCTTTTCACACAGTTGGAGTAAGAGGATGGCGAGCACAGAGGCAGCGCTCAAAAGATGGTTTGGCATGTTTACAAGTGGAGATCTATTGAAGGTTGATTTAATTATTGACATAGCTGGCATGAAAGGTTTGAGCTTGTGCTGGTTAAAAATGAAAAGTAAAATCTGTCTTTCCATATATACATATTCTCTCCTTTACCTTCTTTCTCTGCCAAAATGTTCCCACCTTTATACAGGAGGCAAAATAAAAGGCGTATGGTGCTCATTTCTCCACCTACAATAAAATGTTTTCTCTTTATCCAAATTTCCCCGGGAAATTATGATGAATATATTATTATCAGGGTAAAACTGAATGCTTAAGGTCTTTACTGTCACCCTGGACAACCTACTGGCATGACTGTTGAGATTACAGGGGGCAGTAGGATTACATGATGACTGTGTCATCAGTTTTAACCACAAGTCAAGAGCCGTTGTTGTAAATAGGTGCTCATTTTGGTTTGGTGTAAACAACATGTGTTTGAATAGGTGGAGAAATAGTTTTAAAGTGCTCATGTAAATCTGCCCTTTGCTTAATGCTGCTTCGTTTAAATAGCCACGGGGCCTTATTGTATAGTAGTGAAGCATGCTAGTGCTAAGCTAAAATATCATTCACATCAAGGATTATGTGGAAACAAGTTAGAAGAGGGGAAATTATATATCATTCGTGATCCTGTCATGATCGGTAATCTCTGATAGGGATTTATTTTTTCAACCACGAGTATCAAATAAAAATGCTCGAGCTCAAGTGTGGATTTCTAGAGACATTACACTCCTAGAAGTTTACATTAAAAAAATCTAGTAATGTTTTATGATGGTTTGTTATGTCAGTATTTCATTTAGAATAAAGTATTTCTGTTAACAGAGGCGTGAGATCCTGGGCCATATAGGAATAACAACATGACCATGCAGTTCTTGACCGGCATTCTCCGTTCAATCTTTCCGTTTAACATTGCACGTCCTGCACTTCCTACAGTGCCTGCTTATCAAAACCTATTATGAAAGCCTGCAGCACCCCACCCTTTAAATCCCCCTGGAGACGAGTCTGTCAGAGAGTTTTGTCCCAGTCAGTCAGCGCTCGAGCTGTAGCAATTCTGCTTGTCATGACACGAAGCCACAGAAATATGCTATTTGGATGCTGAAACGGTTGTATTCATAGATTGTCTCCAAACTGCTGCATTAAGAAGGAGAACACACATTTCAACTTAAGGTTAAACCTGCCATCTTCAGGTTGAAATAAGTACTGCAGCTGCAGCCTGGTGGAATAGCATCAGTTGTGCTGATAGTGCACATGGAACACAGCTGGTGAATAAATAAAATGCACATTTACATATTTTGTATTTCTTTGCTATATGATTTAAACATTCATTGTAATCCATGCTACGAGTATATATACATTATTTATAAATTAGGTTAGCCTTTTTTGTGTTTTCTTTGTGTTATATGTTGTGTTTATCTTTATTTAGATTTTTATTTCAAGGTTTTATCTTTTACATTGTGCGTATATGTGTTTGTGCTAAAGGAAGAGGAGGCTGACGAAGTCATGATGGCCACAGCAACATCATTATCCAGTCACAGGTTCCCCCCTGGTGCTTATTCACAGAATTACAACCCTCGCTATGCTGACAACACCTACAGCGCTCCTTTTGTCGGAGATGCTCATGAAGAAAACCCAGAGAGCATCTTGGACGACCACGTGCAGCGAGTCATGAAGACCCCGGGCTGCCAGTCGCCGGGAACCGGCCGTCATTCTCCGAAGTCGCGCTCACCAGACGGTTTCCCAGGGATAAAAGGGATTGGGATGCCAGGCCAGGGTAAACATGCATCCAGGCACGGTTTCAAGGGAGAAACTAGCCACTTGTACCACCACAAACACCATGGCCACCACACAAGCGTGGGCAAGCCCAAAGAGCAGGTGGAGGCTGATTTAGTCACGCATGTGCATGGGAGCTTTCCCTGGAGCACCGAGTCAAGTCATTACGGATCAAAGTCTCGCAGCTATGCAGACGGCATGGGATCCAACCCCATGGACTATGCAGGGTACATGTAAGGAACAAACTAAGAAAAACTGAATTCACACATGAAAAATACCTGTTGTTTTCTACTTATCAGTTATTTATTTTCTATTTTGCAGCGGCAGAGGTGGCACACAGTGTAAAAGAGCATCAAAGAGAGGTGAGGAATTGCGGCCTTATGACATGCCGGGGCCTGGAGAGGAGATGGAGAAAAACCAGAAGATCCTTTTGTGGCTGATGGAAGGACAGAAAGAAATGGTTCAGCATAAGAGAAGCCCATATGGGTCAGTGATTACCTTTTATTAGAAAACATAATTTTTTTTCCTTTTTTTAAATTAAATAAAACTAAAACATTTTAGACATGTGCTCATGCCACTACGTCACCAGTGCACAAGTAAAGCTAAAATATGCTAAAATAAGCATGTTTCTTTATTTTATTAAATAAATTGCTGATATGTTTTTTATCATAGGAGCACCACTGGGTCCAAAAGGACTGTTGGACATGAGGGATCCCGCCTCGGCTCAACGGGGTCGATGCATCCGTGCATCAGTGGTCAGCTGCGGAACAGTGTGCAGCCGTCTCACCCTTTCATCCAGGATCCCACCATGCCGCCCAACCCAGCTCCCAGCCCCCTCATTCAGCTGGAGGAGGTTTGCCGGCGACTCGAGGAGGAGAAGATGAAGTCCGGAACATTGCAGCCTAAGCAAAGGTAAAAGAACAGATATGACTCATGTCCACTTGTTTAGTTCTTCAGTTTTTCCAAAGAATATAATATTCTGCCATATCTGTACCCTGCTCTGTCGTACTTGTGACAATTGCTCCCCTCTTCAGCTCTGGGAGCTAAGTCATTGCTGGCTGTCAGCAGATAGAAATCTCAAATATATTGTGAAATACAAAGAGATTTAAAAGGCACAGACAAGCTTGTGTAAACGGTTTGAAAAGGGTTTGCATGTCACAGACTGTAATTTATATATATTAGTTAAGCCACAAAAGAGAAAGCCAGCCCTTTCCCTGTTATCTAGTGAAAATCTTTAGCCCGTGTGCCTCTTTTTTTTTTTTTTTTAAGCTGGTCTGTGTCTAACCACCGGGGTTTTTTGGTCTCTCAGGTATGTGCTGGAGGTGATCCAGAGGGATCGCACAGCAGTCAGGCCCGTACAGTTCCCTCAGCTCAGCGAGCTCTCCGAGCCCGAGTACGTCCACTGTGTTCCACAAATAGCTTTTAACATTGTGTGCGACATGTTAAGTCAGTGGAAAATAATGGACAAATAGCACTTTCCTGCAGTACTGCCCTTTTGCAGGATTATTACTGATTTAATAACAATGGTTTTACTGTTAACTGTATGTGGCAGAATATTTTCATGATCTAAGGTTTATCATTTCCTCAACTGCTCACAAATAAATTGATCAGACTTGAAGGCTGAGATCATCAGATTTCTTGGTGATTAGTTTCTGTGAAGACCAAAAAAAAAATTAGGTCACAGAGGAAGTAGGAGTGTATGTTTTCTCTGTTCCCGGAGCGGCAGACTAGCTAGAGTGTTACAAAAAGGATCTGTTTTTGATGTTATTTGAGAAACATGTATTTCTGTTTGATGTCTGACTGCCTGATAGCTGCCTACCAGATGAGGAAGAGCATGAGAACTGCAGATGGAAGAAAGATTACGTGACACCACCTCCTGAATCCTCCTGTTAGATTTGCGAGGTCTGGCATTCGTTTACTGACCGGACCTTTCCGTAACTCGAGTACGCACCTCTAAAAAAATTACTTAAAGATGACAGCAAAATTGGAATACAGAAAATATGAAGGACAATAGGATAATAATAATAATAGTATTTAGGAATTATAATTATACATAAATCTAAATTATAAATATAGAATTTCTGATACTTTTGGTGAGACAGCTGTGGGCTGGGGCGTATACTGGAAACCCTGCATCACTGGCAGTATAAAAGCTGGGCGTAGCCACTGTTGTCACTTATTTTCTTCGAAAGCGTTTTTGTCATCACCGTCTTAATATTTTGAAACTGAACTTGTTATTCACGATTCATTAGCACATGAGCATAAACTGGAGAATCCACCAGTCCTTTTAGATGGGCCGTATTTTACAAAATGAACTTTATTCACTGTGACCCAAAATGACGGAGCCTCTAAACCTGAGGTGTCAAACTCATTTTACATTGCGGGACACATACAGCCCACTTTGATCTTAAGTGGGCCGGACGAGTGAAACTCCGCCTTCCTGTCAGTGTAAAGAAATTCCATGTCCGTTTTTCTACACGATAACGAAAAGGCTCCTGCGACAAAGAAAGAAATCTGTCTTGACTCTTTGGACTTAAATTGTAAGAAATAAATGTGTAAAATTACAAAACAAGTTCTGTTAGCTCATTGCCCAGACTGTCCTTTTTTTCAGCTGTAGTCGTAAAAAAATGTCTACAGTAGAAAGTGAAAAGCAGAAACTATTCTGTCATTTGATTATTTATTGTTTAATTACTTTGTGTAGTATGAATGGCTACAAGGGAGGGTTTTATCAATAGGAAAAGCTGCAAAAAATATGAAAATACAGTTAAAAGTCCAAAATGTCTGCTTGTGCTTGTTTGTGGTGAGCAGCAGATCAAACAAGTTAAGAATTATAAGAATTATAAATGGCTTCATGATGCTCATTTTACATTTTGCTCCTTTCTTCACTTCTTCCCGACACTTTTGAGTTTACTTCTGTGTACCTGGCCTGTATGCCTATACTGGCTGGCTTCAGAACGTCTGCCCCCCTTTCTTGTTTCACATAAAGGTTTGCATGTGATTGGCCGGATGGTGTGCCCATCAAAATAAAGTCCCACTCCTTCCTGGATTCTCAGCAGGGCTGAAGATTCGGCTCGCACATACCAATGGTCCATTAATAATTGACATATGAAATTATCTCACTCGCCTGATACAATTATATCCGGCCCACGGGCCATATGTTTGACACCGCTGCTCTAAACTCATCAGGAAAGTGTTTACTGAGGTCAGAGCTGAGAGCAGTTTTACCTCAGATTTCTACAGATTAGATTTTCTTCATTTTTGAGACTCGGAAGCTTTTATGCTCTCTGTGCTGTGTACTGGTATTAGATTATTTGAAGTGTCTTATTAAAGAAGCTTAAAGGCTAGGTTCTCACAGAAATTCTGGAGTCATAAGTATCTTCTCTCTAATCTTTCTGTGATTTCTAACTAGATTTATAGATGTTTACTTGAGGGAGCATGTTTGAGGTGGATAATGACATCTTTGGTAAATGTGACACTGAATCCAAAAGCATGCGTGTCGTGTTTGCATGACCAGCTGTGACTCACAAGGATGAGGATTTTGGAAGCAAATTGTGAATATCAGGCTTAATTTGCATCCGCAGTTCTTGCAGAAAAGAGAAAATCATGCGGCAGAGACGTATTAATACGAATGCATCAAAACCAATGTATGTATCCTATAATGAAAGCTGTGTGTTTAGATCGATGGAAAAACGGCCACCTGCATTTTGCCATCTGTTAGAGGCCAGATGGATGCGATGCTATGTAAATGCACTCCTACAGTAACGTGTTGACTAATGATAGCTGCTTATTCATTGACATCTCTCAGCTGTGATTATTGGCCTTGATTCATCATGAAATCACAGGCTATAAATTGCGGACAAAAATCAGTTTATATCTGAAACTTTCCGTAACTTGAATCAAGTTATACAATTGATCAAGTTTGTAGCAAAAATGTAAACCTCCTTTCCAGTCCATGAATTCAATTAGTCTTTTTTTCCCCTGTTCTTCCATCTATTGCTGTGATTTTTTTGAGTAACTTACAATTGTCACTACTCTAAGTCTCAGCAAACTCTATTCAAAGTAGACTTTTTTCCCTCTGTGTGTCTTTTAAGTGAAAAATGTTTTACATAGCTTTGGACATGAGAGAACTTCAAATGTTCTAAAAAAAAAAATCCTCTCTTTACTCTTTTCAGACACAAAGCTACTAAAAAGCAGCCATGTGAAAACATTACTGTGGCGTACTACTTCTGTGAGGAGCTGATACCTTACAGGACTTCTGTCAAAGGGAGGGTTGTCACGCTGGGCCAGTTCAAAGAACTGCTAACAAAGAAAGGAAATTACAGGTGAGACTCACGGTGCTACTGGGTAACATGTGGGGTGTCTTCTGGTATCAAAGAAAGTCAAGTTGACCTTGTATTATTATTTTTTTTCTCTTTTTAGGTATTATTTCAAGAAGGTAAGCGATGAGTTTGACTGTGGGGTGGTGTTTGAAGAGGTACGTGAAGATGACGCTATCCTGCCCATCTTTGAGGAGAAGATCATTGGCAAAGTAGAAAAAGTTGACTAAATTTTAAAGAGGAGAGAGCCGAGTAGCCAGTGTATGATGGACTGAGGAGCAAGTGGATGGTGAAGAGGAAGTGCTTTACAAAGGAGAATGGATAAGGAGGC
Organism: Aulonocara stuartgranti; assembly: GCF_965226115.1. Taxonomy (NCBI): domain Eukaryota; kingdom Metazoa; phylum Chordata; class Actinopteri; order Cichliformes; family Cichlidae; genus Aulonocara; species Aulonocara stuartgranti. Next base: position 10,032,475 of record NC_138942.1, on the reverse strand, counting down.
AAGAAAAAAGGTGGATCCAGCATCAGAAGATTATAGTAGTGGTCATTGACTTCTGTATCACGGCTGCAGTGAAGTTGGACTTGAAGAAGAAAAATCTCATTTTCTTTTTGGAGTGTAATGTAGCATTGTAAAGTTTACTAGAAAACAAGAACAAAAAGTGCTACTAATGCTACGTATTTTTGATAATGACTTATCAAAGGGTTTCCTTTCTAAAATAACTGCACTTGTAATTTTTATATGTATTGATACCAGATGTGTACAGTTTGTGTTAAAATACAGCAAAAATTTTCTATCTATTTAAGTATTTAAATTGCTACTTTTAAGCCTAATTAAAGCTGAAGCGTTGCCCCTCGTGAAGACGATCCGATTCCTCGATAGGGCTGATTCTTGTTTGCTTTTTTTCATTAATTGTAAGAGCCCTCTGGACGCTAATGTTTGTGACTTTAAAGTGCTTTTAATACTTCACTTCTCAGAACTTTATTTAGAGGCATCAAATCAGACTGCTTGTTCGTTATATTATATACTACTGACTCGGTGTAGACCTTCTTAAGAACCCATTCTTGCAACCCAGTGTAGGAATTTTATTAATGTATTTAAAAATATATTTAAAAAGTCCAATACAGAACAGATTATAATGTCTGTCTTATGGCTCAGTCACACATGAGTAAAAGTAGGATGGCAACCTTCTTGCAACAGTTTGATTGCACTGAATTTGTTTGCTGTTGGACTGCAAGTAGTTATGGTCACAAGCCACCAGTGGTTTAATGTGTAACACCCTCAACCTGTGGGTGACCACTTTAGATCTCCTCTGCCATTTGAACAGGGCCAAGGAGTAACGATTTGAGTTGGACTGACTGCAGTCACTCTTAGATTAGCAAAGGCTGACAAATATCTGCCATTTGATTTATAAATGCAGACTGCAAACATATTCCAGTCGTTCTGAGTCAGTCTTGCTGCCTTGCATCATTTTGCATTAGGGGACTTGATAGGTTGTCAAGCACCCATGCTATTTTGCAGTTAAATTACTGTCCTACAGAAACTATGTCACTATTTTTGCAGGAATCTGTGTTTCATATCTGTGAGGTTCTGGCTTGACTCTGAATGTAAGTAGTTAATGTGAATTTCTGTGTATGTTGTTGGAAACAGATTTTCTCTTTTTGGCGATTTATTGCGTGCCAACTTGACCCCAACGAAAGTTGCTTTAAAAATGGCAACTTACTACATCTGGTTGAAGCAACCGTTACAAAGGCAACAAGACCACAAGTTTATTGCATGTGGCTTCAATTAATTTTTTTTGTCACAGTCTCTCAGCCACTGTTTTCCCTGGTATAGGTGACTGTAACAGAGAACAACCATATCCTCCATACATTTGCTGTATATGGCATGTAAGTGTGGCTTATTGCTATGTTCTTTAAGATTTGTCCATTACATTGCTTTTATCCTAAATTAAACTTAACAGGTGAAAATGGATGCAATAATAGTGACGAAAAAGTTGTGATTAAAAATCCCAAGGTGAATACCTATGCAACTTGGTTTATAATTTTGGTTACTTAACAACAACAAAAAAAACATTAGGCGTTGCGTTTTTTAAGTCAAAATAAGCACATTAAATAGAAAAAAAAATATAATTAAAGACTTCACATATCTGTCAGGCTATAAAAAGTCAGTATCAATAAATTAAATAAAGCCAACATTTGAAACGGCACGAGATTTTGCAGATTTTTCGTTCTAATTATTTATTGACTTGTGTAAAACTGATATTACCAGTTAAAATTCTAACTTTTGCTTGTTTGAGGTAAACAAGTTTTAATTTTTTTTTAATTTTTAATTTTTAATTACAGAATCTATTTGAACATCGTGATGCCAAAAAGCATCTCAATATCAATTTCAAGTTTATTTTTTGTCTTTTCAACTTTGAGGTCCGTAGTTGGCTGGTAAATTAATAAGGGACTGCACTAAGAGCTCATGTCTACTCGATCGCCTTTTCTAGCTTATAACAGTCACATATTGTGCCTGACAGGATGTGTTTATTGACGTTTAGTAAATTTGCAACGGACACATTAAACCAAAGAGGAGGAAAAGGAGGCAAATGCTCATAAATGTTGAAGCCTCGTTTCCAAAATAGCTGTAAGTGAAAGCCTACAGAATTGATTTGATTTCAGCAACTTGCTTCAAAAAAGATTGGGCAGTTTCATAATATACAAACATGTAAAATGTATTATCCAAGTAACAGGGTTTAAACCATTTAGGCTTTAATATATTTGAATAATACAGTTTAACTACAGTGGTGTTTTTCCACCTGTTTGTATTTTCTGACTTTTTGATTATGGCACCAGGTTTATACTGAAATATCTCACACAAAAAAAGTCAGCTAGAGTGTCTAAGGTGACATTAAGATTCAAGGCCTCCATGTTTTATTTTTTCTTATTTTCTGTTCTTCCCCATTGTGCTGAAGCAGTGTGCTCTAATGAGTGTGTATTCCTTTGTAATGGAAAGACCCGTGGGCCTTGAATTCAAAGTGCTGTATTGTATGCGTTGTTGCGTAGAACCTTGTGTAAAGAATGCCTGCTTTTTTTTTTCTTGACATGCTGCTTTTTTTAGATTTCTAATTTAAGTCAGTTTAATATATGAAGTGCGTTAGCCTTCTGTTGTCGTTTGCCTGGTAAATTGTGCATTTAACAAATTGAAATTCCCATTTATTATTTCTTTTAAAATATCAACTCTATCATCAGTCTTACTGTAATAGTCCCAGAAGTGAACTTCTCTTATTTAAGATCAGTATGTGGATAACAAACAGCAGAGTGCCTTTATTGCTATGCTAATGATGTCTTTAGTGTAACTTTCAGAGGGATATGGGGACGAGCTTTAATTTTGCATTGCCATGAGTTTAGTTCAGTATTTGTAACAGTTCCACCTTTTAATGTAAATATGTAAAACTTAAATTGCCCCTGACCAGCAGCCCAACTGTCTCATTCAGTACCTTGGAGCGGTTTCTGTTCAGTGACTAGCATGGGAACCATTTGAGGTACCAATAAATACTTGCAATAAAAAAGCACTTGTGTTCAATACAAATTGTTCCGTTGCATCTTTATTTGCTGAATTGGTTACGTAGTAGTGAGTGTTATGGCACAATAAAATTTGTAGCCGTGCTAGGAAATGTAAAGGTTTTGTCAAAATTTTCCCAAGTGCTTTTGGTCAGATGAGATGAAGCGAGAGCTCTCTGGGCATAGAGACGCTACTTACATTTGTCGTTGTTTTGACTTCCAACATGACAGTGACCCAAAACATATGTCGCTCCCGGTGAAGAACAGCCTCGAGAAGACCAGAGTGAACATTACTGACAGCCCTGCACAAAGCCCTGACTTATTTATGTGTGGGGTGAAGTGAAGGTTGAGGTCCATGCCAGAGAACCACTAAATCTGGGGGATTTGACGAAAAAAGAGTGGGCTGGGATTGCTCAGGAGACGTGTGGGAGACTTGTTGAAAACTCAAATGACTGCAGGCTGTCATCCCCCCCCCCCCCCCCAAAAAAATACACAATTGACTGTTAGCATCAGTGAGGCTAAATGTTTAAAGAAAAAATCCTTGCTCTATTTAAAAGTAATTGGGGAATACTTTAAAAATAAATACTTCATAGGGTTGCTAAAAATGCCTTACTATTTCTATAAGCTTTTAAAGTGCAGCACATTCTGGAGCTACACCTTAAAACAAGTGCTAACCCAGGGATAAAGTAGGCTAAGACACAGTGATAGGGGAAAAATCACATTAGCTAATTTCTTCCTCCATCACAACTATGCAGGTTGAGCTTTTATTTGTTGTTAAAACATTTCATATTGTTGTAGCTTAAATTTATGATCTTAGCGTACTGACACATGCAACTGTACCCATCTGAGTCATGTCATCTTTCAACCAAATTAGAGGTGTTGATGGCTTTTGGAGCACTACAGTACTGCATGATACACACCACTAGAGAACAATTGTGCCTTTGTTTTGGTGAGTGTGGTGGTGGTAAGAATTTTAGCATTTGACTTGTCTGTTTCTACTCATTAATTATCAGGCTTCTATCTTTCATATACAACCTATGGTTGGAGCTCCAGTCCATACGGATGGAGTGACCTGTGACACCAATGAGCAGGCCCCCAGGATAATGATATTTAAAATGTAAACTTACTTTAAATAGCTAATTACATACTGAATATTAAAGAGACTGGATATTCAACCATGTTTTGTGGAAAAAGGCCACGGAACCCTTTGACCCCATAGTTCCAGTATCCTTTAATCATTACCCTTGGGTCAAACCACATTGATCTGTAAACTTGACCTCTATTTTGATCCCAGCCACAAATTTTGTGTCTTGGAAAAAAAATCTGTCCACAGACATATACCACTAACCACACCTAACTTTTTGATATTTACTGCTGTTGTAGTCATCTCCAGGCCCATATTTTGCTGCGATAATCAACATGCATAGACGCACAGACTCATTAGGTGTAAACAACCCTGTCCACACTGTCACTGCTGGTAATCATACCATGCTTCAGATAGCAGCAGCTTGGTACAACTGCAGTGTTTTGTTGCAGACTGTAGATGGCACTCACAGGGTGCTGGTAATAATAGATTTGCTGCACCTTATTTTTACATAATACTCATATTCTTCCAAGCCAAATGGTTAGGACAAGCATATCGGATGCTATACACGAAAAATGAACGGTGGCTCAATGTGTTTACTGAGTATAAAGAAAGAAAGGATATTGTGGATGTGAAGAAATCAGAATCTCGCCGGGAAATCCTGCTGAGCTTTGTTCACCAACATTAGAAGATTACAAGAATGGAGGATGCAAACACTGCTCAGTTCAATTCAGTTCAAAGGGGTCTTATGGGCATGAAAGTTTTATAAAGCAATATTGCTGAGGCTTTAGGATATAATTTGGACAAACATATGGATTGGAAGCTACACAACTACAGTGAAATGAATTTCTGTGCACAATTACCACTGATTCATGTGAAACGTATTTAGTGTGTATAATATGTTTACTTGTCTGAGAGAGAGTGAACAGCTGAACCAGAAGATCTCCTCACACATCTCAAACTTGGACCAAAAAGAAAAGAAAAGAAAAGAAAAGAAAAAACCCATTTTACAAAATAACATTGAAACAAATCTCCTGCGAGGAGCAGGTAGCAGAGTTAATAACTACTCGCTCTCATTGCTAACGATGGGTTTCCTGCATAGATTACCAGGAAGTGCTGTGTTTGTCACTTTACACATAAAGTCTGATCAGCATTTTATATAATGGAGAGTTAAATGAACATGATGCTGAGAGCAAATAAGGCAATCTCTGCTGATGCTGCCATATTGTTAGTTATGTTGCTGTGGTTTATTATCATATTTGGGGAGGTGGGTGGGGGTGTGGGGTGGGGTGTGGGGTCTTTTTAGGTGACTAACATCTCCTGATTCAGTTAAATAAACGAAAGTAATATGAATGGCATTATCAATCAGACTATTTCTCTGCTTTTCTCTTTCTCTTTGTACTTTTGTCTTTCTAGTAGAAAACATAAAAAATACTATATGGATATGCATTTGTGTATAGAACAGTATGCAAATGCTTTTGTGTATACAATGCACAATAGCATTGCGGGAGTTTTGATGTGATTATTCACCTCACCAAGAAACTACATGACAAGGCTACACTTGATCTGTCTGAGCCAGTCTGACCTGAAAATCGACACTATACTTCACTCTCCTCCTCCTTTGAGTCATTTTGCCCATTAGTCTGTAACCTTACTCAGTGAGTCACTGGGTTTAAATGTTAAGGAATATATATGAATATATGTGAGTTGGTCTGCAAAGGCTGTAAGACTGTAGTTACATGGCCTCTGTACAGAAAGTTAAGAGAAACTAGTTTCATATAAGTTAATAACATTTAAAATGTTCTGATCACTGACATAAATGCACAAAATGTCATCATGAAGTCACCATTATGTCACCAATTGAAGTTATACTGAAAATAATCAGGTAGCAATTGAAGAAATAAATATTTTGATAATGATTTCACTATCAAATAATCAGGCAAACATTTGATTCATATTGTTTTGTCATTGATTTATACAAGTTGCCTTCATTATTTTTCTGGAGTTACATGTCAGCTACTCCAGTCCTTCCTGGTTTGAGTAAAAGCGGAGTCAGAGAACAGAGCTAGTTCTAATGGATAGGTCAACAAAATAGACCCAAACACCCACTCTGACTGGATGAGGGAGAACTACATTCCTTTATATCACATTTATTTATTGCTGCAGTGGTTCAACCCTTTGCATTTAAAATGTTTTACTCCACTAGTAAACAGATTAAGCTGGTTCTTATTTTTTAAGGTCTTATTTTGTTAACCATTATTTTTGTGTAGTTCTGTGCATTACAGTTAGTTTAGTTAACTTTTTATGATCCCACTCTTAAAATGCACTTATGTTCATTATGTTTATGTATTATTTTTGTCTTTTTCAGGAATAATAAAACCCACATGTTGAAAGTAAGACCTTCTGCCAGTATTTCCTTTGAATACTTGGGCCCTTACAAATGCAGTCACCAATGTTAGGTACTCTTCAAATGACTATATACACTACACATGAGAATGACGCATCTGCAGCAAGTGAATTTTTATTTTATAACTGGATGTTGTTGAATTCAAATTTAACCCTAAGTTTGATATTTTTCCAATACCTGGGGTCATTAGAGAGAAATCAATCTCCAGATCATATTTTATGTCTTCAGCCATTTTAATTTAGATTTTAGTGTTTTATTTATTTATTTATTTTTTAACATTGCCCTTATCATGTAAGATTATGGATTTTTCCATGTCTTTGGGCTACTAATTGCTGACTCACGGACTCTTGCACTGTTTTATAGTTACAAACAACTCACATTGGGTGATATAATATGTTTGTATTCTTAAGCAACCTCTAACACAAACTGCAGAGTGGTTTCCAAAGCAACCATAAAACCAACACAGACACTGTCAAGGTTGTCAGTGACGTAAGTATAACTTTCCTTGAATCATTTCCAACCTAAGAGGGCTAATTTGTGCATCTTTCTGGCATGAAGCATTATCATTCACTAAAAAAGACCCACAGTGATCCCACTTTGTAGCTACGCACTTAGTCATCTGCAGGTAAGAGGTGTTTTTTTTTCTATTAAAGCATTGTTCCATCAGGAATAGTACACTAGTCTACTACAACAAAGAAGCTGCTGAAAGTGTTGACACTTCTGACATACAGAAGGCAGAAAACACCACGGGTGTAAAATACTTTTTACAATAAGTATTTTACACCCGTTGCTGTGATAACAGCTATTGAAAAATTCTGGCAGTCACCAAAAAACTGTAGATTTGTGTGTTTGAGATTCTGATATAAAATATGCTTCTATTCTTCTAATATGCATCTATCTATCTATCTATCTATCTATCTATCTATCTATCTATCTATCTATCTATCTATCTATCTATCTATCTATCTATCTATCTACAGACACCAGAATAAGCTGTTCCTGCAGAGGGAATAAAACGTGTATAATAAAATGATGTAAGAACTGCAACAGTGTCTCACTGACTAAGGAAAATTAATTATTCTAGACATGTGTAAGAACATGCACTTGTTCAGTCCCAAAATATAATTTGATATATTGCGTTGAAAAATGCCCTTTCCCCTGATATTTATATATATTTGCAACAGATTGATACTATAATGTAGCCTCTCTTGTTCCGGCCTTCCATTAAGGATTCAAATAGCTGACAGTGGCTGTATCCCAATTCAGGGTCTGCAGCCTTAAAGTACGCATTTCAAGGCCGATTACGTCACAGCGGCGCGCCGAAGGCTGTCCCAATTCAAAGGCTGCTGGAAATGCGGCCCTGAAATGCGTCCTTCATTTCCCTGAATTTTAAGGCTGTGGCAGTGTAGACTTCGTGGCCCAACATATCCCAGAATGCATAGCGCGGCGGTGGGTGTGGCTAATTTTGCTGAAAAAAAACGGCGGATGAGGGGCAGCCGAAGAGCAAACTTTAAGTAAGTACTGAATATTATGTCACTTATTTATGTGCAAATGTTTAATAACGAAGAACATTAAAACATTACTGTTGGCCACATGTCGGCAAAGTTATGTGACATTAGTGACATTTGTACTAACTTGATTTTAAAGCCTTTACTTTAAAATATATGCCGTTCAATAGCTGAGCTTAATCTTACAGAGAATGATCAAAGCTCATGTAGAAAGAAACAAACAAATGAACAAAAGATTTTCTCCTTCATTTCTGTTAAACAAAGCTGTATGAAACGTTTCCAGCTGTTAGTATCATGGTTGCTAGGCAACCTGGGCAGCGCAACGGAGGCTAGACCGTCCCATTTCACAAGCCTCGCACTTCCGGCCTTAGCGGTCTTTGAGTACGCGGCCCTTGAGGATCGTTGAGGCTGCGTACTTTAAGGCTGCAGACCCTGAATTGGGATACAGCCAGTGTCTTTGTTGCACTTTATTATCCATGATGTACTTACCATTGTGAACCTAACAAATCTTTTAGATCGCTCAGCAGACATCTGTAGCTAAGTCTTGAGTGTAATGCCTAATGCCTCTACAACATCTTTACAACATTCCAGTGTACTGACTGGTTTACTACTTCATTGATTCATTAGTAGCTTTCATTAAAAATGCAACATCGCCTGTAATGCCTCTGGCTTTGCCCTTTATTTTCACTGAAGCAGTAGTCTCTTGGGGAACTCCTCTGGCATGCTGTATGTGTATGTTAATATCTCTTACTCCAGCAGCAAAACAGTAATTAACAATATACAGCAGCAAGTGAACACAGTGGAAAACCAAATCGATTTTTTTGTCCCTGTGGAAGAGGACAGATATGGGCCGTTGAGTTTCTAAGCTTGCTGGAAAAGACGTTAACATGCGGCATTTGGGAAACTCTCCTTCAAAATTAAATTAAAATACAAAAGTAAAAAATGTGAAACAGTAATATTCTGCTACAATATAAAGTGAAAATATCTAACTATGAATTCATCTAAAATGTACAAATAAAAAAAGCAGTAGCATTCTTTCAGGGCAAGCAAGCCGAGCAATGCTTGCCCATTGAAATCGAAACATAGACATCAATTAAAACCTACAAAGTTGAAAGTAATCCCTGTTCTTGCATATCTACCACTGATCTATCCTAAAGCTTGTTGCTGGTTTGCATCCGTCATTCATATTTTGTGGCAGCCACTGGAAATCTGTTGCATCTTTTGTTCCCATATCTGTTTTGTTTCATTTAACAAAAGCTGGTGCTGCTCAAGCTGTGAGGTCAGCGGCCTTTCTGGTTGTTTGTACACTCTGTTCTTTGAGAGGAGACTGATGGGAGACTCACATGCCAGCTAAGCTGCTGCTGACTCTGCTTTTACTGCTCTGAGATCATCTATAATCTGTGCTTTGTGTTGAAACAGAGATAGCATTAGCTAGTAAACAAAAATGTAAAAAACTGAAAAAGAGACTTTGCGTAAGCTTTCGCTTACAGATAAGCTTGCCCAACATGTTTAATATAGAGAAATTAGTGTGCAGGTTGATGATTTAAAAAACTCCTTTAGCATGTTAACAATAAAAGCCTTGATAATGGAGAGCTGACAGCCACTAACGGACACCTGATTTTTAATGCATTATAAGAGGTTGAACACAATGTAAACTGCGCTACTTAAAGTCGGTTATTTAAACTGAACATTAACCCTCAATAAAGAAATATTAGTCCAGATAAAACTGATGGGGAAAGTTTTTTTTCTGCTTTTTCATAGTTTGGTAATACTCCTTTCACTAAAGGATTATAAAAAGCAATACGTCCAGAACTCCCCATTGTATGTAAAAATGGTTCACAAAGCTGAATACAGCAGCTAATATAACCATCATTGCATAATTAAGAATATTAAGTAAAATATTTTGGATTACTAATAGATTTCTCAAAACATACATTCCAAACATAATCTTACAATCAGATTTGTTGTTATTTTTCAAAAACAGTCATTTGCAGTATAGATAGGGACAAAATGCATACTCTTTTTGTGGATTTTGTATCAAAAATGTTTTACAATAGCAGACCAATCACTAGATCTGACAAAAATCTACAGAAAATCCTTTACAGAGCTTTTTTGTGGCTGTTGAACATTTACCCGTTTACTTCACAAACCTCTAACTCAGACAGTTTACCAAGTATGGCGGGGAAATTTTGCATGGCTCTAATTTTAAGCACCTACTCATGTTCAGTTGAATGGCCTAGATGTTAAATATTCTTTGAGCTGCTTAATGCTAAGTTTTATGAAGTAAGCTTCGCAGTAAATGAAATATTTCTTCGCTGAGTGGACAAGAAGAGCATTTGAAGATATTCAACACAAACAGTTTAAAGCTACAGTGAGTGTTGCAAAAGCAGAATTTTTTTTTCTGCTTTTGCATTGGAGAAATAAGAAAGAATTCTATTTACCTCAAGTGTTAAACAGAGCTCCTTATGTAGTATAAAATAAGCAAAGACAGATGGCACTGACCTAGCATTTTTGTTGGTGGCAGGAGAAACCAGAGTACCTTGATAAAAAAAAATACGAAGATGCAAACTCCACACAGGTTTGAACCCAGGACTCTCTTTCTGTGAGACAATAGATCTAACCACTGTTCCACCGTGTGCGAGGTAACCTCCTGGAGCTTATTTTGCTACAACAAATAACCTCAGTACAGTTTCACAGCAGAAAATAGTTTATTTGTTTTTAGGTGTGATACACATTGTTTTAAATCACTTTGATAGATATTTATTTAAATATATTTTCTTAAAATGTACAACAGAGATATACTTAAGTAAGCTGTATACCATAGGATGGGATGGGAAAGTATTACAGCAAACACATTTCAGTATAATTTTGCAAAGAAACGTGTTGCATCTTGAAAGAAGTGCAATCTTTCAAGGTGAAAACTGCATCTCGCACAACCTGAACAGAAGACAACAAAGAAGCTTTGTACAGCTCTGAGGTAGGAGACAACCATACAGCAACACAAAATAGGGACACCCTGTGGGTGTGCTTTCATTTGGAAAAATAAAGCAAATGTATGATAACCAGTTCACAGTTTTTTAAATACACAAATAAAATACACTTAATACATACATTTTAAAATACATAAATCTCAATATATAAGTATGCCTTTTGAGAAACATATTTATTTAAATATAGCATTTCACACCAAACATGCCATGAATTTGTTAATCACAAAATACAATTATAGCAATAAACTATACCCAGTTTTTTTTTTAAAGATTTCTACCAACAACTGCTTGGTATCAAATTTTGCTGACACCAAACATGTTATTTTTACTTAACATGTACCACCTGTCAATATCTTGAAAAGACAGAACAGCATCTTCATGCAAAAATACAAAACAATGAATCCAAATAACATTCTGCTCCACTTATGGAGCCCTAATGACTTGGAGGTTGAAGTAGGTCAAAATGTTGTATATAGTGCAGCTAAAATTGAGCTAATGCCGGATAAATGCCATATTAGGGCTCAAAGCACCTGAACACGAAATCTACAGTTGAACATGGTGTTGGAAATGCTAATGAATCCCATAAGATGGTCTTTATATGGAGGAGGAGCACTGCTTTGCTGTGCATTGCCATATTTCTGACTTTGATGCCTGAGCTCTAGAGGGACCCCAATCCTCCATGAAAAAGCTTGTTTGAAGTCAGAAAAGTAGCATATAGTGCTGACTCACATGAAATTCCCTCCCCAGTTGCCAACGTATTAATATTTTTTTTTTGGGATCAGGTGAAGCATACCATAACATTATAGGACAGGTTCTGTGTTGGTCCTAGAAAGTGTTAGGACAATATGAAGTCTCAAACATTGTGACAAATGACAATATGAGGTAAAGTGCAAACCACGATTAAGGCAAATAGTGAAGACAGGGGAAAGTGAGAACATTTCTCATTTAGCTTAACAATAAACATTTCTAACTTTCTAAGTAACAGGAAGTTGTTTTGGGATATAAAATATATGTTTAGGTAAGTGATAAAACAAATACATTTCTGTAGTGGACTAGCTTTATGCTCCTTAATATCTTGTCTCTCCAAATATGAACAAATCCCTGTTCATCTTTTTTGCCATCAAAAATATGAATATATGAATAGTAAATTTTTAAACATTAGCTTCAACGTCTTTCACAAAAGGCAATCTGTGCTGAGCCAATTTAGCCAATCTGAACCAGTTGTCAAGTCTGCTGCTGCTGAAAGGGCAAATTCAGGGACACGGTGGCTTCTCTTGGCTCTGCGACTGGCCTGTTGATCATTTCACATTCATTCTGTCGCACGTTCTCCTCGTTCATCTGTGACACCTCCGTAGAGCCGGCTTCAAACCCAGGCACAGTGTTGGCCACATGAACCACGTGAACCTTATTTCTCCCATGCTTACTGAGGATGCAGCTGAACACCTTCTTGAAACCTTTGCGAAAGTGTTTGGAGACCAGAGCGTACACGATGGGATTGACACAAGAGTTGGCGTAGGCCATGCAGTGAGAGAGAAGCCTGAAGGCATATGTGGTCTGATTAAATGGGAAATCTCCATACAGGTAACACAAGATCACCACGTGGTACGGCAGCCAGCATATACAGAAAAGTACAGTGACGATGATGATCATTTTGGTGACTTTGCGTTTAGCCCTCTTGGATTCTGACATGCCGTCCAGAGGGTCAACAGCCGTCCACAGGTACTTGATAGTTCGAGTGTATGAGAGGCTCACGATGAGCACAGGGATGACATAGCCAAACAGGAAGGTGCACGTATCCAGCACCTTACGATTCTGCTCCTCCCAGCCGGGGATACACACAGTGCTGTTGGCGTAATCAATCAGGTCATAGTAGCTGAGATATGGACCCGCAAAGACCAGGGAAAGACCCCAGATAACTACCATGGCAACCACAGCATTACAAGGGGTTCTTAGCTCCCTGGAGCGCAGAGGATAGCGAATAGCCAGATACCTATAAAGACAAGAAAATAACATGTTTGAGCTATAATCTAGACTGCAAAATACAGAAAAATGGGGACAGCAGGTTAAAAACTTTAGTAATTAAGTCTGAATTTATAACTGTATAAGTTAAAATGTAGAAAGTGAAAGATTACTTGTGACTGCATATCTTTAGTCTATATAGCTGTAATGTACTTTAAATGTTTTAACTGTAATAATACAAGAACAATACAAAACAGTCAACATATCAAAAGCACTTAAGGGAGAAAAACAGCTCACATGAGTGTGTGATTATGTTGCATATGTGTCCTAAATTCTTGTATATACTCATGGATAATATAACTGACAACAATGCATTACATTTAATTAGATTTACATTCTGTAATATTTATTCTTAATTTGCAAAATAACCAGTAACCAAAGCTGTAAAACCAATTTTGTGGAATAAAAGGTGAAATATCTGAGCTTCAAGAAGCTGAAATCAATGACTTGTCATTTTATCATTGTCTTGACCTATAAAAGTCACTTGAAAGCAACAGTTTCCTCAAAGAATAATTTCAAGGGCAACAAAATAATGGAATTTTATTGCACACAGTCACATGTGATTGTTCAAACACAATTTTCCCTAGTGTGATTGTACTATAAATCCAGAGATTTATAGTAAAGATACCAGCTTTTTGGCATATTTTCCAATACAGCACTAAAAAAAATAAAAGAAACACTTTGAAAATAAATCAGATCTCAATTGGGAACAAAAATGAAATCTACACTAATATGAACTGGATAGTGTATTATGAATGAAAGGATGCCACATTATTTGATCAAAAATCAACCTGCAGACGGCTGAAGACAATGAAAATCACAGAGGATAAAATGATGTGACACATTTGTCCATTTTACTGAAACTTCATTGCAGCAACTCAAACAGGTACTTAGTAGCTTGTAAGGCCCACATGTACTTGTATGGATGCATAACAACATTGGGGCATGCTCCTAAAGAGTTAATGCACGGTGTCCTGTGGGATCCTCCTCCCAGATATGGACCAGGCCATCACCAAGCTCCTGACCGAAACATAATTCCCCTCAGGTGTTCTATTAGATTTATGTCATGATATCAGTTCCTTTATTCTCCGAGAACTGCCTACATACTCTCACCACATGAGGCTGGGCATTGTCACATACCAGGAGGAACCCAGGACACAAACCAGTGCAGTCAGACCATCACTGACCCATCCACAAAATGGTCATGCTGAACAATGTTACAGGCAGCATAACGTTCTCCATGACTTCCTTCATGTATGTCCCATTTGCTCACCCACCTGCTGTGGGAAAGGATAGGGTGCCAGTGGTGGACTTGCTAGTTTTGGTATTCTATGGCAAATGCCAACTGGGCTACACAGTTCTGGACAATGAGGAAATCTTAAGTTATTTCTGATTGGTCAGAGAGATTCACTCAAGTGTCCAGCTGAAGGTCATTTTGTAGTGCTCTGGGTGTGCGCATCTTATTCTTACTTGCACAAAGAAGCAGATACCGACCCTCTGATGGCTTAAGGAACTTCTACGGCCCTATCTAATGCTCCTAGAGTAACTGCCTGGAATATCATGCTCTTGTGCTTGACTGTGCTGGGAGACACATCAAACTTTTCAGCAATGGCACATATTAAAGTGCCATCCTGGAGGAGCTGGACTACCTGTGTGACCTCTGTAGGCCCCAGGCATCGCCTCATACCACCAGCAGCAACAGGGACCGCAGCCAAATGTAAAACGAGACTGAAAAAGAGTCAGAAAAGATGTGTAGGGAAAAATGTCCCCTCTAGTGCATCTCTAAGTAATTTCATTGACAACAAAGCACCTGAAATTGATTAACCACCCTCTCTGCTACTTAACCGACCAGATCAGTATCCCAGAATTTTAACTGACTTGATTAAAAAGTGTCTCTTTGATTTTATGAGCAGTGCAGTTGGATCCTTTGAGTAGGTATTATTGTAACAGTTGTGCCACCTATACATTCACAATGAATTCACTCACACTGAAGTTTTGTGGTTGACTGGTAATCATTCACTTACTCCACTGCTGTTTGTTGGTTCTACTGAATAAGACACCTTAGAGACAGTAATGTCCAGAGAGAGGGCTTTTAGGCTTTTTCAGTAAGACGAACTTGCATAAATTGTAAAACAGCAGGAATAACAGAAAACATGCTTGGTGCTGTGCTTTTGATTTTACTCAGCAGGTAGGAGATGAAGGCGCAAATCCCACAAGACACTATGATGCTTTCAATAAAAGCTGTCTCTTTCAATAATCTTACAGCATACTGATTATCACATATTATCTCTGCAGTTGGAACCTCATCATTTCTTGGTTGGTTAGCCTTTAAATATTTGGCATATTTAACATGCTGCTTTATGTGTTATATGTTCTCCAAGGGAGTATTTTCACTAAAGAAGTGGACATTGCTAAACATCAGCACTCTGAGAAGATGCAGCAGCAGATCTCAGAGAATGACTCGGCCTCTGTGTGGAAAGGTTTTAGGAATATCACCAACTACAAGCCTAAAACCCCCCACTCCACTGACGACTTGCTCTTGGCCAACACCCTTAACGACTTTTACTGCCGTTTTGACGAGCCATCAGGCAGCCTTCACACCTCCAACGGCCCCAACAATAGAGACACTTTGGACACTCATTCCCCCACCTCTCCCCCCTCCATAGAGCCATCACCACCTTCAATCACTTCACCTGCAACACCCCCCTCCTCACCCCACACAAAAGAGGATTTCACACCACCTCCTCCCACCACAACTCTTCATATTCATGAAGCAGATGTGAGGAAGCAGTTTAAGAGTCTGAATGCTCGAAAAGCTCCCGGCCCAGACGGTGTGTCTCCTGCCACCCTCAGACACTGTGCAAACGAGCTGGCCCCAGTGTTTTCTGGCATTTTCAACTCCTCACTGCAGGCATGCCATGTGCCTGCCTGCTTCAAGTCCTCCACCATAATCCCTGTCCCCAAGAAACCTAGGATCACTGGACTAAATGACTACAGACCCGTGGCTCTGACATCTGTGGTCATGAAGTCATTTGAGCGCCTAGTTCTCTCCCATCTCAAGACCCTCACGGCCCCCCTCCTGGACCCCCTGCAGTTTGCATACAGAGCCAACAGGTCTGTAGATGACGCCATCAACATGGCCCTACACTTCATCCTGCAGCATCTGGACTCCCCAGGAACCTACGCCAGGATCCTGTTTGTGGACTTCAGCTCTGCCTTCAACACCATCCTTCCAGACCATCTCCGAGGCAAGCTTTCCCAGATGAATGTGCCTGATCCCATCTGCCGGTGGATCACTGACTTCCTGACGGACAGGAAGCAGCATGTGAGGCTGGGAAAGAATGTCTCGGACTCCCGGACCATCAGCACCGGCTCCCCTCAGGGCTGTGTTCTTTCTCCTCTGCTCTTCTCCCTGTACACCAACTGCTGCACCTCCACCCACCAGTCTGTCAAGCTAATCAAGTTTGCAGATGACACCACCGTTATCGGACTCATCTCGGACGGGGATGAGTCTGCCTACAGGAGGGAGGTTGAACGTCTGGTGTCCTGGTGCAGCCACAACAACCTGGTGCTGAATGCCCAGAAGACAGTGGAGATTACTGTGGACTTCAGGAAGCACACAGCTCCACTCCCCCCCATCATCCTGACTGACACCCCCATCACCTCTGTGGACTCGTTCCGCTTCCTGGGTACCACCATCACCCAGGACCTGAAGTGGGAGCCCACCATCACTTCCGTCATTAAGAAAGCCCAGCAGAGGATGTACTTCCTGAGGCAGCTGAAGAAATTCAACCTGCCAACACGGACGATGATGCAATTCTACACTGCAATCATCGAGTCCATCCTCACCTCCTCCATCACCGTGTGGTACGCTGGAGCCACTATCAGGGACAAACAGAGACTGCAGCGTGTTGTGCACTCTGCTGAGAAGGTGATTGGCTGCAGACTCCCATCTCTGCAGGACCTGTACACCTCCAGGACACTGCGGCGTGCAGCTCGGATCTCAGCTGACCCTTCTCACCCTGGACACAGTCTGTTTGACCTGCTCCCCTCAGGCAGGAGGCTCCGGTCCATTCGCACCAGAACCTCTCGCCATAAGAACAGTTTCTTCCCCTCTGCTGTCGGACACATGAACAATAACCGTATGACTGTTCCCACCACTAACACATGACCCTACGCTGTGTTCACTGCATCATTCCATGTTTGGCACTGATCACCACCTGCACTCATGTATATATCATGTATATATCTATCCACTTAGCACTTTTAATTCTTATTCTTATTTTTATATTTTTATGACAGTATGTTTGCACTGAAGCACCGCAGCAATTTCCTAATGTTGCAAACCTGCTCAACATTTGGCAATAAAACCCTTTCTGATTCTGATTCTGATTTTGCCAAAGGCAGGAATTCTCAGAAAACAAAATGTCCATGTCCTTGCTTTTCACATTTGTAGGACACTTCAGAAAGCCCAGTAGAAACTGAGAAAACAGCCTTTCTGGTTTTTGAAAGCTCAGTGAATTGGGGCCACGGTGTTTTACATTAAATTCAAAAAGCAGTCACTTTGAACCTGCTGGTAACTTGAAACCTCAGTGGTTTTGAAAACTACAAGTATTCAGACATTACTCTTTAGTTAAATTGAATTATCTTTATAAGGATTAATATAAAACAAATGGGTCTGTTTATGCGCTCATGGCAGAAATGAACTCTTTATGTATCCAAATAATGTTTTACTAAATTTAAACAGAAACAACATTTATGAATGATTCATCTGTGAGCCTTTTTTAATACATAATTCTGCACCATAAAATCAGAGAATACATATTATCTGCCTGCAGATAGCACATTCAGCAGCAAGTCATCCCTTTACACCGTTTTGTCTGTGTGTGTGTGTCAGTGCTGCTATTCCCCCAGGCTTATCTGTGGCTTAATTTCTGCTGGGGATTCTTGGTGTAAACTGTAACAGTTAGCTTTTTCTATGCGATGTTGCTGTTTTTGTTTTGTTTTTCCTTAATAATCAGTGAAAGACAAAGGAAGAAGACAGGACATGTTCATTACCCTCCCGACTCAGGTGTTACTGTTCTTTTCCACACTGAGGGGGAAATGACTATTGAATCCTCTGGAGTGTAAACACAGCCAGTGTGAACAGAGGGGTCTGCTGGAGAGGGCAGCTGCACACTTACAGCTCATATTGACTGATTATTGCTGCCCAACAGCTATAATGATGGCTTACGGCTTATTCTCCGAGGGATATAATTTTTAGCTTCTGGAGTCCATGTTTAAACTCCAGATGCGAAAAATGCATTTGTGACCAATTAAATGTGTAATATTTCGCAGACATTGCGGGAGAGTAAACAAAATAAAGCACAACAAAAAAATTAACAGCGTGACCATGCAAATAAAAGCTTTCTCAATGCTTTCCTTAGGGAGTTTTGAAGGCTTATTGTATGTCCTAGAAATGAAAAACAATGGATTCAGTCGTTCAGTTTTTCCCAAAATCTTGGCAGATTGATGTATTTTTTTCTTCCTTTATTTAAAACTATATTTGTTGTCATATTTGCAATGTGGCAGGTGGAATATCACATTTTTCATCATTTACACAGGCATTTTTCATCCCACCTTTAAACTAAATTTGTATTTGAGCCCAGATATTTGTGCCCTCAATACCCTTCTCATTTCCTCTCTTTAATAAATTTATGTCCTTGCATTAAATAATTTCCTTACATTAATAATCCATGCCCTTGCTTGTTTTTCTCTTCTCCTTTCTCTTAGATATAAGACGCTAGAAAGCACTGGCAATACACATTGGCATCAAAGACACTGAATGTCTTAGATGTTAGAGAAAGAACATGTCGGCTTTTAACATGTTTTGTGCAATATCCAAATGCCTACATTTAGAGTTTAACAATAAAGGACAGACTGTGAGAGACACAGCTATAGCTGTTGATTTGATGGAAGTAATTTCTGTGTACAACAAGCTTGAGGCTAATATTTTCTAGATTAAAGAGAAATATGTGAGTGTGTGATTAATTAGGTTTATTTTAATTTCAGATCCATTTTTTTGTGTTAAAAAGTATGTGCCACCTGAGTTCCCTGAAAATTTATGTTGACACCAAGAAAATGACCAACAGCTACTCATAGTTTGATTAATAGAATATTAGTAATGAATTATTTTGGGTGATATATCCAAGCACAAACATAGAGACAAAGAAATACAGCAAATGCTTAAATTGCTGTGGCTCAGACTTCGGTGGTAGATCTGCTAAATGAAACGTAGGTGGTTCGATTGTGTTTTCTTTTTCTTGTTAGCCAAAATGATCGTCCTGTTTAATAAAACAGAGTATTGCAAGGCATGTTGCTAACCAAGCTAGCTAGTCTTAGCTAGCCTTAGCTGATAGAAAAATAAGAGCAATAACAACGAAGTGGCAATAGCCAACATAGCAAACTTCACTTCAAAATGTTATCCACAAATGGGAGATGTTATATATAGGCTATGCATTTATCAAGCAAATAGAACAAATATGATTGATTTCAGATTCTTAAATATGATAATTTGCTAATTTTTCTGTTCTTTGTGGGTGAAATTTGCTTTAGATGTTCGGTATTTCAGCAAAACAAGTATTTTGAAGCAATACCTGTCAACAGACACGGTGGCCAATGTGAAGCTGCTGGCGTACATGGTAAGGTTGATAAAGAAGTGGACGACTTTGCACATGAAGGAACCGAATACCCATCCCTCCAGAGAGTAGATGGTAGCTTGGAAAGGAACGCAAAAGATGATGAAGAAGAAGTCAGCCACGCTCAAGTTGAGTATGAACAGATTGGTCGTGTTGTACGCGACCTGTCCGCTTCGCAGCAGTACAGCGAGCACCAAACTGTTGCCAATGGTGCCGAGCAGGAATATGAGAGAGAAGACCACTGACACAATCACACTGGTGGGGTTCAGTTGATAGCTTTCAGATACATTGGCCTGCCCTCCCGGCCAGGTGAAATCCTCAAAGTCTGACATTGTGCAGGTCTGGAATGAGAGAAGAAAGGAGACAAATGTTAGACACCACTATCTTGGTGGTTTTAGAGTCACTTCTGTGTACGTCTTAAATCCCATTAACTGATAACACTGTTGTCCGAGCCAAACCCTTTCTTATCGGCTTATGCACTGGTGGTCGATGTTGACAATATGATGAAGAGGTAGTTTCTTGACAAGTTATTTACAACTTTTCAGAGTATGCAAAAAAAGGCTGCATGCACCAGAGGATTTTTTCATCCAAATAATCCCTAGTTGGCTCATGTTACATGTATTAATGAGACAACAATGAAAGGCTGCTTTCAATTGGATGATGTTTTTGACAGATGTACTGGGAATATTTTGAGTGTTTAATTGCAAGAAATTTTGCTTTTAAATGTTACAGGATGAATTTCAGTGGTATTGCTTATTTTATTCCCTTTATCACAGCATTAAGTATTTTTATTAATCTTTCTAGGCTTATTCATGTATGGGAGACTTGCAGTTAACAGTTTGCTGCTGTTTAATCATACATCACAGCTGCTGGTTTTGAATATGAAGCAGGTGGTTTTCAGTTTAGTGGATCAATCCATTAACAGGTGCTGATTGAGTAATTCTCCTTTGTAATTCAAGGAATTTTTGCAATGCTCACCGGCAAAATCACTCTGTGAAAATCAGAAGACCAGAAGCTCATCTCTGCTTGAGGGGATTTGCTCTCAGGAAGATTACATCAGAAGGGATCATCTGTTCATGATGACAAATGGTGAGCAGAGTTTTTTTTTTTCTTTGTGTTTCTTTCAGTTTTTGACCAGCAACAATATCATATTAGAGCTTGTGATGTGCTGCAGTTTCATAAAGTGATGTCTCCAGTGAAATCAGGGTGCACTTTCGGCCATTTTTGGTAAATTGTTTTGTGACAAGTGGCGCAAAATAAGGACTTGAAAGTAAAGAAGTGCTCTTAATTGTGACTTAGTGAGACATACATGAGGTAGTCTCCAAATGTTTTATTCAAGCCCTTTTATTTGTCTGATTTCAGCTAGATAAAAATGTTTAATCAGCTGTTTTTAATTATTATTATTCCCAGCTGTCATTTAATAATACTATTAGCTTCTGGTTGTCATTAAAAAGAATGCTTGCTGAGTACATAAGAGCCTAGAGTTTGCTTTGTGTACTTTGTCCTTTTGGGCCATAAATATTTAATTCAGAAAATTCTGAGTACCATTATAGGTAGCTGGAAACAAATACACTGCTTCCAGCTATTGGGAATACTAATTTTTCTACTGAGTGAACTTCAAGAAAACACTGACATTGGTTCCTAATAAGACATCACAAAAGAAATCAATGATTTATCATCTTTTAAGGATGGGCTGAAAAAATATTTTAAAAAAGTCAATATTTTCCTTTTAATCGGTTTTTTTTTTTTTTGTAGAGTATGCCATTCAATTTGAGCAAAATAAAAAACACACATAAAGCCGATATTTTGAACAGATTATTATTTTCTTAACAATTTATTTATTTGATTGTTATGCCCGGCCATGAAAGCGACTAAAGACAGAAAACCATCCACATATTTGTTGACACCCATCTTTGTCTACCAAGCTCAAACTACAAACATCAAAATCAAAAGAAAAGAAGAAGAAAAAACATTTTTAATAATAGATTGCATTTATATAGCACTTTTCAGGGCCCTCAATGCACTTTACAACTCCACTATTCATTCATTCACTGGTGGAGGCAAGCTACAGTTGTAGCCACAGCTGCCCTGGGGCAGACTGACAGAAGCGAGGCTGCCATATTGCGCCATCGGCCCATCACCAGTAGGTGGTAGGTGAAGTGTCTTGCCCAAGGACACAACAACCGAGACTGTCCGAGCCGGGGCTTGAACCGGCAACCTTCCGGTTACAAGATGAACACTCAACTCTTTGAGCCACGATCGCCCTTCCTGAAACTGGAATCTCCCTAAAGAAGGAAAACAGTTGGACTAAATTGAAGCGATGTGAATAAAGGTTGCTCATTATCCTACCTTAATCAATTTTTTTTATGAAAGACGTGGTGAATGATTAATGCTTCGAGTCTGTGGTAGCAGAAAACTGCTTGTAAAAGAAATCACTGAGCTTGGGTGAAATTACAGCATGGACACGTTCTGACTGCAAATGGACAGAGTGGATTTTAATTTGGCAGTCTCCTTATAAATTATGAAGAAATCAATCTTCTGTTTTTTTAAAGAGAGGGAAGCAAAATCAAAATGAAAAAAAAAATGCTGTTAATGCAGATAATAAATCGTCGTATGTTGTGGCTTACTTTGACTCACTCTCAGCCTTTTTTGCTTTTATGTATCAGTCCTCAGCAAGCTGAAGATTAATTATTGAACACTGCTATTAAACATTCAGCATCCTTTGGGTATTACACTGTACTGCCATCTACATCCACATAATCAAAATTGTGACAGAGCAAAATTAGGAGATATACTGATTACAGTCAGTGGCAAGTAAGTGGAACTTAACGTCGTGAGAGGAGATAAAGTAATATATCCTCATTAACCTTACAAAGAGACAGGAGTATAATATCAGCTGGTTGTTGCTGCAGAGGTATTTTCCTCACAGCTTTGAGTTCATGCCAGGCTTTAACTTTCTCAAGCATGGTGAAGATGAGTCCCCTTCTTTCCCACTAGGAAAGGTAGTTGGGGCTGATATTACATTTCCAACTGCAGAGGGATATCTTGGCTAAGACTCCACTGAGCAGGGAACATGTTTAAGCCTCAGTGGAATCGCAGAAAACAGAGACCCGTATACACGAGTTTGATCGTCTCATAGCAGAGCGTGCAGTACCTAACAGGTTGTGAAATTTACAGACTGTGGTTGAACTGCAGACTGAATTTTCGGTGGAGAAGCAATGAAAATAGCAGAGCTAGAGAAAAAATAGAAGTGCGATGGGGATGTAGGGCAGCCTGAAGCAGACATTGCCAAATGCGGCTTTATTGTGAGTCTAAAAATAATGACCACAGAGAAGACATTGCATCACTGGATTTCACATCATTATCAATAAGAAACAGAGCTCGAATAGAGTATGTCATTTTAAATCTTCATGTCCGGCAAACTTTAAATATCAGCAGAGGGGCTACAACATTGTTGCATCCTATAATCAGGTGATACAAATATGCTGATAAATATAGACCGCAAATGTTCTATACATACGAATGTTTACACTGCATGAACAGCAGAATTAGCATGCAGATCAGGCAGATGCAGTATGATAAACCTACCAGATGGGTGGACAGTATCCAAAGCGTCAGTACTCCTCTCAGATTAGGAATGACACTCCCAGACCCTTTCTGTTGAGATGCTCATACTCTTTGCTGTGAAACCTCTGTTCTACCAATGCACACTGATATCTGCCTCCCGTTGCTGGTATCTTACTCTTTCTCCGCCCCCCCACCCCCACCCCCACCACTCTTTCTCTGGTGAGGACTCCTCCTCCACATTCACTTTAATGTTCACACTTCACTGCAGAAAAGCATTGCAGAGCCAAGGTATGAAGGCAAGCCGCAGCAACTGGCGGTCTATTCATGCTCACTGTAAAATCAGGGGGATCACTGACAAATAACCACAATAAGTGGCAGTGATAGCCCGTCTCTAAAGACTACTCTGCACCCAAGCCAGCCTGCCCTCAAATGAGGTGCGGGTCTTAGCATTTAGGCTTTACCCTATCTTACAGGTTTGTAGCGAGTTTAGCTGAGGGGGAGAACAATTCAATTTACTCAATTCAAGAGGGAGCAAAGGGAATGCAGTATTGTCAGTGGTGGAAGTTGAATTATTGGGTAAAGTTAGGCCAACATTAGGTTTTGATATTTAAAGGGGTGTAAAGTCAATAGGGAATGCAATCCATTTTACTGAATGGATGCTGCTGTGATGTCACATGACCAGTGTCAGAGACTATTTAACTGCAAGTAATTAAACAGAGTTAAAATTAGTAGTTGTTTGCTGGATGTTGGACTACTACTGTTAAACATGAATTTGTAAAGCTGAATGTGAATATTTCAGGTTTTTTCTAGTTACAAGTTTTAATTTTTGTTATTTTGTAGTAGTTTCACAGAGGTTGTTGCATGTCGTTTTAAAAGTGTCCATTAGATGCAGTGCTTCCTCCTGATGGATATGTACTTACACCCAGCGAATATGGGGAAAATGTACTTATTTATTTTTACTGCACAATAAAAAACAGAATGGTCATTAAATACACATAAATAATACTGCACATGCAACATGTAAAACAAGGAAATTGAGATTTTTCTGTATTATATGTAGTTCTCAGTTTTATGCTGGTATTATGAAGAGAAACATTTGGAAGAGCCCATGTTTACTACTGCATTATATTTGCTTTTAACTGAGAGACTGAGCTTGTGACCTAATCTGTGTTCCAGCTGTTTTGACCAGTAAAACAGTTTGCAGTCTCTCATGTTGTAATGTCTCTTTCAAAATGCCCCAAATGTTTTTGGTGGGTTACAAGTATATCATATTGAAAAAAAGCATGCAGGTATAAAACTGTATTTTTGCACCAACGAGGACAATCCCAACATTCCCGTTATGGTGTGCAGCGTACGCATTGCTGTAAATGGAGAGACTCTTGAGGGATGGCTGTTATGAGGAAAGGCAGCACAGAAACTTTACCAGCAGCACATATCGTTGTGTTCCTCAACTTTCGGTCTTTTACCCATCTACAACCATCTACAACCATCTACAACCATCTGTAAAAAACACGGCAAAGACTCTATCATTGTTTGGGACTGCATTCAGCCAGTGCTGTTGGGGAGCTTGTCAGAATTGATCCCTGTTTTCTTTTTTTAGCACAAACTCCCAAACACATGGCAAATGCAGTAAAAGCATACCTAGATAGAAACAAAAATACACAATGGAACATTATCAGTCATGGACTAGCTTCCCCAGCGCTCCAGACCTAAACATTATAGAAGCAATGTGGGATCATCTTGACATAGAACAGAACAAAAACCAGGCAACTTACAAATAATAGCTTTGGATATATTCCTCAGTAAGACTGGAGAATCACTCCTGAAAACCTCTTAAAGAAATTACAACAAAGCTTGTCTAAGAGAGTTCAGGCTGTGTTGAGGAATAAAGGGTGGTCATCCAAAATTATTGACTTGCAAGGTCGTTAGAGTTGTGCAAACTGTTTCAATAAACCTATGTCAAAATTTCCTAGCAAAATATAAGGAAATGAGAGGTGGCTCAAGACTTTTGCATAACACTGTAGTGTTTAGAGATTGTCTGTGTCAGACTTCTGTAGTTCTGCCTAATGTTTTACTGTATGCATTCATAGCCAATAGTAGGTGTAAGTGCTTTCATATCACTATGCATGTTTTATATCAACATTACTAGACAACTGCTAACAAACAAACAAACAATAAAAACCATAGATAGAATCTGATTCATGTCAGGTATAAAATTAATGCTTTGAGGGCCAGTAAAGGGTCGAGTTGATCTGATTCATTCAAAATGAAACGGGGGACCAGAACGACTCATGCTGCAGGGAACAGGCACTCATGACCAATATCGCTTATTACTCATGGCGAGTTATGATTCATTTAGTCACAGCCAATACAGTCTGCTAAATAAAAAGCCTCTTAATGACATGTTGTCTGTAATACTACAGAATGAAACATCTGCACATCAATCAAATTTTTTAGTGTTTGTTTACCTGATAAAATAATTTACATTTTATTAATAGCGCTGATTTTTGGGGGGTATTTTTGTTTGTTTGATATTGTGATGTTTTATTGGTTATATTAAGGGTAGATATGGGCTCCTCATGTTTCCTCTTGTTCTTTTTCGCCCAATCAATTGTTCCTCTGGCCACCCATCCATCTATCAAACTGACAAGTGTGCACTCAGCATTACCCACTGCCTCTGCCACCTTTTATAAACAAACCACAGCATATGTCAGAGGGAGTATGGATTACCACTACATGTTACAATGAGGCCAAACAACTTTTATTAACGGGCTGAATTTCACATTGTGTATTTACACACTAATTAAAATGCAAACCCAATTAAACTATTCAAGCTTTTGGGCATTGTCATTCCTACGTCATATTGAGTAGAAAATCAGCAGGATCTGACGTGGGTCTGCCCTCGCTGTGCTGCTTGGAGTGAATCAAATAACATTCAGATTCTATCCCAGGAGCATCAATCTGACACATTTCCACCTCTTCCTGTTCCAAACACAATCTCTGACAGTCTGTTTTCACTGCTGTCAGCCACCATCCATCAAGGAATTACATGAAACCAGGCTGGACCAAACGTCTGGGCACATCATCATTTCTACACCTGTGGATAAAACACACACACACACACACACACACACACACACACACACACACACACACACACACAAAACTACCTCCAGCTGCATCCATATTTAAGATGACCATCCTATATAAAAAATGAAGGTCAAAAGAACAGCCAGTGAAAACAGCTTAGTTTGGTCAATGTTGGATTGTGCTCTTGGTGTAGCATGGAATAACATTCAGAAATACCTCTAGGTTTTGTTTTATGTGAGTGTTTCCATGGCAACAGCATGGATCTCTATGAAGTGACACACACACGCACAAACCCACCGCCCCCAAAACAGGACGGATTTCCACCTAGAACACGAGGACTAGAGTAGTGTGACATTTTACAAAGTGGTCTACGAGGAAATGCAATGATTTTCTGAATTATTAAAAGTCAGTCTGAGACTAACGATAGCCAGCATTAGACATTTCTTTGTAGAATTCAGCAGCGTTGTAGTAAAAACACAATAACCTTTTTAGCGTTCACCCTTGACAAGCAACTCAAATCAATCAGGACTCGTTCAATTTAAAAACAAGGGGGCGCACCAACTTATTAGTCTTCTGCTGAAGTACAAAAACAAGCGTTCAGTATCGATGTTTTACAGTATAAGTTATTTTGCGCATTGTTTGTATGCTGCTGTGATCCTGCCTCATTAGTCCTTGCTCAGTGGAGAAGATCAATTACAGCAATGGTCTCAGAGGAAATGAGAAGTGCATATAAGGTGAAATGTTAAACTCACATTCACACCTTGACTCTTGATCATTGGAGCGTTTATATTTGCTGGAGCCTGCTTTGCACAGACTGGTGAACCTGAACTGTGTCTGCACTGTGCAACTAACCGAAGCTGGTAATGGAAGAAGCACTTTGATGCAACCAGTATGCAACTTTAAAGACAGAAAACATACAAAATCATACAAAATCCCACAGAAGTCCGGTCAGTTGGAGCACAGGTGATTCCAAAATGTCTCCCGTGACTGATATTTGGTATCATAGGAAGTTCTGCTGCACACAGTTTTACTTATTTTTATCACATTATTTGTCATTGTCAATCAACTAGCTCAGAGTTTTTACCAACAGGAAGTAATGAATTGACAGCCAGCTTATTCAAAGCAATTTCAGCACATCAGCCAGGGGGGCTTTACTCAATATGTAATATTTGACAGCAACACATTGAATGAGACTGAACTGGATGATGGTGCAGTGATTTTGTCTTTCTTGTCTCTCTTTGTGCACAACTTTAAACTCTTCTGAAAATGACGCATCATATATAACAAGAGGAAAATCACTATTAAAGGTGAAGAGTGGAAATTTACATTTTGTTCACTGTTGAATTGTTACCAATCACATTTGGGGCCAGTGTTAGCTTGTTCTATGAGCTAGCAAGCTCGGTAGCTAGCAAGTTCTCATTTGTAGCTGAGCTGCTGAACATAAAGAAGCCGGACTGGTGACAAAAATTGGGAAGAAATGTGTTTTAAGCGACTTTGAATGTGGCAGGGTAGATTTCCTATTCTCCTGAGCGTGGTAGAAATATTCTTGCATCACCAGTAAAAGTTGTGTTTTTGCACTTAATATCAACACTGCAGCATGTCCATGGATAGAGCCTGGTCAGTGTTCTGAATGTGGCTTATTTATTAGCAAGTCACAAATATTCAACAATGGCTTTACAGATTACAAGTTTTAGAGTTTTATTACTGTTTACATGGACTACCACCATCTTGGATTGTGAAATTGGGGTTGGTGTGACTGCTCTAACGTTCGATATTGGAAGTCTATCTTGAGGAGAAATTACTGTACTCAGAAATTATGACTTCTGACTTCAAATAAAAAGCATGAATATTCAAGAAACTGCTACTCTACTTGGATTTTCCCACAACCATCTCTAATACCACATGAGTATTGTTGCTGAACATTTACGACCACTATGTATCCATTTTCTGACGACTGCTTTCAGCAAGGTAACACTTCACGTCTTAAAGCTCAAATAATCTCAAACTGGTTTCTTGAATGTGAACATGTTCACTGTGTAAAGTCCTCCACAGTTACGATCATACAATCATACCTGCTATTAATCTCTGTCTCTCTTCCACAGCATTTATCCTGTTTTCCTTCTCTCACCCCAACCGGTCACAGCAGATGGCCCCGCCCCTCCCTGAGCCTGTTTCTGCCGGAGGTTTCTTCCTGTTAAAAAGGAGTTTTTCCTTCCCACTGTCATCAAAGTGCTTGCTCATAGGGGGTCATGTGATTGTTAGGTTTCTTCTGAATCTATTATTGTACGATCTACTGTACAATATAAAGCGCACTGAGGTGACTGTTGTTGTGATTTGGCGCTGTATAAATAAAATTGAATTGAATTGAATTACGAGATATTCATTCTGTAGAGCATGTTTGGAATGTGGTGGAGATATAGCTTCATGCCAACAAATCAGCAGCAAATATGTGATGCTAGCATGCCAATATGGACCAAAATAGAATGGGAGCAATGTTTCCAG
This sequence comes from Aulonocara stuartgranti, assembly GCF_965226115.1. Lineage (NCBI taxonomy): Eukaryota > Metazoa > Chordata > Actinopteri > Cichliformes > Cichlidae > Aulonocara > Aulonocara stuartgranti. The sequence goes on along the minus strand of NC_138942.1, from coordinate 10,003,587 downwards.
CATTGCAAAGAACAACAATAAAAAAAAATTACTCTTAGATGTTAAAAAGGAGCACCTTTTCCACTTTCTCTGTTTTGTTTTGATGGTAAAATTTCATATTAATGTAATGCTACCAGCATGGCTTAAGGACTGTCAGTGGTCAGCCTCAGTTGTTCATTAGGCTTTTCATTCTAGCATCATTAACTAAGATGGTGAATATGGTAGCTTGTCAGTATGCCCCATGTTACCATGGGCACTTCATTAATGAGGCCATAGCAGTCTCTGTGGGTTATCAGCCATAATTGATTATTGATAAAATGAGTCTAAGAAAGAGAGGAAATGTAGAGCGCTAGAATGTCGTAGTACATACAGACGGGGAAGCTAGCCACCCAATCATAAGATAAATATATCAAAACACCACACTAATAAAATGTGGCACAGCAAACTATATCACCATCAGGAAATGGCAAACACTCAGCCCACCACTACAGAGAGTGAGAGGCTAGATTAAATCAATTCTGAAATGGCAAATAAAATGGCAAGATAAAAAAAGAGCTGAAATACCTGATAGTATATTAACTCTAAAGTAAGTGGCAGCCTGCACTCGGTAAACAAACAGGACACTGTCACGGATTTGTTGGCAATCATCTCTTTTCAGCTTCACTACAGGAAGAGTTATGGGAGAACCATTAAATCAATACTAATAATAAAAAAATACAACGCCACCTCTAGAGCCACCATACAATAAAAACACTAAAATTAATACAGCGAGTGAAAGGTTTGGCTTTCCGAAGCCACAAGCATACCAAACAATCTCAGCCACGTGAGCTGACTTTATTGTGTCTGTGTCTCTCACCTGATTGGTTATTGTCTCCTGTTTGGTTCTGAGTGTTCCCAGGAGACATTAGCATTTTGCTCAAAGTGCTGGCCAAGCTACAATTTTAGTCCTCTAATAAGCTTATGGAATAAATTACCTTTTACTGTGAAAGTACTTTTGGTACTTTTTAAGTGAACGTCAAACAACACTTGGGCTGTGTAAAGTACATTAAAGAAAACAGTGTGTTGCAGTGAATCCTTTATGTTTGAGCTGTTCAAACACTAGAAGTTGTTTTACCAACTCTGCTGTGTGCTCTGGGACTGTGAGCCAGAGGAATTAGAGATGAGAAAAGAAATTGAAACAGAACAGATTTCCTTTCCGACTGTCCTAATTGCTTGCTTCATGAAAAGACTAATCACGGTGACAAAATGAGGGTAGATTGCAGACTGAAATAATGCAAGGATTGCAGTGCTCCCACAGGTCAGTCCAGGTCTAAGCTACACACTATATATGAATATCCTGTTGTTGTCATAGAAACCGGTACAAATGATGTCTCATCTGTACTTACTGTTTAGTGCAACACATTTGTCTTACTGTGCATCTGGCAGAAGTGTTTGGTTTTTGTTCTTTTTCTGTCAGGCTGTGCTGAAGCTCTGTGAACAGGCTTCTCCTTCAAAGGGACTTTTTTTTTCTTGAGGTCTCTGTAGGTGACAATGTTTGAACTTTTGCCAGGTTTACTTTCTAAAAACTGGCATCTTAAAAAATGATATCGATCCATGTTACATGCTGTGTTCACGCCATGGGGTTCAAACTGACTGTGAAAACAAGCCATTGTTTGACTTACTTGCAACAGGCTAATTGGTCGCATTACAAACAACAAATTTTCACCACTGTGCTGTAAACACATCTACTGTTATTTATTCAAGCATCCAGTTCAGCTTTGATGTGATCCAAACTTAATGTGGTGACACTAAATGACTGTGTGGATTTTGGTGTGATTTAAGAGAGAAGTCAGTAGTGGCTTGTTCCTGCTGCGAGTACAGTTATGAATGATAAAGGATCATTATTTTTTCAATCCAGTAGTCCCAATGATGTTGAACCTTCTGCTCCATGGAGAATCTGACTGATTTAATTGATTAGCAAAGAGAGAAAACATTCATTAGCCTTAGAGACACCACTTCAAACAAAACATCATCAAAACAACAGATGCACATCTCTTGTGATGTCATGATGAAAGGACTGCTGCTACATAATTAAAACACTTGAAGAAGCAAGAACAAACAATGGAAAGCTGATTGAAAAAGAAGACCCAACTTTTGTCACTGGAAAGAAGACCATGAGATAACTCAGATATGGTTTTTGTGATATTACAAAGTGAAACATTTCAATTAGTAATGTCATAGCTAACTCGTGTCCTGCAGTTTTGAGATGTGTCATCAATCCAACACAGCTGATTTAAATGGCTAAATGACCTCCTCAACATGTCTTGAAGTTCTCCAGAGGCCTGGTAATGAACTCATCATTAGATTCAGGTGTGTTGACCCAGGGTGAGATCTAAAACCTGCAGGACACTGGCCCTCGAGGCCTGGAGTTCGAGACCCCTGCATTAGAGTATTAGCATGAGAATTCATTAATGCAAAAACATTTCCTGTTTACCCCAGAAAGGTAGGCATATTGGTCTGTCAATGAAATTAATCTATTTATTTGTTTGTGTTGATTCTGATGTACCATTGTTGAGTTCTCCAGATAAAATGTTTTTAATAACATTGACATCATCTGGTTCTTACCAGTAGGGCTGGGCCATATCATACCGTTCACGGTAATACCGGTATAATGTTGGGCAACGACAAGAAAATGAAATATCGCGATAGAATATGGGTAAAACGCGCATGTGCAGTGCCTTTGTTTTCATACGCACATGAAAAAGGCACTTCGGCGACGGAGAATGACAAGGGCGAAAGCGGATCGTTGAATAAAACGGATGAACCAGAATTGGTTTGTAAAAATGCTGCAACTTCAGTGGTGTGGAACTGGTTTAGCTTTCGTCCGTTAATACCGTGTTTTTTGGAAAATACGGCACACTTAAAATCAATCCTTTGATTTTTCCGAAAATCGACAGTGCCCCTTATAATCCCGTGTGCCTTATGTTTGAATTCTGGTTGTGTTTACTGACCTCGAAATGATTTTATGTGGTACACGGCGCTCGAAAATCTGTCAAATGTTTTAGTACGACTTTGCAAAGCTACGAAGCCGCACCGCTTGATGGATTGTCGGAGCATTACTGCTATTGTAGGCAGAAGCCTCGCGGAGTGATACGTACTGTGCTTCAACATAATATTACCGTATTGCGTGTGTATAACCTCTTTTTTGGTTTTGTGGATATTATACATGGTTATGCTGAGGATATGTCGGCCAATTTCCACTGGAAATGCCTTTTGGTTAAACTGTCAGCAAGGAATTTGCATTTGCACTGTTACGTTTTTATATAACTTTAATGCAAAAAACAGCTGCTTGTTTAAGTGAAAATACATTGATGTTTTTTTTTTTGCACTAATAAAATTGTGGAGTTGTAAAGTATTTTGTCTAGTGTCAATTATATTGTCAGTTATATCGTTATCGCAAATTTTCAAATCTATATCGTGATAAATATTTTTGGTCATATCGCCCTGCTCTACTTACCAGGTTCTAAAATTAGGGAAATATCACCTCAAATAACCAAGAACATATAACATATTACACCATATTTAACAAAAATGAAGCCAAAATGCAGAACCAGTGTGTGGAAAAACTCAGTACACTCCATGATTCAACATCTTGAAGAATCGCTTATTGTAGCAGTAAGCTAAAGAAATCATTGTCTGTTTAACTATATCAGTCTCTTACATCATTGTGAAGAATTTTGTCCCACTCGTTTCTTTTTTTTCTTGCATGACCTTAATTCTTTCATAGATTTACTGCTGCTGTCTTTGAAATCACTGACCTGATGCAGGACCCAACTCCAGTGAAACCTCTGACATCTGACTCTAGAATACTTTGGTACACAGAGAGTTTATGGTTGACTCAGGATGCCCAGGTTGTCACCCCTCCACCATCATGTTTGACGGTGTTTGTTCTGATATGCTGAGTTTGGTTTTCATCAGATGTATTAGGTTAGATTAAAAAAAAAATAGTCCTGTTGCTGTGCATTACAACCAGGCATCTCCACTTTGCCTCTTCTGTCCAAATTACATTTCTCCAGAAGTCTAGTTTGTGCAACTTTGCAAACCTAAGCCATGCTGCCATGTTTTTTTTTTTTTTAAAGATAAGAGGCTTTCTCTTGGCAACCATTCAAAACAAGCCATACTTTTTCAGTAAGCCATAACACTGTTATGAACTTTAACATCTATCATGCTAACTGAGGCGTGTAGAGTCTGAGATGTAGCTTTGGGTATTGGACAATCTGAAGGTAAATTTGCTGGTAAAATTGGCAGCTGTCTTAATATTTTTTTCACTCGTGAATAACCTTTATCATTACAGAATGATGGATTTCAAATTGTTCAGAAATGGCTTTATAACTGTGCCCATATTGATGAGCAGCAACAGTCACATCTTTCAGTTCAGTGCTGATGCCCTGCTTCCTTGACATTGTGCTAACACACACCTGAATGCTTCAGACCAGCAAAACTACCAAAGTCTCTGCTTTTATAGAGGTGCTCACACTTACAGATGAATTTAGATTTTCACTGCTTTTACATTTGGCAAGATTTTTAATGACATGCTGTAATATGTCATTAATATGTCATGCTTTGTTGTTCACCTGAAGTTACATTTACCAAATTTTAAGTCCTACATAAAAAAACAGATACCTTTTCATGTTGTGATACATAAACCCTAAAAAGAAGGTGCATTTTATTTATCATATGAGGACAAAGCAGTGTATCTGCATAGTTAGTTGTTTTTTTTAAAAACCAATAACATGAAATTGCTGTTGTAGGTCAATTGATATCTTAAGCTTGACTTCACACTTAATGATCAGTCCCACACTATGACTTCAACAAATCTATGATCAGTCAAAGTAAGAGGTACAAAAATGTCAGAGCTTACAAAAGACCTTCCTGTTATTCTTTAATTATTTCTTTGTGGAAAAACATGCATACGTTGTCTAAAACAATTTATTCTGAGATATAAATTAAAGTGTGCCCAAGCGTCTCATGCTGTCTTCCTTGGACTGGCTTCTTATTGATCATAGTGCAGTGTCAAGGCAGGCACTCCCCTGGGTCCTTGGACTGACTGAGATATGAATGTAGTGTTGGTTAAATGAAAAGCACAGATAATTACACACAGAGGTACAGAGCCATAGCACAAAAGAAGGCATATCAATTAATGGGAGCTGAAGTGGAAAAATTGGCAGCACTCAGAAATGCCTCAGCAGTTTTTACCAATCTTCCACTAATGCTCATCCATATTTTATGCTTTGAGATTCTATTGAGTGCTTTTGTTATATTTTATAGTCTTTTTCCATCAAGCTGACAGCAATCACACTACCAAGATGACTGGGTCAGATCTGTTAACACTTATATTTAGCTTAACAAAATGCCATAGGTCTGCAAGACATCACATTGACAGACAGGCACACGATAATAGCTGTGCATGTCTCTCAGATTAGTTCAGCTCAGATTGTAATTTGTAACACGACTGAAACATTTGTTTGTGATGCATTATTGTCATTCCTGTTGCAGAAAGGAGATATCTGTGTGTATGTGTGTGTGTGAATCTGAGTGAAGGGCGGGGCAGTATTTATAGTGGCAAGACCTTTGAGTGTTGTTACACCTAAGTAGAGTCTATGCTGCTGCTCTTTGTGTAAAAACTTTAATTTAAAGATGACCTATGTTTGAGTGACATATGTCATTAAAGCGCTGCCACTTTAACAGACTAATGAAACCAGAAACTGGCTTTATAAATCTTTTAAAGTGGCATCATATAATTTTGTTTGAAAGGGGCTTAAAAATGTAATTTTATGTATGACGACTTCCAAACGATTGCATGGTGCTTTAAAGAACATTCGCATTTCATGTCACAATACATTTTAAGCTTTTGCATTCTCCCTTGGCTCTAATTATGAAGTTGTGTTTTGCACCCTGCTTGTATCTGCCAGGCTTTATTCTTGCACACTACTCATCTGTTCAATGACAAAACATGTTACACTGTGGAAAAGAATAATAGCACTCAGCCAGAGCTCTTTCTGTCCACCGTCCCACTTTCAAACCTTAATGAGTGTCAAGTGTACTTACTACCTAGAATAAAATTACTCTGACTGAGCTTCAGAGCTCTTGGTGAGCCTCTAGCTCCCGGTGTTTAATGGCTGAAATTAATGTTTTTCTGCTCAATGACACGTTGTTCTCAGAGAACAAATATTCAGTAAAGCATGAACTGTTGTTCCTGTTTTGAAAATAAAAAATATGAAGCTGCTATTCTGTTCTGCTGCTCGAGTCCTGGGAATAACCAACTGTGCCAATTCAGCTAGCAGTGTGTGTGACTGTGCCAACTGTGTCAGCTGTGCAGGGCTTATGGTTTCTTTGTGCTAAACAAGTTGCACAGGTGCTGGTGCTGCTGGTAAACTAGCAACTCAAGTATAGTGAAAAAGCAAGTTCCTTAAAATTCAGATTATGCTAACCGCTCCCGAAGCAAAATCCTAAAGAGCACTTTGCTTTGGTTAATCTGTTTTACACACATATACATATGCACAAATTCTAATGTTATAATGTAGAAATAAATACCCTGAATTTCCTACTTATATTAGATGTGCATTTCAAAAATACATGTGGAAGCACCTTGCAGGTTTGGAACTTTTCAGCAGAAGGTTTTCTGACCCCTTAATCTCACAACTTTTCCATTAGCACTGACACAACAAGGCCACGTTTTTGCCCGTTTTCTTGTTTTCCTGCTGTGCTGTGAAATAACATTTGTGATACCGGGAAATTGGAGACTCTTACAGATTTATGTTTTCCTCCTAGGCTATAAAACTCCAGCTGGGAAGCATGGCTCCATCACTCTATACATAACAACATGAGCTCTTATAAATGCATGTGTTTGGTCTTCCTGTGATCCTTATTACCTGTAGACACCCTTTGGTTTAAAATGATTATATTCCTGTTATTGGGAAATGCATATATGTAACTTTTATGAATTTATGATAACAAACTGAATGGTTATTTTTTGTTTTTCACTTAAGAAAGGGAATCTTTACTTTTAAATTTTAATTTACTTTATTTTGGACACACACAGAGAATAACAGCGCTACTGACAAAACACGATTAGTAAAACTGACGCATGCTGAACCACTTGTAAAGTCACTCACTTGATCCATGATCGCATTTCGTGGCAAGCAGAGCTGACTCATTTTCTCCCCACAGAGATAATCTTTACCATTTACCTAGAAACAGTTTGTCAATTTCTCTGCAACAGACACAGCAGCACTCCAGCAAAAATCTCAAAACTTCCCCTGAATCAACAACACAAACGAGATCATGTCTCCATTTATTACCGAGATTAACAACATAATTTGTTTTGGCTCTCTTGATGGATGCTGTCGTGTCTGAGAGCCCAGGTGCATAAAGTGTACGCCTCAGAAACCTCCATTGTGACCTGGAGTCAAACCAGGAGAGACAAGGGCAAGGAGAGACGAAAAGCTGCTATTGTAAACCTGTCAAAGTCTGAATGTTTTCCACACCTAGAGAAATGACCTTTAAGAAAATCCCAGTGAGATTTCTATTTTTTAACATTGGGTTTTCTGCTTTCCCTCTTTTCACTTCAAATTTTACTCACCAGTTATCATGAAAGTAGAGGAATGTGAGAAGGTTTGTCTGCTTTAGTTGTTAGATATCCCAATCACCTTACTTAACAAGTCTGACAATCTAGGGAACAGCCTGTCTTCAGTTTCCACTTATAAAACTATTTACAATGACGCAAGTAGAATCTCTCCTTTTCATATTTATGAAAGTCGTTTCCACCAAGGCCACTGAGACTGCTATCAGGGAAACACAATTATGTTTGACAGTGTTATGCAACCATCTACATTTAATATGAAGCAATTTGTGCCCTTCTCCTTTGTGGCTTATGTAGAGATACTCACTAATAATGTTTAATAATAAGTCTGGAGAGGGAAAAAAATGCTTAGCTTGTTTGCATTTCTCTGGTATAAAAAGAACTTCCAGTGGAGAAGACTGGACACATGGATTTATTGCAATTAAATGCAAAAATTACATTACTGTTGGCTAATAAGGTTGACTGGAATATTTCAAATAGTAACAATTTGGTATTCCTTACAATAAATTAATTGATTAAATTAATGTTGTGCATAAAATGTAGGTTTTAATGTGTGCCCCAAATCCTGTACAGCTGTTAGCATCTACATTAGCTTAAGGAAAATGACTTTCCTAATGAATATGTAAATTTATGCGGCAAGATCTTACAACTGATCAGACCTTCTAGTGGCTACAAAATTTTAAAAAAAAATCATCCAGTGTTTTTAACAGCAAAGCATGCTTTGAATAACCACAATTGGCTGTTTGCAGATAGCTGAAATTACAATTACGATCTATAAGGGATTAAATCACTGCACGATGTAAGTGATGCATGCATAGATATCTAGTGCATCGTGCAAAGTGTGAAATGACTGAGTAACCATTTCACTGTAATAATAATAATTATAGTTTTGTGACACATGGTAAACGCAGTAGGTTAAAGAGGTCATGTCCAGCAGCTGTTCGCCCTTCAGCCATGCTTATTAAATATTATTATGTAAATTGCTTTGGGCAGCTAATATCACAACACTCTCCAACACTTCATCTGCTGCCACATAAACTGAAAAGCTTAGTGAGCTTTTTTTTATCCTGACTGTTCATGTAAATGGCAGCAAAGGAAAAAAACAAACAAACAACAAAAAAACATTAAAATAGTTTAAAAAAAGTTTTCTCAAAAATAAAGAGTTTGTTTCTGACTAACAGTTGTGGGATAATAATCAGCCTCCTATGGAAAGAAAATGAGCACCATTTATGATGCCTTACTGCCCTCTGCTGTACAACACCTGAATAATTGCTATAAGTAAAAGTATAATAACCAGTGTAACCAGTTCCATTCTTATATCTGTATTTTAAAGATTTGTCAACAAAATTTCCCACATCCCAATTTACGTTGCTCAAAGAGGGATAATCTCAGGTACAGCAGGCTACCCTGATAGTGCAGCAGCAGTGAAAAGTGCATTTATTATACGCTGCTAATTACACTGCTGTCCACATATTTTTATTCATCCAACCTTATCTAGCCATTGTTCACAAAGAACATTACACTTTTAAACATAATGATTAAATTAATGCTTGCTTTAACTTCTTATGTAAAATACAGAGCAGCCAAGACCAGCATGCTGTTAATTATTTGCACGCATTTTCACCATGGTTTGCATTAGACCTTTATTATGGCTGCTGAAGGTCTGAAGGTCAAAGCATTGTAAAATAAAGTCCTTAATTGCTTGTGGTAATAAAATTCTCTGTAACTTCTCTTTAACTTTTTTTTCTCTTCTTATCTTCTTAATGAAGTGAAACAGGGTGAAAAGGCTAAGATTGGAGCTGAAGCCTATCCCAGCTACCACAAGGCAAGAGGCAGGGTACACCCCAGACAGGTCGCCAGTCTGTCGTAGGGCCAACAATCCAATTTTTGGTTCAAATCACCATTAACATGTACAGAGGTGGTCAGGAGAGCGGTAGAACAGTGAGTATCTACAACCATTTGTAAAACATAGTGGAGGGTTGGGGCTGCACTTCAGCCAGTAAGTGTTTATGAAAGTAGAAAAATACAGGCAGATTTTCATTGACCATGGAAAACCATTCGGAAAGTGTTTGGCAGAGTCATTTTTCAGTATGACAATGCAGTAAAAGCACACCTAGAAAACAACACACAATGGCACATTATAACATTATTTACAAATGACAAGAAAGCTTGCCTGAGAAACCAAATACTCATTTTCAATCTTAACATACTCAGTTTTCACCTTTTAATTGTATTTACATGCACATTTGCAGACATTTCAATAAATTGCTGCCACCACTTCCCCATTTTCAATATATAAAGAAAAAAGGAATCCCTTAAGACTTCTGCATAGTACTTCATAATTAGTAAACCTGACCCAAATTTAACAAACTCTACCCTCAACAGCTAAAAGGCTTTATAGATCACTTGACAATTCCAAATCACTAATGGATTCAAATGGACTTACAGATTAGACCAAATAAGAGCCCATCTTTTCCAAGTGCAAGTGTAAATCTGAATTAACTGACAAACTCGAGGGTTCAGGGTGCGTCTTTGACATAATTTATTCAATAATCATACATTTTAATATAATGGATTCATCATGATAGCCATATAAAATATTTACAGAGCAAATCATTTGTAAAAATGACAGATTCTGCTGGAAAGTATATGTGCTTATATTGTAGAAGGCGGTAATGTGTCAGCAACTTCCAAGAGCGAGTATGTGCCACTGAAGAATCACTGATCCCGGAAAGTGACACCTCACATGTGCAGTTTCTAGGAAATAATTAGCACAGCTTGAAGTCTAAAATGGTGATCTGAGATTAAGAAAGGCTGCAGGTGGACTGTTTGGAGTCTCTTCCCTAAGCAAAGAGAAAACAAAGTTACAAAGATTCACCGCACTTGTACACGTCACATGACAAAAAATGTATTAAAAAGCAATTTGGTCTCATCTTCTACCAAAAAGACTGTTTAAAAAGGAAGGGTTGCTGTGACAACAGTGTACCTACATGCGTTCTTGTTAGCATGCTACTGACGGATAAGCTTTCCTGGTACCTGTTGTCTCTGCTGTTGGCGTCTGTATTCTTCTTCACTGGCAGCGAGAGCCTGAGCGAGAGCCAGATCCTCCTGCTCCTGAGGGCTGAGACACAAACAAGAAAATGTTAGTGGGGAGGAAAAAAAAAAAAAAAAAAAAAAAACACATTGGAAGGACTGAGAGAAATTTGTTCAAAAGAAGGAAAGGAAAAAATAAATAAATAAATAAATAAATGAAGAATATAATTATTATATGAAGCTGATTTTCCTGGCTCAACATGGACATTCAGTCCACACGCAGAGATGCAGTTAAAGATTTTATCTTTTTATTTCTATCCATTTTTAAAACTAAATCAAAGTCCACGTGATTTTTCCTTGATGGAAAGAAAACATTTTTGCTGGGCACCAAAATTGACCTCCCCCAAAGACAAAGAGAAAAAAAAAAGTCAATGTTTGCATAAACACATTATGCAGTTTTTGTTATGGACTTAAAATTCACTGCTACTCTGCTGATATGAACCAAGCCCATAAAAAAGGTCAGCAACTCCATAACGCGTCATAGCACCATGAATTTTACATGAGTTTATGAAACATCCTGCATCATGTTGTAGTGAGTCATGCATTAGTGAAGCATCACTTGTATATATAATTTACACCACCATACATTACATTTTATAAACATCAGGTCTGCTAAATAGCTGTTTTGGAGTTTCCTATCATAAGTGTGAAGAAGCTAATGATTGGCCGTGTGGTGAAACTGTCTCTGTCAATTAAGACCGCTTGTTTAGGGGAATAAACTTGCAGCAAGCAAAGCTGAGGATTCAGTTTCCTTTAGCAATTCCAGGAAAACTGTCAAAACAAAATTTTTAAATATGTTCACACCATGTAAGATAAAAGGAAAAACTGCAGAGCACGTTTCCTCCTTTATTAAATCTAATAAACCATCTCTATGGTTAAGATATGACATTAGATATTATTGCTTTCTATTACCGAGTTGATTGGAGGACTGAAAGTCAAGAGATGTATGAGAAGCACATCTCAGCCACACTGTGTGCGTCTCACAGGCTATCTGCTACTGGAAAAATGTTTCCAAGTGGAATAATATTTCCATAATGCACATAGATATGAGTGTTATAAAATATTTAAACCCCATAGAGGATAATGCAACAGCGATATTAGAGGATAAAATAATAGTCCCCTCTCAACATATCTGACACTCAAAAGCTGCTTTTACACATTTACCTGAACTTTCCTAGACACTGCATGTCCGACACATTTAGATCAGGCATTAAACAGTTTTCAATTTGGCAGCTTGCGCATACCGAGTCAGTGTTATGTTCGACTGAATAAATTTGTCAATTATCTGGTTGGTTCACAGTCAGTGAGTGGTCATCATGTTTCCTGTCTGTCTGCTCGAGTCAGGCAGTACCTTTACCCAAACCAAGGTATTTCAAGTAATTAAACACAGCTGAAGCCGACTCTCTGCCGCTCTGACCTACATGTAAGAAAGGACTTTTGAATTTATGTGTGAAAATAGACAACTACTACTTTTGGCTGCTCCCTTTAGGAGCTGCCACAGCAGATCATCTGCCTCCATCTCACCCCATCCCTAGCATCTTCCTCTGTCACACCAACCAGGGCTCTAGAGTGCGACCAATTTGGTGGCAAATGCGACCAAATTTTTCAGTGGTGCGACTAAAAATAAATATTTGGTCGCACAGGTGTGACCAACTGTTCCGGTAACAAAAAAAAAAAATCTCTAACTCTCCGTGTGGTCAACAACCGACACACATTATGCCCCTATCATGGACTAAACCAATCAGAGATAGTCAGGGGCGGGACCTCTCTGATTGGCCGTGGTCCAGTTGAAAGTGCAGGTGGAAGAGAGAGGTGAGTAGCTTGAATAAAGCGATATCAATTCATTAACGGATTCCACACAAAGACCTAAACACGGAGCGGACCCAACACATCAGAATCAGCTTCGTCTTTCTCGGCTTTCTCACCCGACGGCCCGAACACGGACACGCTGTCGGAGCTTAGCGATTCTTCGGGTCCACGCTGTGTCTTTTTGCGCTGATTCTGAGCTGCAGGTTTTGCCTCTCTCCAACCAAAATTCACCGAGCCAGCAGCAAAAGAAGCAGCAAACTGCGCTTCACATTTGATCAATGTCGTCATGAATTCCCTCTGACTTTTGCTGTTTTGCTTCCACCACGATAAAAATCACACTTCCTGCACAGCTCTCTCTCTCTCTGTACTTCAGGAACAGTTTCCCGTCTCAAATCTGTTTTCTGCATTATTCATTCGCTTATTACCCACCAGTCTAGCGTTGTTTACAGCGCCTTTTCTTTTTTCACTTAAATGACCTCGGACAAGAAAGCCTAATTTCTGCTGTTCAATACTGAAGAAATTTAAATTTCTTAAAATTATGCAAAATTGCAGAATATTTTTAAGGTTATCTGCTATAAAAAGCCAGACCAGGAAAATCTCCTGTGTTTTATTCTCAGATACTTTCACACAAAGGCATCTGCGGTGATTTTCACAATTCTGATGAAGTCTCATGTGTATCAGTACTGATAAATGATCAGAATTATAATATTTCTGACTGTCTGAGGCTAAATTGAATCAAATCAGGACTTTGAGAACCGGAATTGAATGGATTATAGAAATCAGTGATGATACTCAGCCCTAGTGAGCAGCCTAGGCCTGAGAGAAGTGGATGTAGCTGTGGGTAATAAGAAAAGATGAAAAGAACTATTGATAACTTTTTTGTTAAGTTAAGGCCTGATCTATCTGAAATTCATAGCCAGTGCTCTGACACGGTGCCATCAATATTTGAATGCTGAAAAAGCACAGTGTATCCAGAAAACACATTATATGCTGCAATAAATGCACTGCCCAAGCGTCCCCTCTCCCCACGGCCTTTCAGCAGCAGACAGCAGCAAACAGGTCGTCAGAGGAGAAGATGATGATTAAGTTTAACATTTTCTACAATATTGACAAAGCACTTTAAGCACAAGTTTGTTAGTTAATAATTTAGAAATTAATATTGTCTGTATAGATTTCCCCCCCCAAAGAAAGTGCACATGTAAAACTGCGGTGTTAAGCGATGCGGTTGAAAAATTTGAGTGCGCCTAACTTTTGTGCCGGTACGCCTAAATTTTTAAAGTTAGGCGTACCGGTGCGCCCATGTCAAAAAGTTAGTCTAGAGCCCTGCCAACCCTCTGCATGTCCAACTCCACTACATCCTCTTTGGTGTTCCTCTTTTCATACTGTCTGGCAGCTCCACATTTAACAACCTTTGTCCAATATATCCACACTCTGTACTTTATCCAGACCATCTCAGCCTTGCCTCACTAACCCAGTCTTCAAACTGCCCAACCTCAGCTGCCCCTCTGATGTACTCATTTCTAATCATGCCCAGTCTCACTACTCCCAAAGAAAATCTTAGTATCTTCAGCTCTGCCTCTTGTCTTTCTGTCCAAACCATATATGCTAGTAAGGCTCTTGATGATTGTTTTATTCAAATACAAATTCAACTGCTAGAAAACTTTGGATTTTTTAATTTGACCACTCCTTGAGGAACGTCACATGAGGTTCATTTCCTTCTTATCAAATGCAAAAAACAATACAACCTGATAGCCATGGTACCATAAGAGCACTTGTGTTTGCTGATTCAGTCTGATTCATTAACATTGTTTAACACTTCATTTTCTCCGTTTGCCTTCCCTTTCATTGTTGCTCTCAATGACTTTCTAAGAAGCAGCACTTTTAAGCTGAATGTCAGTGAGAAAAACACTCCTCCATTCACACCAGCACAGACATGAGTGGCTTCAAGGGGGGTGAACAATTTTGGCATTCGGAGAAAAACATACTCACCTAAGTGCTGGCGCAACTGTCTGCCTTGAATCAGCCAAAGACATCTCCAAAGCTCTTTGTAAAGCCTGTTCTTCTGTCTGCAATGAGAGCACAGCACCACACCTATGTTTACATTGACCAAACTTTTTTTTTTTTTTTAATTAATGGCATCATGCTGTGTAAACAATATACATACCAGGCCGGCCTGAAATGATGCTGATGGTGGTATAACATTCTGAGCTGAAACTGAAGTAGAAATTCGCTGGGCAGAGCTAAAAAACAAAATTGTGCATAAATAAAAACAAAAAAACAAATCTTAAATTACAAACATTCCCCATTTTCTCTGACACCTTTAAATTCAATACGAGCTAAAAACACTCACCCAGTGCTGTGACTTCTGCTATTTGCATTCAGACCATTAGAAACAGGTCTTGTGTTTCCTGAACTAGAAGAACTGGAAGTAGAGGCAGATGTGGAGGAAGTACCTTGGGTCCTCATTAAAGCAGCATGTCTGAGACATCAGCAATTAAAAAAACCAAACAAAAAACACAACAACAACAAGGGGAAAAAATCAGTTCAAAGGTCCACACTGTCAGATTTCAGATGAAAGAACAGCATTATCGATGAACAGTTCAACGGTACTCACCCAGATTTGGACAGAGGTTTCCCGTCAGTCTTACAATCGTGGTCTAGTGGGTGACGGTGTTTAAGACAGTAATTTAAACGACACTGGTCACAGGTAACTCTTATCATCTCCTTCTGCTTACAGCCTCCTTTCGAGCATTTATTTGTGAAAATCTGAAAAAGAAAACATCGTCAGTTATTACTTTGTGGATTCTAACTGGCTGCTGGGTAAAACACAAATCAGTGTTATACTAACCTTTCTCTTTCTTTGTGCGGGGTCGGATTTACAGTCCCGATCAATGTGTTCACCAACTTTAATGTCAGGCATCTCTCCTCTCTTGACAGGAATGGGAGTGTCACACAAAGGGCATACTGGTACCTGGATATCCTACAGGGACAAATATAAGAAAAAAAAGAAAATATTATTTAAAAAGGAAACATGATTACAGAACACCAAAACAGTCCAGTAGATTACTGTGTCTACTTTTGCATTTCACTTCAGTAACTGCTTAAACTGAGGGGGAGGAGAGCCCTGGAGTCAGAGCCAGTGTCCTGACAGCATGGTAGGTGCTTATTGTTGCTATGTGGAGAGTTTATTTCATTTTTTGGCAATATTTTTGTTTGTATTTATTTATTTGTTTGTTTGTTGTTGAGGGTGAAATCAGATTTTCCCTGTCTTTTAGCCTTTTTTTTTGCCTGGATCCTGCCTCCTTTTCATTCAGGAATTTGTTACAGTCACCTGGCAGAAACAACAAAAACACCTAGTGGAAAAGGAGACAAGGAGGCAGAATTTCCTATAAATTTTAAGACTTTATTACTAATTAAACTCAGAGATAGACAAGCTGAAAGAAAACAAAACAACAAAACTCTGGACGAAAAGATTAAAAAGTCAAAGCACTCTCCCCTCCACAGAGGAGGAGTAGACAGACAAACACTGAGCTACTCCCTCCCTCATCTAAAGTACTCCCTAACCTGATTACTGTGTGGAGTCGGCTGCAAAGAGCAGCACCTAATGCAGGTGAATGAGGGTAAAACACACACAGGAAAACTACAGCAGGCCCTGCTAAGGCCACAACAGTTACCACAACCTCTCTCACTAACTGTAAACATAACATCAATTGCAGCCACAATAAGAACAACAATGTGAAAAGCATGAACAGCATTTATCATGATGCAAATAAATGCTAAAATATACATTTTTCTTAGACTCTAATATTAGGTTGAAATACCTGAAAATCAGGGACATTTAAAACTAAAGGATTTTTAAATGATCATTTCTCTAATCTTGTGTATTCTTGCCCAGTAATTACATACTTTAAACAGCAATGTTGACTTTAATGAAATTTATAAGGATGTTGTAACTAAATAATAATAAAACATTTTCAACAAAGCAGTAAATCTGTACTTTAGGTATCGCTTACCTTTTTGTAGGATGATGTGCATTTGTGATTTGCATAGGTTATGTGATCCTTGCAGAATATCTCTTGACAAGCATCACATCTCATAGGCAGAAAATCTGTATTGTCGACAAAGTTATTATTATTAAAGTTCCAACCAAGCCTCGAAACGTAAACAATGGAGGGAACATGACTGTGCGCTTTAAACTCACCTAAACGTTTGCAGGTCTTCTCAGAGCAGTGCTCTCCTAAATCTGGGAACTCCATCTCTTAAAGCTACTTTTGAAGCAATATCCTGTGAATTTCAAACCTAAAGGAAGAGAAGGGAACATCTCACGGTAAGACTGGTCTTTCTGTACGCCAGCTAATGTTTTTATTGTGATAACATATGGTTACGAGTCCCTGATCTACGATGAGATTGCTAAATTGCTAGCCAGAAGCTAAGCTAACTTAAACGATTAGTTTAGTTACATAACCAAGTTTCTCTCAAGCTGGTTGCGATCTTGTGACAGCAAAGGGAAAAAAAATGTCCGATATTGAATCAGAATTATAAAATATTTTCAGCTGACGCTATTAACGCTTGCTTGATATAATAACACAACTACTTAGCACTTAAATAGAGCTAACAAATAAGCCAGTATGAAACTGTCTGTAAACGTCGAACAGGTGAAACCAAACAAATTAGCTGCATTTGTTTTAGACTAGACCTCAAAAAAAGGCGTAGTAAACATGTTTAAAAGACAGCTGTTTTGTTCATGTTTATGTTTGCTTAGCTGTTTGCTTAGCTAACAAAGCTAGCAAGGTGAATCTGACAGTTAACCTTAGCGTTGGTCTAAATTTCACTCACCAGATTCCGTTTTCCTGTCGCTCTGCTGTGCTACTGTAGGAGGCAATAACGTTATCTTAACTCATCCACCTTAATTCTGACTTTGTCGGTCCTTCTTGGTAATAGTTTCACGGGTGATCCCTTAGCACCGACATCTGCGTGCTGTTATGCTCAGCTGGCTGTTTTCGTCGAATTTTGATGTGTCACGCACGCTCCTCCCACGTCAGGACGTACTCTACGTCAGAGAAACACGTCATCCTGGGTGTAGTTTCCTAGAGCTGAATCACAGATGAAATGTCTGGAAGGATCCACAGTTTTACTCACTACTCATGATGACTGTCATTTATCTGGACGCCATGTAGCTGCTACAAAGAAATTGGTAGATTTTATTATTTTTTTTAAGAAAGTTAAATGAGATTATTATTGTTTTTATTATTTTAAACAGGGGTATACAAACACTGCTCTATTCTGACAGTTTTTTTTTAAATTTCACAGGAAGTGGTGTGACATTCTTAAAAATATTTTTTAAGTAGGTGAAACCACAGGCTGTGAGTGAAACAAAGACAAAGCACAGTATCAGATTGTGTCATAGCATACTACAGTATCTACCTGGCAGACATGGCAACATGAGCGTTTTATATATTTGCATTTACTCTCGTAAAAATGAACAATCTTCAAAAGAAAGAAACGTAATAATAAATGAAAAAGTTACACTGTGATTTATCATGAAATTCTAATGGCTTTGTACCAACATATACACTAACTGAATGGTAACACTAGTGTCATATAATTATAAAATAAACAGCTATAAGCATACAAAGTCATTCATTACAGTATTCTGCATAGCCTATTTCTATGAACTGTACCAGTAACAATCCTATTGAAGGCTTTTGCTCTTTTATTTTATTTTATTTTATTTTATTTTTTTGGTCTTAAGAAAAGCCCAACTTGGATCTTGACTGTGCCTACCAATCTCTTCCCTGAGACATTTTCACAGCTTTTTAACAATATGAAACAACCTTCAGAAGCTCTACTTAATGTAACAAATGGGATACTTTGAATTTGATTGTGTCCTGTATCAGTTTGTCTGTTTTTCCCCTTAATTTTTTAAAAAAGAAGAAAGAGTTAAAAAGAGTTGAAAATACTTGTAATTTGTTCCTGGAATCACTAGGATCTCTGGCAAACTGATCACCACATTTATATCAGCCGGAGAACCAGGTTACTTTTATTTTGAAACATTTAACCTGAAAAGCTGTTGCCTACAAGTCACAAAAACATGTGTAACCTGTTTGAATTATGATTTTATGATGTGGAGACCAGTGCAAACTCTACATCTAAAACATTATTTAAGAGGAGTGAAAAATTAGTTTGTGGTTTTAAAATATTTCCCAAACTGTGATGAACAAAGTATATCTTGCCATACTTTGTTTATTCAGCTCATAGAGCTATAACCTAAATAGACACTGAGCGAAGAAAAACAATGAAAACCTTTAACAATCACATTAGTGCTGTGTGTAGAGTAGTTGGAGTTCTCATACATTGCAGGATGTTATCTTGTTCACACCGACCCATAGTGGTCACAATGTGTAACTGCTCCACAGAGAATAAGGACACTGTAAGCCAGCTTAGTAATAATAGTGGTGGCTTAAAGTTTGCTTGAATAATAACCACCTTAATATTGATATTATGAACCCCAGCAAAATGTAATGCAGTTGAAAAAAAAAGGACCTAAATAATAATCTATCAAGCATTCTTCACATCTGTGTGTAAGAACACCCGCTTTTCAGGTTCCCTGTAGCTCTGGCTAGCATTGAACAAAAGACTCCCATGTGTTCCTCTCTTGAGTGCAGAGAAACATAATGACACTTAACATCTCTTCAGCATTTTCATTTTCTGAAGCACATTATTTTTTTTCAGGCAAGCGATGAGAACACTTTACTTGTCAGGGGCTATTTCTTTCCCCAGCCTTGTATGTACTTCCAACACTTCACAGTCCCTGCCAGCTAATTGTCCTTGAAAAAAGGGTTGTATCTTAATTAATTTCTCACTACAGTTCCCTTTGTCTGGCTCCTATTCATCAGTTGAAGTGACGCGTAAGAGTGAATCATTATCATAAATTCGACATAATAGTCTAAAATTGAGTTTCACCTTCTGGGCTTTTCCAGAGCCTTTCAACTGTATATAGGTGTTTGTTGAGTTTCATTGCTTTTATTCACAGACAAGGTCAATAGAAGTCAGAAGTAAGAAAGGGTGTAACGAGGATCTTTATAGGACTATATTATTTACAAGACCATTTCTCCTGAGTTTAATACCTTTCCAGATATTTCAGACAAAACTGTTTAATGACATGAAGTCAAATTTATATTGGTTGTATGTTTAGTAGGAGTTCATTTAGTGTGAAAAAGCAGAATGTCTCTCATTATTTCTCTTCCTTATCTGCAGGTTAAATCTAGGCTGAAAAGAGTAATTTGTTACTCTTCTGTATGCATCTCAGGATATCTTCTTCCTGCAGGCTGTGAGGGAAGAAGGAAACAGACTTCTGAGATTGTTCCAAGTCATCAGTAAATAATCAAGTTTTACATTTTGTACTGCAGCAGCATTCTGCAAATCTTTGTTGTTAAAGACCAAACTTGTTTTCTAGAAAAGGGACACATCCTTACATCTTCACAAGTCCAAAACATATTCATTAAAGCACTGTAAATTTTATCCATAAAGAGTGGATTTTTCCAGTGGATGGGTTATGTTAAGAAACTTGAAATAGGAGAGCAATGGGTTTGATACTAGATGTTAAGGATTATCAGCATATTATCCAGTTCCTGTCATTAAGTCGTATTTGAGGTCTTGGATCCAAACCTTTTGAAGGTACAGAGTTTTTTAAAAGAAAGGTGACACTTTTGTTTAATTTTTGATCCCCTTGTTTGACTTTGTTGATACTGAATGCAGTGTATGTCATGTGTTTTCGTTGGTTTATTAATGGATGAATGGATGGATAATTGGCAACACAGATTGACAAAGAAAAGGTGGGACAGTTAGGGTGTTAAATAAGGTAGACAGGAGTACTTGGAGTCCAGGCATATGTTAAGAGAGTTGTGACAAAGGCAAAGAAAAAAAAGGCTTGCACTGAGTTTTATGTAAGGCTGGACAATAAGGAACGAGAACAGGACTTGTTTTGACTGGAAAAGCTGTGCAGCAGGTTAGGGTGCTTAAAGATAAAGATGGACTACTTTGAACCAAATAATTAAACTGAGGTTCCAGTGCAATAACTTTTTTGTCGTGTTTAAGTTTTTCATTGCCAAATTGTACAAATTAGTGCAACTTATTAGTGTATGAGTAGAATTCAGCTGAAAAGACATGAGGACTTTATTGGGTGGGGCTTGACCCCTGAGGCCCATACATAACAGACACTGGAGAAATATAGAAATGGTCAGAAGGAGTTGCACTGTGTCTTTGTGGATCTAGAGAAAGCATAGGATAGAGTACTGAGACAAGAACTGGTACTGAGTGGGGAAGTCAAGAGTGAGAGTTATCCAGGGCATGTATGAGGATAACAAGATAGTGGTAATGTATGTGGTAGGAGTGACAGATGTGCTAAACGTACAGGTGCAATTACATCAGGGTTCAGCTCTAAGCCCTTTCTTGTTTGCAGTGGTGATGGATAGGTTGACAGATGAGATCAGGTAGAACTTTCCATGGACTACGATGTGTGCTGACAGCTACTCATACAGTAAGGAACAGGTGAAAGAGAGCCTTGAGAGTGGAGGTATGCTTTGGAGAGAAGAGGAATGAACCTCAGTAGAACAGAGTACAGTAAAGATGCAAGGACTAGAAACAGAGAAGGTGGATGATTTTAAATAACTTATATCATACCAAACCAAAAAACAGTGCACCAGAGATGTGAAGAAAAGAGAGCAGGTAGGGTGGAGTGGATGTAGATGAATGCCTGGGTATAAGTAGTAAGAATAGAAGGAAAGGTTTGTGAGATGGTAATGAGACATAGTGAGGCCTATTGACCAACAGGATGTCAGTGGAAACTGTGCTAATGTTAGAAAAGGGAGAAGGTGTGTTTGGCATCAGGGGGAGAAAAGGAAAAGCAAGAGTGTGGAGGTGAGAGTACTTTAAATGTCGGGACTGTGACTGGTAAAGTAAATTGAAACCCTGTATAATGTATGGTTTGGAGATGGTAGCACTAACATAAAGACAGGAGGCGGAGTTGGAAGTAGCAGAGTTGAAATGCTCAGATTCTCATTGGGAGTGACCGAAAAGGACATTAGAAATGAGTATATCACAGGACCTGCTAGGGTAAGAGGTTTGGAGACAAAGAGGCAAGGCTGTGATGGTTCGGACATGGAATAGAGGGATAGTGGATACATAGGACAAAGGATGTTAAGACAGAGCTGCCAGGCAGAGGAAACAGAGGGAGACCACACAGAAGATACATGGATGTAGTGAAGGACATGCAGAGGGTTGGTGTGACAGAGGAAGATGCTAGGGTTAGCATGCAATGCAGAAAGATGATTTGCTGTGTCTCCTTAATGAAAGCAGCCAAAAGAAGAAGAAGAAGAAGAAGAAGAAGAAGCAGAAGAAGAAAAGGAAGAAGACTATTAAAAAGGATTTTGTGTTTCATATGATGTTTCACAGCTTTTTTATAATAAGCCTTTTGAGATAGGAAGAAAAAAAAAACTCCAACAGGGAATAACAATCATCCATACTTTGGTGTTAATTATGTGCTGTATTCAAGGTTTGGCTAAAATTCTCAATTTTACTATTGTTTGGTTTTAGCTAACTTGATTTAGACTGAATAGGATTCATAATACATGCCATTTTGTGGTCCTGGAATTACAGTTAAGTGTCTCCCTGGCAAATTGATCATCACAGATATGATTTGTCAGCCAGAAAAATATTTTAGTGCTCTCTATCTTTTGAAATATTCAACCCCAAAAGACTCCTTGAAAGTAATGCAGTTCATGAAAATGTGTGTAATTCAGTTTTATTAAAAAGTTTTATAGAGCCATATAATAATAATTCCAATCGACATTAAATATTTAAATCCAGGACCAATCATCCAATCTTCTGATAATTTGCCAGGAATGGATTCCTAAATTTTAGTTTGGACTGTTCCCTATAATGAGTGAGCATAATGTAGTGAAATAGACTTTAGCATTGTTTTAGATGGCACACAGTTTAAATCTTGCGCAAAATGATGGCTTAAAATGTTAATTTATCAGAGCAGAAACCCTGTTGGTTTAATTCCCCACTAAGTGGTGTCTTTGCAGGTTTCACCAGATGATGGCAGCAGGATTCTTCCACAAGCTGGCACTCTCTGGGTTAAGGGAGATCCACAATTCCTGACACAACAGTTACACTTTGCAAATGCAATGTTTTTTTGTTTACATGGTCATAATGACTCAGAAATCCAGTCATTTCTTTAATGATTCAAATTTCCAACACAAAGACAAAGAAGTTACACTAAAAAAGACATTCGCATGATAACAGCAGCCAATATTTTACTGCATTTAAAGCTTCTGTAGTTCGAATGACTGACCAAATATCTCCAGTACTTTAATGATTTACACAAATATTTAAAAATGTTGTGTGTATTTGAGATCCTTCATAATTACAGCATAATTATTTATAAAAGAATCAATAAAGGAAGCGATCTAAGTGACATCAGTAGAAATATTTCCCCACTGAGATGTTTGTGTAGTAGGCGAGTGGATCACAGGGTACTGACAGAAGCAGTTACACAGCTTAAATATCTCTGCTGTTCTACAGCACCTGCCTCATAAGCTGCCAAAGCTGAGGCCAGATGGCACTACTCTGAAAACACCTGGTGCTCTGCACACATCCCTTCCTCACACATTGTGGACTCAAACCTCCTCTTCTTCTGCTATTGTTCAGGATGCAGTTAGATTATCAGTTGTATTAGAGGATTACAGCAACAACTCAATAGAGGATTTGAGTAATACAAAAGTACATCTAAAGAAAAGAAAAAGTCTTAAATCTCTATTCTTCACTCAAAATCTGATGAAACGTCTTCACCTAAATTCAGGCCATCAATATTTAATAAAAAGCTATTTAAAAAGTCAGCGTTGTCAAACTTGTGTGCTTTTGACATTTCGAGCTGTGGGCTTATTAAGAGATCATAGGTCAGTGACATGGTGAGGAATGTGTTTCAGATTAAATTGCACCCATCTGTGGTATTTGTTTTATTTTGTGGGATTTATCTAGATATAGTGAACCTCTTCAAAGGCGTCTTTATTATTTTTGTGTGTCTGTCCACTACCTACCTTTTGCCAAACAACTGAAAGTGACCAGCCACTAGAGGGCACAGCAGGTCTTATTATCCACCACTAACGCGTCCCTTGAGACGGGGTTTTGGTGGAGCTCTGATGTGGGGTCAAGGTGGCCTGTAGGTTTAGAAATGTATGGATCCATAGTGTGTAAGTGTATAAACTGTGTGAGAGGAAGGCTTGTAACAAAGTAAACCACATAGAATGTGTGAGCATGATTGTATTCATGGAGAAAATACCAGCTTGATGAGAAACACAATAATAACAGCAAGCAAATTTTTCAAAAATCCTTTGTAGAGCATGAGCAGTCTTAAAACATGCAGCTAAAGTTTGTCGAGCAAACATTTGAAAAGCTCATATTGAGCTTCAAAATGTATTTTTTTCGCCTTGTTTATCCCCAGTGTAGTTCTAGTGAATATCTCTGGGGTTGTTTTTTTTTTTTGTATTTTTTTGTACAGAAGCAGATGGCCGGGCTGCAGAGTACAGTCACCGCTCTCTCTACCAGCTCTGCAGCGAGGAAACAGCGAGGGATTGATGGCAATCCTGCCATCACTTCCAAGTTGGCTTGTAAAGTGAACAAGCCTAGCAACTAGTTAATATTGGACGGTTAAAAAATAGCTACATGTCTGTGGCCTCCACTCAACTTTATCCGCAGTTTTTTATTTAATACTTTGATTAGTTGTCAAAGTTTGGGGATGCGGCTCTTGAGCAGTTTACCTGCACAGCGTGTAGGCAGAAGGTGAGCTGAAGGGCAGGAGCGTTTATTTATTGAAGTTTTGGAGGATGCTGCTTCAAATCAGACAAACCCATCACTTGTAAGTACAAGTCTTAAGCACAGCCAAGCACAGAGGCTGCACTGACTGCAATAACGCACACGGTGACAGGCAAACTGCATGCATATATGCACCTATTCACATTTTCACCCATCCACACCCATTTGGGATTATACGCAGGGTGGCTTAAAATGTGGATAGGCTACACTTTGTCATATAACTGTAGAGTTGAATTATTAGATTGAAGTTGAATAATAAGCACTGAGTCAAACAGCACACCCTTCATCTGCGGAGCTGTAATTAACGGGGGCAAAATGCAGGCGATGGCGAAGGGAAAAAAAATGCAAATTATTCTGCACAAAGGCTCCTCACAAATTGGCGTCACCATTTCTCAAATTATATCATTACTATATTTTGAAAATGTTAATCTGTTGAGCGGATTTCCCGGGGGAGTTGAGTAAATTAGTTCTATTTCCGAGACTGCCTCTCTGCAAAGGCACGGCAGCGACAAGCACCTCTGATTTGCTGATTACAATTAGACTCCCCAGTTTGGGCTCCTTCAAGCATTGATAATTTTCGGCATATTAAGCACGTTTTAGCAAAGGTGATAAGTCAGTTTTAATTGAAATGAAATTATTATTCTAATGGAAGTTTGGTTATTATTATTAGGAGGCACTAGTCATTCTAGCTTCATTTTTAATATATAAATGCTGGGGAGTAAAAAAAGATTTTGAAGGGCATTAGGGTGTCAGGATTGAATGAGGTAATTTGAAGGGAATTACTTTCTCTTCTATCAGAAATGAACTGAATTAAAAGTCCAAATCAATCGCTTTCACTTCTCCATTCTACTTTGACAGCGGCACAATTACAGATAATTAGATGGGAGGAAACTTTTAATTGTGGGATTAGAGGGAAAGAGAATTTGTAGGATCAGAGGAAAATTTCTAGGCAGAGTTTCTTGCTTAAAATCGAATCAAAGGATTTGCGAGCTTAAAATGGCAACCAGTTTTTTTTCCTCCTGCTGTTTAATTGGAATTGCATCTAGTTCATCCAAATCATCCAAAACAATTAATTTAGATTTAATTCTATAATTATCATCAAATCGAATAATGTGCAACCTAATTTAGATAGTTAAAAATTAACGTGCGTGAAGTTAATTGAGTAATTAAACTCCTAAACTGCTGCCTATTAATTTGCCTGCCTAATTAAAAATGAATTTGATTCTCTGCTACTAAAGTAGGCATCAGTGTTGGATGGGCATGTTGATAAGGCCTCTGTCTTTTTTGGGGTGAGGGGGGTGGTTGGGAGGGGATTGGGGTGTATCATTTGAACACCTATATTAAGTTGGCAAGCCTATGAATTTCAGTTATCTGGTTATCTGGAGTCAGGTGAGTGTGCTGCTGCAAAATCCTCTTATTGGATGCTCAGCCAAACAGACAAACAACACACAAAGTTGGCATTAAAGAGCCTTATTTAGGGAGGGGAAGATAAAGTGCAAGTACACAAAGTTAACTTCAGGTTATTTAGTTAAAAATAATAACTTTAATGGGTGTAAAACTCTAGGCAAATATGCGTCTGAGTTCCTATAGTCTGCTCGCTTGGTCCTTTGATCCCTTGATTAGAGTATGACTAGTAAATGAATGAGTGGGCATGGGGAGTTTGTGTGCTAAGGGGAGTTTAGCACTGCCACTGCTGTTTTTCTTCACCTAATTCATCACTGTGGCGAGTAGTTGATTTACAGCCTATAGCAGCCACCTTAAGAGCACCCCTAAGAGAATAAAGCAACATTTAACACTCCTATAAATGATTTAAATACGCGAGGATTGATGCAGTGGTAGAATAAAACTATAAGGTGTGCGTAGTATATGGCGCTCATATAAGAGGAAAAACACACTCTCAGGGCTTCAGTCTGCGTGACTATTCTGCTATTAGCCTTAAGAATGAATTTAAATATATTACTAAGGGTTGGGGAGGCCTTTTGTCATTGAATCTGTGCATAAGGAAAGAGACTAAGCCTCAAAGTGAGAAATGAGCCATCCATAGGGAAATATCAAGTAGCAGGAAAATGTCACGATAATGTTGAGTTGCTTTAGACAGAGCAAGCTGTTTTCTACGTGTAAGTGCACACCTTAGGCTTGTCAAGTGCTGTAATTTACAATTATTTTTAAAGGAAAGTGTTGAAATTGCATTAGTGTGTATCTGTCAGCCTCCCCTATTTACTTGTCGTGGAATTTATCTTCCTGGATAGAAAGTTAATCAATTAGTTTATAGGCCCTGTGCACTTATTGATTCAGATCAACAATACATAAATGCAATAAAGATGTTGTGTCCTGTTGTAACAAACGGCGTGGACATATAAATCAGGAAGACAAAAAACATTAATATTTTCTTTTTCTTTTTTGCCTCTGAACAACTGCCAAAAGGTCCAGTTGTAAAAAAGGTAACAAGGCAGGGCAGCGTCGCGGCTGAATGCTGGCCTTGTTCGCCTTATTATCGGGTTAATTAAAGCTAGAATCTGACAATGTCACCCGTTGTAGAAAAACGGATTTGAATGCAATGTCTCAGGAGACTGTGTCAAGGGCTGCTTTTCACTGAGCTCCTGTGTGCGCCCGAGTGGGGGGAGTGGGGGGTGGGGTGGGGGGTGCAACCCATATATATGCTTGGGATTGACTAAAAGCAATTATTTAATTTTAGATGTTCAAAAAAAGGGGAATGAGCGGGGAGGAATTATTCATAAGATCTTGGCCATGTGCGTTAAAATTAAAGTTAAAATACAAAGAGAGAGCGCTTCAAAGACAAGCCCACCGCTGCTAAAAAGGAAGATGGATAAATGGGCGAGATCATTTCTGAGGAGTTCATTAAAATGTAGAGCTACACGCTGAAATACAGAGGGTTGTTATTTGGGCTTGGGGGTCAAGTGACGATCGGATTATATACTTCCTCATAATAATATTAATTAAACAATTTGCATGCTAATAGGGTAACAATTATCGCAGCTTCTGTTGAGAGATTCAGGTTATTACAACATGCCAATCCGGGTGCCAAGGGTCAGGGAATGAGTGGGGTGCGAAATTTCAACTCTGATTAACATTATGACAGCGCCAGACTTGGGATAAATAAAGTCGAATTAATTATTTGAAAACCTAATGAGCAGATAGGATTTAGGCTAGTCACATATTGAGTGCCAGGTTGCACAAGCAGGGGAGCTTTCCACTTTTGTTTCCTGACATGAAATGTTGTGTATGTTTGTATAGTGCACATATGGGACTGGCTTTTTTTTTTTGTTGTTGTTGTTGTTGTTAATTCTGCTCGCTTGTATTGTCTTTGATGTTAAGCAGTAATCTCTAGCAGCTGACGCTTTTATTCATATAGTTATGTATTTTGTTCATAAAACCCTGGTCGTAATCGAAGCTTTCGCCTTGTAACAGTAAAAGTATTATCGGTTGACTTTCACTTTGCGCCTTCAGCTACCCTTTAAATACAGCCATATTTCCAACAATCACCCTATTTGTTTTACAGGTGACCTGTCTGAGTATAAAAGGTTTAGTGCATTTAAATGATGATCCATACCTAACGTGGGGGGTTCCTCTTAACTCAGTGGTTCCCAAAGTAGGGTTTAGGGACAATGCTTGACCCCCACTGTCCGCAGAAAAAGGATCAGCCATCCCCAGGATCGGAGGTCTTTTTTTTAATTTTTACTAATATATATCTTTTACTTTATCCCCATCCTTTGCACTTCATACATGCAAGTAAAAAAGAGAAAGAAACAATGGGTCAAAAAATAATATCAGCAAACATATTTAAAGACAATGGGTCTACGTGATAAAAAATACATATATATCATTACTGTCGTTATTATTTAATCAGGTATAATATTTATCTATCTGCAGGTCCTCTAGTGAACAAAAAGTCTGGGATCGAGCCTGTGGCCTAATCTATCCGCCTGTAGCCTTTTCTTCCCGGCATTCAGTGAGCCCTTCCTCCCGGTGGGTCCCCCGTGTAGTTGCGATGTAGTTCTTATCAAAGCCCTCCTGTCTTGTTGTGACAGCTCTGATATTGTTTATTGAGGTGGATGTCAGCTTTAATTAGCAATCGATACGGGGAGCGTTTGCAGAGCGCGTCTCTGACGTCAGAGTCCATTACCGCTTTTCATTGGGTCTCATATTCCCAGAGCCTGGGCTAATTATTGGGAGGTTCATGTGGATAAAGTACAGCTCATCGCTCCCTTCACATCATGTCCCCTACTCGTTGGCCACACTCACTGCATGCTTTTTAAATTCCCATCACCGGCCTCCAGACGTCGTTTCCTTTTGCCTGCGGGATGATGGACAGCAGGATACTGGATCCACCTCACGCCCAGTTCGGAGGCTCTCTCGGCGGGATGGTGGGCTTCCCGTACCATCTGAGCCACCATCACGTTTACGAATTAGCCGGGCATCAACTTCAATCTGCGTCCGCGGTTCCTTTCTCAATAGACGGATTACTTAATGGTTCGTGCGCGGCTTCAGTGGGTAATTCCAACCCCCTCTTGTCTTCGGGTTGCGGGATGAATGGAGATAATCAGCAGTACAAACTGACAGGTAAGCCACATTACACAGCACACAATAACCTCCCATCAATGCTGGCTTGTTGCACAGAGACAAAAAACCCAGAAAGAAACAAAGACAGGATGTTGCGATACAAGTTGTCTTCTTCATCGCGTGTTTAAAAGGCGAACAGAACCTCGCACACAGGCACAGATTTATCTTCTTCGCCCCCCGACTTCATTTCATTCATCGAAAGCTGAAGATGCATCCAAGGAAAACAATGTTTCTGTCAGTCAGTAATCACTGGAGCAGGGGAATGCCCGTGTTAGTGTTTTAAGCTTTGCTTATTTATTTATTTATTTATTTAAAAGAAAGAATTGCGTGGAAGCTGCAACACACACGTGTGAAATGCTGCAAATTTTCAAATGAGACCATAATTTTCGGGTCTAAACTTTGCAAAACCCTTTACCCGTGCATGACACCGACGCTGTTAAAAATATACTAAAATGTGACAATTAAAAGAAAAAAAAATACTTATCCTCTGTTTACATTTATTCTCATTCTGCTGTCAGACTCGGGAGACCCAGACAAAGATAGCCCTGGCTGCAAGAGGCGAAGAACTCGCACAAATTTCACAGGTTGGCAGCTGGAGGAATTAGAAAAGGCTTTTAATGAGAGTCACTATCCGGACGTGTTCATGAGGGAGGCACTGGCTCTCCGGTTGGACTTGATAGAATCAAGGGTTCAGGTAAATACGTATTTATTTTTATGAATCCGAGTCGTGACTGTGAGCTCTGTCTCTCTGTTATCTCTTTGTTTACGTTTTATTTATCCATGATAAAGATTAGGTTTTCAATTTTAAGCTATACAGAGACAGAAAGTGTAACTCAGTCTTTCAGCAGTATGGGGAAATTTGGGAAATAATATAAGCTCTATTATATGTAGGATATGTTTTTGTAATAAATAAAATATTTCACAATATGATTGTGTTTTTTCTGGCATTTCATAAATTATGTTAGTGCATAAATATAATAATAACAGGTTTCTTTAAAATAACAAACAAGTGATGAAGTTTTAGGTAATTATTTGGGGGGCAATGTTGGCTTATATTCGTCATATATGTTAAAATATAACCAAAAATAATGAGATATAATAAGACATGAGATATATGTCCCTAACATACCTGTTTTGTTTTGTTTGTTTTGGTTTTATTTGATTATTTTATTGGTTAAATTTTTGAAGACAGCCAAGTAGAAGTTTGCAAAGTTTGATCGTATTCGAGAGTTTACCTTGAAAAATATTATTTGAAAAGTCTTCTAATGACCCACACTTCAGTTATCATGTAAAACCAGAGCTTTTTATTTAAGGCTATTTGGATGTAATCAAAGGCCTAATTAAAAAGCTGCACAGAATTCAGCAAGAGCGAGACATAACCTGAGTATTTGTTTAATTACCATATTGTTAACACACCGGCGATTTTGGGCCTAATTAACTTCCCCTTTGCAATGACAGACGTGCTCATTACACACATGTTCACCTTTCTTTTCTCCGCAGGTATGGTTTCAAAATCGCAGAGCCAAATGGAGGAAAAAGGAGAACACAAAGAAAGGTCCAGGTCGACCTGCTCACAACGCCCACCCCACCAGCTGCAGCGGGGAGCCCATGGACCCGGAGGAGATCGCCCGGAGAGAGCTGAGCAGGATGGAGAAGAAGAAACGAAAGCAGGAACGCCGGCTGCTAAAGTCCCAGAACAAGCTTGTTTCTGGGGATTTATTTCACACCCCGGGATCAGACAGCGACAGCGGGGTGTCGCATGTGACCGACAGTGACCACAACACAGGCCCACCTTTTGACTCTGTGGGGGGGAATCAAACGCAATCGAGCTGCGACCAAACACCTCACTCTCTCCAGAGCCAAAACCACAACCAAAGACACTTGGACAGGGACGCTGGCGACTCCGAGCTGGACTCGCCCGACCCCAGTCACGGGCCAAGCCTGTGTTCCAACAACAGCAGAGCCTCCAGCATGCAGAAACTCAACCCTTTTAGCGTCGAAAGCCTCCTTTCGGACCACAGACCGAGACGCAACCCCGCGGCCTTACCCTCCTCACGGCCTTTGATAGGGAAGGGACACTTCCTGCTCTATCCCATCACACAGCCGCTTGGATTCATTGTTCCTCAAACTGCCCTGAAGACGACAACAGCAGTAAACTCTGACTGTGACACGCCGGCGGAAAGAACCCAGGCTCACGTCCGCTGCAGCGTCTCTGCGAGCTCTGCGGGATGTACGAGCAGCTCGCCGGACTCTGCAGAAACCACGCAAAGGGCACAGGTGGGATCAGAGGCAAAGACAAATTCACCGCACACAAGCCCGCCCAGGGCCGCCTTTTCCACTGGCAAAAGTACTCAGACCTCGGTTATTTGCAGCGATTCGACTTTCGCTCACGAACACGGTTCACAGCTCGTTGAGTCTGTGGATGCAGGCAAAAAAGAGCATTTAGAAAACAAGGATCACCCCAGCAGCTCCGAGTCTGTCCTCAGTGACTGTCCTGCAGATACAAAGACAGACTCTAAAGAACATGTCGACATGGAATAAATGAGCAGGGGGGGTTAAAGAAAAAAAGAAAGAAAAACAGCAGAACCATATCGATATAGCCCCTAAACTACACATTTCATTAGGCCAAAGGTTAACCAGAATCTACATCTTTGCATCTAATTTCTAGCCCCCCCCTCCCCAGCTGATATTTTGACAATGTGCTCTCTCTCTCGTCTCCTTCTCTCTCTCCCAATCTCTGCGAGTGTGTATGTGTGTGCGAGTCGGGAGTCTATAGATATCCTTTAATGTGTGATAACTTGTCAAGAAAAACAAAACACGAGACCACGACACCAACAAAAATCCTCAAGAGCTGTAAGAAAGGTATTATACTATTTATGTAAGGTTTTTCTTAAATAAATCTATTGTATACAAGCACCTCAAACCGTGTGAGACCTTAAATAGCAGCACATCCAGTGCAGGACTACAGTAGGAAGGGCTTTCTTAAGAAATCTCATGTTGTACTTTGTATATTGCCTTAACAAATTTATTCATCTATAAGCCCCCACTGAAATGAGGTTACGAGCCTGAGGCGAAAAGGACCCGCTCGACTCCTGCAGAGTTTTGATATGAAAGTAATTATTTTCCCGGTGGCTACTGCAGGGGGATTCAGTTTATTTTAGCTCAAAGGGGGTTATAATACATTACCGATTTCTAGTGATATGAAATCACATAAACTTCCAAGAATAATAGAATTAGCATGAAAAGGCCTGGGTGTCAAATTGAAATAGGAAAATAATAGCCCTGGCAGCTGGGAGTGTGTGTGTTTGTGCATATTGGATAGAAGATGGGGATTCGTGGGGAGGCATTTTCATGAGCTTTTTTTCCTTCCTCCTCTCCCCTTCTTCTTCTTCTATCTCTCTCCCCACTTTGTCAGGGCCCCTTGTAGCAGGGCTATATTAAGATAGATGTTCGATGATATCCCTCATTGTTCTGTCGCTTTACATTGATGTTTCTGTGTTATCAGCCTATTGATCATGCGTCGGCTGTAATAGGACGGGCTGAGGCAAACGTGCCTATTTACAATAGCAGAACACATTTGTTCTAATAGGGTTGGTGTTCCCCAGGGATGCCGTGCAGGATCTGGGACATCTGCTCCCTTTTGCAATATTAGCAGTGTTGACCACAATATCAAGACGACCAAAGGAAGAAATGTCGAGGCGACTGTGTAGCAACATATATATATATATATATATATATATATATATATATATATATATATATATATATATATATATATATAAAATCTTTAGACAAAACTACAACAAAAACAACAACAAAATAAATCCCGTCCAGCTATATGTAGAGTTGCTGGTTCACTATTAAGAGCCACAAGCCCTTTAGTGTTCTCTTTGGGTCTTGATTTGCAAATAAATTGAAAATAAGAGGGGTGAGCTTTACATCTGAGCCGGCGCAAATGAATTTCTGAGCCAGTGTCCCTTTCAAAATATTTACATAAATTTCAACCCATGCAGCTGTTTGCTCTAGGAAGCAATGTCTTATTAGGTTGGTGGGGGGCAGGGGCAAGCGCAGCCAACATGGCACACGCAGTGAACACGCACAAGATTAGGCCTGCACGGCTCTGGGTTAGAGGTGTATCTCTGCATGGTGTTTATAGTGCTGAGATGATAGATTCCACATCGATTTTGTGCTTCTTCTTTTATTATTAATTTATTTTACATTCCGCTATTAATCCCAGTTTTGAGGGGAGTTTTGCAGTGTTTTTGTATGATGCATAATGGATTACATTTTGCGCGTTTCCGTTCTAAACTCTGACACAAATGCAGACAGAAAAGACCAAACTGCAACCACTGCGATTTGGTTAAAAAAATGGTGTATTTACTAAATTGTGGGATAACCGAAGCCAGTTTGAAATAACCCCTAAGATTCTTCGGTGTGTGTTTTTCCATGCTACTCTGAGGCTATTTGGGACGTATGCCCAGTTCATCCATAATTCATTAGCGCACTGAATAGGAGTATCGCTGGCTGCACATTGGTGGCCTTAAGGTGAAATTAGCGATTTGCTTAAGTAGTTAAGCTTTTCTTGCCTGAGAGCTGCACGCTGCATGATTCAAGACAAACTATCAATCGATATGCCCAGGCAGCCTCCAGGAGATGTGTCGTCCATGAATCATACTTTATGAATTCAATTTATACCCGGAGAAATTTTCAATTTGAACGCCGGATCATTATGGGAGAGTGTAAATTGTTTTTGCTCTATTATGCATCGGACGCCATCATTTTTCTTTCTAATTACGGAGGTGTCAGGTCGGGCTGTCATGCAGACGCTGATTTTCAATTTAACTGATCATCATGCATTCATTTTCCCATTTGATAAATCTGCTATCTCGAAGCTTCTCCATGCCCGGAATGCTAAAAGAGAGGCACAGATTGGCAAAGTAATAGGGGCCTGTATGCGGCAATAAGTGCAGATCAGGCAGCTAATTTAGCACCTCCTGGTATTTCCATTTCCATTTCTCATTTCCAACTCTCAAAGGAGGAAAAGCAGCCCAAAGGCAGAAAGCTGGTAGGCTTTTCATATCGGAGAAAGACAGAGAAAAAAAAATCTACCAAAACGGCTTGTTTTCAGCCACACATTCCCTAAATTAGGATATCAAGCTTAATTAAGGCTAATAGAGTTTTCTCAGTATGTGTTAGTTTTATTTAATAGAAACAAATTTGCGCAATTAATTATGGCCGAGATATTAAGAGTCTCATTTGCAGCATTCGAGCTGCAGACTAAATCAGCGTCCTCAGAAATAAGCCTCTCATTTCCAAGCCAAATGACTATCCAAATGTTTTTATACGAGCTTCCATCACACACGGTTTATCGGTTGATTTTCTGTAATATATACAAGCAAACTAAGTCAGATTGGAGACAAATTTACACAAGTGACGATCTATTAATGCACATATTTAAATTTAGATTTGTGGGGTTTTGTCTCGTAGAAATTGTATTATTTTGCGCACTGAGTTTGATTTGATATATATATATATATATATATATATATATATATATATATATATATATATATATATATATATATATATATATATATATATATATATGATTTGCCAATATTACTCAAATATATTTTCAAAGGAGAGTGGCGGGAAAGGATTTACAATTTTCATGCTCAAATCAACTCAAATGGACAATGGTGTTCTCCCCACAAATCCATCTGTCAGTACAGGCTACTCTTGTGCGCTTTGTGTTCCTGCATGAGATCTTAGAGGCTCTGAAGGCTCAGTTTGGATAAGAAAAAACCGTGTCCCTTTAAAAAGGATCCTCCATAAAATAAAATGGCACTTGACATTTGGCTTCTCCTGCAGCAACTCTGCCATGCCTTTAAGGATTATTTTACATCTCATACTCATTAATGCGCCGGCGGATTTAATCATTCTTATCTTTCCTGTGCATACCTGGGATAATCCTGAAATTACCATCTGCATTGATTTCTGGACAACCCTTAAAATAATTTTAATTATGGCTGAGTATTGCGCGAAAAAACCCTCTAATCAAAATTTAGTTAATAACGCTTCGACTCTCAGATTTCGGTACGGTGTACAGGTGAAAACTCAATTTTAGGATTTAAAAAAAAAAAAAAGAGCTTCACGGTTTTGCTAAGATCATCTGCTCATTTTGCCCATTTAACCATGTGCACTCAGGTTTTTAAAAATAAATAATTTTTATTTTTATTTATTGTTTTTGCACACATTCAAGTATTTTTGTTGGGCTTGATGATTTTCACACAATAAAGTGATAAAGTATTAGAAGACATATTTCACTATGCCACAGTTATTACACACTCTGAATAGTTGATCTTAATAGCCAGATTTAAAAAAACCAAGTGAATCATATATACATACATATATATATATATAGAAATGTCTGTGTTGATCTATGAGCGGGTATAGATGGATTTTTTAAATTGTTTGCAAAAGACTAGCGGGGAGCTAATTAATATATAAAGCTTTCTGATTAAGTATATAATCAATATGATCTTCCTCAAAAACTCTAACATGGTACATATAAAAAAGAAAATCACTCTGCAAACAAGCATTTCATTTCCTCAACACATCTCTTCCTCCTGATGAGTAAACTCATCATTAGTTGTATTTACACAACTTTTCTTTTTTAACAGTGTTTTGTTTCCCCTGCATTGCAAACGTGGGAGTATGCGAATATTTGCAAAACACAAAACATGACCATTAATGTACATCACTGACAAGTTCTGCTATAATACACAAAAATAACACAAAGGACTCTCTTCGCTGTGACAAACGAAACAGTTAAACTGATCTTTTTTTAGACAAAAGTGAAGAATGGGATGGGAGCAACAGTTTTCTTAAGTCCAATAACACAAAATTTCCATCTTCTCTCTTTTTTTATGTCTTTCTCATTAAATGTTGCATATTTCTACATTATGAGAGTATATTGTCTTGAAATGGCTGCAGGGAAGGATTAGATATTAGACTCCTCTTCACAATGAGAGCACTTGAATCCTGGTATGTGAGAGGTGACAGGAGCCTTTTCAGAGTAGTAACACCTGTTGCTATCTGTCTGGCCTCATTATCTGAAGGGGGCTGAATTGTGCTTTTGGATTACACAACCTAACAATTCATATGACAAAGAAAATATTAGAAAAAAATAGATAATGGTAGTTTAAGAGGGATTTATGTGACTACCACAGCAGACATGCTTCTAACATGGCTTTTTGACAGTGTCTTCCTTTCAAAAGGCCACCTTGAATTTATCATGTATCAAAATTTCGGATAACAGATAACTGAACATGTTTGACAGTATGCTACTTTGATATTTCTCCTACAGAATTTCTCAGTCTTAATACTGAGGAATAGTTTAAAAAAACAAAAAAAACAAAAAAAACCTCAGGTTCTCTGAATCTGGCATGTCTACTGACTTAGCTACTAGGTGAGTATGTGGGTCAAAACAAGAAGACATATCTTGATATGAATCATATTTATAGGTTCAAACCCCTTTTCAGGGTAGCCTTGGTACGGTAAAGTTTGTATACACTTAAAGAGTGGGTCACAGTACAAATGTATTTATTTATTGTTTTTATTCTAGGCAGTGAAAGTAATCACCTGCAAATTTAATACTTAAAGAAGTAAGAACTGAAAATAGCGTGTAAAGCCTACACAAAAAACACAGAAACTACACAAAGTTAAGCAACAAATATGTTAAACTCATATTTAAGGCATTGCAATTTTTACAAACTAATTAGGGTGTTATATTTTGTAACAGAGCAAAGAACCATGGACATTAATTACATAAAAGGAAAGCACTTTAAATAAAGTAGATACATTTGAATGAACTACATGATCTGACAGCCCAGTCCAATGTTGCACATATATAGTTAATGAAGGTTGCAAAGGGTGTTTCTAAGAGGAGAAAATAATGGCAAGTAACATTTTCTATTTTGATTAAAAATATGTCTACAAAATTGTATTGAAGGTTTGTGTTATTTCAAACATCCTGCCAACATATGAGTTACGTGAATAATATATCAATGTTGATACGTTTCCAAAGAAGAAAAGAAAAACAGGTGAACCAGTACAGTAATATATCTCCATATGTATATGTATATACATAGCAATTATCACCTTCTTTGCTGGTCTGATTCATGAAAATAATATAGCCAAAAAAATAATGAATTCCTTGTCCTCTGTTTGGCTCCAATTCCATATTTACAGAATGTAGGATAATTGGCAGACTATTGCTCACGAGTATGTGATGTACTTGGAACATTCAAATATACTTCAGCTAGCTCCTTTACTAAAACTGTTATTAAAAAACCCCATATAGAATATGATACTCTAGTCCAAATGCATTGCAATAAGCTCAACTGAGTGATAATGTTTTTTTTAACAGATGTATAAGTAACTGTTTAACAAGTTCACCATATAAACTTACAAGAAAATAGCATTGGCAAAGAAATGCTGAGGTGACAAAAACATTGACCTTCTTGGCTATCATATATTCATAAACAAACTATTATTAATTAATAGAAGCATAATTATACAGTCTTGCAGTCTGCTACTTAAGCCAGCCAGCCAGTTAGCAAATGTGTACTATAGTTTACACTAAAGTTTACTATTAGTTATCAACTGAATATTACCATAGCCGTACTGTATAATGTGTGACAGGCGATTGTTCAGTACAATTTTAGCATGTATGGCAACTAATCCACAAAGACTGAACTTTAAAATTTGGTAGTTATTCCTGATTTAACTGCAGTCAATCTCCAATAACTTATTTAAGGTTAGCTTAAGGCTGTGATTAGGACAGAAATGCTTGCCTAAAGTCAGTCTTTTCTAAATTCTGTCTTGTAATAGATGCAAATAAATGAAATCTGTAGGAATCAGGGTTGCAGAATATAAAAAAGAAAAAAAAAAGAACTAATTCACACTGCCAACAGTAAGTTCATGAAATAGTTGATAGAGCTGGGTTACTTTAAAAAAAAAATTCTCATGGCTAGATACAGGACTTGCCAGATCAAGGGGCAGTGCATAATCACTGGATCCACCATGTGCTAGTGGCTACGCCAAAGCAATGTACAAGATGTAGGCGGGGTTAGACTGTCACTTAGCCCTGGCTCTAGTTTAACAAGATGTGAAAGCAATCCTTGATCCAAGAGGGAAGGGTGACACTGAAAAAAATAACAAAAACTCCAGGCTATAACAGCAATCAGCCTTGCTTCTTAAAAGGTTTGGTATAGTATGTGATGACCAGTAGCGATGATTAGCCAGCTGAGGCAGGAGCAGAGGCTCTTGAAACAGCAGTTCAAGGAGGCAGAAGACAAAGTGCAGAGCACATCAGAAAACCTTCATTTCATGATGAAAAGGGACCTTTATAACATTAATAGCGCAGAATTTCACAAGTGGTCCTTAGCAGAAACAGACTGAGGAGCACTGCGAGATTTACGCAAGAGCAATCAGGGTAACAAATAGGATCCTTTATAGTCTCCAAAAAGATCAGTGGCTACATTTATAACATGTACAGTTATGCAGACATAGAAGAGCTTGAACTGCCAGAAAGAAAAAAAAGCTTGTATCGCAGAACAGACCCTTTAGAGTGATTTTTTTCAGCGCATAAAGTTGGAGTTGATTTTACAGGACCACCAATAGGAGTAAAAAGACAGTAAAACATAAAGCCTGACACTTCAAAGAGAAAGTGGCACTCAAATAATCCTGAAGAATTCTGTAATGCTAGCAGCTGCCCATGCCCCAAGAGCCAATCAATAAGCCAACCTGGAAACATATGAGCCAGTCATCTTGTCACTGTGACATGTGCACACAACTGATGTTCAGGAAAGATTTGGCTGTGTGGTAGCAGTTATCATAGTAAAGATGTAGGTAGGCAAGTGTACATTTGTTCAAGTGCTCTGGTGGGGAAAAGAGGCTGATCACATCAGCACTCTGGATTGAGTTGTAAATAAAGTAGTTATGTTATTATATATTTGAGCAAGAGTGCTGTTTTTATTTGAAATGCTTTTTGGAAGGGGTATATATGAGCTAACAAAACAAAGTATAAAAAAGGCTTCAACATACAAATACATCAAAACATAACACCCTTTTTAGAGATCTACTGCTCCAAAACATAAACTGGTGCACAGTTATCTTCAGCCAAACACCTAAACAGCAACAGCATGATTGGGTCTAAAAGCTCTGCATATGTGTAATGCGGATCCAGGCATTTATTGATTTTTATTTTTAAAATGAGTTTACTTAATTTAATTAATTGTAAAACCTCATTTGTCATCTAGGTTGGAATGCCCCACAGACAAAGTTAATTACTCTACTGTTGGACACTACACATTCATATTACAAGCCTTTGGCACTGACCACATCCCATTTTCCACATGGTGAAAGACATGAGAAACTGAAACAAAAGGAAACTTTCTGGATTTATAAATTACAGACCAAATTAAATAATATTCTGGTTTAAATTAGGACCTATACTTTACTTCTTTTTTGAAGACTTTTTTTGTTTTCTTGAATATTTGGGATGTGAGCATTACTAGGATACCTACCAAGACTTGCTTAATTCCTTAAACTGTTGCCTGTAAGTGGAGGTTCCAGCTTACCAAAATATAGCATTTTGACATAGCAGCTGCTTTTTCTGAGGCTGCTTACATTTATTCATAGAAGATGTTCTGACTTGGCTTATCTT
The DNA here is from genome assembly GCF_965226115.1 of Aulonocara stuartgranti. Taxonomy (NCBI): domain Eukaryota; kingdom Metazoa; phylum Chordata; class Actinopteri; order Cichliformes; family Cichlidae; genus Aulonocara; species Aulonocara stuartgranti. The sequence goes on along the minus strand of NC_138942.1, from coordinate 9,963,895 downwards.
GTTTTCTGATTTTGCAGTCTACCTCTCCTGCGTAAACCTGAAAATCTACTATACACAAGCAATGGTTCCTGGTTCCCACTGATGATGGGAGGAAAGTGGTTATCTGCTTAAGTCATTTATCTGTCCAAGCAGGAACTCGTTGCAACGTATAGTAGTTGGCAAATTACTACAGCTAGGTAACCTTGGTTCTAGAGGTCCTGGTATAGGGTTTCATGGCACAATAATCACATAATTTCTCGGAATTTCTCATTGGATCAGTGTGAATCATAACCAGTGTGACTTCAGCGTTGAAGAGCCACCAAGGAGGAGGAACATCCTCAGCTGTTTGGAGTTGAAGCCATCTTTTGTTCAATAAACACCTCCCAAATGCTTACAGAAGTAGTATACAAAACATTGATGTGAACCAAGAAAGAAGAAATAACAGTTTGCATAAAGAAACAGTTATACATTGTCACAGCTAAATGGTCCCCCTTGCAAAAAAATAAAATAAAATTCGTATGTTTACTTCCTCTCCACTCAAGGAAGTTTAGTATTTGTCAATTGTCATAATTTTGAAAATGTAATTTTTCAATTTTTCTGTGGATGGGTTAAGGAATCTGCAGTTGGATTTCTGTGCATCAAATGTTTTCAGTGGATGAACTGTAGGCAGGCCAGTTTAGCACCACGACAGAGCCATGCTGCTATGATACACTCAGAATGAGGTTAGTCATTGTCTTGCTGAAAGAAGTTAGACCTTCCCTGTAAAACACTTTCTTTGGATTGCGGAATACCTGCATCTGTCATTAAGCATTAAAGGTGCCTTTGCAAATATGTGGGCACTCAAAACAATCAACAATCAATATTATTGTGTTGTTTACCATATAGCCTTAAAGGAAAAAACATTCTGGCTCTAGGAGAATTATGGCTGGAAAACATTTAAGAATGACCCTCTATAAGACATCTGTGATTCTGAACTTAGATTTTTTTCAATAACATTTTATTCAGATACCACTAAATCACAAAAGCAGTTTCTTCAAGGGGCTTCATATTCTAAGGTAGAGACTCTACAATAATACAGAGAAAACCCCAACAATCAAACAACCCCCTTTGGAACAGTGGGAAGGAAAAACTCCCTTTTAACTGGAAAAAACCTCCAGCAGAACTGGGTTCAGGGAAGGACTACCATCTGCTGTGATTGGCTGGATGGGTGCGGTGAAAGAGAAAAGATAAAGGAAAGAAAAATAGATGTTCTCAATATAAACATAACGTCACTTTTAAGTAATATTTTTATGTGTACAAAGGGTTAATGGTAAAAACAGGAGACAGATATATATCTATTTTCCTCTTGTAAATTAATGATGTGGTTTGAGGCAAAGATTCATGGGGTTTTTATTGTGGGTTAACACACGTCAACTTAAGATCTACATTAAGTCACAGCATTTAAGTCGATGTTGAATTTTGCATAGATAGATAGATAGATAGATAGATAGATAGATAGATAGATAGATAGATAGATAGATAGATAGATAGATAGATAGATAGATAGATAGATAGATAGATAGATGCATGTTGGATTAGTGGTTGCTGGCATATGCATGTTTCAAACAAGTAAGGTTTGCTTTAATTCCAGTTGTTTTTTGGAATTAGTGCAAGCATGCTTTTCTCAATAGCAGAATATTGTATTCATGCACGTATGTTCATGGAAATTTGTGATCGAGTGCATAGAAAGAGCATGCTGAATTGCACCAGAATATCAGTTATTATCTGGTATATTGTGTGCATGTAAATATTGTCATTGGGAGCTTACCACTTGGTGGTGATTTATATGAAAAAGACAAGCACTTTCCTGCCTCGACTTCCCAGGGAATCTGTGCCCTAGAGGTTAATGAAGTGTGAAGTGTGAAAACTTCCTGAGATGGGATGAGTTAAATAGTGTTCTCAGATGTTAAAGCAACACTGTCCAAATTTATTTGTGTGTGTCAGTTCTTTATAAGTCTTAAATCTGGCAAACATGCCCCATGGGCCATCTGCTACCACTACTGGAGCTAATGCTATCTCGTGTATCCCAGTTGGTCCACAATAATGGGTGTAATAACAAGATCTAAGTGAGAATTTGAACAGAAGTCATGGAATTTCTCAGCATTTGTTTTCCTGTTCAGTGTTTATAATAACAAATATGTTGAGATATTTCCCGTGCAAAGGTGACAAACCAGTGAAAAAAATCCACATACGTAAAATATATGAATATAAAATTTTGATTTGAGCATAAAAATGGAATTGTGTGCAATTTAAAAACAAATAAAATAAAACAACAAAAAACAAAACCGTATAACAGACATTCCTTTAAAAAAACAAGGCATCTAATTTTGCAAGATGTGATTATAAGCATAACAGACATACTACGAATACTGCTACTACTACTAATTACAATAATAATAATTACAATAATAATAATAATAATAATAATAATAACAGAAATAATAATTTCAATGGCATATTCCAGTTTAACTGTATGACCTCTTTAATGGATACAATATGTGCCTAAGGGAGACTTCACTAATAGACATTTTTTGGCTGCAATTAAAAATGGTTCCCATGAAAGGTCTGACATGTCTGCTAAGGCAAGAGTCTCAGACCTGGCTCTTTCCTTTCGTCATTAAAGTGGTATTGCAAATGTTCTTAGCACATCAAGGCCAAGACCTCAGATCTCACTATTACACGCGCATTATTTAATCCTAGGGCTCTCTGGTAGTACTGACATGTACAATTTCTGTCATTAACGTGCCTGTAAGCCCAGGGATGGACCAGACTCTGAGATCCACTTGAGGTCCAGGTTTTCATTTAATGGCCCGGGGGAAATGGGGTTCAACTGGGCCTGAAATTTTTACTATAAAAGAGCTCTGTAGAGGAGCACGATATGGTTCTGTGGTCAGTCCAGTCGATCACGTTAGGGCTGAGGAAGTGGTGAGATGTGACAGCACAGGAACATTTCAATACTGACACAGTGTGCTCAAGAGCTTCAGGCACTCTTTCTGAAAAAAGAAAAAATGTCTTGTATCAGTCCTGTAAATAGGTGTGATTAGTCATGAAGGAGCTTATTGTGCACAGGCTAGAAGCAAGTTAGAGGTGATAGTGGGACACAATCAATCCCGTTTACCTCGTGGAGGTGTGAGCATATAAATCAGTAGCTCCGAGGACGGTTGAGGATGCCTCCTTCTCAACTCATTATTGACAAACTGAGTAGGACCTGAGGAAGGAACATTTTAGGACATAACATTAATTTCTTTGCGGTCGATGAGCAGACAAGGCTTTCAAAATAAGGGATTAAGAGAATGAAGGTATAATTAAAGCAGCATCTTCAGCTGAGTATAGGCAGGGACAGCACACTACAGTATTGTACAGTGTCTAATCTTCACAAGATGAGTTATGTTTTTAACTATACGTTTGATGCAAATACAAAAATGGTGCATGCAAAAGCAAATGTGTAGATTGAAGTCTGTTACCACAGAACCTGTAGCTGTGAAATCAACATGTTGTGCTAAAAAGGTTTCTTTATGGTTTTATTTCCACTCGTGTTTAGAGACAACATTAAACAAGTGAATCAAAAGGAAAGTCACATACTGGAATGTAGACAACATTAACGGAATAATGGTATAACTTCCAGCAAAGAGGTGAGCTGACCTAGTTCTAGCTGTAGACTCACAAGCCATGCTGTCTCTCAGAGGACTCGATTCTCCTCCAGAGAAAGGTGACTGTGTCCTTGATGGAAGGCAGTCAGTGGCCTCTGCAGTGCAACACATTTTCCCCCTTCACTAAGGCAGATGTGATGCTAAGTTCATATACATACAGTATAATAATCTGAATCTAAAATTAGAAACATGCTCAACATTTTGGTAATATCATGCACTTAATATAATGTACTTCTAGATTGTTTCTATAAAGTTATTTTGTATGATATATTTGAGCTGGAAAACTATTCCTTGCTACAACCAAGTTTTGGAAAATGGTGTGGTTCTCTAACATTAACTGACCAAATAAATTAGTAATGCCTTATCCTGAAATGGTAGCTATGCTAAAATGCAAAACTATGTTAAAATAATGGCTAAAAATTTCTAGCCATAGGTAATACTAGATTAACAAGCAGCCCATCTCAATACAGGAGTGATGCGCCTAAATTTCCCTTTTTTCTCTATGATTCAAGTGATAAAACATCACTTCAGTTTCTCATATAACTGTTCTAGAATACAGGTAAAGTGGATATTTAGTACATTTTCTTGCTCTTAAATGAGTTAGTTTCATCCATTAAAAAATTCAACCCAGATGATACTCAGAAAACCTAAATTTAAGTTAAAGTTAGTTGTAGAATACAAAATCTGTTATTGACACTTGTTTTCCAGTCAAAAAAAACAAAAAACAAAACACTTTTATAACTTGTTATACTGGAAAAAAAAAGTTTTCTTCTTTTCCAGAATTCTGAGAAAAAAGTCAGAACTCTGACATTAAAGTCAGCCATATAGCCATTTGCTATATGGCTGCTAGCCACATAAGATAATAATATCTGCTATAAATAGGAACCTTCAGAATATCATTGTAAAATTATGTGAGGTATCTATTTTGATGATGCATTCCTGACTTGTCAAGTACATGGCTGCACGTTAAACACAATATCTAAAAGAAATCTGAGGATTTTATTGATGTCCTTGTGAACGAATATGTAAATGCCAGGAAAGTTTAATCATGCTAGTGATGATGCTATGCTTAGCAGTGTTTGTCCAAGACAAATTTTCAACACAATTAAGTAAATTCTTGCTATGTTATGTTATGTTATCTTATATTAAACGAAACCCAATACTACCTTGAATAAAATGCAACACTTACTTTCTGGACTAATACCTGAAAAAGACACACATTTGCTTTAGAATACTGAAAGACAATATCAGTAAAAAGATAACTCTTTGAAGTAGACTTGAAACAATGGTAGCATTTTCTGTTACAGCTCAGTAATAAAGTAATCGTAGTAGGGTAACAAGGCAAAAATAAGAATGTAATAATGTGGTGATTGAAGTTATTACTACTCAATTACCAAAGTAATAACCAGTTAATATCCTATTAATATCATGGTAGCAACAGTGTTTACAGCTGAGTAATATTACACTGAAATTTATTTAACAGAATGTGGAAATAAAGACCTCCATCATAACATAGAGCATAATATCTTGGTAACAATATGATAACCTGCTAGAAATAAAAAGGTAATGTCTCTGAGTTTAAATTGTAATATCCTCATAAAAAATAAGGTAATATTGGGCAATGTTTTAGGATTTTTGGATAGTATTACTATAGTATAATGTGCAAATTAATCCTACCTTAGGTTCCCAGCTTTCTGCCTTGCTTAAAAGGAAAAATTTAAATATTATGTTTAATGCTCTGGATTATCAAATAGAAACATCTGTGGTAATTCTATGGAATAAGCAGGAAGCAGAGCTGCAAAATACAAAACAACCAGTTTCTATTTAATATCACAATAACAACCTATTAAAGCTAACTTAATGAGTGTTTGATTATTACGTGGAAATAGCTGTGGTAGTTTCTGTGTAATAAGCAGAGCTGCAAAATGTAAAACAGTTTCCGTTTCTATTTAGTAACATATCAACTATATTAATAACCTTTTAAAACAAACTTAAAGAACAGGACCCTCTTTCATGGCATATTTTATATATGGATGGCAATACATAACATAATAAACATAATAAACATAAATAAACATAACATAACATAATAATATTTCAGGTTGGAAAAAGTGTTCATGGAATACATATTTAAAATGTTCAGTGAACAAAAATGTCCTCCATATTATTCTGCTTATCCTGCTGCCTTCTTCACTTTAACCATCTGAAGTTTCAGTCTCTCCTGCAGTAAGAAGCACATAACCGCTCACTTGCATACTGAAAATGTTAAAGTTTTGAAAGAAGACTAATGTTAATGCAAGCATGATGTAATTGCCAGTTCGTTAAACAATTTCACAGATATGGATTGCCTTATTAAAAAACAAAAATGCACTATTATAATTTGTATATACAAAATTCACTGGGGGTGGAGCCTATATTCAAAGTACACCTTGCCTACAACCCCCTCACCTAAAGTGTTGAAACTGAATTGCTTAATTTTCGGGCGAATACTCTAAATATCATTAGCCACATTATATCAGTGTTTACTGAAATTGAACATATTTACAATAATTGTCAGCTTATTTCAAGACAACCTTACTTTTATACAAACTTAGTTTTTTAAAATACTTTAATTAACATTAGCTACTAAGCTAAAGTTAGCTGCTAAGCTACTCTTAGCTTCTCTAGTGTAAGCTAATAGTATGTGGTTTAAGCTAATAAGCACAAGAGACACGATCCTAAATATAACTTAAGGAAAAAAAGGTTTTACTTACCTTGCAGTCCTAGCTAGAATGTGGATTTGATTCCAAATTTGTGTTATAATCTACTGGTTTATGTAAGCATATGGGGCAAGCCAAAAAGGAGGCAAAAACCGGCTCTTCCCAACACATGCGTACATATATACTGTATTTTAGCAGTATTTGATGTTGTACATTAAGGTTGTCTGCCCACTTACTGTGTTAATGGCATGTAATACTTTAAAGCTCATTATCTTAAACCCACTCAGGCACAATTTATACCTCATAAGGTGGTGCGCTATATAAAACCAGTGACCTGTTTGTTTGAAAATTATTTCATGTGCTCTTATTATCATTGTAAACAGCATTTTGTCCTCCTGTGAGAAAATAAAATTAAACAGATTTAACAACAGTAACTAAAGGAATGGTCAATTAACAGTAAAGGTTGATCTCTTGTTCCTCCTCAGAGGAGGCTTATATAGCATCATAATTAATGAAATGTAGGGCAAAGTCAGTTCTTTTTCTTTTTAAACTCACTGAGAAGTATTATTTTCAATCTTCTGGATATTTGATGAGAATATTTTTTAGATAAGATCTATTATGACAAATGCATCGGCTTGAGATATCAAAGGACTTTTGTGTGCTCTTGTTTCAAACTGTTTTCTGATTTTCAGTCATGTAACAAAGATACCTGCTGAGTCTCTCCCAAAAAACTGTTTAGAAGTTGAATCAAGTCAGTAAATGTAATTTCTAAGTTTTGTTAAAAGCAGCTTTTTAAAAAATAATTGACCCAACACCACAGCTTTTTCTAACAGCCTGTTCTGTCACAGATCTTATAACATGTCTGCAAATTTGAGATATCCTCCCCTTTAAAAGTGCTTTCCCATTAATGAATAGAACATGAGCCAAGGAAATTACTCCTTGAATTCTCTGGGCAGATAATGATTTTCATCTTTATCAGTGGTTTATCTTCTAAGGTCAAGATTAAAGTGAAAAATGATGTGAACCCCCAGTGTCTCCAATTAAGAAGAGAGAGAGAGAGAAAGACAACGAGAAGGGGTGAGAGAGACCAGAGGTGGAGTCTGCTGAATTACTCTGGTTTCCAGTCCCTCAAGTATCCACGAGAAATAGAAAACAACACAATTAAATTATGACACCTGACACCTAGACCTCACATCAGTGTGAATCATAATGGACTAACCGCTGAACGTGAGATCCTGCCAGACGATTAATGTGATCACACACATTAGCACCTTTCTAACTTGACTTTTTAATGTTTTTTTATTGTTGTTCTCGACAAAGACCTTATATCTATAGAAATGGTTTATAGCTGAATCTTAGAAACAATGATGATAATAATAAAAGAAAGGCACTGATATGTGTCCATGGCAAATGGATTCTGATAATTCATTTCCCAAATATATAAGAACATATAAACAAGTAGGCATCACGGTGGCACGGTGGTTAGCACTGTTGCCGCACAGCAAGAAGGTCCTGAGTTCAATTCCACCATCAGGCCGGGGTCTTTCTGTGTGGAGTTTGCATGTTCTCCCCGTGTTTGCGTGGGTTCCCTCCGGGTACTCCGGCTTCCTCCCACCGTCCAAAGACATGCCGTTTGTGGGGATAGGTTAATTGGAAAATCCAAATTGTCACTAGGTGTGAATGTGAGTATGAATGGTTGTCTGTCCTTGTGTGTTAGCCCTGTGACAGACTGGCGACCTGTCCAGGGTGTACCCCGCCTCTCGCCCTATGACAGCTGGGATTGGCTCCAGCGCCCCCCGTGACCCTGAAAAGGAAAAGCGGTAGCGAATGGATGGATGGATATATAAACAAGTACCATCAGCAGGTAGCCAACTTGTAACAGGAAGTAGTAGGCTTCTGTTGTGCACTTGCAATATTGAACGACCAATTAACACAAAACCCCTGCACAAAAATGCCCCATAAAACAAGATCTGATTTTTAGTTTTACTTTTACTGAGTGCAGAGTTGTAATGTTTTAGAAATGTATAATTTTACTAGTCTTTGTTTTGTTTGTTTTTTACAATAAAGAAAAGAAAACCACTTTAGCGCACAGAAAATAAAGCTTTTGATGCTTTAGCAGCAATAATGGTTTGCATGGAAGCAAAAGAAGAGATTTGTTACTTGCAAAAGAAGCCACGCATAGCTGAAAATAAAAGATCAGTCCAAATTTTTTGATTTAAATATTCAATATTTTGATTGTAGTAGAAACTTTATTAATTGCAGTTCAAAGCTCTCTGGCTTCATTCATCAGAGTTAAGAGGCTGAACAAGAGCAAAGGTCTTTCAGTCTGCTCCCCATGGTGCAAACTGTGTGGATTTGCAATGAATTTGTTTTTCTCAAACATGCTGTGGCTGGTAATGATTTTTTTTCTTTCTTTAAATATGGGCGATGGCAAAGAAGCTTACAAGGTTTTACAAGCAGGGGTGCTACTAGAAATTCTGTCTCCTCTGACAAGATGTCACACTGGACACCCCCTACCTGTTATCGTATAACAGTAGAGTATCACCTCAACATACCCTCCACCTCAGGGTCCTATTAGGATTACTCAGTGCATTTTCATGAGACCCTCTACCAGTGGCCCAAATTAAGAGGCTTTCAACACCAGTGAAAATAGCTGCCTAGAGCAGTGCCTCCCCACTGAGTGATTGAAGGAGCTTCAATCAAGTGATAGAGGGAGTTGTGAACATGTATTTTTTTAAACGTGTAGTCAGTCGAATACCTTATAAGTAACTACTCCATAATTATTAATAGATTAGCTTCGCCAGCTGAGCGTCATCAGGTGGTACAAATGGTTGAGCAGAAAAGTTGGCTCTTTTGGGCAAAAGGCTTTTATAATTATAGCAACTTGCATGTCTTAGCAAGATCTTTTGTCCTTTTTATAATACTCACACTAGTGCATTCCTTAATCAACAGACACTGCTCTAAGTGTACCTCTGCACCACAGTTTCCTTACTTTTTTAATGCAACCCATCAAGACAACTAGAAAACTTTAAAATACATAATGTGATTGTGTCTGTAGAAAAACATACTCTGTTGCTTCTTGGTGTTTGTTAGATCAGTTTTTTCTTTAGATTAAATACTTCTGTAGGTTATCATTTGAGAGTTTGTGAGCCTTAGCTGATAAATTTAAATACATGGATCTCCAGTTATACTTCAGCTGACTGGACTTAATGCACCAGTTGAATTAAGTAGATAAATGCTGGGAGGTATGAGAGGTCAGCAGAGTACTTATGCAATAATAAATATATATAATTTGCCTTATGATGTTTAAAAAATAAAACAGCAAAGCTAAGGAGCTTCATACTGATGAGGTTTATTCGGTCAAATAAGCCCGTTTCTATCCTTCCATACACAAGTAGACCTGATTGTCTTAATATAAATTGTTGATTTAATAGAATGAAAGAATTGATAGTGGCCACTGATCAATGGTCACGACAGTTTGCATATTAATGATTCAGAAACTGAGCTCACAGCCCATTGTTCACCAGTGGTGCTAGTTTCAGTCATCATGCAGATGTACTATTTATAAGGTTGGGGAAACCTGCAATCGACTGAGACTAAAGAAGTCACATGACAAAATGTTCCTCCCACTGAAAACCACTTCCTCATTCAGATGACCAGAATCAACTTTTTGGGTCTAATACAATGTCTGCTGAGTGTATTTATAATGTAGACTGAAAATGCGTTTTTGGGAGAGGCCAGCTGGCAGTTCAGTCACACTAGGATATTTAACTTTATCAATAGATAAATCACTGTCTTTTTATGAAAAGTTAAAGAGAAAATCATGTTGTTCCTTGTATTTATTTGAAATAAGAGTGTGGAAAACAATAGAAATTAGGGTCTACATTTGAGCCACTGTAGAACAGTCTGTTCAAAAGCATGCTTCTGTGTATTCAGCATGAATAACTTTGAGCTACAGCAATTTTCCTTTGTTTCCAAATGAACAGAAATGATATTTAAGCACTAAAAACACAAGCGCACATACGCTCACATAACACATAACACCTACACATTATGCCCACATTATAACAGTGGGTGCTTTGTTATCAACATGGTTCCTGATTCAAGTAGGATATCCAAGTAATTCAGTGGTAGCACAAAACAAGTGCAACATATTTAATTGCCTTATAGTACTGTGTCGCCATAAGAAACGAGAAAAAATATGTGTTAGTTAAATAAAGCCCACTCAAAGATGAAAATATCACTGTAGCTACAGAGAACAAACATTATAGTACTTTCTGATGTTGAAGTTTGACACTTACACTATTTATACAGGAGAAACAATTCTTTACTCTGCAATATGAAAAATATAACTTTTAAAGAAATTAATAACCTTTGATTCTTCTTGCCCACAAAGAATAAGAGAGAAACAAAATCAAACCTAGTGGAACCACTCCACCATAGCCAATGCCCAGTTCCTGAGTTTGAAAGAATATGATTTTAATCTGCACCAACATTTAACATGCTCTTCTATTAAGTTTCATGAAGTGCAGCGTGGTTGTCTTTCAGTAATCCTAGTCTGAGCCTGGTTCTGCCTGAGGTTTTTTCCTGTTGAAAGGGAGTTTTTCCTTCCCACTGTTGCCAAAGCCACTACTCATAGGGGGCCATATGATTGCTGCAGTTTTCTGTTTTCTCTGTATTATTGTGGGCTCTTTACTTTACAATATAAAGCATCTTGAGGCAACTGTTGTTGTGATTTGGTGCTATATAAATAAAAATGAATCAAATTCAACTCAGTTGAATTAATTGAACTGTGGCAATTGATCCTGTTGCCACAGAGACAGAAAATCTGCTGTGAAAAAATAGCCATTTCAACAGCCTCAGAAAATAATATAAACAAAGTTAAACTTTGTAGGTTTTCTTTGTTTTAACATTTTAAAACCATTACATTAACAGAATAGAAAAATATAAAATTACTTATGTGGCTAAAATATGACTCAGAGAGAGTACGTAGAAGGTTGTACTACCCCTGACTTCCCCATGGATGTCAAAGTGTCCACTGTGCAAGGAACAATAATCCAAATTATGTGACTATGTGGGTGATACATTAAAACCATTCAAAGTGCTTTGGTTCAATATTTTCAGATTATTGTGTTTTTGATTCACGAATTAAAAAAAATAAAGCACTGTATCCATGAAATATGTGTCTATCTATGTGTAAAAACACTTTAGGTGCTCAAAAAGTGCGAAAAATAATAATAATAATAAAGTACTCCATAAATGCCACACCAAATTAAAAGTAGTAATGCAATTATATCACATTACATTACAAGTACATGCCTAGCCTTTGTTTTGCTGGATAATAAACCATCCAACAGAATATATATATTTAAAAGGAGCTCAGTCTTAAACATCTGCAGCATTAATGACCGTTGTAGCTTAAAGCTAACATCCTATAGAACAGCTAAAAAAAAATCTGCAGAATAAGTCATTTTACTTTTGATATATTAACTAAAAATTACTAATGCTCATCCCTTTGTAAAATTTTGAATGCAGAACTTCTGACTTCTTCATAATTCCTCCATCCCTGGTTATTGTTGGCTAAGGCTAAATATTTTGCTAATCAAAAATATTTTCCTTCCATACTAAAAACTAAAATGTTAAGAGTCTATTATAAAATGATAATCATCCCACGTCTTTTACCAGGAAGTGCAGAAATGTGGAAAAAGTCCAGGCAGAATACTGCAGGATGTTAGAGAGGGTTTTAGGTATGCAGGAAAAAATTACTAATTTGACCATTTACCTCTTCGTGTGTTCTACAGCTGAATCACCCATTAAGATGAAATGGAAATGAGTAAGTTGAATCAAAGCACATCTCTGCTGTCAAGACCTATGAGTCATGCCTGAAGCATAAAGGTCTGTCTGCTCATTCTGACTTGCTATGTTATCCCCACTCAAAAACACCATTTGGCTTAGTGGCTCCAAAGAGGTCTTCATCACAAAGATTATTATTGCCTATTAAAACATTGAGTAACACTGTCAGCATCGCTGACAACTAATACCATTATCACACTAGTGGTTATGCAACATTAAAACACCAAAAGTTGTTTACCAGGAAAAGATTTGAGCTTGCAGATTTTGATTTAGAATTCTATAAATCAAATTCCAACTATGCAAACATTTAGCTATTCATATTATGATATTCCAGTTATATAGACTTACATATTGAACAATATAGTCCAGTTACCATTTAGCCATTCATTTTAAAAGCTATAATGAACAACAATAGCAGGGCTGTCTTCTGCAACTGTCTAAGTTGCAGAATCAATTAGTCTTCAATGAGTTTTAATGTGCTAAAGAGTCTCACTTTATTTTGCAGGAAGCATTGAAAGAACAAGGCAACAAAAGAAAAGCAATCTTTTTGCTCCAGTGGTCAATGGCAAATAGAAGATTCCTCCCAGCAGATTTTTTTTTTTACTTCAACTGAGCTGCATTGATTTGGCAGCAATGGGAGGATGTCACACATACACTGAACAATACTCAATGACTTTGCTATCCTATTCCCATTTAAATTGCCTCTACGTTTTCTTTCTGACACCTGTTTAAATCAATGCCTTCCTCTGCAGGTCATGGGCTGGATGTACTAAGGCGCACACCAGCCGCCTCTCAAATCCACTAAAATCAACACAATAATTGAAATATTTTCAAGCTGATTACACCGAAGCCCAGGGCTTGGCTGGTTGCTAAGAGTACGCTCCCTAGTTGCTAGGGGGAGTAAATCATCTTGCATTATTTGATTTTTGTTACTGATATGAAACTGCTAGTCCCTCGATTAAATGTCTCACAGTCAAACACCTAGGGGATGGACAGGAGAGAAAAAAATAAAATAGTCACTGCGAACCTGTAAAATAGCATCTCTAACTTCTGTTTTCCATGGGGCGTCAATACAAATCTATCTGCTTGTTTATATTTGTTCCTGTTGAAATAAACAAAGCTCTGGCCGTGTTCTCATTGAAGGAAAACAGAAAAGACAGCAAAATATCCAGAAATCCCACAACACACTCAGGTTTGGAGAGATCATGAGTAATCTGTCTGTTTCTCTTATCAAAACAGATTGCATAGTCAAGACGATGATGTTTGTTTTTTCTTCAGCTGCAATCTTGGAAAAATTTGGGTGTTATCAGTGTTAAAAATAATAGTCAAATGGAAGAGGGAAACGTCAACCAATCAATGTGTTGTCAAAGGAGATTCAAATATAAATCACCCCGAGTCGTACACTTTCTACATCTCAGACCTTTTTGTGTGTCGTATCTTTACAGGATTCTTTACATGAAATTCCCCCCCTGAAACACAGCAGTTGATTATAATAGAGTCCATTTATTTTCTTCCTTCAGTGTGAATACAGAAGGAACTACAGCCTTCTGCTCTACACACTTGGATCTGATGCTCACTGATTACAACTGGACCTTCACTCTCATTCCATTTAATATTAATACCGCATTGAGGAGGATTTTCTCCAAAGACTTGTCAGACATTGAGGGCTGCTCCACCCGGCCTTGTCAAATGAGATCAGTGCTCACCATAATGGTGAGGTCAAGTGCCGGGGCAGCCTCTCAACTCTATAACAGCCTGACAGTGAGCATTATATTATGCTCAGTAAGTATAAAGTCCATAGACATAGGCAGTCCTGCACATTACAAACTGCAGATGCGCTTGATGCACACCCGAGGTGTGCCCATATCATTTAAAAAAAGTGTCAACATAATCCTCCAAATGGGTGACAGTTGAAGTAGTTAATCGACTTATGCAACATTAGATTCTATCTATCAAAGAACTAAACTCCCGTGAAGTGAATACAAGCCATTTAACAGTATTCCTTGACCTCAGCTATTAGCTGGCCCCTGATGTTGTTGTCCTGCAGCCAATAGGAAAACCCTGCCTGACAGCTCCACTAAAGGGAGGCTGAGCAGTGATCAGAACCTGGCTGCTAAGTCCCTTCATTAGCTGGCCATCAGGTCTGGCTGGCAGCAGTTGGATCGATAAAGCAGTCCCACTCTTTTTTATTTACCAACTAGCACATTTCTTGTAGCCGAGTTGTCTTTAAACTGTGCCGCTGTTTAACTGCTTTATTCAGCCCCTGTATGAGACCATCTGGTCCCCTGTCCTGTAAGTCTCTTCTAAAGCCCAGGCCTGACAAGCAAGAGATATGTCAATGCAGTCCTCAGCACAAAGCAACATCTGCCATGCCTGACGCCCACTATTGTATGGCCATTTAATCTGTCCCCCTCCTCCCCTTAACGGCACACAACAGTTCCTAGTATTATGTTTTGCCACTCAATTAGCATTATCATCCCGCTGAAATAGAAGCCAATTTACCTTTAATGACGTGATTGTTAGATGAGTGACAGCAGTCGGTGCTGCCACTATCGCTAGATAAACGGAGGCCTGCCCCTGTTTTCCTGACTGGTCGTGCCGAGGGCTGGGAAGTCAGAGCCAGCCAATCGTGATGGCCTGACTTCACCCCTTCACCACCAACATTGTTTCCTCCGGTTCATAGAGGCAGTGTGCTGGAAAATTGAGTCCAGATTCATTAGGTTTTCAGTGTGCCGCTCGAGTCAGTTAAATTGATACATTTCCTAACAAAATTGAAGTGCTTTTGTGGTGCCTGCGGATGGCTGGTGACCCCACTCGGCCCACTGAGCAGCCGAAGCAAGCTGATGGATCCATTAGACCGCTTAGACTGCTTATTCCTCTCTCTCCATCTCTGACTGACACTGTAAATCTGAACCAATTTCAGACTCTAATCACCATTACAAACCCCTTCCACTGTCCATTTGTTACTCTGCAATTCGAATACACTACCTAGATTGGTTCAGAAATACCAGTTTAGAGGGGCCCTCCTGCTTTCCCATGGTTAAATGGCTCATGACTGGCCCTTTTCTCAGCTGAAGCAGAGAAGCAGTGGCTACTGGAGGAGGAGGAGGGGGAAATAACACACAGTGAAACAAAAGGGCCTTGAACAATTCCCAAAAGATAAACCGGGATTAAGAAAAATGATAGATAAATGAATAAATACGAGGAAAAAATGGGGAGTGTGAAATTCAGTGAAATGACAGACAGGTCTCAAGGCCACACTGCCGGCTGTGGCAGAAGGGTGTTCCTTGAATAACAATCACTGTTACACCTCCAAAACATTTCCTCATCCACTAGCCATTTTTACCCAAGCTTTTATCTGCTCAGTCAACCGCACAGCACTAGCGAAGCGGCTGGAGGATATTATTTCCCTGTTGGCCCCAGTCATATAACTCTGCTTAATATGCACTCTATAATTTAAGAAACTTGAATTATAACCCGAATATGCCTTGCTTTATATTATCTATCTAACCTTCAACTTTGTTCAACTTTGAATAAGGGACTCTGAACATTTACACATAACAGGTAAGAAAATGCTCCAAAAAGACTCAAAGTAAAGTCTTGCATGCATTATTTATGCCCTTAAATCATAGCAGTTCAATTGAAGGGCTTATATTGAAAACCGGTGAGCGCACCCGTCAGTCTCTACATCTAATTAACTGCTGCACCTCATATCCTCTAAGTGCAATGGAAACACATTTTAATTGATATTGAGATGTTTATGCCCTTAGAAAGTAATTAAGATTTTCAATTAATCCTGTCTTATTTCTGGACATCTTGGTTCTGTGTCCTTGAGCGTCCAGCGATTAATTCCCCAAACCTTCTCCAAATGAGGGAACCTCAATTACTTTGCACTGAATCACAACCCTGCGAGTGACCTCATCCAAGGCTGCATCATCATTTAAATTAAAAGGCAATACAAACCCAATTAAATCATATAACGCTGCTGAAATCACCAGTAACTATTTGGTATATCCCACACAGTGAGCTGAGAATTTTCCTTCAGGTGCACTGGGGGTGAGAAGAGAAGCTTTTAGGAAAGAAGCTGCTTTTAGGTCATCAGTAGTCAGTAGCAATCAATTAAAAAGGCCTTTTCTCAGAAAGTTGGGTTCCCTTTGGGATCACAAAGGCTGTATGTGCCATTTACACTGACATCTTCCCACCTCCCTTTGTCTCCATTTGCTTGTTTACTATGCTGCGTCCAAGCATTCAGCACTCTGCACTACAAAAATGTTTGCTCAAAGGAGACACACTTTATCGATCAACTCAAAAAAACATTTGTTTCCGCTTCCCAGACACCCACACTGATATGGGTAGAAGGTATGGACTGATATGAAAACACAATCTATGTGCCACAGTACTTTTTATTTTTTTACCTTTGGAATTACATCTCCCCAAACCTCAGTGTACATACAATATGACAACACTCTGACTGTCCAAACCTCTATTGTCATGCCAAGAATAAATAATAATTTCTCCTTGCTGCCCTTGCAGTACTGCTTTGCTCACACATAGAATCACCTGCCCATCTAGGCAACAAAAAGCTTGCTTAGGGATTATGGTGACATAATCTTAGCAGTGGCCTGTGAGTCGGGGGCTGAATGGGTTTGAACCCTCTATGCCATGCTGAGATAACATTTGTCACTGGGGTTCCTGGGAGCCCTATTCATAGATTAGTGGACTGTCGCCTTTTCAGAATGTGAAATGGCTTTGGCACCGCTGCATGTTTATTTTCAAAACCTATGCCTCCAAGGATGAGGGGAGCATCTTGTCCTCTTCTTGAGAGCACAACCGCTTGGCCTCATCCAAGCACATAGAAATCAGTGGCCTCTGTTGTCTATGTGAATCTGTGAGAGCAGTGTACACAGGGTGGTTCTCCAGAGATAATGCATGATATGTCTGTGGGGTACTATTCCTGATTCAAATAAGGCAGCCAGATTTTTATCTAAATATTGACAAAATATTAAAGCAATAATGAGCCATTTTGTAGGAAACTTTTGTACTCTTTCTTCATGAGCGACTGCCTTGTAAATTTGCTAAAAATTATTAGTTTAACTTGCCGTTAATAAGTGCTAAAAACGGGGGGGAAAGTTAATTTAGGTTCAGCGAAAAAATGTAAAGCAAGTATGTGTGCTTGCATTATGTTTAATATGTATCAAAACAAAAAAGGTAATTTGCCATTTTATTGGGGGCTTCGCAGCTGTTTCTTCATCTCTTGCTAGCTGTACTTACAACTGTTTGCCTCCTATGAAAAAAAAACAACTTGTAATTTTCTCACAAACTGTTTTTACTGAAAAATAAGATGCTCATTAATGACTTGTAGATAATCAGGTAGACATATTGCGTTCTGTTTGGATAGCCGTGATACATCCTTCGGCTGTTTCCCGTCTTTACGCTAAGATATGCTAAAATAAGCTAAAATAAGCTAGCCTAAATGACCGTAGCTTTGTATTTGATAAAAAAATATAAGATTTTGTTAATGTTCTCTTGTGGCATTTTGCCATAATACAAAAATTGCTTTCTACACTGTCTAATGAATTCTTTAAGCAATAAACGTTCCATTTTCCAGCCATCAAATTAGTGTCAACTCATTTTGAAGCGCAGGTTTTGCAAGGTTTCTTACTTATTTATTCACTGACATTCATTCAGCAAACAATTTGTGGCTGCTCACTGCTGAAACATCTTCGCTGTCCCCTCCATAAACATCAGCTGTGTATTATTTGAGCATTCTTCAAGGGATCTTTAATCAGCCTGAGCGGTCCCCTCAGTTAGCATTTAAAGCGAATCTTTGCATCACAAAAGGGTGGGATGTGTAAATGAGATGTGACATTTTATTTGTGTGGGGCTATGCAGCAAATAAATAAATATCAGGCCACGACAGACAGAGACTGCTGGGAAAATCTCCTCTACATTGCAGTCGCTGGTTAACTGTCACACCATTAAATTGTCTTTCACGTTGACATGTTTCCTTCCGATTGGTTAGCAGATGTAAAAAGAGGGAACACACTTGCCAAACAGTTTCCAAGAGCATGAAATTGATATTGTGAATCATATGTGACAGTGACTCTTCTGCCCTATAATTGATCTACATTAGGGCTACAAGGCGTCAACCTGTGATTGGAAAGCGAGGCACATCATGAGGCATTGTGTATCCCCGGCTGGCAGCCAGAGGAGTTTATTCTTGCACTGGAAAGATTACATCTTCAATTTTACCTGGGGTGTAGAGACCTCAGCGGGCCAGCAGATATCTCTCTATAAGTGGGACCTTACTTATTGCTCTTTCAAGTGGTAGATCTATCCATTCACTCTAATTAAATTGAGCTTTTTAATCTGGTTCTTCTAATCCAGAGTCAAGTGTGTTGGGACTTGGATGATGTGATTTGAAAGGGAATACTCTTGATTCACTGAAACACTGTTATCTCTTCTCCACTATTGAAATAAATTTGAAAATGAGGTTTGTGCTCTTAAGCACCACACACTCAGATGACCTGAGCCAAGTGCTTTGGCACACGATGTATTCCAAGTAAAGCAGAAGGATATAATGGAAAGTAAAAGCCTCCAATCACCAACTGTCATCTTTTTAAACTGAAATGAAATTACAGGAGAGGCAACTAAAACCAGATCTCAGCAGGGATCAACAATAACACTGCTTTAATTTTTTTTCCTCTCCAATCAAACATGGCATTATTGTCCTGTTAAAACCTTGTCATAGACAGATTGCAAATGTAAAATTAAAATTCTTGGCCAACCAGTCAATTTCAGTGCCAAACTCTACAGGGGGGGATGTGGGAAAAAAATAGATAAATAGATAAATTAGTCGGATCTGTAAGTTGAAGATGACCTCTCTTGGCAGCCCCAGCGCCCATCTGGCAAAAGGTAAGCCCTCCTTCTGAAAGAAGCTAAGCATCCATTGCCCCTACTATATAACCTCTCGGCTGGGAGAATTCATGCAGTTTGGTCTTTAAGATCTAGATCAGGACGAGGCTTGATAAAGCTTGTTCTAGCTGGGTATCCAGAGATAGGGGTCTTACCTAAGTCATTTTCAGCATGATCACCCTTATCTGTGTTGAGCTGGGCTCCCCTGGCTACTCTGGAGCCTCTGTTTAACCCCGGCCCTCACATGGTTTCACCACCAAACACAAAAAAACACCCACAGCCAAAGATGCTTGTTTGTCGGGGATTAAAGGTATTTTCCCTGCCTCTGTCACAGCATCTGTATTTGGCAACAGTGGCCCTCTAATTCAGGTCATGGTGCCATCGCTCTCATCAACAAACTGTAGGCCACTTTCCAAGTTACATTGGCTCCCATAAAACTGTGCAAATCACACTGGACAAATATAAGAGTGGCCAACTTTCCAAGCGAGAAAAATAAAATGCTATGAATTAAATATAAAAATTTAATGGTGGATATTTAATCATGGTGTGTTAACATCATGAGAAAATGAAACAGGCGGGAATGAAATCAAAGCTATGGGATAAATGTTGCAGGGATATGACTGAAAATAATGGGACAAAGGATACATTTTAGGCAATAACCTCAGAGAGCAGAGCAGAGTTTCATAATTTATGTCTGCCTAGATAAAAGTAATCCACAACACAGAAACTAAAGAGCTGATCTCATAATGGATATTTTAATCAAGCCCCTCAAAAAGAAAGAAAAGCCTATTAAATTCCACTTTTAATTTATGAATAAAGAAATGATTTTTGCTCCTCGGTGAAATTACCAAAGGCGGCCTACAAGATGTGCAGGATTAAACATTTAACCTAAAAATTATACAAAAACTAGTCTAAATGTGCCCGTGTTTTATATTTATCAAAGTCATATATTTGTTTGTCCGTCATTATCTACAGTCACTGAAATAATTTATGGAGTGGTACCTCTGACAAAAAACAATGTTTTCCAAGAGGGTTTTCATCAATATTTCATGGCGGTTTGACAGACTCAGAAAGGCCAGTTACAGGCGCAAGTGTTGTCTTGACGGCAATAATATATCTACTATATTCACATCTCTTCCTCATGGGAGTGTGCATGCATGTGGGGCTACCTCCTCCGAAAGGAATATCACCGTAAACTAATCAGGAAGCTCTGACACAAACGCTGTCTGTACATCCCAAAGTGGAATACTCTCCTGCAAACTAATTGCTAAAGTTACCTGCTCTATGTACATCCGCTGGGACATCACTCAACACGTCTTCGTCATTTTATTAACATTCATGATTAAAAAAAAAAAAAGCAAAAACAATGAATCATCATCTCTGGTTTTCTGTGCAATCATCTGGAAAGGTCAAAAGAGGATCTCGTTTTAGGCCTTCATTTGGAAAACACGCAAACATCAATTTCAAAACCTTGATTCCATCTATTTAGGCCTACATACATTACTGCTCAAATAGCCTAAATGGATGTCTAAACGGCAGCTCGTAAACAAACAGCAGCGGGGTGGGAATGGTCTTTGCTATAGCGCAAAGCATGTCACTCTAGGGGGTTGTGGGTGGAATCTCTCCATAGTGACAGGATGTGATCAGAGGTGTCCCTGCTGAAATCTATCCAGGTTACATGAAACTCAAAGCAAAGGAAAATGTTTTTTTTTTTTTTCTAAAAAAGGAAGAAGAAAGAAAGAAAACAGTGTAGCTGTTGACCTCAATCGCACATATCTCACAAAAACAAAACAAAAAAAAGCAATTCTGGGAAAGATGTAACAAAGGCAAGACCTTGGAGAAAAGGAGGATGAGGGTAGGAATAGAGAGGAGAGGAGATAGACATAAAACATGTGGGTATGCTGGTTTATGTAAGACCAAGGGGGGAAAATAAACAGGGAGATGGGGGCTGAAAAGAAGGGAGATGATAGGAGAGGGAAAGGAAGTATTGGGGTCACACTGATGGGCACTGAATTGTATTGTGAATTGAATGAACTCATCTTTAAAGGACTACTGTGTATTTTCCCTTTATTGAGAGAATAGCCATATTAACATCCTGTTCTCTTTGTGAAGTCAAAGCCATATCCGATGATGATTGGGTTTGGGAAATGCTCTGATGGAAAAATAGAGCCCATTGCATCCACATCACCATCTCACACCACATTGGCATATGCGGCTCACTGCCTCCCACTTTTGGCCAAAATTGAAGAGCTTGCACAGAGGAAAATAAATAGATGGTTGAATAGCAATGGCCTCTGCCACTGAACCTTTTATCAGTGGGAATCTAACAGCCGTGCCGTTTCAGAATTTCAGTTTAGCTTCCGATTACGGTATGTCCCGGCATTTTATTCCCTACATCTCTATGCTTCATAGCCTTCAAACACTTCTCGGTAACTGCCTATTATCCAACAGTTCCACTTCACTGACCCTGCCAATAAAACTTTTCATATCCTTATAAATGAACTCAATTGCCACGTTCTAAACATTTACACTGCACTAACAGATCATCTCCACACCTTGGAATTGGCTAAATTCCCTTTTCCTTATGAATATATAGGAGGAGATTAGAGATATGATAGCTTTTCAGATTGGCGCACCCAGTGAAATTAGTTTAGTGAGCATTTACAGACTAAATTGGAACCATTAAATAGCGGATTGAATTGATGGCACATTCATTGTCTCTCCATCGGTATCACTGTAAAATCAATTAGCCGTCACTTTTCCATTCTCAATAAAGTATGATTGTCAGCTACGGATGAATAAAGAAGACCCTGACAGCCACTCAGACCAGAACGCCATGTGAAAACAGATCTCCGTGTAGGCCAGGGGCTGGCAAATGTGATCGGTAATTGTGCAAAAAGGCACACTTGTGTTCATCAGAAGACCACTATGCATAAGATGGACCATTAGTTTAAAAATGTACCACATCAAAGTGTTACCGAGCACATGAAAATCTGCAATTATTGTTTCAGTGGAAAGATATAGAAGGGATGCTTATTGATTCTTTTGGAGGATTACTATGTGTAAATATTTGCCACTGCCAGAGCAGTTTGATGGTCATGCCATCAGTTTTGTTAATTCTATAATAGCTTTGAATAATATAACAAACAAATGATTAAAAAATTGAACAAATGAACATAATTATGTTGATTATAAATAGCACTATTGTCAATACCAATAATTTTTGCCTGTCATATGTGGTAAAGTAGATGTTTTGGGTGGCAACATCGATGCATATAAAGGCACGGTGGTGTGTTAGTTGTCAGTCATGTGATACTCCACTTGTGTTTTTTTTAATCAGTACAAGGCATGCATTTGTTTAACCAAATGCTCTGTTTGTAACATACGTTTATTGTTAGTCAGCTGTTCTGTTTTAGTTGCAAATCAAACAGTATTATGTCTGTCAATTTGCCAGAGGCACTGCTAAGTGTCCTCTGAGATCAAGACTTTCATCTAATTTTTTCTTCTAATGAAATCAAATAGGGTCTCCCAATATCCCTCATCAAAGCGCTTTGTGCAATATCTGCACAGAGAGCCTCTGCTCCAACAGCTGAAGTCCCTCCTCTTTATTTTCTCCATATAGAGTAACATATGAACATGCATATGAAAATTACTGAAGGCAGCAGCATCACATATGCTGCGATGCCATGAATGGCACAATGAAACAATGCCAGTTTTTCATTAAGCCATTTTACTGAACTGATAGAACAGCTGAAGCATTTTTTCTGAATATGCCAACAACAGATTAAACCAATGTGGCCAACAGACTGATGGACTGAAAACACTAACTTTAAAGACCTGCCAACAACCACTAGCCAAACTCTCTAGCTCCAAGGCACTGATGCTAATGCAGTGCAGCAATAGCACTTTCCCTTCAATATTTGTTTGAAAGATTTCTTTCAGATTATTTTTTTGCACATAATGCGTAATTTTGACAAATTTAGCTTCATAATACTCCATTATTTAAAAAAAACCCCAAACAAACAGGCTGCACAATTGTTGTTGTTTTTTTTTGTCAATTTAATCCTTATGATGATCCGTAAATATCAACAGTCAGACGTCCATTTAAAGTGTTCATTCCTGGATTTTAAATATGCTCCACCAAATCCAATGAAAATTCAAACCTTTTCATTTTAATCGCTCGATAAGGCTTCTTAGTTCCTGATGGAAATCATTATATTCAGCTAAAATGCAATTTGGAGTGGATGCTAAAAAATAATATGTGCCATAGCATTTGCACGTATAGGTATTAAATTCACTGTCAAGATCACACTGCTCTAATTTCTACAAAAATAAAATAATTAATGAATCTTCATCTGCCTGCTGCAATTACTTTCATGTGCATTGTACTGGTAGAGGATTGGTTATCACCACCCAAAGTAAAGGGCTTTAGGATTCTCAGATGAAAGGTGAGATGGAAATGCGATCGGGTATTATTGCTTCATGTTATCAACACTTCAGCTTCCAGTATATGTACCAATACATAGTAGATGCTCATCTCTGAGGTAAATACTTTGATTTCATGAATACAAATGGTTGTTCACAATAGCCAGGGTAAGAATTCAATCTATATCAATCTGATTCAGCGACTATTCCAGGTCCTTAGAAGAGAATGAAGGGATCCGCCGTTATACTTCAGATATGAGCTCAGTGTTTGGTTTGAGCAAAGAGGGAAGGTATAATAAACTGCCTGTGTGTTTTGCAGTTGGCCAATCGCTGCAGAGCTCCCAGGTATGGTGAGATTGACAATGTTAAAGGAAGCAGGCCTGGCAGCATAGGGGTCAGAGGATGTCCCAGGTAACAGATCAACCTCAGACCAGCCGAGGAGATCTTTAATGTTCAAGAATGAGGGGGAGGTGAGAAAAGCTTAAAGTGGGCTTTCTCATGAACCTGGCTGACCTGGAAGACAGGCTGTAGGGGAGGCCCACGGCTTCAGAGGAAAAATAGACAGCTGATGTTTGGTAGCAGGTGGGGTGCTGCTCTGTCCACAGGTGCTGCACAGATGCCTCCAAAGCAGAGCAAGCACCAGTTATCCAGGGACGGAGGGACCCACTGGAGCCTCCTGATTCAGTCTCACCCACAGCCCTCGCATCTGCTCAGCCATTCTCTAGGAGTAATTACACATGGCACCGGGTGGGCACATGATGGATGCTGAAAAATAAGGACAGAAATCTGACATGATTGTTTTTTTAGGGTTCAATGGTAACAAATGAAACGAGACCCCTCTTCTTTTAAATCATTTCCACCATAATTTCAATGGCATTTTCTATGTAGAAGTGAGGTCAGGCGCAGCTGTTCTCTTCTAAGAAGATTTTCAAGATGTTCAGTATTTCAAGGCCATAATGGAGAATAAATGAAATGTATGAGGAAATGCTGTCCAATTGGTGTCATAATTGCTATTTGGAAGATTCATAATTACAGAGTGCAGCCATCAGATAAAAGAGTGCAGATAAAAAGGAGTTGGGCTGGTAATGGAAATCTGTTTGGAAAGGAATAGTTTCTAATAAGTAATTTTGCCTAATAAACTATAACCGATTTAATCTCCACCTTATCAGGCCAAGATTTCACCACTTTCCTTTTTAATTGGCTATTTTGTAATCCTGATTCCCAACAGAGCGGATGGTCTGTGTCCCTCTCCAGAGAGTTAGCATGAAATCAGCTTGAAACACTGTGTCAATCTCATTCTGAAGTGGCCATCTGGCCAGTGTACAGAAGCTGGGGATGGCACGCTGAACCACAGGGTCTCTGCGAGGCAATCATCAGCAGATTTACACAATGTGTTAATGCAAATTTAATAGAGACTTCCTATCAGCTTCTTTAATCTTCCATGTGTTCTCAGTGTCATTCTGACCAAAAACTACACTACAACGGGAAATCATCTCGGTATATATTCAGCTGCTGTGGAGAGATTTTCTTTTTCTTCAAATCAACACATAATTTAAATATATTTTATCGGCAGTTATGCTTGGTGTAGCAGTAGCGTGTAACATTTAATTAAACAAGTACAACTTACTATCCCAAAATCATATATTTGTGTTAGTTTATAAAGCTACTTGAATGTTATTCTTGTTTTTTATATTGTTTTTTATTTTATCGTTTTTTAAATTGTACTTAAAAACTAGTAAACTGTTGTCCTGTCTCATATGTAAAATTCATGGATTGAAGATAGACTGTGCTGACCGTATAAGTGATCTTTCGCAGTGGATTTCATTTGAACTCTGGACTCTGTCGCTTTAAAATGTGCAAAAACATGCTGGTGTCACGGATTATATTTTAGTCAGTGCTATAGACTGAATACTGGCACAGGCCCAAGACTCTTACACGAGTGCAGACTTGTACATTAGTTAAATTAACATTAGTGGCTGTCTGGTGTGACGCATGTCAACCAGTGATGTAGCTCACTGATTTTACTGTACAATCACAGACACCAAATAAATGTCATTTTATTTAAATAGACAAATAATCCGCTGACATAATGGTTTTTATATTGTATTTTACTTTTTTTGGGGGGGGGAGACAGAAGTCTAATTCCACTGTGAAATCCCTAAAAAGTAACTTTCAGGTTTGTTTACCAAAATATTCCCTTTATTCATTAAGGTGGAATATATCACGAGGGCCATAGTTAAGAAGTTTTGGGACGCTTAAAAGATATTGCTTAATTAATTCATGCATCCTGCTAAGATTTTAATGGCCCCTCTCTAGCTGTGAGCCCACAGTGTTATCACCACCTTTCTCTCTATTATGTTTACACTGGCATTTTTTAACGATGTTACTATTGTTAATTTCAATTAGGGAAATATTACGTTCTTTGAACATCCACATAATAAAAGCAAGACAATGAAAACCATGTATAAATCACTTCTACAAAGAGTAAAACACTGTTATAACACTGTATTTATTAAAATTAAGGTTTTAGATGGAAACATTTTGATCACAATACAGTCATGATGTAAAGCACATTCGACCATCTTGATCCTAAACACCATTTGGTAAGAGAACAAAGAACAGCCATATAGCCTGAAGGGGAGTCAGTGAATGGGAAATACTTTTATTAGTCCTTAGTCTCAAAGCCAGAAAATGTAGTCTGATGACCAGAAAATTGCCCAAGCTGCTCTCTCTATGACCTTTTTACATTTTTTCACCCCCATTCTCTATGAAGGGACACATCACTGTGACATCAGAGATTACAAGGTGTGGAAAATCCTCTCTTGTTTCCAGTTATTGCAGAAATTTTGGAATGTGTTTCTTGAGCTATTCTAAGTGCAGCAATAGCACATTTCAAAGCAGAACTACACTATGTTCACAGTGCTCATAATCCTTGGTTATGTTGGCTATTTTATTCTTGAAAGTGAGACTGTTTAAGTTTTTGCAAGTGTATAACTGTATATTTCACACCGAGACAACGGTGTTCTAAAACTTCCTTAAGCAGTAAATCTATTTATTAGATCTATCTATTTTAAGGATTCTCTAACTTCTAAGCTTTACTCTTAAAAAGTTTTTCTGAAATGTTAGTCTTACATTTTCCTTCATCTATCTGCATGGTTCATTTTAAGAGGAGGAGTTGATACTTTTGTTCATTAGACAATACACTTTTATTGTGTTGCCAAGACCGTCTCTTTATTATTTGCTTTGCCCATGTCAGACCCATTGTTGCTTCATAATGCAGAGCCACAATGCTACTACACCAGTCATATATGCATCAGTAGTCTCTAGTGGGAGTATTGTTATGTAAATGCATATGATTGAACTTCCCTGTGATCAAGTGTTCTGCCACTGGTGGTGAAGGCAGTACAGAGCATTATGCTCTCTTCTTACTTCACTCATGAGTAAAACCACCCTGTTAGTTTTACCACAGGCGGTGCCTGTGACTTTGATTGGCTCAAGACCAATACTCCTCTCAAGCAATTTGATAATATAATTTATTCCAATCAGTCAAGTGTTAAAAAAATCTAAATGCACAACTGGTTTGTTTTGACACATTTTAAATTTCATCAAATTTATACTTGTCTGACCTTTTTTTTTTAGCTCCCAAATATTATTATTATTATTATTTTCTTTTTTGTCATGCTGAATTTTAAACTAATTAAAACACGCAAAATGATTTTCAACAAAATGACATTGTCATATCTGCGTAATACAGGTCCTGGATTTTTTAAATGGTTAGGAACAGGTAAATAAAAGCCTGTGATTTCATTTCAACCTCAGTGTTTTATAACAAAAAAAGACATGGCTAAAGACAGAAAATTATATCCAAATGGAAATTTCCTGGGCTGTTTAATTGGATTGCCACTTTTATTTTACTTATCTTTGCAGTCCAACTTATTCAATGGAAGTGAGCACTTCCAGTTAAAGGAAATAACTGTTTCTTCTTAGTTGAAGAATATGTCTGTTATTGTGGTATTCAGCTATGGCAGCATCTACAAATTCAGCGGAGTCCTTTCCTAACCCTGATTGTGTCTGTCAAACGTGTGTTTATAAGGACATAGTGTATGTCAAAATCATCCTTATCTGAGAAGAAAATATTCTTATTTATAGGCCTGAAAAATCATTCTGGTACTAACAATCACCCCGGAGAGCATCTCTAAGTATGTCAATATGACAAGAATCATGATGAATAAATAGTGTTTTAAATGGCATACAGTAACAATCTTAACAGCATTGCAGGCTGAGTTAAGAACAAATTATTTCATCCTGTATAGCCACAGAATAATAGAAAGGACTCCTATATTATTGCCCTTTTTTTCCTGGAAGCTATAGAGACTGACATTAATCCCAACTGTCTGTAAAATTGAAGCAATAAAAACCACAAGCAGTGGCATCAGATTTCACCATGGTGATGCTCCTCAAAAATATAGATCCACAGACAAACAATGATATAGTTGATTGTTTCAGTAAAGATTCCTGGACTCTCTGCATTCTCTTTGTTGTACATGAGAGACACATTACACCAATGGTGGAATATGACCTCATTTGCTGCAAAGAGGAAATTTAATTAACAGAGCAAACAGCGTCTGCCAATATACCTCCATGGAGACCGCAGAGGATAAGAACAAGAACCTGCAATACTGTCTTAAGACTGGACCAGCAGTTGGGCACATAGCATTAACCCTGTGGAAAGCTTTTAACGCACACCTTTAAAATGAAATGCGGTTAATGAAGACTATAGAAAGGGTACACTGTACATAGCATAAACAATGGATAAATTAGCAAAAAGTCAAAAGCTACAAAGTTTTGAGAACAAAAATGAGAACATGTGCTTCAGAAAGACAGTAATTCTAATAATTTGTCTAAATTCATGAGTCTTTTTTCAATCTTAAGTAAAACTGCTCACTTGACTTTATCGCTGTTCTTCTTTGCTGCTCTTATTGTGCCAAAGTAAACTGAAAATCCTCAGAGGAGCTTTCTTTGTATTTCTGATCCAATATACTTTATTTTGTCTTGTGGATAAACTTACTTTAATAATAACTATTTTCACACTTCACATTGCTACAGTGACTTAACATGCGCAGTATACGCAAGCTGGAGCTGAAGTGATACAAACAGTCCTTTATTTTTAAAGTTACAAATCATTATCCAAAGATAAGCAAAGCCCCCTCACCTTAAAAATAATACTTTGTAGTAATTATTCTTGAGAGTTTCACTTTTAAGATATATACTTCATAAGCACTGTGTGAGATATGGTTGGACTGATAGGGGCCAAACCGACTGATAAAAGTATGTAACATCACTTGTTTCGAAATCAGTCTCACCCACTTCAAGTAATTTGAGTGCAAATCATGTCAGGTGTTTGGCTAAGCAGATTTAAGGATTTTTTGTATGCAACCAATGCAAACAACCTCCAAAACCCCCACAAACTTCCAACTTTTGTAGCCTGATGATACCGTGCAAAGGTATAAGGCTGAAGCGATGAAGCTTACCACAAAGAGAAAAAAGCATAGAAATACAATAAAAACAGTGGCTGCAGTGGATAGATTGATTATTTTTGACATTTGGTTTAACTTTATTACATAGCGTTCTTTTTCTATGGCTTCTGTGTTCTTAGCATGGAAAGAATAAAAGATGGATGTAGCTACTGTGACATCAGAGACTGGTTTCTGAAGTCCTGCTAAAATCTCTGTTGCAAAACCCTCCGGATGTTACGAGGAGGGGGGGTTGTCTGACTGTGAAACCACGTGCTTGTTGGCTACTGAGCTATGATTGACAAATTGTTGGTCAATGAATGCAGAGCTTCATACCACAAATAACCCCCCATAATAAAAGTATGGTTAAGTTTTACAAAACAGACTTTATTTTTCATTCCAGGTGACCCAAAATGAGTGGCCGAACCAGTAAACTGAGTAGGGAAGTGTTCACAGAGGTCAAGTCAAAAAGTCATTTTGCCATAGATTTTGATAGATCTAAATGTTAACAGTATGGTGGAAACTGTTTGCTGATATATTTCGATACCAAAGATATTTTATAAATATGGGTATAATCCCTGTGGCTTTATCAAGTTTGTAGGATGGGGGTGATTAGGGAGACCCAAGTAGACTCAAGACTATAGAGTATTTCAGTAGGAATGTCTTTGTGTTCCCCCAGGAATACTCCACATGTGTCCTGGACATGTAGGCTGCTATCTGAATGGATGGATGGGGTAATACTTTAGAATAAAGAGTTATAATACAAATTTATAGTCATTTAAATTAATAAATTTGAATTAATTATATTACATAAGTGATACAATTAACTCATGCTCAAGGAATCAGCAAAGAATATATATATATATTAGGGGTGCAATGATACTCGTATCGATATTGAACCGTTCGATACAGTGCTTTCGGTTCGGTACGCATATGTATCGAACAATACAAAACAACAATACAATAATTTATTTTATCAACTTTCCTTCTGACGATGCTGTCTGTGTTGAGCGCTCAGTGAATCTGCGTTCGACTACTCCGCCTAGGCTGCACTGTCGAGCGCAGATCTACTGAGCGCTCAACACAGACAGCATTGTAAGAAGGAAGAGCGCAGGGCAAGCTAGCGAGACAGAAGTTAAGCTCTGCTTGCAACATGGAAAATTGAACCTCCCCCACCCTCATTCAGATCTGGCGTTTGGAATTATTTTGGTTTTCATGTGACATATGACCCTGAAGGTAGACGCGTCATGGACTAAAGTAAAACAGTATGTTGGATGTGCCACGCACTAGTGTGTTAGCGCAGTTAGCTCATTAACGTGTTGGCCGTCTAGCCCCACGCACGGAGATTTGCCGTGTTGTGGCGTTATCGTCATTTCAACGAGATTAACGCTGACAGCACTAGTGGGAACACAACAAATATGACTGCACATTTACACCGACATCATGCTAGTGCAAAGAAAAGTGGAAGAAGACAAAAACAACAAGCATGCATGCTACAAACTTTACCCGAGTCATTTAGACAGCTGTTAGCACATGATCCTCCTTATGGGGACCTGATATGTTTAATATTGTGGCGAGCTCAGACAAGGTGGAGACGGAGGTGTTGTTTGGTCTTGCTTCCCGTGAGCTAGCCTGGGAGCACAGCCGTTTATTGACATCTGCAGAAGAACACTGCCGCTAGCTAACTGCTCAGCGCGGCAACCGCACAGCAACAACAACAACAACACACCGTCGCAGCGAGAGGGCGTCGTCACCCGTCACTATGGCAACATAAACAAAACATAACTGTACAAACAGAACCCCGAACAGCCCTGACCCGCTACATAGCCCCAACTAAGGGGTCAGTCGTCCCCGACGACCCCATTACCCCACACAAAGTCCTGCAAATGTCCAGGTGCCTTCTTTTGGCGCACCGGCCGGTCACGACCGGCGGGGGAAAATTCACTCGGGTCAGAACATGGGGTGCCACCATCATCCCACTTCTGACACCAATGTGGCGAGCTCAGACAAGGAGGAGACGGAGGTGTCGTTTGGTCTTGCTTCCCGTGAGCTAGCCAGGGACCACAGCCGTTTATTGACATCTGCAGAAGAACACTGCCGCTAGCTAACTGCTCAGCGCGGCAACAGCACAGCAACAACAACAACAACAACACACAGGGCGCCCTCTGACCCCGGAAGGACACACTGTCGCAGCGAGAGGGCGTCACCCGTCACTACGTCAACATAAACAAAACATAACTGTACAAACAGAATCCCGAACAGCCCTGACCCGCTACATAGCCCCCAACTAAGGGGTCAGTCGTCCCCGACGACCCCATTACCCCACACAAAGTCCTGCAAATGTCCAGGTGCCTTCTTTTGGCGCACCGGCTGGTCACGAACTGCGGGGGAAAAGTCACTCGGGTCAGAACATGGGGTGCCACCATCATCCCACTTCTGACACCAATGTGGCGAGCTCAGACAAGGAGGAGACGGAGGTGTCGTTTGGTCTTGCTTCCCGTGAGCTAGCCAGGGAGCACAGCCGTTTATTGACATCTGCAGAAGAACGCCGCTAGCTAACTGCTCAGCGCGGCAACCGCACAGCAACAACAACAACACACAGGGCGCCCTCTGCCCCCGAAAGGACACACCGTCGCAGCGAGAGGGCGTCACCCGTCACTATGGCAACATAAACAAAACATAACTGTACAAACAGAACCCAGAACAGCCCTGACCCGCTACATAGCCCCCAACTAAGGGGTCAGTCGTCCCCGACGACCCCATTACCCCACACAAAGTCCTGCAAATGTCCAGGTGCCTTCTTTTGGCGCACCGGCCGGTCACGAACTGCGGGGGAAAAGTCACTCGGGTCAGAACATGGGGTGCCACCATCATCCCACTTCTGACACCAATGTGGCGAGCTCAGACAAGGAGGAGACGGAGGTGTCGTTTGGTCTTGCTTCCCGTGAGCTAGCCAGGGAGCACAGCCGTTTATTGACATCTGCAGAAGAACGCCGCTAGCTAACTGCTCAGCGTGGCAACCGCACAGCAACAACAACAACACACAGGGCGCCCTCTGCCCCCGAAAGGACACACTGTCGCAGCGAGAGGGCGTCACCCGTCACTATGGCAACATAAACAAAACATAACTGTACAAACAGAACCCAGAACAGCCCTGACCCGCTACAATATGCTGCTGAGAATATAGCCCAGAAGAAGCGTATAGTATAGCTTTTATTTTGGAAAGAGCCATTTCTCTGTAATAAACTCTCTTTTCCAAAGATGAGTGATTCCTCAATCAGATTTATTTTTTAATTACTTTTGTTTCAGCAACATTAAATTTAAAAACTGTACTTTTGAGTTAAAATATATATTTATAATTTTAATAAATGAAAAATTAAAAAGGCATGAACATTTTTTTGTATCGAAAAAATATCGAACCGTGACACCAAAGTATCGAACCGAACCGAACCGTGAATTTTGTGTATCGTTGCACCCCTAATATATATATATATATATATATATATATATATATATTGTAACGATGGTTAAGTGTTATTGTACAGTGACATGTTGGTGATCTCTGCACACTGTTGTTGTTCCTTTAAGATTCATGTTTGGTTGTGGTGTACAGTTAGGGGTGGGTGGGACCTGGTTGTTCTGTGTGTGTGCCAGGCTGAAGAGAGGTGGAGTTCGAGAGCGCTTCCCCCTGAGTTAACAACCCGCTGGCTTATGTGCCAAATAAACGGACAAACTGAGACCCCAACCGTCTGGTTCTTGTGAACGTTACATTGGTATCAGAAGTGAAGAAAGAAAAAAGAACCCCAGAACGCCCGACACCCTGTTGCTGGCGACGCTTGCCGTTACGAGACGAGGATGTTGCCGGGCAAGATTAAGAAGGAGACGGAGGAGAGGGAGGTTCGTCCGCGCTCGCCCGCCCATGGAGTGAGGGAAACGGCGCTGCGGCTGTCTGCCGAGGCTGGATTTTCTCCAGGTTTGACTAGGCTCGGGAACTGTTCGCACAGCGGCCGCGATTCCGGCGGGAAGGAGTCGACCTCGCTTGGCGCGCCGTCACGTGATGTAAACAAACATGGCGGCGCCCAGCAAGCTGCAGCGAATATAAAAACGCCTAAGTTCAGCGGCAAGACGCCATGGGAAGTGTTTATCGCACAGTTCGAGCTGTTAGCTGTCGCAGCTGGCTGGTCTGAGGAACATAAAGCTCTCCAACTGGCTTTGTGTCTGTGTGAGGATGCAGCTGCATGCCTGCTGCTGCTGACCGAGGAGCAGAGGGGAGATTATAATGCTCTGGTCGGAGCACTTCAGAGGCGCTTCGGGCAGTATAACCAACCAGTGCTGCTGAGGTCGGAGTTCCACAACAGACGCAGATTGCCAGGCGAGCCCCTCCGCATTTTGGCCCATGAAATCGAGTGCCTTTGCCGGAGGGCGTATGACAGCATGCCACCATCAGTGCAAGCGGAGTTAGCTCGGGACCAGTTCCTGCAGGCCCTGAGCCCTAAAGAGCTCCGTATGCAAACTCAGCTTGCTCGGCCAGCCACACTCAGTGCAGCCCTGGAGCTAGCGTTGGAGAGGGAGATGCTTGCAGGATCCTCTGGGGGCGCTGATGACGCACACGTGGTGAGGGCTGTGTCAGCACCTGTGGAACAGATGGAGACGCCAGCGGGCTTGTGCAGTTTGGTGCAGGCGGCTTCGCTGCAGTCGCCTTCCCCTCGGGCTGGCCCACACCGCCGACTACAGAGCTGCTGGGGATGTGGACAACCCGGACACCTCATCAGGCAGTGCCCCAAGCTTGCAGCGGTTCAGGGAAACGCCCACGGGCCCGTGTAGGCGGGAGTACACGGGCCTGGGAGAACGACATCCCCACACCACCGCCACCTCCACCCGGTGCGGCCATCGCTGTGGGCTGGACCCAGGTTGGCGGCTTTTGCCATGTTCCAGTGACGATCGCGGGGGTGTCCTGTACGGCCCTGCTGGACACAGGGTCCAATGCAACGCTGGTCCGACCCGATATTGTCCCAACCGGAGCTGCTGTGCAACCGACTAATGTGCAACTTAAGACTGTGACCGGTGATCTGGCCCCAATGAGAGGGAGGGGAGTGTTCCAGTTCAAGGTGGGGGACCTCGGTGTGTCTTATGCTGCCTGGGTGGCTGACGTGCAGGACGCCTGCATCCTTGGGCTGGATTTTTTACGAGCCATTGGCGGTGTACTGGACTTAGGCAAAGGCTTCCTCGTAACCCCTGATGGGAAGAAGGTGCCGCTTATTCCTCCCCCGGTCTGCACAGCATCTGCCGCGGCGTCCACCTCCACCGCAGAGACCGCTGCAGACCCGCCAGCAGAACAGCGAGCGGAGGAGGAGGAGGAGAGGCTCTTAGCAGTGAGGAGTATCTGGTCAAAGAACTGTGAGGGGCTGACTCCACAGCAGCAAGAGAGTCTATGGCAGGTACTAAAAGAGTTTAGTGACATTTTTGCCCTGAAAGAAAGTGATGTTGGCTTGACACACTTGGTAGAGCACGTCATTGAGACCGGGGATGCCCAGCCTATTAAAGTGCGCCCACGCCGCCTGCCCCTGGCTCATCAGGAGGCTGCGGACAGAGAGTTGTGTGAAATGATGAAGGCGGGCATCATAGAGCCATCTGATAGCCCGTGGGCCTCCGCGGTGGTGATGGTGCCTAAGAAAAAAAGTCCTAGGATGCGTTTCTGTGTGGACTACAGACCACTCAACAAAGTGACGAAGAAGGACTCTTACCCCCTTCCCAGGATTGATGAGTCTCTCGACTTAGTAGCCGGGTCCTCCTGGTTCTCCACCCTGGACCTGCGGAGTGGCTACTGGCAGGTGCCACTGTCCCCGGAATCCAGACCGAAGACAGCCTTCTGCACTAACAGGGGACTATGGCAGTTCAAAGTACTGAGCTTTGGTCTTTGCAATGCTCCTGCGACCTTCGAGAGGCTTATGGACAGTGTGCTGGCTGGCGTCCCACGGCAACGGTGTCTGGTTTACCTGGATGACCTTCTAGTGCACGGGAGCTCCTTTGATGCTGCCCTGGATGCCCTGAGACAAGTGTTGGAGAGGGTGGCAGCTGCAGGCCTGAAGCTGCACCCCGACAAGTGCCACTTCATGAGGAGGGAGGTGGAGTTTCTGGGCCACAAGCTGGGTCGTGAGGGCATCAGCACGTTGGAGGAAAAAATTCACACCATTACCGAGTGGCCCACACCAGCAGACCAGAAACAGTTCAAAAGCTTCCTAGGACTGGCGTCTTATTACAGGAGGTTTGTGAAGGGCTTTTCCTCCATAGCCGCACCACTCTTCCACCTGCTGCAGAAGGACCGTGACTTCATCTGGACCCGGGACTGTCAGCAGGCGTTCGACACCCTCCGCAGATCGCTGACAGAGTCTCCAGTCCTTGCCCCCCCTGACCCCGCCCTGCCTTTTGTCCTGGACACTGACGCAAGTAATGTGGGGCTGGGAGCGGTGTTGTCACAGGTTGGGCCGGAAGGGGAGAAGGTGGTGGCGTACTTCAGCCGGGTCCTGAACAGGAGTGAGCGGCGCTACTGTGTCACACGACGAGAGCTGTTGGCTGTGGTGGCGGGGGTGAGACACTTTAAGTACTACCTGTGCGGCACAGCATTTGTTATCAGAACTGATCATGCTGCCCTTCAGTGGCTGATGTCTTTCAGGGAGCCAGAGGGACAGGTGGCTCGCTGGCTGGAGGAGCTCCAAGCCTTCAATTTCACTGTGGAGCACAGAGCAGGGACGCACCATTCTAACGCAGACGCCCTCTCTCGTCGCCCATGTGCTGCAGCTGGCTGCCGTTACTGTGAGAAGCGAGAGGAAATAGAGCGGGAACTCACGACAATAGACGGAGCAGCACAGCTCGCCTGCAGGGCTCTTCTGATGGTGGATGCAGCGGAGTGGAGGGCACGGCAGGAACAAGACACGGACCTGCTGCCGGTCCTGCAGTGGCTGGAGAAGGGGGAGCAACCCCTTTGGGATGAGGTCACTGGGTTTTCCATCTGTACCAGGGGGCTATGGGCCAAGTTTGCAGCTCTCAGGCTGAAGGAGGGGGTGTTGGAGCGTGCCTGGAAGGATCCTGCCACGGGGGAGGAGAGGTGGCAGGTTGTGGTGCCAAGGTCGCTGAGGTCAGCTGTGCTGGAAGCCTGCCATGGGAGCACTGGCTCCGGCCACTTTGGGGTCTCCAAGACTCTCCGCCGCCTCCGCCAGGGCTATTACTGGGGTCAACAGCGGAGGGACGTGGAGGACTTTTGCCGCAGCTGTGATGCATGTTCCTCACACAAAGGACCACAGGACCAGTCCCGGGCTCAGCTTCAGCAGCAACCAGCAGGAGCCCCAATGGAGCGAGTAGCTGTGGACGTCATGGGCCCATTTCCTCGCACAGACAGAGGAAACCGCTATGTTCTTGTGGCCATGGACTATTTTACCAAGTGGCCGGAAGCATACGCCATCCCAGATCAGGAGGCTGAGACGGTCGCTGATGTATTAGTGGAGGGGATGTTCAGCCGCTTTGGAACAGCAGAGACCCTCCACAGTGACCAGGGGCGTAACTTTGAGTCCAAGGTATTTGCTGCCATGTGTGAACGCCTTGGGACTAAGAAAACCCGCACCACCCCACTTCACCCCCAAAGCGATGGGCTGGTGGAAAGGTTTAACAGGACGCTGGCCCAGCAGCTAGCCATCCTTACCTCAGAACACCAACGGGACTGGGATTACCATCTTCCCCTTACCCTCATGGCCTACAGGTCGGCAGTACAGGACTCCACCCAATGTACGCCTGCCCTGCTCATGTTAGGGAGAGAGCTGAGAACTCCTGCAGAGTTGGCTTTTGGGAAGCCCCCGGACGCGCCAGAGGCACCACCGGGCCGGGACTACGCAAGGAAGCTGCAGGACCGGCTGGATTCTGCACATTCCTACGCCCGAGAGCAGCTGGCGAAGGCAGGCCTGCGCCAAAAGAGGAATTACGACATCACCACTAAGGGGAGGCACTTCCATGCTGGGGAGCTGGTGTGGGTCTACAGCCCAAAGAGGAAGAAGGGACGGTGTCCTAAACTGGATAGCAGCTGGGTGGGGCCTTGCAGCGTCCTAGAGCGAGTAGGGGAGGTTGTTTACAGGGTGCAGTTGCCTCCTAGGGGGAGGATAGTAGCGCTGCACAGAGACCGGATGGCCCCCTACAGAGGGCAGTCCCTCCCCTCCTTTCCAGAGGGACGTGTACAGAGCGTCCGTGACCCTGCTCAGAGGGACCCCCGACCGGGGCTGCGTTCCCCTCCCTCGGACTCTCCACCCCAAAGCCCCGAAGCTCCGCGTCCACCTCAGGGGCTCAGGAGGTCAAGGAGGGAACGTAGGCTACCACCCCGCCTCAGAGACTGTGTCGTTCCCTCGGGGACGAGGAACTTATTGCTGGGGGGGCAGTGTAACGATGGTTAAGTGTTATTGTACAGTGACATGTTGGTGATCTCTGCACACTGTTGTTGTTCCTTTAAGATTCATGTTTGGTTGTGGTGTACAGGAAGGGGTGGGTGGGACCTGGTTGTTCTGTGTGTGTGCCAGGCTGAAGAGAGGTGGAGTTCGAGAGCGCTTCCCCCTGAGTTAACAACCCGCTGGCTTATGTGCCAAATAAACGGACAAACTGAGACCCCAACCGTCTGGTTCTTGTGAACGTTACAATATATATACACACACACACACACATAAAAGAAAAAAGAAGACAAAAGAACATATACTTTTTCTTTTTAGCGAATTGGATGCCCATTTAACATTTGCCTCCAACACTTTGAAATAATGTGAATACCTACGGTTGGGTATATTTATTTATATTTATAAAGTAGGGAATTCAGGCTACTTGATTGAATTAATGCATCATCTCTGAGCTTTGCTAATGACTTTAGGTGCTGTTGTGACCTTTTGCTGCCTTTACAATGTGACAACGTCTCACAATTTGTGTAAAAACAACACCCTCACACAGCAAGCAGCAGCAGAGGTGGTGCTCCATTACCCATGTAGCCCATTCATGGTTATGATTGTTATTCCTCTTTGGTCTCTGCCTGAGACTTAAAACACTTCCAGGGAGGACTAGTTTCACTGAATTACCGGTACCCTGATGGTTGAGTAGACTGATTTGTTTGCCCAGAGAATTGTTCATGTGCAATCAAGAACCAATAAAACACACAAAGAGCTTGGACTGCTTTTTGTGGAAGCAAATCATTGCCTGACAGAATAAAAAAAGAACAACAGATGCCCAACCGAAATGTCAGTAAGTCTATGCTTCTTTCTCATTCTTAATCTCTTATTTTCCAACATTGTTTTCTGTGGAATTCATGGCTAAAGTGAGCAGCGTCTATATTTCAGTAAACAATTTTAAGCCTAATTTGGTATGAGACATAACTGGCCCAGTGGCAGTGTGCAACTCCAATTATGATAAGGATTAAGCACATGCAATCAAAAGATATAACAAGATAATGCGCAAAGATACATTTGGCAAGCAAGCAATTAATTGAAGAAGCATGACACCCTGCCTGCAGTAGATGAGGCAGAAGATGATGCTTCAACACTTCAGTATTATTAATGGCAAAGACAACTGATTTCTCCCCGTTCCTGTGAATTGGCTGCAGTCATCACAGGAAAGGTTGTCTGTATGATTTGGAGGAGCCAGACGGAGCTGTCAGGGAGTCCACTGCGTTTGGTGGTCACCATCTCTGACTGCTGTCTTTGCCTAGTGAACCCAGGAGGCAGGAAATGACCGAGTTCACGAGTTGATTAATGAGTGCTCTGCCACCAGTTGTCAAAATCTGACACTGATTGTGAAGCTTCAAGCTCTTATATGTGGCAAAAAACTGAAATACTGAAATATGTCCTTTGATGAATCAATTTAGCGCCAAAAATTAATTATGATTCATACAGCCTCATCATGAACACACATTTAGAAGACTAATTGCTGCCTAGACTCAAAATAAAATGAAATAGATTGCAAGGTTTTGTAGAATTGGCTGAATTCACACTGATACAACTGTGATCTTGACAGGCTGACTTGGCTGCTCGCAAAAATATAATGACAGATCTACTTTTCACTTTGTAAGTGAAATGGTTTCAGAGCAATGGTGATAATAACATATGTTAA
Organism: Aulonocara stuartgranti; assembly: GCF_965226115.1. Lineage (NCBI taxonomy): Eukaryota > Metazoa > Chordata > Actinopteri > Cichliformes > Cichlidae > Aulonocara > Aulonocara stuartgranti. The sequence continues at coordinate 9,924,697 of NC_138942.1, read as the reverse complement.
ATCTGTTTGGCTGCTGACTGTCCAACTGTTAGGAGAGATTATGAGATTAATTAGGAGTGGGATGGCTACTGAGGGAGAGATGAAGCTGTCATTATACAGTAGGTGTTGAGTAATGATGACTGCCTTGTCTTTATCCTCAGCGAGACTGTCTGCGCCGCGCTTTTAACTGTGACCCAATTAATACCCCAGGTAAACAGGCTCCTGCTGCGGTCATGGGCCTATTCCTCCTGAGACTGCCAGTGAAATGAAGCTGTACATTTTATCTGTGCATCATGGTTGGAAAGTCAACTTGACAGAACACAGGGCACTTGATAAACAGTCTATCTAGGGCACACAGTGTATAGCAGGGCTCTCAAGGGGGTAGACAAAACCCAAGACATTACAGAGAAACCCAAAGCAAATTATCCTGACATGGATGAAACAATAGCAAATTGGACAAATGATATAATTTGAGTCATATAGGCCCCAACAGAGTCTGGTTGTTTCTTGCACTCGAAGGGATTTGGAAACAGGAATAGTGTTTGATGGTAAAGGTCAGGAGACAAAGGTGGCTCCCTTCATGGTTTCCATAGTTGGAAGTCACTACATCTCTGTGAAAAAGCCTCTCACCCAAATGTATTCATTATTTTGTTCCTGTTTTGTAATGCGCCTCATGTACGAGGAACGCTACCTTTATTATTCAGGAGTGTTTTCTTTTGGTCTTTGCTCAAAATACAAAGAGATTTGAGGGATTGTCGAAGGTGCCAACCAGAAGGCAGGTCTGTCTCATTGTCTATGCGCTATAAATCATATTTATACACCAACCACTGCTCATCCCCAGTACTGCAACTAGATATCTTTACTGTTGGGCAGCTTCAAGAAATACAGCATATATCTCCTGTTAAAACCCCCCAAAAATAACATTTACTGTGGCTCGTAATATCTCCACTTTGTCCTGTTAATTAGACGTGATTAACCACGAGGGAATTTCAAGATGTAAATGTGACTTTTCACTTCAAAATCAATCAAGTTTTTTTTTGAGACACGGGAACAAATATGTTAAATAAGTTAGGGGGACACATGCCTCTATGGGACTGAAAATTCCTCAACTGGTGAATGGATGTCCCCTTGGTAGGGAGGTGGTAGGTTAGGGAAATCTTAGTCTAGACTGAGTGTGCACTTTTCAGCAGGAGGGAGCCACAGTGAGTCATTAATCACCCGCTACTGACACTGAAAACCTTCTGCCCCTCATAAGGGCAAAATAACCTCCAACAATGAGAGGAACTAAGTGGCCAGAGACAATGGGACATTGCGTGGTAGTTTATGTTCCTCTCATAAGCAGCCCAGCCAGCCTCAGAAGATGGAGCAGCCATTTAATGCAGCTCCTAGACTGTATACAGCAGCAGGGAGGGACATTACATGGTTGGCCTCAGTGAAGCGGCCTAGAGATTCAAAGTGCATATTGGAACATGTGCTTTTTCCTCACATTGAAACTGACCCTCAGTAGCATCATCATGAACATTTAGAGCGTAGAAACAAAAAAATGAGCTGTCATACCAAGAAAACTGCAGAGTTTAATGGTACAAAAAACCCCATTCAAACATTAAACTTGAGATATAGTCAGCAGGCACCATTTACCTTCTTGCTTTTTACTTCTGATTGATGCCAGGAGCAATGATGACATAGAGAATGGGAAAACCAAAAACAAAACAAAACCCCAAAACAAACAAAAAACTATTAAAGTTACATTTTTAAAAAGTGTTGATCATATGCTGTAAAAACACTCAGTTACTGTTGAAAATCTGACATTATATGTTAAAAGAGCTGCAATTTACATTCTGATGTGGCATTGTGCAAGAGGTTTCCGCTAGAGATGAACCAACAGATTATCAAAACTATTGCTCAAACCTTCACCTCCCCTCAGCTTTACAAGTATCATAGAGAGTTTCAGATCATCGTTTAGCTGTTTTCACAGCAGGCAGCTATTTTCAGAGAACAAGCTCTTTAAACAGAACATGCACTACCTGTTCAGCACTAAAAAGCAGACAGCCACAGTTAGAGGCTGGCTGGTGAGTGCAGTATAGCATTTAACTGCACATTGTCAGGACCGAGTAAACAATGAAAACCGAAGGTGAACATTGTACTAATCACTAATCACTAATGCACAACAAGTGAATGATAATAGCTATGTAAATGTCCTCATTCACATCTGCTTAAAAGCTCATTATGGAACATTGGTGATCATAAAAAAAGGCTTGAGCAATATATTACATTAAAATATTCACAACTACGTTTTTTTTCCCCTTCATAACTTCCTAATTACTGCCCAAAGGTATCAAACTACTAGATAATTAGTGATAACAAGACACTATTTTAGAGTACATATTGTTAGGAAGGATCTGAGGATTTTGTGGACACCCCTAACCACCATTTACAATTGCACTTTGTTGTTACATGAATGGACCACATGTATTAAATATCTATATGTTACAATCCAACCTTAAATGTACAAAAACGTCCTTACTTAATACCAGTATGCATTTATTATGAGGTCACTGGGGGAAAACAGTGGTGGTCTAATGGTTCTGACATGAATATGACCATTCAAAATAATCATTTCTTTCAAATGCTGCTAAATTCAATGGTATAACCATCTAATCAGTGGCGCTTATGCACATCCTAAAGTGTTACCAAGTAGGGTAAAATAATAATAAAATCAAGTATATTATCACTATTCTTCATTTAAATGCTATGCTTTCTACTTGTGGAGCTGGATTAAAAAAAACATATTTTCTTTTAATCACAACAGCTTCATATTTTAAAAAAAAACCCTTGTGCTTGAAAGTCTCTAAGTCACCATTTATGCCTTTTTGTCTGATAACAGAGGTGAAAGATATTGAATATAAACACTCACATGTTTATCATTTTCCTCATCGGTTAAGTGCTTACTAGAGACAGAGACAAACACAGCTGCCACCAGAAAACAAAACCAGCTGAGTTTGTTCTGCTCCCTAAATTGTGTTGTCAGTATCATCATGCTACACATCTCCAGTGAGAATAAACTGAGGAAGAAATGACAGATTTGACAGAGAGAGACACCAGGATGAATTTTGTGGAAGATGCTATTGTACAGCATAACTGAGAAAATCCTTATTTGATTATAAATCCTTAAGCACACAGTAACATCTATCTGCAAGCCAATTCAGTCATTAGCAGTTGCAATATTTAAATATTTGGTCATGCTTGATGTTTTCCAAATGTAGCCGGAGAGAGTTGTGAAATCGGAGTGAGAGATTTTCTTCTGCTGCTGCTATTTATTGTTTTAGCCCCGTATTTGCCCTACATGTATGTCACAGGAATTTGGCACCCAAGGAAATCCATAGAAATGGGACTACAGCCATTACACAAATTTGCATCGCAGATCTCATGAAGGCATGAAGCTGATTGATTAATAGAGACAGAGCATGCCAAGCCATATCAGGGCTCCCGCACAGGTTAAGTGGTGCTAAGATTGTTTTATATAATCTGTGATTAGGGGATGAGGAAGGAGAGTTTGATCTCTCAGACTTGCTGACCTCCTAATCACAGGGGGTCTTTCGATCCAGCCTGCACCAACAACTTCAATCAGACACACTCTGCGAGTTTAAAACTGGCAGCAGGGAAAAGGAAAAACTAACAGGGAAAGAAATCAATGTTTTTGCATTCCTTTTACAAGAAGAGATATATGGGAATACATAAATGTATATGTATTTGGTATTTATATAGGAATTACTGAATTCTCATGGTGCAATATTCTGCTTTTATAGCTGGTTGATGTAGAACAGGTTCCAGCTGCTTTATATACAATTCAGATGGGTAGTTACACACAGTGTTATCTCTCCTCCAAAGTGTCAGAACACAAGTCCGACGGGTACAAATCATACTCTATATGGTACAATGAGGCTCTTCTAGCCATCACCACAGGCATTTAACTTAGTTCTGATAACTCTGCAGCCAAGTTTAAAAAGTAATTGCTGGCAGTTATGATTTTTATTTGCAAACCCAATAATTAAAACACCCTCATTTAGCGAAAAACGTAGCCATTTCAAAATTCGACATAGTATGAAACCAAAAATGGATGGAAAATTGGAAAGATATTATTTACACGGGATACTTGTCCAGAAAATACAAAGGATTCAAGGTTTTTCTGTAAATTTCCTAGTGCAAAAACTCTCCAGAGTACAACATAATTATCTACATCATCAAAAGCAATTATGGAAGCATAAATTGAATGCATGTCTACACCCCCATTGTCCCTGGCATATTTGTCCCTTGCACAGATAACGCAGCATTAACATTACAATGGAGGGGCAATAATGGAGTTGCCCAGCTGGGGTTAAAGGGACGTGACAATAGGCGTGACAAGCTGCGGTTAGATGCAGCGCACAAAAAAGAAATAAATAATTTTAACCCATTGAAATGTTGTCTTGTAGAGTCAAAAGCCTCACACACATCGTGGTTTAAGATATGAGCTGCCATGACAAGCATAAACAACGTGAACTATACTCAACAGTCTGAAGATGATTTAAATGTTCTATTTATCATCCTGAGATGAGTCATGATAGTAAGTGAGGATAAGTCATAGTAATTAAAAAATAAATGCTGTAAGAACTTCAGTGTAGCAATAGATATACTTTTAGTCCTTTGTGGATGAAAAAAACATGCAAGACGACAGTGATGCTTACTGGGTTAAAGTTTTAGTTTAATCATATAAAGAGGCCATGAGGAAAACCACTGAGCATCATCTTCTTTATAACCGTTTACTTTGAATTTGTGCACTATCCACTTCCAGGTCCAGTCTTTGTATAATGCCTTATGATTTAACAGGTGTAGATATAAAATCTTGCCATAACTTCTAACAATTAACAGCATTAGTCAGAAAATGACATAAAAAACACCAATTATTGATTTGGTTGTAAGCAAAAGAGGAAATATCGTTCATTGTCATTGCCAAAGTCTTCCTGAGACTCTACCTTAGCTAATAGGTTTAAATTTTGGGGCTAAAAATTTGTTACCAGGAGAAGGTTACAAATAACTAATACCATAACTATGAGCCTCCTGCATTCCACGTGTTCATTTTTAATGCATCTATCAAATAAAGACAAAAACTTTCATTATGAGTTGCTCTGTCATAGTGTGTTAAGACCAACATAGGTCAGTCAGATAAGCTGGTTTGTCATTAGCCATAGAAATAGTTTGAGTCGGTTATTTTGCACACTGCCAACAGAAATACTGTTGATGCTGATGAATGAGCACCTTATTCAGTGTTTTAATAACAGTGAAAGAACATTAACAGTTTGCTATCAGAAAGTAGAATTCTTTTGAAGTCTCTTGAGAAATTAATACATTTTTTTCGTCTTTTTTTTTTAAATCAGAGGACCAAATTCTTTAACGGATCCATTAATGAAAGAGTCCCAAACTGCCATTTTCAGACTAATTACAAATGATTGGAGTGTAAATATTCAGACACGCTTCGGTGACTTCAAGTCCACCGACTAATTATTTGTCAGGAGAAGCTGAACATTGCTTCTTTACTTCTTTTTCATCTGCAGTCTGCACAGATAAAATTCAAATGATCAACAGAACCAATAACTATTTAGAAATATTCAATATTTGAGCTTGTCATTGAGAAGTTGGCATTTGTCAGATGGTAAAAACGACTCTAAAATGGATTGTCAAACATCAATTCATCCTCTGATCTAACATCCTTATCCTCAATCAACAAGAAGTGATAAACGTCTCCAAATGCTTGATCCACATTATTATCACGGTTTGCTGCAGTGGCTCATTTTGGGCCCGTTTCCTGAGCTGCAGTCAGCACACCAGGCCTACTTTTCCTCAGCTGAGACATTCTGAGAATCCCTGGCAGCTCATATATCAAGGGAGATCCTCACAGCAGTACTCCTCTTCCTTTTTCAATGCACAGGGTAAGTATTTTAATTAGTTGGCTAATTGTCTAAGTAATTGGAAGACAACTTAGCTCAAAGAGTAATCAATCTCTACAGGGCTACGTTCTATCACATCAAAGGATCTGTAATTAACACTGCAAACCATGGGATGGTCTTTGACTGAGCTCGATAGCATGGGGGCGTATGATCACAGATAAAACAGAGGTTGAGGAGACAGATCTGGGAGGCCTCCGCTGAATATGGAGAGGTGTTATCATTTAGACACAAGCAGATTCAGACCCAAACAGAGGCAGTCAGGCCCTCGTGCAAAGGCTGTGATGCAAGAGTTGCACTCCTTAAACAAAAGGCAGATAAAGCCACTGGCTATTAAATAATGCGTATGTGTTTTCGTGTGTTTGGCTTTCACACATCTGAGCATCGTTGATTCTTTTAAACTCTGGGAAAGCAGTGTTTTTTTCTTTTTTTTGTTGTTGTTGTTGTTGTTGTCAATTTAAAAAAAAAAATCAACCTGAATGTCCAACTGCAAAGCTTGAATGTTCAAACGTGCATCCAACTCCCCCCTTAAATTTCCCCAAAGAATATCTGTTAGCTTGATTTTGACAATAAAATTGGCAATTCATTAAATGTTTTCATATACCGAGTATCAATTTCACTTTGCAGCAAAGCTCACGCTAGGCATTAAAAAAATTATACATTTGGGATGAACAAGACTAATCATGTCTCAGATTCATCCGTTCGAGGCCCCTTAATTTCCCCATTGTGGAAAACAAGACATATAATGAACAATTATACATAAAGTCAATTTCAGTGTTGTGTGGAAGACTTAATTAAAATCACTAATGAAAAAAAAAATGAACTGCTTACAGTGTGGAGGTTTACGTGTCAATTTCAAAATGACTAAATGCTTTGTCTTCGTGGAATGTGATGAAAATGACCCGAATGGCAACACACTCCATTTTTCTGTTTACAAACAATCATCATGAATTTAAATTACCGACCATAACCCCATCCTGTAATTCACTGAGAAAAGAAGTTGGCATAATTGGGAAAATTGTGGAAGGAAACAGCAGCTAAACATCAATACCATTATATTATTGTGGAACAGCGTCTCATACTATCAATTAACAAATGCATTCAAAATGCAGAAATGACTGTCATGCTTGTGGCAGCAGCCTAAAAAGGATAATTATGATGAAACATCCAAAGGAGAGCAGTCATTGGAAGACATGATATTCCCTGAAGTGATCCCCTCCCCCCCTCCAGCCCTGCACTCCCTGCCACAAGGCACAATTCACACAGTGGTACTGACAGATTGACAAATAAGGTTAATAAGTACATTCCACCCCTCCTAAAGGCTAATCAAATATTAATCCTTGAGGTGTGGTCAGCAGAAAAAAAATACAACAAACAATTGGTAGAGCGGAATTGATCGAATTGATTCTCTCGCGTAATGCTTGGGGCCGGGGAGGAAGAAGAAGAAGAAGAGGAGGAGGAGGACGAGGTGGGAGGGGTGGAGTTGAGTTGGAACTGTAGGAATTCATTTCAGGCTGAGAATGGACAAATATTTGGATATAAGCGCTTAAAGCAATTTCAATTTTTAATCCATCTCCACGTTCTGGTGGCTCTGTGGGCGCAGTTTATACGCAGCACGCTTGCAGTATTGGGTGGGTGTGAAAGTGGCTCATGACCCCCCACCCACACACAACAAGCCCTTCCCAAACCCTCTACATGTACACACACACCTACGCCTGAAAAACACTGGTTTTTATGTGATTCTGTACTCCATGCAATGGGGATGCAATTGAAAACTCTCCTTAGCGTCTATTTTTAAAACAAACAAAATGAACACAGGTTTTCAAACATGAAAATCCACATTTATATGACTTTGAGTGTAACCTTGTTCACAAAAGGGTGAGGGTCAAAAACCTGGAACCAATAAAAAAACAAACAAACTAAAACAAACCATACTATTGGTGACAAATTTGAATTTTACACAAATCTCTTCCCCCCCTTCCTTGAACAGTTGTCACTAATCGGAAGCCTCGGGACATCTCGAGGCCTGGTGGACCATGTGAGCAGAGCCACACACACTCATGCTCTGATAGGGCAAAATTGGATCCAGTGAGAATGCAAAGAAGCTTATCAACCAACACTTCCAGGCAGTGCTCTCTGCAAGAGCATATGTCAACATCATTTATTAGATGTGGCCAGGGACTAAATTATGTATGATCACAAAACGAAAAAAGAAAAAAAAGTGGGGCGTGGGGGGGGGGGGGGGGGGGGTAGGATCACACGCAGCAGGTGGATAGAATAATATTTGCAGAGAATATGAAATTATTAATAGAGGCCCTTAAGGGAGAATATTTGTTAACATTAACCGGTGAGTCATTTGTAATGCTTGGAGTCTGTAATTAATCATATTGGACATTTCAAAATCATATATAGACTTAAGTGAATGTTTTACTCACTCTGTTTTTAGAGAAGCAATCCATATTATTATTGTCACATATTCTTCTATATTAATATGTACTGAAAATTGTGCCTTTTCAAATAACATCCACTAAATTATATTTTTTTTAAAGCTGCTTTAAAAAAAAAAACTGTTAACTGTATTTCCTTCATTCCAGCCAAACATATACTAAGTAGCTTTAATATTGCCAGATGAGCAATATCTCAAGCAAAATACTCTTCAGAGATACTATGTAATTGACTCCACATCTAACAGTATGGAACAAATCCCACTGCGCAGAGGGAGTTGACAAATTGCATTAAAAACACTCAATTGGGCCAGGATTGGATAGAAGCTCATGTTCCTCCTTATCCCATTAAACATGAAACAGTTTAATCTCTAAAACTTGCTGACATACCAGGGAAACGCTTAAGCGTGCAGCTTGTATTTGATTTGCAGAAAAAAGTCAAGATACAACAACATGAACTACTGTACGCGTCTGTATGCGCGTAACACATGTAGACATAAGCAGAATTTACACTTGCCTCAACATAGAAACTGCATTATTTTAATCAACATCAATTACAGCGTCATTTAGCAGCACCGGAACAGCAAAACCATACGCACGCACATTATTTGTTTCAGCCTCCTCAAAGTGAGCAATATTAAAGAGACTCAAACTGTCAAATCATCCAAGTTTTTTTTTCTTCAATAGCTTACCCGATTTGAACATGTTCTGCTTCTTTTCATGACATGTAAACAGGTTTTGACATGGGTCTAGTTAAATGTGTAAGACATGCTGAAAAAAAGGAAAGGGAAATGCCTGAGAAAAAAAAACTCCAAACCTGTCAACACACAGTACCTGCTTTAAATCTGTTCCCCATTTCAGGCAATCTGTGGGAACCAGGCCTGTGGAGTCTAATCCTGTTTTCATCCGTACCCCTTCAACACCCCCCTCATCTGTATCACACTTTCAATTCCACTTGCTGGTGCCTTTGTGCGATTTTCATTTGATCTAGCTTTTAAAATTCTAAATCTATTCAAGGTTTTTTTAGTTGGATTCACGCTGTTGCCGTGAAGCCCTATTTATGTTCTAGATTTGGAATTGCAAATCAAGAGTGTGTGATTTAGGGGGAATGGGAGTCCAAAATTCCCCGGCATCACCTTTTATGATGCCGTAGGTTTAAAATGTTAACAAGGGTGTTTTACCAAGCTGATTTGTGCAGTATCAGTCTGTCTCTGGCAGACAAGCCTTTCAGACAATAATCATGGTAAACCTACACTTATTTACAGAGTATGGTAGTTTGAGTCACAGTTTAATTCAAAGGTCTGGACACAACCTGTGTTCCATAGTTATGGCATATAAAATGTGTGATTATGCTTTTTTTTTCTCTTTTTTTTTTTACACCGGTGCACAAAAACAACAGCTAATGTTATACAAATTATTTTTTGGTCTGTTTATTATTATTACTATTATTATAATTATATTATAATGCAGCATTTCAAATATGAATACTACCAGAAATATCAGGCTGTAGTTAAAACTACATTTACAGTTCTTTATTAGTGATGCTCAGATTTATAATCATACTGTACGTACTGTATTTTATTTTTTGCAATACTTAATAATGCTGCATCTCCTTGACTAGATATATCAAACCTGCAGGTTACAGATATGAATACTGAGGTGCCTGAAAAATGCTACACCGCTGTATAGAGTCATTGTTATGGTGTACTTCTCTTCAAATGTCTGATTAATGTTGTCTCCAAAGTCTCAACAAGATGTCACATTTGCCAGGCTGGGTTTCAACAATGAAACAAAACCAGGAAGTAAACCCAGTCAGTATAAATAGATGATAACTGACTGCTGAAAAATAAAAGTGTCATTCCGAATAGTACTGTCTTTAGGAAGAAAAACATCTACGTGTACAATAATCTTTGTACACGTAGAAACCTTTGAATCGCAGACATCTAAATCCAGTTTCTATGCAAAAGTATAACAGCATCAAGAATACATGAGACAAAAACATTAGCATCCATAAAAGGATAAAGTTCGGATTGATTTTCTCTCACACCATTATAGTGATACCAATGGAACAATATCAGTATCAATATCAACCAAATTACCGGTAATGACTTCCCTACTGTGAAAGAGCTCTTGCCTGTATTGTACTTCTGTTATTCACCGTCTATAAAAAGTAGTGAGGAAACAAACTTTGGAGCTATCGAATAAATTCCTGTGAACAATTTATGCAACGAAATTTAATATTGCTGCAGACTCTCATCTGCTCTGCAAATAAATGGTTACTTCTGCACTCAGATATGACTCTAAAGAGCACATCACAGAGAAGCCACAATCAGTCGATTCATATTCCCGAATCACAGACATTAACATTCAAAAAAGATACACTTGGTTGTTTTTCAAATGTCAAGGCATAATAAACAAGGAAATATTTTTTATGTGTATGTTTGTGCTCAGCACTATGTTGCTTATCTGCGGCGTGAGCTTTAGTAAGCACGTGTGAACCTTTGATGATCACTTTTCAGCCAATGTTTGTTTTGGAGTAAGTTGTAACTGATAATCGTTTTACGGTAAAACAGTGTATCGGCTTATCAGAGAATAATATTGCCCCACTTGATGCCCAGTCAGGGATTTAGGTGAGCATTATGAACTCAGCTATAACAAGTCCCGCTTCCTGTGATTATCTGACACAAGGTGCTGACAGACACTCACTGTTGACATTTCTGTTCATATTGGCAGTGAAAAAGACAGCAATAGCAGAGACTTACAGCGCTTACAAGGCTCTAACAGTTGTATTTTCTCTTTGTAGGCCTGTGTTGTGGGACTTGGCGTATCATCTGCAACTGAATGAGCTGTGCTACTGACCTGTCGTGACAGACCAGAATTGTACATTAGGGCTGTTTTCTCTTTGTCATCACAGTTGTGTGGTCAGGCCTGACACCTGGAACAGCTGAAACATCACAAATGCAAAATGTAAAAGCCCCATTGTAGAGCTGCATGTCAAAAAGTAGTATGTGTAATGGATAGAGGGTCACAATGTCAGCGTTTTTTTTATGTTGTGGTCGGATCCTAACCTGATTGGTTTCTGTTAGAAGTTATTATTAGAATAGCACAGACCCTACTTACCATAAAATAACAGGTGAGGTTAATGGCAAATGATTTGTTGCATTAAAACCACAGTTTTTGCATTTCCATCGCTTTTTTTGCCCTAATGGATTTTATTTTTACTGAATATTATCTGAAAGCATACATAATTCTGTGTGGAAGCAAATCTGTGTTTCATGAATACAAAGTAATATTAAAAGCACAACTTAAGAGACTATGAATAGATAATTTTGTATTACTAAAAAACAAAAATGCACAATTAAGACCATTTTTCCACACCTCCTGTATGGTAGCATAGTCGATAATGTATTATAGTTTATGCTGAAATAAATTTTGGGTTTGATCCAACATGTAACAAATCCAACAAGTAACATTGGGTTTAGTTGGTACACTACATTTTTATGTACAAGACCATCAATGATGGTCAAGTATCCAAAAACACATATTTTATATATACATTACTCTGAAAGTTCACCCTTATTGCTTCTAGAGGAATTAAGAGGGTATGCGGCAGCCAAGTGCTGCTAATCAAATGTACTTGATTAACAAGTGTGAGCACCGTTTATAAAAACCGCTTCCTGGTGTGGAACATTCAGGGTGTGTTAACAGCAGAGATGGGCAGTAACGCGTTACTTGAAATGCGTTAATGTAATCTGATTACTTTTTCAAGTAACGAGTAAAGTAAGGGATTACTATTGCAAAAACGGTAATTAAATTACCGTTACATTCCGTAGGAACGCTGCGTTACTGTCTCATGACAGTGACGTAGGCGAGTGCGCCGTTGGTGACAACAGCTGTGTGCAGATCAACAATGGATAATATATCGAGTGCGGGAGAGAGTATGAGCGTGCAGCGTTTAAAGCGTGGAAGTACTGACCTTACTTTAAGTTTGATTCCATAAAAAGTGACAAAAACATTAGCATCCATTGTGCGTGGGAAGAAAACTTCTTTTTACAGCGAAAAAAACCCCTAAACTTCCAAGCAAGCACCGAGTGCGCAACAATGTAATGGGAAATTCACAGAGAAACTCTCGGATTCTTACACTGACCGCTGCGGCACACCTGCACCAGGGTAAACCGCCGCCTACCCTACTCCTGCTTTACAGGTGAAAATAGAGCAAAAGGACCGCTGAGTCTTTGACTTTATTTATTTTCTGCTGTGTTTTACTTGCATCTATTTGAAAGAGTGAGTGTAAACACACAAAAAAAATATTTTATGTGCTGGAATGTGCAGAAAATAGGTTTAAATATTAAACAAATTTCTTCCAGTCAGAGAATGTTGCATATAATTACATTTCTGCTTGATGCATAAAGTTAAAAGATTAAAACTGATAAAACAAGTTTTAAAAAGAGACTTTTCCATTTGATTACATTTTGTATGATGGATTATGCAGAAAAAGTAGAATTGGGCTGAAAGATCTATCGCTTTATCACCTATTCAGGTTGTAAATCGTGTTTTTAAAATCAGTAAAGTAACGGGATTACTTTTTGGGGGAAGTAATCAGTAATTAGTTACGGATTACTTTTTTCAACTAACTTGACCAACACTGGTTAACAGAATGCCTACATTTTCCCGGGAGTGAATGTCCCAGGAAATTTACATCAAGGATCAATGAAAGATAAATTCCAAAAAACTCATGTGACAACACTTGTAATTCAAACAACTTGCAGGTCAAGCTTTTTCCTTGACCTTTGACTATACACGCCCTGTCTACAGTACAGCCTTGATGACTGTGATGACGGCCACGACCCAAAACGTGTTGGCCAAGTGATAAAACTTTTCTCAGTGCACCTTGGAAGTAGCTGAAGTTGTGCCAGAAGTTGTGTTTGGAGAAGTTCACAGTAAGAGACATATCAGCACAAACACGACATAGGGTTTGTTTTGCAGCCACAGGACCTGAGTACCTTACGGTCACTGAGTTGATCACAAACTCCTCTGTATACCAAAGTATTCTAGAGTCAAGTTAGCAGAGACAACGTCTGGCTGAAACGACATCATTCACCGAAACAATGATCCCAACCACACCAGCAAATCTACAACAGAGTGGAAAAAGAATCAATGCTGCAATGGCTCAGTCAAAGACCAGACCTTAACTTGACTGAAATGCTATGTATAACTGAATGCTTGTAAACCTCAATGTGTTGAACCAATCTTGTAAAGAAGAGTAGACCAAAATTCTCCATAATGATGTGAGGAAACTGATAGTCATGCAGAAAATTATTACTTCACCTTTTTGCTGCTAAATCTGGTTCTACAAGTTACTGAATGATGGGGGTACTTGGGTAGTTTGCTGTAAAGTTGCCAAGCTTTGCTTCTCTGTCTGAAGGTCTACTCTTAGTATGTAAGCAACTAATTTACCACTAAGAAAAATAGTATTTAAAAAAAAAAGGTCGCTCCAGCAAGAGTAAGTGAATAAGCGAAGAATTATTTTTAAACATGTAATTGGCAACCATAATGGCTACTTAGAGCATCAGGACAACATGGATGCTTCTTCAAGAAGAACTCATTAATAGGATATTATGGTCTAAATGGTCATTGAATCTTCCATATTTTTGACTCATTTTATAATCTCGTTTCTTCTCATTAATAGCAATACACTGTACATACCACAGACTCAACATCAATAATATAACGGGACTTTACTGCCTCCTATAATCTCATCGGCTCACAACCCAGATGACATACAACAGAATTTGTTGCCTTCTGATAAAGCATCAATATTAATTACATGTATTTATTAGATTTTAATATTTATAAAAGCCTATTAATATTGATATATGGTTCATAAATAGATACTTCAATTCCTGTGATATGCATCTATATGTCCACTATAGTGCAGTCACCAAGATTTATCTCTAAAGCACATACAGTAATGATTGTGGCACTAGCTTTTCCCATGACATTTAGAGGTTAATTTGCACTGGTTTCATGGTCATTTATCGATGGAGGGTTCAGAAATTAGCATTCACCACGCTTCTTATTGACAGAAGTGTTTAATAACCCATCAAATCAAATGGGATAGCGAGCCAGGAAGTGCTTCTCCACCGAGAAAATATGGTCTATTCAAACCACATGCATGTTTAGTTAAAAGCGTAGCCTGCTGATGTTGGATGTTAAGACATAAAAGTTTCTGTGTAGAATAAATTTTAATGTAACACGGGAAGCTATAAGACTGATTCTTTCAAGGGAAGAGATAAATATTCTTTTGGAAGTATGCCGTATGTGTGGAGAGATTTGCAGATGACACACCTGCATGAGATGCTTCGATCCAGATGGACCTGGTCAGTCTAGTGGAGACAGATGAGACAAGCGGAAGGAGAGGCTTCTTGTTCTCGCCACAGGTTTCCCTTTATTCTGACAGATTTACAGCATTACTCAATCTTTTATATCTGTTTTCACCTTCTGCTAGGCACATTCTGTTTGAGATTTACAGTCTTTCTTCTCACTTCCTTTCACAGCCCTATTCCCAAACTTTGTCACATTCCTGTGAGTAAGAGTGAAATTGTTTACCTGTGTGGTTGAATGAAGGACAATTTTCTATTTCAGGGGCTGCAGAGGAAGCATTGTGGGTTGTGGAACAACATAGCATGTTCACAAACATGTATTTTATTCATCAGACAAAAGTGCTCGTACTAGCTGGAATGCCAAAGCAAATCATGCACATTTTTGTCTAGGAAATTAGTTCACGCCTAGGAAATGCACTGCACATAATTTCTCTGATCTCCTTTAGAATTACTAGCTTTTTCCTCCACTCTTATCTTGCTCTAACCACTGTTTGCTCGAATGTGTATAATTTCACATCCGCAGATTCACACGGCATGTCACTAACTCAGAGTGAAATATACTTATGTTCAAAGGAGTCCTAATGTGGATTGATGGGTGGGCCTTCAGTAGCCTCAGAGCCGTTGACACACAGCTGTCTTTGCTATAAATCTTACAAATCCACAAAAAAAGTCTCTTGAGACGCCTTTGAGTGCTAAATTACTTCAGCTCTGAAAGAAAGTGTAGCACGAATCTTCCTGTATACACAATTACTGAGCAAATCATTTTAGTCCAATAGAGTTACCCCGTCCTATCACAAAGCAGCTCTTTCATGTTACGCATATGTGACCAAATGTAAATAAGTAAACAAATCTGACTTCTAATGTGTAGTCGCTGGACAAGGTTAATCCTGCAGGTTAATAAATACAACATATTCCCCCTCTTAATAGCACACACGTCCATGTCAGAGTTCCTTTATCTACAAGCCTTGTCTTTGACTCTATTATATAATTATATCATTGCATTTGTCATTGGGTTTCACCCTTGGGGTGAAGAACAAATTAAAGGACTATGAGTATGTTAGCTTTATATAAGCAGAACGTCGGCTACACAAACCATAACAAAAGTTCATATTTTCGGTGTAATGAATGTTACATTATTTATGCTATGAATTATGGATGAACTTCTGCAGACCTATGCAGCCCTGACTGGGATGGCTTGTAATCAATCCTTGTCTGATGGACCTCTCCGACAAACATTTATTAGTGGTTACTCTTTCAAGTCTGTCTGGAAAAACCTCGCAGAACAATAATTATTACTACGATTACTCTTTTTACCTGCACTCAAGGTGTATATTACACTACTATTTGCAGAAAAAGTAATGCTGTGAATAAATATTAAGATATTGTTAGTGTGATAATTTGAAGATTGTGGCAACAGAGATTAAGCAGCTCACTGGTTCAGTGTCATTGAAAAGCTTATTGAAGCAGACTGTTAATACTACTCGCAAAATACTAAAGAGAATGCACGTTAAATGACAGCATCCTTTGAATTAATACACTTTGTAACTTCACAGGCAGCGATATAAGCACTGAGCTGAGATCGGAAAGAAACATTATTCATGGTGTTTTTCATCCTAACTCTACTTTATTAGCTTATTTGATTCCCCATTCTCCTCATAGTTGATTCAATACATTTCCTATTTGCATAAAACTGTCCGGTAAGATTATCTTCACTTATTCGATCTATCCTAAGAGTCACCTTGTTCAGGATCTTATATGAATAATGAGATTTTAAATTGGAAGACACTCACACAGAGAATAAGGCATTTACAGTTAATTCATCTCATTGAGTTACATTGCTTAGAGGTATTGGAGGGTTTAGATTTTCATTCAAGCATCATATTTAACAGTGTCTGCTTCCCCCACTTTACTGGCATTGAAATTTAAATGGCCCGAGCCTGACAGATCCAATATTGCGACCCACTGTTGCTATTTTCCTGGGAGCAAATATATTGTCAAAATCCGTATATTGAGAGAATGAGAAGGCACAAAAAAAGAGTGATCACATAAAAGTCTCACCTTTGTGGTCTCCCCCCTTTTTTAAACAAATATTTAAAAGGAAAAAAGTACTTTTTATTTGCCTATCTATAAGGACCTATACATATCTAAATATTGCAGGAATTATTCCAGCATTTTTTTTTTAAATAATGTAATGTTTTCTTGAGAATACACATTTGTACATTAGCATCACATACTCATAGTGATTTGACAGAGAAAGAGACAGAGAATGAGAGAGAGGGAAAGAGCAAGGGGGGGGTGGGGGGGTTAATTGGCTTTTTATGACTCCAATTAAATAACATTATGCATATACTGGCTTAACGGCTTATATGTGGCCTCCATTAACAATGTCCTCTTGATTGGTTCTTGGGCTTAAGGTCTCCTCCAACTCAGGCTTGTCATAGTGTTAAAATCCATATGTGCAGAAAACGCTTGTGACAGGGATTTTATATATTTATATATTTATATACGTGTGTGAATAACTTAAAAGAAACACCAGAAATCTTTAAAATATCAATGACATTATCTCTACTAAACACAACCTGCAACAAGAACACTTCAAATGTTCACTGTCTGAGATGACAATTGAATCAAATAAATCTCATCATTAAGGCCTTAGTGCGTTATCTTGAAAGCAAAAGAGAGAGAAAGAAAACAAGCATGTGCCTGTCCTGAAGCGGAGCTCCTGAGGTGTTAACTAATCTCTGGTGGCCAGTCTATGCAGTGCCTCCTCTAATTGCTCCCTGTATTTCAGTCTGGTGTGAGAGCAGCCATTGTAGCGAGCGCCCAGTCAGCCCCCAGAGGTCTCACACCTTCATTATCACTCTTTATTGCAGAACCTTATACGGGCACTCGGCACCAAACAGCCTGCCCGTTAAAAATAGAGCCTTCTCCTCTTCTCTCCTTTTGGTGGTTTCAGTTTTAATTACTAACACAGAGCCAAAGCCAGAGTCCTCAGCAGGCCTGGCGTTTTTGTTCACTAATTAAAGCGAGGATGGAGTTTATTGAAGGGACCCTGACTCTGCTCTCTCATCTATTATTAAGAGGGCAGGACAAATCATTTTCAAATTTATATGCTGAAACCTGTCCAGGGACAGGCAAGGGGCAGCAAAGGTTGGAGAAAGGTGGGGTGAAACGGTGCCGAGCACAAGGGAAGGTGGCTGAGACGCTGTATATGTGGAGGGTGGAGGATATCCTTGAGAAGGAGCATTGATGCAGAAAATCAGCTGTTGTATAACACAACACGAAGAAAGGAGGTGCAATAGATTAATGCTAACTGCTTTTTGTGAGCAAAGTTTCTGTGATGCATTTTGCCTTAATTTTGATCATTAAGGGATGAGAGACCTGCACCAATAGTATTAGCAAAGATAATGGCATTGATTGGAGGACCCCCTCTGTGTGCTCTGTGTAAACAGTGGGCATAAATACCAAAACAGCAGGGTGGTAATGTAGGAGCACAATGTCCAGCCAGATTGATGTTCTCGGCGATTCACTAACCTCCTCTGTCTAACATTCTTAATTGTCTAAACAGCCCCGACCCTGACAGCTGCACAGGTACCTCAATGAAGGAACAACAAGACAAGGATCGGACCAGGGAGATGAGGCAGGACAGCTGGCAACAAAATGCTAAATAGAGCAGATGAGACACTGTACACAACTAGTCTTTACACGCTCAATTTTATGAGAAATAAAGTGTTTTTACACAAACATATATAAGTAATGTTGCATTTTAAAAAACTGATATAATATGAGGATAAATGCTACATTGCTTTGCAGATATACAGCTGCTTTAAAATCCTGCAACACTCACTTCTTGCCCAAAATTGTTGAACATGACATAAATTGATCATAGCTCAGCTTTAGAATAAACGATTCAACTACATTTAATGTGCTGGGTTGGTTTGGGAATCCTATTAATTTGATAGTTTAAAAAAACAAAAAAACAAGGAATTAAAAATCACCACATTATGGTTGAAGTGGTCTCAGAGTTGCAGTTCGTGTGAGCTTAGCCATGCTGGGAAAAACACAACCGGGAACAAGTCTACACAGAAAATTAGCAACATACAATTAGAGAAGAAGAAAACCTTCATATCTGGCTTCTAACCTTTATAAGATGAGGTAGAGTGAATTGAAAAGGAGAAATAATGAATTTAGCCAGCTGAAGAGCAAGAGAATCCTCTCTTAGCCTAACAAGCAGCTCGCATCCTCAGGGCAATTAGTCACTGTCATATGAGGGCAAATGTAGAACCCTTTGCATGCTTGTTAAGTAAAAACTTACACAGAGGTCACTGACATGTAAGAGAAATGCAGTGTAACCACTGAGATATAGACCATTTCTAGAGTAACAGACAAAAGTCCAGCATTACAATAAATCTGTTATTAAAAACAAAATCTATTATAGCCTTAATAACTGAAGGTACAGCAAAACACAAAAAACAAGAAAGATAATTTATAAGCAATTTAGTATATAGCATAAGCACAAAAGAGAATTATTTTGGAGTTATACAGAATAGCTGCTATGTTTTATACATGATTTCATGTGCTGCATCTATTGCACATATTTACATCTAGATAATTCTCTCCACTTCTTCACCCAGCTAGGCACAAACTAAGGAATAAAGTGAATTTCATGGCCATTTAATGCACAATTGTTAAATTTGGTCACTTCTTTGCATTATAAATGTACACTTCTTTCAGGGTGAATTTTTCCAATACATACAGGGAGGGATATATAGGTCACAGACCCCAGTGCCTTATCAGTAATTCGCCATTGCCTGGTTATTAAGGACAGCTTAGGTGGAGAGGGCTGGAGTACCAGGAGGGGTTAAGGTGAATTGATTGCCTGTGGACATGTTAAACATGACCCTGTCAGGCCTCCACTCCACTCCTAAAATGCGCCAACCTGTGCACCTCACTCCAAGTAATCAGCTGTAGAGGCTTTAATAAAATTCAGAAAGCCCCGAGAACTTCCCCCCAGGGACTGTACCAAGTTGGAAATAATCGAAACCTGAGGCAAAAGACATTTGCACTGTGTTACTGTAGGAAGCATAACAAAATGCCTAGTGCTCTGGCCTCTAAAAAATGTTTTCAAGTACGGTAAGAAAAAAAAAACAAGTTGTGGTTTATGAGCGTAATGGAAGCACATAGGTTGTTGTTGTTCACTGTTAAACAGATTGGAAAGTAATCACCAAAGTGTCTTTCCCTCTGCTGACTGGGTTCAGATGCAGCAGCTTGCAGCAGAGGGGCAGTGGCAGGGTAATTACGGGGTAACTTGGGCTCAATCTGTCTGTCGACGCCCTCCCTCTTGGAAGGGGGTGTTCCCCTTGATTAGCCGGACTCAGGGTGAAGCCCCCATTGCAAACGGCAGATTGAAGTTCATCACAGGGGTCTCAGCTGCCAGTATGTTGCAATGAATTGCTTGCTGTAAGAAGGTGTTGACAGGAGCAGCTGGACATCAGAGAGTGATGAAAAGAAAGGGAAATTCATGGACAACCCAGACAAAACAGTCCACTCGGGAAAAGACAGAATCGGTCATCTGGTGGTGAAGATCAGAACTGCAGCTTTTGTAGCCTCAGGGGGTGTGTGTGTGTGTGTGTGTGTGTGTGTGTGTGTGTGTGTGTGTGTGTGTGTGTGTGTGTGTGTGTGTGTGTAAAAGGCATATTTGTTTATGTGTGGCCTTCTCTGAGGAGAACGCCTGCGTCTGAGTGTTGGGAATACCAAAGTGTAAGAAGTTCAGTCACTCTGATTGATTGGATCACCAATGCCTCTGGCAATTACTGAAGTGATAACCTCCATGAAAAAGATATTTAAGTCAAATGATAATACAAACCATTCAGAATGATGACACGCCTGCAGCATGTATAAAATGATATTACCTTTAAGACTATATAATAAATATTCCTATTATCTTTACATCACTTGGGCAGCAAAGTGAAAGTGGCAGGAATGAATGTCTGAAAGTGTTAAATGTGTCACCGTTTCAAACACAGATCACGCCGAACCATGTTTAGCATCCACATGATAAATAATGGGAGGTTTCAGAGGGGCTGACAGTGACTGTAAAACATTACATACATATGTGTCTATTGTCTCACAAGTGCTGCTCCTTAGTTCAACAATGGTGACTAATGTTAGTGAAAATGAGAAATGTGTGTGTGTGTGTGTGTGTTTTGATGAATAGAGATGGTGCCCTAAGGTGAGGACAGAGTATATTGGTGTGATTCTACCATTCAGTATATTAATGAACTGCCTAAAGGTGCAAATTAGGTTTTAATGGGTGTTACTTTACTATCTTGGTAGTACCACACACAAAGTCATTTCAGTCACTGTACTCCTCCACTTAAAAAAAAACAAAACACAGCTATTATAAATTTTAGTCATTTTATCCAAATCAAAATACAAACATGTACTTCTGGAAACAAAACAAAAAAGCTTATTCATTTTGTTATGACTCTATACTCCAAGACTAAGCTAGGCACTTGAAATGCCTCAACTCATACTGCCAAATTCTGTCTTCCACCAGCTTTACTGTGAACAAAGCTGGGCTATTTTGCATGTGTGCATGTCTGCTGCATAATTTGCTGCTCTTTATTTTGAAGCAAGAGAATTTGAGGGAAAAGAACTGTGGATTGCTACATTTCAAAGAAATGTGTGACAAAAGATGAGTTTAAGAAAGACGAAAGACTCTGAGAACAAATATCTTTTAAGTCAGTGGTTTGAGGGAACAGCACCCTGCCTAACATGGTCTCCTAGCACACTTGACACCAGCCACTACTTAATTAGCTGCCATCATTGCTGAGCCCTGGAGAAAGGAAGACAGGCTAATGATTAATGATAAAAAAAATTCCTGGAAAAAAAATTGTGACGCAACACGAAGTACTTTTATTTACCTGCACTGATGCTGATCAAGCGTGTGCTATATATGCACACAGGCTGAAACCATTTTCTTTCTCACAGTCAGTAATTGATAAGACATTTTTGTGGCACAAAATATGTGACATGTTTCTGTCTGTATGGTCAGGCTGAGTTGCATTTTTCATGCTTTAACTCCTCCACTGGATCTCTGAGCATACTGCAAAATAAATAGCTTTATTGATCTACAACTAATTAGGAGAAGATAAATGGTTCAACTGTACAAATACAGGCTCTGTAATGAGCCGATGTCTAGCAAGACGTTTTAATTGAGTTCTGCATATGAGGCTATTCTTCTGTATTAGAACTTGCACCGTGTTCAACATGAACCAGTGTGACTGATATACTCTGCAGATACCTGCAGCCTGAACTGATGTGGATTTCGAGTTACAGTTAATAGTATGTCAAACCTTCGTACCAAGATATTTTTTGGGCTCATGTCAGCGTAGCAACCAGATCCCGTGGTAAAACCACCTCTCGGGTGTGACTCGTGTTGTGTGCAGTCACCAGCGATCAAAGGCTAATTAGTTTCAGCTGACACGGGGTATGGCCCTCAGGTCAAAGATCATGACTGATGTTATGGAGATGATGGCGGAAAGAGGGAGAAGCAGGGAAGAGCCGAGGGATCCGAATCCTCATTAAACAGATATTGTTGCTTTTGTATCAAATCCCAGGCCAACCGTAACATAGTGAACATGCTTCTTATTCTAATCACTTGTTTTAGACTCAAAAAAAGAAAAAAAAATCTGAACTTTGAGTTGCTTATGTGAATACCTCTCCTTTCAGTCCTTTCATATAGAGAAGACAAAAATAGATAGTGTTTAAATGTAATCATTTTTCAGTGCATTCCCCAAAAGTAATTAAAAATTTAAAAAAAAATATATATATATACAAATGTGTGTGTATAGAGAGTGTATATATATATATATATATATATATATACAGTGTAGCCAGTGTACTTTATAGACAGAGTCATGACGAGGGGCTCCCTCTACAGGCCGACCGCTAACTCCAACAGCAGGCAGCTGAGGCGCTTACTGACAGCATGCTCTCTTGCAATGCTTCATTTGTCATAGCAGATGTTCAAAACTATTTTCCCTGGAAGCCTAAAATCTGAAGAAGTAAATTAATATCCCCTCCCCTCCCATTTTAAGTCCCTCAGACTCAGTTCATAGCCTGCACTAAGTGCCCTTGTTGACTCAATTGGATTAGCACTAATATGTAAACACAGGAGGTAAGAGGACTAATCCTCTAATGAGAGGAGAAAAAGTGAAATAAATAAGTTGAAATGCCATGCCTTGCCTTTAACTGAGGCATCTGTCAGGTAAGCCGGATATGTGTAGATTGAAAGTCGGTATCAAATGGGGACCAGGGGGATATTGTGAGATAAACAGTTGTGACCATTCAGTGACAGCGCAATTACTTGTTTGTAACTTAGTTGGATAATAGGAATACAGCCTCAAGGGGATAAGACAAAGACTTGTTAATTATTAAAGCTTACATCAGCCAGGCACTAGAGAGTTGCAATTATTAATGTTGTTGTTCTTGTTTGTGCTTAAACACTACCTCTGCTGTTAATATACTCATTAACCAAAATGAGTGATTTTATTACTCTTGATTTGGTTTGGGGTTTGTTAAACATATCAGAGCCCAGCTGTCGCTGTTTACTGAGGGATAAACACTTCTGGCATATGCGGACAGGTGATGAGAGAAACATCTCGTTATATTGCATTAATTATAAAACTGTGAATTTAAAAACACCTTGTTGCTCTTTAGGTACACAGTGTTCTCTTACTTTGGTAAAGTTAACTGTATTTCTTCTCCTTTTTTTTCCATTCAGATCTAATCACATAGGGCTCACCCCTCCCTGATGTCACTTATTGCGCTGCAAAGATCTGCTCACAATTTAAGCATAATATAATATTATGCTCTAAATGAAATGCTGTATTTTACCTGGAATCCTGAATATAATGCCTTCATGTTTTTGTATTTTTAATCACTCTGTTAAAAAAAAAAATATATATATGACGGCAGAAACCACTTTAACAGTCAAATATCATGACTCTATTGTTATTCTTATATAAAAATGTGTTATAATCTGGCATATTGTAAATGAAAAAACGATTTTATTCTGTCACGTGCAGCTCGTCAAATGTTTTGTTTGTTAAATTCTTACAAATGAATTGAAAACAAGCTTATATCTTGCCAATAGTGACTTAGGTGTTCATACCGCTCTTGCTGCTCAAGAAGTCTCTCTAATTAAACCTTTTCGGTCGAGCGCAGCGATAAGTTGGACGCTGATATCGGAAAACAACATGATTAAGAAAACAGTTATTTTAACTAAAACTTGAGTTAGCATAGTATCCTCAGCTTGCGTCAGTTGCTCTGTGTTTAATTCACTACTTTTGATACTGAGCTGTAACTGCTGTGACTCTTAAAATGTGCTCCATATCTCCATGTACTGTAGCCTTTGTCTAATTTAGGGAAAAAAATATTACATGAACATATTCTTGAAATACTCAAAGAATTAAAAAAAGAAAGAAAGAAGTAAAGCAAACAAGCAATTATACTTGTTCACCCTCCATTGTGAGCTAAAGCCATATGCAGCTTTAAAGGGTGTTTCTCTTCCTAATGGGCCCCGTGAGGATGAAGGGGTTAATTGATGCAGATGTTGATCGCTTTTACACACGATGCAGGGAGCATCTCCCCGGTGGCTCCTATTAGAGGCAGTTTTAATGAAGTGCTAAACAGAAGGCTTTCCTACAGTGTGGTCTGTCCTCAGGAATACACGGCAAAGAAAGCACTTCACAGGAAAGCAAGGTCCCCTATTGATTGCCATGCCAAATAACTGAATCCCTTCCCAATCAATGCTTATTTATGGAACCTAATAGAAGACAACATGAGAGGAAGTCAATCGGAGGGGCGTTATGTTGCTTAGGGCACGTGAACGAGTACAGGGTTGTCATGTGGAGAAAAACTACTGCAGATTTCTACCTCTTGATGGTAACGGTCCCCATAATTTAACTTTAATTTGAGTAACATGCTGGAGTTCCATTAGTGAATTTAATATAGTATTAATTAGGATATACTATGCTTTCTTATTGTTAGATGTTTTGGGATAAACAGAAAAAAATTTAAACGCTTGTGGAAACTTCAATACCCTTAAGACACAGTGTTCAGAAAGAATGAATTATTGTTTTGGCCATATTAGAATTTAAGGACAAAAATGACATTTTATATGTCTAAGATTACACATGAAGAAAATCCCCCACATACTAGTCAGTGGAGGTTGGTTAAAGTGATGGTAATGCAATGGGGCTTCTCATGCAGCGTTACCAGCCCATAGTCACTAAATTCTGCTCATTAAAATGACAAACCCAAACACACAGTTACTCAGGCGTGATCTTCAGCTGTGTATGGCATCTGGCCCTGATGCACCTCCACCCCCAACTCCCCAGAGCATCACACGCACACACACACACACACACACACACACACACACACACACACACACACACACACACATACAGAGAGTAACCCCAATCAAATTTTAAAACAATCAGCATCCCTTTCATTTCCAATTTAGTCACCTGCCACAGTTTCCTATTAGTGTCCACTATGATACAGTATTAGGGTTTTATAAATACGGATGGTGTCTCGCTCCCTTTCAGTCTGAAAGAGTTTTCTCCATTTCCCCCAGTCAGCTTCCCACTCCATCCATCAGCCTCTTCCATCCTGATTATCAGGAGACACCAGTTTCAAAGAGACATCTTAATAGTGATGTCAACGTATTAATTAGAAGTGTTAATGAGCTAAAAGCAACCCAAATTAAATTAATGCAGCAATAGACAGAGAGCGAAATTAGCTTCAATTTCTGTAAATGATTCTGAAGTGTGCACAACATATCAGCCTGTCTGAACATTCCCATCCCCCAAAGCTAATCAAGAGCTACATTGCAATTAGCTGCTTAATTAAAGCAACACTCTGCTCGGAAAATCCGGCACAATTAAGTAATGGCTGTTATAGCATGAAGACAGACTGTATTTTTCTTCGGGAGGAAAAAAAAAATAGAAAACAACATATTCTATCCCTAATGGCCTGCAGGGGATTGAGCCAGCCAAGATGTGCCAAGATGGAGAGGTTTCTATCTCACGCTTCAATGGGAATCTTTGCTCCAGCTGGAAGCCTTGTGAATCAATGACAGCAAGGCAGATCAAACTGCCGTGCCCAGGGTTGCTAAGACATCTGAATTGGCACTGACTGGGGTGACTGCATCCTAATCACCAGTTCTATTTTAGCAGCTCAATAGCTTCCAGTTGGACAGAGGGGCTCCAGACTATTGACACTTTGCACATATTTCAGCAGCAGACCTGTTACTGATCCCTGTGGCTATGGACACTGTTGTCCTTCAGTCCCTGCTGGTGTGGCTGGAATTCACCACAGTGTGGAATAAACAGTCTTAGAGCCAGAGGGAAAAGTGGCTATGGCTTTATATGCAATGTTTACACATCTAAATGGATAAATTAGGTGCATTTATCATTCAAAAATAATCTAAACAAAGAGGCATTTGGAACGCTAATTAGTCCCTGACATTGAAATGCCCAAGCTGTGGATGTTAAAGCATTTGTTTTAGGTGCTCAAAGAGGGCAAATGGTTTATACCAGGGCTGCCCAATCCCGGTCCTCGAGAGCTACCGTCCTGCAGCTTTTAGATGCATCCCTACTCCAACACAGCTGAATCAAATGGTTTGATTACCTCTTCAGCATGCCATCGTGTTTGGCAAAGGCCTGATAACAAGCCATTCATTTGATTCAGCTGTGTTGGAGTAGGGATGCATCTAAAAGCTGCAGGATAGTAGCTCTCGAGGACTGGGATTGGGCAGCCCTGGTTTATACTGTTGAAAACATATCTGTATTCACCACTTTATACTACTAACTAGTATAATTAGCACTGAAACTACAAATTTTGTAGTGAATTGTATTGATATACTGCTAATTCTCAACAACAGTTTCTTCAAGGTCCTATAGATAAAAAATGTGGAGAGATCACAATATGATCAAGCACTTGGCAACAGTGCAAAGGAAAACCTTCCAGCAGAACTGGACTCAAGGAGCTCCCAGTTAGGGGGTGCATGGAAATAAAAGGGGGAAGAAATGGATATAGTAACAAAACAAAGGATACACAGGATGCTTCAGTCATCTTAACCTTCCAAGATAAAGGAGAAGAAAATAATTTTGTGTATTATTCACTGCATTTTCAACACTGATGTTAAATATAAGCAAACTACATAATAAATTGGGGGGTTTTGCATCGTCTCTTGCAATAAATATATCTCATTTGCAACTAACAAGAAAGAACAAAGCCAAGTCCAAGTGAGAAATCCCCTCTGCTACTCAGTTATTTTCTGTTTTTAAAACTGCCTGAATGAGTGGTGAGCTGTGATTAACAGCCTTCTCAGAGGTGGAGTCCGGGGACTGTGGTGTAAACGCCATCTTTCAGCAGGTGTAGGCCACAGCAGACCATATGCCGTCAGGTAACCAGACCGGTATGCTCTACCGAGACTCAACTGTGATCATTTCCCTGGGCCTGCTTCTACTGGGAACCAGTGTCACTCACAAACACCATCTGCCAGGAATCAGGTCTGCTGCAAAGAGCGTTTATCAACGGGTCAAGGAGTGGTGCTTTCCTTTCATAAAAAGCCCACACACCTGCTGAAGGAAACAAAAGAAGAAGCTGCTTTGCACTGCTTTAACAGCAACTAATTTCTTCCAGGAATCAGCCGTGAAAACATAAAGCAGTAATAGCACCATGCACAAGAGATGGCTCCGACCCCACAGTGCTCCAGGATACCTTTCCCTTTGCTAAAGAGAGGGGAAAAGACACCTGAAGTGTTTGACGCTAAATTAGCTTTTCAAAGACAATAATTAGACTTCCACCCTAAAGGTAAATTACCTGCTAACCAACTGAACTGTGTTCTAATTATAGGATCTTGCCTCTGAGCCATTCCCAAAGATCCTTGTTCCTCACAAGATGTAAAACACATTTAGAAAAAAAATGTTGAAGTGGTAGAGCCTACATAATACAAAGTGGAAATGTGTTCAGTGCTTCCATTGCTCTGTAACACAGAGCTGGGAAAGTGACGGATCACTTGCGTAACTGCAATAACCTTTAGAGGATTTAAACAAGATAATTTCATACAGCACCCAGATGGCAGCAATCGCTCCCTATGTGCAATTCTGACAGAGGAAGTTGACTGAGCAACACTGGATGGGTGACAACTAGGTACTTATCTGTGCTTTGCATATTTTGCAGTTGATGTTGTGACACTGCAAATTGATTTGTATGACACAGTCAGTGGAAGGATATTGAATATGTACACTCGCACAGTAATAAAACCTATCATGTCTCTGATGAGGAGGGCTTCTTTGGCCTTTAAGTCGAGGTAATTTCTTATTGTTCTGCTGGGCTTAGGACTGAGCCTCCCGCAAGGTGGCACTGTGACAGTGGATCCCTGCAAAAACGCAGCGAAGGGCCACACATTTGAATTCATCACCTGTGCTGATAGCCTGTCTCTAATTAATATGTAAATTTAACATTGTTTGTTTACAGCTGTGTCGAACTTTGATGTGAAGAGTGGCTTCCAGGTTAGCAGAGATTTAGTGGAGATTGAGAGTTGAAGACTTGCCACATATTCCAACCAGCCTGTAATTTAATATTTTATTTAAATACACCGACTAATACTGTACGTCTCCACAGCTTACAACCTGGGAGACAGGCTAATGATATTTTATTAAGCCAGAGTAATTGAGGATCCCATCAAAATATGTAATTAAACACTTAAGCATAATTATCCAACACAGTAGGAACCCAAATGAATTAATTAAACGTCAATACATCAATTTATCTGAATTCCTTTGTCCCTTTTCTACTTGTAATAATTAACATTTTAATTGCCTTAATTTGTGATGAGTAAAAGAAATTCACACTTTATTTGACACCAGCAATAAAGCAAAGAATTCGAGCTCGCAGTATTAGCAGGAAAATTATGATAAATTTTAGCCACATATAGCTCATTGCAGGAAAAAAAACATGTTAAAATGTATTTTAGCATCTGTGTGTGTGTGTGTGTGTGTGTGTGTGTGTGTGTGTGTGTGTGTGTGTGTGTAGAATAAACGTGGGGGATGTGATTATGGGTATATCCATTTGCGTGCATGTGTATATGTGTGTATCTTTGCTTGCTTGCCTGGGTATATGTTCATTATCAGCAGGCTGCCTGGGTTTGATGCATACCTGGAGAGCAACTTAATATCCTCGGGCCACTACTACATGTCAGGCCATGAGAAAGATACACACACAAGACAGAGGAACATCTCTGGCCCCGGTGGAGCCATTTACCTTTCTCCAAGTAGGTTCAAGATATTAATTAAGATAAATCTACCTCAATTCACACATTCTGCCATCTGCCTATTTATCAGAATTATGTTAATCATTTCTGTAGGGCAAAAGAATTATTACCCATTTTGTACGTAATTCGTATTAACATTCAGAACTAAATGATTTTGCATTCTGTTCCATATGGACTCCTTACACCATGACATCTTTTCAGCATACAGTGGAAAAATAAGGGGACACATTCATAACACTCGTACAGGGCGTATGACAGCACTTTCCCTGCGGTACTCCCACAAACAATATGGAAATGTATCCATTCTAATCATACACAGCCTCTCAGGATTTATTTGTCATGAAGCACCTCGTGCGTTTGAACAGCTTTAAACAAAACAATAATTTTATGATGATCCATGCCGTCTCCATGGCTGTGATTTCATGTGATTCAAGGCAGCTTTTTTTTTTTCCCCCTCTTTCCTTTTGGCCAATAGATGAGCTAGTTAATTAAACTCTGAGGAGATAATTAAGATGAGATGGCTGCTTGAATCAGTCTGGTCATTTTGCCATTATCTGGGGCAGACCGACAGGTGGCACAGGCCTGCATCAGGTGACAGCTAAGCTAACAGATCACATGATATGCTGGTATGGGCAAATTTCATAGCATCCCCTGGTGCAAGACACTTCATCTCACACACACGTCGTGCTATTCTGTGGATCTTCCAACTAGTTGTGCTTTGGAATCTCAGCTTTGAGTTTGTGCCTGCGTGGATACTGGTCGCACGTTTGGGTCAAAGCTGGGGCTGGAAGCAGTGCCAGGGCGAAAACAGGGCAGATCAGACTCCTGCACAAGCCAAGGACTAATGAGGGTGAGGACGGGGCCAGGCAAGGCTATATGATTAAATTTAGATCTGGAGGGATATCTTGACCCATGGTGGCCTATGTCTAAGTGACATTTACCCAAGAGAAACACACTGCAGCTGAGGCTTATTAACCTTTTATAGATCTAAGCACTGCCGCCTGTCTTAATTGGCAATTGGACTATTAAACAGACCAAATTCAGAGTGATTTGATCCAACAAGGTCTACAATGTGGAGGCTATTTTGGAAGGTCCAGTCTGTGACAATGTGTGCATCCAATCCGTGTACGTGATTCAATCCTCCAAAGTATATTCTCTGAGATCTTCAAACTATTACAGGACTATAACAAGCCTTATTTGAGGTAAGTCATTAGGTTAACTGTGAATCACACCGTCGGTAGTACAATTTGAATCAGCTCCCATGAATTATAAGTTAGAGAGAAAATTATATCAAAAGAAGACGACAAAAGATGGACACCGGGTTGATCACTTTGAACTCCATCCTCAAAAAGTGTTTCTTTGAAAGCACAACTATTTGTACCAGTAGTGGTGTCAATCCAGCTCATTAAAACATAATTGAAATAAACTAAATGATACAGCCATGAAGGTTGCCGGCATATTAAGAAGTATACCACAACATATGATTACTCTTTGAACATTTACAAAAAGATCCGAGCTGCTGAAAACACCTTCATTTATATGTTAAATAAATACAGATTAGCCTTTAACAAAACTTGTTAATTATTTTGAGTCTGGCAAATTTACACGTGTCATCGTAATTCCTAAAACATAGTTTCCAGAGGTTGTCTGTTAAAAGCATTTTTTAATAAATCTGAATTCATTAAGAGTATCATGGAAACACCGAGCGCATTTTATCTGCACCAGTTAATTCAGTGATATAATAATGACCTAAACTGGGGCAATTACAGTACAGTGCTTTTAAAATGCTGTTTTCAGAGCAAAATGCTGCTTTTGATCATATTTGGAACTTTGTATTAATCAAAATTCTGCTGCAACATCATTTTAGAAAATGCAGGTAATTGGGTTTCACTGAATTTTTAAAAAGTCACACATAAACGGGGGCTCATATCATACACACAAAGTTTTTTGTACGATAAAGAAATTTATAACTGTTTACAATATTAATCTGAATGCAGATGATCAGTGACAACAAAGATAAGCTCTGCAGTTTGTTAACGTTGCAGGTAAAATAAGTAAAAGTTTAATTATTTGCTTATTTTAAAAAAAACAACAACAATTTACATGATGTGTCTAATGTTAAATAATGATGATCGGCGACAGAGTCAAATATAATCAGCGCAACAAATATTCCGAGCAGCTCTAAAACTCGTGTCTGCCTTGTAGTGTTGATGAAGACTCATTCAGTACATGACGGCCACTTTTATGGACTTCTTACAGTCAGTTAAGATGACCGACAAGCACTGGGAACATTAGTTCTGTGCCACAAGTCCCTCACATCAACTGTCTTGTGGCGAGTAAGGGAGGGGATCAACATATTCTAAATGAGCAGACATAATCCCACTGAATGTAGAGTTAAGCCATTTCATAATTAGCAGATTTTCTAATGTATGCCAGGCTTTAATGACCTTTGCAAATGAGAATGGTTGTTTGAATTTCCATCCTTCACATCGTTTTATCCCTGCCATATCTGCCTGATAGAATGAGTGCACCAGTTGATGATATGCATAAGCTTAATGAACAAGTGCACACACTTCTGAATGGAAACTGATGAGCTCAAGGCAGGGAGATTGGAAATGCATTTCCACACCTTGCATATCATCATCATGACCATAAGTGGTGTCTCTATGACCCGTTAACAATGCATTTCAAGCCTTTTCCTTTAATTAGGTACACTTCTCCCTCAGATTTCTCTCATCAAAATATTATTAGCAAACTATGGCTTAAAAATACACTAGAGTTATAGAGCAGCACACGCCTTTAACTATTCTAAATGACAAAATCATCATTCATTCAGCAGCACTGATGACATATTTCATCGCTAGACTGATGTTTTGTTTGTTAGATGTCTAACCTGAAGCTGAAATTCTCAGACCTTCAGTTTAAGATTGTGCATTGCTTTTAGACTTGGGTTAAAGGATATACCAAACTGCCGGTGTGGAGGGTCATTTACTCCATGTTTTATGGTCATGTAATAAAGTTCGGGGCTTTAAAAAAAATGTCCTAGTGATTTTCCGCTAGTATAGGGAGTGCAGAATTATTAGGCAAGTTGTATTTTTGAGGAATAATTTTATTATTGAACAACAACCATGTTCTCAATGAACCCAAAAAACTCATTAATATCAAAGCTGAATGTTTTTGGAAGTAGTTTTTAGTTTGTTTTTAGTTTTAGCTATTTTAGGGGGATATCTGTGTGTGCAGGTGACTATTACTGTGCATAATTATTAGGCAACTTAACAAAAAACAAATATATACCCATTTCAATCATTTATTTTTACCAGTGAAACCAATATAACATCTCCACATTCACAAATATACATTTCTGACATTCAAAAACAAAACAAAAACAAATCAGCGACCAATATAGCCACCTTTCTTTGCAAGGACACTCAAAAGCCTGCCATCCATGGATTCTGTCAGTGTTTTGATCTGTTCACCATCAACATTGCGTGCAGCAGCAACCACAGCCTCCCAGACACTGTTCAGAGAGGTGTACTGTTTTCCCTCCTTGTAAATCTCACATTTGATGATGGACCACAGGTTCTCAATGGGGTTCAGATCAGGTGAACAAGGTGGCCATGTCATTTTTTTTTCTCTTCTTTTATACCCTTTCTTGCCAGCCACGCTGTGGAGTACTTGGACGCGTGTGATGGAGCATTGTCCTGCATGGAAATCATGTTTTTCTTGAAGGATGCAGACTTCTTCCTGTACCACTGCTTGAAGAAGGTGTCTTCCAGAAACTGGCAGTAGGACTGGGAGTTGAGCTTGACTCCATCCTCAACCCGAAAAGGCCCCACAAGCTCATCTTTGATGATACCAGCCCAAACCAGTACTCCACCTCCACCTTGCTGGCGTCTGAGTCGGACTGGAGCTCTCTGCCCTTTACCAATCCAGCCACGGGCCCATCCATCTGGCCCATCAAGACTCACTCTCATTTCATCAGTCCATAAAACCTTAGAAAAATCAGTCTCGAGATATTTCTTGGCCCAGTCTTGACGTTTCAGCTTGTGTGTCTTGTTCAGTGGTGGTCGTCTTTCAGCCTTTCTTACCTTGGCCATGTCTCTGAGTATTGCACACCTTGTGCTTTTGGCCACTCCAGTGATGTTGCAGCTCTGAAATATGGCCAAACTGGTGGCAAGTGGCATCTTGGCAGCTGCACGCTTGACTTTTCTCAGTTCATTGGCAGTTATTTTGCGCCTTGGTTTTTCCACACGCTTCTTGCGACCCTGTTGACTATTTTGAATGAAACGCTTGATTGTTCGATGATCACGCTTCAGAAGCTTTGCAATTTTGAGACTGCTGCATCCCTCTGCAAGATATCTCACTATTTTTGACTTTTCTGAGCCTGTCAAGTCCTTCTTTTGACCCATTTTGCCAAAGGAAAGGACGTTGCCTAATAATTATGCACACCTGATATAGGGTGTTGATGTCATTAGACCACACCCCTTCTCATTACAGAGATGCACATCACCTAATATGCTTAATTGGTAGTAGGCTTTTGAGCCTATACAGCTTGGAGTAAGACAACATGCATGAAGAGGATGATGTGGACAAAATACTCATTTGCCTAATAATTCTGCACTCCCTGTACATGATCTTTATTTTATGAAAGTTTATAGAAATGTTTTGGTAAAAATAAAATAAATGAAACATACAGGAAAAAAAATACAGAAAACATCTGAAAAAAAATATTAAAAAACAAAACGTGATGCTGTATTTTTGTTTGTTTGTTTTTTCCAGTGTATCTGAATATTTGCAATATTTTATATATTCAAATCCATTCAATCCAAGTCTGTTCTGGGTGATGATACAGAATTGTCGAGAGAAAGTAAATATATTAAAAATTGGCTCATACAAACAATTTAGAAGGCTGAAAAATTATTTTTAAAAAGTTGCAGAATCCATCTTGGTTGTTGTCTTTTTATTTTTTGGATAAACCTGGATTTAATGATGAAATGTGCTTATAATTAATTATGAGTGATGACTAATGTTGGGTGGGTGCTTGGGTGCGTGGAAGTGTATTTATAGTTTATGATATTGTAATGTCTCTGTAAGTCTCTGTTTATTGTTGTTTGAAATAGAAATAAAACTGTTAATCAAAAAAATATCTCAAGCTCAATCACTGCTGTAATAGATAATAGATTAAAATTGCTTACATGTACTCTGTGTAACAGAACTGGTCGCCAGTAAAACAAACAAACGGGGGGAAAAAAAACAAAAAAAAAAAAAAACACCTTTTAGTGTTTTTAATATTTTTACTCACAGCAGGCAGTTTTTAATGAAACTGATGAGATAAATCTACTTTGCAAAAAGTAAATCAGCTCAATCAGCACAATTCCAAATGAAACTAATGTTGCCCCTTCCTCTGCTGGCTGTTTAGACCTTGTAAAACAGCACCTTACAAAAATTTAGTTATTGCACAAGCCAAAAATGATGCATAAATATATAATAAAGTTTTTCATGTGCAAGTTTTTCCTCTCTGCAACTACAGCAAAGATGACGCATTTGTTAAGGTCATATTATCATCTACTGGAATAAAGCTTTGCCAGATGTGATTGGATAAACATAGAAAACTGATCAAAACTTCTTTGTCACAATGTGCACATGAAAGTAATGCATCAATATCTAGTGAAACCTAATTACCTATCTAATTACCTAACAGTTAGGGTTTCATACATCCATCCATTTTCTTCCACTTATCCAATTTAGGATTGCCGAGGGGCTGGAGCCTACGCCAGCTGTCATGGGGTAAGAGGTAGGGTAGATCCTGGACAGGTCAGGTGTTGTGCATAAATAGCAATATTAATCCAACTACAAGTGGGCCTACTGTGCGTACCTTTCTTCAAACTGTAAATAGAGACATAAATAACACATTGATAACTGAAAAAGTCCCACACATAAATACAACTCTTTCATGTTTAAAATACTGTTAATCAGTGTATGAAGATGACATGACCAGCAGTAGCAGCAATTTCTTCAAGACAGAAAAGTTTCAGGATAATAAATTGGCTCACAGAAAGAAAGTTTCATTAAATTATACCAGTGATATATTTACCACTCTACTGTTAAGCTGCCTAACTTCTAGCCCTTCACAGGATCCTGGTAAGAAGCTACGTGGTGGGTTCTGCTAAAAGCCACCAGCATTCATCATGGTTTTAATGCTATCAAACTCTAATCTGTCTGGGATTTCATGTGTGTTAACACAGCTACAAATGCAGGGAGCATACACTTCAACAACACTACATAAATGTCTCAATATCCGAACTAGACA
Source organism: Aulonocara stuartgranti (assembly GCF_965226115.1). Lineage (NCBI taxonomy): Eukaryota > Metazoa > Chordata > Actinopteri > Cichliformes > Cichlidae > Aulonocara > Aulonocara stuartgranti. The sequence continues at coordinate 9,889,247 of NC_138942.1, read as the reverse complement.
ATAAACAAACCCATTCAGTTCCAGGGATTTGCATGAGAAACGTGAGCATTAGCGAACACTGAAGAGTCTTCTGCATTTCTGCAGAGGGGAACGATGGCTTCAAACATGATTCTTTGTCAGTCAGGATGGGGGACACAGTCGCGAGCGCTTCTCAGTTTTGGCAGATCTGGGCTCACAATGCCATAGATTAGTAACAGCCTGACCACGGATCTGGAATAAGCTAATTGCTTAATTAGCTGACCCAATTCTATAAGCTTCTTTTAGCATATTAACAAGAGCTATGTAACAAATAGTAATGTTTCACAGAGGCGGTGTTTGTTTATGGAATTACAATAATGAGGATCAAATACAAAACATCCGGTCAATGGCATTTCTTTTATGGAACCTCTGCTTTAGAAAATCATTGCATTGTGTGATTTCAGCAGAACACTGAGGTAAAACTTTGCTCTGATCATAATGCTTATTTGCTTCTTATTTTTTCCTTTTCTTTTAAACAATTAAGCTACTTTGGGGTAATGGTTTGACTGCCCTCTTAATGATACTGGACATTTGGGCAATGTGGGACAAATGAGGAAAAGGATGGGGGGGAAAATGTTATTAGATTGAATGATGATTGAAATGGATTAATTTACATTTCCGGCATGCATACTTTACATACATGATCTTTGCTCAGCACAGGGAGTTCTGGGCAAAAGAGCACTATTTGTATGAGATGAACTCATCTATATGCTAATTCATTGGCATGTAGACCTGCTTCATTTCTACCATTCAGGACTGTTTACCTATTAGCTCTTATAGATGCAAAGGGAATTGGAATATTAAAATAAAGTAAAAAAAAAATAAAAATACAGGGCATTAGCAGCACATCAGCTGTTATTATATTTATAGAAGCGGTGGCATTTCTGCCCTTTGTTTAAGCTGTAACCAGCACCACAATCCAAGACTCAAAATGAAATAAGCCAACTCTTTCACTTAAGTGGGACTTGTTGCCACTGACAAAGGTGCTGCAGCTTTTTAGAAGTCTTTCAAAGGACTAGAACAGACTAAACCAGGCTCAAAGCTATACAAACTCCTTTGATTCGAATGAAAAATGATCCGACGCTCAAAAAGCGCAAGGCAACTTCTCTTTAGCATGGAGCATTCAAGTCGATTTAAGGTGCTACATTATGTTTGTGTATTAGTCTACGTGACTATAATTCAAGCAAAAAAAGGAAGTGATTTAAATGTTGGCTGAGTGCTGCGTAGTAACACTAATATGGCCTTATAAAGAGATGTTTGACAGATCAAGCTGCAAGTGATGCCTAAATGCTAATGTAATTTCATATGAACCAGGCTGAAAGAGATGCAATCAACCATTCCCCGATTCAGATGACTGTTGTGTTTAAGAGGATGACAACCCCTTTTCTCATTGTCTATGTAATTCACCAAAATTGCCACTTACAGCCGCTAAGAGCAGGACGTTTCATCTCCAAGCTTCCTCTGGTCTTTGCTACTCATCCCATTTCTACTTCCTCCAAAAGTGCCACCACTTCATTAACCTTGCCAGGCATGAGATAAGAGAGGCAGTGCATCAAAGCTGCCAGCCCACAGAGAGAACAGAGCCCTGCATGTCTCCACTACACAGCGGCCGTCACACACACACACACACACACACTCCAAAACCCATCCAACTCACAGAAAAGACCTTTTGTGTTCCAAACTGTCATTCACAAATGTGGTGGTTTTTTTCTGTTCTTGTGCACATGACATCATTATGTTTTAAATATAAGTCCGGGTGGAGCAAAAGCATTTGGTTGTTCCAAAGGTTTTAAGTGAGTTTGACTGTGAGGAATGCAAAATAATTGGTCTCGGTCAGACTTTTCATTGCCTCCAACACTTATCTCCTAACACGCATTGTCTCATTGCATAGTCATAAGAAGAGTTCAGGTACACGCTGCTGTCATCGCTATGACCTACACACTTAAAACCTCGAAAGGGAGAAAATGAAACAAGAAAAGCATCGAGCATCATTCAGCCCGATGAGTAACAACTCCCGACTTCCTCAAAGCATGACAGTAGATGGAAGGAAATATATTAACTGAGTCACAATATTGTTTTACTTGCACCACATACAAATCTCTCTGGTGTATTTAATCCCTCTACCCACAGTTTCTCAGAAAGGAGGATATAAATTATTTTCCTTTGGTGGAAACGGCAAATCCCTGTCTGGATTCTGTTAAAAGGCTTAAAATGTCACTAAATGCCAAGGCTGAGACTCCTGCTAACACGTAGGTCTTTAAGACAAGACGTTAAAGCGTTGAAAGTTACCTGAAATTGATGAGGTTAATATTCTTATCGCAGACTGAGGCTTCTGAGAAAGTGGATATTGAAAATAGCCAGGTAACCCTTCATATTAGAGGCTATCAGGCGGATTAGTAGCATAAACACCAATTACACATTTCATTGTTTGTTAGCATTTTAAAAACATGCTACAATGCATAAATTAAAAGGACCGGGATGTGAGGGGTGGGGGATGTATTTCGCTGTACAGTATCATTACCAGTATGGATTTCAGTAAAGAAGACAAGGAAATGTCCCTAAATAACAAGTCGGAATGCTGAATGCTGGGCTATAAATGAGTAATTTACCATGAATATCCTTCTCTATCCCTTTACAGCCATATGAGTTTCCAAACCACATTATAGGATCATGGAGGGGTCTGTCACTGAAATTTGAAATAGAGGACAAAGGGCCACGGAGCAAATAGGTTTTTTAGACACCATCCTCTGAGTTCTCTGCCAATGTGAATCAGAGGTAAAATACAGTGCATTAAGTCGACCTCTGAGGCTGCACAGAGGAGGGTAGAGTGAGACATTCTGCTATCTATTAAGACTTGCGTTATGTATATATTGTGTTTTGAAGGAATTTTACTGATCCACAAAACCAGCAGGCAAGGATAAGAGTGAGTCCCTAAGACCATGTGGTAAGCAACTGCAGTGCAAAATCTCAGGCAAGTTGAAAGTTGCTGTGCCGTTAAGGAGAAAGTCTGGCAGAATCCTGCATGCCCGCTGATAACATGGTTGGATTAAGGATGTTTAAGGGAAGTGAAAATTATTCATTTGAGATGGATGAAAGCTGCACTTGTCAAGTCTACCAGTCATGCACTTTATACATTTCATTTCCACTAGCCAGCATGCATAATTTCCCCTCAATGCAAATTTCTACACACTGAAAATGGTGAGCATATTTACACCGCTCCCTTAACACATTCTCTGACACAGAAAATGGATAATCTCTATTGAACAGGGAACAAAACAATGCAATTTTGTTTGCAGAGGTGTGAGAATCTAATTTTGTGCAGAAAGATAAACTCTCAAGACTCCCTAGAATGCAAACAATGGCTTTCATTTGAAATCATGCCTGAATGCCCCCCCAAAAAAAGAAAAGAAAAAAAAAAAGACGACTATGTTTTGTGCCCTGCTCATCACAGACACATCTTTTGTAATTTTTAAAGCATGTGCCCAGTTATCCAAACGGGCTTGTCTTAGTAGTGTAATTACTGATTTTAAGTCACAAAGTCTTGGCCTCGGTGTTGTTCTAGGAGCTTTGCAACCAAGTGTGTATATGTATACTGTATCAGTCTCACTCTCTATACAAATATTATGATCTCTCTGATGAGAATTAAGTCTCCAGCCTGGATGGCCAATAAATTAGAGGCACGCTTCTCGTTTACTCATCAGAGCTAATGAGCCTGATAAAATTACCTCGAGGATCATAATTACAGGCTAGTGGCAGAGACTCTGGCAGTGACTGGAATAAGACGAAACACACATACGCACACACACAGAATTTAGATGGTGTTGGAAGAGGCAGACTAACAGCCAACCTAGAACATCACAAAGAACTCACGCCCTATTAATAGAATAACAGACTAATTTCAGTAAAAGAAAAAAAAAATGCTTTGTACATTTTCATGAGACACACAGAAACCTATACTGTTTGACATCGCGTCGTCACGAAATGCACAAGATTAACATAATGTAAGGTTCTGAACAATATTACGATTTCCACCTTTCTGTTCGAGCAGTTCAAACTGATTTCACCACCCTTTCATAAAGATTAAGCACTTCATGGGTAATGGCATATTTTAATGAACGATGGCAGCCTGGACACAAGAGCTCACCTCAGAGGATTCCATTTCATCACACATTCACAGGATGAATTGTTTTACTTATGAATATTAATGTCTCTCTAATTTGAGGCTGTTGTTAATGCTTGTCGCTAGGAGCTCGGCAAATCAGGTCCCATTCCTGTTAAAACCATGTATTAGACACCCCCCTGACACTAAGCCCTCGCCTTTGATTCTTAATTGCAGAAGTGCAAGCATTTGCAGTAGATGGGGCGCAAAGCTTTAATTAACTCTAATATCACACATTCAGTCTCGACTGTCACCCACATCACGCGTGGCATTTTGTACCAATATCATCCTCAACTGTGCTCAGCTAGAAAGATTGTGTTCCAAGTTCATGATCACAATTTCATGCATCTCAAAATGAGCGATATGTAGTTTATAAGAAGCTGCGATATATTGACGCCAGTGAATTATCTTGATGCCGTCTTTAAAAAGCTTTAATGAAGGCATACATCGATGCTGCTCCGTGATCGCTCCGCAGCTTTAATGCAAAGGAGTTCCAGTGCTGTTGGCTTCTTACTGAAAGCAATGTCTGATCTTGGTAGTGTCATTGTATCAACAGTCATTGGTGAAGCTTGTAACATGGGGAGGGAAGAGATGAAAAGTTTGGGGATCTATTTAAAATGGAAGGAGGCGGTTATTGAGTAAATAATTCAACCTCTCGTTCGTTCTAATCTTCAAAGGATTTATTGGACAACAGATTTCAAGTTTTAAAATACTATAAATAGGAGAACGCATACACACACCTTTCAATAACACTTCTAAAATGCAACATTACAGAGCATTCCTTACAAACACAGCAAATGCCATTTTCACAGATGAGTGCCCTCGCACGTCATTTCAACATTTTAATAGCTCAGGTATGGAGCAATTCTGATGCAGATATTAGTAAAGAGTAATGTTTAATTAAACCAGGTTTGAAGATAAAGAGCTCAATACATCCTATAGTTTATAAGCCTTTGCCAGCCATAAGCTACTGCTCTTCCTAATCCTCTTTCACATAACATTATTGCATCAGCACAGCTGAACATTTTTGCAGCATTTATAAAATTAGCAAAGAAATTAACTGTCTGTACTGTGGCAAATAGGATTTCCAAGTTCTTGCCGTGTGATACAGCATACCCAGGCTGCCACCTACAGTACAGTCTGAGAGAGGAACTACAGCCCAACAGTTCAACATGTGTGGCTCCCCATTTTACACTCCACAGCCATTCAAACTTAATTGTCAAGGCTCCCTCTAATATCCTTACAGGAAATTTGTTAAAATCCATTATTAAATAAATACTGAAATAATTTCATTTTGACTCAAGACTGGCAAAGGATTACACATTTATCCTTCTCACTCCTATTCACATGTGGAAGAGCCAGTGTTCCCTCATCATTTTGACATTATGACAGGTGATTCGACGCTGCTTTTATTTTAAACCATGTGCGATTTTAAAATGGTTACTTTATTCCAAGAATATATATATATATATCTATACAAATTAGTATATCCCCAAATGTGATATTCATTTTACTTTAGTGAGACTGAAATTATATTAACAGAAAAATGAGAATTTTCTATACGAACAACCTTAACAGTGGAACAACAGTGGAGTAGCAACAAACCAAGAATTGAAAGTGATTTTCTAAACAAAAACATTTGCACCAATTTTTTTTTTCTTTTTTTTCTTCAAATGGTGTATAGACAAAATATGGCTTGGTACATCCTTCCTAATTTGAGATCTCTTCTGTTATCTTTCCCATGAGCACAAATTATACATAAAAAAAGTTAAATTTTTAAAAGGAATATTAATACAATAGAAATAATGACAATTTAGTAAAAAATAAAAATAAATAAATCAAATAATCCCCTTTAGGATCATTCAAAGCGTCTTTTACTTCTTCGCCTGAACAGTTTTGAGATTGAGGATTTCCTTTCATTTTTGGCTTTCTTCACTCCTGTTCTCAACAAAACCAGTATATTAACAACTCAAATCAAATTGAAACAGAAAAAAAAGACATTTTATATGTTGCTTACCAAGGTTTTGCATCATTTTATTCAACTGCTGATCTTCCTCCACTTCCCTGAAATTAGCCAAAAATCAAACTAAGCACTGTCATATCTTTTTACCACATCAATCTTTAAGATTAACTGCATTGTACTTAAGAATTAATTAGAAGATTGATAATGTTACCTCAGCCTGTCCTCGTCGAGACCATCCACAATTGCGTTTCTGCCATCCACGATCTCCATCAATTTCTGCATTAGTTTCTTCTCCTGCCGTTGTTCCTCTCTGGACTTTAAATGATCTGTGACAATGTTAACAACCGCATGTCGGAAAAAGAAGTAAGACAGATGCTGACAGGCAAAGAGACCGAGCGCTTACCTGGCTTCTCGAGCAGCCTGCGAAGTTCCCCCTCAACACCTGGCTGCTGCTGCTCCAGCTCTTGAGTCCTGGCTCTGAGTTTTAACATCAAATACTAATTCAAAACTCACATTATATCTAAAACTTCTAAACAATCCTAAAAATTTTGAGTTTCTCAGTTAAGTTTGATTTTTGTCCTAATGTTAAATGCAAGTAAAAGTACAAGCAATGAGGGAAAAATCTTTAAAGAAAGTATCAGGTAAAATAAATAAGGTTTGGAATTAATATAATCAAATTGGGGCAGGGATAGCTCAGTAGGTAAAGTGGTCGCCCCATGATCGGAAGGTCGGCGGTTCGAATCCACTTAACGTCTACCCTGAGGTACCCCTGAGCAAGGTACCGTCCCTACACACTGCTCCCCGGGCGCCTGCTTAGTGGGCTGCCCACTGCTTCACTGAGTGAATGGGTCAAATGCAGAGAAAAACAAGTAATTTCCCCATGGGGATCAATAAAGTATCCATTATTATTATTATTATTATTATATAAAGAGAAATCCAACTGTCAAGTCTCAAAGTCAAGTCAAAGTAAGAATATTGTTCAAAAGCCTTTTCTAGTGTAAACAAATATTATCCAAATGAGTAATAATTCCCTGAATAATGGAGAAAGGGTCATTTAATATTCTCAATCTACATCGATCCTTCAATAATACTCACATGTAAATGAGCTCTGATTCTTTCCTAATGAACATTTGTTTTTTTCGAATGAGGTTAAACCAGTCGACCATCAGTGGGTCCATCAAGATGTCACCTTCTCCATCTGCAAAACAAGTTAGTAGCACTCAGCTGAATTTATTCAAAAGATAAAATAAAAAGTTTTATAATCACTGATGTGTATATATTGTAGTAAATCAAGCAATTATAATCACTGACTAGATGTTTATTTAACAAGCTCATAACATTTATCATTTCACGTAAGCCAAATATTTTGTGCTGTTCTGATGTTAACTGATATACTCCAAGAGCAAACTTAAAAAAGATAAAAATTAAAATAAATAAATAAATAAATAAAAAAATACCCCACTTGAGCAGACTCAACCTCACTGTTTGCAAGAAAAACATTAAGTAGAAATTAAGGGGGGGGTTAGGATATTTTGGCTCATATGCAGGTAGGTGGTTCTCAATTTTTATTAAGAGAAGAAGTGACTCACATCCTGGAACCACGCTGTCACCTTTATTAAGACACTATGTCACAGCCAACAATCTTAAAATGGAGCTTAGCCTGCCAAACCCGAATCTATTTTTTTTTAATAATATCAAAATGTCACAGAACATGATGTTACAAAAAACCTGTCTATAGACACTTTATAGTTTGTCAGTCATCATTCCTGTGGCATCGACTTTAGAATATAATACAATGTTTTGTTGACAAACATCTTTTTGCAATTTACTCAAAAACCAATCCAGTAAAAAAAAAAAAAATTAATGAATTACTAATTAAATCATTCACAACAATACTGCTTATATTTTTCCAAAGCTTTCATTATGTGGGGTTAAACTGGTGGCCACACATATACAAAGAAGCATTTTAAAATTTCATTTTCAGCCCTGAGAAGTTATATTATTACCCAGATTTTAAAGAAAATGTGAGAATGGATGAATTATGGATACATGATGCAGGGAACAATGCAATTTACCATCAAAGATGATTCAATATTTAAGGTTTTCAGGATACGGTGTATACTTTTCAGTATTGGTCCACCACAGTACTCCGACATGCACTGAAACAGTGCTTAAATTTGCTGCTTCACCGAGTCATACCCGAGTAGGTGGATCAATTGATTTTAGGCTGAATATTTTGCTAATCCTAATTAGCGACCAATCAGTCAAGTCACATTTACAACAGAGAGCGAGCTGCAGAGACAGAGGACAGAGCCCCACACATCCTGTCATTACCAGAACAAACATGATTTGATTCTGAACTGAACCTGAGTGCCAGGGTTTAGTTTTTATGCCAACAAATTCCAGTTGAGAAGTAGATGATCTCCTAGGTAGTGTGGAAATGATGTTAAATTCTGGCCAACTGACATGCTCAGGCTTCCTGGGTAGCATGTAGAAAGAAAAAAAAAAAAGCAATCGACCAGAATACACACATATAAATATATATATAAAAATTTATTACTATATCCAAGTCATGTTGACCTTGAGCAAAGCAATAAGGCCCCCTACTCCTACGACCTCAAAGGAGACGCAACATCCCTGTGGGCTAGCTGTGCCTCTCACCTCATTTGACTGCAGAAACACTAATAGAAATGGCATGCGCACACACACACACACACACACACACACACACACACACACCTACCTTCAGCTGATGGTGAGCACATGTGTGAAGCACCCAAGATACAACTCACCAATGCAGCAGAGTGATTCAGCAGTTCAAACAAAAATATGATGTCAAATTTTAGTTTAAGGTTATTGCAAGACACATTTTGCTTTAGAATATTACCTCATTCAAACCAACATAGCGGTGAAGGGTCTACCAACCCCCCTCTTGTTCAGAAATGGCCAGGTATTAAATATTACCTAGCTTAGTCCGATCCACATATACAGATGTCACAATTGGTCATATGCAGCGATATAGATGTTACAGATGGGATAGGATAAAATAAAAAAGGAGATACCGCAATAAAATTTAGTATAATCATCTTGCAGCTCAAACTTCTTGTTATTACACAGAAAATCCTTCACGTTTCCAGATAATCATACTTCAAGCAATGTGATGATTGTATGGAAAGATGTAGCTTTTGCTTTAAGAGGTTATTAACATGGAATTAGATACAAATCAGTATTTTGAAACCCTGATTCCTGGTTTTTACATTACCATAGAAATAAGAAACTACAATAGACAATATGCCACAACATTAAACATAATATTTACAAATAATAATTATTATTATTATTATTGAAGGAAAAAAAGATAATATTTGCATTGTGACCTTGTGAATAAGGGGAAATGCTAGATCCCATAATCCCATCATCATAGTATGATAATACTATCCTGATATGGTAAAGCATCACCCAAAATAACCTTATGATTATGAGGTTACTACCACTTAAAAAAAAAAAAAAAAAAAAAAAAAAAAAAAAAAAATCACTGTATGAAAAATGTAAATGCACAGATGCAACGTATATGTATTCCTAACAAGTTATGATATCATTACCAATATACTGTATGATTAATTGGGTTTGCCTCAAAGGCATCTATGTTTTCATTGTATTGCCCCTAGATTTTGGCCCCTTATAAAATTTCAGTGTAATATTACTAAAGTAATTAGTAATGTAAGATATCACATGATATTCATTTGTAATCAAGATGTGGTAACTTGCCATTTCCATATCTTTAACTTATCATATCCAGCTTATTACCACACTACTGCTCTCACTTGTTCAGAAATAATATGGAACTACGCTGCAGAGTTAAGAGTGAAAAGCCAGCTACTAAATGTCTCATGAACCATGTCTGAAAGTGGACTATTGATTGCATTGTTTAATATTTGTATGTTTTTACAAGTAAAAAGGAGAAGTGGAAGACATAAAACGTACCTTCCTCACAGCTTCGAAGCTTCTGTTCCAGCTCCACACCCTCCTTCTCCAAATGAGCCAAGTTTGTCTCAATATCATTCAGCTGCCTTTCAATCTGCTCCATTGGGATATGATAAGACCTTACCTGGTGCAAAACAGAGAATTTAAGAGTCACTGTCAAGTAAAGATTATTGTAATTTGAAAATTCTGACTTTGGCCACTTTAATGTAAAGAAGGTCATCCATTTTTTGCTGGGAATGTAATGAAAGCATATTTGTAGAGCTGTTAATTAATCTCTTAAGAGACTTAATGGAGGGAACTTACAGAGGGTGACCTCATTTCAGTCCTGGAGGCGTTGGTGGGTGACAAATACTTTCCCTTTTTAGCAGCTAAGAGGTAGATAAAATAGGATTAGATAGTTCTTTCATGGCAGCTTTTTAGAAAAGTATTGTCACATATGACTTAACCTGTTTTCAGTAAAATAAATTTTTTTTAAATGTATTTATACACTTTTCATATGAAATCAACAAGAAATCTGAAATCATGTATATTTGGCTTTGATAGCTATTAAAAAGATGGGAAACAACCTGATGGATTTCCATGATTGGCTGGAAAAGTAGTTGAAGAGCTAATAGATTTCACAGCTGGCAGTCTGGGTGAGGATTTCACAGGCAAGCAACTCCCAAATTTAAAATCTAAAATAAAGAGAAGAGGCCTTAAACACTGCAGAAGTGCAGAGTTCACAAAACTTTGTTTTCATTTTGTTTGTTTAATATGGGAACTAATACAATAGGGTGTGTATAATTTTGTGGACGTTCAGAGCATACACAGGATGGGTCCCATTGGCTAGAGTGAGTCATTTAGCATTTCCTCAAGCAAAACCATGAGGTTCACATTTATAGTTTTCATTAAAATAAGCCAACTAAAACTGGCATAAAATTTACACAAACCACCAAGAATGTATTTCATTCTTTGTGTTGATGCTCTCGACTTCTCATACAGTCTAGATTATAGATAATATTTTTGGTTAGAACCCAATCACCCTACCCCCAAATTCAAAGTACATCTATTTTACCATCTTAATAGATGAAAGTGCAAATTTTCCACCAACTTCATAGTTTCATTATGTCGCTTTAGATTCTTCAAGAGCTTGAATAAGTTAGCCAAATAAATAAAATAAAATACACATACATTTGCTTTACTTGGGTATTGCTGCTCTCAGTGTGTATTAATTGATTCCATTAACACGTGACTGAACTTTGTTATTTAAACATGAAAATGGCCAAGACAAAACAGCTTGAGTCACCAAAACCTTTACAGAGAGGTTCCTTGCAAGCTAGTTCTGGTTCACTTTGACATCAAACACTCAATTCATTTAATATATCAGCAGACAAATGTCTCTCATTATAATGCAAAGAAGCCTCTCACCTAGGATTTCAGAGGCAGGCTGAGGTTTCTGGGGACTGACTTCCCTAAAGCACGCAGGATCAAACAGAGCAAAGCTAACTCCTGGTGCTGCAGGTGTTTGAGCCAGAGGAAGCCTTGTTGGACTAATTGAGACATTAGATGGAGGTGTGGACATGAATTCAGCTTTATGATTTTCAGTAAAAGCTTCAGGTTCAGCATCTCTGTAAGATATAAACAAAGAAATGAACTTATTATTTTAATACAGAGGCATTAATCCGACACAGGTGAAATGTACTAATAGGTCAGACGAGTAACAACCTCACCTTAAATTTTGAAATGTTAAAAAGGTGATGAAAACAGTTGAAGAATCATCAGCAGGGGTTAGAAATGAGAAAATCTAGTGTTAAGGAGTAGGAAAGCAGGAGTTCAGGCCTTGCACTCCTCGGGACTTGTTAAGATGGGGGATAGAACTAGCGGCTCCACTTTGAGCCAGTCAGCAATAAAAGAGATGGACGAAGATGATTCTGCGTTCTGGAGAGTAAATAATCTGATAGGTCAGATGTATTTCAAGGCAAGTCTTTCAAGACATTCTGGTCCACTTGTGCAGCTTTTCAACTTTCAGCCGAGTAACTGCAAATACTTACTTTAGCCCGAGTTCGGTTTTAACAGGTTTTCTTTGCCACTCATGGTATACTGGATCTGCAGAGAAACGACAGAAAGTAAAATCAAAAATGAAAAATAAGATCATTATTGCTAGTCTCCAAAGACCATGAATACTTAGATGGGAAAACTATAACGGCATATCACTGCATTTAAGAAAGGACTTGCTTGATAAACAGCTGAAACAACCGTGATTAAAATGATGTTGATTCCAACGATTAATTTTTTCTTGCTGAAGCAGAAGGGCATTCCTCCACAAAGATCAACGATACTTTCCTCAATTCAAAGAAAGCGTTTCAAAATTTCAGAGGTGGTTCTTGTGCCTGTGATCGACATCGCCACCAAGTTTCCCAGCATCTCACTTGGCAGTCTTTTTCATAATCTTGCTGACAACAATAACACGAATCGCAATGATCACAAACGTCTAACTCTGCATTAACCTTGGCGAATAAAAAGCACAATGGTAAATCCGTCATTACACTTCACCTTATAATCTTGTGTAACTACCGTTTTAAAACTTTTAGAACGAGAGAAGATGGCGCATTGCAGCTTATGAGACATCTGCTTTGTCAGTGACGTGCACACTCGCAGCACTTCCAAGTTATTGTACACAATAAACAAAACAAACAAACAAACAAAAAAAAAAAAAAAAAAAAAAAAAACTTCCCTCGACTCGTGTGTCACACTCGTCTAAACAGCTGTCAAGCGCACAGTTACTGGTTTCATTATCTAGGTACCGGTATTCACAGCACTCCAATAAAATGATTGCGCTCCACATTCTCGTCTGCACGCAAGAACAAAATGATGCTTTAATCACTGACCTTGGCGTAATGTCCAGTCAACATATGGTTAATATTAGTAAGAAACAGACTTCATTTCCATGTCTGGAAAACTTCCATCAATGCTAAAAGTAAAAGTGACTGAAAAACCATTCTCAATAGACCCACCAGTAATTGTATTTCTGTCTACAAACCCACCGACAGTCAGAATGTGACACCCGTGCATGCACATCCATCCCAGGAGAATGACAGTTCAACTATGAAAGTTCATTAGTGTGAGACAGGAATTAAAATGTCAGCTATCAGCATGCGAGATGCACTGGTTTTATAAATAGGGCAAAAATGACAAAAGGGCTTTGTTTTCTAGGAATGTGAGAGACAGACTGAATGGTGGGGGTGGGTGGATGCTGGCTGGATGTCAAATAATGGATCAGACACAAGTAAAATGAATTTAGTGGAGCTTGCCTTTGGTGGTTTTGTGTACAGTTGTTGGCCCTGTGTTGTCTTTATTGATGGCCTTTAGACATGGCAATTCCTTATTGTTTGCCTGAGTGGTGGAGGGCTGTCCTGCGTAGTTTCCTGCTGAGGCTTGGCTGCATTTATCCTTTTTCAAAGCAGAGCTGTCAGCTAAACTTGGCTCATCACCAAACCTGGGGACAGAGAAAGCCCTCACCATCAGCTTTAAAAAAAAAAAAAAGACTGTGGGAAAGTTTCCTTCAGAAGGACAGTGCATTCATGGCTATAGATTGTATATTAATGCAATGCTCACCATCTCTCATCCGCCGATCGGATTGTAAATGGGCGTTTGTTATTATTGTTGTAGTTTTGCTCTGCTAGTTTTTTTCCAACCATTACCCTCGACTGGCTCTTTCGATCATCATCATCATCATCAGTCGGGACCTTTGGCCTTACTTGAACACTTGATTGCTCTGTTGGCTTCCTGTTGTTGACTTTGGAGATTTCAGTAACTTGTGGCACAGTCTGGAAAAACTTCTGCCGGGCAGCCTGTGTCTTCTGGGCTGAGGCCGTCCAGGACTGGGAGGTTGGAGTAGGAGCAACTGGTTTCAAAACATTATTCAGTGGGGCTGACAACACCGAAGGGGGGTGTGGTGAAGGCCGTTTTAGGCTGGCATCATTTAGTGGTCGCGCAGCTGAACTGGTGAGACCATTTTTGATCAGAGCCTCAGAGGAGGAAGTCTTGGAAGTGTTCTGGTGGGAGTTACAGATAAAAGTGTCTGGATCCGTCCCAGGTTTGTAACCGCCTACATGGAGTACGCTGGCGCACTCGCCACACCTGGTGGTGGAAGTTTATTAATATTAAATTATTAATGGAATAAGCCCCTGTGCAGGGGGAAAAGCATCTATGAATATAGATTAAATTCTTACTTGAAACAGCTTCTGTGATAGAGCTTGCCTTCCACAAAGTGCCTCTGAACAAGATGAACATGGCCCTTGCATGAAACACATTTGCTATTGAGAGTCCCATTTTTGTTGGGGTTTTCAGCCAAAACTACCTTCTGTGAAAAAGAATCAAAAGTGAGAAAACATTTATCCAGAAAGGTATCCCATTTCCCCTAGGATTCCTTTGGTGACCCACTGAAAATAAATGCTATGTTTAATCCTAAATATTATTCCTTTAAAAAGCAAAGGTGTGTAAAAGAAAGACGTTTTAACACACAGCCTTAATTTTAGCTGACTGATGACGTGCCGTTTGACATGACTACTGACCTGAGTAGAAGCTCTTGCCAATTTGGGTGAGGTCTGAGCTGTGTGAGTGGAAGGTAAACAACTCTCAGTGGCAGTTTTAGATACAAAGCTTTTGGCAACGACTGGGAGGTTTTTTTTCTCCGATGGCTCCTCCTTGGAGCCCTCTGCTGGCCTTTTTACACCTCCCACTGAAGACAGTAAAACATCATTAGTGTCAAAGAGTTGGGGGAAAAAAATACCTCAGCCTGTACATAAAAAAGAAATATATAAGGAAAAAGCTCAGAATTAAAGAGGATGAACTACTCAAATGCAGTTGCTAGGGATTTTTAAAGCAGACATATTCTCACTGGGAGGCCGTCCTTTGAAGTAGTTGTAGTACTGGGAGACGTAGGTAAGAATGCTCAGCCTGTCTGGGATCCTTAAAGCCACCATGTCCTCTGCATCTAACAAAGCTGGGATCCCCAGCTTCTCCTCTGCGATCTGAAAAGCCTTAAGAGAAAAAAATAAATCAAAGTTTAACCAACAGCCCCCAACTCCAACTAAATATGCCAAACAAAGTAGGCATATCCAAAGCACTTTTTCCATGTAAAAGCATGGCATTGGCTGGGCTACCTCCTACAGTTACAGCATGTGTAAATATGTCACACAATACAATTTACTTTAAATAGACTGGCGGTATTCTGTGGCACAACCCTAGGAGGTTTGGAAAGGGCTCTATAATGAATGGCACACTTCCTGTGAGCTTGTAGGGATAAGAAAGAGGATGGGAAGAGCGGGATATCAGTGCATTGTTTAGGATCAGCCTGGATATGCTCATTAAATTTAAAGAAAAGCCTTACGGAATAGCAAGTGGGCATATATAAAAAGAAGGGGATACTGAGGAGTTTAAGTGGACAAAACCACAAATTTCAGCTCATGGGGAGGAAAAAAAAAAGTCTAACATGGTTATTTATTAAATTAAAATATATAGAATTTACTCACCTTTAACCCCACCACCACCCCCTATCCCTGTACATGGTGGATTTTCCTAAACCTCCAGTAATATAAAAATAAATAACAGAGTATCGGAGATAGGGAAAATAGGTGTTCAATCAGGAGTTGGGCCCATAGGTACAGAATAGTGGATGTTTTTGACTATGAAGCAACCGGTTGCTCTGCTGGCCTCCACTGTGAGACGTCTGTGGGTTCAGATAAGGGCAACAAGAGGCCCAGGGAACTCATAAACATCAGAAGACCTCCGCTGCTGGCAACAGGAGGAGGAGCATAGGCCAACTCCTCCATTGCAGACCATGTTAAAGACCCTGGAAATAAAGGCAGCTGGGATTAAAAAAAAAAAAAAAATCGGTTTCCAATGACCATGTTCTCCTACAGAATCCTTCCTTCAATTACTTCTCTCGATAGGTCTTGTTGAACAAAAGGCTTGCTTTCTGTCCACGTGGCTTGAGCTGAACTAAATAGCTTAGGCTTTTAGAGTGTAAAAACACACCACTGTCAGGTAAAGGGGTGTGCTTTATTTCTAACACAAAACAAAATTAGAGCTTTATGGTGAAAATGAATTCTAAGAAGCAATTTCATACTAGATTGTACCTGAAATTAAAATCCAATTTATCATCCAGCCCTACCTGTAAGAAGCGTGACACCATTCATGAAATATAGAAAGGGTGTGAATTACCAGGTGCTCTCTCATGTTTCAGTAGAGGGAGCATCTTCAGCAGTGTATCAAACTTAACCTTGACCAAACACACAGCTCTTTGCCCACAAATCGTTTTGTTCTCGTATACCATTCAAGATGTATGTATCAGCAGTGTCTTCAAGAGAACAGTCACCATAAGGACCGAGTGGCAGACAACAGTAAAGCCTCATTCAAAATGAATAGACTTGAGAGCCTCTCCCCTGAGGTCAGGTTTGCTGCTGACACAGCCAAGATGATCGAAAACAACAAGGAAGTCGTACGGAGCGCGTACTGTAGCACACTTACTGCAGGGCCTGTAACCCTCAGAGGAAGCCGGCAAGAGGTTAGAAAACTAAATAATGGAGAGGTCCCAGCTGTGCTGCTCATGTCACGCAGGGGTTAACCGAATAGATGAGTTC